>NC_044386.1:106535597-107965468 GCF_006542625.1 Nomascus leucogenys | reverse complement strand
TACTAGGTTCCATCTTCCAGATGGTAAGTGAGGGGACTAGGTGGTTTGTAAGGTTTTTTTGTTTTGTTTTTTATTTTTTCAATCCAGGGAGTTTATAAAAGTAATTTTATAAAAGTAATTTCCCCAAAGCTGCTACAATTTTAGAACGGCAAAATTTCACAATTTTGGAGTGACAAACATTTCCCACAATGTCACGGTTAAAAAATAAGAGGTAGTGGGGAGTTAAGAATGAAATGGTTTGTGAATTTAATGGTCTGTGATATGCTCATTAAACACAGGCTAAGCTCAAAGTGAAGACCTGCCTCTAGATAGCTATGTTCTCCAGAAGAGAGAAAGGGTGGCAGGAACTGCTCCCCAGGCTGGGCCAGATATTGGTCCACCAGGATAAACTGGCTGAGAACACAGGAGAGAAGTGTGGGACCCTGGGAGGGGCAGCTCGGTCAGAATTACAGGGAGGGAATGGCTTTGCATAATTCAGAGTGAATCTTGTTGGAAGGAAGGTAGGTTTCAAAACTTCAGAGAGAATCAGGATGACTCCAAAAGGAAAGATGCCTTCCGAAAGTTGCAAAACTCTCAAAAAGTGATAATCACAAATGAGAAGAGAAAATTAACCCCCAAAGCCAGTATAGATTCACTGGGAGTCTTATTTGAGAATAATCCATATGGATTTTTAAAGAACTTTGTCCATCTATTGATCTACCTATTACCAAAATAAATAGAATTCCCTGAAAATGCCTTCATTTCTAATCAATGTAACACTAAATTATAATAAAATATTACCCATACTGGTTTCACAGCCATTTTCTAGTGAGAGATTTCTCTTTGGACTGTTAAAAGAATTTTAAAAGGTGTTGTGGAAGGCAATAGGTTTTAATCCCTCAGAAGAGGGTCCCAACAAACAGGTATTTACAATTAGGTTCAGAGCAATCACTTGGGCAAGGAAGAGCTGAGCCAACCACTATGCTGCTGGGGTAACTGCTTAGAGAAGGCTCAGCTTTCCAGTTCATATTTTGCAAAGTGAGTGGACCAAGTACTGATGAAAAGGAATTAAAGTCAGAAGAGAATGAACTGGGGAAAGAATGCATCTAATACCCAAGTGAATTCAGATCTCCTGGCTAAATAAATTATGTCTCAGAGTGCTGACAGACTACGAGAATAGTGAAACAGCTTTCCTGTGGTCTTTGAAAAAATATGGAGAATGAGAATGAGGTTCTATAGAGTGGGGTGGGCAAGCATGACCTTAACATTCCAAAAAGGGAAGAAAGGCAAGGGCAGTATGAATTAAGTTTGGAGATGAATTTATGGGATGTGGATGTAGACGATACTAAAAAAATACCTTGAAAGCAATATGATAATGAAACCTTAAGAATAAAGTACATTAACTATTTTCCCATAATGCTATCACACCGACCTAAGAAGTATTTTTACTTGTAGAAGGAGGGGATTTCTTTCCAGGTTTTGCCTATATACAGTCATATTTTTAAAAAATTATGATAAAAACACATAATGTAAAATTTATTATCTTAATTTTTTTTTTTTTTTTTTGAGACAGAGTCTCGCTCTGTCCCCCAGGCTGGAGTGCAATAATGGCATGATCTCGGCTCACTGCAACCTCCGCCTTCTGGATTCAAGAGATTTTCCTGCCTCAGCCTCCTGAGTAGCTGGGATTACAGGTGCGCGCCACCACACCTGGCTAATTTTTGTACTTTTAGTAGAGATGGTGTTTCACCATGTTGGTCAGGCTGGTCTCGAACTCCTGACCTCGTGATCCGCCTGCCTTGGCCTCCCGAAGTGCTGGGATTACAGGTGTGAGCCACCGCACCCGGCCCTTCCCTACTTTTAATGTATACATTCTGTCATGTTATATATTTTTCTTGATTTTTAAAAATAAAAGCTGCCTTGTTTCCCACTGAGTTGATATATGATTAATTTATTTAACTATCTCCCATGCTGGACATGTGGATTATTTCTAACTTGGGCACTATAAGAGAGTAATCCTGCAGTGGGGGCAAAACCAGGACCAGCCCAACCCGCAGAGAGAGGAAGGTGGCACGATCCTAGGCAGGCTGGCCAAGCCCAAGACAGAGCTCCTACCTTGAACAGCGGGCCTCTGGGAGGAGGGATGGCAGAGGCTCTAGACCCAAAAGACCCAGCCAGAAGGTTCTGGGCTGGTGGCAGATTGCCCTTCAGGGGCAGAGTCAATCTGTAGAGAGGTCACCATCTCCAGCTAGTTCAGCTTGAGTGTGAGCAGAAGAAAACCATGTTTGTACCACACAAGGGAGTGGGCCAAGAGTTTTCGGTACCTGCCAGGCTGGGCTTTGTTAGTTCCACTGGGGTGGAAGGATGGGGCAGAAAGATGGACTTCAGACTAGAGTAGGGATGGCCACCTACCAGGCCCCTTTCTTCCTTATCAGAATCTTTTCCTTTTACAGGATGTACTTTTACAGGAATGAGTTAGAGTCAAAGAGTATTTATATGGCCTCTCATTATTCTGATAAAAAAATTAACAACAACGACAAAAACCACAAAAAGCCCCAAGGCACTAAGGGCAACCATGTGGTCAGGTCGACTTCACAACCCAGTGGTGGAAAAGCTGAGCTGTTTCGCAGGGTGAAGTTCTGTCCATAGAGTCTCATTTAAACGCTGCAGTTTCCCCCTCTTTGTTTGGCTGTGATTCAAAATTACTGATGGCACAAAGTTACTGTATTTTATAGCTCTTCAACTATAAAAACATTTTAGGAAAGTCCCAGTCTCTGGGGGAACTTTATGAATAATATTTGCTTTTGCCATAAACTCATCTCTAGCCTGAAGTTTGCCCATCAAAAAGCAAAAGAGACAATATCCCCACCATTTGGCAGGAAAAGTGGTACCTGCCTCTGCCCCACGGCAGGAAGGCCTTGCTCAAAGAATGCTAGGATGTTCACGTGGATGGCAGGAAGGCCTTGCTCAAAGAATGCTAGGATGTTCACGTGGTCAGGTCTTAGTGATGCTAACACATTCACTTAGCCCGGAGTATAATGTGCCTTTAAGGAGATTTGAAACACTCCTCTGATAATTCCCCTACTGTCCTGTAAGGAAGCAGTCCTTGGGACTGGCTTTGTGGAAGACAATTTGTCCATAGACTAGGGAAGGCAGGGGCAGGGGGATGGCTTCAGGATGATTCAAGCACATTACATTTATAATGCACTTTTCCCTATAATTATTACATTATAATACAGAATGAAATAATTATACAACTCACCATAACATAGAATCAGTGAGATCCCTGAGCTTATTTTCCTGCAACTAGACAGTCCCATCTGGGGGTGATGGGAGACAGTGACAGATCATCAGACATTAGATTCTCATAAGAAGCGTGCAAACTATATCCCTCACATGCGCAGTTCACAATAAGGTTCATCCTCCTATGGGAATCTAATGCCACTGCTGATCTGACAGGAGGCAGAACTCAGGCAGTAATGTGATCAATGGGGAATGAAACTAAATACAGTTGAAGGTTCACCCACTGCTTCCCTACTGCTTTGCCCACCATGACCCACCCACTGCTCACCTCCTGCTGTGCAGCCTGGTTCCTAACAGCAGTTGGGACTCCTGCTGTAAGGGGCTTCTGCCCGTGGCCTGGGCCCTGAGCTACTGTCCTGCTCACCCTCACCTCCTTCAGAAATCCCTCCTCACGGACCCCCCACTTGACTGAGGACCTCCTTGGCATCCATATGCCTAATGTGTAATATCTTAGTAACATGTATTTGTTGCTTTGTGGCTTTGTAAATATCACTCTGTTGTCTTCAGTGCTGTGAGGTCCTCAGATACAGACTATCTTTTACACCCAAACTGCAATAAAATGCTTTTGTTTTAGTTTTATTATTATTGGTCAATTCTGTAACATAAGATTGTTGAGGGCTTTCTTGAGAAAGAAGAATTTATTTTACCTGAAACCAGACCAAAAATGCTTCCCTACCCATTTTCTTTAAGCTCCATGAGGGCAGGGAATTAGTCAGCCTTGTTCAGGGCTGTGTCCCTATTACCTAGGAGGATGTCTCACCACACAGAGTCCCCAGGCGGGTTGGCAACTGTTTATGCTGAGGGAACGTGTTAAAGTCTGCTGGATACCAGGTGATTTCAGGGCATTTGTGTCCCTCCTTCAGTGGTTCAGCACATGGTAAAAGGTTAGCTAGTTTAGCAGCAGCTAGACTTTGCTAACTACAGCAAGCAGGTGGCTGGCTTCTCTCTGAGCCTTCAACTGGCTCTGGCTAGATGGGAGGTGAGCTACAGGAGGAGAAGCCAGAGGGAGGGGTTCACTGAGGAAGTGGGTCTCCAGACTCAGCTAGGAGAGATTTACCAGAAGCATGAACTCTCGTGTGGCCCCTGCAGAAGCAGACAGGCCTCCTCGGCTCCACCTTGGTGTGATGGGAAGCACTTATGCAGCTGCCACCATCCCAGTGCTGAAAGCCTCATCGCCCTCAAGCCTCGGCAGGAGAAAAAAAGGTTATGCTGGTTTAAAGTAAGGAACTGTGCTCCATTTATTCCACAGATCTGGTTTAAATGTTGAGGGTGCCTGAGCCTTGCACCAGCACACACAGGACAATGGTGTCTCTCTGACCTGGTGCCAGTTCCCATATGCAGGACCACATGATCTTAGCCTGGAAAAGTTAGTTCTCTGTGCTCCAGAGAATAAAGTTGCAACTTGCTCCTTATTGCATGAGGTTGGTGTGCCAATAGTTAGTTATGTGTATGAACCCCTCTGAGGTCTCAAGGCTGTGTAGGCTATGTCTGCAAAATGTATAGCACCTCACAGATTTTAGTTTCCTAGCTTCTTGAGCCTTCTTTGCCTTAGTTCAAACACCTTAGTTTGCTGCGTCAATCATGTGCTCTTGCTGACAGCAGATGGCGCTACTGCAGCAAAATGAGATGAAGGGATTGTCATTTTAAGATTTTGTGCATTGAAAAAAAAAAGAAAACAAAACAAACGTCCTAGTTCTGCTCCCTTGGATCCTGGGGTAGGCCCCTTGCTCATGTCTTTCTTATCCCAGTGACTGGGCCCGATAGGACTTTGGTTAATTCTGGTTACACGTGGCTATGATCTGGGAGTTAGATATTTCTAGTCACACCAAGATAAAGGCACACGTCCTCTCAGCTGACTCCCCAGTGACCAGAGGAGTGAAGGAAAAGATTCCTGGTAGGAAGATGGGGGACTAACCTGGTCCTGGAACACGAGAGCTGGAGAGACCACTGCGGTCACTAACCCCAGGGACTGCTAAACGTAACTAAACTGAAAACTCACCTATGAAATGTATCCAAAATGCAGATTTCTGAGGTCCCATGCCTCCAATTTCATGAATCAAAATCTCCAAGGGTGGGGCCCAAGAAACAGAATTTCTTTCTAACATGATCCTCCAAGTGATTGCTTATGAAGGGAGGCAGTCACTAGTTCACTGGACCGGTCTTTGTGATCTGCTGATCGAACTCACCTCCTTCATTTTACAGTGAATGATGGTGATGACAATAATGAAAATGAACAGTGGCTTATGTTCTGTGTGCTGGGCACTGTTCTAAGCACTTCATACGCATCAACTCATTTGACTCTCAGTGGTGCTATGAGGTAGGTACTGCTTATTATCATCATCCCCATATTGCCGGCAAGGAAAAATAGAACCCAGACCTTGGCCCTGGGACTCAGGAAGGGTTTAATCAGAGATGTTTCTCATGTCTATCGTGGGTACATTTAGATCATCTTTTTCAGCCAGCTTTAAGCCTCACAGGGAGAGGCTGAATCCTGGGCCCACATGTGTCTTTTGGGTGTGCTGGCTTTAAATTCCAGTAATATGTATTTTTAGAAATAATATAGATAGCCTCTATCCATCAGAAAGTAACAAGGTATGTTTAAACTGCAGCATGAGATATACAGGGGAGGCAAAAGGAAAAGATTCTTTGAATAACAATAAGGACTGTTTGGCATCAGACTGGATCAATAGGGAGGTGTTTTTAAACTTTCCTGTGTGTTTCAAATTTTTTCAGAAGATTTTTAATAACTGGTTATACTCATTTGTAACACAAAGGACATAATGAAGAGTACAGAAAAAAATATGAATGTATTTGAAGAGCCTGGAGAAATGTGTGTGTATAGTGTGTGTGCCACGTGTGTGTGTGAACGTGTGAGTGTGGTGACTCCCGAGAGACCTGGGACAGCAGTGATCTTGAGGGGAATCAGGGCAGATGACCACGCCCTCCTAGGACTCATCCTGTGGGGTATCTACTGGCAAGAGACTAAGGGGTGGGAGAAAGCTTGACCCACTAGATCAACTTCTTTGTGATGATGCCTGGGATGCCTAAGACAGACAAATACTTAAAGGTGAGGACACTGATTAAATGATTTCTACAGATCCCTTCCAGATGCCATCTGAGACTCAGCTCTTGCAGGAAGGAGGGATTTGGGATCCTAAGGCCCAGCTTTCAGATCCCAGCTTGCCAGTCTCCTATGCTCTTTCATTAATCCACGTTTCTATAAAAACTCCTGAAGCCTGAACAAATTAAGTCACCTGACAGAGATTCCCTAGGGAGACAGCAACTATCAAAGGGGGTTTTGACTTCTCCAATTACAGATCTGGTCCCAAAATGCAGCTGCATATCCCAGGCTTAAGGGGTCTGATGGGGCAACTCCAATGTATGATATGCAAACAAAACAAGGTGAGTCCAAGACTCAGAAACTTCTACTCAGTCAGCCACAGTGTTCCCCCGTCTTCACAGAACAGTGTGTTGTGTGTCGGGGCATCTCTATAAATAAGGGCTAACTGAAGGCCCTGATGGAAGGCAGAGATGACTCACCTCAGTGCACTGTACCCCTGGCACACGCTGACGCAGCACAGGACCTTCTCTTGATTTGCCTGAGTCTCCCCCAAGTATTTGCACACGATGTTACCACCCAGGCTGAAGCCCACGACGACCAGCTGGGTCAGGGGATATGTCTTCTTGATGTAGTTCACCATGGCTCCAAATTCCCACGTGCAGCCTGTGGGCAAAAGGGTGAGGTTGCTCAATCATTTCAGGTGCATCGTATCTGGAGAAAATACAAGCTGGAACGTTACTAAATGGGTACCAGTATACTAAAAGAGAAATATATATGTGTATATATACGTGTGTGTGTCGGGGGATGTGTATGGAGAGACAGACAGACACTGCTCTTTGGCTATCCAGAGAGAAGTTCCCAGATGCCCCTTGGGATAAGAGGAAACCCGGCCTCAGCAGTGCCCAAGAGTGGAGGTACCATGTATCAAATGTACAATGCTTCTTAAAAGGTAGGTCACAAGAACCCTGTCTAGATGCTCATGGATATCAAAGCAGATTTCAGGGTGTGCATGAGCACATATGCTCGCACACAGACCTAAATAAAAGCTAGGCCAGCCTGGACAAAATGGCGAGACCCCATCTCTACACACTACGGGTGTGTCCCTGTAGTCCCCACTACTTAGGAGGCTGAGGCAAGAGGATCCCTTGTGCTGGGGAGGCAGAGGCTACAAGGCTACAGTGAGCCAAGATTGCATCACTGCACTCTAGCCTGGGTGACAGAGTGAGACCCTGTCTCAAAAAAATAAAATAAAATAAGGTAAGTAAGTAAATAAATAAATAAATGCAAGAGCAAAATCCTTTGAGATTAGCTTCCTAGCTACAAATTGGGATGCTATACCCATGTGTATGATGATTCATGGTGTTAAGAAAAGTGGCAAGTGGATGTTATTTACAGAATCTTCTTGACAGAGTTGGAAAGGAGAGGCAAGATAAACTTCAGTCCAGAGGGACTGCCAGGATGCTCTGTAGGATTAGGGTAAAACGTTCTTGGTGACGTAGGGCCAGGGTGCCAAGGGAGGCAGGCTCATTCAAAAATACACAGAGGAGACCTCTGAACAGAGAGGGTATTTGGGCCTCATTTGCCCAGGAGGGATGATCTCAGCTGGTGTCCCCTTGGGAAGTTATTGAAGCCATGTTATGTCTCAGCAGCTTTGCTAAGAGGAGGAAGTGAATGGCCATATTACAAGTGAACGGATTCATGACATCCTTCTAAGGCCCAACCTCAAACTCTGTAGGGAGCCAATTTAAAATCTCACATGGAAAGTTAGGGATGTCGACACAAAGCACATACAAAATAGACTGGCATGAGAAGAGTACAGATTTACAATGGAAACGGGAGTTGTTGACTTTGGCACCAGCTCAGAGGTTTTGGCATTCTTAATAGAGTTGAACAGCTCCTTCCCTAATCATCAAGCCATGGGGAAAGTATCTTTTGACCCTGGGGTGAACTCCCCTTATATCTGTCTTCCTTTTGTAGAAGAATGTAGCCTAAGCCAGGCCGGCACAACCCCATGCAGTTGTTAAGCTGCAGTGTGCATAGAATCACCTGGAGAGGGTGTTAGAAATGAGCATTCCTGGGCCTCAACTCTAGAGCAGCTGATTCTGTAAGATGGGGGCCAAGCCCAGGAATCTACAGTGACTTTGTTTTTGAGTAGGTAATTCATGCCCATGGTAGAAAATTCAAATGCTATAAAAGATGGAGTGAAAGGTAAGTTTCCTATATTCTTTTTAAAAATACCAGTGGTAACATACACATTGTTTGGTGCCTCATTTTTTCCCTTTACAATATGTCTGGCAATATTATGCATCAATACACTTGAAACTGCCCTATTTAATGGGGTATAACATACATACAGGAAAATGCACAATCAATGAAGTTTTATACATTTATACCCAGGTAAGCATTGCCCAGATGAAGACGCAGAATATCTCTGACACCCCTGGAGGCCTCCTAATTCCTCCTCCCAGACAATATCCCTTACACTTTTGACTAATAGAAGTTTGTTTGTTTGTTTTTTAGGCAGAGTCTCGCTCTATCACCCAGGCTGGAGTGCAGTGGCACAATCTCAGCTCACTACAACCTCTGCCTCCCGGGTTCAAGCGATCCCTCTGCCTCAGCCCCCCGAGTAGCTGGGGTTACAGGCGTGTGCCACCATGTCCGGCTAATTTTTGTATTTTTAGTAGAGACGGGGTTTTGTCTTGTTGTCCAGGCTGGTCTTGAACTCCTGACTTCAGGTGATCCGCCTGCCTTGGCCTCCCAAAGTGCTGGGATTACAGGCGTGAGCCACCGCCCCGGCCAAGTTTCTCTTTTTAAGAAGGTAGCAATGGCCAGGCACGGTGGCTCACGCCTGTAATCCCAGGACTTTGGGAGGCCGAGGTGGGCGGATCACGAGGTCAGGAGATCGAGACCATCCTGGCTAACACGGTGAAACCCTGTCTCTACTAAAAATACAAAAAATTAGCCGGGCGTGGTGGCAGGCGCCTGTAGTCCCAGCTACTCAGGAGGCTGAGGCAGGAGAATGGCGTGAACCCGGGAGGTGGAGCTTGCAGTGAGCTGAGATCGTGCCACTGCACTCCAGCCTGGGCGATACAGTAAGACTCCGTCTCAAAAAAAAAAAAAAAAAAAAAAAAGAAGGTAGCAACGGAAGGAATATTATGCCTCCAGGAATCCTGGATTTCAAAATGAAGCTGTGATGTGAAAAAGGGGACGTGCAAACAAACAGCTGAGATCACAATGAGCAATTAGCTGATATCAGCTTCTACACCACGCAACAAATACGAAATTTAGAAATCCCATGGGATACACTTGTTCCCCTCCCTTGGGCCGTAATAGGCACTGAAAACCAGGCCTTAAAGGAGCAGCCTGGCCTCATGGCTAAGTGGCTAAGTGGCCTCTAGGCTCTGTGGCCAGACTGCTTGGGCCTACCACTTAGCCCCAAATGTTCTCAACTTCTCTTTGATGACAAGTAACCCCTGTATACAGGGAAAATCTACAGCTTCCAGGCTCCTTCCTGGAGGCTTAGAACCCATAGGAATAGGATGAGGCCTGGGAACGGGAACTTTCAACAAACAGCCCAGACGATTTTTATAGTGAGGAAACTGTGCAAAATACTGTTACCGTGCGTAAGTTACCAAACTCTCCTAGGTCTGTTTCATCATCTGTAAAATGGAAGTAATAAGAGTAAAGACTTCGTAGAGTTGTTTAGAGATCTGAATAAAGTGATATACATAAACAGCTTAGATCAGGGTCCAGGGGTTGCCAGGCGCGGTGGCTCACGCTTGTAATCCCAGCACTTTGGGAGGCCGAGGCGGGCGGATCACGAGGTCAGGAGATCGAGACCACGGTGAAACCCCGTCTCTACTAAAAAATACAAAAAATTAGCCGGGCGTGGTGGCGGGCGCCTGTAGTCCCAGCTACTCGGAGAGGCTGAGGCAGGAGAATGGCGTGAACCCGGGAGGCGGAGCTTGCAGTGAGCCGAGCATGCGCCACTGCACTCCAGCCTGGGCGACAGAGTGAGACTCCGTCTCAAAAAAAAAAAAAAAAAAAAGATCAGGGTCCAGGGCACAATAAGCATTCAATGTTAATGGCTATAACTGACTCTGATTATTTTTCTTTTAAAAATATGTAAGTATACCCATGTTTATAGCAGCATTATTCACAATAGCCAAAAAGTAGAAACAACCCAAGTGTGCCTTGATGGATGAATGGATAAGCGCAATGTGGTACATGTGTACAATGCAATATTATTCAGCTTTAAAAGGGAAGGATATCCCATCACATGCTACAGCATGGAAGAACCTTGAGGACATTATGCTACATGAAGTAAACCACTCACAAAAGGACAAATACTGTAGGATCCTACTTATGTGACATGCCTGGACTAGTAAAATTTATAGATGGAAAACAGAATGGTGGTTGCCAGGGGCTAGGGAGAGGGGACGGGGAGTTATTGTTTAATGGGTAGAGTGTTAGTTTTGCAAGATGAAAAAATCCTGGAGATTGGCTGCAAAACAATCAATATACTTAACACTACTGAACAGTACACTTAAAAATAGTTAGCATGAAATTTTGTTATGTACATTTTATCACAATTAAAAATATATTTAAACAAGAATGTAGCTTATCTAAAATTTAGGGTTTTCTCTAAAGTAGTGTTCCTCAACCTGATTGCACATTAGAATCACCTGGGGATTTTTTTTGAAGCAGGAAAAATATTTATTATAGGGTATTAAATGGCTTACTGAATCATTGAGAGAGTTAAAGATAGCCTCAAAGCCAAACACCTGGGGTGCTTCTAAAACAACCATACGAATGCCTGGGCCCTCCCGAGCTTCATTAAATCAGAATGTCTGGGGGTGGGATCTGGCCATGGGTGTTCTACAAGATCCTCAGGTGCAACCCCGGTGGCTGTGGAGCACTGCTCTAAGGAACAAGGCTCTCTCCAGCTCAGACCAATATGAGAAGGCATTTTTTGAAGCACTCATCTGCCTCTGGGCCACCCCTTTTCAGACTCCCTTTCCTTTCTACTTGCAGTAAACAACCTTCACAGATGGGGGCGCTGCTTAGCTTTTCAGAAGCTTAGCCTGGTAGCAGTTTTCCAAACATTTCCTCAAAGCAAGGTTTCCACAGGTGGCACATCCCCATTCAACACAACCAGGCACTTCCTGTAGATCCACTAATACCTAACAAAAAGAAAATTTAAATACCTTTAAATATACGTAGTTGCTTTCTGGTAATCTTTCTTGTAAAGAGTGAATTGGAAAAGCTGCACAGAGGTTATATATTACTGCAAGAATGATGCTCTAGCTCAGTGGTTCTCAGAGTGTGGCCCCTGAGCAAGCAGCATCAGCATTGCCTGGGAACTGGTTCAAATGCACATTCTTGGACCTCACCCCAAACCCACAGAATCAGAAACTCAAGGGGGTGGTGCCTAAACAGAGGGCTTGCTAAAATGAGCTTGCAGGACCTCACCTCCAGAGGTTCTGATTCCACTGGTCTGGGTGGGCTGAGAATTTGCTTTTCTAACAAGTTCTCAGGTGATGCTGACGTTGTTGGTCCAGAGACCACACTTAGAGAACCATTGTCCTAGTTGACAAAAAAGCTGGATGAAATCTTTAATTTTCTTTCTTTTTTTTTGGAGATGGAGTTTTGCTCGTTGCCCAGGCTGGAGTGCAATGGCGCGATCTTGGCTCACTGCAACCTCTGCCTCCCGGGTTCAAACGATTCTCCTGCCTCAGCCTCCTGAGTAGCTGAGATTACAGGCACCCACCACCATGCCGGGCTAATTTTTGTATTTTTAGTAGAGACGGGGTTTCACCATGTTGGCCAGGCTGGTCTTGAACTCCTGACCTTGTGATCCGCCCGCCTCGGCCTCCCGAAGTGCTGGGATTACAGGTGTGAGCCACCACGCCCGGCCTCTTTTGTCTTTTAAAAGTGCAGCTTGAAAAGATGCTTCATGTCACTCATTGTTAAATAGATGCAAGTTAAAATGACAGAAATCATTTTCCACTGCCCATGTTAGAAAAGATGAAGTTTGCCAATGCCCAGGACTGGAAGGAGTATGGGTAACAGGCCCTCTGGTCCATCCACTGAGGAGGGAGTACACATTGGTATAGGCCTTGGAAGGCAATGTGGTAACATCTGTTCATGTTTTTTTAAAGTACAAACCTTTGGTCTAGTAATTCTGCCTTTGGGGACTTTATACTGCATATATATGTAAACATGTACATGCAAGAATGTTCACTGCAGCATTTTGCTGTTTGTAGCAGCAAAGGTTTGGAAACAACCTAAATTTCCATCAGTAGAGGACTGATTAAATGAAGGACTACACTGTGGTGAAAAAGGATGAATCTGGCCGGGCGCGGTGGCTCATGCTTGTAATCCCAGCACTTTGGGAGGCTGAGGCGGGTGGATCATTTGAGGTCAGGAGCTCAAGACCAGCCTGGCCAACATGGTGAAACCCTGTCTCTGCTAAAAATACAAAAATTATCCAGGCAGTGGTGACACATGCCTGTAGTCCCAGCTACTTGGGAGGCTGAGGTGGGAGAATTGCTTGAGCCTGGGAAGGGAGGTTGCAGTGAGCCAAGATCGTGCCCCTACACTCCAGTCTGAGTGACAGAGTGAGACCCCGTCTCCAAAAAAAAAAAAAATGAATCTGATCTGACATGGAACGGCTCTGAGTCATCTTAAGGGATAAAAACAAGGGGTGAAAGAGTGGGGCTGGCACCCTCTCCCGTGTTTGCTTGGGTTTTAAGGGATTACATACACACATATCTGATTGAATATTCACTGGAAAATTGTAGCAGACATTGATTTCCTGGGGAGAAAAACTGGGGGTCTAGGGTAGGAAAAAGATCTAGTTTCACTCATTGTATGTAGCCTTTGGCACAGTTTGACTGTTTTTCTCATGTGTATTCATTTCTTTTTAAATATGAATCTAACCAGTTTTAAAATCTAGCAAAAAAATAAGGGGAAAAAAAGATGTTTAAATTTCCTTAGGCCAGTTTCGACTATGCTGAAGACACCCAACATATCACTCATGCTGGAGCAATGGTTTGTGCTGGGGACATTATTTGCCTGCCTAAGAAATAGTACTGAGAAACTTAATTTAAATTGTTATTAAATATTTACTTCTCCACCACTTCCTAAGATTTCTGCCTAATTTTGTCATCTCTTAGCTAATTATATCTTTATGTTTTGTTCCAACATTGAATGAGACTCTATTAGATTATAAACTCCATGAAGCAAAGATATTCTTGCTCTTCTTCACCACTGTATCTGTGAGGCCAGATACTTGGTGGGCACTCAATCAGTGTTACCTAAATGAATGGATGAAAGAACAGATGTACAATGTTCAGCCTCTCTGCTAGTAAACATGACAAGGAAGCAGATTTAAAGACTTGAAATGGCTTGTCCACCTTCACATAATGAGTAGGGCCATGTCTACGCATGACTGTGTCCACTCAAAGTCCAACGCTGGACTTTGGACCATGTCAACCCCAAAGCCCAAGCCCCTTGCCTTATATCACAAATCTACTTAGGTAATAGTACTGCAGAGATTTATGCTTCAATTATTAAACATCTTACTCCCCCCAACCATTTGATTCCCTTTATTATTTTTATTCTTATTTTTTTGAGACAGGGTCTTGGTCTGTCTCCCTAGGCTGGAGTACAGTGGCATGATCATGGCTCACTGCAGCCTTGACCTCCCCAAGTTCAAGACGTCCTCCCACCTCAGCCTTTTGAGTAGCTGGGACTACAGGCACATGCCACCAAACCCAGCTAATTTCTGATTTTTTGTAGAGATGGGGGAACTTGCCTGGGAGGTTCCACTATGTTGCCCAGGCTGGTCTCGAACTTCTGAGCTCAAGAGATCTGCCCACCTTGGCTTCCTTTCCCAAAGTGCTGGGATTACAGGTGTGAGCCACCGTAGCCAGCTTTTATTCCTTTTCGACCCATCTATCATTACTCAGGTTTGAGAGTAATTATTTGAGACCTAGAGCAGATGTTCAGATGTCATTGGGACAGTTACAAAACTCAGATTTGCTACACTACTGAGGAGCAATTACAGCTAATTGTGTAGGCACTTTGGGAGCCTCAACTTAATTAAATCCAAACACATCTGATCTGGATAAAGGGCCAACCCTGCCTGATGTCAGAGAGACTGTTGGATGTTCTGTGAAGAGATGCCACCTCTCCCATGCAAGGGAAGGGCAAAGACATGGTGCCCAGCTCCAGGATCAGCCTTCTGGAAGGTCCTCCTGGGAGCTCCCCTGATGTCAGTTACCAAACACCTTTAGTGCCTGGGAGCCTCTCCCTGGCCTGTTATTACTAACAGCTACATTAATCTGTTTTTAAATGAGGCTCTATGTATTTAATTCTTATGGGATTAGCACTAGGTTACCATATAATCTTGCTGCAGCTTTTTAAAGTAAGATGAAATCTGAAACACTTAGCTGGGCCTTAGACAGATGAGTATTACGGGGCCATTTTGGAAAGGCAACTTGCTGGGAACAGGAAAGACCCCTCACCTTTTTCTCAAGCCCCTACACCTAAAGAAGGACAAGGCAAAGGCTGCCTGAAAGCTATTATTTCAACAGCCACTTCCCCAAATGACACTAGCATGACTAAATCGGCTAAAATACAGGGACCCGAGACTTGGTGTTCCTTGTGGATGGAGACTCTGAGTCATCTCTGTATGTTCCATGCCAGGCATGGGCCTGGCATCTGTGGATGTGCCACAAAATGTCAGGTGGATAAGAAGGAAGTTTGAATCGTCTGGAATGAAGGCACGCAGTACTCACCAGCATGAGTATGCAGGGGACATGAAAGAGGTACTTGAATATCTTTCCCACTAAGTTTAGCCTAAGAGAAAAATACAGTTAAGCTAATAACATGGCTCGCTGACAGGCGGGCGGTTAGGGGCCTAGCAGCCCCTGTCACTTCCATAGTAAAAGTATGTGAGTCATTTCTTAAAGTCAAGAGGAAACTATCGTAAAGCTTAGTCATCCAGGAATACAATAGCTGTAGAAATAAAGTTAAGGCCCCTTTGTGCTATCAAATTAGTTGGCCTTGTCCTTATCTCCGAAATAAGGATTTTAAAAAATGAGTGTCTTCAGCTTTGTTTCCCCAGGTATAGGATGCCTAAAACTGCCCTCTTATGGCTAAAGGTTTAAGTATTCAGATATCATCCTGAAAGTGCAGAACTCATCACTCTTGGCCACTGTTCTACTTTGGATATGACTCCCTGACACACTTCCTGAAGCTCCCGGCCCCTGGCTCTCAGCAGATGATCTTGCCAGGTGTTTTACTAGATGTCTGAGCTTCTGCAAACTCACTACCTTCACTTTCACATTCTCTCTCTCCCTTCACCCATCTCTTCCTCCTCCCTTCCCATTGTGCCCTTCTGCCATTACAAAACTCAACTGTTTAATGCAGAGGCAACACAATTCACAACTATGAATACAATTCAAAATTGAGTCTACAGCAATGAAAATGGTAGATATGAGGAGCTTATCGAAACACCTATGTTTATTATCTAATACAAGATTGTAAGATATTAAGCAGTAAAAACAAAATAGAAGTTCCTTAAAAATCACTGCCTGAAGCTCTTACAGTGAGATGTCTTAGATTGTGGGTGATCTCTACAGCATGCTAAAGGTAGATAACCCTACATCCTAGTCTCTCCAAGAGGGTCCTGGAATTTATTGTTCTGATGCAGTTATTAATAAAGTTATTAATTATGATAAAGTTATTAATAAAGTCCCTTTTTACTCTCAAAAGTGTCTCAATTGGAATGTGAAATTAGATGGAGGGGGGCCTCCCTCCCTTCTAAGACTGAAGTTCCATCCTCTAAGCAAGACCAAGTTTTCTGACCTTACCCTGAGGTTCCGAAAGATTGTATATATGTTTGTTTGTTTTAAGAGATAGGGTCTCACTCTGTAGCTCAGGCTGTGCAGTGGCATGATTACAGCTCAATGCAGCCTTGAACTCCTGGGCACAGCTTCTAGAGTAGCCGGGACTACAGACATGAGCCACCATGCCCAGCTAATTTATTTTTATTTTTTGTAGAAATGAGGTCTCACTGTGATTAAAGGTGTGAGCCACTGTACCCAGCCCAAGAGATAATTTTTGTTTTGTTTTTGAGACAGGGTCTCACTCTGTTGCCCAGGCTGGAGTGCAGTGGCATGATCACGCTTCACTGCAGCCTTAATCCAAAAGATAGTTTAAAAAACAAAAAAGTTCCTGTATTAAACCCAGTTGGACATTAAAGAGTTCCTCCTCCCAGCAAGAGAATATAATGCTGTGATTTCAGGTACTTCCTCAGAGCATGATGTCTAATGCCAGAGAGTCAAGAGTTTAGAAATAAGGGAAGGGCCCACTTCTTCCCTGTTTAAACTCACAGGAAAAAGCAATTTAAATATTCGAGGCCATTTTCAATGCGAAATGCCCCAGCTTGGTGTTTTGGTGGGAGATGGGTGCTAAGTTCTTAGAAGGCTCATAATCCTAAGGGACTCAGTTACCTCTGGGGAGCCAAAGCCAGGTTATTTTTATTCCTTTCACTTGACATAGAAGATATTGTTTTTAATCTTATTTTTTTCTCCTTTAAATCAAGATCAAACTAATAAGATCCTTTGCTACTTGGCTCTTGACTTTCTGGTGATAAAACTTTCAAGATATGAAGGTATGACATGGAGGCCAGAATAACCACAAGCTGGAAAATTCTGGTTTTCAGTTTATTCTTTGGCTAGTGGATTTGATCTACCTCTTCTTTGCTCTGAACATGAATACTGGACTGTTGGGATAAGGCTGTTGGCCAAAGAGAGACAGAAGAAGCAGAATGCTGCCTGAATTCACTGGGCCCCTACAGAATCACTGACAAAAACACTCACATTCCAAACATTGTTTAGTTTAGAAAATCAGTTAAGTCAATAAAGAGTAAGCCAACATGTCTACTGCTGCAGCGCTCCGATTAAAGATCAGGCTTTTTATAATAAATACACTTCAAGAAAATCTTCATGACTTCTTCATCTTCCTTTATTTCCAAGTGTTATTGACTTCACCCACATGACAGGGTTGTTTACCTGGCCTAACCCAGTAGAGTACCCTATTACTTTAAAAAAAATTTGTTTTAGAGACAAGGACTTGCTATGTTGCCCAGGCTGGTCTTGAACTCCTACCTTCAAGCTATCCTCCTGCCTTAGTCTCCTGAGTAGCTGAGATTACAAGTGCATGCCACCTTGCTTGGCACAATAAGAAATTTAAGACAGTTTGGTAAACTTTACTCTTGTACATGTTCTTCACGTTTATTTTTACTCAGGTTAGCTAATGTCTTTATCAAAAGAGACATATTTAATATTTTCCAGTTTAAAGAATTTATATACAAAAGTAAGTGGTGAGGAATGAAAAAAATAAACATTTTTTAGAAGGTTAAAATGTAGCATGTACTACAGTAAAAACATCTTTCCAGTACTGATTTTAAGGGCTGGCTCTGAATATAGAAGTCAGTAGCTTTGAGCTGGAGGCGTATGGCCCAAACAGATTTGGCCAGGAGGCCAATACTGAAGATTGTCCAGATGGAAAGCAAGCATTGCATACTGCAGAATAATCACCACGGCCGACATCCCTGTACACAGAGCTGTAACTCAGACTGAGCTCAAAGAAGGAAGAATTTTATGCTCACCACGAGCAGGTTCTTAAACTGGTCCTTGCAGAAATTCCAAAGTTCACATGCGGGCAACTGTATGAAGTGGATGCAGAGGTAAGGTCGTTTAACAGTTCAAGTAAATGTTTGCCTTTTCTCCTCTAAGGTGGCTCACAGAAAACACAAAGTTAGACTGAAGGGCCAATGAAGATGATAATCGTTATTGTTTACTGGTATTTGCTGGACTCTGTGCCACACACTTTTATATTATTGCCATTTTTTTTTTTTTTTTTTTTTTAAGACAGGGTCAGTCTCTGTCGCCTAGGCTGGAGTGCAGTGGTGTGATCTTGGCTCACTGCACTCCCGGGCTCAAGCGATTCTCCTGCCTTCGCCTCCCAAGTAGCTGAGATTACAGGTGTGTATCATCACACCTGGCTTTTTTTATTTTTAGGAGAGATGAGGTTTCACCATGTTCTACCAGACTGGTCTCGAACTCCTGGGCTCAAGTGATCTGCCCGCCTGGGCATCCCAAAGTGCTGGGATTACAGGTGTGAGCTACCATGCCGGGACTTATTGCCAAATTTCTTAACAGCCTTTCTCAGCTTTCTCAACCAGGCAGTCAAACCCTCAGCTGTTGGACTCTAAAGCACAGGTTCTCTCCCGCTGCAGGCCTTTCCTGACCATCTCTCTCTAAGTGATACACTAGATGGAGGAGATTAACACACAATAATATAAAAATTAAAAATGCAGATCTGGTCCCTGTCTGTGAAAAGGTTGCTGTTCGTAAATATTCCTTTTGGACAAACCTAGCCAATAAGCTTGGACCGACTGTGACTGTGCACCCTCCTTCCCCAACTAGATGGTGAGAGTTCCTCATAGACTGGCATCTTCCTGAAGGCAGGGACTTGAATTCACACCTGTATTCCCAGCGCAGAGGCTGGCCCCATCATTGTCTGGAGGATGCTGGCTGAACAAAAGGTCAAAGACCAAACCCACAGGTCCAATTCTGTGGCTCTGAGACGCTCTTGGATGCTCTTTTGCCTTAAACCTAAAATGTATCTGACTGGGAACTATTTCCTCACTCCTTAGTTTCTTTCATGGAGAGCCAATGGAGCCTGTTGTTCAGGAGCACGGATTCTAGGACTAGACTGCGAGACTGCCTGTGTTTGAAGCCTGGGCTGCCCACTCATTAACTCTGTGATTTAGAGCAATTTAGTCATCCTTGCCGGGCCTCAGTTTCCTCACCTGTAAAAGGGGGGTTACTGATTTAATATATCCTACAGAGTATTCAGAACAGTGCCTGACACACAGTAAATGCTATGTAAGTGATAGCTAGATAGTTAGAACAGTAATGACCACTACCACCAAAGTGGGGAAAAAGTCTTTTTAAATACTCAAACATCACACCTGCTCCTCTGTATTCTAATGAACAGTATCCTAAGTAGGAAATGAACACTACCACAGAGGTGGTGTTGAGTTGGAGTTAAGAATCACACTGATTGAAGGCTGGTTCTGCCAGTCACTAGTCGCATGACTCAGGGCAAGGTACTTAACCTCCCTAAGCCTGTGAAGTGGGGATACTAATTAAAATCTACCTCTGAGGCAGTAAGGATCAAGTGAAGTAATGTGAAAGCACATGCCTGGCACCCATTAGAGTGAGATAAATGGTAACTGCTGTCATGAAGAATTTTTCTTAATGAATTTATCTTTCAAAGGCAGCACGAAGGGTTCTAAGTCACAAGAATGCATAACTATCCATTTAGGAAATTCTGTGCAAGGCAGATCTGTTTTCAACAATTTTTAATCACATTAGCAAAGCTTATGTGGTTTGGAACAGAGTTGGGTTGATAAATCGGAAAAGATCCTTTATAATTTTCTCAGAGAAATCTGAGGCAGGTGCATAACAGGAAAAGAAGAATATAGAGTTTCATGTTAATGCCCTCTTTAGTTTTCTTCCGGTCAAGATCACAGTTGCAAAAAGCCCAAAGGGTATTCACAGTGACTTGAATGCCTGGCATCTGCTCAAAAGAGAGGCAATTTTCCAAAGGGAAGACTCACACATAGGGCACAGTGGTTTGGGATGTACTAGTTTGTAAAGTATCATCTTACATCCACAAACTGTTAGTTCCCATCTCAGTAGGCATTCAGTAAACACTGATGCAATGAGTGCTTTCTAGGGTCCAAGCAGGATTCCAGACACTGGGGAGCTACAGCAGGGAGCGCAAAAACTGCCTGCTCTCATGGAGTGAACTTTTGGAATGGAGAGACAGATAATAGACATATAAACAAATAAGTTCACAGATTATGAAAACAAATCCTTAATTTCAAATCTTAAGTGGCTCGAAGAAAGTAAGGAGGGGCATTAGACAATGACTGGGGTTCGGGGGGGAACTTTAGATGAGGGAGAGGAGTCAAGGAAGGGCTCTCTGAGAGGGTGACATCTTGGTTGAGACCTGAGTAACAAAGAGAAGCCAAATGAAGACCACAGAAGGGCCTTCCAAACAGAACCTGGGCAGTCCTGGGATTAGCAGGCCCTGGAGTTCAGTGCCTGGAATTTCCATACACTCAGGGTGGGAACAGGGGGCCTGATGGTGGACTGCAGTATGTCCTGGGGATCCAGAGAGCTCCCCCAATGTCACATCCAGTGACCCCACATGGAAGATGCTTACTTGGTTGGGGACCTATCAAAAATGCGGGGAAGGAGATGGAAAAGTGGCGTAAGAGACCTATCAGCCAATTGCAATATATGGACCTGACTTGGATCCTAAATTGAACAAACGAATTAAAACAGGAAAAAAAGCAGGAAGACATGGGGAAATTGAACTGCTCTTGAGGAGTACTCTTTTAAGCGTTTCCATTGTGAGGATGCCATTGTGCTTCTGTTATGTTATGGGCCGAATGGTGTCTCTCCCAAGATTCGTATGCTGAAGTCCTAACCCCCAGTACCTCAGAATATGACTATATTTGGAGATAAGGCTTTTAAAGATGTAATTAAGCCAAAATGTGGTTGTTAGGGTGGGCCCTAATTCAGGATGACTGGTGTCCTTTTAAGAAGAGGAGATTAGGACACAGAGCAATACCAGAGACACAGGTGCCTATAGTGTGAATCCACAGCAAGAACACAGTCATCTACAAGCCAAGAAGAGAGGTCTCAGAAGAAACCAACCCTGCTGACCCCTTGATCTCGGACTTCTAGGCCCCAGAACTGTGAGAAAATAAATGGCTCTTGTATAAGCCATGCCCACTGTAGTATTTTGATATGGCAGTCCTAACAAATGAAGACAGTGATACACACTGGAAATAGTCACAGATGAAACTGGACAGGCTGTCTGGGGCTTGTTTCAAAATAATCTTTGAGGCTGGGTGCAGTGGCTTACACCTGTAATCCCAGCACTTTGGGAGGCCGAGGTGGGTGGATCACCTGAGGTCAGGAGTTCGACACCAGCCTGGCCAACATGGTGAAACCCTGTCTCTACTAAAAATACAAAAATTAGCTGGGTGTGGTGGCAGGTGCTTATAATCCCAGCTACTAGGGAGGCTGAGGCAGGAGAATCACTTGAACCTGGGAGGCAGAGGTTGCAGTGAGCTGAGATTGCATGCACCATTGCACTCCAGCCTGGGCAACAGAGTGAGACCCTGTCTCAGAAAATAAATAAATTAATTAAATTAAATTAAAATAAAACAAAATAATCTTTGAGAGGGGATGCAAGAAGGGAGTAAAGGAAACAAGATTGGCCATGAGTTGAACAATTGTTGAGGTTGGGTAAAGGGTACACTGGGGTTTATTCTACTATTCTCCCTACTTCTGCATATTTTGAAATGTCTGTAATAAAAAGTAAAAAAGCAAAAATAAAAAAAAAAACTAAAGAGGGAATAAGGAATAAAACCTGTATCTGTGGCTCTGAAAAACCTTGGCTGTACCTTCGACTCCCCCAGAGCTAAGCCACTGGCTTAGTTATCTTTTAAAAGCTCCCATGGGAAATTCTAGTGTTGACAACAAACTGACCTACACAAAGAGAACTAGAAGTTCTTTTAGGTAGAAATAAAGGAAGACTTGAAGGAAAAGGTCATGCTCCTGGATGAGAAAAGTATTATAAATTTTTCCACATTAATTTATAAATTAAAGTTCCCCTTCAGAAATTGTGATAAACTGTGCGAGAGTTCACCACCAATAACTACTTTCCATCTCTAGGAAGGATGCATCTCTCCCACCCACTGCAGTTAGGCTTGGTCGTGTACTGTACTTTGACCAATAAATTGTGACCAGGAGTGACCTCTGTCATTTCTGAGGAGAAGCTTCAAGAGCCACACTCTTCCCACCCTCTGCAATGTTCCAGCAGGTAGCTGCTCCATGGGCCTGGTTCCTTGAGTGAGGACCATAATGATGGAGACACAGAGGCCCCTCAGCTAAGCCATAATGGATGGATAGTATGGACAGAAATAATTGTTTTAAACCACTGAGATCCAAGTTGTTTCCACAGCATAATCTAGTCCATCTTGACTAATAAGACAAAAACTCAACATGGAACTTGACACAATAATTCTGTGGTTCAAATGAAAAAAATAGGTAGGCAGACAAGAGCATACTCTGAAATAGCCATGAGTCAGTGTTGGTACCATCAGGTATCAGGCCATATTGCGAGGCAACGATAATTAAAAATTGAGAACAGTACTGGGTGTAGAAACAAAAGTTAACAAAGATATTTGTACTAAAGTATAGAAAGCCCACACATCAATAACTAACACACTTACATGAGGACATGATTAACTATGACAAAAGGTTTCCAGTTCTAGCATGTTAACTGTGGACCTGCCTCAATTGACCAGTCAAAAGTAACAAACATGGGCTTTGCTCTAATGTGTTAGGCCACCTTTGGTGAAGGATTGCTCCTTTCCCACAGCCCAGGAAAACGTTTATTAAAAACATTATTTTAAACTAAAATTACATCAATAGCACCTAACGAAACACTAGTGCTTTCTCTCTCTAGGCTCTTTGAAGCTACCAAAGATGTTTTAATTTTTACATTTCAACAAAGCATCCAAATTCTGGATTTCTGACCTTTTTAAGGTTCTATTTGTTTGAGCTTATCCTCCAATGGTTAAAAGAAATTATTAACAAGTAAAACATGTACTGATAACACATAAGAAAACAAACAGTACGGCTAGAAGAAAACACCCATTTTTTTTCTAGGTCACCTTCTTTCTAGAACATTTCTAAAGTATAATAAACTACAGAAATGTACTTCTAAAATTCTGATGAAATAAAATGTAACACCACCATCCACAAATTAAAGGAGATAGTTAATCTTCAAAATTGGGGGCCTGAAGCTCTCCCCTGATGGATTCACTTCATCTCCAAGGGTTTTTCATGGTCACAGGCAGCTCCTCAGCCCAAACATACAGTGCTCTTAAGGCAGCTGTGAATGCTGCTCTTCTGCATGGGTTGCCCTTCCATGGCCCACTCCCCTGTCTACAAACTCCAACTGTTTATAAGTGCCTCTATTTAGGAGCTCATCTTTGAGAACCCAGCTCAAATGCCCTTCCTGGGAGAATTCTTCCTCCCACAACTTGACTCCTCGCCCATAGATCCAGGCTGGTTTCTCCATGCTGCTGCAGCACATTCACCAGGCCCGCTGTATTAGTCCACTCATCACACTGTATTGAAATTCTTTTTTTCTTTTTGAGATGGAGTCTTGTTCTGTTTGCCCAGGCTGAAGTGCAGTGGTGTGATCTCGGTTCACTGCAACCTCCGCCTCCTGGATTCAAGTGATTCTCCTGCCTCAGGCTCCCAAGTAGCTGGGATTACAGGTGCCTGCCACCATGCCCAGCTAATTTTTGTATTTGTAGTAGACACAGGGTTTCACCATGTTGGCCAGGCTGGTCTCGAACTCCTGACCTCAGGTAATCTGCCTGCCTCAGCCTCCCAAAGTGCTGGGATAACAGGCGTGAGCCACTGTGCCCGGCCCTGTATTGTAATTCTTTAATGATACTCGCATCTCCCCGGCAGAACACATATTATTTATCTGGGTCACAAAAAGCACAATTAATCTCTCACCAACATGAATATACCTTCAAGTATTTGAATAAGAATAAACCTGGCTGGCACGGTGGCTCACGTCTGTAATCCCAGCACTTTGGGAGGGCGAAGCAGGTGGATCACTTGAGCTCAGGAGTTCGAGACAAGCCTGGACAACACAGTGAGGCCTTGTCTCTACAAAAAATTAAAAAATGAGGTGGGAAGCTCGCTTGAGTCTGGGAGGTTGAGGCTGCAATGAGCCATGATTGCACCACTTCACTCCCTCCTGCGTGACACAGTGAGACTCTACCTCAAAAACCAAAACAAAACAAAACAAAAAGAATGAACCTAACATACAATAAATGTTTACTATATGTTAATCAACTGCCTACCAAGTCCTCAGTAACCCACATTTAATTGTAGCTCCACCTTACTGCAGCTGAAGAATCTAGAACTGCGTTTAAGAAACTGCTCGAGCCACACAGCATCTGTGGCAGTGCTGGGGCATCAGATCCAGAGCCTGTCTCCGGACCCAGGTACTCTCTGGGAGCAACGCTTGCACTTAACCTATTCTTCTCTGCTCTTCGGCTGCTGGACTCCCCTGACCTGGTGTGGTAACACCTTCCAATCTGGTCTCTTTGGCCTACAGCCCCAACAGTTACAGCACTCTGGAGCTGGGAGGCCTAGACCATACAGACCCAGTTACTCTGCTATCTCTGGGATGATTCTGGCAGCCAGATCCAGGCTCCTCTCTTAGGTTTTCTACTTACTGGCTCTGTGCCCTTGCCCAAATCACTTAACCTCTCTGTGCCTCAGTTTTTTCATCAGAATTTTACGGTCCCATGGGTTGCTGTGGAGATAAAAGAGATTGTGCCTACATGTGACATCAGCACTGTGTCTGGCGCACATTAAGTGTTCCCACTGGCATGTCTCGTATTGTTGTTGGCACACTGTACTGCTAGTGCTCCCAAATCTCCATCCTGGCCCTGCAGCCAAGCCATGCCTCTCCATCTTCTACTTGTATAGATAATCTATATATCCAAGCACAAGACATTACCATTATTCTCCACTGTTTTCTTTGTGTTTGATTTGGCCTATTTCTGACTTTTGGGTCCACTTCTGTCTCCCACATACTCACTATTCCCCATGTGCCTGTGCTATCTGTAAATCTGGATATTCACCTTTTTTTTTTTTTTTTTTTTGAGACAGAGTCTCACTCTGTTGCCCAGGCTGGAGTGCAGTGGCCCGATCTTGGCTCACTGCAAGCTCCACCTCCTGGGTTCAGGCCATTCTCCTGCCTCAGCCTCCTGATTAGCTGGGACTACAGGCGCCCGCCACCACGCCCAGCTACTTTTTTGTATTTTTAGTAGAGATGGGTTTTCACCGTGTTAGCTAGGATGGTCTCGATCTCCTGACCTCGCGATCCGCCTGCCTTGGCCTCCCAAAGTGCTGGGATTACAGGCTTGAGCTACCGCGCTCGGCTGAATTCACCTATATTTGCAAGCTACTGACCAAACTGCTGAACAGAACGGAGTCTGTAAAATGGGTATCTTCAGCTGTGGGTGTGAATACAGAAGAGGAAATGAACTCAAGGCACCCAGCACCCTGCTTGGCACAAAGCAGGTGTACCTGTTCATGCTTCCATACCTGTGACCTTCCCTTACCTGCCTTTATAGGAGACAGTGCCCGTGCATGTTACCAGTGGCAATGTAACTGGAATGACCTTGCTGGAGGTCAATCTGACAAGATGTACAAATATGCATAAAAAAATGGTGACTCCGCAATTTTACTGGGAATTTACTCCAAGGTCATTCAAGAGAAAATAATTCTATGTACAAGACACAGTGTTTATAGCATTGTTATTTAAAATGCTGAAAAACTTTAAATAACCCATATGTCCTACAAAGATAAATGGTTAAATAAACTATAACAGAGTAGTAACAGCAATGTGGCTCTTAAAAAGATTAAACATCTTTATGTTGGTGAATATAAAGTTATTTAAATAAATCACCATAGATATACATGCTATGACTGCAATAAATAAAAACTATGTATACATTGATAAAGACAGAAGGGTAGTTTGAAGAAATAGAAAATTATAGTTATGGTGAGACGATAGACATAATTTTTGGTTATTTCCCATTAAAACATATTACAATTTACTTGCTTATGACATCCCAAATATTTGTGCATATACAGATGCATATTTTATATGTTTATTGTTTATGTATGCCTATATAATCTAAAGAGAGAGCTAATAAGAATCAAGAACAAGCGGTCCAGAAGCCAGAACCTTAGCTAAAACAGGATTTTTTTTTTTTTTCAGACAGTCTTGCTCTGTTGCCCAGGCTGTATTTTAGTGGCATGACATCTGTCTCCTAGGTTCAAGTGATCCTCGTGCCTCAGCCTCCTGAATAGCTGGGATTACAGGCGTGTATCAGCTAATTTTTGTATTTTTAGTAGAGACAGGGTTTTGCCATGATGGCCAGGCTTGTCTTGAACTTCTGGCCTCAAGTGATCCACCTACCTCAGCCTCCCAAAGTGCACTATTTATGGTGAGGGGTTGGTTTTGAAAATGTCCAGTAAGTCATGAACAGATACTTTTGAAAAAGACAATAAAAAGGCTGGGCACGGTGGCTCATGCCTGTAATCCCAGCACTTTGGGAGGCCAAAGTGGGCAGATCACGAGGTCAGGAGATTGAGACCATCCTGGCTAACATGGTGAAACCCAGTCTCTACTAAAAATACAAAAAAATTAGCCAGGCATGGTGGTGGGTGCCTGTAGTCCCAGCTACTTGGGAGGCTGAGGCAGGAAAACGGAGTGAACCTGGGAGGCGGAGCTTGCAGTGAGCTGAAATGGCGCCACTGCAGTCCAGCCTGGGTGACAGAGCAAGACTCCATCTCAAAAAAAAAAAAAAGCAATAAAAATTAATTACTAGAGAAGGGATTACAGGCATGAGCCACCACTACTGGCCCAGCTAACACACAATTTTAATTCAAATCAAGAAGCATTTGAAGAAATACGAGATCTAGTTCCTGTTCCCCAGGAACCTAAAATCCAGTGAGTTGCTACTGTGCCAGGCTCCCTTCCCACTGACATTCACATGCCTCATCACACCCTTGCCTGTCAGTCACAAGAGTCCTGAGGAATGAGCATCAGAACAGCACAGTCCTGAAGGGCATGAGCTCTGCTACCCCATCTACCTGGCTCCCAGCCCTGCTGTGACTCTTACTAGCTAGGGGACCTTGGGCAAGACTTTCCCCTGTAAGCTTCAGTTTCTGCCTCTGTGAGGGTGGTTACAGTGCCCATCTCAAAGGCTGGTGTGAGGCGTGGCATCATCAATGCCCAGTACAAGTCGGCTGTTGATATAACCGTGTGATCTACCATCTCTTACAGATGGGCATAGGTTTAAAACTTAAAAAAAGAAAAAACAAGGCAGAAGCAGAAGTAGCAGCACACTTGCAGAAAAAGGGAGGACTCCACTTCGCCATGCTTACCATAGGTGAACATGCGTGGCGAGGTCAATTCAATGTTGGGCAGGGCACCCAGGTGGTTCAGCACGGCACACCGATAGCCATTTTTCTGGGCGTAGTCAACGAAAGTGCGGATGTATTGTTTCTCGCTGTGATTGGCAATTCCAGGGCAGATGACCATGGTGATATCATCTATAGGGTAGAGAAAGAGATCCTGATGTATCCAAGAAATGTGACATGATAAATGGACACAATTACACTTCACTGGCCTACAAAACAGGGAGAGGGAATTCAACGTACATCTTTCACTCAGTTCTCTGGGGAAGAATTTTCCCCTTCTAGCTGGAGCTGTCTATATCAGTGCTTCTCAAGCTATTTATAGTGAAGGGTTGGTTTTGAAAATGTCCAGTAAGTCATGAACAGTTACTTTTGAAAAAGACAATAAAAATTAATTAGTAGAAAAATGAAATGAAAAATATATAAACCTCAATTTTCTACTATAAGATTCAACAAATATAAAATTACTCTGCTATAATATAAAATTACACATTGCTATAGAAGTTCCTGAACATTACTCTTAATTTCTGTAAGAAATTCTATTATTAATGAATGATTGAGAAAATAAAAAGTGGTGTTTGCACAGACCTCTTTGACCCAGAAATTTTACTTTCAGTTATTTATCCTACAGTTGTAACTGTACATATGTAAAATAATATATATGTGTTAGGTTGTATTCAATCATGCAATACATATTCTTTTGCATATGACTGAACATAATCTAAATGCCCAGAAATAGGGGTCTGGTTGGATAAATTATTGCATATCTAAGGGATGAAATATTATGAAGCCCTTAAAAATAATGAGACATCTTTATATACACTGATGTGGCAAGCTCTTCCATAAATTAAGTGAAAAAATGCTAAATGCAGAAGGGGGTTATAATAATGCTGCCTTTTGTGTGGAGAAAAAAAAGATATCTATATTTATCTATATTTATAAATGCACCCACTATCTTTGGAATCACACACAAGAACCTTGAGAGTGGGTACAACTGAGCAGGGGTAGGGATGGAGAGTAGAGGACACAGAGAGAGATACTTTCACTGTATACTGTTAGCACCTTGTGAACTTTCTATCATGAATATGAATTGCCTACTTAAAAATATGAATACATACTTTAAAAGAGGTGCTTAGGTCATTAAATTTGATCATAATTTTTCTTCAAATTAAGATTTTTAAAATTCAGAAATTATTAATGCTGGTAGGGAAATGTGAATTAGTAAGCAATTTTCCAATATGCATAAAGAACCTTAAAAACTTTGTAAATTGTTGGATGTAGTGGCACACGTCTGTATTCCAACTATTTGCGAGGCTGAGGCAGGAGGATCACTTGAGCCCAGTAGTTCAAGGCCGTAGATCACGATGACTGTATCTGTAAACAGTCACTGTACCTCTAACCTGGGCAACACAGCAAGACTCCATCTCTTTATAAAATTTATAAGCTTCGACCTAGTAAATTCCAATTCTTGAAATCCTGCCCAAAATTTTCTGATGAAGGATGATATAATTATTGACAGTTACAAAGTTGTAAATAAGTTAAATGCCCAACCATAGAAGAATGGTTAACTTATAATATGACCACATTGTAGAATATTAAGCAATCATTAAAATTGTGTTTTTGAAGACTTTTAGAGTTTTAATGACATGGGAAAGTCTTTATAATATAATGTATGATAATTCAAATTTTGGAAAAACAATGCATAGAACTGTAAGAAAATGGAACAAAACATTAACAATATATGTTGGGTGACAAAATTATGGGTGATTCTTATTTTTTAAATGTATTATTCATATTTTCTAAAATCAGTACTTATTCCTTTCATAGTCAGAAAAAAAAATCAGAAAAGGGGAAAAAGGGCTGTTTTTCTTAAAGTATGTCTTACGTACAAATACTGCCTTCCCTAGAAGCACCTTTGTCAGTCATTTCTGGGGGCAGGAGTGATGGAAAAACATGAGCAAGTACAAGGAAGAATCACTGTTCTGCCCTTTTTAACTTTCCATGTTGGTCCTGGTAGGAAGAGCAGATGGTCAAAGTAAACTTTGTACTTTAGTGGTAGAAGAAGAAAAAGCATTAGAAATAAGGGAAAGAAAACATTTAACTGGGTATGGTGAATAAATAAATATTGGAAAAACCAGCTACAGATTTATAAACACAGTGTGAACTCCTCACCTATTCATGTATTCATCCCTTCCATGGCTGTTTATTAGAAGCCAGCTATTCGGGGCTCTGGGGATTCCTACATTCTAGCAGATAAATAATACACAAGCACACACATAGGTTTAGAGAGTAGAAGCTACCATGAAGAACTAAAGCAGGAAGGCGTGATGGATTTACTGAGAAGGAAACACTAGTTAGGGGAGTCAGAGACAGTCCCTCTGAGGAGATGACATCTGAGCTGAGACCTAAATGGCGAGGAGGAGGCAACCATGTGAAGGTCTGGGGACCAGCATTCCAGGCAGAGGGAATATCAATTAAATATTTGTCACCAGCTACTCAGGAGTTCTAGCCACTTTAAATACCTAATATGTTTACTGGAATTTACCCATAAATAAATACTGAGTTCCTATTAAAAAAAAAACTAAGGTGCTTTTGAATACTATAGAATGCAAAAGACATGTTCTCTTTTGGTAGAAATAGCATTCAAAAGGATGCTTGTACCTAACTCCACTTCCTCAAAAGTCTTCATTATGAAGCATTTTAGAATGAATGCTATCTGTATAGGCTAGACAGAACAATGCCAAATTCCAGCAGCAATGAAAATTTCAGTTATTTCTCAGAAATAGGTGTCCTAGAACATTGCATGATAGATACGACCTTAATATGTCTTTTTGTCCAGGGAAACCTAAGCAAAGAGAACCTGGGAGCCTTTTTATCTACTGCTATCCAACAAACGCCAGCCTATACTGCATCTCCAAGCTTCAGTTTCCTCATCGGTAAAGTAGGGATAGTAAATACCAGCCTCACAGCGCTATTTGAGGATTAAATGAGATAACAGTGTACACGAAGCACTGAGAATGGTCTGACCTCTGTTGCTGTCATCAACCCAGAGGCCTGGTCCTGGGGCGCCTGGGCTCCAAGCACTCCCTCATTCCCTTAAATCAAGCTTTGTATTTCACAAGAGGATTAAAAACTATCCTACGGCCGGGCGCGGTGGCTCATGCCTATAATCCCAGCACTTTGGGAGGCCAAGGCGGGCGGATCACGAGGTCAGGAGATCGAGACCATCCTGGCTAACATGGTGAAAGCCTGTCTCTACTAAAAATACAAAAAAAAAAAATTAGCCAGGCATGGTGGCGGGCGCCTGTAGTCCCAGCTACTCAGGAGGCTGAGGCAGGAGAATGGCGTGAACCTGGGAGGCAGAGCTTGCAGTGAGCTGAGATCGTGCCACCGCACTCCAGCCTGGGTGACAGAGCGAGACTCTGTCTCAAAAAAAAAAAAAAAAAAAAAAAACTATTCTACAATGAGTTCTGAAGAGCTTTACATGGTGACTGGCAAACACACACTGAAGCTAACCTTTGCGGGCTGCTCTTAAGTGATGAATCCCAGCAGGCTTTCCAACAGCCCCCAATGCCATGGGCAGAGTCAGTGGCACGAGTATTCACACTGTGCTGTGCTCTCCACTGACTAGTTCTCCTTCTCTGAGTGATGGCCCAATCACACAATCTAAAGCAGCTCACCTCCAACACAGTGTTCAGCCAAGGGCTCGAAGAGGTCGAATGTAGAAGTGGCTCCATCAGACATAGTGATGAACTTACGGTGCCCGTAAGGATGTGGCGACCTCACCCTTCCCATCTTCCCATACAAGGCTGTCTGGATGTGTCCACTTTTCCCCCAGATCAACGGTGGAATGTATCTAAAGAAGGGACAAGGGAGGTCAATTTTCTCTACATTCCTTGAGCAATGTTCTGAAAAATCTTCTAGCAAAACTCTTTCAACCTATTTTTTTCCTGGCAAATTCTGCACACAAAGCATAAACATGAGGCTTTTATTACGTTACATCCATGCCATGATTTACCGCCTTTCCCCATTTACTAATACACTCTGCAACAGATTAGCTTTAGAAATCAACCAGGACATGTATATAAAGAGAGGATTTCAATTTAGGGTAACTGTTAAGTAATTCAACATGGGTTATTTCCATAATATAGAATAAAAGGAAAGCAAGTGATATATTTTGAACACATTCTAACTTGACAGGTTAGCTCATTATTAAAGGAGCTGATGTATATGAAATAGCACAGCGCCTACACTCACTAAAAGCTCACTTCTTCTTTCCTAACAAGACAGGCCACAGCTGCAGTGGTTACTCCATTAGCCAAACCTGCTGCTCTCAGTTACTGCTGGGAAGGGCTGCAAATTCTTCTAAGAGCCTGTAAGTGCCTTGTGGGGTGAGGGCACTACTGTATGCTCCAGAGAATGTGCTGTAAGGGCAGTGCAGTGTAAATATATGTTGGATTGATTAAGGAGAAAGGCCTGTTAGCCTAAGCAAGGCATGAAGCCTCGCTAACAACGGTCCATTGTAAAAACACAGAGTGACTCTAGGCGTTGGTAGGAAATGCAAAAATCACAAATAGTTAATTACCAGGAAAAGAAGATGTTCCAAGTTACAACTAAGAAATGATTATGGTTTACAATCACAGTACAAGATGACTCCATTTACTGAAACTGCTGTTGGTTTCACTTCCATGGCTTTTAGCCCAAGCTTGATGGTTGTCCAGGATTTATATCCTATATAAACTGGAGTCATATAATATAAAATGGTAGTGACATCAATCATTCCCCTCTGTATTATATGGCAGTGGTGAGTGTTTTATTAATCATTTACCTTAACCTACTTGTCAATTCCTGCCTATCATTTCTCTCAGAACCAGATGATCCCCAAAACCTGTCTTTGATTTACTCCTTGTATGTGTGTGTAATTAATTAAATCTACACAAAGAGAAGTGAAGCTATCACCTTAAGCAAACCAGTTCCCAGACAAGCTTCCTTTTCGGGGGAGGGGAGGAGAGGAGAGGAAAGAATATTTTAAGACCTTAAGGACATGAAGCCACTTGCCAGCATAACACCACAGGTGCAAATATCACTGCAAAAGCCATGGCATTTGGAAGGCAGGCGAAGGCATTTATAAGAGCTGAGTGGATTATGACAGTAACAAAAAGCAAGCTTATAAAAATGTCAATTGGACAACCAAACACTACACAAGATCTAGATACAGAACTTATAAAGGATTTCAGACTACCAAGTTAGATAGTAAGTTTTGCATAGAGGGAGAGGACTATCCAAGAAATTAAGCTTTTGATCACTCCTGGAGGAAAGTTTAAAGAAAATTTTGTTTATAAATTGAAAGTGGAAATATGCTGAGCTTAAAAATATCAGAAGAATGAGTAAATTTCATATGCCTACCTTCTGATCATGTTTAGAATACAATATAATCTCAGAAAATAGAACAAAAGAATGAATTAAAATTTCTTTTTGGCTAGTCACAGATTTCACATTTAATGATGACACATGTGACTGTCCTGATGCCACATTCCCAGTTTAGAGTCAGGTCACCTCCTCAGAATCTTGGCAGCAGCCCCCCAAGCGGCCTCCAAGCCTCTAGTCTTGCTCTCACCTACTCCATCATCCACCCGCCAATGGAGGGATGATCTCAACACACAAGCCCGGCCCCCACCCTCCATTGCTTGGGTCCTCACTTGGCCTAGGAGGCCAGCTACTTTCTGCCTAAGCTCAAATAAACCTAAAGTACCAGGCCCAACTCCAGCCAGAACAGGTACACATGGTGTTGAACTACTTTTGTCTGAGGAGTATTTGCTCAAGCTGTCTCCTTTGACTGGAATGCTTTTTCACACCCAGCGTTTCTTTGGGCCAGCTATTACTTGTCTTTCAAGACACTTCCAATCAGGTTGCTGGGGGAGTTGCCCCTTCTCCATGCACAGCTCTGTCCTAGCATTCAGGTGACTTGATTACTTTGGATGCTCTTTTCTAGCAAACCCCTCCTGCTGCTCATTCACCTCTAGCTCTATCCCCAGAGCACTGGACGTACATTACACACCTAGGGGAGATTTGCTTCAATGAACAGAATATAGAGACACTTTGGAAATCTAAAAGGACAAATATGTTTTTAAAATATACAAAAATATATTTAAAATAATATGTGCCATAATAATGTGAATTCAGCTATTACATGATTGGCGTTTGGCAACTGTCCTCTTTCCAGCCTACCTAACCCCATTCTCAGAGTGGGGTGCAATAGTTCTCAGTGTGTGTGTGTGTGTGTGTGTCTGTGTGTGTGTGTGTGTTAGGGATCAATTGCCTCAGAATCACTTGGGACTTTCTCAGTTCAATGTAAGATCAATTATACACAGTGGAAGTCTCACAAGGATTAATTTTATGACAATACCTACCGATAAAACACTGTTTTTAATTAACTTCATAATAACACAACACCAGGGTTTACCAAATTGAATTTTTAGACTGCATTTACTATGGTGGGGTTCAATGTGTAGTTGTTTGTTTACATAACTTATCCACAGACCACAAGAAAAAAAATTAAAAACAAAAAACTGAATAGGTGCCCAGTCACACGGTTTAGGTCAGGAAGGAAATATGGACTAAAACAATAGAATATTTTGAAATTTATATAAACATATAAATACTGAAGAAATGCTGCTAAAATGGTACACGAAGGAATATGCTTTTTCTATCTATGTGGTAGTTTGAAAATGTAGCGGCCAATAATTCCACTTATTCCATTCTTCTGCCAGGAGCTAGATTCCCTCTTTGTGATCTGGACTGGCCTGTGGCTTGTCTGGGCTTACAGAAGGTGGCAGAAGGACTGCCATGACAATTTAGGCCTGACCCTTAGGAGATATGGCTGCTTTTGCCCTCTCCTCCTTGTAAGCCTGATGAGCGGGCATACAGAAGGCACTGTGATGGAACTGAGAGGCATGTGCGTTTTACATTTTGTAGATACTGCCAAGTTGCCTTCTAAAAAAGATGGGTCCATTTACATTCCCACCAATAATGAATGAAGGCACCTGTCTTCCTCACCCTCATTAAATAATTGGCATTATTAATCTTTTATATTCTGGCCACTTTGATGGGCAAAAAAATGGGTATCTTGTTTCAACTTGTGTTTAAGTTGATCCAATCTATGGCTGAAAAAAAGTTGCTTGTTTGAATTTGCATTTCCCTGATTCATGTTTACTAGTCATTTGTATTTCTCTTCTGTGAACTGTCTGTTGATATCCTTTGTCTATTATATTTTTCTATTGATTTATAAGTATTGTTTCATTATCCCTACATTAAGCCATTATCTATTAGATGTTACAAATGTTTTCTCCCAATCTATTGTATATTTTAACTTTATTTTATGTAGTTTTTTTTTTTTTTTTTTTTTTTTTTTTTTTTTTTTTTTTTTTTAGATGGAGTCTCGCTCTGTCACCGAGGCTGGAATGCAGTGGAGCGATCTCAGCTCACTGCTACCTCTGCCTCCTGGGTCCAACCAATTCTCTTGCCTCAGCCTCCCTAGAAGCTCGGATTACCGGCATGCACCCATCACGCCCGGCTGATTTTTGTATTCTTAGTAGAGATGGGGTCTTACCATGTTGGCCAGGCTGTCTTGAACTCCTGACCTCAGGTGATCAGTCCACCTCAGCCTCTCAGCCTTCCAAAGTGCTGGGATTACAGGCGTGAGCCACTGTGCCCGGCTCTAGTTTTTAATCTTTTATGGTTAAAAATATATTTTATAGTTAAAAGTATCTTTTATGGTTATATAACAAGATAAAGTTAAAATATACAATAGATTTTGTTGCGTTTTGTTAAAACCTTTGTGCTTTGCATTTTGTTGTAAAAAGAGCTATTGCAATACCCAATTATAAACATAATTCCCAATGTTTCCTTCTATTACTTCTATAGTTTTAAAAAATGTATTAACCTTAAATCCACTTACTTTTATAAAATGATGTGAAGGGAAGATATAATTCATTTTTTTTTCTGACAGACTAGCTCATTGTCCTTGCACAATAAATGGCCTATCCTTTCCCTACTTTCAGTTGACATCTTTAATATACACCAAGTTCTCAATTAAATATTTAGGTTTGGTTCTATACTTTGTATTCCAGTTTATTGATCTATCTGTCTATGCATATGCCAGTATGACACTGCTTTAATTAATATAGCTTTATGAGATACTTTGATAGTTGATAGCGCAGGCTGCCTTTGTTACTTTTCAAAATTTTCTTGGCAGATTTCAGCATTTTATTTTCCAGATGAATTATACGATTAGCTTGTTTAGTTCCATAAAAATTTTAGATTTTTGAATGGAAACACGCCAAATATACATTACCTAGGAGATAATTGACACCTTTACAATACTGATGTGTCCCATCCAAAAACATGGTATATCTCTCCATTAAATCCTATAGTAAAACTTCATTGCTTTCTTCATGTTTTACAGAATATTCCATTTTTTACTACACTAATTTGCATGTCTTTCTGTCTGTATTTTTTAAAGCTATTCTTGAGTTGAAGCATCTGGGCATGTTTTACCCTTAACTCCCTGAAAGTAGGAACAGTCTCTTCTACTTCTTTACTAATCCATATGGTATTATGGCCAATGTTGTGCTGTGGCCAGAGGTTAATAAATGTTTGTTACTAACAAACAAGCTGGACCACAAAAAAATATGGAGGCCAAAATCTTCTGAGCCTATTTATAATCAACATCTGGCTTACTAACAGAATTGCTCAGTGGGAAAGACCACAAGGGTCTAGACCTCCCTCCCACCCCCCATATACATACGTACCCATACACACACACACACACGCACACACACACACACACACACGTCTTTAAGCAGATGAAGCCCACATAGGCAAGGACAGCTGGTGTTTTAAAAAGAGAGTAGAAAAAATAAAGTTGACTGATGCTCATCTTTGCCTTAAATCAGTGGGTGACCAATTCTTCCTTATGGTACCTAAGTCCCTTGGCTGTAAATCAAACTATTTTATAGCTAGTGATTAAACTCAGACTTCACTGTTATTTCCTTTGATTCTCCCTTGTACTTCTCTACCAAATTAGCACAGGACTTGGCACACAATAGATGTTTAGGATATGTTGTCTGAGATTGAGTCCTCACATCTCAGCAAGTTGCAGCAAGTCCTTTTCAGTGAACCAAATGCCTATCAGCAGCTACTCCTCGGCATTTGAAGTTTCTATCAGATAGGATGCATTGCTTAAAGCAACAAAACCCAACTCTGACTAACTTAAGAAAGGAGTACACAGAAGGACACTGGGGTGCCTACTAAATGGAAAAGAGGCTGGAGAACCAGGCTTGAAATGAGGGCAGGATCCAAGAAAGAAAACAGGGGGCTGTTCCAGGGATGTGATTTTTACACCATCAGTACCAGTGTCCCCCCACCCTACTCAAAGGTCAACGTCCCAGAAGTACGGCAACTAGAAGGGATGCCTTCAGTTTCAGAGTGGGTGGGCGACACACTTTGATTTATTACCTGCATGCAGTGGGAGAGAACTTCCCCAAGGGGAAATCTGTATGCCCTTAGAAAGGAAGAATGAATGCTAGGCAGCCAGAAGGGGACAGACGTCCCCTGAAAGGTTTTGAGCTGGGCTTGTCTTTGATTCAAGAGGCTTCTTTACTGCCCTGATCCCCCACGGCCCACATTAAATCATCATGTTCCCATCTAGTTCTTCTGAAGGCTCATCTTTCTGTCCCTGTCCCCAACTCTTAGCATTTCACATACTTCTCAAATGTATTTATTTGAGCATCTGCTTTACCTGCAACACAATGTAATAAGAAACAGGAGAAATAGGTAATCTCCTTAAGTGTTGTTTTCTTCTCCCCATGCATCCATTTTCTAAAAGCAAATCTGAGCACACAAAAGGGCTGAAGTGTTTTTTTGTTTGTTTGTTTTGTTTTGTTTTTGCAATGGAGTCTCACTCTGTAGCCCAGTCTGGAGTGCAATGGCATGATCTCGGCTCATTGCAACCTTCACCTCCTGGGTTCAAGTGATTCTCCTGCCTCAGCCTCTGGAGTAGCTGATATTACAGGCACCTACCACCATGCCTGGCTAATTTCATATTTTTAGTAGAGATGGGGTTTTACCATGTTGGCCAGGCTGGTCTCGAACTCATGACCTCAAGTAATCTGCCTGCCTTGGCCTCCCAAAGTGCTGGGATTACAGGTGTGAGCCACTGTGCCCGGCCTACTGGAGTTGTTTTTTCAAGGAGACATCTAGGAAAGTAGAGTTTCTAAGACTCCTGGTCAATGATCTTTACTGGTCTTAAAGCACAGTAGCACATTTTGAATTCATCACTTTGTCCCCACGACTTTTTTGAGGTAAAATATATATAACATTTTAAAGTCTACAATTTAGTGGCATTTAATACATTCACAATATTGGGCACCCATCACCTCTATCTAGTTCCAGAATATTTCATCACTGCAAAAGGAAAGCCTGTATGCATGAAGCAGTCCCCCTTCCCTGGCAACCACTAATCTGCTTTCTGTCACTGTAGGTTGACATATTCTGTATATTTCTTATCAACAGAATCATCAACATGTGACCTTTTGTCTTGGGATTTTTCACTTAGCATAATGTTTTGAGAGTCATCCATGCTGCAACATGTTATCAGTAATTCATTCCTTTTTATGGCTGAATAATATTTCATTGTATGAATATACCACATTTTGTTTATCTTTTCATCAGTTATAGACATTGAATGGTAGGCCGGGTGCAGTGGCTCACGCCTGTAACCCCAGCACTCTGGGAGGCCAAGGCAGGCAGATCACTTGAGGTCAGGAGTTTGAGACCAGCCTGGTCAACATGGTGAAACCCCATCTCTACTAAAAATACAAAATTAGCCAGGCATGGTGCCACATGCCTGTAATTCCAGCTACTCAGGAGGCTGAGGCAGGAGAATTGCTTGAACCCAGGAGGCAGAGGTTGCAGTGAGCTGAGATTGCGCCACTACACTAAAGCCTGGGCAACAGAGTGAGACCGTATCTCAAAAAAAAAAAAGAAAAAAGACATTGGATGGTTTCCACTTTTTGGCTATTGTGAATAGCACTGCTGTGAACATTTATGTACAGGCTTTTGTTTGAACATCTGTTTTCAGTTCTCTGGGTTGTGTCCCAGGAGTGGAATTTCTGGGTCATATGGCAATTCTATGTTTAACTTTTTGGGGAACCTCCAAACTTTTTCCCACAGCAGCTGCACCATTTTATATTCCCAACCAGGAACACAAAAGAGTCCCAATTTCTCCACATCCTCACCAACAGTTGCTATTGTCCATTAAAAAGAAATTACTATAGCTATCCTAGTGGGTGTGAAGTGGCATCTCTTGGTGGTTTTGATGTGCATTTCCTTTATGACTAATGATCTTGAACATCCCCTTTTGACTTGAGACCATTTCCTTCTACTCTATCTCTATTTTCATCTCTATGTCTAAAATTAATCACTTTTTTTTTTGTTTTGTTTTGAGACGGAGTTTCGCTCTTATCGCCCAGGCTGGAGTGCAATGGCGCAATCTCGGCTCGGCGCGATTTCGGCTCACCGCAACCTCTGCCTCCTGGGTTCAAGCGATTCTCCTGCCTAAGCCTCCCAAGTAGCTGGGATTACAGGCATGCACCACTACACCCAGCTAATTTTGTATTTTTAGTAGAGACGGGGTTTCTCCATGTTGGTCAGGCTGGTCTTGAACTCCCGACCTCAGGTGATCCACCTGCCTCGCCTCCCAAAGTGCTGGGATTACAGGCGTGAGCCACCGCACCTGGCCACAATTTTTTAAAAAAATGAATTAGTTGATAAATATATACTATCAGTCTCTTGTTTATCTCCCAATGGCTCATTCAAAGAATCAACTGATAATAAAACTGGCAATAGTTAAAACTGCATGTGGTATAATTGAGTACTGGGATTGTCTAAAAATTGACAGAAGAATCTAGTTTTCATAAAAACATTTAGACCTGTAAAATTTAACTTAGAGAACTGGACTTGGTGGAACTAACAGCCGCAAGAGAACTTGCTATAGCAGAAGCTATGGTCATAATATATGACACGGACAAAAAAACGATTAATGACTCCAGTCTTTGTAGTAAATTTAAATGGAAAACAACCCCGATGAAGATAAAATTTAACTGTATTGTATTAAAAAAAAACTCATCATGGAATCAAATTGGCTCAGCAGACTTTGTTTTAGAAAATATTTTCCCAAAGAAAAATTCTTTAATGTTAGCCTAACTCTGATGAAAATATTTATATTCAAAATGTCACTGGGTTCAACCCCTCCTGCATTCAATGGGAACGCAGGAGGCTAGAATCCGACTGATACCCCATTCCTGCATGTTCCTCCTTCCCAGCCCAACCCAAGACAAGAGACTTGAGACCAATACATGCGATGATATGAGCTGAAAAGTAAGGAATTGGGTGGAGAAGAAGATCCTAAATGTGGTGATTCAGGGGCTGTGGAGGGGAAGGTTGGGCAGGCCACTTGCCAAGGAGCTCCGTGGAGGTCCTCTGAGTAGTCTGGCTTCTCCTCCTTAACAAGGCAAGAGTAAGGCTCATGATTTCACAGATCAAAAAGGAATGAGAGGAAATAGTTACCATGCTCTAATTTAGCTGCAAGAATGAGATACATGCTAAGGCAAATGCCACTGGAATCTTACTACAGCAAAGAAATTATGTTACCCGGAGTGAAACCTGGAGCCTCTCCCTTCACAACTTAAGAAGCCTTAAGGATGTTCCCCCAAGCTCTTTAACAAAGGAATCAAGGATGTTTGAGGTACTAATCTCAGTGGCTCTAGCATCAAGAATTTGTTTACCCTTTTTCTTTGAACATGGCATAATAGATAAAACTGCTATTTTATTTATCTATACAGCACTTCATAGTTTTTCAAAGTCCTTTTTTCTTTTCTTTTTTTTTTTTTTGAGACGGAGTCTCGCTCTGTCACCCAGGCGGAAGTGCAGTGGCGCAATCTCGGCTCACTGCAAGCTCCGCCTCCCAGGTTCACGCCATTCTCCTGCCTCAGCCTCCCGCGTAGCTGGGACTACAGGCGCCCGCCATCATGCCCGGCTAATTTTTTTGTATTTTTAGTAGAGACGGGGTTTCACTGTGTTAGCCAGGATGGTCTCGATCTCCTGACCTCGTGATCCGCCTGCCTCGGCCTCCCAAAGTGCTGGGATTACAGGCGTGAGCCACCGTGCCCGGCCACAAAGTCCTTTTTTAAATTAAGATCTCATTTGCCTTCAATGACAATTTTGCGAAATGGGCAGATATTGTTAACCCCATTTTACCACAAGGATCCTGAGGCTAGGGAGTTCATGGCTTGGCCACATTCACACTGCTAGTCGAGAGCAGGGTTGAGACTTCTACTGGGGCCTTGGCCACTGTGTCCAGGGCTTATTTGGATGATAAAACAGACATGATGAGGACAGATAGATGCTTTCATTCCAGAGACTCCTATGAGTCTATTAGTCATCCTTTAAAAATATTGGTTATCTAGAACCAATGTGATGAGACCAAACATATCGGGAGTAGTCAACAGCCAACCTCTACCTTTAAAAATACATCAAATTAGCATGTATATATTCTGATGCTGGCCATTTTAAAGGTTATCTTGAACTAGGGGCTTTTCAGCAACATGGAGAACCCTGGTAGATATTCCTGATAGAAATCTTTTTATTGAGGAGCTGGTGAACGTGGGCTTCTAAGCCAGAAGCTGGCACTAAACAGGAGAAAGGGTAAAGAGACCAAGTTCTGGGGCTCAGGCAAGTACTAAACAACAGTAGTCACAACAAAGGGGAATCACTCAGGAGTAACTCCCTCTTCCTGCTTTAACTTTTTTTTTTTTTTTTTGAGACAGAGTTGCCCAGGCTAGAGTGCAGTGGCGTGATCTCTGCTCACTGCAGCCTCCATCTCCCGGGTTCAAGCGATTCTCACACCTCAGCCTCCTGGGTAGCTGGGGTTACAGGCGCACGCCACCACGCCTGGCTAATTTTTGTATTTTTAGTAGAGATGGGATTTCACCATGTTGGCCAGGCTGGTCTGGAACTCCTGACCTCAAGAGATCTGCCCACCTCGGCCTTCCAAAGTGCTGGGATTAACAGGCATGAGCCACAATGCCTGGCCATTCTGTTTTTATAGTGGGGTCACATCTCACCCGCAGCTTGGTTCTCAAGTTAAAAGGCGAAACTATCAGGCTGGGTGTGGTGGTTCATGCCTGTAATCCCAGCAATTTGGGAGGCCAAGTGGGAGGACTGCTTGAGGCCAGGAGTTTGAGACCAGCCTGGGTGACATAGGAAGACCTCATCTATACAAAAAAAATTAATTAATTAATTAATTAATTAATTAGCTGGGTGTGGTGGCGCATGCCTGTGGTCCCAGCTATTTGGGAGGCTGAGTTAAGAGGATCATTTGAGCCCAGGAGGTCGAGGCTGCAGTGAGTTATGATTGGGCCACTGTACTCCAGCATGGGTGACAGAGTAAGACTCTGTCCAACAACAAAAAAAAAGTGAAACTAAACTATTAACTATAATAAAGTTATGCCCTGAGCATCCCTTAGTAACACACTGTCTCTGCACAAGGGGAGCCCAAGCAGTTCTCCCTCAGTGCCAGGAAGATGGCTGGGGCTGCGGATAAGCACAGATGGCACTGGTGGCTTGAGGTTAAGGCCATGTTGTGAAACAAAGGAAATGGAGAAGAAAAACACAACTTTAAATGTGAAGATACAGTAAGGTGCTCTCTCTCGCAGGAGAGACACACAGGCCCTGGTACCAGCAGAGGTGACGTGAGGCTCCCAGATCACAGATCACACGCGGGGGGGCGGGGGGGCGGTGGCTGTGCTCCTTTGAATGGAGAGGCTGGCAGAAGGGTCAGCACAAATAAGGTGGTGTGTGTGTGTGGGGGGGGGTCTCTCTCTTAATCTGTAGAGTTGAATTTGCATAAGTTAAATGTACATATGTAACTCCATTATATATTAGAAAGCATATCAAGATAATAGCTAACTATATTGTAATGTTAAAAAAAAGAAGAAATTCATCATTAATTTATCCTCTGCCTAAATTCCAAGGCATCAGGTACAAGAAGGAATTTCCAGCACAGAGAAGTGTTTTTGCTAGATTCTGTTGGGCATCCACAGCCACCTCCAGTATTTGCCTGGAACTCACTCTAGAGGTTTATTTAAAAGGTCATCAAGCAAAATGAATGGCTATCTTCTCTAGGGCTTGTGACCATAAAATGTCAGGACCACAGGTCTTTCAGTAGAGCTTGAGGAAAAGAACTGCTAACATAGCACGTGAGTGGAAGCCTCCCAAGTCCACAGGCTCCGACTGTTCCTAACACAGGCTGCTCAGCTCTACACACTGGCTGTGTCACTTTACACTCTGCCCTCAGACTTCCCTCTCTCTGCAAAACCCACGTCCAAAGGGATTCTTCAGCCACTGAGGCAAAACGCAGAGGAGTTACATCATCCTGGGAAGCCCTCCCAAGAAGAAAACTCTCTCCATCAGGGCTACAGAGACCCGCTGCGTGGCTGCTCCAGACAACTGCACACTCAAATGGCTGGTGATGTCCTCTGCTGGCTGTGTGCCGAGACTCCGGTCAGATTCTAGTTAGGTGCCAAGACTGTTAGGAGACATAGGCTCGGGATGTTTCCTCAGTTTCCAGAGAGAATGCCCATCTTCACAGGCCCTCCACTCTGCTTACTTGAGTGCACACACTCAAGGGAAGAAAAGCAAATTTTTCATCTCAGAAAAAAATATTTGTCCACTGAGAAAGAAAGGTGACCTTTACTCTGACAAACAGATTTGTTTTGAGAGTGACAACATGGACTGAGGATGCCCAACTAGGAGTGTGCTGCTGGCACCTGGGGCCAAACCAAAGATGTTATCAGGTCCGAGCCTGCCTCTACCTATATTTTCTTTTGGCTCTTATATATTGATTTAATAAAATTCAACAAATACGAGTGCTATGAGGCATACAGAGATTAGAGCCAGACACAGTGACCGCCCTGGTGGCATTCGTAATCTGAAGGTAGGATGCATGATGAATACACAGGCAGCTACTGTCACAGACAGGAGTGGTGGGCAATGGGGTCAGAGGGATAGAATAGGATGATACTATGGGGAGACAATCACGAGGCTGAGAAGTACCAATTTCACTTAGTGCATGATGGGGAGTACCAAGATCTCAGAGAGGAGAGACATTTCTGAGCACCAGATCTCTGCATCAGGAGCTGGGTGAGTCATGTCTCTAGTTTATTTACTTATTTATTTTTAGAGACAAGGTCTTACTCTGTCACCCAGGCTGGAGTGCAGTGGTACAACTACGGCTCACTGCAGCTTTAACCTGCCATGCTCAACCAATCCTCCCATCTCAGCCTCCTGAGTAGCGGGGACCACAGGCACATGCCACCATGCCCAGTTAATTCTTTTTTGTAGAGACAGTGTCTTGCTATGCTGCCAGGGCTGGTCTTGAACTCCTGGGCTCAAGCAATCCTCCCACCTCAGCCTCCCACAGTGCTGGAATTATAGAAGTGAGCCATCCTGCCCGGCCTTCTAGCTTAATCTTCACAATTCTGAGCAGTGGTGTCTTCCCCATTTTAAAGATGAGGGGGAAAAAAAAAGCTAGGATTAGAGGACAGGTCTCTGATTCAGTCCAAAGTGTTCCTTACTTTATCACACTCAAGACTCATCAACTCCCCCAATCAGAAGTTAAAATAACAGCTTTGTGCCTATTTTCTCCTGTCTGATCAACTGTCAAAATGTTCTATATTAAATAATGTTTCTTCAAATTGAAAACTGAATTTGTTGGAGCTTCTCTACAGTGGTCTTCACATGTCTTTGACAAAAAACCATTTCTTTCGTTTTGCATGTTTTTCACAACTATAACTGACTTGTTAGAGGAGTTCTTTTCTGCAGAAGATATATCTGGGGGCTAATTAATTTGAATATTCACATTTAATTATTTCTAAGATGAGGCCAGAATGTTAATAAAATCATACTGAATATCTCCCCAAAGATCCAGGAGAGCGATGACAGTGAGAGCAAGAGAGGATGGAAGTGCTTCTAGAAAGGTGACAGGTGTCTGATTTGGGGACACATTTTTATCCTACTTTCATGGGTGAGAATAAACCCAGAAGGACAAGCATCAGTGGTGGGGGAAACACTGGGAGTGAAGCTTTGTGGCAGCTCCACGAGTCTGCAAACTGAGTTCCAGGCCTTCCTGTGTGTGCACATGTGCATGTGCATGTGCATGCATGTGTGTGCACACAGGGAAGGTAAGGAAGCTGGCAAGGGCCAGGGTTTAGGAGAACATTTTGTCAGTTCTTTTCCCAGATCCTGAACTGCCAGAGTGTCCCTGCTCCACAGGCCTGGAAGCTAGGGCCCCTGCTGCTCCTACCACAGACACCTCTGGTTTCCTTTCTGGCCTATCTACCCCTAGCCTGGTGGACCTGAAGCCAGCATGTCAACAGGAGGTCTTTCATGAGCCCATCCCACTGGGCTTCACCCTTCTCCACTAGGACACAGCCCCCAATGGAAGCCCTTCTTTTCAGGAGGGCCAGATGTGGAGTAGACCCTGCGTGCACATCTCACCAGTCCTGCTGGGGAGGTGAGGCTGAGGCTGGGAAAGGGCTTCCTCATTAGCTTCAGGAACAAACACCTTGGGCCTTTCATCTCAAAATGGCAGCGACATATTCAGCTTCCCAAACACCCATTAATAGACTCATCAGAAATCCACTTTGAACACAGCATTTTCCCCTCACTGGAGGCAAATTCTTCTCCACAGCTGTCACACATTACATTTTCACTGTTGTTGCTAAATGCTCTATTCCTGAATTGCAGGATCTGTACAGGAAAATTCCAATGCAGAGACTGTTTCTGCCTGAAATGACCAAAAGTGACCTGAGGAAACAAAAGAGCAATCCTCTTCTGTTCCTGAACTGGTTTCTAAATACAGGGCGGAGGCCACTGGGCCAGGCTGGCACATCTATGACCTTTGTGCATATCGTGCAAACTATAAAATATGAATGTTAGGAGAACAGCCCCATGAGTTACAATAAAACCACTTAAAAAGAAACTGTACGTTTTTGCTCTAAGGAAAAATAAATGTGTTTTTCTAAAGTTCAAAGAAAACCAGTTAAAACCCCTCAGAACTGTATCCACATGTTAAATGCATCTGATCCCACTATCTTCCTGTTCACAAACAGCACGCGGAACTGGTCACACCCCTCCCTATGCAGACCAAAGCACAGTCCTCTCTCCTCACGTTGCATTTCAACCCGGTTTTGACACCATGCTTTAAGTAGGGAGGCAGTTTATTAAGAAGCTCCAGCGTTCCATTTGACAAATGCCATCCGTTAGAGAACTGGTGCTGCAAACAGCCAGTCAAAGATTAGTGACCTAACTTTAGGAGAAGGCACCACAATTCCCAGACCCGGACTGCCAAGGTGCTAAGTGCAAAGTTCCCAGACTCACTCTGTGTTAACCAAACAGGACGTATGCTGACGCTCAGAACACAGAACACCCGTGTCTTGTCCCCATCTGCCTAGTCACCTCTCTCCTGAGGACATGCACATAGATGCCAATGGTCTGCTCTTTGTCCAACCCAGTGCCTTTTGGCTACTTCCCAGGCCAAGGCTACCTCAAAATCTGTGCCAGGGTTATGGGGGAGGGAAGATTAGAGCTGGAAAATCACATTATATTTGCCACTATTCCTAGTGGAGGAAAACTCAAATACCTAAATGTGAAGCCCCTGGATTATCTACACAGAATGCTCTTTTAAGAACACGCTAATCGACTAGGAGCTGCGCTGGCTGGAGAGCAATGTTACAGAGCGGAGAGAGTGAGGAGGCTGCACCTGGCTCCAGATATCACAGCCACTGCAGTACAATGACTCCATAGAGATAGCACTGGGGCAAGTGAGAGCCGGATAGGCACTGGGCAACTCTGTGCCTTGCTGAGGAAAAATAACTAAACATGGGCAAAGGAGACCCTAAGAAGCCAAGAGAGAAAATGCCATCATATGCATTTTTTTGTGCAAATTTGTGGGGAGGCACATAAGAACAAACACCCGGATGCTTCAGTCAGCTCCTCAGAGTTTTCTAAGAAGTGCTCAGAGAGGTGGAAGACCATGTCTACTAAAGAGAAAGGAAAATTTGAAGATATGGCAAAGGCAGACAAGGCCCATTATGAAAGAGAAATGAAAACCTGTATCTCTCCTAAACAGGAGACGAAAAAGACGTTCAGGCTGGGTGTGGTGGCTCATGCCTGTAATCTCAGCACTTTGGGAGGCTGAGGCGGGTGGATCACCTAAGGTCAGGAGTTCGAGACCAGCCTGGCCAAGACAGTGAAACCCCATCGCTACTAAAAAAAAAAAATAGCCGGGCATGGTGGCGGGCATCTGTAATCCCAGCTACTCGGGAGGCTGAGGCAAAAGAATCGCTTGAACCTGGGAGGCAGAGGTTGCAGTGAGCTGAGATTGTGCCATTGCACTCCAGCCTGGGCAACAAGAGTGAAACTCCATCTCAAAAGAAAAAAAAAAGTTCAAGGATCCCAACGCACCCAAGAGGCCTCCTTCGGCGTTCTGTTCTGTTCTCCTGTCCTGTCCTGTCCTGTTCTGTTCTATCGCCCAAATATCAAAGGAGAACATCCTGGCCTGTCCACTAATGATGTTGCAAAGAAACTGGGAGAGATGTGGAATAACACTGCTGCAGATGACAGGCAGCCTTATGAAAAGAAGGCTGCGAAGCTAAAGGGAAAATAAGAAAAGGATATTGCTGCATATCGAGCTAAAGGAAAGCCTGCTGCAGCAAAAAAGGGAGTTGTCAAGGCTGAAAAAAGCAAGAAAAAGAAGGAAGAGGAGGAAGATGAGGAAGATGAAGAGGATAAGAATGAGGGGGAGGAGGAAGATGAAGATGATGATGATGAATAAGTTGGTTCTAGCGTAGTTTTTTTCTTGTCTATAAAGCATTTAACCTGTACATAACTCACTCCTTTTAAAGAAAAAAAACTGAAATGTAAGGTTGTGTAAGATTTGTTTTTAAACTGTACAGTGTCTTTTTTTTTTTTTGTATAGTTAACACACTACCAAATGTGTCTTTAGATATCCCTGTCCTGGTGGTATTTTCAATAGCCACCAACCTTGCCTAGTACAGTATGGGGGTTGTAAACTGTCATGGAAATTAAAAGCAGGTTCTTGTTAGTGCACAGCACAAATTAGTTATATATGGGGATCGTAGTTTTTTCATCTTCAGTTGTCTCTGACGTAGCTTATACGAAATGATTGTTGTTCTGTTAAGTGAATACCACTCTGTAATTGCAAAAAAAAAAAAAAAAGTTGCAGCTATTTTGTTGACATTCTGAATGCTTCTAAGTAAATACAATTTTTTATTAAAAATAAATAAAGAACACACCAATCAAGAGATGACTTTAAGGATTAAAATGCTGACATTTGACATCAGTATTTGTACCACATCTTGCCTTTCTTTGATGTGCAGAAAACAACTCACAAAATGGCATGCAATGATGTTAGGAAAAAAATAGGTTCTACAAATATTTAATGAAAATTATGTTTCTTTTATCAGTAATTATATAGACCATTACTAATAAGCCATACTCAAAACTTGACACCATTCTTGCTCCCAGGGAGTTCACAATCAAGAAAAGGAGATACAAAAACTTTCTAATGCTCTTTCGGGCTCAAAAGACTTGAATAAATGAACTTGCATTGGAAAACTTGGCATCACAAACGTCAATTTTCCCTAAATTACCTATAAGCTTAACAGATACACAATAAAAATAATAAGATTTTTATATGTGGAATTAAACAAGCATTCTAAAGTTCATTTGGAAAAATGAACCAGCTATAATAGCCAAGAAAAGTACGAAAACAAGCAGTGCTGGGGTACGAGCACCGCCCCACTGCCCACAGCAAAACACAGTACAAAGCTGCAATCTGCTGATGGTATGTGTTCAGGATCATCAACAGAACACAAAAGACTGGAAATATGCCTAAATACATCCAGGAAATTTAATTGGTCAAAAAGGTGGCATTTGAATAATGGGGTAAAGATGGATTGTTTAATAAATAGTGTTGGACAAAGCGTAGCCATCTTGAAAAAAATTATGTTGGAGCCACACCTCACACCAGGATAAATTCTGGAAGGATGAAACATTTCAAAATAAAAATGAAATCATTCATATGCTAGAAGAAATTCTAGGCTTTAAAAAATAATCTTGCAGTGAAGAAGACCTTTCTAAGGAAACCAGAAATCCCAGAAGCCACAAAAGAAGCATTTGAAAAATTTAATTATGCAAACATTAAAAAAAATTACGTGGCTGGGCACGGTGGCTCACGCCTGTAATCCCAGCACTTTGGGAAGCCGAGGCGGGTGGATCATGAGGTCAGGAGATCGAGACCATCATGGCTCACACGGTGAAACCCCATCTCTACTAAAAATACAAAAAAAATTAGCCGGGCATGGTAGCGGGCACCTGTAGTCCCAGCTACTCAGGAGGCTGAGGCAGGAGAATGGCGTGAACCCAGGAAGCGGAGCTTGCAGTGAGCCGAGATCACGCCACTGCACTCCAGCCTGGGCGACAGAGCGAGACTCCGTCTCAAAAAAAAAAAAAAAAAAAAAAAATATGCATGGCAAATACCACTATGGGCAAAGTCAAAAGACAAATGACAAACTGAGAACAAATATTTGCAATTCATATCACAAAGGGCTAATTTCCCTAGTACATAAAGAGCTCCCTCAAATGATTAGGAAAAAGACCAATGACCATCAGAAAAATGGTCAGAGGCTACCAATTGGCAGTGAATAGAAAAGGAAATAAAAAGAGTTCTAAAATATAAAAAGATACACAGTCTCTTTAATCAAAGAAAGACTAACTAAAACCACAGTGAGAAAACATTTTTCACCTACCAGATTGGCAAATATCAAAAAGTAGAAGAAGTCCTGATGTTGGCAAGGTTTTGGGGAAATGTGCTCACAGTGCTGGTGTGGAGAGGCTGGAGGGCAACAGCTAACAAAATTTTCCATGCACATCCCCTTTGACCCAGTAGTTCCACCTCTAGGAGTTTATCCTACACTGACAGGTGAGCATCCTGATGAAAATACAGAAGCATTCAATGCAACATTGTGAAAGCAAAAGATTACAAATAAAGGAAACCTCTATCTGGACAATGGTTAAACAAACTGTTTTTTTTATGGAATACTAAGCAGTCAAGACATAAATGGAGGAAGCTCTTTCACTACTCCTATGGACAAATCTCTGAGTGATATTTCACAAAGAAAAGATGGAAGGATAAACAAGAGCCTACTGACAGCAAGGGCAACACGAAGGAGGGTACAAGGTCATAGGTTCTATTGGCTGATGAAAGAACTTCTGGGAAATGCAGCCAGGCTTCTTGAGCAGGGTGCACCTTGAGCACAAATGTAAGAGGAAGGAAATGATGCAGCTGCCCTGGAGCTTTCCGTCAGAGGAACACAGTTACAAAAAGCTGATAGAAGCCACTGTTGATGGCTGTGGGTTAGCCCTGTTGAAATGGGAGCCCTCCCCTATGGCATGTGGGCACAGGAAAACATTTTCTCAGATGGTCAACAACTCCATCCTTGAGAAAAGCCATATTAGGCACCAGACCTTCATCTTGTCCACAAAGTGAGAGAGCGCCACAAAACCATGCAGATAAGCATGTTCTAGAAAGTCCTACTAAAGCAAAGTCCATCTCTCTTTACATATAAAGGACAAACATAAAGGACAGTGCTGGGGTCACTGCTTATACTTATTATTAGGAATGAACAAGATAACGGCTTTCAAAACTATGAAGGATGAAATGCATATTCAGAGTCCTCTTAATTTCATATCAATTTGAAATAGCTATAAGAAATTAGAAGCTTAAAAATCACCCACATCCTCACAAGCCTTACAAAAATGTTCTCATTTTTGTTTCCTTTTCATTTGTATCTATCCGAAAGCAGAGTATTTACATAGTTACAACAATGGTGCTCACATAGAGATACATAATTGTCTTCTGCTTTTTTCACTTATTCTCTATTTTTATAGATAATTAGTATGCTAAGTTGTGAATGTCTGCATAAAATTCTATCCTGTTTATTAGCTATAGTTAAGGGAGGGAACAAACATTTATTTAGCCCCTTCTATGGGCATGTTACATAATTCAATTTGTCCCTTACAGCCATTCTTATTATTAGGACCCCCTTTACAGACAGAAACTGAGCGTCCAACAGTCTACTGCACAGCAGACCCTGCATTTGAACTCTGTGTGTGTCTGACCTGACAGCTCTTTCTTTCCCCTGCATTATATTGCTGCTGCCTCCATTGTTGGATGCTGCTATTTCCCAATTTTTACTATAATAAACAATGCCAGCAAAATATCTTTACATATTTTGTTTTCACCTTTCTTGAATTTTTTTTTCATATTTTTCAACTTCTGTTTAAAAAGTCCAACAGGATGCCTCATCTGTCTCCTGACTCCTGCCCCTGAGAGATGACTATTCTTAACTTCTTTAGTTGTCCCTACCACCCCACACTTGCCTTTACTTCTTAATGCCATGCTTATCCTGCTTATGCTGGTTCTTCAATTTCAGTTTTCAATAGTACCTATTGACCTTCCTACTCTGGAAGGTGCTAGCTCTCTTACATCTCCCCTAAGACATACATTTTCTCCGCCCCCATTCTTTTCAACACTGTTACAGCAACGCTTATGGTTAAATTAATTTTCAGTTTATAAAATTATAATTATGGAAATATTAGCCACAAAGAAGTCATATGTTGTATTCTTTTTTGTGAAATTTTTTATTTTCCCTCAAGTCATCACTTTTATCATTTCCTCATCAGCTTAGTTTTCTATGTGCCAATCACCAATTTGTCTCCAGACTCTAGGGGACCTGTGAGTCTCTCAATAGTCAGAAACCAGATTTGCTTTTTCTTGGACACACCGCTGAGGAGCCCCTGTGCCTGTTCCCCTCTGGAAGGGCTTCCCATCCTGCCCCTTCACCTCTCTGCTTGGTCCTAGATCCCAAGGCCACACCAGATGCTATCAGACAACAGAGAAGAGAACCATAAATGTCCAGGAAGCATTCATCAGAGAGAAGGTGATTATGTTCTCTCAAATAAAGAGGCTGTGTAGAGGTATGAAGGGATTCTAGGTAGAAGGCATTGCAAGTGTAAGACATAGGCAAGAGAGAACATGCAGTATGAGAAAATGTGGAGAGATCTGATGTGTCTAGAACACAATGAATATGGGGAAGAAGGAGTGAGGGCTGATGCTGGACCTCGCCCTACAGACAGTGAGGAGCCACTTGGTTTAAAGTAGGGGCATGGCATGATCAATTTGTGCTTTAGGAAGATAATTTGGTGGCCTGCAAGATCAATTAGAAAGGGTAGAGAATGGAGGGAAAGCTATTGCATTCTTCCAAGTGAAAGCTGATGACGTCCCGCAGTAAAGCAGAGGCACTGAAGGAGAGATGGAGTGAAGGACAGAAGGAAGGAGGTCCACGTGACACAGGCTGCTGCCTGTGGCCATGATTATTCTCCTCTTCTCTGGACACAGGTGAGTGTGTGCTGCTTCTCAAGTTAGGCATGGGCATAAGCCTTGCTTTAAACCAGGGGTGTCTAATCTTTTGGCTTCCCTGGGCCACGTTGGAAGAAGAATTGTCTTGGGCCACACATAAAATACACTAACACTAATGACAGCCGATGGACTAAAAGAAAAAGAAAATCACACAAAAAATCTCATAATATTTTAAGAAAGTTTACGAATTTGTGTTGGGCTGCAATCAAAGCTGTCCCGGGCCACATGCAGTCTGTGGGCTATAGGCTGGACAAGCTCTCAGGCTTGTCCAGCCTACCTTATTTTGTTGTTATTGTTCTGTTTCTTTTGTTTTAGGCTTTTAGCAGCCTGAAGCCATGGTTTGTAGTTTCTGTCTCTAGTGATAAGGGAAAAAGAGGCATGAGGAAGGGGCTTTACCGGCCCAACCAGAAACAGAAACTAAGAACCCATGACTGTATTATCTCCCTTGGACATCCAAACCAATGAAATGGGAAAGGAAATGACCAAGTGCCATTTCCAGTAGCAGCCTTTAAGAGCCAGTGTGTGAGGTGTGACATTGCTCTTCCTGGCTCGGTGGTGACCACGGAAGCAGGTGTTGAGATGTCACCTCCATCAGCTGGGGTCCTGGTGGGACGACAATCAGCAGAGCCCTCCTGCCCATTGAAATAAACACGTAGCATGAGTGAGAAATAAACGTTTGTGGCTTTAAGATGCGCAGGCTTAGAGGTAATTAGTTACCACAGTATAAACTAGTTTACTTTGACTAATACGACGTCCAACTTAATATAATTTTGATACAATTACCATATTTTCCTCTGAGTATCAAATAATATTTCATATTTTAAGGCTTCATTGTTACCAAGTCTTAACATTATGTGGTGCTTATTACATGTATTTCCTTATGTGGAATTTATCTAGGCACATCTTTTACCCACTTATCCACTGATGTCCTACTGACATTCAGGTGTGCTTGTGTGATCTTTGTGTACATTATGTCTTTTGCTATTTGTACAACTGATCCAGCGGATAATATTAAAATAAAAATAGCTACAATAATAGCAGCTATATTTACTGAACTCTTATATATGCCAAGTATCCTATAAATCATCTTACATGCTGTTCTTTTTTTTTTTTTAATCATCATACTGAACCTATGAAATAAGTGCTATTATACCCATCTTACAAATGAGGAAATAGAAGCTCGGCAAGGTGAAGCTACTGGCTAGCAGGGGGCAGGGCTGGCATCTGAGCCCAGGTGGGTCTCAATGCTGACCTGGGCTCTGGATTCTCCGGGGGCAACAGCTCGCTAACTTCACCCTCTCACTTGGGCCCCCGGATTTACTCTCAATCTTAGGGGAAAAACCTTCAATCAATGTGGCTTTCTCCTCCAGTTTCCATTGTTTTCTCCTTCCTTCTCTGGCGTTTGTTTCCTGACTCGCTTCTTTGGTTGCTGTTGTGCTGATCTATTTATTCACCTCACTCCTGAAAACACATTCTCAAAAATCCCTGATCCTTTCTGGCCAAGGTAGATGGCCTTTGGTCAGCTCTCATCCTTCCTGAGTTTCTGACACCCTCTTCAATGTTTTCCTTCTCTGGCTGCCATGACACTGGAGGCTCCTGGTTCTCCTCCTACCTTTCTTACTGCCTGTCTCTGGCTCTTCCACCCTAGCCGTGGCCTGCCTCAGCCATCAGTCCTTAGTGTCTCTCTCTGCCCACCCCCACAACCTCCCCTACCTGCAGCTGATCTGGAATCTACACATCTGGTCTTGAGCTCCCACCTAAGTTCTAATGCCACAGTTGCACGTACCCCTGTGCACATCCTGTGGACAAGCCCCAAGCTAAACAACTTTCCTTGAGAAAGCAGCTTCCCCATTAGATTTCCCTATTTCTGTCAATGATTCTATTCTCTTAACCGCTCAGTAACCTCAGCATAATCTGTGATTCAGCCCTTTCCTCTGATGCCCAAGGCCATTCCATTATTCACCAATACCACTGATTCCACCTTAGAAGACCTCTGGAATTTGTCCCATCCTTCCCTTTCCTACCACCTACCACCAGTGCTCACAGGATCAAACCCAAACTCTTCCTCTCTGGGAATTTGAGACTCCTCATGATCTGATCTCCTCTCCCTCCCCGCACAGACCCCAGGGCTCTCTGCTACAATCAAATAGCTCTCAGCTCACCAGATCGTGGCATAGGGACTGGCGAGGAGCTGGCCAGGAAGCAACTATAGAGACCAGACCAGTGATGGGGCCCAAAGCTCATTAGCAAACAAAATCAAAGGGCACAGTGAGCAAAGGGCAGACTGGGTGGCAGGGCCAAACATGATGTAAGCAGCACCAAGATCATTTTTGGGAGTTACAAGAGAGACAATCAAAGTCTAGCCAAATGAAGATCTATGGAATTAGGAGACAAGAATAGAGTGGCTGTGGTCAGGGCAAAGCATTGACAATGTGGATATGTGTCAATGGCAGCAAGGCCTCTACCACCTTCTTAGAATGCTGACTGGTTGGAAGGCCCACAGGAAAAAAGGACAAAGGTGGATGGGTGAAAAGTGTTGGCCTGGGCAGCAAAGCCAGTTTTCTGCCATGAGTGCTTGTTTAAATAATTGATTTTACTGGTTCATGCTCACGCCAACATCTGTGCCTTCTCTCCTATTGTCCCATCTATCCAAAGCCAACTAATCTTTCAGGATTATGGAAGACCTCCTCAGTCAAGCCACCACAGGAATATCCCCTCTTTCTCTAAATTCCTTTATCACTTACCTGAATTACTCACTCTGTCAATCACATGCTCCTACCAAAAGACTCTACTAAAGTTAGTGTGTACTAACTCTATGAGAAGCAGCAACCACAGGGAAGACAGAAAATTTTTAAGACAGTCTCTGTCCTTAAGCCTCTCAGAATACACTTGAGGTGTGATGAGAGATACATATGTGGAAAGTTATTGTTTCTATCCCTGTCCTTAGGTAAGAGCCAATGAGACAGAGACAGGTAAAAGTCAGGAGCTACTAGAAGAGCTACGATTTGAGAAGGCCTGAGGATTCTGATAGACTGAGAAGGTGGAAATGTGAGAAAAAGTATTGTGTGTGATATAGAAGGGGCTGAGTATGGTGTACAGACGGTGAACAGACTGGAAGAGCAGGTTACTAAATACTACTAATTGACTAATTTTTTAAATATACATATATATATATATATATATTCACTGAGAAGAATCTTTCTTTATTCAAATCCCAAGGAAGGAAAAGTCCATACTGCTGTGGCTTCTCAGGTTTCAACATTTTAAAAAGCATTTATGGAGTTTCTCGCTTTACATCAGTAAGAAATTACTGTTCAAGCTTTTGTGATCTGGCTGAAAACACCAGTTCAGGGTCTTGCCAGCAGGACGATTTCGTGCTACATATCACAGGAAAGTCAGGTTGGTCATGGCAATGGCATTAGTACTCAGTGGAAGGGTAGAAAAACATATAACCTGCTGTTTCTCACAAATCTCTCCCTTCCTGGGAGGCTACAGATGGTTCTCGATCAACCACTGACCTCCAGGCGGGGTTCCCAAATGTTTTGGATTACAGACTCTTATAATGGCTACCTCAGAAGTTAAGCCATCTGGTTTGATGCCATGCAACCCACGCTGACCCAGAGCCCTCACTCTATGATTAGAAACTGACAGCAGGTAGAGTTAGGGTGGTTCACAAGCTGCCACAATGGCTGACTCATTTCCATGGCTCACCATGATACTACACTGCAGGCAACTACCTAATGCAGATGGAGGGCCTCTGAGGAGTACCCGGCCCTTGGTACTTGGTAGAGGGCACTTCCCAGTCTGACTACTGACAGTCACGGGGTAGCAAACAGCAATGGCATCTCATCCAATCATGCATAAAATCAAGTCTTCAAGGACTACAGCCTTCTGTATTAGTTATAGCTTTCTAGAATTTCATGGAGGGGTAGATTTCCTTACAAACTCAGGAAAATGCTTTCCTTAAGTAAACATTACACCATCTAATAAACTCTGACCCTAAAGGTCAGGCTCCCAAACAGACTCCATTTGCAGAGAAGTATTCTTGATGCTGCTGAAGAAGACTGGGCTTCTAAAGCCAGTGACTTCACTCACTGTTGCTTCAGACAAAGAAAAGTGTAAACAGCCATCAGCTCTTAACTCTCCACATCACTGCATGACACTGGCACTGAGAGTTTAGGAAAAATTCTTATTTACCCTCCAGAATATATTTTCCAAGTCAGTTTACTGTCTTAATTTTATTTTACCATAAAGTATATACTATTTTGTAGTACAAAGTGTACTATCATAGTGAAGGAGGGCATGCTGAGAAGCAGGCAGAGAAAAAGAACAGTTGAGATCAAAATTGGTAACCTCTGAATTCACAGGGTCAGTAAAACATGAGAGGCTGATAAAAGTTGGCTATCCTTAGAAATTTGAGACCTTCTAGAAAACAAGGTCCATTTCCTGCTCCCAGATAGTGGAGCAATTTTCTGTCAACCACACATTGAGAAAGAGTATAAAAGTAGATCTGATTCCATGTACGTCCTGTAAAGCAAATGAGGTTTAAGCTAAAAGTTAAGGATGAATGGTGGACCAAGGTGGATTCTAAAGTCGAGTCTGGGAAGGGGTGACACACAGAGGGGTGACTCAAAACAGGACCTTACACATGGAGCCAAGGCCCACTTACCATCCACATGTACTGAATTTGATACCACGTGATGGAATCAGTTGTAGCGTATACTTCCTTTGCTTTTTTGGAGACATAGTAGGGCCCTGAAGAATAAACTCAGGTATGATGAATACGGCAGTATAAGGGTCATACATTTTTGGAAACCGGAATTGGTTGTTTTAAAGAATGCTCGGCACATGAGAGATGAGCCTTTTTCCATCTGAACTAAATCACGGGAGTCTTGACTATTTTGGATTCTGAACCTTTTTTTAGATCTTTCAGGCTTCGGCAATTCCTATAAGAAGGCATAAAGTCTCTAAGAAGAAGCTACAATCTGTATCTAGGTTAGAGAAGGTGGATGAATTCTGCAGCAGACTCAGACTTGGTTATCTTGATTCAATATAGGAGACCTCAAAGATGGCGGCACTTTTCTTCCTGATGTGGCTGGCCCCTTGCATAAATGACCTGCTAGAGCAGAGACAGGGCAGGCAGACAACTATCTTGGATGTTGCCTATCCAAGATAGTGAGTAGTCGAGAGGGTGAACAACTTATCCCTGTTTGCCCTAGAATTCCCCGGTATTAGCCCTGACAGTCCCATGCCCCAGTCCTGAGCAAACTGGAATGTTTGGTCAGCCCAGTAATAAAAGAGTGTCCCAGGGTCAGCAGTTTAACTTTCTTACTTTGACAGTTTTGGTTTGGGCTATTTTGCCAGAAACATGAGCAATTTTAAGATGAAATTGCCTAAAAGTTTGACTTATTGAGGCTAGCCTTTAATACTTAGCCTCAATCAAGATGATTTTGAGTCTTCCATTTTTCAGGAATTTTCTAACAATATAAGTTTGCAGGTGAATATGCTCTGAAGGTCTGGTGGCTACAAAACAAGCACATCAGAACACTACAGTTCTGCCAATCACTTGTTAATAGTTTACCAGAAATATCCAAAGAAATATTTGCACAACTCTTTTTTTTTTTTTGACATGGCGTCTCCCTCTGTCACCAGGCTGGAGTGCAGTGGCACGATCTTGGCTCACTGCAACCTCTGCCTCCCAGGTTCAAGTGATTCTTCTGCCTCAGCCTCCGGAGTAGCTGGGACTACAGGCATGTGCCACCATGCCCAACTAATTTTTTTTTTTTTTTGAGACAAAGTCTCACTCTTGTCCCCGAGGCTGGAGTGCGATGGCACGATCTCAGCTCACTGCAACCTCCACCTCCTGGGTTCAAGCAATTCTCCTGCCTCAGCCTCCCGAGTAGCTGGGATTATAGGCGCCTGCCACCACGCCCGGCTAATTTTTGTATTTTTAGTAGAGACGGGGTTTCACCATGTTGGCCAGGCTGGTTTTGAACCCCTGACCTCAGGTGATCCGCCTGCCTTGGCCTCCCAAAGTGCTGGGATTACAGGTGTGAGCCACTGCGCCCAGCCCTAATTTTTGTATTTTTAGTAGAAACGGGATTTCACCATGTTGGCCAGGATGGTCTTGATCTCCTGACCTCGTGATCCACCCACTTCAGCTTCCCAAAGTGCTGGGATTACAGACGTGAGCCTCCACGCCCAGCCTGCACAACTCTTAAAACAGATAAAATCAGGTCGATGGAATTAAGTCTCTTGGCAATTAGGAATTTATCCTGTGAAAAGGACAAAGCTTTAGTGTTCAGCCAAGAAGGAAAGGATCTAAATCTGATGTGGAATGTCTGTGAGCAAGAGGGAATTAAGAGAAATTTAAGTCAGAGATAATGAAATTCTTTTCAGCTTTAACTTGCTATAAATAAATAAGCTGTGCTGGCTCCAGAATTTTTTTTACCTAGGAGGGGCCTAGGGTGGCAATCTGACTGGAAGAGAGTGTGTGAAGTTGCATCTGCCTGATGCTTTAAGATTAAGAAAACACCAACTGTCCATCTCAAAGCTTCTAACCCCAGCCTCTGCATTGGTACTGCCTCTGCAAAGAAACAGCTTTATAACAAGGAGGTAGAGAAGAAAATGGAAGGAGTGGCCGTTTCATATATGGAGTCCTGTGCTCTTTAGATCCAGAAAATAACTCCATATATTGCACTATCAGAGAGATTTGAATTAGTGCTTTTCTGTAGTGTACTTCTAATTATTTAATACTTCCTTGGTACACTAGGACAAAAATAGCATATTTTGCACATCTATGACAAATACAGTGTTTGTACACACAGAACTGAGCTCTTATTTGGGCAGATAAAAGAAAAATGGATATTTACTGTTAAGAAGTATGTACAACAGCAATAGAGAGGGAGTTGGTACTGTTCGAGAGAAAAATCAAAAGTAGATTTGCTCTGCTTTATTAGAAATAATTAGGGGCTGGGTGTGGTGGCTCACATCTGTAACCCCAGCACTTTGGGAGGCTGAAGCTGGAGGATTGCTAGCCCAGGGGTTTGAGACCAGCCTGTGCAACATGGTGACACAGGTGAGACCCTGTCTCTACAAGTATATTTTTAAAAATTAGCCAGCCATCGTGGTGTGGACCTTTGGTTCCAGACACTTATGAGGCTGAGATGGGAGGATCTCTTGAGCCCAGCAGGTTGAGGCTGCAATGAGCCATGATTGTGCCATTGTACTCCAACCTGGGTAACAGAGTGAGGCACTGTCTCCAAAAAAAAAAAAAAAAAAAAAAAAAAAGAAAGGAAGAGAAAAAAAAGAGAGAAATAATTAGACACATTTGTGAGGAAACTGATTTTTAAAAAATGCCTCTAGAAAATTTCCATAATTAAAAAGCTTGAAAAACTGATCTTTTAAAAATGCCTCCCCACGATGAGTTTCAGAGAAGTAGATCCTCAAATGCTCATTAACCAAGACTGATGGATGACTAATCGGCAGGAAACTAAAGGTTTGGACACATTATGATGAGAACAGCATTCCAATTGGATTCTCGTTTGGAGCCTGTACTCCGGTGAGTGAAGAGAAAAAGGGAAAACCACAGGAGATGAATCCATTATGGTCTATGCAAGGGCCGCAGGGCTCCTCCCATTCTCTTATGACTACCCGAAGCAGCTTCCAGGCGGACACATCCAGAGAGAGCACCATGGCATAGGAGAGCCAACTGTTATTTTTGGCTTGGTGTTAGTGGGTATACCCCTCACCCCTAAGTTTCAGGTGTCTCTCAAATCCACAAAGAACAATAATGTCCAGTTCTTATTAATACAGGTGGCAGCTGGTTGCAGAAGAAAGCGATTACATTTTCATCTCTGGGGAAGAAAGTACCCACACACATGTGGCTGTGGTTTTCATCATACTGCCTCCCTTCTCTGGACTCTGCAGGGGCTTCTAGATGTCTCTTGGATCCAGTGAAGACAACTCAACTCTCTGTTTTTAGGCCTATTAGCTAAGCCCTCCATCATACTCCTCCTAAATGCCTTCATCTTTAGCTATAAGACAGCCCATACTGGCAAGCTTGCCAACGAGTAAAAAAGCAGCAGCCTGGCTTCCCACAGGGGAGTATGTACATTTTAATAGCAGGCTTCCAGAGACAGGGCACCTGCTGCCTGTCTCTACTTTCCAACCAGGACCTGGTGATGAAAACTTCAGCCAGGCCCAGAGGGAAGGGTGGAGGCTGTGAACTGCCATTATGCATATGCCTGGGGTTGTCCTGCCTTAATTTAAGATCATAAACAATCCATCTTCTTCCAGAAACAGGGTAGAGCCTTCCCAGATCAACAAAGCTCTGTCAGAGCTGAAGGTACACCTGATTCCCTGGAACGCCACTGAACAAGCTGGATACAGTGCAGTTTGTTTCTCCTGGGCAGGCACACATGGCGTCTGCCAAAATGAGAACATCGTTCACTTACACCTGTTTATGGAAAACAAGATACAGAATGGCATAGTACTTGAGATTTGGAACCACCCGGAATCCTGTTCTGTCTCCTCAAGTATGCGGCTCTTGATTTGGGGTATATATTCCAGTGATAAAGAAAAGAGACACAAATTATCCTAAAACAAGATGGAACATTTTAAACGGACACAGAAGTTATATGTTGAGGAAACATGGCAGGAAGATGGAAGAAGGGCTCATTCTGGTTAAAGAGGAGTAGGCCGGCAAGTTAAAGAATAGTATCTCAGAATTGATGCTATTAAAGGCAGGGCACAGGGATTTCACACCTGAAATCCCAGTGCTTTGGGAGGCCAAGGTGGAAGGATGGCTTAAGGCCAGGAGTTTGAGACCAGACTGGGCAACATAATGAGACTCTGTCTTTACAAAAAATTTTTAAACATTAGCTGGGTGTGGTGGTGCACAACTGTAGTCCCAGCTACTTGGGAGATTGAGGCAGGAGGATAGCTTGAGCTCAGGAGTTTGAGGTTACAGTGAGTTATGATTGTACTACTGCACTCCAGTCTGGGCAACAGAGTGAGACTCTGTCTCTTAAAAGCAGAATTGATACTATTAAAGTTTTCTTACAGGATAAGAGGCATTTTGGTGCTGAGAAAAAAGAGGGGATCTGGGATAGTGGGGAAACAACAGCCCAAAGGTCAGGTACTTCACAGACAATGAGAGAATGCTGTGAATAATGAGGCTGGACAGGTAGGTTCATGCCTCGGCTGCTGGCCCGCTTGAGGAAGCCAACTCGAGTAGTATTATGACAGATGGGTGGGTCAGAGGCAGGGAGGTCATAGTACGCTTTTGTAAACACCCAAGGGACTGGTAGTTACACAGCTGAATATATACATAAAAGCCCCTGAGCTACATACTTAAGATTTGTATATTTTACTATATGTAAATGATAGCTTTAAAAAGTACTTAAAAAAAAAAGCCAAAGGGAGACAAGTGCCAGCCTGTCCAGGAGTACGGGGGCTGGGAATAGTTAGAAGAAGACAAACACACAAGAAAGCCAGTCTCTTTACCCTGCAGTCAGGGACCCTCTCCCAGGGTCCTTCCCCTAAAAAGACCACTCTGATGTTTGCTAACAAAGCAAGGGTACCAGAATCAGAAGATGTCTGTGCTGAAGGGCACCATGGGAGACATACCTATTTCATTTTACATAGAAGGAAACCAAGGACCAGAGGGGCTATCATTTTGTCCAGGGTTCTGTGGCCAGTTTAGAGGTAGAAGACCTAGGTTTGCATCCTAGTTCAAATTTCAATTCAAAGCTCTTTCTCTACCCAACTGTTGCCAGCAGCCATCAGGCAATTTGAATGAATGATAGAATTCTGAAGCTATAAAAAAATCAAACGTGAGTAGACAGGTAGCAGCATGGGTGAATGTTCATGGCAACGTTCATCATGGTTTGGTGAAAGCAGGTTACCAAACAATATCCATCACCGTGAATTTGTGGGGGCAAGTATAAGCAGAAGGAAAACCACAGGGATGATCGCCCACATATTAATAATGCATTATCTCTGGGTAGAATTATAATTTCTTTTTCACGTGGGAGATTTTCTGGTAAAAACTGAAAAACCTGTTAGACAAATTCCAAAAGAGCTATAGGGCCAGTGCGGTGGCTCACGCCTGTAATCCCAGCACTTTGGAAGGCCGAGGCGGGCGGATCACAAGGTCAAGAGTGCAAGACCAGCCTGACCAACAGGGTGAAACCCTGTCTCTACTAAAAATACAAAAACTAGCTGGGTGTGGTGGCATGTGCCTGTAATCCCAGCTACTCAGGAGGCTGAGGTAGGAGAATCACTTGAACCCGGGAGGCGGAGGTTGCAGTGAGCCGAGATCCGAGATCGCGCCACCGTACTCCAGCCTAGGCAACAGAGTGAGACTCTGTCTCAAAAAAGAAAAAAAAAAGAGCTATAACATTTATAGATAATTTTTGTGTGCTCTACCTTTTCCATTTAAAAAAATGAATATGCATTAAAGTTTTTATTGAGAAAAAAAGATTTGTATGACAATCTAAATTTTTGTCATAATTCCGAACTGGGCGTCTGCTTGTTTCACTAAAGGTAATCACTTCATGAGAACAAAAAATGAATCACTAGGTAAATATTGATCTGTTTCTAAGTGAACAAGAGACATAACATCCCACTGAAGCAAAGTTTTCCTCCAGACATAAAAAGATTAATTTATAATGTATCTTTGAGTAAATCATCTTAAAACAGATTTTCGAACTGACTTTAATGCTGAGAGGGGAAAACAGTAATCCCTGCTCCTTGAGCATGCTTTCGATGTTCACCTTTCATCAACTTTTTTTCTATACCAGAACAGTAAGAAGACACGAACTGATTCCGCACATGTCATTATAACCAGCTACCCGCGGTCAGGATTACTGAACAATATTAACAGCGTGTTGTAAATCAGTTAACAGAACTTTCCAGCCTAGGCGAGTGCTTGTGAAGGCTGCAGACAGGCTTCCTTGTAGGAAAAAAATCTTCAGAGTCCCAGGAGAAGCACCTTCCCTCATAACAGACGTGTTTCCTGCCCTTAGCTTCCAACACATGGGAAGTTGTTACAGTCATGTGACACAGAAAAAGACTATGGGGGACAGTAGCTTCCAGTGGAGTGACACAAACAGAAAGAGGGTCAGATGGGAATCAAAGGTCACCCAGGGACTGTCATCATCAGGGGCTGGCCTCTGCCTCAATTCTCTCACTTGTACCCAAGAAAAGTCCCTGTTCACTTCCCCAGAGATAGGAAGGCAGCCAACCTGGTGTCACACTCCAGTTTGGGTTCAGTTTCCCTCTCTGCTACTCCCAGTTTCCTCATCCCTAAAATGAAAGGAAACATGAATCCAACCTTAAGGTTGGTAAGACTGAATGGCATAATGTCTATGAAAGGTACTCAACAAATTTCAAATGCAGTAATAACGCGAACAAAAGAGAGTAATAATGTGAAAACATTTTGGTGATATGAGACATGAACACAGGATACAGTGATTCCTAAAATTAGAATGTAAATAAGAAATAAGAGGTGAGTTGAAGGATTGAGGGGCAATAAAGTGAATCCTTTTGCCCTTTAGTCATTTGTCATGTTCAAGTCAGATTGCTCGGGTGTTTAGAATTTAGCTGCTTAAGTAATGCTCCAACATGCTCTAAGAGGGCTGGTCCTATCATCAAAGGGAGAGGCTTTGGAAGGAAATTGGTTCTGGAGAATTTGTCCCTTCACATACACCTTCAAACCCATAGCTAAGTCATAAACAATCATCAGGTTTGCCTTTAACCTAGGCTGACCTCCACCCCTCCCTAGTTCAGGCTTCACCAGGAGAGAGGGTGGCAATCAGCCAATGACCAGGGGGCTCCATGCTGATGCCCCTGGCTCAGGCTGATGCTAATTTTCTAAACACAGCCACGAGGTCCAAGGAGATGGGGCTGGGGATGCACTTCCATAGGAGGAGGTGGGTGGGAGCCATTTCAGTAGAGGTCACACCTTAGACTCATCAAGAAAATGTGCTAGAGAGGGAAAAAAGCAAAGAGAAACTGTTGGGCTTAATGTCTCTGGATTATTTTTAAAAGGAAAAAAAAGAAAAGGAGGTAAAAACTGCCACAATCAGCTTTCTTTTACACTTTGAACAATTAGTATGGAATCAAACCTTACATGATGTTTTTCTGGAGCCTGGGCAATAGCAGCTTTTGCATGGCTTCCTCCCTCTAATTACTTAGGAACCAATGCTGGGTGGAAATTTGCACTCATCTGCAAAGAAACTTGCAGCGTTTTAAATACTTTGGTTTTCAAGAGCTCTCTAAAAATGAGATGACAAAAGAGCTGGGTCTAGCAGTCCTACCCAAACTGTAAGCTGAAAGTGAGTGCAAATTTCAGTAGCCAGTCGAAGTTATTGATCTAAATTAAGTATTAAAAAAAATTCAGGCCGAGTGCCGTGGCGCATGCTTGTAATCCCAGCACTTTTGAAGCAGGCAGATTACCTGAGGTCAGGAGTTCAAGACCAGCCTGGCCAACATGGTGAAACCCCGTCTCTACCAAAAAATACAAAAATTAGCTGGGCGTGGTGGCACGTAGTCCCAGCTACTGGGGAGGCTAAGGTAGGAGAATCGCTTGAACCTGGGAGGCAGAGGTTACAGTGAGCTGAGATCATGCTACTGCACTCCAGCCTGGGCGACAGAGTGAGATTCTGTCTCAAAAAAAAAAAAAAAAAAAAAGAAAGAAAGAAAAAAAAGAAACATTCAAAATACGACTATGACAAATACTGGATGATTTTCAAAACATATACCGTGCACACCCTTTATAGAGCTGATTTTTAACTGCAAACACAGCATATAAGAACACCATGTCCTTGCTCTTGTGCCTGGCTGTGGAGGCTACTGTAATGAAAAGTCCCCTCAGCAGGGGCAGTTCCAAATTCAATATGACATTTATAGTGTCCACCACTATTAGGCAATATCTCTCTTGACTTAGGGTCATGACATCACTGTCACAACTATGAGAAAACTGCGTAATACCGCACATGAACACCCAAAACACCCAAAGCCCATAATGGTAGCTGTTCACCCTTGGCCAACAGCATGTGAAAATTAACTAGACAACTACACAAAGCAGGGGCCCAAACTCTCAGATGTTTGTTGCCCATTTGTCTGCTCTTAGAAGAGAATCATTCACCAAGTGTCCACAAAAGCAAAAGAAGGGATGAGAGGTGGTATCAGGATGCAGGGAAGAGCTTCTACCACCATCAGGTCTTAGCAACTGCATTAGTCATGTGCTGAACGGATACGCTTGAGGAAGACATCTCTCTGAGTAGCTGCAGTCTGAGAAGGCACAGGCAGAATGGAGTAAGCTTGAAGAAGCACAAAGCGAGTGAAGCAGCTGACAAGAAAGGAATGAGGAATTAGACCCACTGTGCACGAGGCTTGGCCTGAGCCCCAGAGGAAGACACAGTCATTCAGAAGACATCTATAGGGAAAAAGTGAACAATGCATCTCTTGAAAATAGTATGTGTGACACACAGTGCAGATTCCCTTCATTTTACAACTACGGTTTCCTCTATCAGAAGCAGAGCCCGCCCCTGCTGCCTCCAAAATACAGATCTGGAGGAAGGTGCAGTGGCTCATGGCTGTAATCCCAGCACTTTGGGAGGCCGAGGTGGGCAGATCACTTGAGGTCAGGAGTTCGAGACCAGCCTGGCCAACATGGCGAAACCCTGCCTGTCTCTACTAAAAATGCAAAAATTAGCTGGGCATGGTGGAGCACACCTGTAATTCCAGCTACTCCAGAGGCTGAGACACCAGAATCGCTTGAACCCGGGAGGTGGAGGTTGCAGTGAGTCGAGATCATGCCACTGTACTCCAGCCTGTGCGACTGAGCAAGACTCTATCTAAAAAAAAAAATACAGATCTGGGCTTCTATAGGGAAACCTGGTTCACTCAGACAAAGCACTCTAAGTGCATTCTCTTAGCTAATGCTTGGTACATTTTTCAACAAGGCAGATGGAGAGTACTCAACTAATGGATCTGTGCTTTTTTGCTTATTAATTATTTTGGGTGAGGATAGTTTCTCCATCCTAGAACTGGCAACAAAGCATTTGTTAAAGGACTAGAATATTGTCCAACTTTTCCATATCTGCCTAAAAATGACTACTATTTTCTGCAAAGTCCTTGTCATGGATAATGACATCACACTGTGGAGGAAGGAATGTTTCAGGCAACAGAGATCTGATTCTCTCCTACCCTCCAGGATTCAAACACTAGGCTGCAATCAGACTGTGGCTATTTTAACACTAGTGACGCCATATCCCATTGATGCCTTAAGGACACGATGGCAGAAGATTCTTCTTTGAACATCACACAAAGCCAAATATATCAGCAGCTGAGCATACAGAGGGCATGAGGTCTACTCACTCTTTGGTCAGAAGAGGACAGGACTTGAGCAGAAAGCGTGAGAGCCCCGAGTCCTGGAAGTAGAGGTCAGGTGGGGCTGTGGGGCTCTTCAGGTTCAAACACCGGACTATCACGTACAGCACAGCAGCCACTGCAGCCAGCTTCACTCCATCAAACACGGCTGGGAGTTCGGGGGTCTCCAGCATGGCATTCATCTTGATCTGGGGAGCAGAGGCACAGGTCTAAGTTTATAAGCACAGTGAGGATGGGTGGTGCCCACCACCCTACAGACGCATGGTGGGCTAAGAGATACTGCCAGTGATGGTGTGCCATAATTCAGATGTTTCCACAGGCTCCTGCCAGGCAGACACCACCAGCATCTTACAGCTACTAATCAACTGGCCATAATCCAAATCACAAACAGTCTGAGCATGGATAAACTGGGTACTGTGTTTTCTTTTTATAATCTCACAATCGTTTCTAAGATGAGCAAATCAGAAAAATGGAAAAATGCTAAGAATAGTGTCCTTTATCAGAGGGGGAAAAATAAGATCAGTCAAAGAGGTGGCAGCAGGACTAGGGGTAGCACTTTGATTTTTGTTAACAGGTCATCCTTTTGTTTTTTTTCCCCTCTGTAGACTTAACCTGCACCTGGTGCCCCAGGTGTGTGTTAAGTGTTGTGTTTACAGCCTTAAACAGAAACCCGGAAAGGACTGTTGGTGCCACCAGGTGTGGTTGTACTGCCTGCTGGCCTCACCCCTTTATTTGCAGAGCAGGCTGAGATAAAGCAACCTCAGCCTGACTCAGCCGTCTGCTCCCCACAGGCTCCCCAGTGCTGGAGTCTGGGTCAGACTCAGCCCAGGTGGCCGTGATCCTGGCTCCTAAGGGTTTCAGGTGTGAAATAGAGCTTGGCTAGTTTTGTTTTGTTTTTTCCCCCTGCGGAGGCTATCTGACTGTAGCCATTAGTCCAAAATTAGGTTAAAAGTAAACCAAATTGACCACTAGGTCAAAATTTAAAATTGGAGTACATAAAACATATATGCCTATCTGGCTTTTCCCAAGCTCTCCCAATATTTCTCTTTTGAAGTAACTTTACCTTATATACAACACACACACACACACACACACACACACACACACACACCTCCAAACATATAAAACCAAACGTAAGCAACAACAAAAGCAACAGCAACAAAAATCCAGTATTTTCCTTGCTGCTCGGCAGAAAAACAGAACATCAGCTGTTATCTTAAAAATCAGGGAAACCACAAGCTAACAAAAAAGAGAAAATGGTAACTCTCATAGCCAAGGTAGCTATGGCAACAGCTTCCCCTGGAATGGTTTCAAGTAGCCTCTGCTAACAACAGTCATCATGAGAGCTCTGGTAGCCAGTGGTAGAGACAGGATAGGCAGAACAAAACAATCTCCACCAACTGTGTTTGGGGTATAACTCACCGAACTTTCCTAAGACCTACAGCAAGTCCAGAGAGGACTCAGAAACCCTTTTCTAAACTCGAGGTCACTTTGGCAGAAAATCTCTGGCAGGGATTCCCAATTCAGTAATGAATGGAAGTAAAAGATCACAGCTCCGTAACTAGTCTTCCACCATCAGGGCGAGACAAGGATTTTTAAAAACTTACCTGACACAATTTCAAATCAAGGCTAGACCATGAATATAAACTCAGGTACACTGAACTTCTGTGAGGAGACAGTTTTCTTAAAACTTAACTTCTCGGCTGGGCACCATGGCTCATGCCTGTAATCGTGCACTTTGGGAGGCCAAAGTGGGCAGATCACTTGAGCTCAGGAGTTCAAGACCAGCCCTGGCCAACATGGTGAAATCCTGTCCCTACCAAAAATACAAAAATTAGCCGGGCATGGTGGCACGTGCCTGTAATCCCAGCTACTTGGGAGTCTGAGGCAGGAGGATCACTTGAACCCGGAAAGCACAGATTGCAGTGAGCCAAGATCACGCCACTGCACTCCAGCCTGGGGACAAGAGCGAAACTCTGTCTCGACAAAAAACAAAAACAAAAACAAAAAACTACTTAACTTCTGGTGACACTTCTCCTCACTCCTGGGGTCATCTCCCCTGAAAGCTATCTATAAACCCCTAAAACAAGGATCCTTAACTTGGGGTCTGTGGGTTCCCTATGGGATCCTACGGTCTAACAACCCCCTGAAATCATGTGAAAGTTTGTGCACATGAGCAGTTTTCTGGGGAGAGGGTTCGCAGCTTTAATCAGATTCTCTAAAAAGGGTCTGTGGCCTAAAAAAGTACATAGCACTGCACTAAGATGCCCAGTAGGTTTAATCTGTGGTTGCCATTCCTCACCTTGTCCGAACCCTGCCACGGACGCCAAACGAAGGCTAAACAAATGTCCAAGATGATGCAGCTTGTTAATATAGGCTTTTAAGTCTCCACATTCTAGTAGAGGACCAAAACTAAAATCCACCAGAAATTCTCCTACTATATGCTGATAATACGGAACTGAACTAGAAGTTCTTCCTCATCACCTTTGTTGGAAACAGAACAGGGTAATGCAGCAAGTAGTTTCTACCAGTTTCCTTGTTGGTTTGGGGTGGACTTATTGAATTAAACAAGTAAGTCCTTCCCTTCCCACTTCTACTCACTGCTTCCTAACATAAAGGGAGGAGAAGCAAAAATAAGAGTCTCAGCAATACATACCAATGTTACTTATTCTTCTCACTGCAAATACGAATTTTCTTTGAAGAGTGGTACAGTTGGGCCGGTCAGGTCAGATCTCTTATTCAAACTAACCTAAAAGCTAAAAAGATTGGATGGTAATGTTTTAAAGAATGAAAAAGAAGCAATTTAATTGAAACATAAGCACAGTCTAAGTTCCTCTGCATTTAAAGTCTTTAGGGAAAAGACAATTTCGTTAATTAACATGTATGCCACACTCTTGAATGTTTGGCCTTTTCAACAAGCCTGCTGCGGGAAGGCTTTGTGAATCCACCAAGACTGACAGGCTCTCTCTGGTTTCTAGGACAAGTTTTCTGCTGTGTTCCTAATTCTGGCTAAAGCCAATTCACATTGCTTTGAACCTTTATCTCACAACATAATCTCCAGAAATGCCTAACAGGACAGGTAACATCTCTGTGTGACCAACGAAATAACTTAGCAAGGCTTGAGATCAAGACAGCACAGCCAGTCGACTTATTTGTTCTCTTCCAAACATACAGCAGGGACAGAAAAAAATATGAGCTGAGAAAAGTAATAGGGCACAAATGGGCTCAAAAACAAAGTACCAGAAACAGAACAGGGCCAAAAGCAATGGGTAGGAGATTGCATTGCTTGTAGGGTCCTAGTTCAGACTGTGGCCACAGGCTGGCTGCTGAGAAGCTCCAGAAGCTAAAAGTGCTTGCTGTGAGATGGGGGACTTGAGCTGAGCCTACTGCAAGAAGCTGCTAAAAGATCTATGGCTTCCACAGTGGCAGAAGCAAAAGAGAGAACATGGGGGAAACAGCCAATGTTTATGCAGCACTATCTACGTGCTAAGCTCTGTTCTTCAAACCTGACATATGCTAGCTCATTTAATCCTTCCCATACCCTAGGAGGTAAATGCTATTATTACCCCATTTTATAGACAAGGTAACTGAGACATAGAAAGTTGAAGTTACTTGCCCAGTGTCATACAGCTGGTGGGTAGAAAAGCCAGCACCCATATCTGGCCCAAGAGATCCTCCTCTTAATCACCATGCTGTGCTACTTGAAGGCAGGTAAGTAGAGAAAGAAAGAGAGGCAAGCAAGAAAATGGATGGTGGAGGAGACACACATGAGACACCAGAGGTTTGCCCAAAGTCAGACAGCTGTAAACAGCAGACCTGGGATTCAAGCCCAATTTTTTTTTTTTCTGATTCTACCACACCAAAATGACCTCAGAAGAAAATCAAAGCCCACTGAAGGAAAGAATCAATTAACCTTCAGAACAGTCTTGCCCAACTTCCAATTATTATCTGTCCCTATTCTGAGACAAATTAGTCATAGAGAACCAGGTTGTGGTGAGATGGGGCCGGAAGAGCAAAGTCTTCAGCCACATCGCAGGCCACCTGACCCCACAGGCTTGGCTGCCAAATGAAAAACAGGGCATGGACCAGATCAAAGATCTTAAACTGGCAGCCCATGGGGCAGTGTTGCATTCAGCTGGTATTTAAAAAAATTAATTTATTCATTGCCATATTATTAACACCAGAAGATTTCAGATAAAAATCTAGATTTCTGGTTTCTCTTGGAAATAAAATCAGAAGATTTGGCAACACAGGGCCAGCATTCTCACACGGCAACAATGGACAGAGCTGAGCAGGCCTGCCCCCTTCACATCCCGCAAGCTCTCTCCAGGTGGCCACAGTCCCCACCACTCCCTATTAGTGGGGTCCTCGACACTGACCCCTGGCCCGCTTTAATAATTTATGGTACCTGAATGGTCCCCGTAAGCATCTGAATATGCAACCTTTGGAGAAAAGCATCTAAGGTCTGTGTTGACCGAATATTTGAAAAATATACGATCAATATATATATATAAATAAAAAATTCCTAGAAAAAATGATGGAAAGGCAGAGTGGCAAAGCTGATAGGATAACAAGATGTAGTGCCTTTTATTTATTGATATTTTCATTGAGGTTTATTTATACCTTAACTCTTTCCACAAACTATTTGAGACAGCTTCAAGAAAACACCCTTACTGAATCTATATGCATAGCGAAAGATATGGAAATGTGTAAGGCTGCTGATTGCTTTCTGATAGTAAGTGTCCCCTTCATCCTTAGTAGCAGAAACCTGGGAAATGTGCCCAGCTGAAAAAAACTATATACCCCAGCTTCCCTTAGCTAGGTGAGTCCATGTAACTAAATTCTGGTCAGCTCTGGAGGGGTAGATCTAATTTTTGGGAAAGCTCCTTAGAGGGCAGGGAGTTCACCCTGTGTCTGCCCTTTACCCTTCTTGTGTCCCTGGAATGCAGAAAACATGGCTGCAACTCTAACAGCCCTCTTGGGCCATGAAGTGACCTTGAGTTCTCTCTAGGAGCCCCATTAAGATGACAGCAGGGCAGACAGACAGAAATCTGAATTCCTGACAACTTAATGGAGCCACCATATCCGATCTAGACTGCCTATCTCAGGACTTCTTTTACATGAGAGAATGAACAGTTGAAGCCACTATGACTTCTAGACTCTTTTACTTGGCAATTTCTAAAGATACAGAAGGAAAATTATACATTCAAATCTTTATGAATGCTAAAATCACTGGGTTATAAGAGTATTGGTGACTTCTTTTTTTCTATTTCCCAAAATTCATAATGACTACCAACATTTTTATTATTAGAACAAAGCTTTAAAACAGCAACTAAGAAAATCTAAGGAGAAATTTTCAAACACTGGAAAGGAAAATATGTATGTCAACATACACGACAATTATGTATGTGATAAAGCTTTATTGCATGTGATTATGCTTTAATTAATTTATCTGAGCTTTCTGACTGTCAGGGGGAAAAGGGAAACCCAGTCAGACCTATGGTTTCCAAAATGGAAAGAGACCTAACATTTATTGTGCTCTTATGCCCAGTGGCAATAAGAGATACTCAGTGGAAACAGGGCTTATCTGGCACAGAATTATTTTTAAAAAATGTGGAACTTTATGTAAGGGGACCTTGAGTGATGTGACAGACAATGTCCTCCCACAACTTTTTTTAAATAGCAAATGCAGTAGAGAATTAATTTCCTCAACCCTCGAAAAATGCCAAGGTTTTAAAATTCAATTCAATTCGGGGAAGGCAACTCTATGAGAGATTTATAATTATTGTGGTCCAACTACACAGCCTCCATCCAAGGTTTCAACCTGAAGTCCTGAAGAACAGATCACTTCCGCATGTCCCTGGGGATACTCCCTGGCATTTCAGCAGGCTTAATTAAGTACCTGACTATCTCCTGTGCACCTAGCTGGTATTTCTGGTAGAAAACCTTCTGGTGAAGGTTGGCAGTTAAGTAAATTCTCATTTTAACCCGGGAGAAAAGAAATTTATGTTAAGGCTATCTGTACTTTAGAAGCTTAGATAAAAATCAGTCCAGGAAAAAAAAAATTAAGCAAGGAAGGCCCATGGAGCAGCTAGATCTAGAACCCAGCCTTAGTGAATGAAGTACAGTTGTTCCTCAACTGCAGATTCAACCAACCACAGATGAAAATTTTTGAAAAAAAAAAAGACAACAATAAGGCCAGGTGCGGTGGCTCACGCCTGTAATCCTAGCACTTTGGGAGGCCGAGGCGGGTGGATCACTTGAGACCAGGAGTTCGAGATGAGCCTGGCCAATATGGGGAGGCCCCATCTCTACCAAAAATACAAAAAAATTAGCCGGGTATGGTGGCACGTGCCTGTAATCCCAGGCTGAGGCAGGAGAATCGCTTGAACCTGAGAGGCGGAGGTTGCCACACCACCACACTCCAGCCTGGGTGACAGAGTGAGAGTCTGTCTTAAAAAAAAAAAAAAAAAAAAGAAAAAAAGTAAGAGAAAAGATAATATAAAAAGAAAAAAAATTTAAATAAAAGCAATACAATATTCAAATTATTTACATCATTTACTTTGTAATAGGTATTATAAATAATCTAGAGATGATTTAATGTATATAGGTATGCATAGGTTATATGCAAATACTATGCCATTTTATATCAGACTTGATCATCTGTGGGTTTCGTATCTGCAGGGGACCTGGAACTATTTCCCCAAGGATATACAGGAACAACTGTGTAAAATGTAGAAGCATGTGTAAGTATGAGTGTGTGCATGCACAGTGCATATACATAGGTATTAAATGAGGAGATAAGTAATTTTAGAAGAAAAATTTTCACGTTCACTTTATCTTGCTGCATTTTGTTTTATGGTATTCTTTTTTCCTAAGTCTGACTTCTCACTAAATATTAATATTCTGAACTTGTTCTAGATACAGCAAACTCCGATTCCATTGTATTATTTTGTGTGGCCCTCCCCACTTTCCAGGCAGGTGAAATCCAGTTAAAATGAACATCAGGCAGCCTAGATAGGGAAAAGAAGTCACACAGAACAGCTGGAGGGCTGGGTATGTCGCAGATGAAAAGGAAGCGTCTCCCTAACCCCACCCCAAGCCCAGCTCCACCTCCATGGCGGGCTGGGCTTCCTGTGTCCCTGAGGCAATCCCTTCTCTGCCGGCTAGCCCACACCTCCCCTGCCATTTTATGAATGGGATTTAGGTGCTGTAAATGGTAGTCAGAATTCCATTTACAGTCTGCATTAACAAAGGAAACCAAGGTCTGCCAAATGCCCAACATGTAGTCACTAAAGGAACTCCCAGTGTTGCCCCTGGTCTCCAAGACAAGCTTGACTGGTATTTCCACCAGAGGTGAAGGCCTGAGCTGTGTCTCCAACGCCTCTTTCTGCTCTCCCCTGCTCTCTCCTCTAATAATGGCTAAGAGCATTATTTTCAGATGGAGGCACAGATAGAGTGAGAAACCACCACTGCACTGGGAAAAGCTCCAGTCTGGGGGCTCTGAGACCCGGGTCCTAGTGTCTGCTCTGCCCCTTCCTGGCTGATGACCTTGAATCAAGGCACTTAACCTTTTTGGGCCCGAAAGGCCTCATCTGTAAAATGAGAAGGTTAGATTAGAAGTAGATGATGCCAAAGTTCTCTTTCAGCTAGAAATGTCTGAGATTCTAGGGATAGAATTGCGGTCCTTGGCTAAAGAGCACAGGAAAAAACTATCGCTGTACTTTGTAACAGAAAACAGCCATTTTCTGCCTACTTCATAGATGATTACACAGTAAAATTCATAAGAACTAACAACACTCAGGGCCTTTGTTCTTTCTTCAAATAAATTAAACAGTTACATATTTTCTTTCAGCTGTGCCAATAATTTCATCATATTCATTCCACCTCCATGGGATTGTGATGCTTTCAGCCTTGGAACACCAATATTCACTGACAGGACACAACTTACAGTGTGGAAAGAACGAACAAACTGAGCAGAGAGATCCCAAACAAAGGAAACCCATTATCTGGTGTAGCAAGTTGAATAGGGACCCTCCCCCCAAAATTCATGTCCATCTGAAACCAGTGAATGTGACGTTATTTGGAATTGGGTCTTTGCAGATGTAATCAAGTTAAGATGGAGTCGTACTTGTTGGAGGGGGTCCTAACCCCTGGCTGGTGTCCTTGGAAGAACTGAAATCTGGATACAAAGACACAGATACACAGGGGAGGAGGCCACGTGAAGATGGAAGTGGAGACTGGAGCCACGTATCTAACAGCAAGCAATGCCAAGGATGGCTGGTAACCATCAGAAGAGGAGACAGGCGGGGAATAGTCTTGGCTTCAGAGCCTAAGGAAGGAACCAACCTTGTAAAACCTGTTTTCAAACTTCTAGCTTCTAGAATGGTGAGAGAATATGCCCAAATTGCCTCTCATGACTCAAGAGTTCCACGCTCCTGTCCTTAGTGGCTGAAGGGACCGTTTGCCACTTCCTTCTGAAAGGCCCCTTGTTACTCAGACACGCTCCAATCAATTCAGATGATAGCTAACTGACATGAACACCCACAGATGACTTGTTAACATAATACAAATTGCATTCTGTGAATAAATACTTATTGGCTTGGCTTCTTTGCCTCTGTGATTCACCTGTCAGAACCATCCTTTCCTTTCCTCTCTTAGCTATCAGCAAAGTGAGGGAGCTCAGAGGACACAGACATCTGGGGGAGGGGGAGATCTCTCTTCCTTGCAACCCACAAGGACCTAACATAACAAGCTTTGATACTTATGGGTCCTAAGGCAAATACCTTTCAAGGAAAACCAAACCAAACCCCTAAAGGATTTCTCTGTTCCAATTCCATCTGGTTGAAGATGTAAATTTCATTTAGGGTCCAGTCCTGCAGTGATACAGCCAGTGCTAAATCCAGCTACAGTGTTTGTCCTGGGGCAAGTTCCTTAATCCCTCTGAACACCATCTGTAAACTGAACATGTTAATACATAAAGAGCATTTTAAAACAATGCCTGGCACACAGTACTACCGTATTTTTAATATTTTGGGGTACTACCGCAAAATATTTGCTATTACCATCTCCATTATTAAACTTTCCTCCATTTTGCCTCAGAAAACAACCTAAGTTGACAGATAGAAACAACCACAAAACATACTCCTTCCTAACTGACACACAAGTCTCATTAGCAATGAACTCACTAGCTGATTGACTGCTTGGGCCTCCTCCAATGAGTTTAAAATTAATCCCAGGACATACTCTTCTTGATTCTTCTAAAATGGAACCATATCTTCTAAAATGGAACCATGTGAGACTTAATAAATCACTGGATACTAAGTGGGGATCATCTTGTCCCATAAACAGTCCTAAGATGCATTGGTCTTGTTTTCTGTGCTAAAATGCATCCTTGGCAGTGCACAGCCAGAACCCCTCCTCCTGACACCACCCCTCTCCTGCTGAGGGGCTTCTTCTGCCCATGGAAAGGCTACCCATTCCTCCCTGCAGGTAAAAATCCCCTCTTGCCTAGCCTGGCTCTCCCAGCAAACTGTAATGCCCTGAGATAAAACTTTGTCCCCCAAAGTACCCTGTGAGGGTGTCAGGAGAAGGACAGCAGAAAGCCACAGCACACTGCCCCAAAAACATGGTCTGTTTCCATCCCATGTCATTCTGATTTTTCAGCCTCTTTGGTGGCAACTTAGATGAAAGTACAACCCCATCTTAACTTGATTACATCTGCAAAGACCCAATTTCCAAATAAGGTCACATTCACTGGTTTCAGATGGACATAAATTTTGGAGGGTCACTATTGAACTTGCTACACGAGATAAAAGTGGTCAGCCTTAAATGTGGGCAACATGATACCCTTGGAGGGAAAGTAAGGAGGAAATGGGCCACCTTCTCCCCACTTTATCTGCCATTTAACTAAAGAAGTCAGAGCCATCATAGGGGGAAAAAAGCCATTCTGCAGGGACGAGAACAAGCCAAGATGATTTTGGGGAGAAGGCCCAGCCATCCCCATCTGAGCTGTGCCTTTGTGTCCTCTGAGTCATTCACTGCCATGGGATAGGAGAGCCTCAGAACACAGCCAGGAGGCTTTGGGAACTGCACAGTTCCTGGCGACCAGGCCCAGTTCTCACTCTAGGTAAGGTTTAATGAGGTGAGTGAGCACCTTAGCCAGCAGCTCACAGATCCACCTTTCGGCGAATCAGTGTTGGTCTAGGCCCGCGTGTCCTCCCACAGAGGGTTCTGTGGGATAGAGTCTTCACGGTGCTCAAATACTTTGGGTTTGTTTGTTTTTGAGACGGAGTTTCGCTCTTGTTGCCCAACCTGGAGTGCAATGGCACAATCTCAGGTCACTGCAACCTCTGCCTCCTGGGTTCAAGCCTCCGGAGCAGCTGGGATTACAGGCACCCGCCACCATGCCCAGCTAATTTTTTGTATTTTTAGTAGAAACGGTGTTTCACCATGTTAGCCAGGCTGGTCTCGAACTCCTGACCTCAGGTGATCCACCTGCCTTGGCCTCCCAAAGTGCTGGAATTACAGGCGTGAGCCACCGCACCTGGCCAATATGCTGGGTTTTAAAAGACCACCTCTTGGCTGGGCACAGTGGCTTACATCTATAATCTTAGCCATTTGGGAGGCCAAGGCGGGCGGATTGCTTGAGCCCAGGAGTTCAAGACTAGCCTGTGTGACATGGAGAAACTCTGTCTCTATTGTTTAAAAGAAAAAAAAAAAAAAAAGACCTCCTCTCACCACCACCACCTCAAGCCAGAAGGGATGGGAAAGCCCTGGAAACAACAGGGCCAATCCTGTTTTCCAGAGATGCTGAGAAACACTGATTTTTGAACATTAACTAACTCAAGCCAGGGACTGCCCTGAAAGGGTGGGAGTGGGTTACCATAACAAGGAAGGATAAAGCCCCTGGTTGATCCAGTCCATCTCTTACAAACCAGGTCCTACAAGGTGAAGGGATCATCAAGTCACACACAAGTTAGTAGAAGAGAATTGGAGGGATTGACAGATAATTAAATGTATTTACGGCAAGGTTGCCCTCTGTTGTATTCAAGATAAGACCTTGAAATTGTCTTCTGTGCAAACCTACTCATGTGATAACAGTTTTATTTAGCCATATTTCTTCCACAAAGTCATAAGGTCACACACTCAATCTGCTGGAATTTCAGAAAATAGTCTACAAGTTCTCAGGGGGAGTAAAGTTACCCAATGCAGGAAAACGTGAACCTCACATTTAAATGTCAGGAATGGCTACTAACCCATGAGCTTCCACAAAGAAAGTTACCAAACTAAAAATGTCTGAAGACTGAGTCACCAGTTAAACAGGAACATTTAATCGGGCACTTTTACGAGCCCTTACTAAAATACTGAACGGAAGCTGGCCTCTGCCACTAGCAAATAACCCTGCTGAAAGAATAGTACGGTCTACGAGAGAATGAATGGGTAAAGCACTTAGTAAAATCACAGGCAAAATTGTTTTCTCTTTCACTGAGAAACCATGAATCCATATCTGAGAACAAACAAAAGAATCTTAAGCCAGGTGTTTCCTCTAGGGAGGTTCTAGATTTTTCTAAGAGAACAGGCATTTGAATTGTGAGATTTATCCTAAACATATTTTTAAAAATCTATACCATAATTAAATTCTGTAATATCAAAAGCAAAATTGCAGTTTACCAGAACCCAATGAGCTCAAGTGCCTAGTTTACTGGAATTTTTAAGAGAAGGATACAACTGAAGAAGAGGGCATCACCAGATTGATTGTCCTGGGCACCACACAGATGCCACCCACTCTTCTATGTCTGGAAATAAGCTTCCGGAAGGAGGAAATGGAGATGGGGGTGGGAGGGCAAGACCCAGTGCCTGGCATAGCCGTTGCCTGAAGAACCACTCACCCTGTGGAACTCCCTAAGGCAGGCAAAGAAGAAAGTTTCACCCAGACCTGCAACAGAAAAGGACTTACAGCTACTCTCAGTTAACGAGAAAATAAAAACAACTGGGACTCCCCGTTCCTGAGCGTTCTAGTTTCCCAAGGCTCCCAGTGCCCCCAGTACTTGGCTAATACACACTGTGGGGCCCATGATGAGAGCATTAACACGTGCAGCCCATTATCACTCTAACAGTCTTGCATTTCACCATGGCAGGCATCTGTGAGGAAACCCGACCGATGACCAATGGGCCAAGCCCCTCTCCTTCCCTGCCAATTCAGCAGGGATGAGAACAAGCCCAGATGATTTTGCCAAAGGAGAGACTTGCTCGGCCCACTCACCCCAGCTGGGCAGAGCTGAGGTCACTCACCCGTCCATCTCTTTCAGCTGTGTGGCTCTCTGATGCTGAATTCTGTCACCTGGGAGCAATAGCGCCCCTCAGGGCTTGGCCACCAGACCCTGTTACACAGGGAGAGACAGCAGAAAAAACTCTCTGCTCCTTGCCCTCCAAGACCAAGAGAAGGTTCTGGGGGCAACAGTACATGGTGTGCACAGCATTTTGAGGCATGCTTTACTTATTTCTGTTTTATAAATACCTTGGACGCTGTGAGTAGAAACAGGATCTCCTGCCAGTTTAGAGCAGAAGGCCTGAAGGTCACATGGATTCCTTTGTGACCAAGTCTTAGGAGACAAATGCTACCAGCTAAATCCAGATAAATATGAAGGACTGATCTGTGCCTGAAATGAAGAAGGGATATTGTGAGATAGGCACCTATCTGGTGCTGAACTTGCCAGCCCAACACTAGGCCTCCAGGGAGCCTTGCCCAGCTTCCGCCATCAGTCCTGCTGTGGTGTGCACAGCTAGCCTCAAGATAAGGTTCGTAAAATGCTTTCAGCTCTTTAGCAGAAAGCTGCTTCATTAAATATTTCAAGATTAGAAAAATGTTAGTTTTAAAACAACTGCTAAGGAATTGTAACACATGAGGAGGATGAGAATTGGTCCCCAAGTAGTCCTGAGCTTGGCTTTATCACATCTTTGCATTGAGGATACTGAATGATCTAAAAACTAAAACCTCGAAAGGAAGCCCTCTGGGTTGATGTATTTTAGGGTCTTAGCTCAGTGGATTGCGTTTTCAAGTAAAGAGACAGAAGTAAGTTCACGCCCTCAAACGTTCCTCTCTCCCGTCCGTCCACCACAAACACTCCACTGTTGTTCCAAGCCTCACTCCTCCTGCCTCCCACTCCAGAAGTAAGTTTTCTCAGCCTTCTTTAAAGCCCAAGGGCAATCCCACCTGCCACCCCCAGCCTACCAGCAGGCTTCTTCCTTTGGTTTTTGTGCAAACGTTGCCTGTATCAGGCAGGCATTTGCTCTGAGTCCACCTCTAGTCCACCTAAAAAATACTCTACACTACAGAGCAGGAGCGCCCCACATGAAGCAGATAGCTACGCCACTCACTCCTCAGGAGCTCTTCCTCCGCTGGGCTTTCCCAGTACATTTGTCTTGCCTCCTCATCAGTTTCCTGGGAGGCAAGGAACTGGCCATCAAGGAAGATGGTTTCATAAAAAATGGCAGAAATATTTCTCTGAGATTAGGAAAGAAAATTACCCCACTTACCAAAAATTAGTTCACTGGCATAAGTAGGGAGCACCCTCGTGGATAAAGCAGTGGCTTGCAAATGAAGAGGACAGAACCTGCGAAAAGGCATCAATACCACTGGGAGGGATGTTTTGCAAACTACGCCCTCCTGACATTCCACCTCACTCCCCATAGGGACGAAAGACATCACTCTAACCTCTGTGGGGGCTATGAAAGAAGTATGATATATAACATCCATGAAACAATTGGAAAATAGTACAACAAACCTGTATATAATGAAGTACTAAACTCTGAAGTACTAACTATAAATACTGGAGGAGTTCAAACAAAGGAGACAGAAAGAAGAAGGAGGTGGACTCAAAGCTAGGAACCACTGGAAGAGATGGAACAGAAGAGAAGGTGAGAAGGAGGGGTGGATGCAGACGTCAGGCTGGGCTCACAGTTAAGCCAAGGCCCAAGAATGCTGGGCGGTCAGGAAATGGGCAGACAGGACAAGAGGGATGTGTTTCGGAGCAGTGGCAGTGAGTCATTATGGAATGAAGCTTCAGTGCTTTGCTTACAAGGGGAATTCCAGACATCAGCCTGGAAAATGATGCCACACAGGTGCTGCCTCGGCTGTGCGCATAGGGCTGTGCACTGTTGTTCATGTGAGGGGCTGAAGTGAGGCCACAGGTGTGAGAAGCATTTACTTGGCTACAAGTAACCTGACCCATGGCGATGTTGGACAAGCACTGACGTTCACCATTTGAGCCCCACTGCAAGCCCTTGATGGCATCTAACTAGTTTTGTACAACCTGCTGAACCATACAAGGATATTCACTGGGGGCCCATCCTCTCCAGGCCCTAAAAATCATACTATTTCTCACCTTCACACTATGTAACCACCCTTTATAACTAGAACATTTGCTAGTCTCTTCTTTACATAAAAGTGATGATTCATATCTCTTTCATCTCTGTTGGGGGTTCTGATCTATGTACTTGTAATTCAATCCTCATGTTTAAATTCTACACAAATTTAAATTTAGGGTGTTGAGTGCATAGTGGACACTGTAAGTATTTACTAATTGACTAAGTCTGTGGCATTAACCTAAAGCATCATCATTGTGGTTCTCTGAACAGAAGTTTTTTACCAGATTATTACATTAGGCTGAGAGGTACAGGCCTTTATGAGTAATTGCCATGCCACTGTACATCAGGAGAGAAAACTCACTGTGGCCTGGGCTGTCAGCAGCTTTTGGATATTTAAAGAACATCTCAAAGTTCAAGCAAATAATTATCCATCCAAAAATGAGAGTTTTCACTCTCCACTGCTCAGAGGAGTTACTGTCCCAAGGCATATTTCTTTCACACTTTCCCCATTTGTCTCAAGAACATCTCACTGGGCTCAAAGATCTACTCCAGAAACTGCTGTCTCACAAATAAAGAAATATATTCAAAGCTAAAACAGGATGTTGGAGGTAGCAGAAGAAAGGAAAGGCCCGCAAATAGAAGGCAGATGGAAATCTACCCATTGATTGTTGACGTTCAGCTAAATACTAAAATACCATTAGAAGACTCATGATTTCTGCTATTCTCTCCAAAACGTACAATGCAACAAAATTGTCTGTGGTATTTTCCAACTGACATGAGCTTATTTGGTCCAGAAAATATAAAACTCAATACAATTAACTGTAGTTTAACCTAGATTAAGAGGCTGGTGAAATTATAAAATAAGGTTCCTTTTTTTTTGAGATGGAGTCTCGCACCGTCACCCAGGCTGGAGTGCAATGGCGCATCTTGGCTCACTGCAACCTCCGCCTCCTGGGTTCCAGCGATTCTCCTGCCTCAGCCTCCCGAGTAGCTGGTATTACAGGTGCCCGCCACCACACCTGGCTAAGTTTTTGTATTTTTAGTAGAGATGGGGTTTCAGTATGTTGGCCAGGCTAGTCTTGAACTCCTGACCTCGTGATCCACCCACCTCAGCCTCCCAAAGTGCTGGGATTACATGCGTGAGCCACTTTGCCTGGCCAATAAGGTTCCTTTTTAACATCTAAGGAAAATGGAAAAATAGTTCTACAAAGATTTCTGCTTCATTGAAATGCTTTCTGTAGATGTGCATTGGTGATGGGGTAGACAGGCTACTTGCAGGATTTGGAGACAGACAGATTTGACCTGAACTGCAGCTACACTACCTACTAGTTGTGTGACTTTGGGCAAGTGGGAGGATCACTTGAGCACAGGAGATTGAGGCTACAGTGAGCTATGATTGCACTATTGCACTCCAGCCTGGGTGACAGAGTAAGATCCTGTCTCTTAAAAAAAAAAAAAAAAACAAAAAAAAACAAATTAACAACACAATGTGAACTTGGGAGTGGTGTGCTCACCAGAGAAGACAAAGGAGAGACTTCATTCACCAAGGCTGGAAGATCCCAGTCCAGAGCCAAATGTCTGGGTCCTTAAGCCTGGTTACTCTGGTCTTGACTTGCCTGCGAGCAATCATGACCAATGCTAATTTAAATGTCTTCTACAGGTAACATATGGGTCACACACATGTTCCTTCTCCCATTCCAGACCATAAGCTCCTCTACTGGCTGCCCAGACAAAATATTAAATCTGTGAACCATAAGTTAGGGTAAAGACTCTCATCCTAGAATCTAGTATTGTTCTTTGGCTCTGATACTGTTATCTTTAAATCACTGTATCTTTATTATTTATTTATGTATTTATTGAGACAGGGTCTTGCTCTGCTGCCCAGGCTGGAGTGCAGTGGCATGATCTTGGCTCACTGCAACCTCCACCTCCCGGGTTCAAGCAATTCTATTCTCATGCCTCAGCCTCCCGAGTAGCTGGGACCACAGGTGTGCACTACCATGCCCAGCTTAGTTTTATATTTTTCACCATGTTGGCCAGGATGGTCTTGAACTCCTGGCCTCAAGTGATCCACTTGCCTCAGCCTCCCAAAGTGCTGGGATTACAGGTATGAGCTACTGTACCCCGCCTTTTATTTATTTAAATTTATAGAGACAAGGTCTTGCTCTGTTACCCAGGCTGGAGTGCAGTGGTGCAACCATAGCTCACTGCAAACTCTGAACTCCTGGGCTCAAGTGATCTTCCTGCCTCAGCTTCCCGAGTAGCTGGGACTGCAGGTATGTGCCACCACACCTGGCTAATTAAAATTTTTTGTTGTTGTTGTTGCAGAGATGGAGTCTCACTATGTTTTCTAGGGTGGTCTCCAACTACTGGCCTCAAGTGATCCTCCCACCTTAGCCTCCCACTGTGCTGGAATTATACAGGTATGAGCCACTGAGCCTGGCCAAATCATGATAACTTTAAGTGAAGGAACAAAGCTAGATGATAAGAAAATGTCCTACTTGTATAGCTCTATCGTTTATAAAGTGTTTGTGATTTTAATACATTACCTCATTTACTCCTCAAACATGTCACAGAATGCATTTGTGCTGACAGTGAAGATTGAATGCCTAACTTACTGACAAAGTGCATCCTCAGACATTACCTCATTTGGTGCTCACAACTGCTGTGAGTTACTATTAATGCAAGCAAGGAAACTGAGGCCCAGGGGCCCTCCCTGTGCCAGGCCCTGGTGAGGCTCTAGGAATACAGAGAAGCAAGGCACCCATCCATCTTATAAGCTGTTTGCAGAGCTGGATGGATTCTGATCACTTCAGCCTTGATACTTCAGCCTTACAGAAGCTCCATAAGGCCTCTCTGCTCAGCCATAAGAGACTTAAAGAAATCTGCATTCCTCTTAAAAGCTCTTTTGTGGCAAAGTGCTGATTTCTCTTGCGATTTCAGTGCAACATCCAGAATTTCTACGCAGAGTCAATAAATAGACTGATGGGTGAAATTAATGATAGATGGAGGGAAAGGAACTATGTTTTCTAAATTGGGAAAAATATCCTTGGCTATAATCTACTTGGCATTTTCCATCATCCCACTATTTAGAAGGGTACATTTGTCAACATCATTCACAAGAATCAGCAAGCACTTTATTCACATGATCAGAATAGAGGAGGGAACTGCAGCCAGGATATTTGGAATCTGAGAAGCTAATGTCTACAGTGTGAATACAGTTTAGGCCACACAAGGAGCTGGAAGGGGCTGGAAGCTCAGTTAGCATTGTGGAAAGCCTCCTCTATGGCCCATAGTGGGGCATAGGGTGTTCAGGCCCCAGGGAAACTCCTCAGAGCAGAGTGTCTGGCACAGCATCCAGCAGAGAAAGAGCTCAATAAATGCCTGCTGAACTCTGAATTTTTCTCATTCTCCGAATGAGAAAAAAGAACATTTCCCAGCTGTGAAGACTCTAGCACAATCACATAATCCTAGGAATATTGTATGTCCCTCAATTTTTAGGAAATAGTAATGATATAATTGGATACATGAGAAAAAGTAATAGAATGCCTAACAATATATGTAGAAATTTGCTAAAATTTGACTGGGTGCCGTGGCGCACATCTGTAATCCCAGCACTTTGGGAGGCCGAGGTGGGTGGATCACTTGAGCTCAGGAATTTGAGACCAGCCTGGGCAACATGGTGAAACCCCATCTCTACAACAAACACAAAAATTAGCTGGGTGTGATGTAGTCCTAACTACTGGGAAGGCTGAGGTGGAAGGATCACTTGAGTCTAGGAGGTGGAGGCTGCAGTGAGCCCAGATCCTGCCACTGCAATCCAGCCTGCGTGACAGAGTGAGACTGTCTCAAAAAAGAAAAAACAAGAAATTTGCTAACATGTATAATTCCATGTTAAGTGACTAAAACAAGGAGCAGAACAACATGTACAATATGCTACCAGTTACATAAAGAAGAAAGAAAAAGAATATAGATGCATACACATTTGCTGGGACACACATAAAAGATCTCTGAAAATATATACAAGATACTAGTAACATTGACTGCTTCTTGGGAGGAAGTTTTCCACTCTTTACTATGTTGTACCTTTTGAATGTTATAACACATGAATGCGTTATCTGTCAAAAGTAAGCAAATACCTCTACTGGACAGACTACCCAGTTTCTCCAACAAATTACAGGGAAAAGAAGAAAAAAGAAAAGAAAAGGGGATCTGTAGCTTAAAAGAGACACAAATGGTAGAGCAATCAATCATAACGTCTAATCCTTACTTGAATCCTAATTCACAAAAATTAAGCTTAAGGAGAAAACACTTATGCCATTTTTAAACAATTGGAAATTTGAACAATGATGATATTTGATGATATTAAAGGATTAGTGTTAATTTTTCAAAGAGTAATAATGGGTGTTTAATAAAGAAGTCTTTATGTTTAAGAATTATCATGGAAATATTTATAGATGCAACTATATGATGTTTGGGATCTATTTCAAAATTAATGTGAGCTGGGAGAAGTAGGTAGGAAGACAGAGTAAATGTGAGTGGTTATGAGTTGATTATTGTTAAAGCTGGGGATGGGTTTTTGTGGGGCATGGAGGTTCACTATATGATTCTCTCTACTTCTGTATATCTTTAAAATTCCCAGAATAAAAAGCTAATAAATGAATGAGTGATTATTTAGCAATATGACAAACAGTCCTGCTAGTCACTAAGGCCCAAGCTCATCCCAACTTTCAGCTGCGATCAAGCCTCTACTGTCCCTGGGCTGATGAGTTGCCTATGGAAAATAAACTTGAGGCTGCTGCCAGCTACTGCAATTCTGGCAAGAGTTTAGGTCACACAAATATCAACAAGAAAACTTTATCACTCACTCCAAAAATAAAGAAACAAAAAGAAACAGAGAAATTAGTTTTGGAAGTCCTCCTTTCATTAATGTAGAAGGTAAGTGTTGGCTGCACGTACAAACGGGTGTGATGACTTATACCTGCTCCCCTGTAAAGTGCCTTTCCCAAACCCATAAGTAATTTTTGTCACTCTCTTTGGGAATGTTTCTCAAGTTCTCCAAATAACTTTATCACTTTCAGGGTCTGAACAGACAGGACCTCAAGGCAGAAAAACAATTATGTCAACTAACTATTCAACTCAGCCAATATTTCTAAAATGTTCAACACATGGAAAGGAGCCATATGAATGACACAAACATGACTGGAAACCTCTGTCTGCCTCCCAGAGCTTCGATTCCTGCACTGGGGTCTTTCAGGTACCAAACTCAGGTACCAAATGGCTCCCTCCGAGGGGAAAAACTAGTCCTGCCAGATGCCCCTGGTTACATTACTTTGTGTTCGATTCTTAAATTTAAATTAAACTACTTTTATCCAACTATTATTTATTATACTAGTTCTTCAAATGCACAAACAGTACAAATAGTACTCAGTATGGAGCATAAACTTCCTTTGGCACTTTTACGATTACAGAGATCCAAGCACATTTATAAAAACATAAAAGTACTCAAACAGTAAAATTCAGATGAGCTATATTAATGTAATGAGACTAATGCCATTTTTCAGACCTGAAATACCTGCAGACAATGTCAGTATGGTCCTGCCTACGCCTGGGCAGGTTTTATGGATCCCGAGAGCCTACACTGCCAGGTACAGTGTGACAAGTCCATTCTCACACTCCTTTTCTCGCTGGGACCACGGCTACAGCCTTCGTTTACACAGTGCTGTGTGGTATCATTTGACTTCACTTGATGCTCTCATATCTTTTCTGCGCTAAGTTCATCTATGTATTTTTCTCTGCAGTGGGGTTTACCTGGCTTCGATTCATCAGAAATTCACATACAAACGGGGGAGGCACTGAAATTCACATACAAACGGGGGAGGCACCCACTGTGTGGGTGCACCTTGATATTATAACTAGGTATCCCAACATTCCAGGACAGGCTTGTAAAACATTTTCAATTATCATTAACACGAAACCAAAAAGACTGAGTTTGTAATCTAATGAGAACCCAAGGAACCTCAAGGACATATCCTCAGCCCTGGAATGGGAAATCCATAGCACAAAATGAACATGATGGTGCTACAGGAGGAAAGCAAAAAGTGTGGTGGGGACACGGAAGAGAGGTCATGCTGTATCTCAGAAGCCATCTGGGCCATTACCGGGATACTAAATCATGGATTAAGTAAGTAAGTTTAAGTACATGCTTCCAAAGAACTTATGTGTAAATACCACTGAAGAGCCTTACTTAATTCCAGCGGGTTGCTGGGGTCTCACCTCAGCCCCCTCCCACTCCTCAGTCCTTAAGAACTAAAATGTGGCACTTCAGACATGACAAATCCAGACTTCAGGAGTCAAAGAACAATTTCCAATATCAGTTCACCTCACTATAAGGTGCTACAACTGCATATCAACATTGTGTAGTCTGTACCACCTGAAAAACTGGGCGCAAAGCCCCACCAAATGCTGCTGCGGTTAGGTTAACTAAACTAAATCAATGGCCTGGTTTCCCAGAAAAAGAGTAACCAGCATTGTTTAAGGAAACTGCAAAAGAGGAACCTCTCCTTGAGTAGAATCCTCGACTTTAGGCCCTCCCAAACAGCATAATTCAATGGCCATTAACTCAACCTTTTTAGTAAGCTAAATATGTCCTGGTTAGAAGGTGCTCTTTAATCTGAGATACTGATCTTCCAACATTTTTGGTGCTAAAATATCTCCTTTTTTTTTTTTTTTGAGACAGAGTCTTGCTCTGTCACCCAGGCTGGAGTACAGTGGCTCAATCTTGGCTCACTGGAACCTCCGCCTCCTGGGTTCAAGCGATTCTCCTGCTTCAGCTTCCCGAGTAGCTGGGATTGTGAGTGTGCACCACCATGCCCAGTTAATATTTTGTATTTTTAGTGGATATGGGGTTTCATCATGTTGGCCAGGCTGGTCTCGAACTCCTGGTCTCAAGTGATCCACCTGCCTCGGCCTCTCAAAGTACTGGGATTGCAGGTATGAGCCACCGCACCCAAGCTAAAATATCTTTTTAGATGACAGGGCTTTTGTATTTCCTTATTTGTTTCTGTTTTTGTTGTTGTTGCTGTTTTGAGACAGAGTCTTGCTCTGTCGCCCAGGCTGGAGTGCAGTGGTGCGATCTTGGCTCACCGCAGCCTCTGCCTCCTGGGTTCAAGTGATTCTCCTGCCTCAGCCTCCCAAGTAGCTGGGACTACAGGCGCATACCACCATGTTCAGCTAATTTTTGTATTTTTAGTAGAGACAGGGTTTCACCATGTTGATCAGGCAGGTCTCAAACTCCTGACCTCAGGTGATCTGCCCGCCTCGGCCTCCCAAAGTGCTGTGACTACAGCACTGCTGTATTTCCTTATTTGAAAGAATCAAAAGGTAGCAATCCATGTTGGGCTTCCTGATTTTTGTTTTTTATTGCCCTCATTGACATGACTAAGTAAACAGTACACAAATACATGCCTACAGTGACTGTGCACACAGGGAGGCAATCTTTCAAAGCTTCTCCTTTATCCAAGATCAAATGAGAGGCTGAGGCAGGAAAATCGCTTGAACCGCGAAGCAGAGGTTGCAGTGCGCCGTGATCGGGCCACTGCACTCTAGCCTGGAAAAAAGTGGAAATGATAACACCACCTCCCTCTCCTCACCTTATGTAACACAGTATCTGTGGTACAACTGACTAATAATGTGGGTGCTCTGCAATGAGCAAAGGCCAGAAGGTAAGGACTCTAGATTAGACTAATAGACTAAAGATTCCATTTAATTGCCAGGTGGCTCTAAACCAGACTCAGAGGTAAATAAAAGCAAGATGAAGGTTAAAGCACATTCAAAGGAAAGAGGAAAAAAAACCCAAGAGGCAAGACCTGGGAGCCACTGAAGACTATAAGACCATGTTTAAATCAGTGTGGTTATTTTAAACACAAGCCTAGCCATAGAAAGTTCAAATACGAAGAACCTTGAAAACTTTCTTCTTAGAGGCAGCATCAGTGCAAGCCTTTGCTAGCGAGGCCAGGTCAGGCTCAGACCTTGGAAGTCTAAAGCGGTTTGGAGATCTTGGGAAATACTTTCAAGGACAGCAACAAAATTATGTGTGGGCTTGGGGAAGACGCTTTACAGAGGAGCACGTGTGAGAGCTGGTTTTTCCTGGGATGAGAGAAAAGAAGGGGTGAGACACTTAAAGCTACCCAAACAGAAAGTGCTGTGACAAAGGGCAGGCTTCCTCTTGGATGCCCAAAGGCAGGACAAGTGGAGTGATGCTGTGGTGCAGGAGACGGGATGAGATGCAACAGAGATGCTGGAAATGAGGCCAGGCGCGGTGGCTCACGTCTGTAATCCCAGCACTTTGGGAGGCTGAGGCAAGAGGATCACCTGAGGTCAGGAGTTTGAGACCAGCATAGTGAAACCCTGTCTCTACTAAAAATACAAAATTAGCTGGGTGTGGTGGCATGTGCCTGTAATCCCAGCTACTTGAGAGGTTGAGGCAGGAAAATTGTTTGAATCCGCGAAGCAGAGGTTGCAGTGAGCTGAGATCGCGCCACTGCACTCCATCTAGCCTGGGCGACAAGAGCGAGACTCTGTCTCAAAAAAAAAATGAAAAAAGATGCTGGAAATGTGACTTGGGGAGGCCAGGAAGCTTCTCTGGAGAACAGAGAGCAAACAGCAAACTTCCCCTGGAAATGCTAGCACATTCTGCACAGACGGCAAGGCGAAGGGCCCAAGGACCAACACGTTCCTCACTCGCCAGTGCCCCAGCTCTGCCTTCACAGCTGACCTTTAGAAGCTCCCCTGCACCTCCCCGAGCCTCTCACAGAAAAGAAAAATATTTGCCTCCAAATATCCACAAGATCTTTAAGATCTCCAGCAAAGCTGCTGCCTAAATAAGATTGTTTTTTAGCATCCTTAGAAACAGAAAACAGATATCTAAAATAGACGGCCTTCATAAAAAATGACGTGGAAGCTCTTTTCACACTGCCAAGAAATATTAAGTGAAAAAGGCAAGGTTCCAAATAGCATGTATACAGTGCGCTACCATTTCTGCAAAAAGGGGTGGTGTACAGAATATGTTTAACGAATTTGCTTACAGATGTAAAAAATCCCTTGGAAGTTCAGAGACCACTTCTGGAGGATGAAGAAATCGCTAATGCTGGTTGCCTCTGAGGATCAGGGGTCAGCGGTACAGAGATGTATTTACTAGTTAACCTTTTGTGCCTTTAAAAAATTTTCTTTCATCATGTGAATGTATTGCCTATTTTTAAAAACTAAAATTTGAATTCAAAAATTTTTAAATTTCTATTAAAAACAATTTTAAAACAAAATAGTTTTTAAGCAACAAACCAAACTAATTTGTTAATCTTGTCAACTGCGTTCCTGGCACACACCAGATGCTCAATTTGTTGAACTTAATGAACTTCCACTTAAAGACAACAAAAGAAAATCAGAAACCAGACAAATCCAAGGGTACCAATGTTCCACTTCTCTAAAAAGCTTTTCACCTGTCTGCTATTTATTGTAAAAGATCAGACAATGGGTCGGTGTGTAACAAGCCCCTCTCCCAACTGGCCCCAGTCCACAAGCTTCAGGGGTAACGGTGGAGCTTATCATCTATCCACATCTACCACTTTACAAACAGAAAATATTCAATCCAAAAATATGATGCCCTGGACAAGACAACAAAAAATAAATCTGCAGATATGAAAATCCCGAACGGAGATAATGTAGCACCTGTATGGTATCAACAAAGAAACAGCAGCACAGGGCTTAAAAATGTCCTAATCATACACTGGCCAAAAAGGCTGAACCATGAAAAGCTGCTATAAAATCTTGACACCAGACACATTTAAGAGGCACCCTGAACTTCTCAATGCTCTGTTCCTGGGGATAGCTTAGCCCAAGATGAAACAGAAAGGCTTAAGCACCTCATGCCACACATTATCTATACTCTGAAACTGGTCATGGAGTACTCAAAACTCACAATGCAATAAAAATGAGAATACTGTAAGCTGTAGGTCATGGTAGAAATTCTGCCACACAAAATTCAATTATATTGGAAATGTCTCTCTCCCAGGGCTTTTAAAAGAGCCAGATTTTAGGCAAAAAAATAAGACAGACTCTACCCCTGTCTCCCATAAGACCAAAGAAATTATTTCCTGCTTGGGGCAGGAGCTCTGAACAAGGGCAGTGAGAACCACTACAGAGGTTATGGGTCCTGCCAGAGATTACCAGGAAAAGGTGTAAATGCTCAAAGCAACGAGTAACAGCAAATGAGAAGCCCTTCCACCAAAATGTTGAGAAAAGAGAGTGAGAAAGAGAGAAAGGGGCCCATATTAATACACAAGCAAAGAAATGAAAACTATTATTCTAAAATGGCTGATCTCTAGAACAGCTTAAACAAAAACCTAAATTCAGAATCAACTCAAGAAAAATAAAGCATAAGAAGGTGCCATTTAATGAAGTGATAATCTTTGGTTCAATCTAGAAAACAAATAAAAACAGAAGAGAAAATCAAAGGTGACTGGATTCCTGCAAAAAATGAAAGTGGCAGGCATCTTTTCATCAAAAAGGAATTGGCTGGCACAGTGAGAGTGGCTATTTGTCAGACCCGTGAAGGCGATAAAGGAAATGAAGGTGAGAGTAAAACGGGGAAAAAAGTGAACGACCCTGACTAAAATGAGAGGAAAAAGGCCATTCCATTGTACTTGCCATCTGGTTTATTTCAAGCTTTGGAAAAGAACAGGAAAAACGCAGATAAACCAGTGAACCAGCTAGATTGCCAGCACGGATCAGTCACACACTTTTGCTTCTGCCAGGCCAGGCAGGCGCTGCTGGTGCTCCCCCTACTCGAATGACTAAGTAACTTCCTTAAATGCAGTTGACACACGATCCCTGAACTTCCGAAAAGCACTTAATACAGTGGCTCATAAAATCTTAATCTAAAAATGTTCATCCATTTAGAATTAAGCTGCATCACACTCATCGCTTGGGAGGAGGGCTGAAGAGAGGGAATACATATTTGGAAGGACACCATGGACACTGGTATCATCCAGGACTTTACCATTTCGAGGGATTCCCACCCCTCACTGCCTGCTTTTAAAGATAATTGTAAAAGGTTCAGAGCCTAAGAAGAATGTAACTGCAAGGGGGAACTAACATAGAAACTAAATTACCTGAATCAGAAAAATAAGTAAGATATAAAATGCAATGTGACTTGGAAACCCCTTGCATTTGTCTGTGTTAAAATGAAATCTGGAATATGTTTAATGAATTGGGGTGTGGGGGGAAGGGGAATGGGGGAAAAATTAGCTCTTGATAGAGTATTAGGTGATGGATATGAAGAAAAATGTATAAAAAGGCAACAGAATATCATATCTGGCAAATCTATCGTGCTTACCCTGTGCCAGGTACTGTTCTAAATGCTTCAGATGTAGTAACTCCATGCACTTCTCAAAACAACCTTCTAACATAAGTATCATTATTATTTCTGTTTTAGAGGTGAGGAAACAGAGGCACAGAGAGGTTAAGTAGCTTGCCCAAGGTTGCACAGCTAGTAAGAGGCAGGGCTGGGATTCAAATCCAGGCACTCAGGCACCAAAATCTGTCCTCCTAAGCTCTCTGGACTCCCCTAGAACTTAAAACACTGAGAATGGGCAAACTAAGCTTGGAGTGAAATAAGTCATGCACTGGCTAGATCTAAAGTCAAGAGATCAACCCTTAGTCATGGGCCTGTGATGACCAACCAGCCCTGTGACCACCCCAGGCCTCAGTTTCCTCACCTGTGCATTGAGGAGACTGAATTAGAGTCTACCTAATTAGACTTAGATAGAGATGAGCTCTATCTAAGGTGCCTTCAGCTCTAAAATGTCACAGTCCGTGCTGACTACCAGCTGTATATGGACTGCTTTCTGACTAGATATTCAAAGATTAATTCATCCTAAAACACACAGCAAGTTGTGTTAAGATTCTTTCTCTGCCTCCTGACCTTTAGAAGATTATTATGTTCTCTCTATTCAGGCAAATGACAGAGGGTAGTGAAGGATTTCTCTTTTGGACTCTGCTTAATGTGGCTGTAAGGAAACGGCCTTCGAAAAGCTCTGGGCACAGATCTTGTTGACTCTGCCAAACCTGCAGTCTCTCCAGGTCCCTCTGTGGAGCCTGTTCTTGGAACATGCCTTTGGATTTGGTTACTGGAATGCAGGTGAAACTGACAAACTGGAAGTCGAGCAACGAAAAAGAGGGATTGGGAAGATTAAGAGAGCGGTCCATGGTAGTTCAAATTAAGGAGTTTCATAGTGGCTAAATAAACCTCTATTTTTTTGTATAATCCAGACTCTTTGCTAACACCCACTCTTGAGAGCTGAAACCTCAAAATTCATTATGGGTGAATTCAACAGCCACTTGGAACCTAATGGACCCCCAGAAGTACTCTTCTCAAGCTAGGCATTAGAGGCCACTTAAGAGTGCATTTGTGAGTAGAGAAGGCCCTTACAGACGGGTCATGCAGTCCTCTTGGGAGTCCTAAGCATCCCACACAGGTGGCTGTCATCAGGCCACTGCTTGGACATTGCCAAGGTCGAGGCGTTAGCTGCCCGGCCTGGCAGGCAGCCTCCTGCGCTGCTGGACAGCTCTAGCTGTGGGAAAAGCTCACGAAGCGCCTAGAACAGTGCCGGTCGCGGGGCCGAACTCGGTAAATGTGCTTCCAAGTGGGTCAAAAGCTGCCTCCCTAGAACTTAAACCCACTGGTCCTGGGTGCGCCCCTGGAGCCCAGAAACACAGAGGCCTCTCGGGTATCTCGGGCTGTAATCAGGCCCCTCGGCCCTCTCCTTCCAGGTGCGGATCCCGGACCTTCTTCCCCAAGCCTAAACCGGCAGACCCCTCCCCAGGCCCCTGAAGACCCAGGAGTGAGCACCAATGGGGGAAAGGCCGCGGTCGGGGTTGTCCCCAACCTCGGTTCCTCGGGCAGGAGGGGACAAAGGGCCTCAGGAAGGCGTATTCCCCGCCGCGATCTGGGCTGTCCCCACCACTGGGCAAACCAGCCCCTGGGACCCCCACGGCGCCAGATGACAGGCCCCCGAGGATCCCCTCAGGCTGCGGCGTGATGGGCCGAGCTACGCCGGGGACCTCGGGGCTCGGAGATTCGGTTCGACGGGCCCGGGGTGCGATCCCCGCTCCGCGGAGCTCGCTCGGCCGTGGCTTTACCTGCGTGTGATTGACTACAGGTGCTCAGCTCGCCCCCAGTCCGGTTCCTGCAGCTCCCTGGCTGCCAGCGGCGCTCATGGATACACAGCCGGAACCCCTGGCCAGTGCAGCTCCCGCCGCTACCGGCCCCGCCCAAGTAACTGCCGCCACGCCCCTGACGACGGCTTCTGCCACGCCCCTAACCACGGAAACCGCTTGTTCATTGGGCAGTTCAGCCGCTTCTCCACTTGCCCCGCGCGCTCATTGCGTCTAGGAGGGAATCCATTGATCAGCGAAGCTGTTCCTCAGAGTGGAGGCGGGATTCTTAGGAGAGAGCTCCTCAGCAATTGGTTACATTTGACGGCCTTAGTCCAGGGACCCAGACGCTACTGGATAAGGCCAGCCCAGAGTGGGCGGGGAAAGGGGAGGAGGGCTAGAAGATGGGTCGTGTTTGATGTCGATGGGGGCGGGGTGAAGAGAGGGGTAATTGTGACCGCAAACTGCTTTAGAGGGCTGGGTAAGGTCAGCTGTCGACTGGGCTCAGAGGAATGAGGTCGGCTGGTAGCTCAGCTGCGGGGCTCTGATGGGTCCAGGCCGACTGACTGACTCACGTGTACTCAAATTTCGCAGGGGGTGAAATTTGAGGTCATATCCCGGGAGAGAGGAAGAAGGGTCGTGAGTCACCGAACCCGAAGGAGAGGAAAAGATGTGGAGGCAGCGGTCTATGGCCTCTTTCAGCTCCGGACGGGGGATGGGGACACTCTGGGCAATACGGGCCTCAGTTATTGTCCCATTGTCCTTTCAGCCCTTAACCAACCCAGTTGGAGGCCGCCTGGAAGAATGTAGCCTTGGAACTAGGGCCTGGAATTGGGGCTCCTACCGGTTGTGTGGGCTTGGGCAAGTCACTTAACCTTCCCGCCTACTCCCTTCACTTGGCAACTGAGGGTAACAATAGTAGTTGATGAGAAGATTAAATAAACTGATAAATGCCAACAGTGGCTGGCACTCAACAGGCATTCAATCAAGGCTGATTCTTCACCCATCACCCACTCACCTCATCCGGCTGGGAAACTAGGCCCATTTCTAAAATTCTATGAGCCTGAAACTGCTTTTGCAATGGCATGTCGTGTACCAAGAATAGAACACTTGAGCGACTTGAAATGCAACCCCTGTAGGGCAGACAAGGCCACCCTACTAAGGCCCCTTAGGGCTGGGAGAGAGGGAGCAGGGGATGAAATGAGAGGAGCGATTTAGTCAGAGAAGGGAAGTGGTGTTTGTTGCCACGTAAATTTTTCCCAACATATTTCAGGTTGTGACAAGGAACAATGGGCTGGCTCAAGTTTTATGGAGCGTAACCAAATAACATCCTTTGAAGGGTGATCAGCACCAGACCAGAAATCATTGCATGAGCTGTATCTGTCAGAGACCCCTGAAACCCATTCCCCATCTGAAGGTGTAGACATCACAGAGTGTGGACAGAAATAGCTTCTCAGGCCTGAATGTAGCCCCAGACCCTTTGTGTCTGTCTTTGAAAGAACTCACAGCCATGGTACATCAGAGTGAAGGAGAAGAAAGAATCCTTTGCCATTGCTCTATTTTTCATTCAGTTGTCATGTTACCTTGAAAAAAAAGGTTTCATCTCAGTGTTTATATATTCCTCTGTATTCTCTTTCATCTTGGAAAAGAAAAACCCAGGCTTCAATAGCAAAGTCTCTTAGTGATGAACTCCATCGTCCTGACTCTGAGTTAAAACAGTTTGGACCTCCAAAAAAGAGCTTTAGATTTATCACTAGGTAAGTATATAAGGTAATGCATATGTTAACTAGCTTGGGTTAGCTATCCCACAATGTATACATGTATCAAAACATGGACTGGTGCAGTGGCTCACGCCTGTAATTCAACACTTTGGGAGGCTGAGGTGGAGCCCAGGAGTCTGCGACCAACCTGGGCAACATAGTGAGACTCTGTCTCTACAAAAAATTTAAAAATTAGCCCGATGTGGTGGTGCATGCCTGTAGTCCCAGCTAGTGGGGAGGCTGAGGCAGGAGGGTTGTTTGAGCCCAGGAAGTTAAGGCTGCAGTGAACCGTGATTGCACCGCTGCACTCCAGCCTGGGCCACGGAGTGAGACCTTGTTTGACAAACATAATAACATGATAAACATAAATAAGTAAAGCATGTTGTACGTCATATATACAAATTTTGTCAATTAAAAATTAATAATAATTTAAAAAATAGGCTGGGCACAGTGGCTCAAGCCTGTAATCCCATCACTTTGGGAGGCCAAGGCAGGAGGATCACCTGAGGTCAGCAGTTCCAGACCAGCCTGGCCATCATGGTGAAACCCCATCTCTACTAAAAATACAAAATTAGCTGGGCGTGGTGGCACACGCCTGCAATCCCAGCTACTCAGGAGGCTGAGGCAGGAGAATCATTTGAACCCAGGAAGCAGAGGTTGCAGTGAGATTGCACCACTGCACTCCAGCTTGGACGACAGAGTGAGACTCTGTCTCAGAAAAAAAAAAAAAAAAAAAAATTTGTCACTAGTTTTGGAGAGGTGTGTGCACATATCTATGCACACATTTGGTTCTGATCCACAGTTTTCTGCTTCTTGTCTTTAAATAGTGCTGCTTGGTAGCCATACACATGGCTGCATGCATGTTACGGAAATAGGCCCAGCCCAATACGGGTTTGCTTCTGCCTGTGTTTGCTAAGGGAAACTGAGATGTCTTGTTAGGCCCTGAAAAACATGAAGCGGCTCCTGAGATCCAGGATCATTTCTCCAACTTGATTCAGAGCCACAAAAAGCAGCTGTTAGGAGTAGATTGCAGATGGGCTCGCCATTGTGTAAATGGCTTTTTTCTCCCATCTCAGGAACATAGGTTCAGCCAACAGTTCCAGAAAAGGACATCTATCCAGTTCAGGAATTCTAAAACACAATTATGTCACAGAGGCTCAAAAAGAGGCACAGACTGAGCCCAGGAAGAGGAGGAAGAGTGAAAGGATCCAGGCATCTTCTCTGCAGCTCTGGCAGGCTTAAAGAATGATCCATTATCATTTTCCAGCACACAGAACTGTTTCCTTAATTGTCTCTGGTTTCTGTTTCCTCCCTTCTGCTTGCAGTCTTGCATATTCTGTTTAATCATATTATTTCATTCTATAAATCATTTCTGAGGGAGGCCATTTAGGAGACAAAATGGACTTATTTTTGCCTTCAAATTTAGTGGCCCGTTGGGATTGAGGATTTGGTGAGCCTTGGCCTGAGATAAGCAGGTGTTGGGATGTGGCTGTAAAGTGAATTTTCAAAACCAGTGACAGTACCTTTTTATAAAAAAGAACAAGGGAGAGGGTATGCCTCAGTCACCTTCTGGGATGGCTAAAGCTGCAGGACTTCATTAAAGTAGAACTGCTTCTAACTCAACTGGGGCCTCTGCAGGATTTCCTAACCTGAGAAAGTCAAGGTACTCTGGGAGACAGCAGGGAGCAGTGGTTCGAGCAGATAATGTGTTCTATTTATTCTTTTCAAGGAAAATCAGCAATTCACTCAGTTTGTCATTTTTGTTATTCTGTGTCCTCGGGGGATGGTTCAGAGAAACAGGATTTGGAAGCTCTGCTGCTGGGGCTTGGATCCTGGTTCCATCCTTCTAGCCTTGTGACCTTGGGCAAGTACAGCACGTCTCTGTGCCCTACTTTCTTCTGTAAAATGCAGAGGACAGTGAAGTGCTTGTCTCATGGGGTCCTTTGAGTGGCAGGTGAGTTCACAGATGCAAAGTGCATCAAACAGTCCCTGGCACATACCTAAAAATGTTTAATAAATGTTTGCCATAGCTATTATAGGAGCCCATTTCAGAACCTTCCTCTAAGGTCCTCATTCATTTTCTGTGTTCTAGCCCTCAGAAGTAGTGATCACAGGATTCAGGATTTTTAGAAAATATAGATAGACTTTATTTTTTAAAGCAGTTTTAGGGCCAGGCGCCGTGGCTCCCGCCTGTAATCCCAACACTTCGGGAGGCTGAGGTGGGCGGATCACTTGAAGCCAGGAGTTTGAGACCAGTCTGGCCAATTGGCAAAACACCATCTCTACTGAAAGTACAAAAATTAGCTGGGTGTGGTGAAGTGTGCCTGTAATCCCAGCTACTCAGGAGGCTGAGGCAGGAGAATCGCTTGAACCTAGGAGGCAGTGGATGCAGTGAACCAAGATCACATCATTGCACTCCAGCCTGGGAAACAGAGGGAGACTCTGTCTCTAAATAAATAAATAAAGTAGTTTTAGGTTTACAACAAAATTAAGTGGAAAGTACAGAGAGTTCCTATATACACACTCTCCAACACATGCAGGATTTTTTTTTTTTTTTTTTACACTAGCAAAATCTCACCACCTGGTGCGAGAAACTTTTCCTTTGGAATATGGTTACCAAAAATGGTTTGAGGACCGAGTTAAGGTTTTTGAGACTAGACCTCATCAGTGTAATCATTGTGAGGGAAATGGAAAGGATGAGGCTAAGAGAATAACAGTAAAAGCTGCAGCCTGGAGGTTCATAAAGTATTCCTGCAGTCGTGACGTGGTGCAGTCTGAGGGTTCCAATATTGTGGCTTTATTGTCACACCCAGTGCAGTCGGCATGCAGTCTAGGAAGGAGGTTCAGAATGCCCTGTTACCAGGTCCACTGTCTGGCTTCTTATTGGTAATGGAGATGAAGTTTGTTTAGAGGCTTTAAGTCCCAGCATGCAATAGTTCCATGAGGACAAACTACGATGAAATTCAAAAATGTGGTCCTTTTGTTATTAGAAAAGGCTTTCTGGTGGCCAGTGAAAACGATCATGAAAAATAACCTTGTCTGTGATTTGGGCTGCTTTTTTAAGCTATATGTGAGTTGTCTATAGTAAAATCATAAGATGAACACTCCTGGCTTATGCCTGTTGTCCTGGCGAAATTTTAATAGTGCCCTCTCTCCCACCAGGTGATTCTCAAGTAGTCCCAATTTGGTTGATAAATTTCATGGTAATATTTATACTTACATATATAGGACCTAGTATTAAAAATGCTCATGAAACACACAAACACACACACATGCATGTGCACATGCACACACACACAGATGAAAAAGTGTTCTAATCTTATAATCAGATACATACAGAATATCTGACAGGTGACTGGCTAACGATTACTTCTTCTTAGTCACCATGCATTCCTCTTCCTGATGTCATTCTTAATTACAGAAATAAAAATTAAGTTAGTCATACTATTAATTGCAAAGGAGTCAATAAAACTTGTGCATTAAATAAGCTCATCATACACCCTTTCCTACATAATTTTATGTTATTGAGCTATTTTAAAACTATTTCCGGAGAAGGCAAGATGCAGCTTAAAAAAATAACAACAACAACAACAAAAAAACCCACAAGAAAACAAAAACAGGCCGGGCATGGTGGCTCACACCTGTAATCCCAGCAGTTTGGGAGGCCCAGGCGGGTGGATCACTTGAGGTCAGGAGTTCGAGACCATCCTGGCCAACATGGTGGAACTCCGTCTCTAATAAAAATACAAAAATTAGCCCAGCATGGTGGCAGGCGCCTGTAATTCCAGCTACTTGGGAGGCTGAGGCAGGAGAATCGCTTGAACCCGGTAGGCGGAGGTGAGCCAAGATTGCGCTAAGATTGCACCATTGCACTGCAGCCTGGGCAACAGAGTGAGACTCCATCTCAAAAACAAAAACAAACAATTTCCATCTTTCCAGAGACCCCTATATTGTTTTACCATATATTTAAATTAATTTACAAGACAGTAAACATTTTTTACTGAGCAAGACATCTAACACTAGAAAGATAGACAGAATCATGAAGTCCCATTCATTCCTAGGTGGGGATGGACATAGGACAAATGGGAAATATTGACAAGATAAGTCAAAGGACTGAGCAATAAGCACAGAGTGCAATCAGTGTCAGCAATAATTATTCAGAGGAGGCAGCAATTATCTCTGACTTGAATTCTTGGAGATTTGAATTGGTTTTTGAAGGTCTATGGGCTGAATTTGATAGGGCAGCATTGGTGGTGAGGGAGCATGGCATTCCAGGGAGGCCTCTGAGTGGATGAACACGAGGTAGTTTGTCCAGAGCAGAGTCAAATCGGGACCCAACAGGCGAGAAGATGACAAAATGGATGGGGCTGGTGGTGGAGGCCAGATAATGCCTTCATCTTAGTTAATGGCTTCATCTCAGCCCCTTGGGTATTTGGATATCCTCGCATAGTTGCAGAGCAAACATCCCAAACTCCAGGCATCTGCAAACCACATTGATAATTTTGACCCTATCTCTGTACTCTCTGCTTTATTATTTACTTAATAATGTCATTAAATTGACTCAACTTTTAAAATTAAATACCTTATTCAGCCCCATCCTAAACCAGTGGTTCTCAACTGGGGGCAGTTTCATCCCTCAGGGGACACTTGACAATGTCTGTGGTTGTCACAACTCCAGGGGTGCTGTTGACCTCTAGTGGGTAGGGGCTAGAGATGCTGCTAACCATCCTCCAGTGCCCAGGACAGCCCCACAACAAAGAATTATCCCAAATGTCAATAGTGCTGAGGTTGAGAAACCTTGTGGGCCAAAGCAATAATATATGTGATATTGCAGGCTTGAAGTGTGATTATAGTTATCCTAATTACATTAAAATCATTTCATAAGGATTACATTTTATTATTATTTATTAATTTTTTGAGACACAGTCTTGCTCTCTTGCCCAGGCTGGAGTCGACCTTGGCTCACTGCAACCTCCACCTCCTGGGTTCAAAGGATCCTCCCACCTCAGCCTCCTGAGTAGCTGGGATTACACGTGTGTGCCACCACGTCTGTCTAATTTTTGTGTGTGTGTTTTTAGTGGCCAGGCTGGTCTTGAACTCCTGACCTCAAGTGATCCCCCGCCTCGGCCTCCCAAAGTGCTGGGATTATAGGCTTGAGCCACTTTACCCGGCCAACTATTACATTTTTAAATTTACATTTTAAATTTAATAATAATAAATAATAAATTATAGGCTTGAGCCACTGCACCTGGCCAACTATTACATTTTTAAATATTACACTTTAAATTTACATTTTTAAATGTTCTTCCATGTACTACTCTATAATCATCTCTTGTATCACCCACAATGCAGACATGGCATTTAAGTTACATTTGATTCAAGATATTTGTATGCCAATGTTCATAGCAGCATTATTCATAATGGCCAAAAGGGAGAAACAACCCAAATGTCCATTGATGGATGAAGGGATAAATAAAATTGGTAAGTACAAATAATGGAATACCATTCAGCTTTCACAAGGGATAAAAATTGGCTGGTGCAGTGGCTCATGCTTGTAATCCCAGCATTTTGGGAGGCAGAGGCAAGAGGATTGCTTGAACCCAAGAGTTCAAGACCAGCCTGGGCAATACAGTGAGATCCTGTCTCTACAAAAAAGTAAAAAAAAAAAAAAAAAAAAAAATGAGCTGGGCGTGGTGGCATGCTCCTATAGTCCCGTCTACTTGGGAGGCTGAGGTAGGAGGATCACTTGAGCCCAGGAGGTTGAGGTTGCAGTGAACTGTGATTGTGCCACTGTACTCCAGCCAGGGAGACAGAGTGAGAGCCTGTCTCAAGAAAAAAAAAAAAAGAATGAAATTCTGACAATTCTGACACATGCTGCAATATGGATGATACTTGAAGACATTATGTAAAGTGAAATTAGCCAATCACAAGATAACAAATACTGTATGATTCCACTTACATGAGGTGCCTAGAAGAGTAAAATTTAGGCCGGGTGTGGTGGCTCACGCCTGTAATGCCAACTATTTGGGAGGCTGAGGCAGTAGAATCGCTTGAACCTGGGAGTGAGAGGCTGCAGTGAATTGAGATTGGGCCACTGCACTCCAGCCTGGGTGACAGAGTGAGACTCCATCTCAAAAAAAAAAAAAAAAAAAAAAAAAAAAAAAAAAAAATTCTCCTTTTCTCTTTACCTTATCTCTTTGTTAAGCTGTCAGCATGCTATGGTATCACATACAGCCGTTAGCCTCCACCAACTGCTGGCTGATTGTTCTTTCGTGTTTGTTAATGCCCTGGAGGCATGAATTGCTCCTGTCTTGTACATTAAATTTGGGCTCCTTTGCTAGGGGTAATCTTTCAGGTCAGTCTCTGAGACTTATTCTAACCCCAAGAGGGCTCTTCTCAGCTGATGCTTTCCCTGGTTCTCTCCAGGACACTTCTAGATGGTCTACAGTTCAGCTTGTTGTTTGAACGGAGTTCCCAGGCTCCTCTTAACTGCTTACCAACAACATTTTCATTGTTTTTGAGAACACCCTTACACTTGAACTTTCCCACATTGTGTTCCACATAAAGTGTTTTCTTGGGAAGAACTTCAGAGGTCTCTGTATCTATGGCCTGCCTCTCCCTTTGGGCAAAATCTCTGACCACTGCGCCGGAGCTCGGGGAACTCAGGCAGAGACAGTGGCCCCCTTATCTCAGGATGACAATCCTGCTTTACGAGCAGAGTGCTGGGCAGAGCAGTAGCTTTTGCTCTTCTGCGCTTGCCTTTCCTGTAAAGAATCTCTGCCCCATGAGCAAGCTGAGGCCAGGGTAACACAGGCTCCAGTATTCTCAGCCTGCCATGGCCGAGGTGGAGTTTCTTCCCTATGATTGGGGGCTAGGTTTAGGAAGTGAGCCCCAGATTTATCAGCCAGTCTTGTCCAAAGTAGAGCTTTTGCAGCATGAAGCTGGAGGGCATGAGAAATGCTGGCAGCCGCCCCTCCCAGGGAGATATAGTAGCCCTCAACTGAGAGCTGGAGGAAGAGGTAGCCTGTGTTCTCAGCTTCGCCTACTTAGAGTAACTTTTCCATCATGCTGAGCTAGAAGGAGGAAGTCCTTTGTGGTACAAATGTTATTGACTCTCACTGTTCTTACTGAGACTTAGTACATTTTCTTGAATAAAAGTTTATTAATTTGCCACGTCCCCTTAAAACAATTTCCAAAGGCTTTAAATGGTTGTGGCTTTGATCTTAAGCAATTTCCAGTGGTTATGGTCATTTCACTGGGGAGAGGGTTCATGGAGCTCCTCATGCTGCCATTCAGAAGTCATGGAAACCAAAATGTGTCTGAGACAGATCTCTATCCATGTAGAGGTTTATTTTGCCAAGGTTGAAGACACTTCTGGGAAAAAGAAACACAAATTCCATAGGATCTGTGGCCTGTGCTTTTTCCAAAAAGGGTTTCTGAGGACTTTAGAGAGGAAAGGAAAAAAAGAAGGAAAGGTAAACAATGAGACAGGAGATTACTTTCCTGTGAGGCTTTGATTAGCACTCACTGAATCTACATTTTACATGTGAAAGGGGCGGGTAGAGGAACAGTCAATTATGTTAGTTGTCTTGCTCGGTAAATCTACATTTTACATAAAATAAAGTAAACACAGAGTAGAGGAAGAAATCTAATATGCATTTGTCTGGGGTGGGCAGAGGAATGATTTCTAGTCTGGTCTTAGTCCCATACCCGTGAAGATAAGATGTTAATCTACATAGTTGGCTGGGCATGGTGACTCACACCTGTAATACCAGCACTTTGGGAGGCTGAGGCAGGTGGATCACTTGAGGTCAGGAGTTCGAGACCAGCCTGGGCAACATGGTGAAACACCCATGTCTACTAAAAATACAAAAAATTAGCCAGGCATGGTGGCAGGCACCTGGAGTCCCAGTTACTCAACAGGCTGAGGCAGGAGAATTGCTTGAACCTGGGAGGTGGAGGTTGTAGTGAGCCGAGGTCGTGCCACTGCACTCCAGCCTGGATGACGAGACTCTGTCTCACAAGAAAAAAAGAAAAGAAAAAAAAAGTCTACATTATCGGGGTGAGATTCAACAGAACTGTGTTTTAGGATTAGTTTATCAGGAGGATGTGTATTCTGAAAGATTTGGGATCCACAATTGCTTTCCTTGTGAGGAAGGCCACCTGGGGAGATAGATGGCCTTCCGTTATCACATACTCATTCCTAAGTATGTACCCAGAGAAAAACATGGACAATAACGTTCATAATAGTGCCATTTGTAATAGCTTAAGGTTGTAAACAGTCCAAATGTCCAAAGGCAACGATCTATTTAGGAGCAAAAGGAAGGCAGTTTTTGTGTGACTCAGTTTCCAAGCTTAATTTTTCCCTTTGACATAGTGAGTTTGGGGTCCCAAGGCTTTATTTCCTTTTCACAGTTATATGCCCTATCATGATGATTTATTATAAAGCCGTATTTTAGTCAAATTAATCTGGAGGCAATGTTCAGAGAAAATTAGAAATAGGAGAGGTTGGAGCCAGGTAGAAGAGGTAACAGGTTATTGCATTAGTTTCAATATAAATTGTTAAGAGCCTGAACTAGACAGCGGAAGTAAAAAGAAAAGAGAATAACAGTGATGTGAGCATAGATTCTTCAGGATTTCCCCACAGATTAAATATGGGGTGCAAGAAAGAGAGAAGGGTCAGACATGATCCCAAGGTGGTTCTAATTGGGAAAGAAAGGCAAATTTGCTTTAGATCTGTTGAGATTTTGGTGACACATATATTCAAGGGAAAGGGAAAATATAACATCATTACTAAAAAGGGAGGATTGGTGAGCAGGGGAGAGGCTAAGTTTTGTAGACAAGGGGATTTGGAGTAGTAGCTTCTAGGTAACACATTGCAAAAGCCGTCCACAAGTACAAGGTAATGGAAGTCATAGGCATAGACAAGTTTGAGAGAGAGAAAAGCAGACCAGGTTAACTTGAACTTGGGAGAATGAAACTTGGCAGGAGGAGAAAGACAGTGAAGGAGATTGAGAAGTTACCACCACAAAGGGAAAAAGGATTGACAGCTAACATTTATAAAACCCTTACTAAGAGACAAGCATGATTCTAAGAGTTTTAGATTTTTTTTTGTATTTAATCCTCCCAATAACTCCACAGGGTGAATATGATTATGCCTGTTTTACAGATTAAGAAACAGGCCGGAGAGGTAAAATAATGTGCTCGAGGTCATAAAAGTGATATTAAGTAAACCCAAAATTAAAACCTTGGCAACATGAGCATGCATAATTCTCATTCTTAAGTATGTACCCAAAGAAACACATGGACAATAACATTCATGATAGCACCATTTGTAATAGCTTAAGACTGTAAACAGTCCAAATGTCCATCAACACTAGAATGGATAAACAGATTGTGGAACATTCATATTCAGTGGAATACTATGCAGCATTGAGAATGAACAAATCATTACAATAAGCATGCCACCAGCATAAAGGTGAGTGAAAGAAACCAGTCATCCAAGAAATGTGTGCTATGATTCTATTTATATAAAGTTCAAAAAGAGGTAACACATGGCTGTGGTATGAAAAAGTCACCTGACCTTTGTGAGGTAGTAGAGACTAGGAAAGGGCCTGAGAGGGGGTTCTTGGGTGCCAGTGATGCCCTGTTCCTGAGCTGGGTGGTGGTTACACAGGTGTGTTCACTTATGAAAATTCATCAAGCTGCTCACTTATGATTCATGTACTTTTCTGTGTGTAGGTAACAAACAAAAAGTCCTAAAAAACAAGAAAGCAAAATAGAACCAGGCCATCTGATTTGAGGACCCACCCCCTTAACCACAGAGTGATCCAGAGAACAAGGGTCTTTTCTCCTCTTCCACAAAGAAAAATGTGGAAGGGGACCTTATAAAATTATAAATTTAAAAGAAATTGAAGAGATAGATCAACCAAATGGAATGTATGGGTCTTCTTAGCATCCAAATGAAAACAAACCGTAGCTGGGTATGGTGGATCATGCCTGTAATCCTAGCACTTTGGAAGGCTGGGGCAAGTGATCACTTGAGCCCAGGAGTTTGAGACAAGCCTGGGCAACATAGTGAGACCCCATCTCTACAAAAGTACAAAAAAGTAGCTGGACGTGGTGACATGCACCTGTAGTCCCAGCTACTTGGGAGGCTGAGGTGGGAGGATCACCTGAGCCCAGGAGGTAGAGGCTGCAATGGGTCATGATCGCACCACTGCACTCCAGCCTGGGTAACAGAGCAAGATCCTGTCTCAAAAAGAAACAAAACAAAACAAAACAAAAATTAAACTGTAAAAGACAATAACAAAACAATTGGGGAATGAATATTATATTATGATTATGTTTTATAAAAAGTCCTTCCATTTCAGAGATACATATTGACATACTGATGGATGAAAGAATGTCTGGCATTTGCTCCAAAAGAATGAGGATATGAGTGTTGAGATGAAAGATTGGCCATGGATTGATCATTGCTGAAGGTGGATGATATCTACCTGGACTTCACTGTACGTTGTCTATTTGTTTGAGTAATTTGTGAAATAAGAAGTTTTTGCAAAAGAGAAGAAGAAAACTAACGTTCAGTGTGTTAGCAAAGGAACTGATTCCCATGGCTCCAGATTTTTAAATTTGGATTTCCTTTGAGAGAGAAAGAGAGCAAGAACATGGGTCATGGGACTAAAGGAGAAAGGGGACGTGTGGGTGGAGCATGAGCTTGCAATGCCTCTTCCTGTGGTTTTCTCTCTGCCCCTACTGCTCCACTGGAACAGTTCTGGCACAGGCCACTGTGACCCCCACCCACTGCTGCATCCAGGAGTTGGCTTTCAGTCCTTCTTTACTTGACATCTTGGTAGCTTGGGACTCTGGTGGCCAGGCCCCCTGCTTGGGAAGCACCTCTGGTTTTCCTTTGTCCATTTCATAGCCTGCTCCATGAACTCTTCTTCCTGTGCCTGACTCTTCAGTCCTGGGCCTGTCCTCAGCCTGCTGCTTTTCTTCCCCATACCCTCTTCCCTGGTGGTTCTGTCCTCTCCCAGCGCTTGAGTTGCTGCCAGGGCTGTCTTTCTAAACAGCAGTTCTCATCAACTGATTCCCTTGTGAAGACCCAGGAATAGCTTCCCATTGCCCAAATGATAACATTCAAACTCTTCCTGGAGGTACAGGAGGCCCTTCAGCATCTTTTTGGCCTCCAATTCCTTTCTACCTTCCCTTTCTAGCCTTCCCCCCTCCTCCTCCCCTTCACACCCTCTGAGTCAGCCAGTGACATTATCAACACTTCTGGAATGCACCAGGCTGTTCCTTGCTCCCATACCTTTGACTCCATCTGGACTACTCACCCACACACTTCCCTACCTGGAAAACCCTACTCATCCTTTGAGACTCTGCTGCAAGGTCACTCCATCCATAAAGGCTTTCCTCATCTTCCTGTGGAGTTCATTCATCCATTCAATCATTCATTTGTAATAGATGTAGATGCAAAGACTATGATAAGGCTGAGTGCTAAGGGCAAGAACCCACATCATTCACACTTTACGTCACAGTTTCTATCTCAGGTATTGCCTTGCTTACATGATAGCTGCTCCAAAGACCTACCCCTTGAGGCCAAGGAGAGTGACATATTCCTCTTTGTACCCAAGTGATAGTAGGCACTAAAACATGCTTGTTCAATTGAATTGAAAGAGAAGAATTACCGAGAAAAGGCCTCTGGGTTTGGCCATTCAAACACTTTTGATAAACTTTGGGTGTCTCTGTACTAAAGTTTAGGGTTGGAGGTGAAGGGAATGAGGCTTTTTCTCCTGAGGGTTAAGGAGAAGCTAGGAATTGGTACTGCTGTGGGCCACTTGCTTGAGAAATGTTATCAGTGATATGAGGCAGGAAACAGGATGACAGCAAGATTGAGTGATGGCGGAGTTCAGCATATTTTAAAAGACAGATAGGGAAGAGCTAGTGGAAGTAGACTTAAGATGCAGGTGAGAGGCAATGTTGCAGAAGAAAATGACAAATCAAGCTAGGTTCTTTTCTTTGTAGGGGAGGGGTTGGAGACAGGTGAACCTCATACAGGCCTGGGGACAGCTCTCCCTCTAAGATGGAAGGGAAGGCTAGAAAGTGGAGGAGTAATAGCAGCCACTTCGGGTGCCTGCCTTATGCCAGAGTCTTTCATTTCTATTACACTTAATCCTCAGACAGTCTTCATTTTCAGATAAGGAGAATGGCTCAGTGTTTCAGTGGTTTTCCACCTGACGACACATTAGAATCCCCTGAGGAATCTGTGAAAACGGTGCATCTGGGTCTCACTCCCAGCTTTCCTGATTTAATTTGATCTGGGAAAGAACACTAGCATCAAGATTAAGTTATTCAAGTGACTCTTTTTTTTTTTCCAGATGGAGTTTCGCTCTTGTCCCCCAGGCTGGATGCAGTGGCACAATCTCTGCTCACTGCAACCTCCACCGCCCGGGTTCAAGCCATTCTCCTGCCTCAGCCTCCGGAGTAGCTGGGATTACAGGTGCACGCCATCACGCCCGGCTAATTTTTGTTTATTTTTAGTAGAGGCTGGGTTTCCCCATGTTGGCCAGGCTGGTCTCGAACTCCTGACCTCAGGTGATCCACCCGCCTCGGCCTCCCAAAGTGCTGGGATTACAGGCGTGAGCCAACACGCCCGGCCAAGGTGACTTTTATGTACAGAGTGGAGAACCACTGTAAGAAATCTGTCAGAGGTGACCCGCTTGCTGGGATGGAATTTAACTCAGGTCCGCCGATCCCAAAGCCCTTTGTCTTTCTCCTAGCACTGTGATTCTGAGTGTGGGTCCCAGAGCAGCAGCATTGGAAACACCTGCGAGCTTTTCTAACAAAAAGAGTAGTTCTCATCTACTAAGTAAAAAACTCTGGGGTAGGGCCCAGCAATGCAGTTTAATAAGCCCTCCAGGTGGTTCAAGTTTGAGACCCACTGCTCTGAAGTCTTGCTATCAGTGTGATCCACAGATGTGTAGCATCGATATCGTGATATTAGAAATGCAGAACCTCAGGTCCCCCAAGACCTGCTGAATCAGAATTTGTGTTTGGCAAGATCCCGAGATGCTTCGCATGGTTAGAGTTTGAGAAGTAGTGCATGAGGCCACTAGTTTCCAAACCTGGCCAATGATCAGAATTAACACACTTTTTAAAAGAAAACTACAGATTCCCTGTAATCCCAGCACTTTGGGAGGCAGAGGAGGGTGGCCTGAGGGCAGGAGTTCGAGACCAGCCTGGCCAACTGGTGAAATTCTGTCTCTACTAAAAATACAAAAAAATTACCAGGCATGGTGATGGGCACCTGTAATCCTAGCTACTTGGGAGGCTGAGGCAGGAGAATTGCTTGAACCTGGGAGGCAGAAGTTGCAGTGAGCCAAGATCGCACCACTGCACTCCAGCATGGGCAACAGAGCAAGACTGTCTCAAAAACTACAGATTCCCCAGATATTCCACACAAGTTTCTAGCTAATCAGGTCTGAGTTCGCACCTAGGTCCCTTTTTTTAAAGCTCCCCATAAATCTGATGATAGATTAAGCTTAGCATTGCTCCACAATGCTGCTCTCTGTAGAAGTGGGAATTTTCTGAGTATATTCTTTGTCCCAGGCCCCTCAAAAAGTGCTTTCCTCACAACTAGGGTTGCTAGATTTAGCAAATGAAAATACAGAATGCCTAGTTAAATTTGAATTTCAAATAAAGAGCAAATTTTTTTTAGTATAAGTATGTCTCAAATATTGTGTGGGCTATACTTATTAAAACTCTATTTTAAGTAGTGAAAACTGGTTTAGCAAACTTAGTTAAAAATTAAATTTTATTAATACAATTTAAATTTAGGAAAATTTCTAAAATTGTGTATTGTTTATCTGAATTTCAAATTTAGCTGAGCATTTTGTATTTTGCTTGGCAGCTCTACTCACAAAAGTACTGAAGTTCCAGGGAGAAGTTTGGCATAACCATATTGAGGGCAAGACGAGGCAGAACTTGTCAGACATCAATAAGAAATGGATGAATGGGTGAATACCAAAGATATCATGTAGAGCTGCCTCCGTCAGTTTAGGCTAAGTTATCCTGCAGTAACAAATGACCTTCTCAACTCAGTAGCTAAATAAACCCCAAACTTAACTTTCCCTTCCCTCCCCTCCCCTTTTCTTCCCTCCCATTCCCCTTCCCCTCCCCCTCCTTCTCCTCCTCCCCCTTCCCCTTCTCCTTCCCCTCCTTTCCTCTTTTGAAACTGAGTCTTGCTCTGTCACCCAGACTGGAGAGCAGTGGCACAATCTCAGCTCACTGCAACCTCTGCCTCCTGGGTTCAAGTGATTCTTGTGCCTCAGCCTCCCGAGTAGCTGGAACTACAGGCCCCCACCACCATGCCTGGCTAATTTTTGTATTTTCAGTAGAGACAGGGTTTCACCATGTTGGCCAGGCTGGTCTCAAAATCCTGACCTCAAGTGATCCACCTGCCTCGGCCTCCCAGAGTTCTGGGATTACAGGCATGAGCCACTGCACCTGGCCCAAACATTTGTTTCTTATTTGCATTACATAGCCATAGAGGTCAGCTATCTTCCTCCTCGTTCTGTGACCAAGGCTTATAGGAGGTTTCTAACTGAGATATTTTTGTTCTCCTCAAAAAGGAAAAAAATAAAAGGGTGACATGACTCTTAAAGCTTGGGTGACCAACTGTCCCAGTTTGCCCAGGACTGGGGGTTTCCTCGGACTCAATACTTTACTGTTAAAGCCAGAATAGTCTTCGTCTTCAGGAAACTGAGGTTGGTCACCCTACAATAAAGCTTCTACCCGAAAGTGGCACGCACTACTTCCATTGGCCAAAAAAGTCATATGACCAAGTTTATCACCAGGGAGTGAGCATTATAATCGTCCAGTATTGAGGGACCCTGTAGGATAAACATACCCAATAGCAATAACTTAAGCATACCCTTAGAATGACCCTGTATGGCAGATGCACCTGAGTGTGTGCTCTGAGCTAGAGAATCTGGGAGTGGCCAACCCAGAGATTCCTTCCTGTCTATGAGGAACATGTGAGCTCCACCCCACTCCCTTCCTGTCTGGTGGAGTGTGGGCCGTATGAGGGGATGGAGGCCATTTGTTTTAGGTTAAATGCAGGTTACCAGGTGAAGGTTGTTAAGGGGAGGGTGTTAAGTGAAAATGCTGTATAAACTGCATGCTGTTTGCAAGTGGTTGCGTTTTTCCTGTCCAGTCTGCTGCTGCTGGAGACGCTCCCCTGTATGTAAGCTGCTAATAAAACCCTATGTCTTTTTTTTTTTTTTTTTTTTTTTTTTGAGACAGGGTTTTGCTCTTGTTGCCCAGGCTGGAATGCAGTGGCACAATCTTGGCTCACTGCAACCTCCACTGCCCGGGTTCAAGCGGTTCTCCTGCCTCAGCCTCCCAAGTAGCTGGGATTATAGGCGCTCGACACCATGCCCAGCTAATTTTTTATATTTTTAGTAGAGATGGGGTTTCACTATGTTGGCCAGACTGGTCTTGAACTCCTGACCTCAGGTGATCCACTTGCCTTGGCCTCCCAAAGTGCTAGGATCACAGGTGTGAGCCACCCTGCCCAGCCAAAACCCCATGTCTTATTTGCTACCTTTAGGTCTCTTCTTTGACCTCTTGAACCTGGTGCCTTCCCTACTGAGGTTAATTAGGGTTCAGCAAAACAGACCCATGGAGAGGAGCAATGAGTATTTAATAATGCAGTCTACCACAGAGAGCAAGTGGGGGCACACTTCAGGAAGGCACACGCCCTCATTAGGAGGAAAATAGAAAAGGAAGGCCCTTCCAGATGGCAGAGCCAAGGGCCATGAAAGAGAATGGCCTGAGGAACCCCCTTCCTCCAGGGGCAGGACTAAGACCTAATCTAGAAATATTCCCTCTCCCCAGGATAGGGGGCCCCTTATGATGTCAGCCCAGTGGAATTTCAAGATGTCCATAGATCAATGATTACCCATATCTGCTGTCCACATATTATTCTAGAGGCTTGCCCACTCCCTCATGCCTTGAACCTGTAAACACTGTGTAACCTTGACCAATATCATGTCTCTCATTCTTTCCTTTCTAAATAATGTTAGAAATGCAGAACCTCAGGCCTTCCCCCAGATCTGCTGAGTATTTATTGAGATTACCCTATCCCTGTTCTTTTTTGGCCCATGGGGTGTGTGGAGGGCTGATAACTAAACTTCTTAGTTCTGGATCTCCAGACCAAGAGGAAACCACATCCAGACCCAATGTAGGAACTACCATGAGATCTTGGACTTAATGTCTGATGCCGTGGTTAGACGGGAATTGGAGTTGTCTCCTGTGAGAATGTGTGAGTTTATTTTGCAGAAAAGAGGGAATATATTGAGGTAGGTTGTATTAGGGATGCAAATAATTGTGACTAGGAGGAATACTATGGTAGCTTGTGATACTATTTCAAAATATCTGTTGCCCCTCTAGGAGTGTTCCTTCTGGGTCCTTTTCTACATAGGGATTATATTTGTAACCCACTGACCTTAGGCTTAGCCATGTGACTTGCTTTGGCAATAGAATGGGAGCAGAATGAACACATGTCACTTCTGAGGGGGAGTTTGAAGAAAAATCACATGGCTCACCATCGTCTCTTTTTCTTCTGCCTGGAGACTAGTAATGTTCCAGATAGAGCCTGCTCCTTCAGCCTGGATCCCAGAGCAGAGTAACAGCCAATCCACAACATCTGTATAGTATAAGTGAGAAATAACTGGAGTTATAAGCCACTGAGATTTTGGTGATATTTGTTACCACAACACAACCAAGCCTACCCTTTCTTTCTGATACAAGAGTAAATATCCGGGCATGGCGGCTCATGCCTATAATCCCAGCATTTTGGGAGGTCGAGGCAGGTGGATCACTTGAGGCCAGGGGTTCAAGACTAACCTGGCCAACATGGTGAAACCCTGTCTCTACTAAAAATACAAAAATTAGCCAGGCATGGTGGTACGCACCTGTAGTCCCAGCTACTTGGGAGGCTGAGGCAGGAAAATCACTTGAACCTGGGAGGCAGAGGTTGCAGTAAGCTGAGATCATGCCACTGCACTCCAGCCTGGGTGACAGAGCAAGATTCCATCTTTAAAAAAAAAAAAAAAAGAGTAAATGAACAAGATCACAGGAGAATGCTTCTGTGTGATTCCATTTTTACAAAGTTTGCAAGCAGGCAAAACTAAACAATATATTATTTAGGAAAAAACCTGGAGTGGCAAAATTATAAAGAAAGCAAGAACATGAGTAACACAAAACTCACAAGGGTGGTTACTTTTGACTGAGGGTCAGAGAAACACAATTGGAGAGTTCTAAACTACTCATATTATATTTACTCTCTTGTGTGAATTTTACAACTTAAAGAAAAAGATTATGCCTGTAATCCCAGCTACTTGGAAGGCTGAAGTGGGAGAATCATTTGAGGCCAGGAGTTTGAGACCAGCCTTGGCAAAATAGTGAGACCCCATCTTTAAAAAAAAATTACTTAATTAGCGAGGTGTGGTTGTGCATGCCTATAGTTCCAGTTGTTCTGGAGACTTGAGACAGGAGGATTGCTTGTGAGCCCAGGAGTTTGAGGCTGCAGTGAGCTATGATTGTGACACTGTACTCCAGCCTGGGCAACAGAGAGAGACCCTGTCTCTTAAAAAAAAAAAAGAAAAGAAAAAAAGAGCTTGTCAGACTGTTTTCCAGGTGACATACCAATATCTCCAGTCCATGTGCTGTTCTAGAAGCTTGCCTTTGGGAGGCTGAGGTGGGCGGATCACAAGGTCAGGAGTTCGAGACCAGCCTGGCCAATATGGTAAAATCCTGTTTCTACTAAAAATACAAACATTAGCAGGGTGTGGTGGCATGTGCCTGTAGTCCCAGCTACTTGGGAGGCTGAGGCAGGAGAATCACTTGAACCCGGGAGGCGGAGGTTGCAGTGAGCCAAGATCTAGCCACTACGCTCCAGCCTGGGCAACACAGAGAGACTCCATCTCAAAAAAAAAAAAAAAAAAAGGAAGCTTGCCCACTTCCTCATACGTTGAACCTGGGAAAACTGTATAACCTTGACCAATATCATATGATGCCATATGGCACTCTGTGACTTCTGAGGCCAGGTCATAAAAATGCCATGCACTTGTGCTTTGCTTTCTCGGGACACCTTCCCTTGGACCCCAGTTACCAGCTAGTCTGATGAAGCCCAGCTAGCCCGTGTGGAGAGAACACATGGAGGGACCATGTGTAGGTGTTTGGGCTGACAGCCCAGCTGAGGTTCCAGCCAAACCACCAGACATGTGGGTGAAGACGCCTCCGGATGACTCTAGCCCCCAACTGTTGAGTCATTCTCAGCTTTCAAGTCTTTCCAGCTGAGGTCTCAGACACCAGGGAGCAGAGGCTAGCCACCCCTGCTAGTTGCTGTCTAATTTCCTGACTCAAAGACTCCTTATGCAAAATAAAATGGTTGTTTTGTGCTACTTACATTAGGGGTGGTTTGTTATGTAGCAGTACATAAATGAAATCATTTATACATGCACACACAGAATTTGTGTGTGTGTGCGTGCACATGTGTGTATGTATAAAAATCTCTCCCTTGGGCCCTATAAAAATAACATTAGATGGTTCGTTGCCCACAGAATGCTCTGCAGGAGACCCCGAGCGGTAGAAGTCCTGCAGGGGAGAAAAACAGAAAAAGACTATGAAGTCCAGGGTTTGGTCTTTGAGAAAGAAATTCTCCCTTCTTCTATGGTAAAGAAGAGGAAGGTGTTCAGTATTTGTGGCCAGAGAGTCCCATGTTTTCTTTCATGTGATCATTCACTGGTTTATTGAAGAATGAGTTCATTCATTACCCAGTGGCTGATCATCTACAGGCATCAGGCTGTGAGTGGACAGCCCAATGTGTCATGGTACCTACCTCAAGGTTTGGACCCTCGGAGCCCAGAAGGGAAAGATGGAGAACAAGTGAATAGAGTTTGCTCCACAGAGTGTTAGGACAGAAGCAGGCAGGAGGTGCTGTAGAACTCCAGCCAGGTCTTGTGGAAGACATCTGGGGTGTTGGGGAAAAGCTGAGTGTTGGGAAAAAGGCTGAGGCAGGGCTTGCATGTCTGACATAATGTAAAAGAGTCTTGGAACATGTCCGGGGGCCAGGGTCTAAAACCCCTCATGGCTTTTGGAACACCAAGCTCTGTGCCAAAGGGTGGAAGGCTGCCCTGCCGCACCACAATCTAAGCCCAGGGCATAAAACCCTTTGTGGCTTGGACAGAATCCAGGGCTCAGGGCTTAAAACTCCTTGTGGCCTCTGGAATATGTCTAGACTTGCTGGCTTCTTGCTTCTAGCATTCCCAGGCTAATAGATCAATTGTATCTTAAACTAGAACATGTTTCCCATTATCTCAAGTAGCAGAACATGTTCCATATGCATCAAAGAAAATGCTAAACTGTCACAGTTGTAGATCATGTGCTTGATACACTGCTTTCTTTCAACCCCTACATCCTCACCACCTGCTTCTTTGTTTGATCACCAATAAATAGTGCTGGCTTCCAGAGCTCGGGGCCTTAGCAGCCTCCATACTAGCATTGGCCCCCTGATCCCACTTTATGCACTCTTAACTTGTCTTGTCTCATTCCTTTAACTCCACTGGACTTCGTAGCCTCCATGGCCTGGTGTTGCGTCTGATCACCCCAACATGGGGTCCCACCATCAATTCACATCTCCTTTCTCAACCCCATAGAATCTGGAGCAGAAAGAGCTGTGAATCTCAAGACTTTCTGCTGCTTTTTTATTCAGAGCCCAAACTCCCTAAGCATGGTGACCTCACAAGGATCCAGCCACATTTTCCAAACTTCATGGCATCTGGAGAAAGGATGACTAACACAGCTGTGCTGTGCCACTGTGCAATCAGGGGCTCAGCTGCAGACATCAAAGGGAACTGTTTCACCACAGCTTGGCTTGGCCTCCTGGCTGGCCCATGGCTCTCTTGGCCTGCCGCAACGGGTACCCTTCACTGAAAAGGTATCTTGCTCAGCACAGGTTTCTGCCCAGCCCTCCTGCTGTGGCTTAACACCTCCAGCACCTCCTGTTTACTTGTGTGAGCAGGCAGCAGTGTTCCTCCATGCCTCAGGAAGGAGATATGATAGGAGAATGCCTTGGTGACAAGGATGCCCAAGGTATTGGGTTGAATTGTGTCCCCCAAAAATATATGTTCGAGTCCTAACCCCTGGTATCTGTGAATGTGACCTTATTTGGAAATAGGGTCTTTTCAGATGTAATCAAGTTAAGATGAGGTCATACTGGATTAAGGTAGGCCCTAATGCCAATGACTGGTATCTTTATAAGAGAAAGGAGGAGGAGATTTGAATACAGAGAGATACACAGGGAAGATGGTCAAGTGCAGATGCTGGAATGATGCATCTACAAACCAATACCACTAAGGATTGCCAGCAACCACCTGAAGAGAGGAGAGAGGCAAGAAAGGGATCCTCCTTCACATCCCTCAGAAGGAACCAATCCTGGCCAAACCTTGATTTTGAACTTCTAGCCTCCAGAACTGTGAGAGAACAAATTTCCGTTGTTTTAAGCCCCCAGGTTTGTGGTACTTTGTTACAGAAGCTCTAGGAAACTCAGGGAAAAAACCCTAAATATTGCATAGCTTTCTCTTTCCAAAGAGAGGATATAGAGGAGTGCTCACAAACACAAACATTTTAGTGATGCACACACCTGGTCCAAACTCTGAATCAATCATTCATTCGTTAATGTCTTTGGATGCATGATTGAACCTGAGTTTCCTTATGTGCAAAAGTAATAAAATGTACTCTTCAGAAAATGTATGTAAAGTGCCAGGAACATAGCAGGTATTGTGTAAATGGTAGATAATACCAGTATACTAGCCTCAGATTTCATTCTCTGCAATTACCAAGGAAGCCTTCCTTTTCCACGGGATCCTGCATTAGGACAGAAGCAAGGAGAGTGCTGTTATTTCTATATCATGGGGGGCTTCCGGAAGGAAAGAGTTAGCACATGATTGAAGATAACCAAGGCTAGAGTCTGCATAGACGTAAGGAGGGTGAGGCAAAGTGGGGAAGCTAAAACTTCTCTGGAAAATTGTGGAAAAGCCTATATTCATTTGGAATAGAAGGGATCTTAGTCAATTATGCTGCATTTAATGAAATGCCTCCTTAGTGTGCATTTAAACAATGTAATGTCTAAGATCATTGTTTGTTCTTAGGAAGGGAGTGTTTGGCATTAATTTTATCCAACAGTAAGCTACAGATTGTCAGGAAAAGAAACAAGAGGCCCTCAGGAGGAAGAGGAGGCATATCATACGCCAGAGGGCAGGACCTCCAAAGTGGTGAGATTGGGGATGCCCAAGTCCACCCTGGACAATTCTGTTGAAGCCCCCTAACATGGTGTTATTCTAGACCCTTAATTAACATTTCTGAAAAATGTGCTATGGACAATGATTCTAAATGAGTTTGCTGTAACGGGTGGATGGGAGTAGAGGCAGAGGGGAGGGGTATTCTAAACTGATAACAACCTAGTAGGAAGGAGGATTTCCTTGAAGGAGGAGGTGGAGAATCACACCAATGATGGAGGAGGGGCTCTCTGAGCTGGAAAGAACTGGATGCGTTGAGTCTGGAAAGGAAGGCCAGATCCAAGATGCCCATAGCACCCATGTGTTTTCTTTTATCCAGTAGACTTATGTTTAGGCTCTATATTTTTGGGGAGGAGTGTACATACTCATATGATAAAATTACAGAGAAAAGCATGGGAATGGTTAACACAAAAATCAGGATAGTGATCCCTCTGGGGGGATGAGAGGGCAACGAGATGGGACAGGGCCTGCAGGTGCTTCCAAGGTTCTGAGAATACTCTATTTCTTCAGCTGGGAGTAGGATACAGACTGTTCATTTTGTTAGGATTCTTGAAGCTTAACATATACATTATATCCTCTCCTGTGTGATATATTTCTCAATAAAAACTGGAAAGATTGTTCATCACTGAAAAGTTTATTAAGCAAAAAAACTGTAAATAATCAAGTGTTCATTGTTAGCAATCTAGTTAAATAACTTATAAAATATCTATTGAACAATATACCAAATAGTCATTAAAAATAATAATTTAATTATACTTTGTTGACATGAAATGATGTCTAGAATATATTAAGTGGAAAAAGCAGCCTAAAGAACTATTTGTACCAAGTGTCCATCAACAGATAAATACAAGAACACAGTGTTGGCCGGGCGCGGTGGCTCACTCCTGTAACCCCAGCACTTTGGGAGGCCGAGGTGGGCGGATCACAAGGTCAGGAGATCGAGACCATCCTGGCTAACACGGTGAAACCCCGTCTCTACTAAAAATACAAAAAATACAAAAAATTAGCCGGGCATGGTGGCACATGCCTATAGTCCCAGCTACTCAGGATGCTGAGGCAGGAGAATCACTTGAACCCGGGAGGTGGAGGTTGCAGTGAGCCGAGATCATGCCACTGCACTCCAGCCTGGGCAACAGAGTGAGACTCCGTCTAAAAAGAAAAAAAAGGACACAATGTTATATATAAATACATACAAAAAAAGAAATTCTGACACATGCTATAAAATGGATGAAGCTTAAAGGCATTATGCTAAATAAGCCAGACACAAGAGGGCAAATACTGTATGATTCCACTCAGATGACATACCTGAAGTCACCAAATTATGCAGAGACAAAAAGCAGAGTGGTGGTTGTCAGGGGCTGGGGGGAGGGGTAATGGGGGTTCTTATTTAATGCAGGGGTCCTCAACCCCTGGGCCATGGTCCGGCACCTGTCCGTGGCCTGTTAGGAACCAGGCTGCACAGCAGGAGGTGGTTTCAGAGGTGGCAGAGGTGGAACAGTTTCATGCTGAAAACATCCCCCCTACCCACCCTGTCCATGGAAAAATTGTCTTCCATGAAACCAGTCTGGTGCCAAAAATGTTGGGGACTGCTGACTTGATGGGTACAGAGTTTCAGTTGGAGAAGATGAAAAAGTTCTGGAAGTGAATTGTGGTGATAGATGTACAACAGTGTGAATGTACTTAGTGCCACAAGACTGTACACCTAAACATGCTTAAAATGGTAAATTTTGTTATTTATGTTTACCACAATAAAAAAAACTGTATGTATAGTATCAATACTCCCCTTTCTCTTTGTGTTTATGTGTGTGATGTGATGTGGTGTGTGTGTGTGTGTGTGTGTGTGCGTGTGTGTGTGTGAGAGAGAGAAAGGCAGAGATTAATTGAGAACACATATATAGGAAAAGAGTCTGGCAGGACTTATATTAATAAGTCAACAGTGGTTATCTCTTGGTAGTCAGATTACTGGTGATTCTTATTTACTTCCTTATACTTCATGCTTTTCTATATTCTAGGAGTTTTGGTTATGAGTAAATTTTTCACATGTAGTAAGAAAAAAATAAACCTGACCTCAAAAGAAAGGAATTCCACACTATCAAGAAGCAGCAATTTTGGCCGGGCGTAGTGGCTCACACCTGTAATCCCAACACTTTAGGAGGCTGAGGCAGGAGGATCACTTGAGGCCAGCAGTTCAAGACCAGCCTGGCCAACATGGTGAAACCCCATCTCTACTAAAAGTACAAAAATTAGCTGGGCCTGGTGGCGTGTGCCTGTAATCCCAGCTACTTGGATGGCTGAGGCATGAGATTCGCTTGAACCCAGGAGGTGGAGTTGCAGTGAGCTGAGATCATGCCACTGCATTTCAGGCTTGGTGACAGAGCAAGACTGGAAAAAAAAAAAAAAAAAGCAGCAGCAATTGTGACTGATTAAACGGACCTGACATAGTCAAATGAGCAAGATAAAAGAAAATGAAAAGGAAATTATTCTCCAATAAAAGTAATGCATTCAGTAAGCACCGGAAATCAATAAGGTGAGACAGGCTGGCTTTAGCGTCTCTTCTTTGACATACTCATGCTCATGTAATAATCGAACAGCTTCTGAAACTGCTCCTATTCTTTTCTTGCTAGTCTTAGAACCACCCCTCAACCCCTGGCCCTTCCTAAATGTATTTTCTAAAAGTCAATTCCAGCTGGGTGCGGTGGCTCATGCCTGTAATCCCAGTACTTTGGGAGGCTGAGGCAGGTGAATCACTTGAGCCCAGGAGTTTGAGATCAGCCTGGGCAACGTGGCGAAACCCTGCCTCCACAAAAATTACAAAACTTAGGTGTGGTGGTGTGTCCCTCTACTCCCAGCTACTCAGGAGGCTGAAGTGGAGTTAATACTCCCTTCTTGAGCCCGGGAGGTCAAGGCTACCGTGAGCCAAGATCACACCACTGCACTACAGGCTGGGCGACACAGTGAGACCCTGTCTCAAAAAAACAAAAACAAGAAACAAAACAAAAACCCACCCCCACACACAGAAACAAACGAAAATCAATTCCATAACTTCCTCCAGTCTTTCCCGAAGGGTATATTCTGCCCGAATGCCCGAACAATCTTTATATTCCTGACAAACAGCAAACTTGGGGCCTTTAACACCCTTCTTCACACACTGTGCTTTCTCCTGGATGTCAGCATAGCCTCAGGACCCTAGCCAGCTTTCCTTTCAGCCTTCGGGTTCAAAAGATTTCTTTCCATCTGTGTGCTGTATCTTCCAGCATTCCTATTTTTGAAATAACCTCAGGCTTTGGTGGTAGCTGTGAGCTGAAACCTTATTGCTCTGCTTGCTCCAGCTCCTTGAAGCCTGGCCTACTACTATTCCCTCACTGCAAGCTCAGTCACTTCTGACTGGTGTAGCTTCGGCCTCATGATCATGCAAACTATGGCACAGGCATATTACGAATAGTTAGGCAGCTATTAATATGCTTGCTTTGGGAAAATACTCTTTCTAAAATTATCTTTTTTGGGCCAGGCACCGTAGCTCTCATCTGTAATCCTAGCACTTTGGGAGGCTGAGGCAGGCAGATTGCTTAAGCCCAGGAGTTCAAGACCAGCCTGGGCAACATGGCAAAACCCTATTTCTACAAAAAAATACAAAAATTAGCCAGGTGTGGTAGTGCACACCTGTAGTCCCAGCTACTGGAGAGGCTGAGGTGGGAGGATTGCTTGAACTTGGGAAGTTGAGGCTGCAGCAAGCCGAGATTGTGCCACTGCACTCCAGTCTGGGTGACAAAGTGAGACCCTGTCTCAGAAAAAAAAAATACAGATCTGTTTTGAATTGTTTAGATTCAGGAGATACATGTGCGGGTTTATTACATGAATATATTGTATAATGCTGGGGTTTGAGCTTCTATTGAACCCATCACCCAAATAGTGAACATTGTACCCAGTAGGTAGTTTTTCTTTTTCTTTTTTTTTTTTTCCGAGATGGAGTTTTGCTCTTGTTGCTTAGGCTGGAGTGCAATGGTGCGATCTCAGCTCACTGCAACATCTACCTCCCAGGTTCAAGCAATTCTCGTGCCTCAGCCTCCCGAGTAGCTGGGATTATAGGCACATGCCACCACGCCTGGCTAATTTTTGTATTTTTAGTAGAGATGTGGTTTCACCATGTTGGCCAGGCTGGTCTCAAACTCCTGACCTCAGGTGATCCCCCGCCTTAGCCTCCCAAAGTGCTGGGATTACAGGCGTGAGCCACTGTGCCCAGCCCCCAGTAGGTAGTTTTTCAATCCTTTCCTCCCTCCTTTCCTCCCTCCCCATTTTTGGAGTCCCCAGTGTCTGTTTCCATCGTTATGTTCATGATTACCCATTGTTTAGCTCTACTTATAAGTGAGAACATGCGGTATTTGATTTTCTGTTTCTTCATTAATTCATTTAGGATAATGGCCTCCAGCTGCATTCCTTTTGCTGCAAAGGACATGATTTCATTCTTTTTTTTTTTATGGCTGTATAAAATACTCTCGATCCACATTGTATATACAGTCTTGATTTCAAATGAAACCTAAGGCACAGGACAAAACTAGGAAAGAAATATTAAAAAATATTAATAGTTTGCTTCTGGGTAGTGAGATGATGGACACTTCCCCCCTTTGTCTTTATTCTTATACAATTCAAGTGTCCCACAATGAACACAAATCACTTAAAATCTGGAGGAAAAAGCTTCAAACAACTTCCTACACATAAAAGAAGAAACAGATTACACTTGGACTTGGTGCTGTAGTCTTAACTGCTAGGCTTCTGTGTATATCAGGGTGGCCCATTGAGAATGTGACCTGTGTTTTGTCTTTTTGTTGTGGTGGGAAAGTTTCCTGTTTGTGCTGGGATGGGGCAGAGGGCAGATAAGTTTTTAGGTTTTTATATCTGTGTTCTTCATGATAAAGCTCTAGTATGGAGAAAATGAGCGAACACATTCTTTGTTTTGGGAGGAGTTAGTGTTTTTTTAAAAAAGGCTGGCCGGGCGAGGTGGTGCATGCCTGTAATCCCAGCACTTTAGGAGGCCGAGGTGGGTGGATCACCTGAGGTCAGGAGTTCATGACCAGCCTGACTAACATGGTGAAACCCCGTCTCTACTAAATACAAGAAAATTAGCCGGGCTTGGTTGTGGGGGCCTGTAATCTGAACTACTTGAGAGGCTGAGACAGGAGAATTGCTTGTACCTAGGAGATGGATGTTGCAGTGAGCCGAGATGGTGCCATTGCACTCCAGCCAGGGCAACAAGAGTGAAACTCTGTCTCAAAAAAGAAAAAAAAAAAAGGCCTTGGAGTGGTTCTCAGGGGCTGGTGTTGAAGGGACAAGCTTTTCAATGAGACACTGCTGTCTGAATCCAGTTCCCGCTTTGAATGGAAAAGGCTGCATGAATGCCTGGAAGACCTGGGAACCAAGAGCCAATGCACTGGGAGACCAAGAGGGGCCCCCAACTTCATGGAGGACCTGCATTCCACAGCTGGCCTGGACAGGGGACAGTGGAGTGAGGTTTTCCTTCGGCCACGGACCCTGCAGCAGGAAGAAGGAACTGCGGCTCTGCAATAGGAGACTCAAGTTTCCCATTTCCCATTGACAGTAGAGTCTGGTGGACTTCCTTGGTGGCAGATTCCTCTGTGATGGCAGCCTGCCCTCCTACCTAATTTCTGGGGATTAATTACTGCCCTGGAACACACCATCTCTGGAATGGCACCTGTGACTGCTGTGCCATTCTGTATATTATGGGGTAGCCAGTCATACTTCTCAAGCCCATCCCTATGATAGAGTTGAATTCTCCAATTCATGGTTCAAGAGGTTTTTTTCCCCTTTCATTTCATCCAAACCACTGTCTGCCCAACATTGTGACAAGAAATTCAGGGCTGTCTTCCCAAGTTATGAGTTGTGACCAATGATCAACCTAACAAATTTTGATCAGATCTGTGGGTCAGAAAATTGGAACAGGAAGTAATCTGTAGGCGTCTCCCAGGGACAAATAGCCAGTTTGGGTTTCCTCCAGGTCTAGTCTAGGGAGGCAGGTGGTCAGAACCGTGCCAGCTTGTCTAGCCACAGCGAACATTTTGTGAGGATGTGAGTGGGTGTCAAGTGGCTGGCCTGGGTGAGCAGAGGTACCCCTCTTCCTGGATCCCCTGGCATTGGGCATTGGTGAGACTGCAGAGCTGTGACCAGGTACAGCAGAGAAGAGAGCCACAAACATGGAAGAGGGCATGATGGGAGATGCTGGAGAGGAGAGAAAATTTCCATTTGGCTTTTTGAGCTTCTTGTCAGGTCCTCAGAGCACAGCAACTTGGCAGCTCTCTGCGTGCCCCATTCCTAGTCTTTCTTCATGAATTTTTCATTTCAGGCAAAGAGCCCTTATCTTTCACTGGAGCTGCTTTCCCATCAGCTGGTGACTGGGCAGATGAAGGTTGCATTAAGGCAGGAATTATCCATCCCTTGAGAGAGAAATGGCACTCTGTGCCCTTGAAAGGATGGCTTCTGCACCACCACTCATTACCGCAGGCTTCTGTCCAATGTTGGGTTGCTGTTTTTATAGAGACATTGTTGAGGGCTGAAAGAGAAAGGCTTCAAGGGCAGATACTATGGTCTTGTCTGAAGGGTGAGGTCTTTCCTGCTGCCAGTCATTGGACATGAGGGGGGCTCCACAGCAAGAAAGAGGAATTAAGAAGGGACTTGGCCTCTCACAAGCCAGATTTCCAGGAGTCTTGATGTCAAGGGGCACTCCTGAGGGATGGAGGGAGTTAAGGATGTCATCTCTCCTTGCTCCCATCCCCTGGGCCCAGAGCAGCAGAAGCTCCTGCTGTGCACCTCCTCGGGCCATGTTCCTTTCTACAAAGGGAGTCCATATACCCACCCAAGACTAGGCTCCATGTACTAGGATCCCAGAGTTTCTGTCCAAATTACAGCAAACCCTCAAGTGGAAGATGCCTGCGGGGGCATCTTCATTTTCTCTGGGTCTCTCTTCCCAAGAGTGGACCTCACTACCTGTGTTCACATGCTAGGTCCCAGGAGTGGCCAAGGGGTAGCTGTTTTCAGGGTTGTAAGGGGTGTGGGTGTGGAGGAAGCTTGGATGTGTGAGCTGGAGTATCCACGTGTATGTGAGGCTCCTCACGATCTGACAGGATGAGCGTGGGTGGGTGGACCTGGGGCCAGAAATGGAGAGCCAGGGGAATGGATCTCCAAGGAGGCTGAAAATCCTAAAAGTCAACCTGGTCTTTTAGGTGGTTATGAAGGTATCTACCTCAAGGCGGAAGGATGGAGCATACTTCATTTAAGGGTTTACCAGCTCGACTGAACAACTTGAAAATATGCAGACATAGAGTAAGTGAGCTTCCATTTGTTCTCTTGCCTGGGGTCCCACAAATATTGGTGGGCTTAATTTGTAAGTGGTGAGCTAGGGAGTCCTAGTCCTGGGGTCCCTGATGGACTAGGTAGAGGGCGAAGAGCTGCAGGAAAGAAGTCAGACCTGACAAACTAAAGTTTTGACTCACGGTGTCCCCTGAGTCTATCTTCTTTTTCTTAGTCTTCAGCTTTTAGGACAGTGTGATTGGAAAGTTCTGGCAGGTTTCTTTCTTTCTTTTTCTTTTTTTTTTTTTTCATTCCTTCATATTAATAGCGGGTTTCACTGGGAAGCCGCATGGTGGCAATAGATGGCCCCAGTTGGAGAGGGAGCAGCGCCACCCTGAGGCCATGGAGGGAATGGCAGCAGGAATGGGGGTGAGCCCAACGGGGCCTGCCTCTCAGGAGCCTATGCACCAGGCAGGCCCCCACCGTGATTCCACGACCATGGCTAAACAAGAAGGGGCTGTATTCTTACCCTCTTACCAAAAATAGCATTTTCACCATTGAAGCTTCCCAAAGAACTCTCAGCTGTTTGCTAACCATGAAAATCAATCCTTGGAGTTCCAGAGGCGGCCAGTCCCCAACGTCCCAATGGTCACTGTGTAACCCCTGCCCTACCTCATCTTCAGAAACCCCATCACCACTGCGCCAAACGCCAAAGGGAAGTGGATATGAAGGAAGGGAATTAGCTATGAGCAGCTTAGAAGAGCTAACCCGGGGGTGGCTTCTCAAGCAGAACTCACATGCTTACAAAGGGGCTTCAATAGATCCTTTACCCTTTTCACTTAACACTTTAAAAAGTGGTATCACATTGGCCGGGTGCGGTGGCTCATGCCTGTAATCCCAGCACTTTGGGAGGCTGAGGGGGGCAGATCACCTGAGGTCAGGAGTTCGAGACCAGCCTGCTAACATGGTGAAACCCCATTTCTACTAAAAATACAAAAAATTAGCCAGGCGTGGTGGCGTGTGCCTGTAGTCCCAGATACTCAAGAGGCGGAGGCAGGAGAATCGCTTGAACCCGGGAGGCAGAGGTTGCAGTGAGCTGAGACCATGCCACTGCACTACAGCCTGGGTGGCAGAGTGAGATTCCATCTCAAAAAAAAAAAAAAAAAAAAAAAAAAAAAAAAAAAAAAAGCTGCCCACTAAATACTAGCTCCCTTCCTGGACTATGTTTTCACAGGTCTAGTCTAAGACACCCTGAGGTGGAAAGAATTTCCTAGAGAAGACAAAATGTCTTGGAGAAAGGTGAAAGGCAAAGGGTTCATCCCCTCAGGGAAGGGGCGCCATAAGGAGGGAGAGGTCTGTGGCTTAAACCACAGAAATGTACTGTTTCACAGTTCTGGAGGCTGAAGTCTGAGATCAGGGTACTGGCTGGATGGGTTGCCTGTGAGCTCTGTGAGAATCTGTTCCGTGCTGCTCCCCTGCTGGTGGTTTGCAGGCAATCTTTCGAGTTCCTTGGCTTGTAGAAACATCGTCCAATCTCTGCCCTCATCTTCACATGGCCCTCTCCTTGTGTGTGTGTGTATGTGTGTGTGTGTGTGTGTATGTGTGTGTATCTGTCTCTGGGTCCAAACTCTCCTTTTTAATAAAGACACCAGTCATATTGAATTAGGGATTAGGAGGTATTTACATCAAACACTACTGCTTTGGCCACTATGAAATTCTAAGATTAGCCTGCCTGCTGATTTGATAGTAATTTAGAATTTATTTCATCACTTTCTCCTGAACACTCTAATATGTAATTATACATGTATGTCAGCTGATAGTTTTGCTGTTAAATGCAATTAGAATCAGCCTTATGATTTCTCAAATTTAATCTCCTCCCAAACCATTCCATACTCCAGACAAAAAGACCTTGACCTAGGGCAGGTCCAGCCCCACCACAATGAGGTGGGCCACAGGGCTCCCATCTCCCTGAATTCTGAACTAAGTAATGCTGTGAGTAACCTAGTTGAATAATACTGTGGGGGTAAATCTGTTTCCATCCTCTGGCCTGAGATTCCAGCCTCCATGTACGGTATTGTTCCCATGGGAAAATGCATTCCAAATTCCAAACGACTGATTTGCATGTGAACTTTCACTCTGGAAGTTAGTGACTGCCAGAATATATTCTCCTGTGGCTCAGTCTACCAATAGCTTCTCATGAGTCCTGTTCTCTGGCCACCTCCTCACCTCCCATCTCCCCTATATGTACCCTCAATCTTGACATGGTACCTCTATTAGTTTGTTCTCACGCTGTTAATAAAGACATACCTGAGACTGGGTAATATGTAAAGGAAAGAGGTTTAATTGACTCACAGTTCCAGATGGTTGGGGACACCTCACAATCATGGCAGAAGAACAAGGGATGTCTTACATGGCAGCAGGCCAGAGAGAGCTTCTGCAGGGGAACTCTCCTTTATAAAACCATCAGATCTTGGGAGAATTCTTCACTATCACGAGAACAACATGGGAAAGACCCGCCCCCATGATTCGGTTATCCACCGGGTCCCTCTCATGACATGTGGGAATTGTGGGAGCTACAATTCAAGATGAGATTTGGGTCGGGGCACAGCCAAACTATATCAGTCCTCGAAGTGAAGCCTCACCCAGGTGTTCTCTGTCCCTCCCTTGAGCTGCTGGATCTTTAGGCCTGAGCTACGGTGTTCATCTTGCGTTACCTGGGTTGTAGAGAGCTGTGCATGAGAGTCTTGACCCTCTTACAAAATCTTAGGATCCTTGAGAGTGAAACTGTATTTCCCACATCTTTGTATCCTTCCAGGAAGAGTATGAGGTATATAGGATTTATGAAGCATCTACTATGTGCCAGGCTCTGAAACAGTGCCTCCTAGCATGCTTATTATTATTATTATTATTATTATTATTATTATTGAGATGAGTTTCACTCTTGTCACCTAGGCTGGAGTGCAGTGGCATGATCTTGGTTCACTGCAACCTCCACCTCCCACGTTCAAGCGATTCTCCTGCCTCAGCCTCCCGAGTAGCTGGGATTACAGGCATGCACCACCACGCCCAGCTAATTTTTGTATTTTTAGTAGAGATGGGGTTTCGCCATGTTGGCCAGGCTGGTCTCCAACTCCTGACCTCAGGTGATCCACCCACCTGGGCCTACCAAAGTGCTGGGATTACAGGTGTGAGCCACTGCGCCTGGCCTATTTTTTTTTTTTTTTTAACTTATCTTCCAGATTTTAGCCCAGGACCTGGTACATAGCGGATGCTCAGTAGATCATTCTCAAAAAGGTTTTAAATGCCCAGCCTACATGCAGCCTCCTTTCCCTCAGTCTCCTGGCCACTTGTGTATGTTTTCCCCAAGCTCCCTAACTCATGGGGGTAACTCAGGCTGCCCTTGCCTTCTTCAGGGCTGAGGGAACTGGGCAGGTGGCAAGATTAGCAACCTAGAAACAGTTGCCTGGCATCTGAGGGAAAGCCAGCCCTCTCCTCTCCACCTCCCATCCCAGCAGATGGGACCTAGTGAGTTTGCGGGCTCCCTTGTTCCAACAAGAACGGGAACAGATTGGATCCCCAGGACTCACAATGTGGGAACACGTGCAGTGGGTGGAAATGTCAGTTCACAAACTCAGGTGCACATGAAGTTTAACTTTGTGTTTTACAAATCAGCTAGTCTGCGAAACTGGGGGGAACTTAACCCCAGTTCTTGAAGATGTGTTCCCTGCTCCTCCCTGACCCATAGCCCCATGGTTGTTCTCTGGGTCTGGAAACTTAGGCTGTGTACAAAGCATTTCTTCACTGGACACACGTCCACATGGCTGCTGCTGAGACATCTGCCATCCGTGCTCCATAGGCTCAGGCCCAGAATCTCGGCAGATTCCATCTAAGTGACCCCGCCCCATGACACTCTTCCTCGATCCTTCTCTGGAGTCATGTGTGTGGCTTCTGGGGTCTACTAGGGAGACAGGCCAGGTCTGTTCTGTTCCTGGGACCCATGACCTCTCCCTCCTCATAGCCCCTCTGCCCTGGGGGGACGAACCCTTTGTCTTTCACCTTTCTCCAAGACATTTTGTCTTCTCTACAAAATTCTTTCTACCTCAGGGTGTCTTAGACTAGACCTATGAAAATGTAGTACAGGAAGGGAGTTAGTGTTTGGTGGGCAACTTTTATTTTCTGCTCTGTCACAGCCCTGCCCAGAGACAGTGACCACAGAGCCCACTACTTGCACATTTGGAGGAATAGAAAAGAGAAAAATACAAAGAGGAGGGGAACAAAACTCATAGATGAATATATCAAAATATTTATCCCAACCTGATATACCTTGTAGATTGCCTTCAACTCTAGATCTCCTCCTCCTCCTTCTTCTCCTCTTCCTCCTCCTCCTTCTCCCCTCCTCCTCCTTCTCCTTCCTCTTCCTCCTCCTCTCCTCCTCCTCCCCTTCCTCCTTCTCCTCCTCCTCCCCCTCCTTCTCCTTCCTCTTCCTCCTCCTCTCCTCCTCCTCCCCCTCCTCCTTCTCCTCCTCCTCCTTCTCCTTCCTCCTCCTCATCTCCTCCTCCTCCTTCTTCTTCCTCTTCTGCTTTTCTTCCTCCTTCTTTTCTTCCTCTTCCTCTCCTCCTCCTTCCCCTCCCCCTCCTTCCCCTTTCCCTTCCCCTTCTTCTCCTTCTCCCCTTCCCTCCTCCCTCCTCCCCTCCCCCTCCCCCTTCCTCTTTCTTTTCCTCCCCCCCTTCTTCCTCTCCTCCTCCTCCTCCTCCTTCTTCTTCTTCTTTAAAAAAGAGATAGGGTCTTAATCTGTTGCCCAGGCTGAAGTGCAGTGGCACAAACATAGCTCACCCTAACCTTGAATTCCTGGGCTAAAGTAATCCTCCCACCTCAGCCTCCTGAGTAGCTGGGACTACAGGCATGAGCCACCATGCCCAGCCCAAACCCCAGCTCTTCTGCTGAAAGCAAACTTGCCTCTTTAGGGTGCTAGAAGAGCTCAGGCAGGGTTGGCTGCCACCTTCTGAGGGACTGTATGTCCTACTGCTGTCTTCTCCACAGCCCTGTTGGTTACCTTTTCCTAGCTACTCCCATGGTTTTGGGAAGAACATTTGTCAGAATGGTGAAGGGAGGGCCCCTGGGACTCATCCCAGTGGTCAGCATAGGCATCAAAGCAGATTATGGCAAGCCCTGGAATATGAACTAGGGGAGGAAACCAATGGTGCTGGGCAAATTAAGAAAGAAGGTATAGGCCGGGTGCCGTGGCTCATGCCTGTAATACCAGCACTTTGGGAAGCTGAGGCGGGTGGATCACTTGAGGCCAGGAGTTTGAGACCAGCCTGGCCAACACAGTGAAACATTATCTCTACTAAAAATGCAAAAAAAAAAAAAAAAAAAGAAAAAAAAATTAGGCAGGTTTTGTGGCACACACCTGTAGTCCCAGCTACTTGGGAGGCTGAGGCATGAGAGTCACTTGAACCTGGGAGGCAGAGGCTACAGTGAGCCAATATCACCCCACTGTACTCCAGTCTGGGCGACAGAGCAAGACTCTGTCTCGAAAAAGAAAAGAAAAAAACAAGAAGTCTCCAAAAATAAATAAATAAATAAATAAATAGAAAGAAAGAAAAGGAAATAAAAAAGAAAGAGAGAATGTATAAATTTCCAGGAGGGAAGTAACCAGGACAGGAAGCCTTCATGGAGGAGGTGGCACTCGGTGTAAGGATTTAGAAGAGATAAGAGGGAGGGAAGGCAGGAATGGTGGTCTAATTGGGGAGCAGAGAGGGTATACTTGGAGCATGTGCTTCAATAAGAAAAGTGTCTCAGTTCTTAAGCTACTGTTGACCTGGTAAAAAGATGTTTGAGGCCGGGCGCAGTGGCTCAAGCCTGTAATCCCAGCACTTTGGGAGGCCGAGGCAGGCGGATCAGGAGGTCAGGAGATCGAGACCATCCTGGCTAACACTGTGAAACCCCGTCTCTACTAAAAATACAAAAAATTAGCCGGGCGTGTCGGCAGGCGCCTGTAGTCCCAGCTACTCGGGAGGCTGAGGCAGGAGAATGGCGTGAACCGGGGAGGCGGAGCTTGCAGTGAGCCGAGATAGCGCCACTGCAGTCCAGCCTGGGCGACAGAGCGAGACTCCATCTCAAAAAAAAAAAAAAAAAAACAGATGTTTGAGGGAGTAGGGTAAAAGCAGGACTATAGGGTTATGGAGAAGGTGGCTGAAATCCTCAATAGTGTCACTGAGTGGTCCTGAGCAGGCTTTGGAGCCAGGCTGCCAGGGTTCAAATCCTGGCTGTGCTATGCAGCTGCTGCATGTCCTTCGGCAGGTTACAAAACCCCTCTGTCCCTTGAGTCCTCAGCTATGATGTGGAGACAATAATGTGCTGGTGTCCAAAAGTGGCTGTGAGGTTAAGTTTAGAAGTTTAGAAGTGTAAAGGGCTTAGATGAGCGCTCGGCACATAGTAATGCTCACTGTATGTTTAGCAGTAATGGTGATGGTGATGGATAAGATAATGACGGATGCCCCTCCCAACCAAACACCCGGGTGACCTCTGGCTCTGACCCCCTCCAGGCCCTCCTGCCCTGATGTTTGACCTCAGCTATGCCTCTGATTCCAGGTAGGGGAAGATGCTTGTGCCCTTCCAGTTCTCAGGTTGCTTATTCTGTGACCATCTGACCCCTAGCAATGCTGTCTCAGCCCCTCCAGGCCAGGTCTGGGTGCCGTGAGCCCTGCTGATGAGGTGGTGTGTCATGCCTGGTCAGCAGAGCAGGCCGAGGGGCAGAGCTGCTTTCCCCAGCAGGGGAATAGAGTTGCGCCTTGCCTCGACTCTGCCTCTCACTGGCCTCAGTTTTCTTCTTACTGGCCTCCTAGGACATCTACCCAGATGCCCGGACAGAGGCACAGGCTTGGCTCAGGTCTTCCAGCCAATGAATGGCCAAGGCTGGATTCACACTAGGACAGTCTGGCTTTTAACTGCTGCACTAAAAGTCACTGCAGTAGATCCAGACATCAAGGAAGGTTCCTAGAGTGCCTCCGTGCCCTTAGGCGGGTGAATACTGATGGGTGGAGACAGAATTGTTACAAATATATAATAAATAAGTTATAATAAAGCAGAATTCAATCCAAAACTCAGAAGAAAAGCAGTCCCTTCCGTTCCGTTGCCAACCACCTCTAAACTTCGTGGCTTAAAACTACAAAACTCATATTTGCTCATGATTCTGCAACACGGGCAGAGCTCGGCAGCAGCAGTTCATCTCTGTTCCACGTGGCATCGGCTGAGGCTGATCCACCAAGGCTGCAGGATCCAATTCCAGAGTGGCACACTCACATCACTGGAAGTTGATGCTGGCTGGCAGCCAGGGCCTCCTCCTGGCCTCCTTACATAGTTAAGTTAAACTTCTGCAGCACAATAGTTGGGTTCCAAGTGGGGGCATCCCAGGAGGAAGCATCCCAGGACAGGGGTAGGCACTTTTCAACCCTCTGTTGGCATCTTCTTGCTAGAGCCCTATTGGCCAAAGCTTGTCACCTGACCAAGCCCAGAGTCAGTGTGGGAGGAGACTACACACAGTGGTGAATACTGGGAGTTGTGGTTTACCGAAGTGTCTGTCTGTCTGAACTTCTTTCTCCTAAGGCTCGCTTTGGTGCTCTTGACACTTTCCCGTCAGCCTCCTCTGAAACCTGGTTCCATCCAGTATCCTCTCCCTCTCACCTCGTCCATTGCTCCTTCTTCAATGAATCCCTCCTTTCAGCCAACAGACCCACTCAAGCCACAGCTATCCCCAAACAGCTCCGCTCAGCCCTGCTTCTCCCTCAAGGTGCCGCCCTGTCTCCCTCCATTCCTTTGCTTCCAAAACCGTTCAAATAGCTGCTGAATGCTGGAAGCAGAAAAAGTTCCCTAAAGCCAATTTGCTACATTTATGAAATATTCTAGGCCAGGCACTGTGGCTCACGCCTGTAATCCCAACATTTTGGGAGGCCAAGGCGGGTGCATCATGAGGTCAAGAGATCGAGACCATCCTGACCAACATGGTGAAACCCTGTCTCTCCTAAAAATACAAAAATTAGCTGGGTGTGGTGGCAAGCACCTGTAGTCCCAGCTTCTCGGGAGGCTGACGCAGGAGAATCGCTTGAATCCAGGAGGCAGAGGTTGTAGTGAGCCAAGATCGCGCCACTGCACTCCAGCCTGGCAACAGAGCCAGACTCTGTCTCAAAAAAAAAAAAAAAGAGAGAGAGAAATATTCTGATTTGTCCATTCTAAAGAAATTTTTCTTTAATGTTTTCAATGAATATGAATATATACTGTTAATGAACGCATTAGTAAATATATTCAAGAATATACTCTTCATGAATATAAATAAAAATCTATTGATAAGAAGTCTAAACTACTCGATGACGCGTAGGTTCCAGCAAGCCCATAGTCTGTGAATAGATTCACAAGTGGAATATATTCATATTCACTGAGAAAAACTTTCTTCAAAATTTTTGACAAATTTGCCAAAATTGGCACACATCTCTTAATTAAAAAATTTCATCCCTCCTTTCCTCCATCCATTCATCCATCCAACAGATATTTATTTGAATGCCATGACATGCTCAGCACTGGGGCATAGTGTGGTTGAACAGACCCAGCCCTGGCCCTCATAGAGTTTATAGTCTAGTAGGGGAGACAGTTATTCATTAAGTGATCATTTCAAACAAACCCTGAAACTGGCCGGGTGCCATGACTCATGCCTGTAATCCCAGCACTTTCGGAGGCCAAGATGAGAGGATCACTTGAGGTCAGGAGTTCGAGATCAGCCTGGCCAACATGGTGAAACCCCGTCTCTACTAAAAATACAAAAATCAGCTGGGTGTGGTGGCAGGTGCCTGTAATCCCAGCTACTTGGGAGGCTGAGGCAGGAGAATTGCTTGAACCCAGGAGGTCGAGGTTGTAGTGAGCTGAGATCGCGCCACTGCACCCAGCCTGGGTGACAGAGTGAGACTCTGTCTCAATTTAAAAAAACCGAACACTGAAATTGCAATCATGACCAGTGCTACCATACCTTTTCCAGCTCATGACGTGCCCTTTGGCATGCACTGCTTTGGAATTTTGATCGTACTGCTCCCTTTGCTGGCAATGCTCTTTCCCGCTTTCCCTGCTTGGCATATGCAGCTTAATTTTAAGACCCCAGTCGACAGCACTCACTGTGGCTCTGGCACCTATCCCCAGGAAAGATTAACTGCTCCCTTATTTATGTTCTAGCAGCACTTGGCATAAACTTCTAGCAGTGAACATATCAAACCATAATATATTACATCTGTGTCTCTTCTATTAGATGGTAAGTGTAATAGGGTCAAGAATTCTGTCTTCAGAGGCTTGCGTGGAGTGAGTGTGCATGTTTAAAAAGAAAGAAGTTTAAAAAAATGTTTAAAAAGAAAGAAGTTGGGGGGTTGGGGCGCAGTGGCTCACGCCTGTAATCCCAGCACTTTGGGAGGCAGAGGGGACCAGATAGCTTGAGCTGAGTTTCAGACCGGCCTGGGCAACATGGTGAAACCCCATCTCTACAAAAACATACAAAAAAAAAAAAAATTAGCTGGGTGTCTTGGCAAGCACCTGTAGTCCCAGCTACTCAGGAAGCTAAGGTGGGAGGATTGCTTGAGCCCGGGAGGTCGAGGCTGCAGTGAGCTGATTGCCCTTTGCACTCCAGCCTGGGAGACAGAGGGAGACCCTGCCTCAGGAAAAAAGGTATCCTTACCTGACATGGAAAAATTCCCCTGGGCACCCATTAGGGCACAGACACCTCCATTTACACTCATCCTTTTAAAGCCTCTTATAATTTGTCCCACAATATAGACATCAAAAATAAGCTTGAGGGAGGCCCAGCAGCCATGGTGGCAGACAGGGCCAGCGGGTAAGGCTCTGGTGGCCACTGACCCGAGGGAGAGCAGCCTGCTGACCTCAGCCAGGGCTGCAGCAGTGGGGCCAGTGCCAGACAAGGTGCTCCAAGGGGCTAGCACCAAGTGCAGTCATCTTTGCATCTCTAGCGTCTGGCAGCATTGGCTAGATGCTCACACACTTGAGAAACATGTGTTAAGTGAACAGTCCCTGTGACAATCAAGCAGACTTTATTCTTTCTGATGACATACCTCCTCTGGCCGCCACTGTCACCCCTGCAGAGCAGAATCACTCTTCTGTGGGGAAGCCGGAAGGGAAACAGGCCAAAACACAGTCTTGGGTGAAGCAGGAAGAGTGCATAGATTTTGTGGGCAAAATCAGCCCATTTCAGAAATAGTTGGTGGTTTAATTGAGCCTGTGGACCAACTTGCAAAAGCAGCAGAAAATGAGAAGAGGAAGGTAGTCGGTGCTTGGAACTTGCTCCAATTTATGGCAAAGCAGAGAGAAGCCCAACAGCAACAACTTCCAGCACGAATAGCAGAAGAGAAAATGTGGCTAAAAAGGTGGTGGATTGAATATGAAGCCTCGTGGAAAGTAGATGCACAGAAGGAAATATATTTATTGGCCAGTTTATTTTCAGATGTGACTAATGACCTGAGTATGTTGTGTGAGATGGAGTGTGAGGAATGCAGCCTTTCTGAAGGCGGTAATACAAATCTGGAGGGGGCTTGTTTTAAATCTTAGTGCATATCTGCTGGGGAACATTGGTGCCACGTAGCCAGCAGCCACGGCAGTACAGGTACTCATCTCTGGCATTCTTAGTCTGAACTGAACAGTCTGTAAACATTGATCCTTTTTTTTTTCTGTAAATTCATAAATATTTGGAAGGAAGAGCAATAAATTATTTTTTTCCAAACAAATAAGCTTGAGAGAAAAATAATCCTTTTTCTCTTTTTTTTTTTTTTTTTTTTTGAGACGGAATCTCACTCTGTCACCCAGGTTGGAGTGCAATGGTGCGATCTCGGCTCAGTGCAACCTCCACCTCCTGAGTTCAAGTGATCCTCCTGCCTCAGCCTCCTGAGTAGCTGGGATTACAGTTGCCCGCCACTATGCCCGGCTAATTTTTGTATTTTTAGTAGAGATGGGGTTTCACCATGTTAGTCAGGCTGGTCTCGAACTCCTGACCTCAGGTGATCCGCCCACCTCGGCCTCCCAAAGTGCTGGGATTACAGGCATGAGCCACTGTGCCTGGCTGAGAGAAAAATAATACTTTTGTGTATCTGCTTTTATAGGCACAAGATATCTCTAGAAATATCCATGAGGAATTCTCATATTTCATTAGATCTAAGATGCCCTCAATTATAAGATATGCCATTGTTGCGTGCACAAGAAAGAAAAAAGACTGCTAAATGGAGAGGCAAAAGATTCAGAACAGCCAACACAATATTGAAGAAGAAGAACAAGTTGGAGGACTGATACTACCCAACTTCAAGGCTTACTATAAAGCTACAGTAATCAAGAGACTGTGATATTGATAAAAGAATAGGCAAATAGATGAATAGAACAGAATAGAGAGCCCAGAAATAGACCCACATAGCTATACTCAACTGCTGTTTGATAAAGGAGCAAGGACAATACAATGGAAAAAAAGACAGTATTTTCAACAAATGGTCGTGGGACAACTGGACATCCACATGCAAATAAAAAAAAAAAAGAATTTAGACACAGACCTTGTACCCTTCATAAAAATGAAGTCAAAATGGCTCAGAGACCTATATGTAAAGCACTAAACTATAAAACTCTTAGAAGATAACATAGGAGGAAATCTGGATGACGTTGGATATGGACATGACTTTTTTGATGCAGCACCAAAGGCATTAACCATGAAAGAAATCATTGATAAATTGGACTTCAATAAATTAGAAAAACTTCTGCTCTGTGAAAAACACTGTCAAGAGAATTGGAAGACAAGCTACCAACTGGGAAAAAATATTTGGAAAAGACACCTGATAAAGGATTGTTATCCAAAATATACAAAGAACTCTTAAAGCTCAACAATAAGAAAATGAACAACCCAGTTGAAAAATGGAGAAGAGACTGGAACAGACACCTCACCAAAGATTTTACAAATGAAGTAAGCATGTGAAAAGATGCTCCACATCTTGTGTCATTAGGGAACTTCAGATAAAATCAACAATGCAAGGACCCAAACACATGTGTTGCTCCACATCCTCACCAGCATTTAGTGTTGTCAGTGTTCTGGATTTGGGTCATCTCATTGAATCAGTGTGAGTGAATGAACTTTCATTCATTGCTGATGGGAATGCAAAATGCTACAGCTTCTTTGGAAGACAATTTGATGGTTTCTTTTTTTTTTTTTTTTTTTTTTTTTGAGACAGGGGCTTGCTCTGTCACCCAGGCTGGAGTGCAGTGGCAAGATCACAGCTAACTGCAGTCTCTAACTCCTGGGCTCAAGCAATCCTCCCACCTCAGCCTCCTGAATAGCTGGGACTACAGGCATGTGCTACTATACAAGGCTAATTTCTAAAACAAAAATTCTGTAGAGACAGAGTCTTCCTGTGTTGCCCAGGCTGGTCTCAGACTCCTGGACTCGTGATCTTCCTACCTTAGACTTCCAAAGTGTTGAGATTGCAGGCATGAGCCACCACACCCAGCCTAAATTGGCAGTTTCTTACAAAACTAAATATACTTTTACCATATGAACTAGCAATTGTGCTGCTTGGTATTGACCCAAATGAACTAAAAACTGGTGTCCACACAGAAATCTGCCCATGGATGTTTATAATCAGCTTTATTTATAATCATCAAAACTTGGAAGCATGCAAGATGTCCTTCAGTAGGCGAATGCATAAATAAACTATAGGTACATCCAGACAATGGAGTATTATTCAGCACTAAAGGAAATGGGCTTTGGGTGATAATAATGTGTCAATGTAGGTTCATTGATTATAACAAATTTACCTCTCTGCTGCAGAACGTTGATAGTGGGGGAGGCTGTGTATGTGTTGGGCCAGGGAGTGTATGAGAACTCTCTGTACTTCTAAATTTTGCTGTGAACTAAAACTGCTCTAAAAGATAAAGTCTATTTAAAAAAAGACTGCCAGTTAACTATATGACATGATGCCATAACGACAGCCTCACATGATATATGATTGATCACACCAGCCCTTCATGGCTTTGAAATTTCTTGCATCTATTCTGAGAGATCTGGCAATTTCCCCAGTCTTAAATTGCATTGTCTGGCATGAATTTGAGTATGTAACATTCCTTTATATCTTTTGGGTATCTTCCACTTTGGGGTCCTCAAATGGACCAAGCATGCATCAGCAGCATCAATATCACCAGAGGGCTTGTTAGAAATGTGGAATCTGAGACCAGACGCGGTGGCTCATGCCTGTAATCCCAGCACTTTGGGAGGCCGAGGTGGGCAGATCATGAGGTCAGGAGTTCAAGACCAGCCTGGCCAACATGGTGAAACCCCATCTCTACTAAAAGTACAAAAAATTAGCCGGGCGTGGTGGTATGTGCCTGTAGTCCCAGCTACTTGGGAAGCTGAGGCAGGAGAATCACTTGAACCTGGGAGGCTGAGGTTTCAGTGAGCAGAGATAGCACCATTGCACTCCAGCCTGTGTGACAGAGCAAGACCCCATCTCAAAAAAAAAAAAAAAAAAAAAAAAGGAATGCGGAATCTGACCCATGCCAGACTTAGTGAATCAGAATCTGTGTTTTATCCAGATCCCAGTGGATTTGTGTGCACATTACAGTCAGAGAGGTACTGCTGCTGAGAACCTCTCAATGGTTGCTCTGCAAGAAAATATGGAATGGAAATCATTACTCCAACAATTCATAAATTCGCTTCACTAATATAAATTTTGCACCTCACTGTTGTTTCTGTAACTTTCTGCATCCATAGCGACCTTTCATTTCAATGCTGATAGTACCATCTTTTTGAAGATATTTTAAATAGCAAGTAAATTCAGCACGTGTAGCGTCAACAATGCACATAAATCATTTGAAATGACGACAATACTAAAGCTACAGCCAAGTTTGCTCAAGTGCAGGCAATGGTATCAATGTGATGAGAGCCACCTAGCTGACAGCTATTGTAAGACACATCCTGATTTCAGAGATGTTAAAATGTGAAAAAAAATTTGTATCTTAGAAGTCAATGAAATATGGTAACAAAATAGGCTGCTTCTGGGGTAGGAACTGGATAGCTAGAGAATAAATGGAAGGGAGATATTTCATTGTATCTTCTATTTTGTAATCCCAGGACCCAAACCCCAAATCTCTGAATCACTGGTGTACTACTCAGTGGTAGTAGACACTGTTTTTAATGTAATTTAAGATTGACTTGGCTTGGCGGTGGCTTACATCTGTAATCCCAGCACTTTGGGAAGCCAAGGCTGGTAGATCACCTGAGGTCAGGAGTTCAAGACCAACTTGGCCAACATGGTGAAACCCTGTCTCTCTTAAAAATACAAAAATTAAAGTGGGCAAAGGACATGAACAGACACTTCTCAAAAGAAGACATTTATACAGCCAAAAAACACATGAAAAAATGCTCATCATCACTGGCCATCAGAGAAATGCAAATCAAAACCACCATGAGATACCATCTCACACCAGTTAGAATGGCCATCATTAAAAAGTCAGGAAACAACAGGTGCTGGAGAGGATGTGGAGAAATAGGAACACTTTTACACTGTTGGTGGGACTGTAAACTAGTTCAACCATTGTGGAAGTCAGTGTGGCGATTCCTCAGGGATCTAGAACTAGAAATACCATTTGACCCAGCCATCCCATTACTGGGTATATACCCAAAGGACTATAAATCATGCTGCTATAAAGACACATGCACACGTATGTTTCTTGCGGCACTATTCACAATAGCAAAGACTTGGAACCAACCCAAATGTCCAACAACGATAGACTGGATTAAGAAAATGTGGCAAATATACACCATGGAATACTATGCAGCCATAAAAAATGATGAGTTCATGTCCTTTGTAGGGACATGGATGAAACTGGAAACCATCATTCTCAGTAAACTATCGCAAGGACAACAAACCAAACACCGCATGTTCTCACTCATAGGTGGGAATTGAACAATGAGAACACATGGACACAGGAAGGGGAACATTACACTCCGGGGACTGTTGTGGGGTGTGGGGAGGGGGGGAGGGACAGCATTAGGAGATATACCTAATGCTAAATGTCGAGTTAATGGGTGCAGCACACCAACATGGCACATGGATACATATGTAACAAACCTGCACATTGTGCACATGTACCCTAAAACTTAAAGTATAATAATAATAATAATAATAATAAAGACAAAGAAAATACAAAAATTAGCCAGGCATGGTGGCGGGCACCTGTAATCCTAGCTATTCGGGAGGCTGAGGCAGGAGAATTGCTTGAATCCAGGAGGTGGAGGTTGCATTGAGCTGAGAACGTGTCATCATATTACAGCCTGGGTGACAAGAGCGAGACTCTGTCTCAAATTAAAAAAAAAAGAAAAAAGATTGCCTTGGCTTGGCCGGGTACAGTGGCTCATGTCTGTAGTCCCAGCACTTTGGGAGGCCAAGGCAGGAGGATCACTTGATCCCAAAAGTTCGAGGAAATATGGCAAAACCCCATCTCTACAAAAAATTTAAAAGCTAGCCAGGCATGGTGGTGCTTGCCAGTGGTTCCAGCTACTCAGGAGGCTGAGGAGGGGAGATGGCTGGAGCCTGGGAGGTCTAGGCTGCAGTGAGCTATGATCACACCACTGCACTCCGGCCTGGGCAACAGAGCAAGACCCTGTCTCAAAAAAAAAAAAAATTGACTTGCCTTTTTGGAAGGCTCTATGTTTCAAGGTTACAGTAAAAAACAAAAGAAAACAAAAATCTCTAAAACTTCTGAGCCTTTTCCACAAATACTATTAAATGGCTTATGCTCCTGATTTGTAACTGTTTTTTTTTTTTCTTATTTGGGTATGAAGGGATGGGTGGAGATGATGGGAAGGCTTACATTTATCCCTGTTGAATAAGAGGCTGTTGGAGTCAGCCCATAGGTCTAAAACTTTGATTTTCAAATTCTAGTGTGCATCAGAGTCACCTGGAGGGCTTATTAAAACACAGATTTCTGCTGGGCGCAGTGGCTCATGCCTGTAATCCCAGTACTTTGGGAGGCTGAGGTCGGTGGATCACTTGAGGTCAGGAGTTTGAGACCAGCGTGGTCAACATGTCGAAACCCCATCTCTACTAAAAATATAAAAATTAACCGGGCATGGTGGCGGACATCTGTAGCCCCAGCTACTCAAGAGACTGAGGCAAGAGAATTGCTTGAACCAGGGTGCAGAGGTTGCAGTGAGCCAAGATCACGCCACTGCACTCCAGCCTGGGCAATAGAGTGAGACTCTGTCTCAAAAAAAAAAAAAAAAAAAAGAAAGAAAAAAAAAGAGATTTCTGGGTCCCACTCCTGGAGTTTCTGATTTCAATAAGTCTGAGGTGGAGCCTAAGAATTTGCATGTCTAACAAGTTCCCAGGTGATGCTAATAGTGCTAGTCTGAGGACCACACTTCTGTCAGTTGCTATAGCCAGCCTGTGGAAATTCCTTTGGATCATGATGCCATCCTCCAAATATTAGCTGTCCCTCCAGGCCTATTTTCTGTACCTTCATCTAAATCATTGACAAATGGTTGAACAAGGAGAGACTGAGGACCCAGCTTTGCAGCAAGAAGCTTCAGACTGCCATGGATCTACTCATCAGTGCTTGTAGGATATGATGGGTTTCCATCAGCGAGAAACCAGTAGTCATATTCCTCAGCCTACAAGCCTCCATCCTGTTCATGGAAATAGCCCAAGGAACTTTGTGAAAACCTTGCTGAAATCTAGGCAGGCACAGTGTTTACGTATTCTAGTCCACACTTTTGAGGGTTGCTGCCATGCCCTGTTGAAGGCTGTGTGACTGTCGGCAATTGCCTAGTTTTCTTTCTCCATCTCATTTGGGGTGAGGCAGGAGCCAGCTCAGATGCATGAGTTTAAATTAATCACACTCCTCAGCATCAATGGTCCCCGAAAGATCCTCTCTTGTTTTATTTAGTTGATTACACCCCGTATTAATCAGAGTAGGCTAGGATTGAGAGGTGACAGCATGCTGGCAGCCCTCGCTTGCTCTTGGTGCCTCCTCAGCCTCTGCGCCCATTCTGGCCGCACTTGAGGAGCCCTTCAGCCTGCCACTGTACCGTGGGAGCCCCTTTCTGGGCTGGCCAAGGCCGGAGCTGGCTCCCTCAGCTTGCGGGGAGGTGTGGAGGGAGAGGTGCAGGCGAGAACCGAGGCTGCCCGTGGTGCTTGCGGGCCAGCGCGAGTTCCGGGTGGGCGTAGGCTCGGCGGGCCCTGCACTCAGAGCAGCTGGCCCTGCCAGCCCCGGGCAGTGAGGGGCTTAGCACCTGGGCCAGCAGCTGCTGTGCTCAATTTCTCGCTGGGCCTTAGCTGCCTTCCCGCGGAGTAGGGCTCGGGACTTGCAGCCCGCCATGCCTGAGCCTCCCCTGCCCCGCCGTGGGCTCCTGCGTGGCCCAAGCCTCCCCAGCGAGCGCCACCCCTGCTCCACGGGTGCCCAGTCCCATCGATCACCCAAGGGCTGAGGAATGCGGGGGCACGGTGCGGGACTGGCAGGCAGCTCCACCCGCGGCCCAGGTGCGGGATCCACTGGGTGAAGCCAGCTGAGCTCCTGAGTCTGGTGGGGACTTGGAGAACCTTTATGTCTAGCTAAAGGATTGTAAATACACCAATCGGCACTCTGCATCTATCCTCAAGGTTTGTAAACACACCAGTCAGCACCCTGTGTCTAGCTCAGGGTTTGTGAATGCACCAATGGACACTCTGTATCTAGCTACTCTGGTGGGAACTTGGAGAACCTTTATGTCTAGCTAAGGGATTGTAAATACACCAGTCGGCACTCTGTGTCTAGCTCAAGGTTTGTAAACACACCAGTCAGCACCCTGTGTCTAGCTCAGGGTTTGTGAATGCACCAATCGACACTCTGTATCTAGCTACTCTGGTGGGGACTTGGAGAACCTTTGTGTCCACACTCTGTATCCAGCTAATCTAGTGGGGATGTGGAGAACTTTTGTGTCTAGCTCAGGGATTGTAAATGCACCATTCAGCACCCTGTCAAAACGGACCAATCAGCTCTCTGTAAAATGGACCAATCCACTCTCTGTAAAATGGACCAATCAGCAGGATGTGGGTGGGGCCAGATAAGAGAATAAAAGCAGGCTGCCTGAGCCACCACGGGCAACCCGCTGGGGTCCCCTTTCACACTGTGGGAGCCTTGTTCTTTTGCTCTTTGCAATAAATCTTGCTACTGCTCACTCTTTGGGTACACACTGCGTTTATGAGCTGTGACACTCACTGCGAAGGTCTGCAGCTTCCTTCCTGAAACCAGCGAGACCACGAGCCCACCAGGAGGAAGGAACAGCTCCAGACGTGCCACCTTAAGAGCTGTAACACTCACCGCGAAGGCCTGCAGCTTCACTCCTGAGGCAGCGAGACCATGAACCCACCGGAAGGAAGAAACTCCAAACACATCCGAACATCAGAAGGAACAAACTCCAGACACGCTGCCTTTAAGAACTGTAACACTCACTGTGAGGGTCCGCAGCTTCATTCTTGCAGTCAGTGAGACCAAGAACCCTCCAATTCCGGACACAGGACTGTGCTGCAGTAACAAACAACCCAAGTCCCAGGAGTTTAAAACAGGAGTTTATTTTTCACCACAATTATCTATCTAATAATGCAGGTTAGCAAGATGGAGGCTAGGGGAGGGTTCAGCTCATTGTATTCTCTCAGGGATCCAGCGTGATGGAAGTTTCTTTTCAACTTCTGCCTTCAGGATCATCTGTGGTAGTGGATCAGAGCATTGAATGATCTTCCACCACAAATTAAATGCTCTGGTCTACAACTAGCACACACGACTTCCACCACAACTTTTCCGGCAGCACTGATTCCATGTCCTTGCCCAACTATAGGAGGGAGGAGGCAGAGAAGTACAATCCACCCAGGAGCTTGGGAGGAAAGGAGAATAGCCTCTGGTTGAGTCATAGAAGACTCCATGGCAGCTGCTTTTGTCTCCCTTTGTCACTCCCACGCCTCTTCTTCCTCTCTATAAATAGCCATTCCAATGCTTTTGGTGTGTATCCTCTTTATTTGCATGTGTTCTTGCAAAATGTGTACTGCTGTTTTATGGACATGTGCTTTTGATTTACGTAGCTATATTGTGCTACAAGGCTTTAGTCTATTTCTCCTCTTTTTTTTTTTTTTTTTACGTAACACTGTTTTTAATATCCATCCATTTTGCTAAATGTGAATTTAGTCTGTTACTTTTAACTGCTGCACATACCACATTTTACTTATTTACTCCCTCAGTGATGGGTACCTAGACCACCTCTCCTTGCTGTCATAATACCACTATGAACATCTTTTTTTTTTTTTTTTTTTTTTGCCTGATGAGAAGGCATTTTTATATATTGGGGCTAACCTTCTGGTCTTTTACATTCCATATGTATTTTATCAGTCTGTGATATGTATGTTAACTTTCTTCATGTCTCCCATGGAATCAAAATCCTTAATTTTGGCCAGGCATGGTGGATCATGCCTGTAATCCCAGCACTTTGGGAGGCCAAGGCGGGCAGATCCCTTGAGGTAAGGCAGGCAGATCACTTGAAGTCAGGAGTTCAAGACCAGCCTGGCCAACATGGTGAAATCAATCTCATCTCTACTAAAAATACAAAAATTAGCCGGGTGTTGGGGTGCACACCTGTAATCCCAGCTACTTGGGAGGCTGAGGCATGGGAATCACTTGAACCTGGAAGGTGGAGGTTGCCGTGAGCCGAGGTCGCACCACTACACTCCAGCGTGGGCAACAGAGCAAGACTCTGTCTCAAAAAGAAAAAAAATCCTTAATTTTATATTATCAAATCAGTGAAATTATTGCCTATAAATATACTTTCAGAGTTTTAAAAAATTCTTCTATATCCCTGTGTTCTCCTATAATTCATATACTTCATTATTTTCCATTTTCAAATTTAGATATAGAATCCATTGGATTTCCAGCTTCATATATAGTATTAGGGAGATATGCAATTGTATTTTTCTTTATATGAGTAATCAGTCTTCCCAATGCAACGTATTAAATATTCTGTCCTTTCGTAATTGGCATGTGGTGATTACTTTTTCTGTATCTATGGTGTCTGCAGCTGTCTCATTTATTATTTGTATATTTTTTCTTTCTATATTAACTAGTCCTACCACAAGTCTATGTACTGATACATATTTTCAAAGAACCAACTTTTGGTTTTATGAATTTTCTTTATTTGTTTTCTATTTCATTAAATTTTTAATTTTTAATTCCTTCTTATTTCTTTAGGCCTCCTTTATTACTCTTTTTCCAACTTCTTGAGCTAAGTATTTACCCATTTATTTAAATCTATTTTGTTCTCTGGTAAATGTAAGGAAAGCTATATATTTAGCTCTCTAAGTAAGTATTACTTTAAGCATGCCACTCAGGATTTGACTTATATTAATCATCATTCAACTCTCAGAATTACATAATTTCCCCTATGATTTTTTTAACCCAAGAATTATAAAATAGTATGTTATTTTGTTTCTAGATGTATGAGATTTTTAGTTATCATTTTGTCATTGACATATCATATTTTTTAGTCAGATAACATAATCTGTGAAATGTATTTTATTTAAGCTGCCTTCAGGGTCTTGTATATGGAAAATTTGTTGTAAGCATTCCATGTGCTTAAAAAAAATGTAGGCTAGATGCAGTGGCTCACATTTCTAATCTTAGTATTTTGAGAGGCTGGGGTGGGAGGATCCCTGAGCCCAGGAGTTCAAGACACACCTGGTCATCATAGCAAGACCCCATCTATATGTAAACAAAAAAAAATTTTTAACTAGTTGGGTGTGATGGCGTTTGCCTGTGGTCCCAGCTACTTAGGAGGCTGAGGTGGGAGGATTGCTTGAACCCTGGAGGTCAAGGCTGCAGTTAGCAGTGATGGTGTCACTACACTCCAGCCTGGGTCACAGAGTGAGGACACACAAAAAATGTATATCCTCTGAATTGCTTGTATTAGTCTGTTTTCCTACTGCTATAAACAACTGCCCAAGACTGGGTAATTTATAAAGGAAAGAGGTTTAATTGACTCACAGTTCAGCATGGCTGGGGAGGCCTCAGGAAACTTACAATCATGACGGAAGGCAAAGAGGAGGCAAGGCACCTTCTATACAAGGCAGCAGGAAAGAGAAGTACTGAGTGAAGGGGGACGAGCTCCTTATAAAGCCATCAGATCTCATGAGAACTCACTCACTATTACGAGAACAGCATGGGGGAAACCGCCCCCATGATTCAATTCCTTCCACCTGCTCTCCCCCTTGACACATGGGGATTATGGGGATTATAATTCAAGATGAGATTTAGGTGGGGATACAAAACCTAACCATATCATTGCTTAAGCATGCTAATTTTATTTTGCAGATCTTCTAGAGCTCTGCCTTTTTGTTATTATTGTTGCTGTTACTTGATCTACCAGTTTTTGAGAAGAGTGAATTAAAATCCTCACTGCAGGCCAGCCACGGTGGGTCACGCCTGTAATCCCAGCACTTTGGGAGGCCGAGACAGGCGGATCACCTGAAGTCAGGGGCTTGAGACCAGCCTGGCCAACATGGTGAAACCCCAAATCTACAAAAATATAAAAATTAGCTGGGCATGATGGTGGGTGCCTGTAATCCCAGCTACTCGGGAGGCTGAGGCGTGAGTATTGCTTGAACCCAGGAGGTGGAGGTTGCAGTGAGCCAAGATCATGTCATTGCACTCCAGCCTGGGCAACAGAGTGAGACTCCCTCTCCAAAAATAAAAATAAAAATAATAATAATAAAGTAAAATCCTCAATGCAATTGTTGATTTATCTATTTCTCCCCAGTTGGTCAGTACTGCTTTATATGTTTAGGTGGTATTGTTAGCCAAATATATAGTCCTTTATATGTTTACATGATATTATTGGGTAAAAAAAAAAATATATATATATATTCTTTTTATTTTTTATTTTTATTTTTGAGACAGAGTGAAGCCCAGACTGGAGTGTAGTGGTATGATCTCAGCTCACTGCAACCTCCACCTCCCAGGTTCAAGTGATTGTCGTGCTTCAGCCTCCTGAATAGGTGGGATTACAGGCATATGCCACCATGTCCGGCTAATTTTTGCATTTTTAGTAGAGAAGGGGTTTCGCCATGTTGGCCAGGCTGGTCTTGAACTCCTGACCTCAAGTGATCTGCCTGCCTCAGCCTCCCAAAGTGCTGAGATTACAGTTGTGAGCCACTGAGCCCTGCTAATATATATCTATTCTTTATATGCCAGTATATAATGCTCCTCTTGCCCCTTATGATATGTATATTTTGGTCTTAAATTCTGTTTTGTCAGTGATTCTGGTTGCTATCCCAGGTTCCTGTTGGTTTATATTTGCTTGATATTTTCCCTGTCTCTGGATGATTTCTATGTAGACATTTCCTTGTGTATTCTTCAGCTTCACTAAAATGTTTCTAGATGTGAATTTTTAAAATTATGCTTTATTTATTATCAAAAATAATAATTGGCTAGGCGCGGTGGCTCATGCCTGTAATCCCAGCACTTTGGGAGGCCGAGGCGGGCGGATCACAAGGTCGGGAGATCGAGACCATCCTGGCTAATATGGTGAAACCCCGTCTCTACTAAAAATATAAAAAATTAGCCGGGCGTGGTGGCGGGCGCCTGTAGTCCCAGCTACTTGGGAGGCTGAGGCAGGAGAATGGCGTGAACTTGGGAGGCAGAGCTTGCAGTGAGCCAAGATAGCACCACTGCAGTCCGGCCTGGGTGAAAGAGCAAGACTCCGTCTCAAAAAAAAAAAAAATTAATTTTTAAAATTATTTTTAGTCAGTTTTGGAAAATATGTAGCTGTTATCCCTTTAAATATTTCCTGTTGTGGCAGACACACTCTAAGGTGCCCCTTCTCTCCATCGATCTCTACCTCCTGGTGTTCATGCCTTTTTGTAATCTCCTCCCCTTGTGGGTGGGCAGGACCTGTGACCTGCTTCTAAGCAATAGGATATGGTGATGGTGATGGGCTGTCACTTTTGTGAGTGTTTCATTATGTAAGAGTCTGTCTTTTTTTACTCTAGAGGCTCTCCTTGCTTGCTAGATGAAGTAAACAGCCAAGTTGGGAAAGCCCATGTGGCAAGGAACTGTGGGTGGCTTTGAGAAACTGTGGGTGGCGTCTAAGAGCTGCCAGCAAGAAGCTGGGGCCTTCTTGCCCACAACTGCAAGGGAATAATTTCTGACCACAATCTGAGCAAACTTTGAAGCGACTCTTCCCCCATTGAGCCTCTAGATGAGAATGCAGCGCAGCCAACACCTTGATTGCCATCTGCAAAACCTTAAGCAGAGGATCCAGTTAAGCCATGTGCAAGCTCCTGGCCAACAGAAACTGTAAAATAATAAATGTGTGTTATTTGAAGCCACCAATTTAAAAAACAAAAACAGTCAACCCTCTGTATCTGCAGGTTCCATGTCATTGGATTCAACCAACTGCAAATTAAAAGTATTTGGAAAAAAATACAAATAAAAAACCAATACAGTATGACAACTATTTACATTGTATTAGGTATTATAAGTAATCTAGAGAGGATTTCAAGTTTATGGGAACATGTGCACAGGTTATATGCAAATATTATGCCATTTTATATAAGGGACTTGTGTGTCTGTGAAGTTTGCTATCTTTGGGGGATCCTGGAACCAATCCCCCAAGGCTATCAACAGAATAACTATACATTTCCTTTTATCCTTTTTATTCTTTCCTTCTGGGACTCTGATTAGATAGATATTTTAGACCTTCTCATTCTGTCTTCCATATCTCTTAACTTTCATGTCTTCCATCTCCTTGTCTCTCTGGGTAACTCCTTTATGTATAACTTCCAGTTAACTAGTTCTTTCTTTGTTTCAGACAGGGTCTTGCCCTGTCACCCAGGCTAGAGTGTAGTGTCACAGTCTCACTGGCTCACTTCAACCTCTGCCTCCCAGGCTCAGGTGATCCTCCTGCCTCAGCCTCCCGAGTGGCTGGGACCACAGGCATGTGCCACCATACCTGGGTAATTTTTTGTATTTTTGTAGAGATGGGGGTCATACTATGTTGTCCAGGCTGGTCTCGAACTCCTGGGCTCAAGTGATCCTCCAGCCTTGGCCTCCCAAAGTGCTGGGATTACAGGCATGAACCACTGTGTCCGGCCACTGCTGGTCATTTTTGATAGTATCTTGTTGTTTACTTAGCTTTGTGATTCCTCAGCATTTCATACATAGTTATCTTATAGTCTGTAACTGACAGTTCAAATATCTAAAGTCCCTGGAGGTCAAAATCTGTGGTTAATTGTCTCCAGACTTTCATTCATAGCGGTTGGTTTCCTTGTGTTTTGATCACTTTTGATTGTGAGCTCATTTTAGCTGACCTGTCTGTGGAAAATGAAGAGACCTAAATTGAGAAATGCTTTCTCAGAGCAGAGAGGATTTGCACTTGAACCCATAGGAGCTATTGATCTGGATTTATTCCAACCCTCATTCCAGGCTCTTATGCTTAATCTGGGAAACTCAGATACATTCTCTCTCACCTTGCCACAGGTCCAAGGCCTAGCTTTCAAGTAAATGCCACCCTTGATGGAGATGAATACTTTGGTTTTGTCTCAAAACATTTTACTTCTTTTAAATTTTTTGAGGGGAGGCTTGGTGTTATCCCTTATGGCCTATAAGTTTAGGAAATCAAAAAAGCCATATTTTACACAGAATTCAGTTGGTTTGAAGAATATATTCTCCCTATTTCCTGATAATCTAGTCCACCACTGCTGAAATCTTTTGGTTTCTTTTTAAGTATGCCTATTGTAGACAATTTATTGCTGGATTTTTTTTTACCTGCTCCGAGAGTCTCTAACTTTTAGTTGATGAATTTATTGCATTTACAATGGTTGTAATTGCTGTTATAAAAGTACAAATTTCTACTCCTATCTTGTATTTCTCATTTGTTGCCTTTTCTTTTTATCACCTCCTTTTCACCGGATAGATCAAATTTTCTTCTGTTGTCTTAAAAGCTACATATTCTATTTTATAGTTAAAAGCTACACATTCTATTCTATGTTTATGGTTAAAAGCTATACATATCTATCTTATGGTTAAGAGCTTTGTTTATTTGCTTCTACTGAAATCTTAAATTTATCACTCTCTTATCTTCCCCTTAAAAGACAAGTAAAATCTATACTGCTATTTACCCCATCTATTTTTATTTTAACTATTTTAATATGTAATATTTCCACTTGGTTCTTCTTATGACTTCATTCCTGATGTACGCGCTAATTAATATAACATCACTGCAGAACTTGGCATCTTAAAACAACAAACATTTACTTATGTATTTATTTTATTTTTTTTCTGAGACAGGGTCTCTCTCTGTTGCCCAGACTGGAGTGCAGTGGTGTGATTTCGGCTCTCTGCAACCTCTGCCTCAGCCTCCCTAATAGCTGGGATTATAGGCACTCGCCACCATGCTTGGCTAATTTTTTTATTTTTGGTAGAGACGGGGTTTCACCATGTTGCCCGGGCTGGTTTCAAACTCCTGACCTCAGGTGATCTGCCCGCCTCAGCCTCCCAAAGTGCTGGGACTATAGGCGTGAGCCACCCCACCCAGCCATTAAAACAACAAACATTTATTATTTCAGTTTCTATGGGTCAGAAATTTAGGAATGGCTTAGTTAGGTGGCTCTGGCTCAGAATCTCTCATGAGTTTGCGGCCAAGGCTGCTGTTAAGTGAAGGCTTGCCTGGGGCTGGAGGACTGATTTCCAAAGTTGCTCACTCACAAGGCTGTAGGCAGGAGGCCTCAGGTCCTTGCTGACTCTTTGTAGGGGGGCTCAGTTCCACAACGCATGGGCCTCTCAGTAGCGTTTCTTGAGAACCTCCCTATATAGCAGCTGGCTTTTTCTAGAACCACTGGCCCAACATGGTGAAAGCAAGGAAGAAGCCATGGTGTATTTTATGACTGTCATTTCTGCCATAGTCCATTTGTTAGAAGTGAATCATTAAGTCCAGCTCAGACTCAAGGAGGAGGAATTAATCAATACTTGAAAAGAGGATTATGAAATAATTTAGGTACATAGTTTAAAACAACCCCATCTGTTAATATTACTAACACTCTTAACTCTTTGAAGATTCCTATTTTAAATCCTTATGACTTTTGCTTCTCGTACTATATTTTGTCCCATTTTCTCCCATTTTCACTACTTGAAGAGAGGATTATGAAATAATTTAGGTACATAGTTTAAAACAACCCCATCTGTTAGTATTACTAATACTCTTAACTCTTTGAAGATTCCTATTTTAAATCCTTATGACTTTTGCTTCCCATACTATATTTTGTCCCATTTTCTCCAGGTCTGTGTATGTACTAGGGTATGTACTCCTCAGCTATCTGTAGGTTTCCTTGGAAATATCCAATACTCTATCTCTTGGGGACATTCAAGTCCTCTCAGGTGCCCCGATGAGTTCATGGAGAATGGCATGGGCCGGGCACAGTGGCTCATGCCTGTAATCCCAGCACTTTGGGAGGCCAAGGTGGGCGGATCACCTGAGGTCAGGAGCTCGAGACCAGCCTGGCCAACATGGCGAAACCCCGTCTCTACTAAAAATACAGAAATTAGCCGGGCATGGTGGCAGGCGCCTGTAATCCCAGCTACTTGGGAGGCTGAGGCAGGAGAATCACTTGAACCCGGGAGGCGGAGATTGCAGTGAGCCCAGATTGCGCCATTGCACTCTAGCCTGGGCAACAAAAGCGAAACTCCGTCTCAAAAAAAAAAAAAAAAAGAAAGAGAATGGCATGGATGGAGCCAGGCATACAGCCCCTGGCACCATGCAATCACAACTGATTCCCCATCCTCCCCTTCCTGTTTGTCACTGGGCCACCAAGCAATGCCTCTGGTCAGGCATTCATGCTTGAACTCTTAGGAGGAAGCTGTGCTGTGAGGAGGATGCTTTCCCATGGGACTTCACCGGCCCTGGGGGTGAGACAGAGAAGGGGGGAAAAGTGAATGTCTGAGGGAATCTGGTCATCCCATACCTGTTTTCACCAGTTTCTCACTCCAGCTGTGCTACTGGGGTGCCCTGATATTACCCCACCATCACTGGAACCTGAGTTATTGCTCCTGACTTCTTTCACAAAGAGGCAGTGGGGCAGCAATGACTGTCCCAATCAATGTGGGGAAGAAGTAAGAGAAGGCCCTGAAAGAGCTCTTCCAACCCTTCCTCCCACTGGTGGATCAGGTGGATGTGCACTGCCATGGACACGCTAGTTCACGGCAGCTCTTGATCTTCCTTGGAGCTCTGACAATTTCTAGGTTTGTTGCTCAGGTCCAAGCTTCTCTGCTTCTGTAGTTTCTCTGGGGTGGACTTTGTGAAGAGGAACCTGTAGCCCACCCCAGATTGCTATCTTCTGAGGAATCAGAAGTGCTCCCACTCCTGTGTCTTTTCTCTGAGTCTCTATAAAATAATGACAGGGTGTGGATTAGATCAGGGCCACAAACTCAAATGCCTGCTGGAGTTGGCTAGATTAAAATAATAAATGGGCCAGGTGCAGTGGCTCATGCCTGCAATCACAGCACTTTGGGAGGCTGAGGAGGGCAGATCACTTGAGGCCAGGAGTTTGAGACGAGCCTGGCCAACATGGTGAAACCCTGTCTCTACTAAAAATAACAAAATTAGCTGGGCATGGGGACGGGTGCCTGTAATCCCAGCTACTCCGGAGGCTGAGGCAGGATAATTGCTTGAACCCAAGAGGCGAATGTTGCAGTGAGCCAAGATCGTGCCACTGCACTCCAGCCTGGGTGACAGAGTGAGACGCAATCTCAAAATAAAATAAAATTAAAATAAAGTAATGAATGAAGCTGGTCAAGGAAGAGGCACTAGGGAATGGCAGGGCCAGGGTGGACGGGAGTGTGCATGCTGCATGTGCGTGCTTCATCTATTGAGGTCAGTGATACCCACTGCTGGGCAGGAAGGAAGGTCAGGGCCATCATGAAGCCAGAAAGGCTGATTTGATGGGAAATTTTATTCATTTAAATATCTGAGGGTTGAATTCAGCTGGAGTCACCAGTTTGCCATCCCTGGTTTTTTAATCCCTAAAGGTTTTTTGCAGATTTAATAAGCCAGAAGTCTTGGAGTCTGGAGTATTCCCTTGAGTAACCTGCCAGGCTAAGAACTTTCTCAAATATGGTAACAACGCCCTTTTGGCACAGCCCGTCCTTAATAAGCCCATACTGGAGCCTTGTCTCATTCACCAGCCTGCAATTCTTGGAATCTGCTTGTTCCTCTTTTAGAAAATTAGAACAACATTTGCCCATTTCCAGTCAGGTGGGGCCTCGCCCATTCTCCAAAATTCTTCCAAGATTATAAACACTAGTGGAGCCTTGGAATTTACCACAGCAGCCCTTGTTGACTTTAGCTTTTTTATTTTTTTCTTTTTAAACCAGCCTCACCTCTTTCTATGCTTTATTTCCCCCCATACTCTCTTTCTATGGGACTCTATCATTTAAAAAATATTTGTCTTGGCCCAGTATGGTGGCTCATACCTGTAGTCCCAGCACATTGGGAGGCTAAGGCAGGAGGATCACTTGAACCCAGGAGTTCGAGACCAGCCTGAGCAACATGGCAAAATCTAGTCTTTACGAAAAATACAAAAATTAGCCAGGTGTGGTGGCAGCTACTCAGGAAGCTGAGGTGGAAGCTACTAGTCCCATCCACTCAGGAAGATGAGGTGGAAGGATTGCTTGAGCCCAAGAAGTAAAGGCTGTAGTAAGCCTTGGTTGTGCCACTGCACTCCAGCCTGGGTGACAGAGCAAGACCCTGTCCCAAAAAAATAAAAAATAAAAAATAATTTGTCTTCACTCTGACAGACCAGGTTTTTTGTTTGCTTGTTTGTTTGTTTGTTTTTTGAGACAGAGTTTCCATTCTCATTGCCCAGGCTGAGTGCAATGGCGCGATCTTGGCTCACCACAACCTCCGACTCCTGGGTTCAAGCGATTATCCTGCCTCGGCCTCCCGAGTAGCTGGGATTACAGGCATGCACCACCACACCCAGCTAATTTTGTATTTTTAGTAGAGATGGGGTTTCTCCATGTTGGTTAGTCTGTTCTCGAACTCCCGACCTCAGGAGATCTGCCCACCTCAGCCTCCCAAAGTGCTGGGATTACAGGCGTTAGCCACCGTGCCTGGCCTCAGACCAGGTTTTGACTCTTTCTTCTCACATATCTCTTTCCCCACTTACATCCAGTCAAATGCAGAATCCCATCACAGTTGTGCCATCTTAGGCAAATCACCTAAATTCTCTGTAGCTCAGTGTTCTCTTCTGTAAAATGGAGGCGTTGAACTGGTTGGTCACCGAGGTCCCTTGGAAGACTATTTTTGGGTTAGGGATCCCTTTGACAGTTGGTTAAAAATGGTGACCCCGGGGCCAGGTGCAGTGGCTCACGCCTGTAATCCCAGCACTTTGGGAGGCCGAGGTAGGCAGATCACTTGAGGTCAGGAGTTCCAGACCAGCCTGGTTAACATGGTGAAACCCCGTCTCTACTAAGAATACAAAATTTAGCCGGGCATGGTGGTGGGCGCCTGTAATCCCAGCTACCCGGGAAGCTAAGGCAGAGAATCACTTGAACCCGGGAAGCGGAGGTTGCATTGAGCCAAGATCGCGCCATTGCACTCCAGCCTGGGTGACAAAAGCGAGACTCCATATCAAAAAACAAAAAACAAAACAAAAAAACCCAAACTAAACAAAACAAAAACGGTGGCCCCTCATTTCAGAAAAGCAATCCCATGGCATGTACTGACTTTGTTTTGTCTGCTACAACGATCAGCCCCTTCTTTCAGGGGACATTTCTCCCCCACGCCTACTGTTTGGCTCTGGATGGGTGACCAATCAAAGTATCCCATCTCACTCTGCTCAGAAGAGTGGGTACTTCAAGTTCTTTTCTGTTGGTTTGTTTGGTTTGTTCTTCTTTTAAATGGAACTGGGAGGGAAGGTTTCTTTTCCTTTTTGGTAGGGGACCAAGGTTATGAGTCTTGAACTGCCTGGGGCCGTATTTCCTGGTGTGCAGAGAAAGCCCTTCTGTGTGGAAGAGAAGGAAGGCTGCAGAGAGGGGGAAGCCCAGAGTTTGGGGAAAGTGGGTGAAGTAGGAAGGGGAAGGGTGGGGGTTATGGGAAAGGGGAGAGAAATTCCTGCTGGCATTCAGTCCTGGATTCCACTGTCACTGAAGCTCAGCACATTCTTCCTATCCTTTGGTTCAGTGAATCAATAAATTCCTTTTTGTTATTGTTGTTTAAGTGAATTTTAGTTGATGAACTGACATTAGCAGCAGAATGAGTCCCGATTAGCAGAGGCACTACCTTCCCATGCTTTGCATTGTTGGCCCTGATATTTTCATACTGCCTCGCGTTTCTTGTCCTCATTCTCATTGTCCTCAGATTCTAAGCTCTTTTAAGGCATCTTTAAAATGTCTTACACAACTCTTACACCAGTGCTCAATTTGGTCTGAGGGAATTAAACAGAACTTTATTTTCTCACATGTCCCCATGTTATTACCTTCTCTCCCACTGGACTATACATTTTTGGATGACAAGGACACTATTTTCTAATGTTTATAAGTTCCTTTAAAATAGGCCAGGCACGGTGGCTCACACCTGTAATCCCAGCACTTTGGGAGACTGAGGTGGGCAGATCACTTGAGGTCAGGAGTTCAAGACCAGCCTGGCCAACATGGCAAAACCCCGTCTCTACTAAAAATACAAAAATTAGCTAGTGTGGTGGTGAGTGCCTGTAATCCCAGCTACTTGGGAGGCTGAGGTACGAGAATCGTTTGAGCCCAGGAGGCTGAGGTTGCAGTGAGCTGAGATCATGTCACTGCACTCCAGCCTGGGCGACAGAGGGAAACTGTCTCAATAAATAAATAATAAATGTTCCTGGAAACTGCTGTACACATAGTAGGAACTCAAAAATGCTGGAGATTGTGATGATGGTGGTGACTGTGTCATGAAAGGAGCCCATCTCATTGAGTGCCAGTGTCACTGAGAGGCTGTGAATCAAACGATTGACAAGGTCGCAGGGCCACAGTGGATATCCTTCTGCTAGGAGTCCTGAGGTCTAGCCTAGAAGCTAAGAGTACATGTGACCCCTCACAGGCCCCCTGGGAATTTCAGCTGGGCCTAGCTGACTGGCTGGGCAGCAGCTCTGGAATTTCTCCTGATGAATGGAGCACTGGGCAGTGAGACCAGATACTGACAGGAGTGGCTAAAGCCACGGTCTATTTTTAACATTAGGGCCAGAGTGCCCTGGCACGGCTAGCAGATCTCTGACCCAAGGCCCTGAGAAGCTCCTGAAATTATAGTGAGGAAGCTCTTTGCATACGCAACACACACATGCACACATCAAGGACGTTGTCAGCAGATAATACAAATAATATGCCTTACCTATTTACGTAACTGCAATTTTTCAGAAACATTTTCTCCAGCAATGGAAATTAAAAGCACATATTAATCATGAGTATTTCAGGAGTAGAGGGTGGATGCTTGAGGGTGTGATGCCGTCATTGAGGTGTTTTGACTTTCAAAAGGATCCTTTATATCCGGAAAGCAGAGTCCGGTGGGCTCTGACAGGAGAAACGTTGTCAGCCAAACGCAGGACCCCTGGCAGAGCAGAGGTGGGTCAGTGTTTCCCAGCCTTGACTGCACATTGTAATCACCAGGGGACGCCCAGATTGCATCAGGCCAATTAAGTCAGAATCTCTCGTGGGGGAGGCGCGGATAGAGTCCGGGACCCAGGCATCGGTGTTTTGCAGGTCCCCGGGTGATTCCCACGCTCAGCCAAGGTTGAGAACTGCAATTTAGGCGGTTGGGGTTGGGGGCGAGAAAGCCGTGAGTCCAGTTAACCACGAGAGGGCGCGGTGGAGCAGGAAACTCAAGGTTGGGCGGAGGCCGCACATTTTCCTCTCCAGCATCAAACGCCAGAGATGGGGACCTCTTTTACAGATAGAGACCGAGGCGCGTGGCCAACGGTGATCGCGCGGGAACAAAACTGCACCACCCTGTCTTGTGCTTTGGCCATTTCACGGCTTCCGCTTCCAGGAAAGGCCAGGGAAGTTCCGCCTCTGTGGCTAAGCTTCAGCCGTGCAAGGCAGGGCTCAACTTCGGTACAGCTCCAAACTGGGCGTCGTCCTGGCTGGGTTCTCCAGCCTCCGAGACACACCTGTGTTCCTCCCTGCTCACTCAGGCACCAAGACAGGTCCCTCAGGCACTGAAGGGATTCCGTAAGGGGAGGCAAGGAGAGAGAAGGCAGTCATTTCTTTTTATTTTTTAAATTGACAAATAAAAATTGTATGCATTTGTGGTATACAACATGATGTTTTGAAATATGTATACCTGGCAAAATGGCTTAGTCAAGATAATTAACATATGTACTGCCTCACAGACTTACTTATTTGTTGTGGGAACGCTTAAAATCTACTCTTCTAGCAGTTTTCAAGTATTGTGTACAATGCATTAATTATAGTCATCAGATTGTTCAATAGAGCCCTTGAACTAAGTCTTGCTGTCTAATTCTGTATCCTTTGACCAACACCTCCACCCTCCACCCCGACGCCAGCCCCTGGTGACCACCATTCCACTCTCTCCTGTCTCTGTGTTCCGCTGGTTTAAATTCCTCATGTGAGTGAGATCATGCGGTATTTCTGAAAGGCGCCATTTCTGCCTACACTGAGCCTGTCTTTTCTGCAGGCAGCCACAGGAAGCACTCCTTTTGGACAGGAGCGACCTCAGTGTTTCCAGGTGAGTGGGTGTCCAGGAAGTGCCCAAGGAGTTGCCTCCAGGAGAATGAATCACTTAGAGGGAAAATAACAAAAGCACTTACTTGCCAAGACGGTGAAGACACTTTACCCAGGAACTGAAAGTGTGTCTTTTTCCACTGCTGCCCTGATGTTGTCACTGGCAAGGAGACTGACTGCAGAAGCCAAGAAAAGGATTCTTGCCCCTTAAAAAACCTTTTGGGCCACAGATGGTGGCCCGGGATGCTTAAACACTCTATGGGGGGCCGAGATCGGCGGATCACTTGAGGTCAGGAGGCTCCTTGCACTTAGAAGGCTCAATGGAAACTTCCCCCATTTAAAATCCTGAACCTGGTATCCCTTCTGAATCAGCAGAGCCCTTTGCCTTCTTAGTGAATGATCAGCTACTGAGCCTCAGCTGGGCCAAGAGGCATTTATTGAGTGTTCTGCATATAGTAGATAAGGGCTGTGGAGTGAATGTCTGCTTCATTGAGAAAATAAAGGTTTTGGCCAGGTGCGGTGGCTCAAGCCACCCAGCACTTTGGGAGGCCAAGGTGGGCAGATCACTTGAGGTCAGGAGTTCAAAACCAGCCTGGCTAACATGGTGAACCCCCATCTCTATTAAAACTACAAAAAAAAAAAAAAATAGCTGGGCGTGGTGGTGTACGCCTGTAGCCCCAGCTACTTGGGAGGCTGAGGCAGGAGAATCCCTTGAGCCGGTAACACGGAGGTTGCAGTGAGTTGAGATCACACCACTGTACTCCAGCCTGGACAACAGATCAAGACTCTGTCTCAAAAAAAAAAAGGTTTAGTAATTCCTTAATTTCTTTCTCTTCTTCCTCCAAGTTTTATATGCATTTGTACTCTTCCTTTCTCTCATGTCTTCCTTCCTTTTTTACATACCATAACATTCATCATATTAAAGTATACAATTCAATAGCTTTTAGTATAGTCACAGAGTTGTGCAACAATCACTACTATCTGATTCGAGAAACTTTCCATCACCCTAAAAAGAAACTCTGTTCCCATGAGCAGTTGCTCCCCATTTCCCTTCCACCCAGCCCCTGGAAACCACAAATCTACTTTCTGACTGTACATATTTCTTATTCTGGACATTTCATGTAAGTGAAATCAAAGGATATGTGGTGTTTGTGACTGGCTTCTTTCACTTAGTGTAATGTTTTCAAGGCTCACCCATGTTGTAGCATTCGTTAGCACTTTATTCCTTTTTATTGCTGAATAGTATTCCATTGTATGGATATACCACTTTGTTTATTACAGACATGTGATTTCCAAATGTCTTCTCCTATTAGGTGGGTTGTCTTTTTAGTTTTTTTGGTAGTGTCCTTTGAAGTACAAAAGTTTTTAGTTTTGATAAAGTTCAACTTGTCAAACTTGTCTGTTTTATCTTTTGTTACTTGTTGATGGACATTTGGGTTGTTTTCACCTTTTGGCTATTATGAACAGTGCTATAATGAACACTTGTATGCAAGCTTTTGTGCAGATACATGTTTTTAATTCTCCTGGGCATATGCATAGGAGTGGATTTGCTAGGTCATATGGTAATTTTATCCTTAATCTTTTGAGGAACTGTCACACTGTTTTACAACATGGTTTTGCCATTTTATATTCCCACCAGCAATATATGAGAGTTCCAATTTCTCCACGTCCCCACTAACCCTTTTCATTGTCTGTGTTTTTGGTTTTAGCCATACTAGTGGATATGAAGTGCTATCTCATTGTAATTTTGACATGCATTTCTCCAGTGATTGATAATGTTGAATATCTTTTTGTGTACTTATTGGCCACTTGTATACCTTTTTGTAGAAATATCTATTTAAATCCTTTGCCCTTTCTTAAATTCAGTTGTCTTTTTTTTCTTAAATTATAAGAGTTCTTTATATATTCTGATATCAGGCCTTTATTAGACATGTGATTTGCAAGTATTTTCTCCCATTCTGTGGGTTGTCTTTTCACTTTTTTTGGTAGTGTCCTTTGAAGTACAAAAGTTTTTAGTTTTGATAAAGTCCAGCTTATCTGTTTTTTCTTTTGTTACTTGTGTTTTGTGTCATATTTAAGAAATCCTTGCCTAACACAAGTTCACAATAATTTACTTCTATGTTTTTTTCTATGAGTTTTATAATTTTAGATCTTACATGTAGGTTTTGATCCTTTTTGACTTAATTTTTGTATATGGCGTGATGTAGGGGATTAAACTTTTTTTTTTTTTTGGATGTGGATATCCAGTTGTCTCAGCACCATTTGTTGAAAAGGTATGTCTTTTCCTCATTGAATGGGCTTGGCACCTTGTCCAAAGTCAATTGCCCATAAATATGTGGGTTTAGTTCTAGACTCTCAGTTTTTTTCTCTTGGTTTATATGTCTATCCTTGTCCCAGTACCACTTAGTCTTGAATCAGAAACTGTGAATCCTCTAACTTTGTTCTTCTCAATATTATTTTGCCTATTCCGGGTCCCACGCATTTCCATATGCATTTTAGGATCAGCTTGTCAATTTCTGCAAAACGGGCAGCTGGAATTTTGACAGAGATCGTGTTGAGGCTGGGCATGGTGTCTCATGCCTGTAATCCCAGCACTTTAGTAGGCTGAGGCGGACGATCACCTGAGGCCAGGAGTTCAAGACCAGCCTGGCCAACATGGCGAAACTCCATCTCTACTAAAAATACAAAAATTAGCCAGGCATGGTGGCATATGCCTGTAATCTCAGCTACTTAGGACGCTGAGGCAGGAGAATTGCTTGAACCCAGGAGGTGGAGGTCGCAGTGAACCAAGATTGTGCCACTGTTCTCCAGTCTGGGTGACAGAGCGGGACTCTGTCTCACAAAAAAAAAGAAAAAAAGATTGTGTTGAACTTGTACATTAATTTGAATAGTATTGCCATCTTAACAAGTCTCCCAATCCAAAAACAGGTGACATCTTCCTTTTATTTATTTCAATGATTGTAGTTTTAAATGTATAAGTCATTCCTTCTTTTGTTAAATTTACTTATATTTTATTCTTTTTCATGTAATTATAAATAGAATTGTTTTCTTAATTTCATTTTTGGATTGCTTCTAGTGTATAAAAATACACTTGATTTTTATATATTGGTCTTGTATCCTTCAACCTTGTTGAGCTTGTTTATAGCTCTCATAGTTGTGTCTGTGCATGTGTGTATGTGATTTCTTAGGATTTTCTATGTACAAGATCAAGTCATCTGTGAACACAGAGTTATACTTCTTCCTTTTCAATCTGTATGCCTTTAAATTATTTTTCCTGCCCAGTTGCCTTGGCTGGAACCTCCAGTACAATGTTAAATAGATGTGGTGAGAACAGACATCCTTGTCTTTTTCCTGATCTTACTGGGAAAGCAATCAGTCTTTCATCGTTAAGTCTAATGTTAGCTGTGGGGTTTCTGTAGATGTCCTCTATTAGGTTGAGGGAGTTCTCTTCTACTCCTTCTTGTTGAGTATCACAAAAGTTGTTGGAATTTGTCAAATGCTTTTTCTGCATCTATTGAGATGATCGTGTGGTTTTGTCCTTTATTCTATTAACATGGTGTATTACATTGATTGATTTTCAGTGTTAAACCAACGGCATATCCTGGAGTAAATCTTGCTTGGTCATGGTGTATAGTCCTTTTTATATGTTGCTAGAGTCCACAAATGCTTTCTCTCTTACATACCTCCTTGTCTCATAGGTTTATTTTTACCTAGCTTCATAATATATGTTTATTTACATCATAAAAATAATCCATGAATCTCATTCCTTTTTTTTTTTTTAGACAGAGTCTCACTCTGTCGCCCAGGCTGGAGGAGTACAATGGTGCAATCTTGGCTCACTGCAACCTCCACCTCCTGGGTTCAAGCGATTCTCGTGCCTCAGCCTCCTGAGTAGCTGGGATTACAGGTGTGTGCCACCACGCCCGGCTAATTTTTGAATTTTTTAGTAGAGATAGGGTTTCACTGTATCGGCCAGGCTGGTCCCAAACTCCTGACCTCAGGTGATCCTCCTGCCTTGGCCTCCGAAAGTGCTGGAATTACAGGTGTGAGCCACTGTGCTCAGCCCATGAACACCATTTCTTAATACTAATTCCCTAGGTTTAACAAAGTAGAACATGCAACATCAAAGTCTCCTGCTTCATCTTCCCAACCCCATTCCTGCCACCCGGAGGTAGTGATTTTACCACTCTGTTTTGTGTCTTTTCTGTTATCAGTATTACACTAAATCAATGTTTCTATCTTGTTTGAAATGCTTGTTCCCCAGTGCCATGAAGAAATAGTACTTGAACATAAATTTAATTTCCTCAGCAAGGCCATTTTTATGCTTTCTGCAGAAAGGGTACACTCATCAGCGGTTTTGCCATGAGAGCACACTGAACAAAGGAGACAGGGTCATTTATAACCTGATGTGTCTCCCCTACTGCTGTGTCTGGTTTCCATTGGCTGGAGTGGGACCTCACATTCTGTATTTGTCCCGATTGGCTAGCAACTTAGAACTTTTTTTTTTTGAGACAGAGTCTCGCTGTCACCCAGGCCAGAGTGCAGTGGCACGATCTCGGCGCACTACAAGCTCTGCCTTCTGGGTTCACGCCATTCTCCTGCCTCAGCCTCCCGAGTAGCTGGGACTACAGGTGCCAGCCACCACACCCCGCTAATTTTTTTTGTATTTTTAGTAGAGACGGGGTTTCACCATGTTGGCCAGGTTGGTCTTGATCTCTTGACCTTGTGATCCGCCGGTCTCGGCCTCCCAAAGTGCTGGGATTACAGGCGTGAGCCACCTCACCTGTCTGCAACTTAGAACTTTTTAAAAGAGGCAAAGGCAGAGGAGAATAAAGGAAGGAGGAAGTAACTTGTGGAATGCTGAAAAAGGTAAAAACACCTTCAAATAAGGAAGAGGAACAGGCTATGCTTGGACCAGTATAAGCATGCCAGGGCATATATTTAGGCTAAATTGTGGGAGCTAAGAACATAAAGTACATTGATTTCTTTATTATGGCTAGCAGATATTTAAGAATGTTAGCACAGGTCTTTGAATAAATTTTGCTTCTAAGAAAAGTTACTATTTATTCCTAATTATATGGGGAGGGAAGTCTTTGAAGAGGAACCTCTACTTTACTTTTTACAGTCTCATATTTATTGATTTATCAACATCTGACTGTATCCAGAGTAAATAATTTTCAAGCTAGCTCTCTCAGCTCCCTTCCCATCTGTCTTCTCCCTGAGTGTCTGTTATCTGTCTGTTTTCTTCTAGTGGTATGGTAGATTGTGTTCTCAATGTCGGACGCAACTAGACGTCCCATCCCACGAGCTCTTTTGCAGTGTTAATTTGCTTTCCCTCCATTAAGAGGTTGAGTCTAGTTTCCCTTCCCTTGAATTTTGGCTCACCCTGTGACCTATTTCTATCAATAAAATGCACGAAAAGTGAAAATGTGTACCTTCCAAGGCTGGGGATCTTTTTGTTTTGTTTTTGAGATGGAGTCTCACTCTGTCGCCCAGGTTGGAGTGCAATGGCATGATTTCGGCTCACTGCAACCTCCGCTTCCTGGGTTCAAGCAATTCTCCTGCCTCAGCCTCCTGAGTAGCTGGGATTACAGGCACGTGCCACCACGTCAGGCTAGTTTTTGTATTTTTAGTAGAGACAGGGTTTTGCCATGTTGGCCAGGTTGGTCTCAAATTCCTGACCTTATGTGATCCGCCCCCCTAGGCCTCCCAAAGTGCTGGGATTCCAGGTGTGAGCCACCGCACCTGGCCCCAAGGCTGGGTTTTAAGAGATCTGCAACATCTATCTTCAGTTCTTGAGAGGTTCCTTCTTAGAACCCCTTCCCTGAGGAAGCCTGAGCAGCCTGTAGAGAGGCTCACAGGAGAACAGGGGTCCCTGGCCAGCAATCCCAGCTGAGCCTAAGCTGGCTGATAGCACCCACTGCCAGTCACGCAACTGGGCCATTCTGGAGTCTCCAGGTATCCCAGTGCTTCAGCCACTACCATGAGAAACAGCACCCCCCCAACCAAGTATGACTTGCATTCCTGGCCAGCAGAACCACAAGCAAATAAAATAGTTGTTGCTTTAAGCCACTAAATGTTGAGTAGGTTGTTACGCAGCAATAGACTGAAACAAATGGTTACATTATAATTCTAAATTCTATACTTAAATTTCTGTTAATTCATTTCCTACTATGTAAAATTTGTTCATCCTGTTGTCTCCCCACATTTCCCAACCTCTGTGACTATATCCTTACTTTAACTTTGTCAGTGTTTGTAATACATACATTCTATCCTCTATAATAAATTATTCTGTGCATATAAACATACCCTGCAATAAATTACTCTGTGCATTATCTAGATTTCCTCTGTCCACTATGGTAGCCACTAGCCACATGTGGCCCTGGAAACATGAACAGTCTGAATTGATTTGTGTTGTAATATACAAGATTGCCAAAACTTAGTGCTAAAAACAATATAAAAGGTAAACTATCTTATTAACAATTGTATGTTGGTTAAATGTTGAAATGGTAATATTTTGGATGTTTCATTAAATAAAATATACATTAGGCCAGGCGTGGTGGCTCACGCTTGTAATCCCAGCACTTTAAGAGGCCGAAATGGGTAGATCACTTGAGGCCAGGAGTTTGAGACCAGCCTGGGCAACGCAGTGAAACCCTGTCTCTAAAAAAAATACAAAAATATTAGCTGGAGAAGGTGGTGTACACCTGTAGTCCCAGCTACCTGAGAGGCTGGGGTGAGAAGATCACCTGAGCCTTGGAGGTTGAAGCTGCAGTGAGCTGTATTGTGCCACTGCACTCCAGCCTGGTGGACAGAGACCTTGTCTAAAAAAAAAAAAAACAAAAACTACTTATCTATCAATTACATTAAAATTAATTCTATCTGTTTCTTTTTCCTTTTGTAATGTTATTAGGGGTGGCAAATATGTGGGTTACCAGTGGCAAATCCATATCGGTCTGCAGCTACCTTAGTTCTTGCTTCCTCAGAAAAAAGGATTTGACTGAGGGGCATAAGGCAGAAAAAGAGACCGAGGCAAGTTTCAGAGCAGGAGTGGAAGTTTACTAAAAAGCTTTAGAGCAGCAAAGGAAGGAAAATGCACTTGGAAGACACCCAAATGGGCACCGTGAAGGTCAAGTGTGACGTTGGATCTTTTCACTTAGGGTTGTATATGCTGGTCTACTTCCAGTGTCTTGTTCCCCTTTCCCTTCATCCTTCCCATAGGGCGAGCTGCCCGCATGCGCGGTGCCCTCCCTGCGCTTGGGAGGTGAGCATGCACAGTGTGTTGAAGAAGTTGTACGCATGCTCACCTGAGGCGGTCTTTCCTTTTCTGGTGGAATGCCCGCAAAGGTCATACTCCACCATTTTGTCTCTTAATGCGCCTGCCTAAGCTCACGCGCCCAATTCCGGATAAATTATTGGAAGCTGCTGATGATGAATTTCAAGTGTTTTTATTTACTGAGAAATTGCCTCTCCTTGGTGCCTGCGACCAGTTATCAATTCAGTGTGACAACTGTGGGCCATCAGGAAATTGCCTCTCCCTGGCACCAGCTGCCAAATATCATTTTTAGAGAGGCAGTGTGACAACAGGCAGATCACCTGAAGTCAGGAGTTCCAGAGCAGCCTGACCAAAACGGTGAAACCCCGTCTCTACTAAGAACACAAAAATTAGCTGGGCATGGCACGCGCCTGTAATCCCAGCTACTCAGGAGGCCAAGGCAGGAGAATTTCTTTAACCCAGTAGGCAGAGGTTGCAGTGAGCCAAGATGGCACCACTACCACTATAATCCAGCCTGGGTGACAGAATGAGACTCTGTCTCAGACAAAAAAAGAAAAAGAAAAAAAAAAAACCAATTGTAGTGGGCTGAATGGTGGCCACCCAAAGGACATGTCCATGAACTAATCTCTGGAACCTGTAAATATGACCTTAGTTGGAAAAAGGATCTTTGCAGATATAATTGATTTAAAATCTCAAGATGAGGAGATTACCCCAGATTAGCCAAGTGAGGCTTGAATACAGACAGTGACAACTGTCCTTATAAGAGACACACAGAGAAGATACAGAGAAGAGGAAAAAGCAGTGTGACCACAGAGGCAGAGATTACAGTGATGTGGCCACAAGCCAAAAAATGTCTGGAGCCACCAAAAGCTGGAAGAGGCAAGAAAGGATTCTTCCCCAGGACTTCAGAGGGAGAGCAGCCATTGATTTCAGACTTCTGGCCTCCAGAACTGTGAGAGAATAAATTGTATGTTGTTAGTTTAAGCCACTATGTTTGTGGTAATTTGTCACAACAGTCCTAGTATTGGACACCTATGGGTGTACCAATACACCCATAAATATTATTTATAATGTTAGGACAAAAAATTGTGATGGGTGGCTGGGCACGGTTGCTCACACCTGTAATCCCAGCACTTTGGGAGGCCGAGGCAGGCAGATCACTTGAGGTCAGGAGTTCGAGACCAGCCTGACCAACATAGTGAAACCCCGCCTCTACTAAAAATACAAAAATTAGCTGGGCGTAGTGGCATGCGCCTGTAATCCCAGATACTCGGGAGGATGAGGCGGGAGAATCGCTTGAACCCAGGAAGTAGTGTTTGCAGTGAGTCAGATCATACCACTGCACTCCAGCCTGGGTGACAGAGCAAGACTCTGTCTCAAAAAAAAAAAAAAAAAAAAAGAAAAAGGATCCATAAGGAATTAAATGTAATTCTTTGCACTGCACTTGTGCTGCTTGAAGGAGACATTCTAAGAATCCAGGTGGAATGGCCACCCAGTTATCATACTTCATCTGTTTCTCAATGTTAGCCTCTTTCAAATCAGCAATTGCTTTGGGGTGAGGAGGATTGACTGGGAAAGGACATGAGGAAAATTCTGGGGTGATGAAATATTCTTTGTCTTGATAGGGGTATATGTTAAATGAGGGTATTTCTATCTCAAAATAAATACAACATGAACCACAGATGTATTTTAAAATTTTCTAGTAGCCCCATTACAAAACAAAAAAGAAACAGATGAAATGAATATTAATGCTATATTTTACTTAGATTATTTGATAAAAATGGTTGGATGCTACTCTTAAAATCTGAGTATTTTTCCATGTGTACATTATACCTCAATTAAGAAAAACAGACTGGGTACAGTGGCTTATACCTGTAATCCTAACACTTTGGGAGGCTGAGGCGGGCAGATCGCTTGAGCCCAGGAGTTTGAGACCAGCTTGGGCAACATGGGAAAACCCTGTCTCTATAAAAAATACAAATATTAGCAGGGCGTGGTGGCACACGCCATCAGCTACTTGGGAGGCTAAGGAGGGAGGATGGCTTGAGCCCTCCAGGTCAAGGCTAGAGTGAGCCAAGATTGCGCCACTGCACTCCAGTCTAGGGAACACAGAGAAAACCTGTCTCGAAAAGAAAAGAAGATGGATCATGAGGTCAGGAGATGGAGACCATCCTGGCTAACACGGTGAAACCCCGCCTCTACTAAAAATACAAAAAATTAGCCGGGCGTGGTGGCAGGCGCGTGTAGTCCCAGCTACTCGGGAGGTTGAGGCAGGAGAATGGCGTGAACCCGGGAGGCGGGGTTTGCAGCGAGCTGAGATCGTGCCACTGCACTCCAGCCTGGGTGACAGAGCAAGACTCTGTCTCAAAAAAAAAAAAGAAAAAAAAAAGAAAAAAGAAAAGAAAAGAAGAGAAAAGGGAAAAGGCTTGCTTCATATCTGGGCCACAACTTACATAACCTTTGGTTTTCCTGGAGTTTTGTTTATTGCTTCTCTGGCTTTTTTATTGATGGAGAGACAAAGATCATCCTCTTTCACAAACATTATTTGTTTATTGGAGTCCACCTTCTTCTTGATATCATTTTTTAATGTAACTCCCTGACTTGATTCTAATTGAACCACTAATTTTGCTGGTCTGTGGACAATTGTCATTCTGGGATTTTTTTTTTCCACATTGTGCTCCTCAGTTAATTTCACTATTTCCTGTTTGTGAATTCCTTTTTTATTTTGCTGGAGTATGTCTTTGAACCTTTTTCCCCGCCCCGAAAATGCACGCGGGTATACATCTATAGCATCAAAACTCCCTGAGAACTTGGAAGGCGCTCTTTCAATATCTTAGACGTCTTCTAGAACCCAATATTGTTGATGAGAAATTTGATGCTAGTTGCAGGTGACCTGTTTTCCTCTCTCCAGAAACATGTAGGAAGATTTTCATTATCCTTAGAGTGCTGCATTATCACCAGGCTGTGTCTAGTTTTGTTTTTGGCTTTTCTTTATCTTGCTTGACACTTGAACCCTTTCAATCTGAAGATTCATGTCTTTCTTCAACTTAGGGATTTTTTTCCTATTATTTATTTCTTCCCCCCGCAACCCTGAGACAGAGTCTTACTCTGTCACCCAGGCTGGAGTGCAGTGGCATGATCTTGGCTCACTGCAACCTCCGCCTCCTGGGTTCAAGCAATTCTCCTGCCTCAGCCTCCAGAGTAGCTGGGATTACAGGTGTATGCCACCACACCCAGCTAATTTTTTTTCATATTTTTAGTAGAGACGGGGTTTCACCATGTTGGCCAGGCTGGTCTTGAACTCCTGACCTTGTGATCAACCCGCCTCAGCCTCCCAAAGTGCTGGGATTACAAGCGTGAACCACCGCACCCAGCATTTTTCCTATTATTTCTATCCTCTCTCTTTTCTCTCTCTCTTTTTTTTTTTAAATTGAGACAGAGTTTCGCTCTTGTCGCCCAGGTTGTAGTGCTGTGGCGCGATCTCCATTCACTGCAACCTCCGCCTCCCAGGTTCAAGTGATTCTCCTACCTCAGCCTCCTGAGTAGCTGGGATATAGGCACAAGCCACCAAGCCTGGTCAATTTTTTGTATTTTTAGTAGAGACGAGGTTTCACCATGTTGGCCAGGCTGGTCTTGAATTCCTGACCTCAGGTGAACTGCCTGCCTCAGTCTCCTAAAGTGCTGGGATTACAGGGGTGAGCCACCACGCCCAGCCTTTCTGTCTCTTTCTTCTCTTTCTCTGGAACTTGGAGATGGACTGCCCCTCCTGTCCCCCTTTTTCCTCTTTTTTGGCACCTCTTTACCTGCCAGTCCTTTGAATGCTGGAATTTCCCCAGCATGGAGCCAGCACTTCTCCTGTCACTCATCACTTCTCTTCCACTCCTGCAACTTCACCTCTCTCCGGGATTTTGAGGCCCACCCAAACCACAGTGTCTTTCTCCACCGTTCTCCTGAGCTGTGGATCCTAACTTCCTTCTGCCTTCTCAGCCTGTCCACACAGGCATTCCACAGATACCTTCAATTTAACATCTGAAACCCAAATAACTTTCTTCCCACCCCCTCACCAACTCTTCCCCACATCCTGTGTCAGTGAGGGGCTTCACCTCCCAACCAGCCTCCCGAACACTACCAGGCCCTGCTTCTGCCCTCCGTGCCTCTGACCGGGCTGCTGCGCCTGCACCTGTTCCTGGCCTTCCACACCATGCAGTTGGCTTGATTCCTGTCCTTGTGCCTTGCAATCGCTTCCCAGAGTGGGCCGTTTCTCTCTCCCACTGTGTTCACTGTCTGCACATTTGTGGAAACTAGAGACAAGATGAGAAGGAGTGGTCAAGGGGAAAAGGCAGAAGGGAAGGGAAGGGAAGGGGAGGGGAGGGGAGGGAGGGGGAAGGGAAGGAGGGAAGCAGGGAAGGGGGAAGGAGGGAGAAAGAAGGAAAGAAAAGACTCAAGGGATAGATACTTCCTGAAAGGGGAAAGGCTGCTGCTAAGTCTTTGATCAATACACTTGTTTTTACATTGATGAAGTTGGGATAAATCATACTTAAGGACAACCTTAAAGAGGAAAAGAAATCAGCAAAGGATCACAGGCCTGCTGGGGGTTGTGTAAGACAGGAGAGGATGGGGGCTCGGGGAGAGGAGGGCCAGGAGCGTGGGGATGAGTTCCAGCTCAGCGGTGTAAGGCTCCCAAGCACCAGCTGGGGGCACCCAGCTTCTCAGAGTCCTGCCTCACAACCCCACTGCACCCTGCAGCAGAAGCTGCAGCGACCCAGGACCTTACAGATCATAAGGATAGTTCGACCTGGGAATACAGTAACACCTGGATTGGTTCTGGAAGTTGGGGGGGGTGGAGGGAGAGAGAGAGATTTATTGTAAGGCATGGGATGTCAGGTCTGAAATGTTTAGGGCAAGTCTGCAGGCTGGACATCAGCAGGAGTCAGTGCTACAATCTTGAGGAGGTGACAACTCCCAAATCTCATGGCTTCTAACAAGAATGGCTTGTTGCTCGCTCTCACGTTATATGTTGGTGGCTGCAGCTCTGCCCCTGTGACCTCTCATTCCAGGACTCAAGGTGAAGGAGGAGCCCCTGTCTGGAACTAGGTATCCCCGAGGCAGAGAGCAGGACAGCTGCAGGAAGCAACGCAATGGCGCTTGTGAAAGGAAAATAGAAACCCGGACCCCAGTTCACTGTGCCGAAAGGAAAAAAATTAAGCTGAAAGCTGCATCATGCAATCCACTGCCTTTCCTTTTGTTCCTAAGCAGGTAGGTACAGGTAAAAGGTTAGAAATCTCCACAGGTGGCCAGGTGCGGTGGCTCTTGCCTGTCCCTCACTTTGGGAGGCCGAGGCAGGAGGATCACGAGGTCAGGAGATCGAGACCATCCTGGCTAACATGGTGAAACCCCGTCTCTACTAAAAATACAAAAAATTAGCCAGGTGTGGTGGTGGCACATGCCTGTAGTCCCAGCTACTCACGAGGCTGAGGCATGAGAATTGTTTGAACCTGGGAGGTGGAGGTTGCAGTGAGCTGAGATCGTTCCACTGTACTCCAGCCTGGTGACAGAGCAAGACTCCATCTCAAAAAAAAAAAAAAAAAGACAGAAATCTTCACAGGTAGCTACTGTGTTCACCTTACATAAAGTCCTGATTACTGAGTGCCAGATGAATACATAATTGACTGTCCCCTTCCTCGCTCCTTTTCTCTTGCAACATGTGAATTACTGTGCTGTCTTTTCCTTCCAGCCCACTTTCCCCTTTAAATATTGATACTTTCAAAATCATCTTTGGAGAAAGGCACTGACCTGTCTCTCAGGTGTGTCCTTAACTTTGGCAAAATAAGCTTCTCCATTGATTGAGACCTGTCTTGGATACTTTTTGGTGTACATGCTTAGAGCCTCTGCTCGGAGCTGGCCTGTGTCACCTCCACCATTTTTCATGGGCTATACTCGCTTATGTGGCCAGGACTGACAGGGCAGAAAAGGCACACTCTTTCCCCCGGAGGCACCACACATCTCATGGCTGGTGAGGATAAACAGTCCCCTTCTAGGAAGTGGGGCAGTGGATGACAGAAGAGTCTAATCCAATCGCCCACACCTGGTCAGCTTTCTTTTCACAACTATAACTGGCCTTTTTAGCAGCATTATTTCATAAATGCAGCTGACAAGAAAGAAAGTCATTTTACACCGTGGAGTCTGTGGTAGAAGAACCAGGCACTGGGATGAAAAGGTCAGCGCTGGGGTGCAGGGCCCCCATTTCAGTTCATTCACGGTGCTCCTGCCGGGGTCGGGGTGGCCAAGCCCTCCTCAGGCCACTGGGATTCCCCTCACCACAGGCTGCCCTCCCTCCCCTGAGGTTATGGGTTCAGCCTGTCTGGGACCTTGGTGGTAGGGTTTTTTGGTGGTAGTCAGGCGTTTGCTTTTTTTCTCTAATAAACAAAGCAAGAGGTCAATGGGATGAGCTGGCTACACTGTCTGAAGCAGGCGAAGTGCTGTGGTTTCTGGCGACTGTAAACATCTGTGTGCAGGAGGTGGTGTGGGCAGATGTGCCGGCAGAGAGGAGGGCCACTCTGCAGAAGCCCCAGGCTCTGATCTCTCTCTCTCCCTTGTTGTTTTGGCAAAAGAATCACATTGTTAAAATAGTAGAAGTTCAGATCAAAAATAGAACTAGGTAGCCAGGGGCAGTGGCTCATGCCTGTAGTCCCAGCTACTCAGGAGCCTGAGCACAGGAGTTAAAGACCAGTCTGGGCAACTTAGGGAGACCCTGTCTCTAAAAATAATAATAATAATAAAGATATAATCTGTGTACAACACCCTTGACCCAACTAACTCCATCTTAGAAAAAGACTCCATTTTATATTTCACGGGGCACTTTGCCAGCAAGGATAAGATGTTTTGCTTAATAAGCAGGAAAAAAAAAAAAAAAAAAGATAAAGGCTGCATCCAAACAGATAAAGACACAAACAAGCACAACTCTTCCAGCTGTCAGTTGGCACCAGAGGACTCTGTGACTCTAAAAGAGCAGGCCCGGCTGGGCACGGTGGCTCACGCCTGTAATCTCAGCACTTTGGGAGGCTGAGGCGGATGAATCATGAAGTCAGGAGTTCGAGACCAGCCTGGCCAACATGGTGAAACCTCATCTCTACTAAAAATACAAAAATTAGCCAGGTGTGGTTGTGCATCCCTGTAATCCCAGCTACTCAGGAAGCTGAGGCAGGAGAATTGCTTGAACCTGAGGTTCCTTGTCTCATGGCCACAGAGATCAAGGATGTGGACACACACAGAGTGAGGGGTTAAGAGCGGAAATGTAATTAGCAAAAGAAAGAGAATAGCTTTCTGCTACAGAGGGGTGTCCTGAAAAAATGGGTTGCTGATCTTTGGTGAAATGCAGGGGGGTTTATAGATGAGCTAGTGGGAAGGTGGTGTCTGATCTACATAGGGCATGAAAAACTGGTTAGGACCAAGTGTCCTACATCTGCCACCCATCTGCATAGGGTGCGAATCTCTGGCAGCCCCCACCTAGTCTTTTATTATGCAGGTGGGTTATCTGCCTGAGCTGCGCCATGTTGCCTATTTCTTTCTTACTGTACACATGCTGACAAGAAAGGGAAGGTGGAGCTTCCATGGCGGACATGCTTGGCTCCCAGGTAGCCCTTTTCTATTGGTGCAGCTGCCAGCATTCCCCCACGCAAGCTTCTGGCTTCCTTATTTATGTTTGCAGCTTGATTTTTCAGTCTGCTCTTTGTTAGGGAAAAAAATAATAATAATTTCTTGGGCTGCTTTTTGTTAGGAGAGGAGTTCTGCTAAGGACTATTTTGCCCTCACTATCTGCCTAAATAATTTCTATCTCCTGCGTCAACACCAGTGTCTTGACAGACATTTATCATGAGTGACAAGAACTCCACATCTGCACCCAAAGCCCTGCTGTCAAAAACTTTTTTTTTTTTTTTTTTGAGACGGAGTCTTGCACTGTTGCCCTGGCTGGAGTGTAATGGTGCGATCTCGGCTCACTGCAACTTCTGCGTCCCAGGTTCAAGCAATTTTCCTGCCTCACCCTCCCAAGTAGCTGGGATTACAGGTGCCCACCACCATACCCACCTAATTTTTTGTATTTTTAGTAGAGACAGGGTTTCACTATGTTGGCCAGGCTGGTCTTGAATTCCTGACCTCGTGATCTACCCGCCTCGGCCTCCCAAAGTGCTGGGATTACAGGCATGAGTCACTGCGCCCTGCCAAAAACTCTTTCTTGCAAGACTGACTGATAGCCTCGTCCAGACCAGGACTCTTCACTCTCCTTCACTCCCCCAGGCTGGTTTGTTAACCTTTTCTCCTTTCTCTTTTTCCTCTTGATGTTAAATATGACTTTGTTTGTTGTGGCCTGTTTAACCTATAACATTTCTATATTAAGTATACTATTATGTATGGTTTGCAATATTGATGGACTTGTGGAGTGGCTTGAGCCTGTGTGCCTGCGGCTCTGACTTCCAAGTGAACGGCAAGTACTGAGGAGAACTGCCTCCTTGGGAACTCCCTGTAGCTCGTGGCTTTTGTGATGGAAACAGCATCAATAAAGGCCTGACATTATGGTGTGATAAGAAAATAAAAACTTGGGACCCCAATTCACTGTACCAGAAGGAAAAAATTAAGCTGAAAGCTGAGTTATGCAGAAAGATACAGAAAACAAACAAACAAACAAACAAAAGGTTAAATATCCACACAAGGAGCTACTCTATGCTCACTTTATCTTTTTTCTTTCTTTTTTTTTCTGCGTTGGAGTTTTGCTCTTATTGCCCAGGCTGGAGTGCAATGGCATAATCTCCACTCACTGCAACCTCCGCCTCCCAGGTTCAAGTGATTCTCTTGCCTCAGCCTCCCATGTAGCTGGGATTACAGGCATGCACCACTACGCCCAGCTAATTTTGTATTTTTACTAGAGACAGGTTTCTCCATGTTGGTCAGGCTGGTCTCAAACTCCTGACCTCAGGTGATCTGCCCACCTTGGCCTCCCAAAGTGCTGGGATTGCAGACATGAGCCACTGTGCCCGGCTGCTCACCTTATCTTATGTAAAGTGCTGATTTGCTGAGGGCAAGATGAGTACATAATTGACTATTCTCCTACCTGCTCCTTTTCTCTTGCAACATGTGGATTCCGTAATGTGACCACACACTCCCCTTTCCCCTCCAGCCTGCTTTTCCCATTTAAATAGGGAAACCCTCAAAATCATCTTTGGAGAAAGGCACATGAAACCGCCTTTGCAAAAATTGTATCCGTGAGAAAAATTATAATAGTAAGCTAAGCTAACTGTTCAACCCCCATCTCGCCTTTCTCTGAATTTTTCCTGGGCTATTGGGCCACGATAACTTTGGAAGACATTTAGGCTACAGTTTAAATGATAATAGGCCTTGCCCCAAACTCAACTGCTTTTGTAAAGTTAAGGGAAGGCCATCAGGTTCACTGGAGGGACCTGGGTCCTGCTAAGGCACAGACATAAAGGGATCAGCCAATATTCCGGAGGTTATAAGATGCAACTTCCCCAATTGCTCCTGCAAATAACACCACTATTGAAGATTGGCCTTTTGAGATATATTTCCAGTTTTTTTGTATGTCCGATGCTCATGGCTCCTCCTCAACCTGATAGCTCCACCTGGACTGCCAACCCTGTTCCTGTGGCCCCACCCAGAAGAGATTCAGTCCATACTCCTATGGGCTCACTTCAACCCCCTATGATTTAATCCCCCCAACCAGTCAGCAGCAAGTATCTGTTACTTGGCCACTCCCACCACTTCCCCTAAGCTGTCTTTGAAAAACCCCTAACCTGTGAGCTCAGGACAAGATGATTTGCATATGAACTCCATCTCCCATGTGGAGAGGCCGGCCTCGGCCTTGTGTCTATTAAACTTTCTCTACGACAATGCTGTGGTCTTTATGCAGCAGGCAGGAGGAACCCCTTGGGCAGTTACACACAGACCTGTCTCCCAGATACATCCTTAACCTTGGCAAAATACACTTCTAAGTTGAAGACCTGTCTTGGATACTTTTTGGTTTACAGTGGAAAGACACAAACATGCGTGGACCTGGTTATCGCTAACCTTACACCACTCATGACATAATCACAAAAGGCAAGATTTGAAAGAGACTCTAGAAACCAAAGTTTGCTGAAAAAACAGCTGACAAAAGGCAAACAGGAGAAAAGTCACACAAATTTATTTGGTCATAGTTTTATGTGATACAGGAGACTGCAAAATGAAGACCCAAGATACAGCAGAGTATGGACCCCAAATATCTGAGGCAGGTCTCAGTTGATTTATTTATTGAGACATTCTCACTCTGTCGCCCAGGCTGGAGTGCAGTGGCATGATCTCGGCTCACTGCAGCCTCCATCTCCTGAGTTCAAGAGATTCTCCTGCCTCAGCCTCCGGAGTAGCTAGAATTACAGGCGCCTGCCATGATGCCTGAATAATTTTTGAATTTTTAGTAGAGGTGGGGTTTCACCATGTTGGCCAGGCTGGTCTCGAACTCCTGAGGTCTCAGTCAATTTAGAACGTTTATTTTGCCAAGGTTAAGGAGGCACTCGTAACATAGCTTCAGGAGGTCCTGATGACATGTGCCCAAGGTGGTTGGGTGCAGTTTGGTTCTAAGCATTTTAGGGAGACTTGAGATGTCAATTAACATATGTAAGATGTATTTAATACCTTGGTTCAGTCTGGAAAGGCGGAACAACTCAGAGTTGTGTGTGGGGGGGTGTGCTTCCAGGTCACAGGTAGAAGACATAAACGGGTGCATTCTTTTGAGTATCTGATTAGCCTTTCACTGAATGCACAATTTATAGGAATATGCCATAGTCTGGATTAGTGTGAAACAACAGGGCAAAGGAAGCCATCACATATGCATTTGTCCCAGGTGAGCAGAGGGATGACTTTGAGTTCTGTCCTTTGTCCACAAGGAATTTCCTTGTGGGCAAATTGTGAAGGAGGCATGTAGCCTTTTTTTTTTTTTTTAATCTTTGTAGCAATCTTATTTAGGAATAGAATGACAGGCAGGTTTGTCCAACGCCATTCCAAGCTTGACTTTTCCCTTTGGCTTAGTGATTTGGGGAAGATTTATTTTCCTTTCACAGGAGATTGTCCTTTTTTTTTGCTTAGGTTCAACAAAGTATGGACGGCTGTATAGAAATATGATTGGACAAAAAGGGTGTGATGTAGTGCTAACAGCCTGAGTGGGGAAACGCAGCAAGGCCTATCCGTGTAGATTCTCTTCTTGGCCTGTCTCTGCAGCAGTCCCTTTTTTCTAGGTGTGGGGCAGGACTCTCTCCGGAATGGGGGTCTTATGACCCACAGTCAAACAAGGTAGGTTAATTTCTTTATGACCAGTTTTTACACAGAAATGGGCGGGATTAGAGCAATATTTTGGGGTTTTATGGCTGGCCACGGGGAAAGGGGCTCTGATTCCTATGGCTCGCCTTGGGGAAAGGTTCTAGTTTCTATGGCTAGCCTGTGGGGGAACAAGGGGCCAGAGACAAAAGGGCAAAACGTCATAGAAAAAATTATTTCTGGAGCTGCTTCTGACACCTTCATCTTGGAGTATGGTATTGTGGGCCCCAACACGCCTGTAGATGAAAAGAGTCAAACTCTGTAAAATATTTGAAGAGATTTATTCTGAGCCAAATATGAGTGACCACGGCCCAGGTCACAGCCCTCAGGAAGCCCTGAGAACATGTGTCCAAGGCGGTGGGGATGCAGCTTGGTTTTATACATTTCAGGGAGACATGAGACTTTAATCAAATACATTTAATACATTAGTTTGGTTCAGAAAGGTGGGACAACTGGAAGTGGGGGCTTCCGGGCTATCGATAGATTTAAAAATTTTCTGGTTGACAATTGGTTTTTATCTAAAAATCCATCAGGATCAATAGAAAGGAAATGTCTGGGTTAAGATAAAGGACAGTAGAGACCAAACTCTTATTTGCAGAAGAAGCCTCCAGGTAGCAGGCTTCGGAAAGAATAGGTTGTAAATGCTTCTTATTAGACTTAAAGGTCTGTGTTGATGTTGATACTGGAGAGGTATAATGAGGCGTGTCTGACCCCTACTTCCCATCATGGCCTGACCCGTCTCTCAGGTTAAATTTTAAGAGCGATTTAGAATCCTTTGGGTATATACCCAGTAATGGGATTGCTGGGTCAAATGGTATTTCTGGTTCTAGATCCTTGAGGAATTGCCACACTATCTTCCACAATGGTTGAACTGATTTACACTCCCACTAACACGTATGTTTATTGCAGCACTATTTACAATAGCAAAGACTTGGAACCAACCTGAATGCCCATCAATGATTGACTGGATAAAGAAAATGTGGCACATATACACCATGGAATACTATGCAGCCATAAAAAAGAATGAGTTCATGTCCTTTGCAGGGACATCAGTGAAGCTGGAAACCATCATTCTCAGCAAACTAACACAGGAACAGAAAACCAAACACTGCATGTTCTTGCTCATAAGTGGGAGTTGAACAATCAGAACACATGGATGCAGGGAGGGGAACATCACACACCAGGGCCCGTCAGGGGGTCAGCGGCAAGGGAAGGGAGAGGGAGAGCATTAGGACAAATACCTAATGCATGCGCGGCTTAAAACCTAGATGATGGATTGATAGGTGCAACAAACCACCATGGCACATGTACACCTATGTAACAACCCTGCACATTCTGTAAATGTATCCCAGAACTTAAAGGTAAAAAAAGAAAAAGGCTGGGTGCAGTGGCTCATGCCTGCAATCCCAGCACTTTGGGAGGCTGAGGCAGGCAGATCACAAGTTCAGGAGATCGAGACCATTCTGCTAACACAGTGAAACCACGTCTCTACTAAAAAAAAAAAAAAAAAAAAACAAAAAATTAGCCAGGCGTGGTGGCACGTGCCTGTAGTGGGACTACAGCTACTTGGGAGGCTGAGGCAGGAGAATCGCTTGAACCTGGGAGGGGGAGGTTGCAGTGAGCTGAGATCACGCCACTGCACTCCAGCCTGGGCGACAGAGCGAGACTCCATCCTAGCAAAAAAAAAAAAAAAAAAAAAAAAATTTAAGACCGCCCTGGCCAAGGAGAAAGTCCATTCAGATGGTTGGCAGGGTGGGGGACACTTAGAATTTTATGTTTGGTTTATACACTGCATAAAAAGAAAACATATGTATGTTAAGTGTGCAGTCTGAAGTCACTTAAGGAAAGCTGCATACACTGCATTCTGCCATCCCCAGTGCTCAGCACCCAGTGGGTATTCGGTAACAGGATGGATTCATCCACGAATCCTGGAGCTCCTGTACATTCCACTCCAGGGTTTCCAGCTGGCAGGGCTCAGGCAGGGAAGCCTCCACAGCAGTGTAAATGTCTTCAAGATCTGGGATTCCTTTTGTTCACTAGGTAGTTGGGGAGGGGCACCTTGAAGCCTCTTCTGGTTTGTGTCTCCAGCTTTTTAAGGTAATGTCAACCTAAAAGCTTCTTTAGATGTCCTGTGAACAATGTAAGATCCACAAGCGAGCCAAACAGAACACATAACTGTTGGGTCCACAGATCTGACATTTCTTGTGGAAATGAGACTCCTGAGGCTTTATTTTTTTGAGACAGGGTCTCGCTCTATCATGCAGACGACTGCAGAGGCATGATCACGGCTTACTGCAGCCTCAAGGGATCCTCCTGCCTCCCCAGTAGCTAGGACTACAGGTGTGCACCACCTTGCCCGGGTAACGTTTATATTTTTAGTAGTGATGAGATTTTGCCATGTTGGCCAGGCTGGTCTTTAACTCCCAAACTCAAGTGACCTGCCCACCTTGGCCTCCTAAAATGCTGGGATTACTGGTGTAAGCCACTGCACCCGGCTTGGTGCTGTAAACTTGGTCTGAGTTACACTTCAGACTCTGGGATTCCACTTTAGAAGAAGGATACTTATAGATGTGAATGGAATTTATAAAATGCCAAATTAGGCCGGGCACTGTGGCTCATGCCTGCAATCCCAGCACTTTGGGAGGCCGAGGCAGGCAGATCACAAGGTCGAGTTCGAGACCAACCTGGCCAACATGGTGAAACCCTGTCTCTACCAAAAATACAAAAATTAGCTAGGCCTGGTGGCGCACACCTGTAATCCCAGCTACTCGGAAGGCTGAAGCAGGAGAATCGCTTGAACCCGGGAGGCGGAGGTTGCAGTGAGCTGAGATCGTGCCATTGCACTCCACCCTGGGCGACAGAGCGAGACTCTGTCTCAAAATATATATATATATGCCAAATCAAATAGAATTCAACAGGTTGTGTTATCGGGGCAAAGCCCACCTTTATTGAGCCCTCACTAATCTGTCATGGACTGTTCTGAATAGAGTTCGTGTATTTAGAACAAACACTGTGTGGTAGGTACGATCATGAAAACACTGGAGCATAGACAGTCAGTAACTTATCCCAGATCACACAGAAAGAAAGCAGCAGGAGCTGAGATTCAAGCCCAGTCAACTCACACTCTTGGCCTATAGCACACATTGCTACATTGTCTGTAGCAATGATCACTATTCATTGAGCATTTACTTTGCCTGGGACACGGAGCTAGTGTCTTAGAGCTACCTAATTTCATTTACTCCTCAGCACAGTCCCTTCAGGTGAGAGGTATTATTCTCACTTACGCAGAGACTGAACAACTTACCCAGGGTCCTGGTGTGTCCGGAGTATGGTTCCTTCCGGTGGATTCGTGGTCTACGCTGACTTCAAGAATGAAGCCGCAGACCTTTGCCCTGAGTGTCACAGCTCTTAAAGGTGGCACGAACCCAAAGAGCAAAAGAACAAAGCTTCCACAGCATGGAAGGAGACCCAAGCGGGTTGCCTGCTGCAGGCTGATGGTGGGGGTGGGGTGGGGTGGGGGCAGCTTTTATTCCCTTATTTGTCCCCGCCCATGTCCTGATGATTGGTCCATTTTACAGAGTACTGGTTGGTCCATTTTACAAACCTGTAGCTAGTTACAGAAAAGTTCTCCAAGTCCCCACTTGACCCAGGAAGTCCAGCTGGCTTCACCTCTCACTGGTGAATTGGTGGTGGGATTGGATTTGGACATCAGGTTGACTCCCAAATCACTCCTCTCCCATATTCTTTCTGTTTTTTGAGAGGCAGCGTCTTGGTGTGTTGCCCAGGCTGGAGTGCAGCGGTGCGATATAGACTCACTGCAGCTTCGACCTCCTGGGCTCAGGCCATCCACCTCAGCCTCCGGAGTAGCTAGGATCACAGGTACGCACCACTATGCCTAGCTAATTTCATTTTTTTTTTTTTTTTTTTAGACACAGGGTCTCACTATGTTGCCTGGGCTGGTCTTGAACTGCTCAAGGGATCCTCCCACCTTGGCCTCCCAAAGTGCTGGGATTACAGGCATGAGCCACTATGCCAGGCTCTCCATATTCTATTTTTTTTTTTGAGGCAGGGTCTCACTTTGTCGCCCAGGCTGGAGAGCAGTGGCGCTATCACAGCTTACTGCAGCTTTTTTTTTTTTACCAGGCTTGGATGATTCTCCCACCTCAGCGTCCTCAGTAGCTGGGACTACAGGTGCACAACATCATACCCAGCTGATTTTTGTGTTTTTTGTAGAGATGGGGTTTCATCATGTTGCCCATGCTGATCTCAAACTCTTGAGCTTAAGCCGTCTGCCTCCCTCTCCCTTGCAAAGTGCTGGGATTACAGGTGTGAGCCACTGTGCTTGGCTCCTCCGTATTCTTAAATGTTAATCGAGGAGAGCAAAAATCCCCTGGTGACCATCAAGCAGACCTCCGGAAGCAAAAACTCCTTCTCTGAGGAATTTAGACGAATTAGGCTTCCCTATTATCTAAAGGCACCTGGTTCTAGGCCTCTTTTCAAGTTAAAATTTGTAAGTAACTAGAATTTCTATACATCTCCCAAATGCATGCATGCAGAACCGTTGCTGATGTCAAGGCACCAAATGTCTAAAAATGTAATCATTTATCGTGCAAATTACCCTTCAGCTCCTGCTTTAGGTCCATAAATACCCCTATGGAAAAGTCCGCTGTGATGTGCTCTGTTCTGTCTCGCTGAGGCCTCCACTGAACTCTGCTGCAGTGTTCCTTCTTTCTAACAAAACTTTCCTTTTTCTTTCTTTCTTTTTTTTTTTTAAGATGGAGTTTCGCTGTTGTTGCCCAGGCTGGAGTGCAGTGGTGCAATCTCAGCTCACCGCAACCTCCGCCTCCCAGGTTCAAGTGATTCTCCTGCCTCAACCTCCTGAGTAGCTGGGATTACAGGCATGCGCCACCACAGATACGGTGACTCACACCTGTAATCCCAGGACTTTGGGAGGCCAAGGCAGGAGGATCTCTTGACCCCAGGAGTTCGAGACTAGCCTGGGCAATACACTGAGACTTTGTCTCTATTTACTAAAAAAAAAAAATTATTTTACACAAAGATATGGGCTGGGCACAGTGGCTCATGCCTGTAATCGCAAAACTTTGGGAGGCTGAGACGAGAGGATCACTTGAGGTCAGGAGTTCCAGACCAGCCTGGCCAACATGGTGAAACCCCATCTCTACTAAAAATACAAAAATTAGCCAGGCATGGTAGCACACACCTGTAATCCCAGTTACTCGGGAGGCTGAGGTGGGAGAATCGCTCGAACCCGGGAGGCAGAGGTTGCAGTGAGCCGAGATAGTACCACTGCAGTCCAGCCTGGGCAGCAGAGCAGAACAAAAAAAAAAAAAAAAAAAAAAGAAAAGAAAAAAAAGCTATGCAAATTCCCCAGTCACTCCTGCAGATAACATCATTATGATAGAACCTAAGATTGGCCTTTTGAGATGTCTTTTTGCATTTCTGACAACCGATGACTCCACGAGGATCGGCCAGCTGCTCCTGTGGCCCCACCCAGAATCAACTCAGTACACGAAGACCATTTTCCACACCCCTATGATTGCACCCGAGCCAATCGGCAGCAAGCACCCATTGCCTATCCTAGCCACCCGCCCTTCCCCCAAACTGTCCTCGAAAAACCTCAGCCTCCAATTTTTGAGGAGGCTGATTTGAGTAATAATAAAACTCCGGGGGTGGTGCGCGGCGCGGAGCACCGCACGGAAAGGGGTAAGTCAGGTGGCCACTGCTGCCGCCCCCGCTCCCGCCGCAGTTTGTCGCTAGAAGGAAGATGGCGGGTCTGGAGGAGCAGTTGTCTGATGAAGAGAAAGGAAAAAGCAGCCCGTGCATCTGCACAGTATAACCTGGAGCAGTTTACTCCTGTAAAAATGGAAGGTCATGAAGATCAGGTATTGATAACAAAACATGGCGACTTGGGAAATGGAAAGTTTTTGGATCCAAAGAACAGAATCTGTTTTAAATTTGATCATTTAAGAAAGGAGGCAACTGATCCAAGACCCTGTGAAGTAGAAAATGCAGTTGAATCATGGAGAACTTCAGTAGAAACTACTCTACGAGCTTACGTAAAAGAACATTACCCGAATGAAGTCTGCACTGTGTATAGCAAAAAACAAACAAACAAAAAAACCAAAAAAAAACACAGATGGACAGCAAACCACTATTGCATGCATAGAAAGCCATCAGTTCCAAGCAAAAAACTTTTGGAATGGTCGTTGGAGGTCAGAATAGAGGTTTATAATCACTCCAACCACTCAAGTGGTTGGCATCTTGAAAATTCAGGTTCATTATTATGAAGACGGTAGTGTTCCGCTAGTGAGTCATAAAGATATACAAAGTTCCCTAACAGTGTCTAATGAAGTGTAAACAGCAAAAGAATTTACAAAGATTGTAGAAGATGCAGAAAATGAATACCAGACTGCCATCAGTGAGAATTATCAGACAATGTCGGACACTACTTTCAAAGCCTTACATTGACAATTGCCAGTTACACGCACTAAGATTGATTGGAACAAGATCCTTAGCGACAAGACTGGCAAAGAGATGCAGAATGCATAAGATGAACATTGCATGACAGGATCATTTTAGTGTGTTTGTGTTAAAAAATTACTGCAAAAGTATTCTGAACTGTCAAGCTGCCCAGTCAGATGGGCTGTTGCCATTTAAGATCACTGTAATTAGTTTGATTAGAGCACAAAGCTTAGCTAATCAACCATTATTTTTCATTTTGTTCAAAGAGGATTGAAAATCAGTTTAGTTTAAATGTCTTACTTTCTGTTAGTCCTTTCTTTCTTACAATGAAGAGATGATTCTTCTAGTTTATGGTTACAAGTTTTTGAAGTGTTTCAAAAATATTTTACTTACTGTAACCCTAAAATTGTTATCTTTTGGTTTATGAAATGGTTAATTTTTGATATTTCTCCAGTTGATGGTTGATGGATTTAGCCATATATGCTGCTAAAGAAATTGTCTACCTTTTCTTCCTCACCTGTTCCATTTATGTAAGGTTGAGATTAGAGGGAAAACATTTTCTGTATCAATTGCGTTTTTAAACCTTTCAAGAAGGTTATTCAGTTAGCTTAGTATTTAATTTTTTTAAAACAAGGCAAGGTCTAATGCTGTTTTGAGATTCTGAAATTAAATGAAAACACTTATTTCAGAAATGCATTTAATGCTTTTTTCTTGTGACAGTTACGCAAATCAGCTTGAATTCCATATGTCCCTGAGTTATTTTTATCATAAAGCCACAAATGTATCATAACAAGGCAAATTGTAATATATATAATCCTGAACTCAAAAGAGAAAAAAGAAAAAAAACTCCGATCTTCTGTGTAGCCGGCCCTACGTGTATAAAACTCTTTCTCTATTGCGATTCCCCTGCCTTGATAAATCTACTCTATCTAGGCAGCAGGCAAGAAGAACCCATGGGGAGGTGACAAAAGGGTGGCTCAGAAGGTCTTATCTTATCTACAACTGCTGCTTCTCAGATGCTTTCGGCTTGAAATAGTCAGTATGCCAGGTCAGGGTATTTTGGGGTGTTATGTCCTTAACTCCTTTGGTCCAAAGAGTTGATTTTACTAATGATTCTACTTGTGTGTATTTGAAAATTGCCTTCGAAACAAAACCCACGCCTTAACCACTGTGTGGTCCCAACTTAGCAGGTTACTGTAGGTTTCTGAGATGGATGGGGGAAGGGAAAGGAAGGGGAGGGTTGAACTTGGGTTAGCCAAATTCCTCAAACGTTTGTAGCTGTAGAACCTCTTTTGTTTTATTTGAAGCATTTTTAAGAGACTAGAAATCGAAGACCTTTCTTTGGGAAGCTGATCTCTCACTCCCTGGGAGGATGCTCAGCCTTGCCTGGCTTGGTGCCCTCAGAGAGCTGCCTTCTGTGGCTCTTGCGCTGGGGTCGGGTAACAGCAGGAAGCCTGTTGACGGGTAACAGCAAGAGAACAGGGGCAGGGGTGCTGGGTCTGGAGAGAGGGCTCCCAGCGACCTGCTTATAGCTCCAGGAACCTTCCAAGCAAGCACAGAGGAGACCTCTCTGAGTAGTGGCCCGGGAGGAGCAGGCAGGCCCCTGGGCAAGGGAATGGGTGGTTACAGCACTTCCAGTTCACTGCAGAAGACCGAAGGGGAACATGGCAAGTCAGGCTGGGACTTGAAATTCCCTGAGTTCATTATGCTAATTTATCTTTGTACACTTTCCCACACAGCAGCTCACTCCATCTCCACAACGCTTCAGGAAATGGGCAAGGTGGATGCTGTGCCTCCCAGTTTTCAGCACTGAGGGGAGAGTTTCTGTGACTTGTCAAGGTCACACAATCAAAGGTCACAGAAGGGAAGGCACCATGGGAGCCCAGGACGTCCATGCTCTTTCTGCTCTGTCTCTCAGCATCGGCGGGTTTGGAATCTTTAATTTTGGGGGATCCATTTGGTCTAGAAAGTGGGGGTGTAGCCTGTGGTCGCCTGGGAGAGGCAGACAAAGCAGGCTGAGTGCCCCTGGGAGGGAGGTGCCTCATGCAGGGTCTGGTTTAGGAGGCAAGAGGCTGGATTCATCAACTGTGAGCGAGGGAATTGAATATGGAGGAAGGGGCCCGAGTTCGGGAGGGGCAGAGAACAGATCCAGGAAAGGGTTCCTGGGCCTTGGGGTCCTGATGAGCCAGAGGCATCACCGGTCTGAGCCCAGGCTGCAGTGCAGGCCCAGCTGGGTGGAGGCACCACCCTGTGAAGACACCGCCCCGGGGCTCCAGGCTGATTCACACCCTGGACGCCCCCTTCCCGGGTCCTCACTTCCCACATTCCATCAGCTGCTGCTCCCTCTGGTATTGTTTACTTCTCTCTCGCTTTATTTACCCGGTCCCCAACCCCCTCATTATTGCCTTGTGTTATCACCCAGAGTTTTACTGTGAGTAAAACCTACCTGTTTTGTTTCTTTGTTTCACAACTTTCTTAAAAGTAAAAATAAAAAAAGTCATTTAGATGTTTACGAAAAAAAAAAAAAACAGAGACAAGGTGGGCTCCTATCACTTTGGCTTGGAAAAGGGTGGGCACCAGTTACACTCCCGAGAGGCAGGAGCAGAGTTGTGACTCCAGCTTGATTAGTTTACTATGGTAAAGTGTGCATAGTGTAAAATTCATCATTTTAATCATTTTAATTTATTACTTATTTATTTTTAGAGACAGGGTCTCTCTCTTGCCCAGGCTGGAGTGCAGTTGCGTGATCATAGCTCACTGTAGCTTCGAACTCCTGGGCTCAAGCAATCCTTCCACTTCAGCCTCCTGAGTAGCTGGGACTACAGGAGGGGACCACTGTGGCAGCCAGGTCTCACTAACGCAGGCTTCCAGTGCAGCTGTTTCAGTACTGAGTGGTTAAGTTAAATATTAAAAGCTGAAGAAAAGCCAGTGCCCTTATACAAATGATACAGGAGTTATCAAGAAATAATTTTTAGGCAGATAGTAAATGTAAAGGTTCTCGGTGGACATTTTCTTGTAATAAGAAACAACCCCTGAACCATCTCTTTTCTTTTTTTTTTTTTTTTTTTTTTTTTGAGCCAAAGTCTCGCTGTCGCCCAGGCTGGAGTGCAGTGGCGCAATCTCGGCTCACTGCAGGCTCCGCCCCTCGGGGTTCACGCCATTCTCCTGCCTCAGCCTCCCGAGTAGCTGGGACTACAGGCGCCTGCCACCTTGCCCGGCTAATTTTTTGTATTTTTAGTAGAGACGGGGTTTCACTGTGGTAGCCAGGATGGTCTCGATCTCCTGATCTCGTGATCCGCCCGCCTCGGCCTCCCAAAGTGCTGGGATTACAGGCGTGAGCCACCGCGCCCGGCTGAACCATCTCTTTTCTAACAGAAAAGGTGGCTTGAAGGGCTGGGCCGGCAAGCTTTAATATGCAAATGCAGGCCATTAGAAACTGGGCTCACTCAATATGGCGATTCCCACCATCTTCTCCTTGTAACCAGGAGTACCAAGTGTCATGGCCACCTCCAGATAACACCATGTGTTTGGAACATCATGGCGACCTACCTTTGCATATTAGAGGACTAAGGTGGGAGGGCCAGGTTTTTCGAGGGCTATGTAAATGACTCACCTGGTCAAACCAATCCCCTGGGTCTTATGGAAACCAGACACCACCCCCTCCAGCATCCCAATATAAGCAGCCACTTTTCTGCCACACATGGGGTTTTCTTTTTGTTTGAATCCCCCCTCCCTCTGTCTCTGTATGGGGGGGTTTTCCTCTTCCTTCCTTCTTTCTGGCCTGTTAAACTTTTCGTGCCTTAAAGTCACTCCACGTGTGTCCATGTCGTTAATCCTATCAGTGCGAGACGGAAGACGCTGGTGTTCCTCCAGTCATCGGAACCGTATCACGAAGGCTGGAATGTAACAAAAGCCCACCAAGAGTTTTGCCTAGGCCTTTCCTGGGCCTTAAAGCATGACAAAATAATGAAGGAATTCTTAACAGGACCCATTTAGGATTAAACAAGTTTTATTGGGGTTCTGAAGAAACTCCACAGGCCTCCACAAACATGTTTATTGGAGGTCTGAAGGAACTCCCCAAACCTCCGTGATTTAGCAGGAGACAAGATAAGGGTAATCACCCCAGCACAGCACCCAGACCCATTTAGATTAACTTACTGAGGCTCCTGAAGTAGGTCTTCCGGACTCAGACCATAGTTATAGATTAAAAGAAGTTAATCACTTACGTCTTTAGATGAATGCACACTTACATACATAGAGCTTAGAAGGTATATAAGCTCTGAAAAACTCTGTAATTTTGAGTTGGTCTGGTGATAATTTCCAGGCCTTCTTTCTGTAATGGGTTACAGAAATAAAAACTCTCCTCCTCCCCAGTTCATCTGCATCTCATTACTGGGCCTCAAGAAATAGCAGCCTGACCCTCAGTTTGGTCCAGGAACACCGCCATGCCCAGCTAATTTTATTTTTTAAAATTTTTGGTAGAGGCTGAGTCTCACTATGTTGCCCAGGCTGGTCTCCAATTCCCAGCCTCAAGGCATCCTCCTGCTTCGTACTCCCAAAACACTGGATTATAGGCAGGAGCCACCATACCCAGTCATGCCATTTAACCATTTTTAAGTGTATAACTCAATAGCACTTAGTACATTCACAATTTTGTGCAACCTTCCCCACTATCTAGTTCCAGCATATTCCATCATTCCAACATTCCAAATGGAAATCTTTCTACCTATGAAGCAGTCATTCCCCACTCCCCTTTTCCCCTACCCCCTGGCAACCACCAATCTATTTTCTGTCTCTACAGATTTGCCTAGTCTGGGTATTTCATATAAATGGCATCATACGGCTGGGCGCAGTGGCTCACGCCTGTAATCCCAGCACTTTGAGAGGCCGAGGCAGGCGGATCAGGAGGTCAGGAGATCGAAACCATCCTGGCCAACATGGTGAAACCCTGTCTCTACTAAAAATGCAGAAATTAGCCAGGCATGGTGGTGGCATCTGTAGTCCCAGCTACTCAGGAGGCTGAGGCAGGAGAATCGCTTGAACCCAGGAGGCGGGGGTTGTGGTGGGCTGAGATGGCGCCACTGCACTCCTACCTGGGCGACAGAGGGAGACTCCATCTCAAAAAAAAATTAAAAAATAAATAAATAAATGGAATTATACAATATAAGGCCTTTTGTATCTGTCTTCTTTCACTTAGCAGCAGAATGTTTCTTAGGTTGGTTCATGTCGTAGCATGTAGTACTTCATTCCTTTTTATGGCTGAGTAATATTTCATTGCATGGATATGCCACTTTTATCCACTCATCGGCTGATGACATGTAGTTGTTTCTACCTTTTGCCTATTGTGAAGAATGTTGCTGTGAACATTCGTGTACACATTTTTGTTCGAACACTTGTTTTCAGTTATCAGGAGTTGAATACCTAGGAGGGGAATTGCTGGATTACACTGCTAATTCTATGAGTAACTTACTCGGGAACATTGGTTTGATTTTAGTTGCATAACTCAGGTTCTAATTTTATGTCACCATGCCTCAGTTTCCCTATAGGAGAGGGTGCAGAGGTGTCAGGTCAGACTGGTACCAGAGCCTGCCAGGCAAGGGCCACCTGCAAGGTTAGAGAGACTGTGTCTCCCATTGTGCTAGTTCTCCCCTTCTTGTTCCCTGGCTGTTAGGAATGTGCGTGATAACGACCAGCATGGATTCAGTGCTTACCAAGTTCCAGACGCCATTCCCAATGGGAATTGTGAATGAAATGGCACTTGTCCTTTTACCTGAAATCCTTCCTCATGGCACTGTCATCCATTTTATTTCTTATTTATTTATTTATTTATTTATTTAGAGACAGGGTCTTGCCCTGTCGCCCAGGCTGGAGCGCAGTGGCACAATCACGGATCACTGCAGCCTCGACTTCCTGGGCTCAAGCAATCCTCTAGCTTCAGCCTTCTGAGTACCTGGGACTACAGGCATGCATCATCACACTCAGCTAATTTTTAAATTTTTTGTAGATACGGGGTCTCACCATGTTCCTCAGGCTGGTCATGACCTCCTGGGTTCATGTGATCTTCTTGTCTTAGCCTCCCAAAATGCTGGGATTACTGGTATGAGCCACTGTGCCCAGCCCTTCATCTATTTGAATATTATTTCAGTCATTTCATCAAATGTCCAGGTGTGTATGGAATGGCGAGGTTATGTAACAAGGTTTGGCTTCCTGTGGCCCAGATCCCCTTAATCACTGTGGGAATGCTCTTGTGTCTGGGACCCCAGGACTTATGGGAGGGGCAATATGATATAGTGACTATGCTACCTCCTGGCTGTGTGACCTGGGCCAAATTCCTTAACTGCCTATACCTGAGTTCTCCATCTATAAAACAAGAGCACTTTCTAAAATAGGGTTGTTGTGAGGATAGAAGTTAGTACGCGTAACACAGAGGTCCATATTCTAACCCCAAAACCTGTGAATGTGACCTTATTTGGGAAAAGAGTCTTTGCAGGTGTAATTAAGTCAGGGATCTTGAGATAAGGAGATCATCTTGGATTATCCAAGTGGGCCCTAAATCCAATGACAATGACAGGGGCAGAAGAGGAGGAGACATGCAGGGAGAAGGAGGTTGGAGTGAGGCAGCCACACACCAAAGAACACCTGGGGCCACCAGGAGCTAGAAGGGGCAAGGAAGGAGTCTCCTCTTGAGTCTTTGGAGGGAGCTTGGCCCAGCCAAATACCTTTTCAGGTTCCAGTTTCCAGAACTGTGAGAAAGTAAGTTCTTGTTGTTTTAAGCCACCCAGTTTTTGGCAATTTATTACAACATCCACAGGAAACTAATACAATGCTTAAAGTAGGACTCTTCTTAAGGAAATGAGAGTGAGCTACTATTATGTTAGGGTTAGCTATGATTTTGCTCCCTGAGCTGTGTCAACTACAGCCCAGAGAGTGCTGGGCCACAGGAACCTCTGGGCCATATGCTGGGACTATGGGTGGCCCCAGGCTCTCTGCAGCTTTTTAAATGGTCACTCAGGCTCCCACGCCTAGTGGATACTTCCTCCCCTGAGGATTGACTCAGAATTTCAGAAGACCTCTGGACTCAGGCCAGTTCTCACAGCATCATGGAATATCTGGCTACAGGGAGTCCTCCTGGGAGCTGCTCTAACAGGGGCCCGGGGCTGGGGCTGCAGCTTTAGCAACCTTCAGGGACAGTGGGGGTGTCCATCCGACATTGTCCAGTGCTAGAAGGTCTGTTCTGACCCAGTGTGCCCTGTCCCCTAAGATGCAGTGCCAGAGCCATCTGATTCAGGGCCGTCACCCTTGTCTAGAGCCAGCTTATCTGACGCCAGGTCAGAAGGCCTCGGCAGGAAATGCTGCCTCCCACTTTGTTCTTTTTTTTTTTTTTGAGCCAGAGTTTCACTCTTGTTGCCCAGGCTGGAGTGCAATGGCGCGATCTTGGCTCACCGCAACCTCCGCCTCCGAGGTTCAAGTGATTCTCCTGCCTCAGCCTCCCGAGTAACTGGAATTACAGGCATGCACCACCACGCCCAGCTAATTTTATATTTTTAGCAGAGATGGGTTTTCTCCATGTTAATCAGACTGGTCTCAAACTCCCGACCTCAGGTGATCCACCCACCTCGGCCTCCAAAAGTGCTAGGATTACAGGGGTGAGCCACCGTGCCGGGCTCCACTTTGTTCTTGAGGAAGGATCAGGCTGAAATTCTAGGAATTTCCAAATGGACTGGGTTGGCTGGAGGGAAGCGGAAGTTAAAGGAATGTGTGGCTCAGGACTTGGGGTCTAGCTGGGAAGATGGTGGATCCCTATTCAGTCCAGTGAGTGAGAAGCCCCTTCTGGCTTCCAGCACTTCGACAGGAGCCGCACAGGATGCCAAAGGTCCGTTTATTCCTGTTCTCCGCAGGATCTGCCCTCTTGGGATTTCAAAGCATTTATAGTGTCTCAGTCGTGTTTGCTCAGTGGATGGATCACTGCTTTTAGGACATCAAGTAAAAATGTAAAGAGCCTAACAATGATTAGTGAGTCATTTAATATCTAGAATTATTACCCACTGGCTTATTCTCTCTTCCAAAATTTGGGTTTTTGTAAATTGAATTTTCTGAAGTGGTTACATATTTAAAGGAAAAAAAAAGGAGAAAAGTAAATTCTGCAGTCATATGTTCCAAAGAAGTAGGTACTATATATTATTCGGGAGTTTCTATGTGCCAGAAACTATTTTATTGATTGATTGATGGAGACAGGGTCTTGCTATGTCACCCGGGCTGGAATGCAGTGGTATGACCATGGCTCACTGCAGCCTCAATCTCCCAGGCTCAAGCAATCCTCCCACCTCAGCCTCCTGAGTAGCTGGGACTACAGGCTCATGCCACCGCTCCCGGCTCCTTTTAAAATTTTTTATAGAGATAGAGTCTTGCTATGTTACCAGGACTGGTCTTGAACTCCAGGGCTCAAGCAATCCTCCCACCTCAGCCTCTCAAAGTGTTGGGATTACAGGCGTGAGCCATCATGCCCGACTCAGGCACTATTTTAAATCATTAAATATATTATCTCTTTTAATCTTTATAGTTACTCTGTGTGATAAGCATGATCATGCATCACTTAACAACAGGGATACGCTCTGAGAAATGCATCGTTAGGTGATTTCTTTGTTGTAAGAACGTCATAGAGTGTCCTACACAAACGTAGATGGCATGGCCTCCTACACACCTAGGCTATATGGTGTCAGCTACTGCTCCTAGGCTACAAACCTGTATAGCATGTTACTGTACTGAATACTGTAGGCAATTGTAACACAATGGTAAGTTTTGTGTATCTAAACATGTCTAAACATAGAGAAGGTATAGTAAAAATACTGTAAAAAAGATTAAAAATGGGCCAGGCATGATGGCTTCTGCCTGTAATCCTAGTGCTTTGGGAGGCCAAGGCAGAGGGAATGCTCAAGGCCACGAGTTCAAGATTAGCCTGGGCAACATAGTGAGACCCCTGTCCCTAAAATTTTTTTTAAAAATTAGCCAGGCATGGTGACATGTACCTGTAGTCCTAGCTTCTTGGGAGGCTGAGGAAGGAGGATCACTTGAGACTAGGAGTTTGAGATCAGCCTGGGCAACACAGCAAGACCCCATCTCAAAAAAGAAAAGAAAAAAATGGTATGGTATATATATGGCAGATGTATATAGGGCACTTACCATGAATGGAGTTTGCAGGACTAGAAGTTGCTCTGAGTGAGTTCATTAGTAAATAGTGAGTGAATGTGAAGGCCTATGACATTACTATACATGTTTGTATGACTGGAGCACAGTGGGTTTGTTTACACCAGCATCACCCGAAACGCACAAGTAATGTGTTGTGCTATCACCCTCAACATGTGAATAACGTCAACAGCTATAATGTCAGTAGGTGATAGGAATTTTAAGTTCCATTATAATTTTTTTTTTTTTTTTGAGACGGAATTTCGCTCTTGTTGCCTAGGCTGGAGTGCAATGGCACACTCTTGGCTCGCTGCAACCTTGGCCCCCTGGGTTCAAGCAATTCTCCTGTCTCAGCCTCCTGAGTGACTGGGATTATAGGCATGCACCACCACACCCAACTAATTTTGTATTTTTAGTTGTGGGGGCTCAGTCAGGATGGTGGGGAAAACTATAAGCCACAAACCTTCTTGGAAGGCCTGAAGGTTTTTGCAAGTCTCAGGATAAGGTTATGGCTGAAGGCAACCTAATCCTTACCTTGAGTAAATAGCTTAAAGTGGGTACAAAGGAAGGTAGAGTAGTTTATCTAACTAGCTGGTTTATTCATGTGGTCTTAAGACCAACCTTTGATCATTCACGCGTGCATGGTAGCTCTCTCCAGGGTGGGGGCGACCAGGTTAATTACCCACGGTGTGTTTACTCACGACCTTTGTCAGTTAATCTTTACTGAATGCAAGTCTTGATGGTAAGTCGAGGCAGTGGCTGCTGACTCTGTACAGAACCTTCCTTGGTGTCTGTCAGTGGCACGGACACTTAGCCAGACTGGCAAAGCAGAATATCTATGTGTAAGTGTACATTATTCATCCGTCGTTGGGTAAGGATCTGCAGGACAGACCCCCGCATTTAGTAGAGACGGGGTTTCTCCATATTGGTCAGGCTGGTCTCGAACTCCTGACCTCAGGTGATCCACCTGCCTCGACCTCCCAAAGTGCTGGGATTACAGGAGGGAACCACCGCATCCGGCCCCATTATAATCTTGTGGGACCACTGTCATACATGCAATCCATTGTTTACTGAAATGCTGTTTGTGACACATGATGTACTATTATTGTTATTATTGTTGAAACAGGGTCTCACTTTGTCACCCAGCCTGGAATGCAGTTGCACAGACATGGCTCACTGCAGCTTCGACCTCCTGGGCTCAAGTGATCCTCTTGCCTTAGTCCCCCACAAGTAGCTGGGACTACAGGTATGCACCACCATGCCCAGCTAATGTTTTTTTTTTTTTTTTTTGTATTTTTTTGTGGAGACAGGGCTTCGCCATGTCGCCCAGGCTAGTCTGAAGTTCCCGAGTTCAAGTGATCCACCCGCCTCAGCCTCTCAAATTGTTGGGATTACAGGTGTGAGCCACTGCACCTGGCCTGACTGTACTGTTATTTTATCCGCCTTCTTAGGGATGGATCCAGGTTTTATGAAGTTTATAAAATAGAGATGGCCAGGCATGGTGGCTTATGCCTGTAATCTTAGCACCTTGGAAGGCCAAGGCTGTAGGATTGAGCCTAGGAGTTCTAGACCAGCCTGGGCAACACAGTGAGACCCCCGTCTCTACAAAAAATAGAAAATTAGCCAGGCATGGTGGTGCATGCCTGTAATCCTAGCTAAATTTGGGAGGCTGAGATGGGAGGATCGCTTGAGCCTAGGAGTTTGATCATAGTGTGAGCTATGATCACGCCACTGCACTCCAGCCTGGGTGACAAAATGAGACTCTTTCTCTTAAAAAAAAAAAAAATTCAGAGGACTTTCTTTAAAAGATTAAACTGCAATGATACAGTTATAATACAAAATTAGGTAGAGAGCCTTAGCAAGTAAGTAGTCCCAAAGCTTAAGCTTCATTAGCTTCATGGCCTGATTTGAGGATGGAGAAAATTAGTTTAGAAGAAGCTAAGTTTTTGTCCAAGGTCACACAGCTCAAAATCAGTGGAGAGGGAATTTAAAGCCAGGTCTGCCCAACTTTTCATCAGCAAATTACCCTTCTCTGAAAACGGGAGTAACACACATATAGCATTCACTATGTGCCACACACATAGGAAGCACTTTACATATTTTAAATAGTTAATCTTCACAACACGCTATTATGTAGGTATTATTTTCATCCTCCACTTTTATATATGAGGACATTGAGGCACGGAGAGGTTAAGTATTACTAACTTGAGGCTGGGCGCGGTGGCTCACGCTTGTAATCCCAGCACTTTGGGAGGCCGAGGCGGGCGGATCACAAGGTCAGGAGATCGAGACCATGGTGAAACTCCATCTCTACTAAAAATACAAAAAATTAGCCGGGAGTGGTGGCGGGCGCCTGTAGTCCCAGCTACTTGGAGAGGCTGAGGCAGGAGAATGGCGTGAACCCGGGAGGCGGAGCTTGCAGTGAGCCGAGATTGCGCCACTGCACTCCAGCCTGGGTGACAGAGCGAGACTCCGTCTCAAAAAAAAAAAAAAAAAAAAAATAAGCATTAATAACTTGCCCAAGGTCTCACAGCTAATTGACGGGAACTGTAAGAAACAATGAGAACTGGTTTGCTGAGGCATCCAGTTTGAGTTTGTAGTAAACAGAAACTAGAAGATGCACCCTGAGCCTCATAAAAGCCAACTTGAGCCTGAACCTCTGCTTTATGGCTTCTTTAAGATCTTACTTTCTAATCCCAACCAAATCCTTGGCTCTCAGCCTGCCTCTATGGGAGTTTTGTCAGGTAATTTGGTTCATATAATTAGGATTTAAAGGAGAATGAGAGGTCGGGTGCAGTGGCTCACGTCTGTAATCCCAATACTTTGGGAGATCAAGGTGGCAGCATCACTTGAGCTCAGGAGTTTGAGACCAGCCTAGACAACATAGGGAGGCCCTGTCTCTACAGAAAAAAAAAAAAAAAAAAAAAAAAAAAAATTAGCTGAGCATGGTGGTGCACACTTGCAGTCCCAGCTACTCAGGAGGCTGAGGTGGGGAGATTGCATAAGCCTGGTAGGTCCGGGCTGCTGTGAGCTGTGATGGTGCCACTGCACTCTAGCCTGGGTGGCAGAGCAAGACTCTTGTCTCAAATAAATAAATCAATAGATAAAAATAAAAGACAATGGGCCAGGCGTGGTGGCTCACGCCTGTAATCCCAGCCCTTTGGGAGGCCGAGACAGTCAGATCACCTGAGGTCAGGAGCTTGAGACCAGCCTGACCAAAATGGAGAAACCCTGTCTCTACTAAAAATACAAAATTAGCCAGGTGTGGTGGTGCATGCCTGTAATCCCAGCTACTCAGGAGGCTGAGGCAGGAGAATCTCGAATCCAGGAGGCAGAGGTTGCAGTAAGCTGAGATGGAGCCATTGCATTCCAGCCTGGGCAACAAGAGCGAAACTCCGTCTCAAAAAACATAAATAAAAAATAAAATAAAATAAAAGAGAATGAATTATTCCCTAAAAAGATAAGGTGGTAAGTTTATCATAACTCATGATAAACTTTTTGGGGTCATACTCTTTGACCTAATAATTCTTATGGATGCCTGGTCTGAAAAAATCATCTTAAAGACAATGCTTTATGCATAATAGTGTTAACCATACAGTGAAAACTGGAAAACAATTCATATGTTCAGCAATAGCAAAATGGTTAAGCAAATCATGGATGAACTATTAGACAACAAGCAAAGAAAGTTTACAGAGAGGTATAATAACCTGGCAGAGTGCTTATGTTATGATGTTAGGCTTTGAAAATAATCTATAAAATTATATGCATCGTTTATCAGTTGCTGTGTAACAAATCATTACAAAATGTAGGGCTTAAAACAACACACATTTATTATTTCAGAGTGCATGGGTCAGCCTAGGCTGGGTCCTTTTCTTCAGAGTTTGTCATGAGGTTACAATCAAAGTATTGCCCAGGGCTGTACTCCCATCTGAAGACTTGACTGGTGCAGTATCTGCTCCCAAGCTCAGTCTCATAGATTTTGTCTGGATTTAGTTCCTTGAGGCTGTTGGAATGAGGCTTCCCTCAGTTGACCAGGCAGCCGCCTGTATCAGGGCAGGCATGTGAGAAGAGCCAAAGAGAGAAAATGCTGGCATGATGCAGTTCAGTCTTTTATGACCTAATCTTGAAATTGACATTGACACTTTTGCTGTATTCTATTTGTTAGAAGCAAGTCACTAACTAAAGTTCAGCCCACACTCAAGGGGAAGGAATTATAGAAAAGTGGAGTACTAGAAGATGGGATGAATGAAGGCCATTTTAGAAGGCTGCCTATTATACAAGTCATAATTTTTAACTTTGTTAAAACCACATGGATAGGATAAAAGTTGGAAAGACATACACAGCAAAATGACTATCGTGGCTCTTTCTGAGTTGAAGGATTCGGATATTGGTTCTTTCCTTCTTAAATGCTTCTGTACTGAATAGGCAACCTAGAAATAAATCCAAATATTTCGACCCAACTGACTTTTGAGAGGACAAACATTGGGGAGAAGATACCCTCTTCAACCAACGGTGCTGGAAAACTGAATATACATATGAGAAAAATGAAACTAGATGCCTATCACCATATGCAAAATCAACTCAAAATGGATGAAACACTTAAATATAAAACTTGGAACTCTAAAGCTACCAGAAGAAAACAAAGGAAATGCTTCAGAACATTACGCTAGGCAAAAATTTCATGGCAAAGACTCCAAAAGCACAGGCTACAAAAACAAAAGTAGAGAATTGAGTCTGTATTAGACTAAAAAGCTTCTGCTCAGCAAAGGAAACAATCAACAGAGTGAAGAGACAACCTATTGAATGGGAGAAAATTGCCAGCTATTCGTCCCACAAGGGACTAATATCCAGAATATACAAGGAACTCAAACAACTCAACAGTGAAAAACAAAATCCCATCAAAAAGTGGGCAAAAAGTCAGGTGTGGTGGCCCATGCCTGTAATCTCAGCACTTTGGGAGGCTCAGGTGGGAGAATTGCTTAAGCCCAGGAGTTCAAGACCAGCCTGGGCAACATGGTGAAACACTGTCTCTACAAAAAATACAAAAATTAGCCAGGAGTGGTGGTAACACACTGTAGTCTCAGCTCCTAGGGAGGCTGAGGTGTGAGGATGGCTTGAGCCCGGGAGGTTGAGACTGCAGTGACCCAAGATTGTACCACTGCACGCTCCAGCCTGGGCAACAGAGTGGGGCGCAAAAAAGAACGTGGATAGACATTTCTCAAAAGAAGACATACAAATGGCCAACAAATATGTGAAAAAATGCTCAACACTAATTACCAAAAAAATGCAAATCAAAATCACAATGAGATGTTATCCCACCCCAGCTAAATGGCTATTACTAAAAGACAAAAAATAACAAATGCTATGAGAATTCTGAGAAAAGGGAACTCTTACAGATGGTTGGTGGAAATGTAAATTCTTGGAGCCACTATAAAAAACAGTATGGGGGTTTCTCAAAAACCAAAAATGGAATTATCATACGATCCAGCAATCCCATTGCTGGGCATTTAGCTAAGGAAAAGAAGTCAGTGTATTGAAGAGACACCTGCACCCTCGTATTTATTGCAGCACTATTCACAATAGCTCAGATATGGAATCACTGTAGGTGTCCAACAACAGATTAATGGATAAAGCAAATGTGGTATATATTCATGGTAGAATGCCATTCAGTCATAAAAAAGAATGACATCCTGCATTTGTGGCAATATGGGTGAGCCTGGAGGATGTTGTTACAAACAGATACGATGTTTTGTTTTGGGAAGACAAGAGAGGGTGGATCCCCACACCTGCCTTCCAGAAAAAAATATATATATATATTTATATATTTTTATTTTTTTGCTTTGAGACAGAGTCTTGCTCTGTTGCCCAGGAGTGCAGTGGTGTGATCACTGCGCAATGCAGCCATGACCTCTCGAGCTCAAATGATCCTCTCACCTCAGCCTCCTGAGTAGCTGAGACCACAGGTGTGTGCCATCATGCCCAGCTAATTTTTTTTTAAATGTAGAGATGAGGTCTCACCATGTGGCCAAGGCTGGTCTCACACTCCTGGGCTCAAGCAATCCTCCTACCTCAACCTCTCAAAGCGCTAGGATTGTAGCCGTGAGCCACTATGCCTGGCTGAAAAATATCCTTTATAAAGCAAGCTTTCTTGATAAAGCATGCCGCTGGTCATGCTTCCGACTTTCTTGTGAAATTTGTAACCACTGGGGAGGAGGTTAAACATTTTTATGAGGGGTTATCTATGTTATAGGCATTGCTTCTTTGTGAGGGGTAATCTACGCTATGGACATTGTTTAAAGATCTTGCTGCAGAAGGAGAAGTCAAACATTACTCATTATGGCAGTTTCACTTCAAAGTGGTATCCTTCTTGCCAAGCAACAGGCTATTTTCCTATAGGGCAGACGGTGAGAGGTTGGTTAATGGATACAAAATTACCGCTAGATAGGAGCAATGAATTCTGGTTCTGCAGCCCTATAGGGCGAGTATGATTAACTAGATGTATTTATTTATTTTATTTATTTATTTTTTTGAGATGGAATCTTGCTCTATCACCCAGGCTGGAGTGCAGTGGCGTGATCTCGGCTCACCACAACCTTCACCTCCGGGGTTCTAGCAATTTTCCTGCCTCAGCCTCCCAAGTATCTGGGACTACAGGTGCACACTGCCACGGCTGGCTAACTTTTTTTTTTTGTATTTTAGTAGACACAGGGTTTCACCATGTTGCCCAGGCTGGTCTCGAACTCCTGAGCTCAGGCAATCCACCCACCTTGGCCTCCCAAATTGCTAGGATTACAGGCATGAGCCACTGCACCCGGCCATCCAAATTTCATCTTGTAGCTTCCATGAGTCCCACGTGTTGTGGGAGGGACCCGGTGGGAGACGACTGAATTATGGGGATGGGTCTTTCCCGTGCTGTTCTCGTGATAGTGAATGGATCTCATGAGATCTGATGGTTTTTAAAATGGGAGTTGCCCTGACAAGCTCTTTTTTTGCCTGCTGCCATCCATGTAAGATGTGACTTGCTTCTCCTTGCCTTCCACCATGATTGTGAGGCCTCCCCAGCCATGTGGAACTGTAAGTCCAGTAAACCTCTTTCTTGTGTAAATTGCCCAGTCTTGGATATATCTTTATCAGTAGTGTGAAAACAGACTAATACAGGGCGCTTCTTCTTCTTCTTTTTTTTTTTGAGATGGAGTCTTGCTCTGTCACCCAGGATGGAGTGCAGTGGTGCTGAGAGGTGACAACGTGCTAGCAGCCCTTGCTCCCTCTCAGCACCTCCTCGGCCTCAGCATCCGCTCTGGCCATGCTTGAGGAGCCCTTCAGCCCACCACTGCACTGTGGGAGCCCCTCTCTGGGCTGGCCAAGGCTGGAGCTGGCTCCCTCTGCTTGTGGGGAGGTGTGGAGGGAGAGGTGTGGGTGGGAACCAGGGCTGCGCATGGCACTCATGGGCCAGCACGAGTTCCGGGTAGGCGTGGCTCTGCAGGCCCCACACTTGGAGTGGCCGGCTGGCGCTGCCGGCCCTGGGCAGTGAGGGGATTAGCACCCGGGCCAGCAGCTGCGGAGAGTGCGCTGGGTCCCCCAGCACTGCCGGCCCACCCATGCCAGGCTCGAATTCTCACTGAGCTTCAGCTGCCTCCCCATGGGGCGGGGCTCGGGACCTGCAGCCTGCCATGCCTGAGCCCCCACCCCCAGTGGGCTCCCGCACAGCCTGAGCCTCCCCCGACAGGCGCCTCCCCCTGCTCCGAGGTGCCAGGTCCCATCAACTGCCCAAGGGCTGAGGAGTGCGGGCGCGTGATGCAGGACTGGTGGGCAGCTCCGCCCGTGGCCCTGGCATGTGATCCACTAGGCGAAGCCAGCTGGGCTCCTGAGTCGGATGGGGACTTGGAGAACTTTTACCTCTAGCTAAAGGATTGTAAATGCACCAATCAGCACTCTGTGTCTAGCTCAAGGTTTGTAAACGCACCAATCAGCACTCTGTGTCTAGCTCAAGGTTTGTATATGCACCAATCAGTACTCTGTGTCTAGCTCAGGGATTGCAAATGCACCAATCAGCACCCTGTCAAAACAGACTTATCAGCTCTCTGTAAAATGAACAAATCAGTGCTCTGTAAAATGGGCCAATCAGTGCTCTGTAAAATGGGCCAATCAGCAGGATGTGGGTGGGTCGGATAAATGAATAAAAGCAGGGTGCCTGACCTGGCAGCTGCGGCAACTTGCTTGGGTACCCTTCCACGCTGTGGAAGCTTTGTTCTTTTGCTCTTTGCAATAAATCTTGCTGCTGCTCACTCTTTGGGTCCACGCCATCTTTATGAGCTGTAACACTCACCACGAAGGTCTGCAGCTTCACTCCTGAAGCCAGCAAGCCCACGAACCCACCAGGAGGGACGAACAACTCCAGATGCACTGCCTTTAAGAGCTGTAACAGTCACCGAGAAGGTCTGCAGCTTCACTCCTGAAGCCAGCGTGACCACGAACCCACCAGAAGGAAGAAACTCTGAACACGTCCGAACATCAGAAGGAAGAAACTTCGGACACACTATCTTTAAGAACCGTAACACTCACCGCGAGGGTCCGCGGCATCATTCTTGAAGTCAGTAAGACCAAGAACCCACCAATTCCAGACACAGCGCCATCTCGGCTCACTGCAAGCTCCAGCTCCTAGGTTCACGCCATTCACCATTCTCCTGGCTCAGCCTCGCGAATAGCTGGGGCTACAGGCGCCTGCCACCACACCTGGCTAATTTTTTGTATTTTTAGTAGAGATGGGGTTTCACCGTGTTAGCCAGGATGGTCTTGATCTCCTGACCTCAGGATCCGCTACAGGGCCCTTCCTGACTAACCCAGGCTTCCTCCTAGGGATCCTAGTGTACAGTATTGACTTACAACAGTCCAACCTTTGGTATGCCTTGAAATGCCTCTTCTCTCCTTCTCTCCTGCATGACAATGGTAGCTAATAGCGCTTTGGGTCACCTTCCTATGGAGTGTTTATGTGCTATGAGTTATCTGATTTAATTAACAAAACAAGCAAAGTAGCTGTTTTAATGCCCATTTTACAGATGAGGGAGCCAAGGCTGCACACTATAAGGTATCTGACCTGAGGTCACACAGCTATGGAATGGAAGAGCCAAGTCTCTAAGAGCAAATACCAGTCTGTTTTAACCTCTCCTGTGCTTGACCTGGGAGCTGCTCATACTCCTGAAAGACACAATCCTGAATGTCATTATCCCAAATGTTGAAATCCCAAAAGATCAAAATCCCGAGAACATAATCCAGAAAAAAAATTATTTAAAAGGTATTTATGTATTAAAAAGGAAATATATTTGAGAAACATACAAAAACGTGATAGAACACTTCATAGGCCAGTTTACATAATAAAATGGGCAATAACATTCACATTTTTGCAAGCATAAACATTTAGATATACTAACAGCAATTGTGTGGGTATAGCAGTTATAAGAAGGACTGTGTTCATAAAGAAATAGATCAAGAGCCGGGTGTGGTGGCTCACGCCTGTAATCTCAGCACTTTGGGAGGCCGAGGTGGGCGGATCACTTGAGGTCAGGGGTTCGAGACCAGCCTGGTCAACACTGTGAAACCCCGTCTCTACTAAAAATACAAAATATTAATAATAATAATAAGCTAGGTGTGGTGGTGGGCGCCTGTAATTCCAGCTACTCAGAAGGCTGAGACAGGAGAAGTGCTTGAACCCGGGAGGCGGAGGTTGCAGTGAGCCAAGATTGCACCACTTCACTCCAGCCTGGACAACAGAGCAAGACTCTGTCTCAAAAAAAAAAAAAAAAAAGAAAAATAGATCAAAAAGAGAAATGCATAAACACATATCGCTATGGTTGGTAATTGTGTGCACCCAGCTTTGTAAATATGGTCACCTGAAAGATCATGACGAACAACTAAGTCTTTTGATGAGATAGATAAAAAACCACAATGAGTCACCACCACATATGCAATCTCCCAAAGAGCTGTGATCACAAGAAAATTTATCTTTCATAAATGTAGATGTACAAAAAGGACATCTCTTCATTTATTAAGGAAATTTCAACATTTTAAATGTATACACGCAATGCTTACACACAGCTAACCTTGTGATAATGCACTTTGGTAGAGTCAAATTTGCAAAAACTGCGTTAGAACTTTCTAAATGTCCTATACAATTTATACCTCCAGTATGGGAAGTGATGTGGAGCTGAAATATGTAGCATAGCAGATTATAAAAAATAATGCTAAGAATTTAAAATAGTGAAAAAAAGAACTATTAATAAAAAAATGTAAAAGAGGAATGATAGCAGCAAGATGGTGAATTAGAGACACCTGGTGCTCATCCCCCCTCACAAGAAAGGATCAAGGCAATGAATACAAAGATAAGATTTGTCTGGAACGTCCAAGGGAAAGCGTTGGAGTGCAGCAGAGGAGTGGAGACCAGAAGTCCAGGAGGGCAATGTGGAGTCACCCAGCTGCTGCAGCCCTGTCTTCCTGCCTGGATTGGATCTGCCCAGAGTCAGGAGGAACCTCCCATCGTGTGGAAAAGGTAAGCAGAAGAACCCCACCAGCCCCCTTTGCCACCTCATACACCTACAGGCCTCACTAACCCACAGTCCTTGCAAGCCCAGTTTGGAGAGCTGCCAAGAATTCACGCAGCCACATTGCCCTGGACTAGGAGCACAAGGTGTGCACTCCTCACCTCCCACCCCCAGCACCCTCTGTGAGCCAAGCTGCTACAGCACAACATCATTTTAGACCAGTGCCATCTCTAGAGTGCACGCTTTTCTGGGGGCCCATAGCCACTGTACCTCTCTAGCACTGGGGCTCCATTTTCATTCCACCAAGCCCACATGGGTGGCTGAGTGCCTCAACCTTGGCAGTGTGCAGCCTGGGCCCAGGATTGGCTGTGACTCTGGTCCACGGCAGGAAAACCAACTCCCACTGCCCTCACTTCCAGCAGGAGGAACAGTCTAGGGGTCCCATCAAGAGTGAATCTGCCCTTGAGCTGGCCAAACTGCTGCAGGCCCTCAAGCCTCTTAGGAGCTGACATGTTCCAGGGCCAGTAGAGCACTACACAGCCATGACCAGGACCTAAGAAACAGCCCCATCGTGCCCCTCTTCCAGTAGACAAGCCCCTGACCTGCCCAATAGAGCTGCACCCACAATCTGGGCCTGAGAAACAGCTCCATGGGCCAACCCTGCTGGGCAAGCCCCCAGGCCGGCCAAGCAGATGAGAGCCTACATTCTGGACCTAGGAAACAGCTCCATGGCCTGCCCCTGCCAGATGCTCCCAGGTTGGCAGGGCAGTTGAATGCCCAAGTCTCAGGCCTGAGAAGCAGCCTGACTGGCTGTCCCTGGCAGACACTCCCCTGGCCATCTGCAAAGCTGTGCACCTTCGTCTTGGGCCTGAGAAACAGCCCTGTGGGCCACCCCCCAGCAGATAAGCAACCATTCCAGTTGAGAAGCTATACGGCCATGTCCTGGGCCTGGGAAACATCCTTGTGGACTGCTCCCAGCAGACTTAACCCCAGGCCAGCCAAGCAGCAATGTATCTGTATCTTGGGTCTGAGAAACAGCCCAATGGCCCGCTCCTGCTAGGCACACTCCCAAACCAGCTGAGCAGCCTTGTACTGATATAGCAGACCTGAGAAATAGCCCCATGGGCCAACCCCAGCAGACACATACCCAAGCCAGTCAAGAAGCCAGGCAAACATGCCCTGGGCTTAAGAAATAGCGCTTTGGGCTACTCCTGACAGGCGCACCCCAGGATGAGCCAAGGAACCACATGCGCATGCTCCCAGCCAGAGTAACAGCCCTATAGCTACAACCCCAGCTCCAGGTTGGTTGATTCACCATGTGCATACACACATCTCTAAACTGAGAAACAGCACAATGAGCCCACAAAGCCATACCGCTTCTGCCACAAACTTTTTTAGACTAGGCCACTGAGAAACAAATGTCACTAGCATGGATTACAGCTGAAGAAACTACATGGAGAATACACTACTGTATCCACCTAGAACCAAAGCCAACTTATCCCATTCATACAAATAAGTATTTCCATACAAAACCTACTCCATAAAACTGGAAGAGATGACTAAGACCCATTCATACAAATAAGTATTTCCATACAAAACCTACTCCATAAAATTGGAAGAGATGACTTTTCCACTAGATGCACAGAAATCAACATAGGGACATGTCATACATGAAAAAGAAGGAAATATGACACCTCCAAAGAAACAATAATTCTCTGGTAAAAATCATAAGGAAATATACACCGTGTCAGAAAAAGAATTCAAAATAATCTTAAGGAAACTCAGTGAGATACAAAAGAATACAGATAGAAAGTTCAATGAAAGCAGGAAAACAATGACTTCAATGAGAAATGCAACAGAGATAGATAGACTACAAAAAGAACCAGACAGATGGGGTGCAGTGGCTCACACCTGTAATCCCAGCACTATGGGAGGCCAAGGTGGGTGGATCACAAGGTCAAGAGATCGAGACCATCCTGGCCAACATGGTGAAACCACATCTCTACTAAAAATACAAAAATTAGCTGGGCGTAGTGGATCACCTCTGTAGTCCCAGCTATTTGGGAGGCTGAGGCAGAAGAATCGCTTGAACCCGGGAGGCGGAGGTAGCAGTGAGCCAAGATCACACCACTGCACACCAGCCTGGCAGCAGAGTGAGACACCATCAAAAACAAAAACAAAAACAAACAAAAAAACCCGAAAACAAACAAAAAAAAACAAAAAAGAAAACCCAGAACCAGACAAAAATCCTAGATGAAGAATTCAATAAATGAAATATAAATACAATTGAGGGTTTCATCAGAAGACTAGACCAAGCGAGAGAAAGACTTTCTGAACTTAAAAACTGGTTGTTTGAAATAACACAGGCAGATACTACTACTAATAATAATAATAAAATAAAAACTGAGGAATAAAAAAGAATTAAAATCTTCAGGATTTATGTACACCACTAAGCAAACAAATATTTACAGTATGCACATTCCAGAAAGATAAGAGAAGGGAAAAGTTGTAAACAACATTTTGAAATAATAGCTAAAATTTTTTCAAGTCTTGAGAGAGAGATGAACATCCAGGCACAGGAAGCTCAAAGAACCCTAAATAGATTCAATCCAAACAGGTCCTCTCTGTGGCACAGTATAGTAAAATTACCAAAAGTCAAAGAAAAAGACAGAATTCTACAAGCAGCAAGAGAAAAGCATCAAGTCATATATAAGGCAACTGCCATTAGACTAACAGTGGATTTCTTAGTAGAAACCTTACAGGCTGGGAGAGAATGGGATGATATATTCAAAGTACTGAAAGAACAAAAACCTGCCAGCCAAGAATATTATACTCAGATTAGCTATCCTTCAGAAATGAAGGAGAAATAAAATCTTTCACAGACAAGCAAAAACTAAGGGGATTCATCACCACTAGACTGACCTCAAAAGAAATGTTCAAGAGAGTCTACATCTGAAAATGAAAAGATAACAACCACCATGATGCATATGAAGCTATAAAACTCACTGGTAAGGCTAATATAGAAAGGAGAAAGAGAACAGACTAAAATCTTACTGTTACAGAAAACCACCCAACCATAAAAATGAACAACACAAGAGGAAGTAAGGAACAAAGGATATATGAAACAACCAGAAAACAATAAATAAAATGAGAAGAGTAAGTCCTTATCTGTCAATAATAATCTAACCCTGAATGTAAACAAAATAAATTCTCAATTTAAAAGATATAGACTGGCTGAATGGATAAAAAAGACAAGACCCAACTATATGCTACCTACAACAAACTCACCTTACCTGTAAAGACACATATAGGTTGAAAGTAAAGGAATAAAAAAAGATATTCCATGCAAATGGAAACCAAAAGCAAACAGGAGTAGCTATACTTATATCAGACAAAACAGATTTCAAATCAAAAGCTGTAAAAAGAGACAAAGAAGAACATTATATAATAATAAAGGGATCAGTTCAGCAACAGACTATAATAGTTGTAAATATATATGCACTGAACACCAGAACACCCAGATATATAAAGCAAATATTATCAGACTTACAGGGAGAGATAGACATCAATACGATAACAGTTGAGGACTTCAATACGCCACTGTCAGCATCGGACAGATCATCTAGATGGAAAATCAACAAAGAAACATTGGATTTAAACTGCATCATAGGGGCCAGGCATGGTGGCTTACACCTGTAATCCCAGCACTTTGGGAGGTCAAGGCAGTTGGATCTCTTTGAGTTCAGGAGTTCAAGACCAGCCTGAACAACATGGCAAAACCCCGTCTCTAGAAAAAACACAAAAATTAACTTGGCATTGGTGGCTCACACCTGTAGTCCCAGCTACTTGGGAGGCTGAGGCCAGAGAATTGCTTGAGCTCAGGAGGCAGAGGTTGCAGTGAACTGAGATCACCCCACTGCACTCCAGTGTGGGTGACACAGCAAAATCCTGTCTCAAATAAATAAATGAATAAATAAATAATAAATAAAAAAATAAACTGCACCATAGACCAAATGGATCTAATAGACCTTTATAGATCATCTCCCCCAACAACCAAAGAATACATATTTTTGTTTTGTTTTGAGATGGAGTCCCACCCTGACACCCAGGCCGAAGCGCAGTGGTGCAATCTGGGCTCACTACAATCTCCGCCTCCCCAGGTTCAAGTGATTCCCTTGTCAGCCTCCCCAGTAGCTGGGACTACAGGCACCCACCACTACACTTGGCCAATTTTTGTATTTTTAGTAGAGACAGGGTTTCATCCTATTGGCAAGGCTGGTCTTGAACTCCTGATCTCAAGTGATCCGCCCATCTTGGCCTCCCAAAGTGCTGGGATTACAGGCATGAGCCACTGCGCCCAGCCACATGTTTTTTGTCAGCACATGGAACAGTCTCCAGGATTGACCACATGTTAGGACACAAAACAAGTCTCAAAAATGTTTTAAAAATTGAAATTGTACAAGTGTTTTATCTGAATACAGGGAATAAAACTTGAAATCAATAAAAAGAAAATCACTCAAAATTATACAAATATATGGAAATTAAATGACATGCTCCTGAATGATCAGTGGGTAAAGGAAGACGTTAAGAGTGAAATCTAATTGGTGAGGTTGCAGTGAAAAGGGAATGCTTATACGCTGCTGGTGGAAATAGAATTTAGTCCAGACATTGTGGAAAACAGTTTGGAGATTTCTCAAAGAACTTAAATAACTATCATTTTGGGGCTGGGCACAGTGGCTCAGGCCTGTAATCCCAGCACTTTGGGAGGCCGAGGCAGGCGGATCACCTCGGGTTGGGAGTTCAAGATCAACCTGAACAATATGGAGAAACCCTGTCTCTACTAAAAATATAAAATTAGCTGGGTGTGGTGGCACATGCCTGTAATCCCAGCTACTTGGGAAGCTGAGGCAGGGGAATTGCTCGAACCCAGGAGGCAGTGGTTGCAGTGAGCCGAAATGGTGCCATTGCACTCCAGCCTAGGCAGGAAGAGCAAAGCTCTGTCTCAAAAAACAAACAAATACACACACACACACACACACACCTACCATTTCGGGCAAGGCGCAGTGGCTCACACCTGTAATCCCAACACTTTGGGAGGCCAGAGCAGGTGTATCATTTGAGGTCAGGAGTTCAAGACTTGCCTGAGCAACATGGTGAAACACCGTCTCTACAAAAAATACAAAAATTAGCCAGGCATGGTGTTGCATGCCTGTAGTACCAAGTACTCAGGATACTGAGGTGGGAGAATTGCTTGAACCTGGGAGGTGGAGGCTGCAGTGAGCTGAGATCACAACACTGCACTCCAGCCTGGGTGACAGAACGAGACCCTGTCTCAAAACTAAAAACAAACAAAAAAACAAAAAACTACCATTTTGACCCAGCAATCCCATTTCTGAACGTATACTCAAAGGAATATAAATCATTTTACCAAAAAGACACATGCACCTATATGTTCATTGCAGCATCATTCATAATGGCAAAGACATAGAATCAACCTAGATGTCCATCAGTGGTGGACTGAATAAAAAAAATGTGGTACATCTATACTATGGAATGCTATGCAGCCATTAAAAACAAAAACAATATTATATCCTTTGCAGCAACATGGATACAGCTGGAGACCATTACCCTAAGTGAATTAACACAGGAACAGAAAATCAAATACCACATCTTCTTACTTATAAGTGGGAACTGAACATTGAGTATACATGGACACAAAGATGAGAACAATAGACACCAAGGCCTACTTGAAATGGGAGGGTAGGAGGAGGGTGAGGGTCGAAAACTACCTGAGTGATGAACTCATTTGGACACCAAACCCCAGTGACACACAATTTACCGGTGTAACAAACCTGCACATGTTCCCCTTGAACTAAAATAAAAGTTTAAAAAGAAGGAACTTGAGGCTGGGCACAGTGGCTCACATCTGTAATCCCAGCACTTTGGGAGGCCGAGGTGGGTCGGTCACGAGGTCAGGAGATTGAGACCATCCTGGCTAACATGGTGAAACCCTGTCTCTAAGAAAAATACAAAAAAATTAGCCGGGTGTGGCGGCAGGTGCCTGTAGTCTCAGCTACTTGGGAGGCTGAAGCAGGAGAATGGCATGAATCTGGGGGGCAGAGCTTGCAGTGAGTGAAGATCGCGCTACTGAACTCCAGCCTGGGCGACAGAGTGAGACTCCATCTCAAATAAAAAACAAAAAAAGGAACTTGAAATGAACAAAATTTAAAAATTTATTGCAACAAATAGAAGCACAACATACCAAGCTGGGCATGGCGGTGCATGCCTGTAATCCCAGCACTTTGGGAGGGCAAGGTGGGTGGATTACTTGAGGTCAGGAGTTTGAGACCAGTCTGGCATACAGTGAAACCCTGTCTCTACTAAAAATACAAAAAGTAGCTGGGCATGGTGGTACATGCTACTGGAGAGGCTGAGGCATGAGAATTGCTTGAACCCAGGAGGTGGAGGTTGCAGTGAGCCCAGATTGCACCAGTGCACTCCAGCCAGGGCAACAGAGAGAGACTCCGTTTAAAACAAAACAAAACAAAGCAAAACAAAACCTATGGGACTCAGCAGAAAAACTATTAAGAGGCAAGTTGATAGCAATAAAGGTCTACATCAAAAAGCTAGAAAGATTTCAAATAAACCACCTAATAATGCAACTCAAGGAACTAGAAAAGCACGAACAAGCCAAACTCAAAACTAGAAGGAAATAAATAATAAAGATCAGAGCAGAAATAAAGAAAATTGAGACTAAAGAAATAATACAGCCAGGCACAGTGGCTCACTCTTGTAATCCCAGCACTTTGGGAGGCCGAGGCAGGTGGATCACCTGAGGTCAGGAGTTTAAGACCAGCCTGGCCAAACATGGTGAAACCTCATCTCTACTAAAAATACAAAAATTAGCTGGGTGTGGTGGCAGGCGCCTGTAATTCCAGCTACTTGGGTGACTGAGGCAGGAGAATTGCTTGAACCTGGGGGGCGGAGGTTGCATTGAGCTGAGATTGTACCACTGCACTCCAGCCTGGGTGAAAGAGTGAGACTCCGCCTCAAAAAAAAAAAAAAAAAAAAAGATATAATACAAAAGACCAACAAAACAAAAAGTTGATTTTCTGGAAAGATAAAAAATGGACAAACTATTCGCTAGATGAAGAAAAAATGAGAGAATACATGAATAAATAAAAACAGAAATGAAAAAGGAGATGTCATAATGGATACCACAGAAATAAGGATCATTAGGGACTAACATGAACAACTATATGCCAATAAATTAAAAAACATGGAGGAAAGGGAAAGGGATAATTTCCTGGACACATACAACCTACCAAGATTAAACCAAGAAGAAATAGAAAACCTGAACAGACCAATAACAAGTAATAAGATTGAGTCAGTAATAAAAAGTCTCCCAACAAAGAAAAATCCAGGAATGGGTGATTTCACTTCTGAATTCTACTGAACCTTTAAAGAAGAATTAATAACAATTATTCTCAAATGACTCCAAAAAATTCAAGTGGAGGGAATTTTTCATAACTCATTTAACAAGGCCAGCATAACCCTGATACCAAATTTAGATAATGTCACAACAAAAAAGGAAAACTACAGGCCAAAGTCCCTGATAAAATTGATGCAAAAATTCCTTAATAAAATACTAGCAAACTGAATCCAACAACATATCAAAAAGATAATACAGCCGGGCATGGTGGATTACACCTATAATCACAGCACTTTGGGAGGCCGAGGTGGGCAGATTGCCTGAGATCAGGAGTTCAAGACCAGCCTGACAACACAGAGAAACCCTGTCTCTACTAAAAATACAAAATTACCAGGGCGTGGTGGTGCATGTCTGTAATCCCAGCTACTTGGGAGGCTGAGGCAGGAGAATCACTTGAACCTGGGAGGCAGAGGCTGCAGTGAGCTGAGATCACACCACTGCACTCCAGCCTGGGCAATGAGAGTAAAACTCCATCTCAAAAAAAAAAAAAAAAAAGATAATATGACATGATCAAGTGGGGGGTTTATCCCAGGAATGCAAGGATGGTTTAGCATACAAATCAATAAATGTGATACATCACATCAGCAGAATAAAGGACAAAAACCATATGATCATTTCAATAGATGCAAAAAACAGTATTTGATAAAATTCAACATCCCTTCGTGATAAAAACTCAACAAATTAGGCACTGAAAGAATGTAACTCAACATAACAAAGGCCAAATATGATAAACTCACAGCTAACATCACAGTGAATAGAGAAAAACTCAAAACTTATCCTCTATGAACTGGTATAAGACAAAGATGCTCACTCTAACCACTCTGATTATACATAGTGCTGGAAGTCCTAGCCAGAGCATTTAGGCCAGAGAAAAAAACAAAGGGCACCCAATTTGGAAAGGAGGAAATAAAATTTTCCCTCTTTGCAGATGACATGATCTTATATATTAAAAAACCCTAGGCCAGGCACAGTGGCTCACACCTGTAATCCCAGCACTTTGGGAGGCCAAGGCAGGCAGATCACAAGGTCAGGAGATCGAGACCATTCTGGCCAACATGGTGAAACCCCATCTCTACTAAAGTAAAAAAATTAGCCGGGTGTGGTGGTGGGTGCCTCTAGTCCCAGCTACTCAGGAGGCTGAGGCAGGGGAATTGCTGGAACCCGGGAGGTGAAGCTTGCAGTGAGCTGAGATCACGCCGCTGTACTCCAGCCTGGCGACAGAGCAAGACTCCGTCGAAAAAAAAAAAAAAAAGACTTTATAAGAAACTCATCTTAGAACTGATTACAAAGGGAGTAAAGTTGCAGAATACAAGATCGACATACAAAAATCAGTAGTGTTTCTATAAACAAATAACGAATTGCCTGAAAAAAATAAAGAAAGCAGTCCCATTAACAGTAGCTATACATACACGCAAAATACCTAGGAATTTAACCAATAAGGTGAAAGAACTCTACCAGGAAAACTAGAAAACACTAATGAAAGAAATTGAAGTGGATACAAACAAAATATGCCACGTTTATGGATTGAAAGAATTAATATTGTTAAAATGACCATATTAACCAAAGCAATCCAGAGGTTCAATGCAGTCCCTATGAAAACACCAATGACATCCTTCACAGAAATAGAAAAAGAAATCCTAAAATTTGCATGAAACCACAAAGACCCTGTATTAGTCTGTTCTCACATTGCTATAAAGAACTACCTGAGACTAAGTAATTTATGAATAAAAGAGGTTTAATTGACTCACAGTTCCACAGGCTAAACAGGAAGCATGACTGGGAGGCCTCAGAAAACTTACAAGCATGGCAGAAGGCAAAGCAGAAGCAAGCACCTTCTTCCTGTGGTGTCAGGAGAGAGAGTGTGAGGGTGGAAATGCCACATACTTTTAAACCATCAGATCTCATGAGAACTCACCATCATGAGAACAGCAAGGGGGAAATCCACCCCCATGATCTAATCACCTTCCCTAGGTCTCTTCCCTGACCCGTGGGGATTACAATTTGACATGAGATTTGGGTGGGCACACAGAGCCAAACTATATCAGACCCCAAATAGACAAAAGAACAAAGGTGGAGGCATCATACTACCAGATTTCAAAATATATCACAAAGCTGTAGTAACCAAAACAGCATGGTACTAGCATAAAAACAGAAACACAGACCAATGGAACAGAACAGAGAACCCAGTAATTAATCCACATATCTATAGCCAACTGATTTTTGACAAAGTCACTGAGAACATACATCAGAGAAAGGACAGCCTCTTCAGTGAGTGGAGATTGTGTCACTGCACTCTAGACTGGGTGACAGAGCAAGACTCTGTCTCAAAAAAAAAAAAAAAAAAGGAACTATCATATGATCCAGTGATTTCACTACTGGACATTTATCCAAAGGAAAGGAAATTGGTATATAGAAGAGAATAAATGGTGCTAGGAAAACTGGATATCCATATGAAGAATAAAATAAGATCCCCTTCTCTTGCCCTATACACAAATAAACTCAAAATAGATCAAAGACCTAAAGGTAAGACCCAAAACTTTAACACAACTAGAAGGAAATATAAGGGAAATGCTTTAGGATATTGTTTGAGGAAAAGATTTTATGAAGAAGAAGACTTCAAAAGCACAGGCAACAAAAGTAAAAATAAACAAATGGGATTATATCAAATGGAAAAGCATCTGCACAGCAAAGGAAACAATCAACAGAGTGAAAGGATATCCTGCAGAAGAATGGGAGTAAATATTTGAAAACCTTTCATCTGACAGGGGATTAATATTCCGTATATACAAGGAACTCAAACATCTCAATAGCAAAAAACCAATCTAACTAAAAAACGGGAAAATGATCTGAACAGACTTTTCTCAAAAGAAGACATACAAATGGTCAACAAATATATGAAAAAAAGCCAGGTGCAGTGGCTCACGCCTGTAATCCCAGCACTTTAGGAGGCTAAGGTGGGTGAATCACCTGAGGTCGGGAGTTCGAGACCAGCCTGACCAACATAGAGAAACCCCATCTCTACTAAAAATACAAAATTACCTGGACATGATGGCGCATGCCTGAAATCCCAACTACTCGGGAGGCTGAGGCAGGAGAATCGCTTGAATGTGGGAGGTGGAGGTTGCAGTGAGCTGAGATCGCACCACTGCACTCCAGCCTGGGCAACAAGAGCAAAACTCCGTCTCAAAACAAAACAAAACAAAGCAAAACAAACAAGCAAACAAAATATATATATATGAAAAAATGCTTAACGCCACCAATCATCAGGTGTATGCAAATCAAAACCATGATAAGGTATCATCTCACCCCACTTCGGATGACTATGATCAAGAAGACAAAGATCACAAATGCTGGTGAGAATAGTGAGAAAAGGGAATTCTTATACGCTGTGGGTGGGAATGTAAACAAGTACAACCACTATGGAGAATAATGTGGAGGTATCTCAAAAAACTATAAATAAACCTATTATACAAGGCTTGGCATGGTGGCTCATGCCTATAATTCCAGCACTTAGGGAGGCTGAGATAGATGGATCCCCTGAGCTCAGGAGTTCAAGACCAGCTTGGGCAACACCATGAAGCCCTGTCTCTACCAAAAATACCAAAAGTAGCTATGTGTGGTGGCAGGCATCTGCAATCACAGCTACTTGGGACATTGAGGCAGGAGGATCATTTGAGCCCAGAAGGTGGAGGTTTCAGTGAGCTGAGATTGTGTCACTGCACTCCAGACTGGGTGACAGAGCAAGACTCTGTCTCAAAAAAAAAAAAAAAGGAACTATCATATGATCCAGTGATTTCACTACTGGACATTTGTCCAAAGGAAAGAAAACTGGTATATAGAAGGGACATCCGCACCCTCACACTTATTGCAGTATTATTCACAATAGTCCAGATATAGAATCAACTTAGGTGTCCAACAACAGATTAGTGGATAAAGAAAATGTGGTATATGTACATAGTGGAATCCCACTCATCCATAAAAAAGAATGAAATCCTGTCATTTGTCGGCAATTTGGATGGAACTGGAGGGCATTATGTTAAATGAAGTAAGCTAGAAACAGAGTTAGATACTGCATATTCTCGCTCATATGTGGAAGCTAAAAAAAAAAAAAAAGTTGGTCTCCTAGAAATAAAAGTAAAACAGAGGCTAGAAAGGGTAAGGGGAAAGGAGCCATAGGGAGAGATTTGTTAAAGGATACAAAATCACAGCTAGATAGGAGGAATAAATTCTTGTACTCTATATCACTGTAGAATGACTATAGCCAACAGCAATATATATTATTTAGTTTCAAATAGCTAGAAGGAGAACTCTGAATGTTCTCAATACAAAGAAATGATAAATATTTGAGATGATAGATATGCTAATTACCCTGATCTGATTACTATACAGTGTATGTATCACAGCATCACTATGTACCCTATACATATGTACAATTACTATGTTCCAATTTTAAAAACTTTAAAAGTAAAAAAATTTAAAAGAAAAAAGTGAAAAAATGAACAAAACAAACTAAGAAGAAAATTCAACATATGAAAGTGTGTTGTAGGGACAGATTACGGGCAACTGCATTGGTTGACTTTCACAATTATTAACTGTATTTTGAAGTCTTGTATCACAATGAAGAGCTGCTTTTTTTCTTTGAGGACATGACTCTCCTTGGAGAATATGTTCACCTTCATTTTCTTTCTTCTTTTTTTTTTTTTCGGACCAATGACCTCTGAACTTTTTATTGGCCTCCTGCTTCCCAAAAGGTACCTTCTTCTGCTGGCTCAACGCCTCAGAACTTTGGTGTCGCTGGTCTCAGACCCCACTTTGCCACCTACCAGCCTGCTGATGGTGGTCTTTTTGGATGGTTTGTATGGAGTTGCTGCTGTCCAGGGCATCACCGAGAATGAAGTCCTCCCTGTCTTCCAGCAGGCAGTGGTAGGTGGTGATCTCAGCTTCCAGCTTGACCTTGATGTTCATCAGGGCCTCATACTCCTGGGCCTGGTGCTGCCCCTCTCTCTGGGTCTGTGCCAACTCTGACTCCAAGTGCAGCAGGACCCCATTGAGCTGCTCCCTCTGCATGGTGTAGTGAACCTCCACCACCCTCAGGCTGTTCTCCAAGCTGGCCTTCAGATATTGAGTCCAGGTCAATCTCTAAGGACTGAAGTGTATGTCTTAGCTCCGTGAGCATCATCTTAGCGCTCCATGGACTGCTAAGATGACATTTAGCATCTAAGCAGACTTCGTGGTGACCACTATGGTGCCCCCTCAATCTGCTGGGACCAGTACTTGTCCAGTTCCTCTTGGTTCTTCTGAGCCAGCTCGTCGTACTGGGACTGGATGTCTGCCCTGATCTTGCTGATGTCCCGAGATCTGGGGGCATCTACCTCCATGATTAACCCACAGCTGGAAATCTGGGCTTGTAGATCTTTTACTTCCTCTTCATGGTTCTTCTCCATGAAGAGCAGCTCCTCCTTGAAAGCCTTGATCTCTGTCTCTGGCTGCAGCCAAGTGACATCAATGACCTCGTAGATCTCATGGATGTCACTCACCACAGACTGGCGCATGGCCAGCTCTGTCTTATACTTGACTCTAAAGTCATCAGCAGCAAGATGGGCATTTTCAACCTGAAAAATGATGTAGGCATTGTCCACAGAATTATCTGAGCCCTTAGGTTCTTGATGGTCTTGAAGCAATGCCCCTAGTCTCTGAGCTGGGGTCCCTTCTTTGCCAGGTGTTTCCAGATTTTGCTCTCGAGCCCCTGATTCTTGGTCTGCAGGCTCCTCACTCTGTCCAGGTAGGAGACCAGGCAGTCATTCAGGCCTTGCATATTTTCTTTTTGCTCTGGATGTTCCCCATTCCCACCAGACTCTTGGCCATCCCTGCGGCCAGGTCCCTGGACTCCCAGCCTCCTTGGAAGCTGGTGGAGCAGGACATGAAGATCCAGGAGAATAAGCCCCCAGCACCTGCATAGACACTGGCCATGCTGCTTGTGAGCCAGACACTGTGGCTGGGTGACAGAGCTCAGAGACCAGTAGTTGGTGGAGAAGGTGGTGGAATGAGAGATGAAGCTCAAGTTGTCTGGGGAGGAAAGAAAGGGGACAGGATCAGGTTCTGTCCCCACCTTCATTTTCCACGTAGCACTGCTCTTTTTGAAATTCTTCTGGTTTGATATATGCTGACATGAGCATTCTCTATTAATATTAATATATTCCCATCTTCTGTCTCCTGTGCCATGCTTCTATGTTTGTTGTTGTTTGTGTCTTTTTTAGACAGAGTCTTGCTCTGTCGCCCAGGCTGGAGTGCAATGGTGCAATTTTGGTTCACTGCAACCTCCACCTCCTGGGCTTAAGCAATTCTCCTTCATCAGCCTCCCAAGTAGCTGGGACTACAGGCACATGCCACTGTGCCTGGCTAATTTTTGTGTTGCGTGTGTGTGTGTGTGTGTGTGTGTGTGTGTGTAGACAGATTTTGCCATGTTGGCCAGGCTGGTCTCGAACTCTTGAACTCAGGTGATCTGCCCGCCTCGGCCTCCCAAAGAGCTGGGAGTACAGGCATAAGCCACCACGCTTGGCCTTGTATCTTGTTTTGGGTATGCAGAAATCCATTCTGCATGCCCCAGCATAGGGGCCCCAAATTTGGGGGAAACAATACTAGTGATTGAATAGCAACATTGTTGCATGAGTGCCTTATTATTCTACCAGGCACGTAATTATTTTCCAACAATTCAGTAACTTTGTTAGCTTCTTCAGGTAAATATGCCTTTTATTCATCAAACACTCTTGGAATGTCACCAGCTGGAAGGAACATCAATGTAGACAAATTATGCCTTTTTAAACTGAAGTTATCATTGTTGCCATATTGCTTGGCCAGTCCACTCATCTGAATTTTCCACCAAATGCATTGGACTGAATGGAAAAAAACAAACTTTATTGGAAACACGTTGAAATTGACTTTTAGTAACCTTGATCACACCTAATTCCAAATCCGTCATTATGGTGTGGGGATTCAATTGAAATCCATTTTCTTCTGCATAGTTCATCAAATCTTCAAATAAACTTTTATAAATTGCATCACTTTTTTCAGTCGTTAATACATAAACAAGTGTATACGTTTTAGGGTTTTCAGACCCAACAGGGGCATGAATTGTATACAGTTCATTTAAAAAAAAAGAAAAAAAAGGAGTGACAGTTTTGAAAGTCTCATTTATGACTGGGCACAGTGGCTCATGCCTGTAATCCCAGCACTTTGGGAGCCTGAGGTGGGCGGATCACCTGAGGTTGAGAGTTCAAGACCAGCCTGACCAACATGGAGAAACCCCATCTCTCTAAAAATACAAAATTAGCCAGGCATGGTGGAGCATGCCTGTAATTCCAGCTACTCGCTACTTGGGAGGCTGAGGCAGGATAATTGCTTGAACCTGGGAGGCGGAGGTTGTGGTGAGCCGAGATCGCACCATTGCACTCCAGCCTGGGCAACAAGGGTGAAACTCCGCCTCAAAAAAAAAAAAAAACAAAAAACAAAAAACAGAAAGAAAGTCCTATTTATTTGCCAAAGTGAAGTATGTGCAAGTTTTTTTTAATGTTAGAGTTAATGATAAACATAAAAATTCTTTGACAGTCAAACCCCTAATCAAGAATAGTTTGGCTGAGTGCAGTGGCTCATGCCTGTAATCCCAGAACTTTGGGAGGCCAAGGCAGGAGGATTGCTTGAGCCCAGGGGTTTGAGACCAGCCTGGGCAACATGGCAAAAACTCTTTCTCTACAAAAAATACAAAAATTAGCCAGGTGTGGTAGCACGTACCTGCGGTCTCGGCTACTCAGGAGGCTGAGGTGGGAGGATCATTGGAGCCTGGGAAGTTGAGGCTGCAGTGAGCCATGCTCATACCAGTGCACTCCAGCACAGGTGACAGAGTGAGACCTTGTCTCAAAAAAAAAAAAAAAAAAAAAGATTAGCTCACCATTTAATGTGTTTTGTTGGAGAAGCCTCAGTATCAGCAAGCATCTTTGGTTCAGAGGTTGCTGAGTTTGTTGGATTCTTTTTATTCCCTGATGAAGCGCATTTTTTGAAGGCAAGCATGGCACCATGTGTGAAGGGGCAGAAGTCCTACATGATTGAATAATTTGGTAGAGGAGGTTTCTTGCATTTTTTTGCCAGCAGTTTCACTCCTATCATCTTCAAAACATTTGCTGCAATTGCACTTGGAAAGTGGTTCTGGTCTACAAAATTTTTAAGTATATGCTGTTTATTTGAAAGTCTGGTTATCGCCTGGCCATTGCAATTAAGTGATTTTCTAGTTTCACAGAACCAAATTAAGTTCACAAATCCACCCTTTTGTGAACTCAGAACCCATACGCATCTCCTTGAGCTGTGCTTCATTTCCAAATAAAGACAATAACAAGGTAATAGTTCCACCTAACATGATCCTGTGATAGTGATTTTCAGGATTTTAGAATTTATGAATTTTGATCTTTTAGGATTTCAACATTCAGGGTTTTGTCTTTCGGGATTATTATCCAAATCTGCCTGACATATCTTCTGATTAAACTAGAAGCTCTGAGGGGTTCCTTAGACCTCTTGGTGTTCCCATGGCCTGGCTGAATACCTAGCACAGGGTGGCATGCAATGTTAGTGAAGGAAAAGTCTGCTGGGGAGGTGAGAGGCTGGGTGCATTTTGAAAAGGGATTCGTCTACAGCAGATGCCAAGCTTGGGGCTGGGAGGAGAAACCACAGACCAGGGACATGTGTGCCCTTGGCAGATGGGTCTCTTGGGGTTGATCTGCTCCAGCAGGAGGCTAGGTTCTGACATCCAGCCTCACTGTCTCAGGCCCCAGTCCAAAGTCCCTGCTCTGATCAGTCAAGACCCGCATCCTTTGGTCTCCTGAAGGCTGGCCTTGAAAGTCTCATTATCCTGGGAGAGTCTGATTTTCACCTGGCACTCAGGACTCCAAAGATCCTAATAGTTTTTCTAGTTTCTACAAATGTTCTCAGCCCTGGGAACGGGATTCACGTCCAAGATGCATCCTTTATCACTTCCATCTGTGTGACCTTGGGCAGGTTCCTTCTGGACCTCAGGTTCCCATCTGCACTGCAGGACCCACTGTGCCTGCTCTGCACCCTTCCTCACTCAGCAGCATGAGCCAGTGCATGCACTGCCTGTGTATTAGTCTGTTCTCCCACTGCTATAAAGAAAGACCTGAAACTGGGTAATTTATAAAGAAAAGAGGTTTAATTGTCTCACGGGTCCATAGGCTGTATAGGAAACATGGCTTGGGAGGACTCAGGAAACTTACAGTCATGACAGAAGACGAAGGGGAAGCAAGGCACCTTCTTCTCATGGAGGCAGGAGAGAGACAGAGTGAAAGGGGAAGTGCCACACACGTTTAAACTATCAAATCTCGTGAGAACTCACTATCATGAGAACAGCAACGATGAAATCCGCTCCTATGATCAGTCACCTCTCACCAGACCCCACCTCCAACATTGGCGATTACAATTCCACATGAGATTTGGGTGGGGACAAAAATCCAAACCATATGGACCTGTAACCCCTAAGGCTCTACACCACTTCTTGAGGGCCTGCATGCAGGGTGCCCTGCTGTCATCTATGTTAGCTCATTTTTTTCTCACAGCAGTTGAGGCAGGTCCTCACTGTTACCTTTGTTTTTCTTCACTGAAATCTCGTTTTAAATATATATAATTTAAACAATTCACAATCACACCTGTAATCCCAACAAGTAGGGAGGCTGATGTGGGAGGATTGTTTGAGGCCAGGAGTTTAAGACTAGCCTAGGCAACATAGTGCAACCCTGTTTTTAAAAAAAAAAAAAAAAAAAAAAAATCAAAATTTCGGGCTGGGCGCGGTGGCTCACGCTTGTAATCCCAGCACTTTGGGAGGCCGAGGCAGGCGGATCACGAGGTCAGGAGATCGAGACCACAGTGAAACCCCGTCTCTACTAAAAATACAAAAAAATTAGCCAGGCGTGGTGGCGGGCGCCTGTAGTCCCAGCTACTCGGAGAGGCTGAGGCAGGAGAATGGCATGAACCTGGGAGGCGGAGCTTGCAGTGAGCCGAGACTGCGCCACTGCACTCCAGCCTGGGCGACAGAGCGAGACTCTGTCTCAAAAAAAAAAAAAAATCAAAATTTCAAAGCTCCAGAAGGTACACTCTGAAAGTCTTCCTTTGGCCTGGTGTGGTGGCTCATGCCTGTAATCTTAGCACTTTGGGAAGCTGAGGCAGGTAGATCACTTGAGGCCGGGAGTTTGAGACCAGCCTGGCCAAAATGGTGAAACCCCATCTCTACTAAAAGTACAAAAATTAGCTGGGTGTGGTGGTGGGTACCTGTAATCCCAGCTACTTGAGAGGCTGAGGCATGAGAATCGCTTGAACCCAGGAAGTGGTGGTTGCAATGAGCCCAGATTGTGCCACTGCACTCCAGCCTGGGCAACAGAGGAAGACTCTGTGTCTCCAAAAAAATAAAAATAAATAAATAAATAAATAAAATAATTATAAAAAAGTCTTCCTCCTTCCCCTTTTCCTTCCCCACCACCCAATTTTTCTTCCTAGAGGGAACCTGAAAGCCCATTTTTTGTTTATCTTTTCTGAGACATTTTATGTTTTATGCACGCACAAGTAAATGTGTGTAAATGTTATGTCTCTCTGTCTCCTGCCTCGATTGGTGGCACGCTATACATGCATTCTGCACCTTGCCTTTTTTATTAACAATATACCCCATCCTTGTTATTTTAAATGAGAGGACTCTGAGGTTCGGCTTATGAAGTCTAGCTGGTGAATGCAGGTCTCTTTGAATGCACAGCCTGTGCCTCACTCTCCTAAGCGGTGAGGCTCTGACTGTGAGGGAGTGTCAGCTGGCCTGGGCCCCCTGGATGTGCCCATTCAGGGCCTCTCCTCAATGAGCCCTGGGCAGCTCTGACTGCTGCATCTCCTGGTGCCAAGGGAACTGGGAAAGAACTAACCAATGGTCCGGCCTGGCAGAGGGTCCGAGGACCTGGAGAAAAAAGGGCTTTGTTCCACACCCCTTGAAGACTGGCAGGCGTTGGCCTGCCTGGCCATGCTGCCTTTCTCTGCACCCTCTATAAGAGCAAGAACATTTTCTCTTCCTGCCAAGACCTGATGGCAGCCTGGCGGGTCCTGTGGTGTCCCCTCCGAGGGCCGGCTCCCACGCCTCACCACCTTTTGATGGCCTTGCTGGAGATGGGCAGCTGCAGTGGTCCCTGCCAAGGCCTCAGGACTGGCCTCCCTGAGAATGTGCATCTGCTCCCGCGTCTGGATCTCACTGCTGCACTGGGAAGGAACTCTCCCTGCCCGTGCTCCGTGCCAACCAGCCTGGTGGGGATTGGTGCAAGGGCTGGGGGCCAGGGAAAGCTGGCCAGCCTGAGCTAATGGGGAAGCATCATTGGTAGTTAAATGTGCAGTTATGCTTTTCCCTACAAAAAGCCCCGTGACCTCTTCTTCCTCAGGCTCTCCTCTCTTCAAAAACAGCTCAGCCTGAAAGGTCCCCCGGGAGGCTGCAAGCAGCTTCCGGTGCTGCGTGCTTGTGAGTGCTTACTCTTGGGTCCAGGCCTGCTGGCTGGGCTGCAGGGGAGTGCCAGGAGCCAGGAGCTGCCCAAAGCTCACAGCTCTAGTGGGGTTTCTCCTCAGAGGAGCCAGTGCCCCAAGCCCAGATTTACTCTTTTTGCCCTCAGACTCTAAGCAAGGCGTCCAGCAGGTGTGTCGCTGAGCAAACAGCGAATGGGCAGGGTCTCTGTGCCTCATCCTCCCAAGTGTGAAATGGTCACAATAAGGAGATTTGTTTGTTTGTTTTTTTCCGTGTGCTTCAAAACACTCTTTCATAATTGAGATTTTATTGGTTGTGTTGAGGCTCAGTACACAGACATTGCGGTTTGCACACAGTTCTTATCATACGTACTGAAAATCTAAAAAGCCATGTATTGTAATTCTTTTTAAAAGTACTCCAGTGACTTTCCAGCTTAAAATTTGGAGGTAAATTTTCCTTAAGAGGCTATCAAGTACAGTATTTTCACATGTGGATAAGCTGTTACATACATCCCACCAATACACAATAGCAAATACACCACAAACTCAAATTTTCAATCTTTCACAGCACATTAACAAAGTTACTAGGAAAACAGGACTACCACGACCAAGGATGTTAGAGTGCACACAATTCTCATAGGGAGGGCCATAATCAAGTGGATTTCTTTAGGAAACAATTCTGCTAAAAAACAATATGTGTAGGTCTGGCGTGGTGTCTCACGCCTATAATCCCAGCACTTTGGGAGGCCGAGGAGGGCAGATCACCTGAGGTCAGGAGTTCGAGACACGCCTGGCCAACATGGTGAAACCCTGTCTCTACAAAAATGCAAAAAATTAGCCGGGCATGATGGCAGATGCCTGTAATCCCAGCTGCTTGGGAAGCTGAGGTAGGAGAATCGCTTGAATCCGGGAGGCAGAGGTTGCAGTGGGCCGAGATCACGCCACTACACTCCAGCCTGGGCGACAGAGCAAGACTCCATCTCAAAAAAAAAAAAAAAAAATTAACAACAACATGGGAATAGAAGTAATTTAAAATGCTCAGGACATTAAATGCACGACTGTGACTCCATATTGCCATTTAGTATGCTTTCTATTATAGGATATAAACACTAACCCTCCATCTATGGAATGTTAAGCTGACACCCAAGACAGTCAAAGCCTCCCAGAATTCAATAGCCCACACTATTTTCTGGTTGTACCAAAAAATAAACAAGCAGCAAATGGTTTCACCTTTTTAAAAAAAGCATTTACACTTAAAAAATGGGATTAGATGTTATTCCCTCCTTCTTAAAAATGTTTCTAGGCCAGCCATGGTGGCTCACACCTGTAATTCCAGCACTTTGAGACACCAAGGCAGGCATATCTCTTGAGCTCAGGAGTTTGAGACCAGCCTGGGCAACAAAGTGAGACCCTGTCTCTACAAAAAATGCAAAAAAGTAGCCAAGCATGGTGGCATGCACCTGTGGTCCCAGCTACTCAGGAGGCTTAGGTGGGAGGGTGGCTTGAGCCTGGGGGGCAGAGTGCAGTGAGCTGAAATGGCACCACTACACTCCAGCCTGGGCATCAGAGCCAGACCCTGTCTCAAAAAAAAAAAACAAACCATTATTATTTTGTAAACTCGCATTTACAAAATAGTTGATGAAAATATATACTCAATTGTACAAAAAGGGAGATGGGGACCACTGATATAACATGGTATGTGATTTAATCAGACTTGGTTGGCTTCCTTCTCTCCAGCTTCATCAGAGGCTGATTTTAGTTTCTCCATTTTCTACAGGTAAATCTTCTTTAGTTTCCTAGTTAGCCACTTAGCCTGTTTTCCCTTTGCTCCCCTTTCCCTTTTTGTTTGCACTTTTTTGCCCGAAGATTTAGCCTTCTCTGCTGCCTGTTTCAGCTTCGTTTTCACTTTTGCAGCAGCAGGTTAGCTGACAACCGCACCAACCTCCTCCTGGGCTCTTCCTTGGCAGTGGCATCTGCGGAACTGATCTTCCTCTTCCTCTTTGGCAGTGGGGAGGGCGCGTGCCCAGTGTTGCCAGCCGTGGAGGAGCTGGGCTGCCTAGCCACTCACAATAAAAAGATTTGATGCAGGTGAGGAGGATTAAGGGAGGAGACCACCCCTCATATTGTCTTATGCCCAATTTCTGCCTCCAAAGAAAGAAGAAGTAAAAACTAAAAGGCAGAAATGGAATCTACAGGCAGATAGCCCAGCACCACGCCCTGGGCCTGGTAGTTAAAAATCAACCCTGACTTGGCTGGGTGCGGTGGCTCACGCCTGTAATCCCAGCACTTTGGGAGGCCAAGGTGGGCAGATCACCTGTGGTCAGGAGTTGAAGACCAGCCTGACCAATATGGAGAAACCCCATCTCTACTAAAAATGCAAAAAATTGGCCTGGTATGGTGGCATATGCCTGTAATCCCAGCTACTCGGGAGGCTGAGGCAGGAGAATCGCTTGAACCTGGGAGGCAGAGGTTATGGTGAGCCAAGATCGCGCCACTGCACTCCAGCCTGGGCAACAAGAGCAAAACTCCGTCTCAAAACAAAAAATCAACCCCTGACCTAACTGCTTATGTTATCTGTAGATTTCAGCATTGTATGGAAAGGCATCATGAAAATTCCTGTCCTGTTCTGTTCTATTCTGATTATGGTGCATGCAGCCCCCAGTCACGGACCTCCTGCTTGCTCAATCGATCACGACCCTTTCACGGGGACCTCCTTAGAGTTGTAAGCCCTTAAAAGGGACAGGAATTGCTTACTTGGGGAGCTCGGTTTTTGGAGACGTGAGTCTGCCAGTGCTCCCAGCTGAATAAAGCCCTTTCCTTCTACAACTCAGTATCTGAGGGATTCTTGTCTGCAGCTCATCCTGCTACATGATGAAGCCGGGAGAGGAGCAGGCTGTAGCCCAGCCTCTGCTGGGAGAGCCTGTTAGTGGCACGTGGGGAGAGGAAGAGAGCTTTGTGTTGGCTGGGGTCCACACTCAACCCAGGTGTTACCAGAAAGAGGTCCTGATCCAAACTTCAAGGGAGGGTTCTTGGATCTCACCCAAGAAAGAATTCAGGGCGGGTCTGTAGACTAAAGTGAAAGCAAGTTTATAAAGAAGTGAAGGAATAAAGAATGGCTACTCCAGAGGCAGAGCAGCCCTGAGGGCTACTGGTTGCCCATATTTATGGTTATTTCTTGATTATATATGCTGAACAAGGGGTGGACTATTCATGCCTCCCCTTTTTAGACGATATAGGGTAACTTCCTGACGTTGCCATGGCATTTGTAAAGTGTCGTGGTGCTGGTGGGAGTGTAGCCGTGAGGACGACCAGAGGTCACTCTTGTGGCTATCTTGGTTTTGGTGGATTTTGGCCACTGCAACCTGTTTTGTCAGCAAGATCTTTATGACCTGTATCTTGTACCAATCTCCTATCTCATCCTGTAACTTAGGATGTGTAACTGTCTGGAATGCAGCCCAGTAGGTTTCAGCCTCATTTTACCCAGCTCCTATTCAAGATGGAGTTACTCTGGTTCAAATGCCTCTGACACTGGGACGTCGGCCCCCCAAATGTGGTACCAGGGGGACATGGCCCAGGGCATCTTCAGCATGGGCCTGTCCTGTGGGGGATGGCAAGGAGAGATATCAGTGTTCTGGATGTAGGTCCGGTCCGGTACCCTGAGAATGGAGTGGCCCACTGCAGGTCACAGCCCACTTGAAGCAGCTGCAGATGGCAGCCTTGTGGAGGCGATGCAGCCTGCAGCCTTTCCTAGCGGTGCAGGGGCCAAGAGAAAAACATTCTCTTTGCCATCTGAAGGTTCACTGAGAATCACTGACAAAAGGCAGACTAACAGGCCAAAAAGCAAACAAACTTATTTGATCACAATTTTATGTGACAGAGGAACCTTCAGAATGAAGACCCCAAAGATACAGGGGAAGCTGTCTATTTTTATGCTTAGGTTCAGAAAAGTATGAATGGTCATGCAGAACTGTGATTGGACAAAACTCTAATGCTGATAGATTGAGTGGGGAAATGCAGCAAGGCGTGTCTGTATATTTTCTTCTTGGCCTCCCTGTGCAGCATTCCTTCCTTCTGGATATGGGGCAAGACCCCCTCTGGAATGGGGATCTTGTGACCTACTATCAAACAAAGTAGGTTAGATAATTTCTTTTCTTTTTTTTTTTTTTTTAAGACAGGGTCATTCTGTTGCCCAGGCTGTAGTGCAGTGGTGTGATACTGGCTCACTGCAGCTTTGACCTCACAGACTCAGGTGATCCTTCCGCCCCAGCATACCCAGTGGCTGGGACCACAGAGCATGCACCACTGCACCTGACTAATTTTTAAGTTTTCTGTAGAGAGGAGGTTTCACCATGTTGCCTAGGCTCATCTGGAACCCGTGGGCTCAAGCTATCCACCTGCCTCCACCTCACTAAGTGCTGGGATTACAGGCATGAGCCACTGCACCTGGCCTGGTCAGATGATTTCTTTACAGCCATGTTTTACACAGAAAAAGGGAGGAAGTTAGAGTAATATTTTGGGGTTTGATGGCTGGCTTTGGGGAAAAGGGGTTCTGGTTTCTAAGACCTGCCTTGGGGAAGAGAGACCCTAGTTTCTGTGGCTAGCCTTGGGGGCCAGAAACAAGAGGCAGGAGAAGATGAGAGAGAAACTTTTGCTTCTGAGGCTGCCTTTGAGGCCTCCAATTTGGAGGAGCATCTTTTGAGCTCCAGTCACAGCATAGGAGAAAATGGTCACAATACTTGGAGAGGGTAAGAAGAAGGCTATGGGTCCCTCCTGGGAAGTTCAGGACAGCACTTGTGCAGGAGTTCTCTGGGAGGTACTGGAAAGCAAGCAGGGGACTGTCACTCCAGGAATGCAGGAACCAGGGTTCCGGTGCTAACTCAGAAGGGGGAGGGTGTTGGGAGACCCTCCCGATCCTCCCTCCCAAACACATCCTTCGGGGAGTTCAGGCACCAAGTGGGCATCCACGTGCTTCTTCATGGAGAAAATAGAGTTTTCTCTGGCATGGGGTTTTGAGAGTTCGGCTGACATCCCTGGCAGCTGAAAGGCATTAAATCTGCAGCCAGGAGGCCTTATGGAGAGACATTCAGAGTGTGCTGTGTGTGATCTAAACAGTCTGACCTGTCTCTGAGAGCCACTGTGGTTTTGTTGAGATGGGCACTGGGCACTTGTGCTTTGTTAGTCCTGGATGAGCTTGTTTCCCCATGGGACTTGAAGCTTCTCATGGTCACCTTCATGTGCCGTTGGCATCCAGCACAGGCTTGCCAGGTAGGACATGCTCAGTATGATGATGGAAAATTTAATAAACCATTTGAAATTTTCCACAGCCATTTTGGAAGTATGAATCAACTGAGGCTTGTAAATAACTAGAGGGATCTGTCTGGTGTAGGACACCCTACTTTTGTTCTTTCCCCTCCCACCGAGTAGAAAAGAAATTTTTAGCATGATAATGAGGCAAAGTCAGGTTAGGAGAGGTCATGAAAAAAGGTTTGGCCTGGCGCTGTGGCTCACGCCTGTAATCCCAGCACTTTCAGAGGCCGAGGTGGGTGGATCATGAGGTCAGGAGATCGAGACCATCCTGGCAAACATGGTGAAACCCCGGCTCTACTAAAAAATAAAAAAATTTTGCTGGACGTGGTGGCGTATGCCTGTAATCCTAGCTACTCGGGAGGCTAAGGCAGGAGAATCACTTGAACCAGGGAGTCAGAGGTTGCAGTGAGCCGGGATCGTGCCACTGCACTCCAGCCTGGCGACAGAGAGAGACTCCATCTCAAAAAAAAAAAAGAAAAAAGAATAAAGGTTTGTCTGCCTGCAGATTCTTACCTTGGTGAATCTGAAAGACCCAAGACCCCTAGAGTAGGTGAGTCCCCATCTCTGCCCACTCCTCTAGGATGGAACCAGGAACAAGTTTCCAGGACCACACATGGCAGCTGTCGGGGTGGCACCAGGCTTGCAGGGAGGGCAGAGAGGACCAAAAAGGGGAAGGGAGGAATACCAGAAAGAAAAAGGGATGGCTGGATCTCTATCCAAGCCTGCCCTTATGGGAAAAATAAAAAGTAATGTTTTACACCACCCTATGAAATTGCTCATTGACTAAGAAGATTTTGTTCCAGGTAAGGAATAATATCCACAGTACCTTCTTGAGTATTGCAACGAGGGGGTTAAACTGCCAAGCATGTTGCTAATATTTTGAATGAACCCAGGAGATGTCACCCCCCAAAATGCCACGTTGGTATGCTGATTGCTTCAAACTGAAGGATTCTGGGAAAACAATGGATACACAGAGGGGCTTTTCCTGAATTTCCCTTATCTGAGTAAAGGTAGATTCTCCAGAAGGAAGCCGATTGTCATGAAAACCCTCCCTAGAAATTTGTATCTATCAGGAAGATTAACATGTCACAGGACTCAAACCTAGGAGAGATTAAAGTTGACATTTCATCCAGACAGTCTATTACCTATTCTCCTGAAGACTCATCTTTTTTTTTTTTTCATAACCATTTGTATATAGGTGGCCTATAAATCCCACTTCCCTCACCCCCATGAAGAAGGATATACAGTCATGTGATGGGTAGGGATGTTTCAGTCAATGACAGACCACATGTAAAATGGTGGCCCCATGAGAATAAAATGGAGCCAGTTTTTTTTTTTCTTTTTTTTTGACAGGGTCTCACTCTTGCCCAGGTTGCAGTGCAGTGGCCTGATTCATGGCCCACTGCAGCATCGGCCTCCTAGGCTTAAACAATCCTTCTGCCTCAGCCTCTGAGTAGCTGGGACTATAGGTGCACGCCATCATACTGGGCTAATTTTTAAATTTTTTTTGTAGAGACAGGGGTCTCACCATGTTGCCCAAGCTGGTATTGAACTCCTGGCCTCAAGTGATCCTCCCATCTTGGCCTCCCAAAGTGCTGGGATTACAGGTGTGAGGCCATAGGCCTGGCTGAGCTGAAAAATTTCTATTACCTAGTGACACTTAGCCTTGGTGATGTCATAGTGTAACATATTATCTTTTCTATGGTTAGACATGTTTAGATATGCAAATACTCACCATTGTGTTACAGTTGCCTACAGTAGTCAGTGCAGTAACATACAGTAAAGTTTATAGCCTAGGAGTAATAGGCTACACCTATAGCCTAGGTGTGTGGTAGGCTTGCCATCGAGGTTTGTGTAAGGGCACTCTATGATGTTCTCACGATGATGAAATTGCCTAATGATGCATTTCTCAAACATATCCCATTCCTTAAACAGTAATGATTAGAGAACGTCATTGGGTTACTGGGTATTCGCTTTTCTGTGATGCCTCTGTTGGGGGTCATAAAACAATAGCCCAAAAAGAAGGCCTCAGAGGCAGCTGTCTCTGACCTCTAATCTCCTGTTTCTAGACTCTCATTTTCTCTAGAGGCTAGCCATAGAAACTAGAATCCCTCTTTCCCAAGAGAGGTCATGAAAACCAGACTCCTTTTCCCAAAGCCAGCCATAAAACCCAAAATATTACTAACTCCTCTGCTACTCCAGCCTTTCTGTGTAAGAACTGGCTGTAAAAAAATTGACCTTTTTTTTTTTTGTGAGATGGAGTCTCTCTCTGTTGCCCAGGCTGGAGTGCAATGGCGTGATCTCGGCTCACTGCAACCTCTGCTTCTCGGGTTCAAGTGATTCTCCTGCCTCAGCCTCCTGAGTAGCTGGGACTATAGGCACCCACCACCATGCCTGGCTAATTTTTGTATTTTTAGTAGAGATGGGGTTTCATCATATTGGCCAGGCTGGTCTCGAATTCCTGACCTTGTGATCTGCCCGCCTCGGCCTCCCAAAGAGTTGGGATTACAGGCATGAGCCACCGTGCCCGGCCTTTTTTTTTTTTTTTTTTTCAGATGGTTCAAGTGATTCTCTTGCCTCAGCCTCCCGAGTAGCTGGGATTACAGGCATGCACCATCATGCCTGGCTAATTTTTTGTATTTTTAGTAGAGACGGGGTTTCTCTATGTTGGTCAGGCTGGTCTCAAACTCCTGACATCAGGTGATCCGCCTGCCTCATCCTCTCAAAGTGATGGGATTAGAAGTGTGAGCCACCATGCCCAGCAGAAATTAATCTATCTTATCTGACCTATCTTGTAGATCATAAGACCTCTATTCCAGAGAGAGTCTTGCCCCATACCCAGAAGAAAGGAATGCTGCACAGAGGCGCTAAGAAGAATTTACACAGAGAGGGCTTGCTGGGTTTCCCTGCTCAGTCTATTAGCGCTGCATCATACCCTTTTGACCAATCATGTTTCTGAATGACTGTCCATATCATGTGGAACCTAAGCATAAAAATGGACGGTTTTCCTATAACCTTGGACCTTCTTTCTGAAGGTTCTCATGTCACATAAAACTAGGATCAAATAAATTTGGGTATCTTTTCTCCTATTCATCCACCATTTGTCAGGTGATTTTTCGCTGACTCTTCAGAGGGCAAAGGGTAAGTTTTCCCTTTGCCCCTACACCCTGCTTCCCACTCCCATGCAAATAAATTTGTATGCTTTTTTTCCTGTTAACCTGTCTATTGCCAGTTTTTTGTTTGTATGTTTGTTTTGTCTTTTCCTAGCAGACTTGAAGACTGGAACCAACGGTTTCATCAGTGGAAGAAAACTAGAGAATTGAAAGATCTGATCCCTGCAGTAGTGGTGGAAATTCAGGAGGTCCAAGGGCCCAGGGACTTGAGTAAAGACGTAGGACATTGAGTGAAGTACCTGGCAGAACAGTCGTCTTTGAAAGGGAGGCTGGGTCTAGGTTCAGCAAGAGCTTGAGAACATGATGCTGCTGTAACATTTATTGAGCACCTACTGTAAGCCAGGCACTGTGATCACAAAGAAGGAAGAGACTGTAATTTCTCTTGAGAAACTAATGGTTTTGGGGAACAAGAAAGGATATGAGAACAAAACAAATTTTAACTCCTTTTATATACCTGGGCTTGTGCAAGTTACAACTACAGTCGGACCTTTGTATCCACAAGTTCTACATCCTTGTATTCAACCAGCTGTGGATTGAAAATATTTGTGGAAAAAAATACAACAATAAAAAATAATACAAATTTAAAAATACAGTATAACAAGTATTTATATAGCACTTACATTGTATTAGGTATTATAAGCAATCTAGTGATTATTTCAAGTATAGGGGCTGAGCACAGTGGCTGAGGTAGGAGGATCTCAGCACTTTGGGAGGCTGAGGTAGGAGGATTGCTTGAGCTTAGAAGTTTAAGATCAGTCTGGGCAGCATGGTGAGACCCAACCTCTACAGAAAAAAAAAAAAAAATTAGCCAATATGGTGGTATGAGCCTGTGGTCCCAGCTACTTGGGAGGCTGAGGTGGGAAGATTGCTTGAATTTGGGAGGTCGAGGCTGCAGTGAGTTGTGATGCCACTGCACCCCAACCTGGGCAACAGAGGGAGACCCTGTTTCCAAAAAATAAATAAATAAATAAAATAAAAGAAAGAAAAGAGAGGAAGACTGTGAATAGTTATCATTTAGTATTATTTCTTTGTTAACCATTTTTATAGCCTGTGAAGTTCAAGTGTTTACCTAAGTAAGAACATGAAAGTTAAATAAATGATTTTTTTGTTATTATTTTTTGTTTGTTTGTTTGTTTTTTGTTTTTTTTTTGGCCAATAGCTCAGGATTTAGCTGTTTCCATCGAACCAACAATTTAATTAAATACCTTAGTTATACAAATTTATACAAAGAGAGTAACCCTCATGCCAAATTTTTTTTTTTTTTTTTTGAGACGAAGTTTCACTCTCGTCGCCCAGGCTAGAGTGCAATGGTGTGATCTTAGCTCACTGCAACCTCCGCCTCCCAGGTTCAGGTGATTCTTCTGCCTCAGACTCCCAAGCAGCTGGGATTACAGGCACGTGTCACCACTCCCAACTAATTTTTTTATTTTTAGTAGAGATGGGTTTGGCTATGTTGGTCAGGCTGGTCTCAAACTCCTGACCTCAGGTGATCCGCCCACCTCAGCCTCCCAAAGTGCTGGGATTACAGGCGTGAGCCACCATGCCTGACTGACACCTTATAATATTTAGGAGAGATAAATATGAAACCACTTGACCAACAAATCTAAACAATAATGTATGTTAAGAATTCTGAAGACATTTCTAATTTTGTCAATTAAAACCAGCTTATTAAGGATTTACTTAAGTCGCATGAACTTGAGAAAGCATTTGGGCTTAAAGTTCCTATTTTTCTGATAAAGTTTTTTTTTTTTTTTTTTTTTTGAGACAGAGTTTCGCTCTTGTTGCCCAGGCTGGAATGTAATGGCACAATCTTGGCTCACTGCAACCTCTGCCTCCGAGGTTCAAGCAATTCTCCTACCTCAGCCTCCGGAGCAGCTGGGATTACAGGCATACTCCACCACACCCAGCCAATTTTTTGCATTTTTAGTACAGATGGGGTTTCTCCATATTGGTCAGGCTGGTCTCAAACTCCCGACCTCAGGTGATCCACCCACCTCGGCCTCCCAAAGTGCTGGGATTACAGGTGTGAGCCACCGTGCCTGGCCCTGATAAAGTATTTAAGTGCTTTTTTTTAAGTCAATTAATTAGAGCTCTTTTATATATTTTTGGTAGTGAAACATCAGATACATGACACATAAATACATGGACGTATTAGACATGCAGATAGAAGCTCATAGATTCATAAGCCTCCCCTTTTTAGTCTCCTATTTTAGAGTTCTAATTTCTTGACAATCAGTTTCATTTCCCTAGGCAATTGTCAGCTAGATAGCTCTAAATTTGCATACCAAAGGAACAACTCTTAGTGAAAATCAGATAGTGAAATTTACATCTCAAAGTACAGACAAAATCTAGGTATGTTAGCAGGAGATTAAAAACGGATACCAAGCCAAACATAAAATGATAGAAATATACCATAGGATTTGATAAGGAGATAAATTTTATTTAGATAGGTAGTTTTAAATTTAGTCTCTATCTTTTAACTGGACCTCTGAGCTGTGGGTGGAGCCCACGCTGAATCCTAGTTCTCCAAACAGAGTGACATCATGGGACTAGGCCATGTAATGTGCTTACAGTGCACTGTTACAAAGACATTTCTCTAAGTATTTAAACCACACCACTTATTATCTTAAATATGCAAGAGTAACCCCTGTACAGGGTAATAACAATTTTGGTAAAAAAAAAAAAAAGATCAGGTAACATAATATAAGAAGCAGTTGAAGATCTGTAAACCAAAAATAAAGTTCCAAGCTCCTCACCCAACTGAATGATCCTTCCTTTTGGCCAAGGGCATTCCAAAGTGAAAGTGAAAAACTAGTTCAGCCCATGATGGGAAGCAGGAGTCAGACATGCCCTATTATACCCTCCGACCATCTTAAGGCACCGCTGACCAACATTAACATCTACACAGACCTTAAGACTGATAGAACAGTCTGATAATAACACTTTCTAAGTCTGATAAGAAACATTTACAATCTACTCTCTCTGAATCTGAACTGAACCAATGTACATCTTATATGTATTGATTAATATCTTATGCCTTCCTGAAATGTGTAAAACCAAGCTGTAGCCCTATGACCTTGGGCACATGTTGTCAAGACCTCCTGAGGCTGTGTCACAGGCTCGACCTTAACCTTGGCAAAATAAACTTCTAAACTGATTGAGACCTCTCTCAGATACTTTTGGTTTACAGATCTGAGAGGAACTTGTCTGTTTACACTCTTGGGGTTCCAAAAGGAAAAACAGAGGTTTCTCCCAAAAAGAAACCTGGCCTCTTCTCTGTTTTCTTAAAGGAATCCTAGGCTGTTAGGAACTATTTATGTCCTTCATGCAGCAGAGGGTGGTAAGAGGAAGGAGAGACAGGCAGAAGTAAATGGACAAAACAGAATTCAGTGGATTGAGAAGAAAAAAACCTTTTTCTCAAAAAACAAGAACCTAGGAGAGAAAAAAAGTGTGTGTATATATAAATATGCTTATATGTGTATGTGCATATATATATCTTAGATATTAGCTTTTAGTTAAGCTGACTTAACCATTGAGCTCTTAAAAAATCCTTTTAAATCTGCTATTACCATATTTTTGATGGGAAAAACTGCTGATAGTTTGAAAGTAACACAAATATCAAATTAGAAAGGACTTGACTTAGGAACCAAACCCAGGCTCTCACCATATAAAAAACAAGAGGCAGAATCATAGCTATGGAACTACAGCACGGACAGCTGCCATTGCTCTGTCAGTTTGGGCTTGGCTAGAAAAAGGTGGCCTTGTTATGTAAATAAAACTCCTCAGGTAGTCAAAATCTTCCCCTTCCCTTTCCCTTTCCCTTCTCTCTCTCTCTTTCTTTCATTCTCTCATTCTTTCTTTCTCTCTCTCCCTCTCTCTTTCTTCTTTTTTTTTTCTGTTTTTTTTTCAGCTGCAGGGATTTCGCCAATTCAGAGACCTTGTTCCCCATAATTTGGAACTTTGCTTTGGATTTGACCAAGTCAGGTAGAGTTGATCAAACCCAATGGGAAAAAGATGGAAACTGACTTTACTCTGGGCCTGGAAGCTGGGGGTGGTTGGGGGTGGTGAATAACTCTGCCCTTCTCAGGCCCAGTCCCAAGGTCAAGACCACTTGCGCCAGCGGCATGTGTCAGCAAGATAACAGAAGCAGGAAGCGAGCTAGTTGGCTGGAAGACAGGCACCCCCTGAAGACCGAGAGAGAGGCTGTCCGGGTACGGCGTAGCAGTTACATTAGACTGAGACACTTCCTGTTTACAGGAGACTAAAATCTCTGCCCCATCCTCCTTCGGTGCTGAGCCATTTTAGGCCTCAGCCCGTCTGCCCGCAGGCGCTCCTTAAAACAGTGTGTTGCTCTACACTGCCTTGTGGTGTTTATTGGCTACTCTCAGGGTTAGAACTGGTACAAGAGCCATGCAGAAACAACAACAACAACAAACAAAAGCAGAAAGAAACAAATGAACAAAAATAAGCTAAAAGAAACAAACAATTGCACAGTTCCTATGATTACTCAGCACTCTAATGGTAAGAAGAAATTAAGACCAGCTGGCTGTTAATCTTAACTTTTAGTCATTAAAAAGAATTTCCTGGCCGGGACTGGTGGCTCATGCCTGTAATGCCAGCACTTTGGGAGGCCAAGACAGGCGGATCATGAGGTCAGGAGATCGAGACCATCCTGGCTAACACAGTGAAACCCCGTCTCTACTAAAACTACAAAAAAATTAGCCGGGCATGGTAGCAGGGGCCTGTAGTCTCAGCCACTCGGGAGGCTGAGGCAGGAGAATGGCATGAACCCGGGAAGTGGAGCTTGCAGTGAGCTGAAATTGCACCACTGCACTCCAGCCTGGGTGACAGAGCAGCCAGACTCCATCTCAAAAAAAAAAAAAAAGAATTTCCTAGAGAAAACCCCAATTCAGCTACTTACGTAAGAATAGGGCCCAGGCTGAAAACTGCTCTACCATCTTAGAAGCAGGAGAAGACTCAAACTTGCCTTCCCTGTTGGAAATGAGCTGAGACTCCCGGAAAGGAGTTGCCTGCCCTCCATTATCATGGAAGCAGGAAAACTCACCTTCCTTGTTGGGAAGCAAGTAAAACTCCAGAAGAGGCGGCATACAGCAAAATGAATCTTACATACAGCAAATGTGCCATAAATCCCTTCTCTGGGAGAGTTTTATGGTCTTGAAGAAGACAAAAGGCCCACTCATACATATATAGACAAACATAATCACACACTTCCTTATCTCCTATTTGTTCTCCTAAAAAGTCCTTGTCTTTCCTAAATAACCTATTTGTTTCAACAGAGTCTCACTCTGTTGCCCAGGCTGGCATGCAGTGGTGCAATCTCAGCTCACTGCGACCTCCAGCTCCTGGGTTCGAGCGATTTTCCTGCCTCAGCCTCCCAAGTAGCTGGGATTACAAGTGTGCACCACTACGCCAGGCTAATTTTTGTATTTTTAGTAGAGATGGGGTTTCACCATGTTGGTCAGGCTGGTCTTGAACCCCTGGCCTCGTGATCTGCCTGCCTTGGCCTCCCAAAGTGTTGGGATTACAGGCATGAGCCACTGTGCCCAGCCCAAAATAAATCTTAGATCTCAATCAACATTTGGATCAGGGGTTCTATGGAGGGGGGAAGGTCCCAGGTCTTAGGGAATTGTCCTATTGGTTTGAGCAATCAAGATAGCCCAAGCTGGTGCCAAGCACTGAAAAGAGATTTGTCAAACATCCCGGCCACTGCCATGCAGAGTCCCTTCCGTTGGTTGCCAACTTGTAAACCGAAAAGTATCTGAGACAGGTCTCAATCAACTTAAGGGCATGTTCTTAATCTTGGAAAAATAAACTTGTAAATTAATTGAGACCCATCTCAGATACTTTTTGGTTTACAGGGAGAACATCATCGCAGAGCTGAGTGGGGAAAACAGGTTCTGCCTTCTCCTTGTGTCTGCCCTCATGGGAACACCCCCATTTCCACAGCATGGGCTGCCATTTTACAGCTGATGGTTTTCACATCTATCTGTAGGGATCAACTTGCTGCAATCTCCAACTCCCTGGTTCAAGGGATTCTCCTGTCTCAGCCTCCTGAGTAGCTGGGATTACAGGTACACGCCACCATGCCTAGCTAATTTTTGTATTTTTAGTAGAAATTGGGTTTCACCATGTTGGCCCAGATGGTCTCGATCTCCTGACCTCATGATCCACCTGCCTAGGCCTCCCAAAGTGCTGGGATTATAGGTGTGAGCCACCACTCCTGGCTACTCCTTGGAGCTTTATTTTCAACTGCCTGGATGACTTAAGCACCTCAACTTTACATGCCCAAATGCTAAGATCAAGGGAAGAATTAACTTCCCCCTATTTCCCACCTCCAGACAGTGGCATAGAAGAAGAGCCAGCCCCCAACCGCTGGCCCATGACTGCAACTGTGCCTTTACAAGTGGTAATTTCAAAGCTTCTGCCATTTCTTTGTATGTGTAGCTGACAGCAGCCTTTAAGAAGTCTTGGCTCAACCTGGGACTCTTTCTTGTTCCTGGCTAGCCCTAGGGTGAGTGAAGTATTAGCTGAGGATTAGAGAGGTTGCCTTACAAACTACAGGGCTCTTACGAACGGTTTCCTTTCCTTTTTAAGGGTTAAGCGGTACTATTTCTGAGAAGGAAAGTTTGCCCTTCGGAAACACGTGGGTGTCTGATTCAGCAAATATGAGCTGGATTATCAGAAAAACGAAGAGGCTTTTCTGCAACTCACTTTGCTTGTGAGATTTTGAAGGGGTCTGGACTTGATGCACCAAAGCTCATGTGGCCAAAGGCCACCACACTCCCTGGCAGGAGCCCCCCAGGCATTAATCTAGATTCTAGACTTAGACTTGAGGGCGTACTGGGAAATGAATCTGGCTCACGACCCATGCCTCAGACAGTTCCTCTTCTAAGGTTAGGGTACACTTGGAGAGTGAGGACAGGAGGGGGACAAGGCTAAGAACTGGGACACCCTGAACGACCCTGTGAGAAGGGTTTATTGTTTGAGGATAAAGAAATTGGCAGTTATAGATGAGGGTCTTAGGGGGTCCAGGCTCTGTTGAGAACTGGAGGGTAAAACAAGATTCAGTACAAATGCTGTTGGGAAGAAAAAACTTTTCCTCTACCCTCTTATGTTCAATACCTGGGGACATGCACATTAAACTAATAAAAGACAGATAAGCAAGAGAAGAGTTTATTCATGCTTGCAATATATATACATGCAGAAAATTCTCAGTAATGAGTAACTCAAAGGGGTGGTTAGAAGCAGGGGCTTATACACCTCATTTAGTAGAGGAAAGAAAGGAGGGAGAAAAGTCTCCTATAGGAGGAGCAAACAGGTTTCTTTAGGAAAGACAAGGAGTTTTTAGGAGAACAAATAGGAGATAAGAAGTGTGTGATAATGTTTGTGTATGTATGTATGAGTGGGGGTTCTATCTTCTTCAAGATCATAAAACTCTCCCAGAGAAGGGATTTATGGTACATTTACTCTTCTAAAAAAATTTTTGTTTGAAACAGGGTCTCACTTTGTCACCCAGGCTGGAGTGCAGTGGTGTGATCTTGGCTTGCTGCAGCATCCATCTCCTGGGTTCAAGTGATCCTCCTGCATCAGCTTCCCAAGTAGCAGGGACTACAAGCATGCACCCAGCTAACTTTTATACTTTTTGTAGAGACTGGGTTTCACCATGTTGCCCAGGTTGGTCTCAAACTCCTGAGCTCAAGCAATCTGCCTGCCTTCACCTCCCAAAATGCTAGGATTACAGGCGTGAGCTACCATGCCTGGCCTGGATTTACTCTTAATTTCTTTCGTGGGAGCAGACCTGCCACCAGAGGGAATTTACATCAGTCTTCATTTCTCAGAAGTTTCTGCTTTTAATCAGATAAAGGAAGCTATGAGAAGGCTTCTTTCTGCATCTGTTGAATTTCAGGTGTCTTTGGTTTAAAATAATCTTTATGTATACTCTAGGGTTTTAAGTTATTCCCCACCACATGTGGCTTGGTAGTTGCTTAATAAATGTTTTGAATGAATGAATGAATGAATGAATGAACAAAGTAGGGGTTAGGTAGGGAGGCTATTGTTTGATGACCAAGCATGTGGCCCAGGGATTTGGACTGTTGCGGGAAGTCAGGGACCCCAAATGGAGGGACTGGCTGAAGCTATGGCATAAGAACTTAAATTGTGAAGATTTCGTGGACATTTATTAGTTCCCCAAATTAATACTTTTATAATTTCTTATTCCTGTCTTTACTGCAATCTCTGAACATAAATTGTGAAGATTTCATGGACATTTATTAGTTCCACAAATTAATACTTTTATAATTTCTTATGCTTGTCTTTACTGCAATCTTGGAACATAAATTGTGAAGATTTCATGGACATTTTTCACTTCCCCAATCAATACTCTTATAATTTCCTATGCCTGTCTTCCTGTCTTTACTTTAATCTCTTAATCCCATCATCTTCATAAGCTGAGGATGTATGTCACCTCAGGATCCTGTGATAATTGCACTATCTGCACAAATTGTTTGTAGAGCATGTGTGTTTGAACAATATGAAATCTGGGCATCCAAAAGGAACAGGATGGCTGCGATTTTCAGGGAACAAGGGAGATAACAGTTGGGCCTGACTGCCTGAGGGGCTGGACAGAACAGAGTCATATTTCTCTTCTTACAAAAGCAAATAGAAGAAATATTGCTGAATTCTTTTTCTCAGCAAAGAACAGCCCTGAGAAAGAGAATGCATTCCTAGGGGACGGTCTCTAAAATGGCCGCTATAGGAATGTCTGTCTTACATGGGTATAGATAAGGGATGAAATAAGCCCCAGTCTCTTGTAGCGCCCCCAGGCTTATTAGGATGAGGAAATTCCTGCCTAGTAAATTTTAGACTGGTTGTCTGCTCTCAAACCCTGTCTCCTGATAAGATGTTATCAATAACAATGCGTGCCCAGTGGGACATGAAACTTCATCAGCAATTCTAATTTCGCCCTGGTCCTGTGATCTCACTATGCCCCCATTTGCCTTGTGATATTTTCTTGCCCTTGAAGCATGTGATCTCTGTGACCCACACCCTATTTGTACACCCCTCCCCTTTTAAAATCCATAATAAAAACTTGTTGGTTTTGCAGCTCAGGGGGCATCATGGAACCTGCTGACATGTGATGTCTCCCCCGGACACCAAGTTTTAAAATTTCTCTCTTTTGTACTCTTTCCCTTTACTTCTCAGACTGGCTGACACTTAGGGAAAATAGAAAAGAACCTATGTTGAAATACTGGGGGCTGGTTCTCCTGATATGGACAGCAGATGAAGTCTAAATTTCCCCCTTTGGTGGGGGGGTTGTCCCATACAGCCAAGCTGGGACCCCACTGGACTCAGTGGTATATCTGAAAAGTGGCAGAGGCTGGGTCAACCAACTCTTTCACTTGGTGACTCCATCATTCTTGACACCTGCTAGGACTCAGGAGTCAAGTTCTAAAAGGCTTTGAGGCCAGAGCTATAGAGCAGTAGGTTTGGAGCAAGGAGTCAGAAATTTTAAGTTGCTGCTCAGTTCATTGACATGGTTGACTTTTTCTTGGATAAAATGGGAAAATAAGTGTCTGACAAGTTCTCCTGGGCTGCTGGCTTGTAAAGGGGAACAGTGGGTGGGAGAAAGAGGGCATTCAGCTCCTAAACAGGTCAGGTATCTTTGCATTGAACAGGCCCCCATGCTGGGCCAGGTGCGGTGGCTTATGCCTGTAATCCCAGCACTTTGGGAGGCTGAGAAGTGTGGATCACCTTAGGACAGGAGTTCAAGATCAGCCTGGCCAACATGGTGAAATCCCATCTCTACTAAAAATACAAAAATTAGCCAGGCATGGTGGCAGGTGCCTGTAATCCCAGCTACTTGGGAGGCTGAGGCAGGAGAATTGCTTGAACCTGGGAGGTGGAGGTTACAGTGAGCCAAGACTGCACCACTGCACTCTAACTTGAGCGACAGAGCAAGACTCTGTCTCAAAAAAAGAAAAAAAAAAGGCTCCCATGTCTTAAAGAGAGGCATTTCCAGTTGAGGGATGAAGAAGGAGGGAGGTATTGGAGAGGCTGGGTGTTGGGTAGGGATTAGCCAGCAACAAATCTTCCTGGACTTGTGGTTCACTTTCTACCCCTCAACCCTGCCCATTCTGGGGCTCTTGCTCTGGGGTTTGATTTCCAACAAAGAACTTGATGTTCTTCCGGAAATGGCCTTACTGTGGACTCAGGCATGAGATGAGTTGTCCAGATGTCCAGCTGGCCCAGTTAGAAAGGTTTTGAGCAGAGCCCTATAAAAATAAATCTTTCTAATGTATTTCTTCCACGTCCTTCTTATTCTGCAACTAAATACCCAACTCAGGCCTGAGTGTGTTCCTTTATCCACAGGAGATTCAGACTCCTAGAACTGTTCTGGGCCAATAGATGCCACTGATCACCTGGGAAAGGGGAGAGGAAATGACCTTGAATCAATGAAATAAATGTGTCTGAGCAACAGCTCAGCAAAGGTCGTCAGCCAGATAAGATGTGAAACTGGGGCTCAAATCCAAATCTCAGGCTCTAAATCTTTCTGTATAACACCCAGCTGCCTGTCTCCAAATAGCAGACACACTGGGTGAGAAGACATACCAAGGTACCACCCAACTGTGAATAGGAGACCACTGGCTGCTTCCAAGTGTCAGGGCTGCAAGATTTCAAAGAAGGAAACTAGTCAGACTGGAGGGAGTGGCCAGAGGAATTCAGTGGAGGACAGTAGTCAACAGAAACCCAACTGAACTGTGGAAATCGCATCAAGGAGCCTCAGAATTTGACCCACCCATTTGGTTTCAGTGAGAAGACACGTTTACATTTTTAAACTGAAGGCATATTTATTCCCCAGCACTGGCCTCTGGCCCTTGGCCTCTGGATTAGAAACAAGAGGCGGTTGTTTGGTCCCTGGACTGGGATATTTGCTCAGATTGTGATGTATGCTCAGAGCATCTGGTTTGGGATAGGGGGTGTGCATTTGGAGGGTGTGAGTGTGGGGCTGCCATCCTGTTTTGCTCAAGCTCATGTGATGCCTGTGTTGGAGAATGCTGGAAAGTGGAGGAGGAAGAGCTGGCCTGGAGAACCTCTTCCCTCCTTTCCATATCGATGGAGTCAGGCAGTGTTGACAAACACTTGTAAGCCCGTACCTTAGAGAAAATGTCACTTGGCCCCATGATCCCTCTCACTGTCCTGACACATGCCTTTTGCTTAAATTCGTGCAATCACAGGGAGTCACCCCTGACAAAAGCAGTTCACCCCTCTTTGGAGAGCACTTCCTCTCCTGTATACATGTGCTGTTCTGTTGTCTCCACACTTGGCTTCTGGTTCTTCCATGAGGGATAGTCATTCTACTCATTCAAAAAATATCCAAATATCCTTTTTCTTTTCTTTCTTTCTTTTTTTTTTTGAGATAGAATCTTGCTCTGTCACCTAGGCTGGAGTGCAATATCATGGTCTTGGCTCACTGCAACCTCCACCCCCCAAGTTCAAGTAATTGTCCTGCCTCAGCCTCCCAAGTAACTGGGATTACAGGTGCTCATCACCTTGCCTGGCTAATTATTTTTAATTTTTAGTAGAGATGGGGTTTCACCTTGTTGGCCAGGCTGGTCTCGAACTCCTGACCCCAGGTGATTTACTGGCCTTGGCCTCCCCAAGTGCTGGGATTACAGGCATAAGCCACCATGCCTGGCTCATTCAACAAACATCTTAGAGGTACTTCCGTCATGCTGGGCCCCACGTCCAGTCTTGGAGATAAGGAGCTCACCTGGCAAGGATAGATAGGTAACAGGCAACTTATTTCAATACAGGCACCATCATCCACTTAGTTTTTCAGGCCAGAACCTGGGTAGCATCCTTGATTCCTGTATACCTAACCCCACACATCCTACCCACCAGCAAGTCTTGTTGGTTCTATTTCCAAAATACATAGGGTATTCTTCCTCTTTCTTCCAACTCCACTCCTTTACTCCTGGCCCAAACGACCCTTGTTTCTCTTCTGGACCACTGTACTAGCCTCCTAATTGGCTTTTGGGCTTCTCGCCCGTCTCCATAGAACCCATTCTTCACATAGCAGCCAGAACCATCTTTTAAAAATATTGGCACTCTCCTCCTTAAAGTCCTTTAGTAGAATTTTAAAAAATGTAAGCTTTGTATGAAGTTCAACACATCTTCAAAACATGACACAAATCACAAGTATACACCCTGATGAATTTTCACAAAGTGAATACACTCATGTAGCTAGCCCTCAGAACCGGAATGTTTCCAGCCTCCCGACCCCCCAGGAGCCCCACTTGTACTTCTACATCACTAGTTTTCCACCAAGATTAACCACTATTTTGACTTCTAAACCATTGATTACTCTTGCCTGCCTCTGACCTTTGTATACATGGAACCACAGAACATGTCCTCTCTTGTGTCTGGTTTCTTTTGCTCAACATTCTGTTTATTGAGTTAATGGTAAACAATGTAGATTTGATTGTGCAAAACAAAAACAAAACAAAACAAAACACATAAAATCCACTGGAGGGGTACAAACATTTTGGAACACTGGCAACATCTACTCAGCTATGTGTGTGCCTTATGATTCAGCAATTCCTAGTTAACCACTCAAGAGATATGTAGGCATATGCTCATCAAAAGACATGTACAAGAATGTTACAGGTCTAGGCTAGAAACCACCAGGTAGGTGTTATTATTACTCCATGTTACAGGTTAGGCAACTGAGGCTCAGACAGAGATTGAGGAACTTGCCTAAGATCACCTGCTTGGTATATGGCAAAACCAGCCTTCAAACCCAGGCTGACAAAGTTCTGCCAGGGCTGGCCCTTGTCTGACTCCATGCCTCTTGGTTTCTACTCTCCTGCCCTCATTCTCTTGGTCAGTCAGCCAGGCTTGTGCCTTTCTCAAGGCATTTTTTTTTGTTTTTATTTTTATTTTTTATTTTTTTGAGATGAAGTTTTGCTCTGTCACCCAGGCTGGAGGGCAGTGGCACTATCTCGGCTCACTGCAACCTCTGCCCCCTGGGTTCAAGCAAGCTTGTCTGGTTAAATTTGTAGTTTTAGTAGAGACAGGATTTCACCATGTTGGCCAGGCTGGTCTCGAACTCCTGACCTCAAATGATCTACCTGTCTCAGCTTCCCAAAGTGCTGGGATTACAGGCATGAGCCACTCTGCCTGGCCGCATCTTTCTATATTCCTTTTTATTTGGGTAATTTTCTTTCGGCATATTTGCTCAAAGCTGAATACTTGTGTAACTGCCCAAGAGGTTTACCTTGCCCACTGCCTAGACACAGCCAATTCATCAAGAAAGGGGAATTGCAATAGCCAAAGAGTAATTCCTGCAGAGCCAGCTGTGCCGGAGACCAGAGTTTTATTATCACTCAAATCAGTCTTCCCAAGCATTCAGGGAACAGAGTTTTTAAGGATAACTTGGTGGGTGGGGGGATGCCAGTGAGCCAGGAGTGCTGATTGGCCAGGGATGAAATCATAGGAAGTTGCAGCTGTCTTCTTGTGCTAAGTCAGTTCCTGGGTGGGAGTCACAAGATCAGATGAGCCAGTTTATTGATCTGGGTGGTGCCAGCTGATCCATCCAGTGCCGGGTCTGCAAAATATCTCAAGCACTGATCTTAGGAGCAGTTTAGGGAGGGTCAGAATCTCATAGCCTCCAACTGCATGACTCCTTAACCATAATTTCAAATCTTGTGGCTAATGTTAATCCTACAAAGGCAATCTAGTCCCAGGCAAGAGTGAGGTCTGCTTTGGGAAAGGGCTGTTACTGTCTTTGTTTAAACTATAAACTAAGTTTCTCCCAAAGTTAGTTCAGCCTATACCCAGGAATGAACAAGGACAGCCTGGAGGTTAGAAGTAAGATGGAGTCGGTTAAGTTAGATCTCTTCCACTGTCTCAGTCATCATTTTGCAAAGGTGGTTTCCATCCCTCCCTTTGGGTTTTATAACACCTTAATCTTAAGGTGTAGGCTATGAAGATGGGAAAAGGCCACTGATCACTCTGGCTTCTTTCTGCTCATAGGGAATGTAGTGGGAATGGGAGTGAACCCCAAGGTGAGAAGAATGGAACTACTTTGCAATTGTCTGAGTGTACTCATGCAGGCCTGGTTGAACTTCCGAGGCTTGCATGGCAAAAACATTAGTACTCTCATCTATAGTTTTACTACAGTGTTCAAGTGAACAGCCTACTATAAGGTAAATAATAAGTCTTAGGATGAAGAGTACAATTCCAAATTTTAAAAGCAAAGATTTGAAAACATTAGTTTGGGGACTTCTAACCCATAAAGAATTTAGAATTTAGTCTAAACTGCAGAAAAAAACCTCAAGAACAGCTAACAGTGTACTATAGTTTTTCTTCTGAAGTGTAATTTTTCTCTCTCCTGTCCCCATTTTTATTAAAAACCTATTATGATGGAACTGATTTGTTTATAAAATAAACTTTAGCCTTACTGTACTCAGCCTGATTATTTGCATAAAGTGAAGCAAAAATAATTATTTTCCACTTGGGCTTTTAAAAATTGGCTTTGATAGAACTCTGTTCCATGAGGAATCTCAGATAAGACTTTTTAATAGCCAAGCCCAGCCATGGGTTTGTACCCTCAAATACCTATGAGTTGGGCAAATTCCTCTCCTCTTGGGGTCCCAAGATAACTTGGGGTTCCTGGGCCAGTTAGAAAGTGACACTCTTTACTTATCACAGGTCAGGAACCCTGTACAGGGACTCTATTGTGGACAGGGCATGAGGCCAGATGCCCTAATGGGCTTTAATTGGCTTTATAAGTCAACTTTGATTCTTTAAAGGAAGCATGCCATTCCAGTCAAAGCCTTCATAAAATAACCAATTTCTCCAATTGTGTTCTGTTACAGAAGAAAACAGATTCTTATTGCACTTATGCAATTAACTATACTGCCATAAATTGAGAATACTCACAAATAGTTTCCAAATTCTGGAGAAATAAAGTAGAGAGGAATAAATATGCTCCAAATTTTGTTCACAGGAGTGTATTTTACTCACTTGTTGAAAGTTGCAAATAGCTCTAAAGAAATAAGTTCTCTTGACTCTGAAAACAAAAGGTTTAGCAATATTTAACACATTAGGTCTCCCTGAGAGTCCTAGAAGTTTGTTTTCTTCCTCTATTCCAATAGCACAATTTTTAAACTTATCTGAGACCTGCACTGAGAGTCCTATATCTGATTATAAACTGCGTTTTGAAAAGGACCAAAGTAGGCTGGGTGCAGTGGCTCATGCCTGTAATCCCAGCACTTTGGGAGGCTGAGGAATGTGGGTCATGATTTCTGGAATTCAAGACCAGCCTGGCCAAGATGGTGAAACCCCATCTCTACTAAATGTAAAAAAAATTAGCCGGGCTTGGTGGTGGGCACCTGTAATCCCAGCTACTTGGGAGGCTCAGGCAGAGAATTGCTTGAACCAGGGAGGTGGAGGTTGCAGTGTGCTGAGATTGCACCACTGCATTCCAGCCTGGGCGACAGAGTGAGACTCCATCTCAAAAAAAAAAAAAAAAGTAAAGAAAATGACCAAAGTAAGACAAAAGATCTGTGGATGACAAAACTCTATAGCCACTATTAAAGCTATAATTGACTAGGAATTTTGGTTACTTCTGTGGCATACAACAATTTTACATAACAATTATAATTATTGATAATGTATGCTAAATTATCTCAACATTATAGAAGTTTCCCATAATTTTGTAACACATACCAATAACATATTTAAACAAATACAGTCCAAAGAAAACGAAACACCATTCACTCTTCTATTTGAAAGGTTTTTTTCTATTCTAATGTCACAATCTCCCAGAGTTATTAATCAGAAATCTGCAGTTAGGAGCAGCTGTTAAATTTTATAGTTGATTATAAAATCATCTTTTAAAGAGGACCAAAGTGAGACAACAACTGTCTGTGGATGACAAAAATATTTTAGGGCAGCCACAGTTAAAGGCACAATTGACAAGGAAATTTACCTCTGTGGCACACAGTCATTTAACATAATAATTATAATTATTACTGATAAAACATACCAAGTCATATTAGACTTACAGCAGTTTTACATAATTTTGGAACATATACCAACAACACATTTACACAAATATAGACCAAAGAAAGCCAAACACCATTTCATATTTGACAATGCTTCCTGTATGATTTTTGTACCAAATAAGCCAAATGTCATTTTTGGACTTTAGAGGACCTAATATCTAAAATACTGGGCTAGAAAGAGACATAATCTATAATTTGATTTTGGAAAGTTTGTTAAATATCAAAGGCTTAAAACACTGGATATCACAAAAGAGAATCCCAGGTCACTGTAAGTTATTCATTTGCCCAAAATGATAACTCCAAAAAAAAGTTTTAAAAAGAAAGACTTTACTCTAATAGAGGAGACTTAGCTTTCCAAACAAGACCCAATAAAGATAGTATGAGGCTAACTGAATTTGTCTCTTCTCTCTTTTCCCTTTTTTCCCTGCCATTTACCCAAAGGAGAAAACAAAACCATTTCATTATCTTTTATCATTACATAAAAATCATTTTCAAAAGAGAAAACCAAATTTCATGTTTGCTTTAGTGCATCTTTAATGTTAAGGCTAGTTTCTTAAATAAAATTTTATATCTCTATTCAGTTGTAATTAGTTTGACCACAAGGTAAGGTTTTCTAGAACCCTTTACAATTTTCCATCAAACAGCAGATCAATTTTCTACGAAAACTGTGTTATTTGGACACATGGGCCCAAATTCTGGTCCCAAAACAGTATCATTTTAAAGTTTTAACCTATAGAAAAAAAGCTAAATAATTTCTTTTAAATCTCAACCAACTTGTTTATACCCACATAATTTTTTTATAAGATTAACCATTTACTAACCCTTTTCACTTTGCGTAAACCTTCAGTTTTGTTCCATTACTCTTTTAGGTTAAGACAATCTTTATTTTATTTTATTTTGAGATAGAGTTTTGCTCTTGTTGCTCAGGCTGGAGTGCAGTGGTGCGATCTCAGCTCACCACAACCTCCACCTCCCTGGTTCAAGCAATTCTCCTGCCTCAGCCTACCAAGTAGCTGGGATTACAGGCATGCACGACCATGGTCAGCTAATTTTGTTTTAGTAGAGAAGGGGTTTCTCCATGTTGGTCAGGCTGGTCTTGAACTCCTGACCTCAGGTGATCTGCCTTCCTAGGCCTCCCAAAGTGCTGGGATTACAGGCATGAGCCACTGCACCCGACAAGACAATCTTTAAAACCCTCCAAACTAAACAAAATTACATTCCCTTTAACAAAGCCATATTCCCATACATTCTTATAATCTTTTACCAAAAACACATTTCCTACACACCTTGTATGTAGAGCTGTTTTTCCGGTGGTCTCAATTACATGTTACAATGTTAACTCATAGCAACTTTTATTTTTAGTCAGAAGCTTGATAAGTAAGCAATTTTAATTATGTACTAGGGGTGGAGCCTAGGACATCAGACAGAAATGAAAATAAGGCCTGACCCTTTAGCATAGCTAGCGGGCACGGCTCTCCATATGTCCCCAGGCCTCATCTATCACCTAATGCTGCAAAGTAGGTAAATTGAACACTTTTCAAAAGGCAAAGAAACAGTTTGATCTTAAAGCATTTAGCAAATCTGATATCTGACCTTAATTTAGACCAAATATCTACATTTTCAAGATCTTTTATTTTACCAATAATCTTTTTTTTGTTTTTTTTTTTTTGAGATGGAGTCTTGGCTTGTGGCCCAGGCTAGAGTGCAATGGCACAATCTTGGCTCACTACAACTTCTGCCTCCCAAGTAGCTGGGATTACAGACGTGCACCACCATGCCTAGCTAATTTTTTTATCTTTAATAGAGATGGCGCCAAGACCAGCTCGGTCGCAGAGACCCTAACCCAGTGGCGCTAGAGAATTTAAAGACACACACACAGAAATATAGAGGTGTGAAGTGGGAAATCAGGGGTCTCACAGCCTTCAGAGCTGAAAGTCCCAAACAGAGAGATTTACCCACGTATTTGTTAACAGCAAGCCAGTCATTAGCATTGTTTCTATAGATATTAAATTAACTAAGAGTATCCCTTATGGGAAACGAAGGGATGGGCTGAATTAAAGGAATAGGTTGGGCTAGTTAACTGCAGCAGGAGCATGTCCTTAAGGCACAGATCACTCATGCTGTTGTTTGTGGCTTAAGAATGCCTTTAAGTGGTTTTCTGCCCTGGGCAGGCCAGGTGTTCCTTGCCCTCATTCCAGTAAACCCACAACCTTCCAGCGTGGGCTTTATGGCCATCATGAACATGTCACAGTGCTGCAGAGATTTTGTTTCTGGCCAGTTTTGGGGCCTGTTTATGGCCAGATTTTGGGGGGCTTGTTCCCAACAAGATGGGGTTTCACCATGTTGGCCATGCTGGTCTCGAATCCCTGACCTTGTGATCCGCCCACCTCAGCCTCCCAAAGTTCTGGGATTACAGGCATTACCAATAATCTTCAAAATTGTCTTTTTTTTTTTTTTTTTTTTTGAGATGGAGTCTGGCTCTGTTGCCCAGACTGGAGTGCAGTGGCAGGATCTTGGCTCACTGCAAGCTCCGCCTCCTGGGTTCATGCCATTCTCCTGCCTCAGCCTCCTGAGTAGCTGGGACTACAGGCACCCGCCACTACGCCTGGCTAACTTTTTGTATTTTTAGTAGAGACGGGGTTTCACCATGTTAGCCAGGATGGTCTTGATCTCCTGACCTCTTGATCCACCTGTCTCGGCCTCCCAAAGTGCTGGGATTACAGGCGTGAGCCACCGTGCCCGGCCAAAACTGTCTTTATTTCCAAAAGATTACTAAAGTCACGTGAACAAAAAGGCATTAAAGTTTCCATTTTTGTGACAAAATATTTAAGCCCTTATTTTTCTAAGCCAATTAATCAGAGCCCTTTTACATATAAACATCACACACAACACATATAAATACAGACAGAAGATTCAGCACTTGTAAGATTTTTCATTTGCCAGTTTCTTAATTGGATTACTGGCTTCAGGGTGGAGGCTGTGGAGGAACAGGGCCAGGAAAGTGTGCTTTTCTAGGGCCAAATAAGCAGCAAGTAAGTAGCTGAAGACAAAGACAGATGCCCAGAATTAAGGGTGCCATTTTATACTGGACCTGGGATCCCCAAAAGGAGGGAAATACTATGGAAGAAGACCATGCAGTGCTTCTTTTTTTGAGACAGAGTTTTGTTCTTGTCATCCAGGCTGGAGTGCGGTGGCAAGATCTCCACTCACTGCAACCTCTGCCTCCCAAGTTCAAGCAATTCTCCTGCCTCAGCCTCCCGAGTAGCTGGGATTACAGGCACCTGCCACCACGCCCAGCTAATTTTTGTATTTTTAGTAGAGACGGGGTTTCACCATGTTGGCCAGGCTGGTCTTGAACTCCTGACATCAGGTGATTCATCCACCTCGGCCTCCCAAAGTGCTGGGATTACAGTCATAAGCCAATGTGCCTGGCCGACAGTGCAGTGCTTCTACCCTGCATTTCATTACAAGGCAACCCAAAGCCAATGAGCCCATTTTGTTATCAGCCCATCCCTCATAGGAGTCTCATCTCTCCGCCGGGGGTGGGGATGTTTTCTTATCTTCTAGGTGGCCAAGAGCATGCTTCTCTGATCCAAGTGTGCAAAGAGTCAAGTATTCCTCCGTAACTACTATTAGCCATCCTTAAAGTATATTTCCTATTTAGTTATTACACACCAAAGCTCTCTCATAATGCGAAGTAATTTCTGATATCCCCCAAACTCAAAACTGTCAGATAACACAATGCAAAGAGAACACAGCCTTTGATTTTGAGAGGGATCTATCCGCTTTTACTTTCTGGGTTTCATGAGGAAAACAGAGGTTTTTGTTTTTGTTTTTGTTTTTTTTTCCCAAAATGGGGTCTGTGGTGCTTCCTCTGTTTTTCCCAATGAGTCCCAGACTGCCAGAAGTTATCTTAGGGCCTGTCATATATGCATTAAGAGTGGCAAGACAAAAAATAAAAAATTGAGAAAAATAATTCAGTCCACTGAGAAGAAAACATCTTTTTCCAGAAAAACAAGTTCCAAGAAGAGAAAAACATAAAGGCCCTTTAAATGTACTTAAAGTTTGTTTATCCACTTTTAATTAAGCTGACTTTTAGTCATAGCACTCTTAAAAAAAAATCCTTTAAAATATTTTTATTACCTGACTTTAGCCATGCCAAGCGGCTGATATTTTTGGCTCTTGAATTCCATCACAGGTAACTTCCCACATGAAATTAATCTGTTTTAACTAAGGTTACAACTTAACCATGGACACATAGGCACATAGGTGTTTCAAAGAGATGGTAAGCAGTTTTTTCTCTTTTTTTTTTTTTTTTTTTTTTACAAAATTTAGAATCTCTCCCAGGGTGGTTTAGAGAAAGAAAAATTCAAGATAGGAAATCAGAAGCTATCCATGGGGTGGAGGGAAACCTCAATAAATGGCAAAGTAACATAAATAAAAAACCAGAAAGGAATCACTCTGGAAGTCAAGAATAGAACCCAGGCTGCCATTGTCAAAAAGCAAAGCCTTAGCTGCTGAGTTAGAGCAATGAGTAATTTCTATTGCTCTTCCCAGAAGGATCCTAGAGAAGTCAATTTCAAGCTTGCAAAGGCTTTTAACCGCTCAGGATAATTTTTAGGGCTAACTATGACATGAACCTCAAAATTCCTGCCCTCTTGATGGTGGGAGTGGGAGCCAAGAGAAAGTATCCCCACATGGTCACGAGGTTAAATTAAGCTCTTAAGGACACAAGACGGACATTTCTTTTTTTTTTTTTTTGAGACAGAGTCTTGCACTGTCGCCCAGGCTGGAGTGCAGTGGCCTGATCTCCGCTCACTGCAACCTCCACCTCCTGGGTTCAAGTGATTCTCCTGCCTCAGCCTCCCAAGTAGCTGGGATTATAGGTGCCCGTCACCATGCCTGGCTGATTTTTTGTATTTTTAGTAGAGACAGGGTGTCACTATGTTGGCTAGACTAGTCTTGAACTTCTGACCTTGCGATCCACCTGCCTTGGCCTCCCAAAGTGCTGGGATTACAGACATGAGCCACTGCGCCCAGCCTATACAAGACAGAAATTTCATACAGTATTGGTTTCAGAGACCCGTCTGAGTTTGTAACTGACCAGCCTGCCAGACTGGCTTGAAAAGTGGGCTGATAGACGTCCTAAACTCACATTCTATCCTGTGATGCCCCTCTCACCGTTACAGAACACAGAAAGACAAATTCTTAGCACAAAGTACACCAGATTTGCTACTGCCTAAGACTAGTCTCACAAATCCTTTTTCTATTAATCAAACACTTGCAGAGAGACAAATAGTGATGTTTACCATTCGCCCAGACAGAGAAAGAGAGAGAGACCAGAAACTTGGCTGGTAAGAATTTCTTACCGTGTTTTGCCAGCATCAGATTTCCGGACTCCCTTTCTCAACGGAGTGGCTTCTGATGATCCTGCTCACTGCACCATAGCTGTGGGGTTCAAGAGAAAATCACCCTTCACTGTTTTATGGAACCATAGGCAAGATTCTTAATTTGCAAGATGCTGCCCAACGGGCTGCATGGGGAATGGAATTAACATTTTCCATCCCAGCAAAACACACATAACAAAATGAACATTAGTCACCTCGCTCAGCACCCAATATCAACCTGGCAAAGCTCAAACCTTTTCTCCCTCCATTGATCCCTGTTGTCTTTGATCCATTCCAGGTGGGAAGGGATGACCTCCAAATGGTAATTCCCAGTGGGATCTCTGGGCAAGGCAAAGAGCAGATAGTCACCTCAAGAGACAGGTCTGTTGAGCCTTCTTTAGGGCTCATGGAATGTGACCAGACAAATAAGTGGGGTTCTCTGAGTTAGGCCCCTTCCATCGTCAATTCCTTTTGAGATCCCTTCCACATTTACAAACATACACAAAGATGAGATGGACAGAAGGCCTTCCAAATCATATTGCTAACCGAGAACTCCAAGAGTATCCCTTCCAAACTATCCTCCTATTCTCCATCTGAGAAACCTCCTTGAAATCTTCCTGATCCAGGAGTCTCCCAAACCACGACTCTTCCTACTAGTTAGAAAGAGCCAACTGAGACCACCCGGGAGCCGAACAGACACCCTGCAATGGGGCTACAGACACAGACACCCCATGGGAGCTACGGCACCCCCCATAGGGCTACAGAACCAGTCGGGAGAAGGAAGGAGGCACTGGTAGCGCCTAGGATACTTGCCAATCCAGACATCCCACCATGGGGCTACAGAAAGACACCCTGTGATAGGGCTACAGTTAAAGGACGTCTCCCCAGGACTATTTCTCCATTGCAATTAAACTCATGCACATTAGGTCGGCAGCACCCCGCCAGTAGAGAGAGTACCAGAGAAAGAGTAATTCACACAGAGCCGGCTGTGCGGGAGAGTGGAGTTTTAGTATGATTCAAATCAGTCTCCCTGAGCATTCAGGGAGCAGAGGTGGGTTTTTTTTTTTTTTTTTTTTTTTTTTTTTTTGAGACGGAGCCTCCCTCTGTCACCAGGCTGGAGTGCGGTGGTGCGATCTTGGCTCACTGCAACTTCCGACTCCCTGGTTCAGGCTATTCTCCTGCTTCAGCCTCCCCAGTGGCTGGGATTACAGGCACATGCCACAATGCTCAGCTAATCTTTTTTTTTTTTTTGTATTTTTAGTAGAGACGGGGTTTCACTACACTGGCCAGGATGGTCTCGATCTCCTGACCACATGATCCACCTGCCTCGGCCTCCCAAAGTGCTGGGATTACAGGTGTGAGCCACCGTGCCTGGATCAGGGGGCAGAGTTTTTAAGGATAACCTGGTGGGTGGGGGGAAGCCAGTGAGCCAGGAGTGCTGATTGGTCAGGGATGAAATCATAGGGAGTTGCAGCTGCTTCTTGTGGTGAGTCAGTTCCTGGGTGGGGGCCACAGGATCGGATGAGCGAGTTTATTGACCTGGGTGGTGCCAGCTGATCACATCCAGTGCAGGGCCTGCAAAGTATCTCAAGCACTGATCTTAGGAGCAGTTTAGGGAGAGTCAGAATCTCGTAGCCTCCAACTGCATGACTCCTTAACCATAATTTCTAATATTGTGGCTAATGTTAGTCCTACAAAGGCAATCTAGTCCCAGACAAGAATGAGGTCTGCTTTGGGAAAGGGCTGTTACCGTCTTTGTTTAAACTATAAACTATTTTCTTCCAAAGTTAGTTCTGCCTACGCCCAGGGATGAACAAGGACAGCTTGGAGGTTAGAAGAAGCAAGATGGAGTCAGTTAAGTTAGATCTCTTTCACTGTCTGAGTCATAATTTTGTAAAGGCGGTTTCACCTGGTCAAGGTTTGTAGATTTTGTTACAGACTGTGATCCAGAAACACTGAACCAACTTATAGTTCCATCAATTAGGCATAAATGTATTTATTTTCCCCATAGCCCCATTCATTGACTAAGTTTTATCAATTTAATTGATTTTTGTTAAGTCTGGAAAACAGAATGTGTTCTCTGTGTGTGTGTGTCGGGGGCGGGGTGGGGGACCAGCTAAAAAGTGAAGGTATCTCTGGCTTCCCTGCTTTTTTCTTTTCTTTTCTTTTTTGAGACAGGGTCTCACTCTGTCACCTAAGCTGGAGTGCAGTGGTGCAGTCTTGGCTCACTGCAACCTCCACCTCCCCGGCTCAAGCAATCCTCCCACCTCAATCTCTCCAGTAGCTGGGACCACAGGCGCAAACCACCGTACTTGCCTAAGTTTTGGTAGAGACGCGGTTTCACCATGTTGCTTGCCCAGGCTGGTCTCAAACTCTTGGGCTGAAGGAATCCCCCTGCTTCAGCCTCCCAAAGTGCTGGGATTATAAGTGTGAGCCACTGTGCCCGCCTTCCCTGCCATTTATATAACAAAAACCTGAATGTTTTCAATGGCCTGCTTGTTTAATATGATCACAGTACGATACTATTGTTAGAAAATCTAACCAAATTCTGGTCAGGTGTGGTGGCTCATGCCTGTAATCCCAGCACTTTGGGAGGCTGAGGTGGGTGGATCACTTGAGGTCAGGAGTTCGAGACCAGCCATGACCAAAATCGCAAAACCCCGTGTCTACTAAAAATACAAAAATTAGCCAGGTGTGGTGGCACAGGTCTGTATTCCCAGCTACTTGGGAGGCTGAGGCAGGAGAATCGCTTGAACCCAGGAGGTGGAGGTTACAGTGAGCTGAGAGCCACTGCACTCCAGCCTGGGTGACAGAGCAAGACTCTGTCTCAAAAAAAAAAAGAAAAGAAAAGAAAAGAAAAGAAAATCTAACCAAATCCTGTAATGCTATGATGCTCTCATACTGGATAAGAAAAATGTTCAAGCCAAGGAGATGCCATCCCACTGAACTCTATAAAGATAGAATCATAGAGGAAAATCTCCTTCCTCTCCATGCCTCCCCTCCCCTGTTAAACCCCCTTGTCAGCTCCTGGTCCCCAAACCTAGGTCTTTCATTTCTTCTCACAGTGGGTTTATCCAGTAGTTCTCATCCTAGTTGTACATTAGCCTCATCTGAGGAACTTGAAAAATACTGATGCCCAGGCCCCACCTCAGTGATTCTGATTTGATTCCTCTGGGTGGAGCCTGGTCTGTGTTTGAAGAATCTTCCCAAGTGAGGCTAATCTGCAGCTGAGGTTTCTAGTCATAAAGCTAACCACAGTCAGTGCTCAATGCATGTTTCTTGAATGACTCAGTGATTAAATGTGTCTTAATTGGGTAACTGTGCAGTTGTTCCATGTGGGTGGCAGAAAGCCAGTGAGGGTGATTAGGAAGTTCTGTTCTGCAGCAGTAAGTGGCATTAACTGGTAAGGGTGCTATGCTCACAGCATTCTCTACCTGCCATCTGAGATGGATTTCTGAAGTGTTGTATTTCTTTTTTATTGAAATAAAATTCACATAACCAAAAACACACTCTTAAAACGTACAGTTCAGAGGCCGGGCACAGTGGCTGTAATCCCAGCACTTTGGGAGGCCAAGGCCAGCGGATCACCTGAGGTTGGGAGTTCGAGACCAGTCTAGTCAACATGAGGAAACCCTGTCTCTACTAAAAATACAAAAATTAGCTGGGTGTGAAGGCACACATCTGTAATCCCAGCTACTCGGGAGGCTGAGGCACAAGAATTGCTTGAACCTGGGAGGCGGAGGTTGCAGTGAGCCAAGATTGAGCCACTGCACTCCAGCCTGGGTGACAGAGCGAGACTCCGTCTCAAAAAAAAAAAAAAAAAAGTACAGTTCAGTCAGTTCAGTGGTTTCTAGTATGCTCACAAGGTCATACAACCATTATCACTGTGTTCAAAACATCTTCACCATCCCCCAAAAGGAACTCTGTATCTATGAGCAGCACTCCTCATTCTCCCCTCACCCCCGCCCCTGGCAACTGCTTATCTACCATTAGTCTCTATAGATTTGCCTTTTCTGGACATTTCATAGAAAAGGAACAATATGCAACATGGTCTTTGTGACTGGCTTCTTTCACTTAGCATAATTTTTTGTTTGTTTTTTGAGATGGCGTTTTGCCTTCCCAAAGTGCTGGGATTACAGGCGTGAGCCACCACACCTGGTTTTAACAGTATTTTTATTTGTTTACTATGTATGTATCATTAATTTAACCCCAGAGGGTGACTGGTGAGCCCTCTTGGCTCAACCCTGAAGACCATGAGGGAGCCTATGGTTTGGGGATGGGTCATATGTTCCCGAGCAGGGCAGCTTCCTTCTCTGGGAGAAGGCTTGGGGTCACAGGGAGGCGACTGAAAGTAACATTGCTGATGGAGCTCTTTCTACATAAAAGGTGCTGGGCTAGGGTGACAGGAATAGATATGACATTATTCCATATACCAGGACTTACAATCGAGTGACAGGTATTGCGACCATCATTCCAATATGAGGCAAAGTTTGATAAGAACTATAGGAGAGACTGCAGACTTAAGAGAGACAGGTTGGGAACAGTAAATTCTAATTAGAAGATTTGATTATTACAGCTTTGTAGTAAGTTTTGGAATTGAGAAATGTTAGTCTTTCAACTTTGTTCTTTTTTTTTTTCCTCAAGATTGTTTTGGCTATTCTGGGTCCCTTGCATTTCCGTGTGATTTTTTTTTTTTTTTTTTGAGATAGAGTCACGCTCTGTCGCCCAGGCTGGAGTGCAGTGGTGCGATCTCGGTTCACTGAAAGCTCTGCCTCCCAGGTTCACACCATTCTCCTGCCTCAGCCTCCTGAGTAGCTGGGACTACAGGCGCCCACCACCACGCCCGGCTAATTTTTGTATTTTTAGTCCAGACGGGGTTTCACTGTGTTAGCCAGAATGGACTTGATCTCTTGACCTCGTGATCCGCGCACATTGGCCTCCCAAAGTGCTGGGATTACAAGCATGAGCCACTGCGCCGGGCCTCCGTATGAATTTTAGTATCAACTTGTCAATTTCCGCAAAAAGGGCAGATGGAATTTCGACAGAGATAGTACTGAATCTGTACATCAATTTGGGGGTGTACTGGCATCTTAACAATACAAGTCTTCCAATCTATGAACAGGGGATAATTTTCCATTTGTTTAGATCTTCTTTAATTTTTTTGATGGTGTTTTGTAGTGTTCAATGTACAGCTCTTGTATTTCTTTTTCTTTTTTCCTTTTTTTTTTTTTTTTGAGACGAAGTCTCTCTCTGTTGCCCAGGCTGGAGTGCAGTGGCACGATCTCAGCTCACTGTAACCTCTGCCTCTCAGGTTCAAGCGATTCTCCTGCCTTAGCCTCCCGAGTAGCTGGGATTACAGGTGCCAGCCACCACGCCTGGCTACTTTTTGTATTTTTAGTAGGGACGGGGTTTCACCATGTTGGTCAGGCTGGTCTTGAACTCCTGACCTCAGGTGATCCACCCACCTTGGCCTCCCAGAAATGCTGGGATAACAGGTGTGAGCCACCATGCCCGGCCAGGTCTTGTATTTCTTTTGTTAAATTTATTCCTAAGTATTTTATTCTTTTTAATCCTATTGTAAATGGGATTTTTAAAAATTACGTTTTTGGATTATTTCTAGTTTAAGAAATACAACTGATTTTTATATATTAATTGTGTATCCTGCAACCTTGCTTAGCTTATTTATTATCTTTGATAGTTGTGTGTTTGTGTGTGTGTGTATGTGGATTCTTTAGGGGGTTTTTTTGTTTTTGTTTTTGTTTTTTTTGAGAGGGAGTTTTGCTCTTGTTGCCCAGGCTGGAGTGCAATGGCGCGATCTCGGCTCACTGCAACCTCCGCCTCCCAGGTTCAAGCAATTCTCTTGCTTCAGCCTCCCGAGTAGCTGAGATTATAGGCATGTACCGCCACGCCCAGCTAATTTTGTATTTTTAGTAGAGACGGGGTTTCTCCATGTTGAGGCTGGTCTCGAACTCCTGACCTCAGGTGATCTGCCCACCTCAGCCTCCCAAAGTGCTGGGATTACAGGCATGAGCCACTGTGCCCGGCTCTTTAGGGTTTTTTATATACAAGATCATGCCATCTATAAGTAGAGATAGAGATAGTTTTACCGCCTCCTTTCCAATGGGGATGTATTTTCTGTTTCTTGCCTAATTGTCCTGGCTGGAACCTCCAGCACAGTGATGAAATAGAAGTGATGAGAGCAGAACACCATGTCCTATTCCTGAGCTTAGGGGAAACATTCAGTTTTTCACCATTAAGTTTGATATTAGCTATGGGTTTTTCATTATATATATATATATATATTTTTTTTTTTTTTTTTTTTTGAGACAGAGTCTCACTGTGTCACCCAAGCTAGACAGCAGGGGTGCAATCTCGGCTCACTGCAACTGCCGCCTCCCAGATTCAAGCGATTCTTGTGCCTCAGCCTCCCGAGTAGCTGGGATTGCAGGTGTGCACCAACATGCCTGGTTACTTTTTGTATTTTTAGTAGGGACCAGGTTACACCATGTTGGTCAGGCTGGTCTCGAACGGCTGACCTCAGGTAATCTCCCCACCTAGGCCTCCCAGAGTGTTGGGATTGCAGGCGTGAGCCATTGTACCCATCGGTTTTTCATAGATTTTTAAAAATCAGGTTGAGGAAGCTCCCTTTCACTTCTAGTTTGTTGAGTGTTTTATCACGAAGAGGTGTTGGATATTATCAAATGCTTTTTCTGTCATTATTGAGTCGATCCTATATGTCTTTTCCCCATATATATATACATATTTTTTTTTTTTTTAGACGGAGTCTTGCTCTGTTGCCCAGGCTGGAGTGCAGTGGCACGATCTCGGCTCACTGCAAGCTCTACCTCCCGGGTTCACGCCATTCTCCTGCCTCAGCCTCCTGAGTAGCTGGGACTACAGGTGCCCACCACCACGCCCGGCTAATTTTTTTTTCTATTTTTAGTAGAGACGAGGTTTCACTGTGTTAGCCAGGATGGTCTCGATCTCCTGACCTTGTGATCTGCCCACCTCGGCCTCCCAAAATGTTGGGATTACAGGCATGAGCCACCACACCCGGCACCCCTTTCTGAATATTTTAAGAAGGGCGTCTTGCCAGTGGACTCTAGTCCCAACTTAGGTCTCAACACAGCTAGGAGGGAAGATTTGTGACTGTTCTATTTTGTTTGTTGGCTAGTCTGACTTAAACATTTATTACTATTACTATTGTTATTTTTTGAGACAGAGCCTCGCTCTGTTGCCCAGGCTGGAGTGCAGTGGTGCAATCGTGGCTCACTGCAGCCTCGACCTCTTGGGCTCAAGTGATCTTCCCACCTCAGCCTCCTGAGTAGCTGGGACTACAGGCATGCGCCTGGAGTATTTTTGTATTTCTTTTTTTGTAGAAACAGGGTTTTGCCAAGTTGCCCAGGCAGGTCTCGAACTCTTGAGCTTAAGTGATCCTCCTACCTCGGCCTCCCAAAGAGCTGGCATTACAGACTTGAGCCACCGCTCCCGGCCTGAAGCATTATTATTATTATTATTTGAGACGGAGTCTCACTCTGTCACCCAGGCTGGAGTGCAGTGGCATGATCTCGGCTCACTGGGACCTCTGCCGCCTCGGTTCAAGTGATTCTCCTGCCTCAGCCTCCCAAGTAGCTGGGATTACAGACACCTGCCACTGTGCCCGGCTAATTTTTGTATTTTTAGTAGAGACAGGGTTTCACCATCTTGGCCAGGCTGGTCTTGAACTCCGACCTCAGGTGATCCACGTGCCTCGGCCTCCCAAAATGCTGGGATTACAGGTGTGAGCCACCGTGCCCAGCCAAAACACTATTGTTAAAATCACTTATTTGTAAACAGGTAATATTTGCACATGATAAGTACAAATCATTTAGTAAAAAGTCAACGGTGACAGGCTTGCTTTGTTTTATTCCCTTTCAGCAAACAGGTCCCCATTTCCTCGCATTTTGTCTATGGTGCCTTTCTTGCAACAAAGGCAGAGATGAATAGTTGCTACAGAGACTTAGGGCCTACATATCAGAGAACATTTTCTATTAGGTCCTTTACAGAAACCTTCACTGATTTTTTTTTTTTTTTTTAAGTATTTTACCATTTCAAACAATGTTGCTATGCTATCTTTGTATATCTGCCATTTTGCACATGGATGTTTCTGTAGAATGAATCTCTTTACGTGGAAATGCTAGGTCTTAAGGTGTCAGCATTTGTCGTTTTGATAGGTGTTACCAAACAGCCCTCTAGGGAAGTTGAACTAATTTATACTGTCTTCAGCGAAGCATGCTTGGACCTGTTCCCCACAGCCTCCACTAACCTTGTTAACATCTTGATACTTGCGGATCCGAGAAGGGAAACACGATGCTCATTGTAGTTTTAATTTGCATCTATCTGATTATGAATAAAGAGTTAGCATCTTTTCAAGTCTAAAAATCTTAAAAACAAAAACAAAACTCCTGAACTTTTCCCGCCCAACAGACTCAAGACTCGTGACCCGGCCGTTGGCGCGACGCCGGACGCCGGTGTGACAGTGGCGGAAGAGGCAGATATCGCAGACCACCCCCGCGCCCCCCAATTCCTTTCAACCAATTCCCTCCCAGCCGCGGAGCCCCGCCCCGAGTCCGCCTCTGGCCAGCTTGGGCGGAGCGCACGGCCAGTGGGAGGTGCTGAGCCGCCTGATTTATCCGGTCCCAGAGGAGAAGGCGCCAGAACCCCGCGGGGTCTGAGCAGCCCAGCGTGCCCAGTTCAGCGCCCGCGTCCCCGCAGCATGTCGCGCCCCTGCCTGCTGGCCGCGCTGTGCGGCGCGCTGCTCTGCGCCCCCGGCCTCCTCGTCGCCCTGGGTGAGTGGATCGCGCCGCCCTCTGGCCCTCGCCCCTCCTCCCCGCGCCGCTCGGAAGTTTGCTCGGCGCCCTCTCTCCCCCTACACTGTTGACAAACTTAGACAAAGCCCGGGGGGGACCGGGCCGGGCAGAGGGGCGGCTTCTTCCGCTGCGCCCTGGCGGGACAGGGGGAAGCGGCCCTGCTGTCTCTGCGCTGGGGCTTTTGGGCTGGGACTCAGGACATCGGGTGACAGCCCTGCCGCCCCCAGCGATGCGGCTTACAGATAATGACAAAGGAATCCGCTGTGTCGGGCCTCTCTTTTCCCTTGTGAAAAATGAGGCCAGGGAACTGCGTCTGACTTTCGAACCCCTTCCACCTGGGACATTCTAGGACTCTAGTATGGATAAGTCTTCTCTGGATAACTTTGTCCTGGCAACTCCCTGCCAACTCCAATTGGCTGGACAGTTCATTGGATTTTTGCGCTCCCAATTGTCCGTGCCTGGTCACATAAGGGAAGGGCTGGGGAGTCAGTGCAATGGACGCGGGCCGTAAGTGGGGCCCGGGAGGGGACCCAGAGGCTGCGAGGAACTTGGAAGAGGGCTGCCTGCTGATGGGAGTCTCCTGACTCCCTCCCTCCCGCGGCCTTGGCCGGCTGCTGTATCTTCCCTGGTCCTCCTCCGCCTCCCAGGAGGCCTCCGGCGGCCAGCTGGGCCCCTTACAAACTGGACTTGCGGATGCCCCGTGCCATTCACCGTGGAGCGCTGGGAGGCGGTCAGGGCCAGGGCTGTTTAGGCGGCCCCTCCATCATTTTCTCATAGAAATGAGATTGACTGAAGCAAGGTAGGTAATAGCTGAGCCCCAGCCCTATGTCCTGTGATCTGCCTGACCCTCGGGGCTAGAGCTTCTAGAGTGCTCCAAGCTCCCAGGAACTTGGGAGCTCCTGGCCCTCCCCGGCCACCATGAAAGACAGCTGGATCTTCATAGCTCCTTTCTACTCTTCTCTGTACCCCCCAACCTGAACTCTGGCCAAATGTTCCTGGAAAGTCCCCAAAAGAGCAGGATTCTGAAGTCCCAAAGATGTTTTTATACAGGGTGATCTGGCCTTTTCCAGAAGGAGGAAACACCATGCCTATCTTACACACAGGTAATGTGACTGGGTAGAGAACACCTTTTACTTTCCCTTTTTCCCACTGGACCGTTTTGCACTGGAGCAGTGTAGGGAGAGGGCCAGTGCAGTTGGGAGGGAAGAGGCCATTCCCAACCCAAGCCTCTGTCTGTGTCAATGCTCGCCCCCGCCTGCCAGGTCAGAGGAAGGATTACCTGCTATTTAAAGCCAATGACTAATAGCTCCTTGGGAGCCACTTTAAGCTCCAAGGCCCCTGGAGGCGGAGCTCTGAGGGCAGATGGCTCATTAATGGTGGTGTTGCCTTCCCTGGAGCCGGGTGAACTCTCTGGGGGCTTTGGGATTTCAGGAGGACTCTCCAGCCTTAGATGGGTGACTCTGAGGGGGAGGCGAAAAGGTTTTTTTTTCTTTTTGAGACGGAGTCTTGCTGTGTCGCCCAGGCTGGAGTGCAGTGGCGCGGTCTCGGCTCACTACAAGCTTCGCCCCCTGGGTTCATGCCATTCTCTTTCCTCAGCCTCCCAAGTAGCTGGGACTACAGGCGCCCGCCACCACGCCTGGCCTGGCTAATTTTCTGTATTTTTAGTAGAGACGGGGTTTCACTGTGTTAGCCAGGATGGTCTCGATCTCCTGACCTCGTGATCCGCCCGCCTCGGCCTCCCAAAGTGTTGGGATTACAGGCGTGAGCCACCGTGCCCAGCCAAGGCAAAAAGATTTCTCATGTCTTGCTCCAAATGACGGATTCGAGTGTAGGGTCTGGGGCAGCCCTTCTGGGATGCTAAGTTCGGCTAGAGGACCCTTGTTGGGCCTGGCCGACCCACCAGAGTCAAGGGATTGAGGATAGGCCCTCCTGTTCCTCCTCCTGTGTTCTCCACCACTGGGGCTGATAGTGCACATCTGTCATCCAGGTTCCCATCCAGAAGCCCTGGTGGCCTCTCCAGCCCTTGCCCCCTGGTGGTTCTGAAATCATCCTTCCTTTTCACTCCTCTGCCCTGGCTTCCTCTCTCACCACGCTCTCCTGCTCTCCACCTTCACCCTCTTCAGTGGGATTTCTGCATTTCAGCCAGAGGGACCTGTCTGCAGCTACCAGATGCTCCCCACCCTGGGGGAGCTCAGCGGCGTGTCTGCACATGGGCCTTTTTAGCCTTCTTCAACCCGCAATTGGAACTGACTTTCCCACTCCCATCTCACACTTGAGAATCTGTTTCTTGTTTTTTTTTTTTTTTCCCCCCAGTGGACAATGGTGAGGAGGGTGAAGGAAGGTTAAAAGCCACTGCTCTAAACTTGTCATTCTTCAGATCCCTCCCAGTCTGGCCCCAGCCTACCCTTCCAGCTGCATCTAACTGTGCTCCAACATATCACAGCCTCTGTGCATCTGCTTTTCTTGGAACATTCTTTCCTCATTGCCCAGTCTGGCACCCCCCTTACTTTGTCTTCTAGACCCAGCTCGAATATTCCCTCCTCTGGGAAACTTCCATTTCCCCAGCAGAAGTCATGCCTCCAGTGACGGTCCATGCAGGCTTCTGGAGCGTTGGGCAATCTTCCTCATCTGTGGACTTGCTGGCCTCTTTCCCCTTGGCTTCTTGAGGCCTGAGCGGCATCTGATTTCTCTGTCTCAGGGGCCCAGCATGGTCATTGGCCCTCCCAATGTTTCCTGGATGATCACCGTGCTGTCCCTAAGTCAGGGCTGCCGTTGGAGGTGACATCTGTGACTGCAACCTGTGCCTGAACTGGGGGGCAGAACCTGCTCGATGGGCCAGGACAATGCTTCCTTCCACTGCCCCTGCCTTAAAGTCCTCATGGGCCTCCTTTGCAATCAAACTGCTGCCAAGAGACCTGCCCTGGACCTTGCCTGCCTCTCCAGACCCCAGCTGCCAGCTCTTCCGCCAGTGGGCAGTGGTCCCCAGCACCACTCCCATTGTCAGCCAGCACTTTTCTGGACACTCCCAGGCCACTTGGAAAGCTGGGCACTTCCCTTATGTGGGCTGATTCGCCTACACATGGGCTTCCTTGGCTCTAGGCTGACTCAGGCTCCATCCAGCAGACTGGGGAAGAGGGAGAGGAAGAGATAATGGGCTGAGTTTGAGTGGAGGGTCCTTGTGGGCTGGGTCCATCTGCTACTTCTCACCTGTGTCCCCAGCTCCTTCCTGATCACCTGCTCATCTTACCTGTTTCTGTCCCCAGATATCTGTTCCAGAAACCCCTGCCACAACGGTGGTTTATGCGAGGAGATTTCCCAAGAAGTGCGAGGGGACGTCTTCCCCTCATACACGTGCACGTGCCTTAAGGGCTATGCGGGCAACCACTGTGAGATGAGTGAGTATCTGGGGGTGCTTGTTGCCTGTTTCTAGCAGTAGACCCTGAGCCACAGCCCTGGTGGCACAGGCCATGTGCTGGCCTTATTCTCTCCCTGTGATCCCCACCCCAGTGGAGGTGTCAAGGCCTCCTCTGGGGACACTGACAGAGAGAGACAGAGCCTCAGTTAGACCAAGGGGGGAAAAGGGTCCTGTTGTTTCTGCCTTCTTTCTGCCTGGCCCCCTTTCCTGAGACTGCCGGCCAGGCCTGATGCTGATGCAGAGGAGTGAGGGATTGTGCTCACCCTGGAGGTCATGGGAGTGCTGTTTCTTGAGTCACCATGAGCCAGACACACAGCATTAGGGTTAAGTCGCAAGGATTTTTCTACCTAAGAGGGGAAAACAAACACATTCTTAGTCTTTTGGGGCCCAGGAACTCAGTAAGTCAGGCTTGGTTTCAGAGTCTGACAGTTCCTGGCCCAAGTTTGACCTGCAGCCTCATCACAGAGCTCAGGGAGAAGGGAGAGGCCTGGGCCAGCTGAGCCATCCCCTCGCGGTCAGGTGGTCAGAGGCCCCGTGTGCCCAGAGGGGCTGTCCTCGTGTGACCTGCCTGGTTATCCACTCGGCCACAGAATGGCCCTAGGTGGGGTGGCAACAGCCGTTCCCCTGCTGTCCTCCCTCCAGGCCCAGCTGGAGTCCCTCCCACTCAGGGCTCCCACCCCACTAGGACTCCTCATGGGGTAGGCGGGTCGCCCACATGTGGGCCCAGGGATGGGTGGAGCGGGGGTCCTAGGTTTCTGAATCCAGCAGGTCAGTCGCTGAGCATCTTGGGTAGGGGACAGGGGACATTTTGCCCTCCTTAGGGAGATGTGGGGATGGGCTCTGAGGTTTGCTGGCCACCAAAAGGAGGAGGCGGGGGGCTTGAGCCAGCTGGGTGGGAGCAGGGCCCCTGGGAGAGAGCAGGTCAAGTGAGTAGGATGCCTTTTACCTCCCAAGTGGCCCTGGGTCCTGTGCCTTGGACCCTGCTCTGAGGCCAGATGTGTTTGAGATCCTCGTGGAAGGGTGTGCGTATGGTTTGGGGGACAGGTTGCTAAGGCAATCAGAGCCTGGGTGGGGCCAGGTGGGGCCACTAACGAGTGTCCTGGGAGCTGAGGTAACAGTGAGTGTGCCTGAGTGGGAATTACCCACCCTGACTTCTAGCTTCTGGGCCTGGGATCTGCCCCAGGCTGGATATGGCTGCACCCAGGAAGAAGGCAGGGGTGACCACACAGCGGAGGAAGCCCTCAGAGGGACCTTCGCAGCTCTTCCTTGCCTTTTACATGGTATGTTTCCTTGGAGCCAACAAGGAGCCTGTGGGCCCAAAGACTGCACACTGGACTCCTTTAGGGCGTGAGCATGGTGGGCTATGGGGATTGTCCTGGAGGCAGACTGGGGTCAAATCTCAGCTCAGCCACTGGCCGAGCTCTGGTCTTGGGGCTGTGGCCTCACTTTGCGCCTTTCCCCCGTCCCCAGCCGGAGTGTGCTAACACCGAGCTCGTCTGAGCCTGTGATGTTGGAGGAAGACTAGGTCTGTCTGTGGGTTCTCTGCTTGGCAGCTGGAAGGCCCAGGCACACGCTGGGGGATCCCCAGGTGATAAGAGAAGCTTGGCCTGTAGATGGGCCTGGTAGCTGTCCTGGGTTCCTGGGACCGCACTGCTGGAGTGATGGTGAGGGGGTGGGGCCTTGGCCATGGGCGTGTTCACAGATGGCTGGGTGAGGGCCCACAGGTGGAAGGCGCAAAGAGGGAAAGCAGAATGGCATTTGTGCCCCACCCAGAGAACTCCTGCCAGTGGGATTCTAGAAAACTCCAGGCAGATTAGCTTCTTTGTTTGTGTGCAGTGCTGGTACTGTTCACTGCCATCCGAGGTAGCCCTTCTCCCAAAGCCACCCTCCTGAGGAAGCCAGGGGCTGGGCCGAGGATGGTGCCTCTTCCTGGTGGGGGGGGACACTGAGGAAGAGGGGGTCATACCGGTATTCTGTGCCACCAGTCTAACCCCTGCACCAGACTAATTGCTGCCAGATGCCCTGTATGAATGAGGCCACCTCCCACAGCCTGGAGGGGGACTCTACTTTCTATGAGCGCCAATCACGGCTGTCCCCAGAGGGCTACCCTGGCTGGGATCCTCTGGCAGCCCTGGGTCCCGGCCTCCCATGACTCTGCCCACCCCGCTTGTCCTCACCACCCCCAGCCACATACCTTTTCTTGGCACCTCCTCCTGGGCACTGCCTTCATTGTCCCTTTGTGGTCTTTGTTCTGAGAGAGGCTCTGAGGTTCTCCCTGGCCCTGGGGCCTAGGCAGAGGCCATACAGTCTTATTTTCTTGTCCGTTGGGTCCCAGCTGGGCCCGGGAACCTGCTGGGGTAGCCATCTGACTGCCACCTCCCTCCCCTCAGAATGCGTCGAGCCACTGGGCATGGAGAATGGCAACATTGCCAACTCACAGATCACTGCCTCATCTGTGCGTGTGACCTTCTTGAGTTTGCAGCACTGGGCCCCGGAGCTGGCCCGCCTGAACCGCGCAGGCATGGTCAATGCCTGGACACCCAGCAGCAATGATGAGAACCCCTGGATCCAGGTATGCCTGGGGATGGCCCTGGGGCGGGGCGATGGAGAGAAGGCTCGATGCATGTTCCTGCATTTGGGGGTTACCCCAGGAGGGTTCATTACTGGGGTTCAGGTGGCAAGGTAGCAGGTTCCCATGGATGAAGTATCTGTAAGTGGATGGCATCCCTGGGGGAAGCTGGTATGGGGTCAGGGTGAGGGGGGAGCAGGCCCCAGGCCGTGGAGGAGCTGTTGGTACTGGATGAGGCCTCTGGAGGCCTGGGCAGTGAGGGCAGTGTGCTCAGCTGCCCCTCCTCTGTTTTGCTTGAGTTGTTCCCCCACCCAGTGGGGGGAGTGAAGGGATGGGTCTGCTTGGATCTCGAGTGGAAAGAACCCAGGAGATAAGGGTGCCATCTCCCCTGCCCCGTGTCCAGGTGAACCTGCTGCGGAGGATGTGGGTAACAGGTGTGGTGACGCAGGGTGCCAGCCGCTTGGCTAGTCCTGAGTACCTGAAGGCCTTCAAGGTGGCCTACAGCCTTAATGGACATGAATTCGATTTCATCCATGATGTTAATAAAAAACACAAGGTAGGTCTTATTGGGGCCTGAAGGAAGGGCTGTGGTCCATACCCCCTAAGGTTGTAGCGTTGACTGAGGACCCCCAGTGAGTCCAGAGAACCCTGGGTGATTGGCCATGATGTGGGTCTTTGGGTACATCTTGGCTTCTAGAAATTGGGAAACCCAGACTGTGTCCATGTTCTGTGGTTTATAAGCAATAGTCCCACTTTAGAGATGAGACTAGTGAGACTCAAAATGGTACAGTGACCTGTTGAGGGTGGTAGTGGTGGTGGAGCTGGGTTTTATTCCGAGCCTTCAGGGGTACATGTACAGTTGTGTAGGTTGTACACTGCTCAAGGATGTCATTGCTAAGCAGGCACCATTCACAGTATAGGCATTGTACATTTGTGGAACTCTGTTAGAAAATTGTCATAATAAACTATTTGAGAAAGGAGTGCCTTTTCCTAATTTACAAAGAGGCACCCTGTAGGTTACAGGTGGCCCTGTGTCAGCTATAGGGGTTTATGCCCAGGCTCCATGATGATTAAGGAAAGTGGGAGGAGAATCTTTGTGGAGGGCCGTGGGGTGGCCAAAGGAGAGGCTGCTACGTGAGCCTCTGCTGGCTCTTCCAAGTCCTCTTCACCCTCCCAGCCCCACCTCTGCCTCCCAGGTCTGAAGAGGAAGATGAGGTAACCCCAGGGACGGGGACTGCCCAGATGGACCCCCTCCCCCAGTCTTGTCCTTTCCTTCCTAGGAGTTTGTGGGTAACTGGAACAAAAACGCGGTGCATGTCAACCTGTTTGAGACCCCTGTGGAGGCTCAGTATGTGAGGTTGTACCCCACGAGCTGTCACACGGCTTGTACTCTGCGCTTTGAGCTACTGGGCTGTGAGTTGAACGGTGAGTGCTGGGGGTGCGGGAAAGGGGGCACCGTGGGCCAATCCTAGGAGGTGGCCCTCCCTGCTGCCTCTTTTCTCAGCCAAACTGTGCTCGGTAGGGCAGCAACAAGGCCCGGGGACCAGGCTTCACTCGGGAAACACACTCTAGGGGGTCACGGGGCCAAAGCAGTCCCACCCAGGTGTTTACTGTCTGTCAACCCATGACCCAGGGCGCTCTGGTTGATAGAGAAAAAGACATCAGTTTTCAAAGTATTTTCCCTTCTTCTGGTTGGCTCCTCTCCTGTAGCTTCTAGAACATGTAGCGTTAGGTGTGTTTGGCAGATGTCAGCTTTACGAGGGCAGAGAATTTGTCTGTTTTGTTTGCTTCGGTATTCCCAGTGCCTAGAATGGTGTCTGGTTTATAGGTACTCAATAAATATTTGATGAATGAGTGAATGAATGAGGGGCGTGGGGCCCCGATGAATGATTTATTAAGGGTACACATCTGGTAGGTATTAAGACTTGTCTAGATCTCTGGGCTCCTGACCACACCCATCCAGAGCTTTCCCTGCCAAACTCTTAGAGTCTGCACTCCAGAGAAACACACGGGCTTCTTGGACCACAGGGCTTGGAGCTGGTGCTTCCTGCTGCCTTTTCCAAAGAGATTCCCAGATGAAGAGCTGGGGGGACCATAAAGGGACAGATTTCTGCAGAGCCAGGAGACATCCTTGGCGAGGTCAGAGTGCCGGGTTTGGGCTGACAGACATTGATTGTCTCAGCCCAGCTGAACCCAGCTTTCCTGAGGTCTGGGTATTTCTCTCTTTGCAGCCTCAGTGCCACCTGCTGGCCATTAGTGGAACTGTAGGGCTCGTTAAGCAGACCTGCAGAGTGGAGGTTCTTATCTTAACCGCTGGCGTTTTTATCTTACCTGCCCTCCTGTGCCTCGCCTTTCCCCTCTGTGACACGTCTTCCTGTTGTCTCATTTCAGACACCACCCAAATACCCCTCCGAGCTGAGTTCAGTGCCTGGCTGGGTTTAGTGTTTTTAGTATGAACTTGAGTAGGTATGCTTCCTCCACCAGGGGCCCTTTTGAGCCTTACTGTTTCAGTGGAGAGTAGAAAACTTTGCCTTCTGCTAGAAGGAAATGTAGGCTACTGGGAAAGGACAGAGCCAGGTCTGTGTGCCTCTCCCTGGAGTCCCTGACACTTGCTGTTTTGGCTTGAAGCCTTTGGCCATTAATGTTGCCTGTATCCAGGCATGACTGGCCCCTGCTCAGGTCCAAAGAGAGGGTGAGTCTTGCAAACCAAGGAAGCCCAGGTACCCTGTCTGCTTCCTTCAGAGTCTGGACCACTCCTTTCCCTATAGGCCTCCCAGTCGGCTGGGGAGTGTGGGTGCATGTGTGCACGTGTGCATGTGTGTGGGTGGGGCTGAGGTCTGGGGGTACCTGGGATTCCACAAGGGATTCCTCTTTGCAGGCATGGTGTCTTTGGTGAATTAATTATTTAATTCAATTGATGTTTATTAGCATATTGATTAAGCCCCTCCTGGGTTAATTTGGCTCTAGGGAATGATTCCTTGACCTCATGGAATTTGCGTTGTAGCGAGGGAGGCAGACTTGAGGCAAGGAGCAGATGACAGAGAGCAGTAACAGCTCTGAAGAAAAGCTAGAGGCTGATGAGATGACCGTGACTTGGGGTGAGGGGAGAGAGCAAGACAAGGACCGCTCTGTCGGGAAGGCCTTTGACTGGGGGCCTGAATGATGGAGAGCCAGCCACATGAAAAACTTAAAAAGAGCACTGCAGGCAAGGAATTGGTAAATGCAAAGGCCCTGGGGCATGTTGAAGGGTGGAAGGAAGGCCAGTGGAGCTGGAGCCAAGAGACTGAGGGGCAGCTTGGTGGGTGAAGAGCCCCAGGGACCCGCAGTGTCATCACCTAGGAGCTTCTTAGAAATGCAGACTGAGGCCGGGTGCGGTGGCTCACGCCTGTAATCCCAGCACTTTGGGAGGCCGAGGCGAGCAGATCACCTGAGGTCAGGAGATCAAGACCAGCTTGGCCAACATGGTGAAACCCCGTCTCTACTAAAAAAAATGCAAAAATTAGCCGGGCTTGGTGGCAGGTGCCATCCCAGCTACCAGGGAGGCTGAGGCAGGATAATTGCCTGAACCTGGTCGGGAGGTGGAGGTTGCAGTGAGCCGAGATCGTGCCACTGCACTCCAGCCTGGGTGACAGAGCGAGACTGTGTCTCAAAAAAAAAGAAATACAGACTGAAAGCCCCAGCCTAGACTTGCTGAAACATAAGCTTTTTTTTTTTTTTTTTTTTTTTAATCAAGATCCCCAGGTGATCTGTGAGAATTACTCCCCTAGTATCTCTATTTATAGATGGGGAGACTGAGAGCCAGAGAGAGGAAGGGACTTCCTAGAGTGATGGAGCTGACAGTCCTGCCCCTGCCCTGGTGCCCCTTCCAACTGCATTTTACCAGGAAGGCTGTCTGACTTCCTGGGGAGGCTGAGAGTGAGGAGGGTATGAACGGCTAGAAGCAGATGATCTGTAGAAGGGTCTGCGTTGAGCACATTGTGCAGAATTGGTGTCCTCTGCAAAGCTGCCCAGGTTTTAGCCTGCCTCAGGCCTCTCCTCTTCTGGGGCCAAGGGACAACCAGCTCTCAGCCCGGTAGCCTCTCTTTGAGGGGGAAGGTGGTGGTTCCCTGGTGCACCACTGTCAGGAGGCAATGGTACCATTGGCAGGCATTGTCAACGCACCCTGGGGGCAAATGTCTTGAGTGGTGAGAGTACAGGTGGGCAGTGATATAACTTAGCTGGCTCCCAGTACTCTTGAGTGGTGAGAGTATTGGAGGGCAGTGATGTAACTTAGCTGGCTCCCAGATGGCAGGGGGCTCTCCAGTCCCACCGTCCACTCCTGCTTCCCTCAATTCCCCAGAGGGATAGACACTTGTGGAGTGAGGATGCTTCCAGGTGGGAGACACCCCCATCCTTCTCTTGGGAGTTGTGTCTCCTGCCCATCCCCAACTGTTCTATCCATATGCAGGTGCAGATATGAGTGCAAGGCAGCCCGGCACATTCCTGAGTGTTTGGGGCAGGGCTGAGTGAAACAAATGCCAGCTTCCTGGGCCAGCCCTCACAGGCCTGTGTGACAGCATCCCCGAAACATTTGAGTGTGCGAAGGCCCTCTGGGAGACACTAAGTCAGGGGGCTTCTGGGGAATGGAAATAGAGATGTTGCTGAGCCCCAGGAGTTGTCTGAGTTCTCTAACTGCCAGCTGCTGGAGGGCAGGGATGTCGTCCTGTTCATCACTGGGTCGCCACCAGGCAGGCCTTCATCATCTAGCTGGGATGTGTAGCTGGTGGAGGTGATGTCGTAGTGTGACATTAGGAGTTCGTATGTGACTTGGGCACGATGCTTAATGTCTTTCAGTTTTCTCATCTGTAGAATGGGCTTACTAATTTCTACTTCATTTAGTGTTTTTTTTCTTTTTCTTTTTTTTTTTTTTTTTGGTGGCAGGTTAAATGACTGAAGTAAGCACTGAATAAACAAGGTGGTTGATATTAAAGTAGATAGTGACTGTGCCATGGGACGGATGGGAGGCCGAGGCGATGGGGGCAGTGCTGTGAGTCCAGAAGAGGAAGAAATCCTGCCCAAGTGAAGTAGTCAGGGCAGACTTCTTAGAGGAGGTGTCTCCAAAGTCAGGCATTGAAGGAGGGCAGGAGGTGGTGGAGCAGGGGCTTCCCTGGTGCAGAGGGAGAAGGGTGGTGAGTGGGAGGTCTTGGGTGATCTGTGAGGAGCTGAGCCCGGCTGGTTGAGGTGAGGAGCTGGTGGGGCCGGCAGTGAGAAGGTCGCACAGTTGGCCCTGCAAGGCGGATGGAGCTGCTTTCTGTTGCCCAAGAGCATGCCAGGGGCTGGTCAGGATCCACAGAGTTCTTTCTGCTTCATCGCCTTGTGCTCCTGCCCCTGGGAGCTGTGGATCCCAGATCCAGATGACAGCCCACCTTGCTGGCAGGATGCACCAATCCCCTGGGCCTGAAGAATAACAGCATCCCTGACAAGCAGATCACGGCCTCCAGCAGCTACAAGACCTGGGGCTTGCATCTCTTCAGCTGGAACCCCTCCTATGCACGGCTGGACAAGCAGGGCAACTTCAACGCCTGGGTTGCGGGGAGCTACAGTAATGATCAGTGGCTGCAGGTGGGTCAGCCTTCTTGGGATGTGGGGCTGGGGTTGGGTGGGATGAGGTAGGACTGCCAGATCTTTGACCTCTCTCCAGCCCAGGCTTCTGCTCCCCAAAAGAGTTCTGGAAAAACCTTGTTTTCCTTTGGCTTTTCGTTATTACCACCTGTACTCCCTTCTCCTGATCCTGCTTCCACCAAGGTGGAGAAAGGGTGTGTGTGTGTGTGTGTGTGTGTGTGTGTGTGAATATGTGTGTGTGTGTGTGAATGTGTCTGTGTGTGTGAATGTGTGTGTGTGTGTGTGTGTACACAGGAGGAGAGCCACTCCATGGGCTGCCACAGGGTTGACAAGGCTCAGCCTATGGACAGCAGGGCGGAGGTGGAAGAGGGAGACATGACCCAGGCATCTTGGGACCTCTCCCTTGAGCACAGCATACATATTCTCTGACTCAGTGTCTAAGAAGCCACCATGTGACAGCCCTTGTCTGTCATTGAAATTAGGAAACAAAAGAGAGTCATGGAAAACCAGAGCTTGTTTTATAGACGAGGAAGCTGAGAGCTGGCAGGACAATGATCTGCCTAGTACCCACCTACTGGCTGGCAGTGAGTTGGGTTTACACCTGGATGTTGGGGAACTGTGTGTCCAGGCGCAGCTGGCAGGTTCTCCAGGGAGGTCAGGGACCGGGGACAGGAGGTCTGTCTCAGGGCCCCATGGCACACTGCAGAGCTGGGTTCCGTGACGAGCTGCCTGCCTGCAGACACCATCAGGACCAGGGTCAGACTGTGGGCAGCACCGCAGGGAGCCTCTAGAACAGTTCCTGCCCCTCCAGGCTGTGGCCTCTCCCGTCCTTCTTCCCATCACAGCTCAGTGCAGGTCTCAGGCAGGGGTGGTTGGTGTGGAGCTGGCCAAGGCCCAGACTCTAGGAGCTTTATACCAGTGAGGTACCAAACACCATGTGTGGCAAAGTAGTGGCATTATTTATGTCCCTCCACCGCTTTTTTTTTTTCTGAGACAGAGCCTTGCTCTGTCACCCAGGCTGGAGTGCAGTGATGCCATCTCAGCTCACTGCAACCTCCGCCTCCCGGGTTCAAGCAGTTCTTCTGACTCAGCCTCCCTAGTAGCTGGGATTACAGGCACCCACCATCATGCCCAGCTAATTTTTTTGTATTTTTAGTAGACACGGGGTTTCACCATGTTGGTCAGGCTGGTCTCGAACTCCTGACCTCAGGTGATCCACCCGCCTCAGTCTCCCAAAGTGTTGGGATTATAGGCATGAGACACCATGTCCGGCCTTATGCCCATTTTATAGCCAAGGAAACTGAGGCTCACTCAAGTAGTTTTTTTTCAAAACTAGAATTCATGCCTCAGTGCGTCTGCCTCTTTTCACCTTACTGGAGATGGTCCAAGCAGAGAAAATGTGGTTGGTTTCTTCCGTAGGTGGACCTGGGCTCCCCGAAGGAGGTGACAGGCATCATCACCCAGGGGGCCCGTAACTTTGGCTCTGTCCAGTTTGTGGCATCCTACAAGGTTGCCTACAGTAATGACAGTGCGAACTGGACTGAGTACCAGGACCCCAGGACTGGCAGCAGTAAGGTGGGTGTCTGTCCAGCTGCCCACCCTTTGCCATTCCTTCATTACTTCCCTGGGAGTCTGGCCTGGGGCTCTGAGGGGAGGGGGGCTGGCTTGGGGTCCTCCTGACACCTGCTCTGCCTCTAGATCTTCCCTGGCAACTGGGACAACCACTCCCACAAGAAGAACTTGTTTGAGACGCCCATCCTGGCTCGCTATGTACGCATCCTGCCTGTAGCCTGGCACAACCGCATCGCCCTGCGCCTGGAGCTGCTGGGCTGTTAGTGGCCGCCTGCCACCCCCAGGTCTTCCTGCTTTCCATGGGCCCACTGCCTCCTGGCTTCTCAGCCCCTTTAAATCACCATAGGGCTGGGGACTGGGGAAGGGGAGGGTGTTCAGAGGCAGCACCATCACACAGTCACCCCTCCCTCCCTCTTCCTCACCCTCCACCTCTCATGGGCCCTGCCCCAGCCCCTAACCCCCATCCCCTAACCCCCAGCCCTCACTGTCCTGTTTTCTTAGGCACTGAAGGATCTGAGTAGGTCTGGGATGGACAGGAAAGGGCAAAGTAGGGCGTGTGGTTTCCCTGCCCCTGTCCGGACCCCCGATCCCAGGCGCGTATGTCTCTGTCTCTCCTATCCCCTCTCTCACACATCACATTCCCATGGTGGCCTCAAGAAAGGCCCGGAAGCGCCAGGCTGGAGATAACAGCCTCTTGCCCGTCAGCCCTGCATCGGCCCTGGGGTACCATGTGGCCACAACTGCTGTTGCCCCCTGTCCCCAAGACACTTCCCCTTGTCTCCCTGGATACCTCTCTTGCCCCTTGTCCTGAAGCCCAGTGAGACAGAAGGGGGTGGGGCGGGTCTATGGGGAGATAAGGGAGCGAGGTCAGAGGAGGGCATGGGTTGGCAGGGTGGGCATTTGGGGCCCTCTGAGCTGGCTTTTCACCCCAGAGGACACAGGCAGCTTCCAAAATATATTTATCTTCTTCACGGGAACTCTTGGTGTGGTTTGTTATTGTTTAATGGGAATGGGATTTCAATTGCGCTGGTTTCCCCATCCCCCACCTGTGGTCCTCCCTGAGTCCCAGCTAGCTTGCTTGCTTGCTTGCTTGCTTTCTCTCTCTCTTTCTTTCTTTCTTTCTTTCTTTCTTTCTTTCTTTCTTTCTTTTTTTTTCTTTGAGAAGGAGTCTTGCTCTGTTGCCAGGCTGGAGTGCAGTGGTGTGATCTCGGCTCACTGCAACCTCTGCCTTCTGGGTTCAAGCATTTCTCCTGCCTCAGCCTCCCAAGTAGCTGGGACTATAGGTGCACACCACCATGCCCGGCTAATTTTTGTATTTTTAGTTGAGACAGGGTTTCACCGTGGCCAGGATCGTCTCGATCTCTTGACCTTGTGATCCACCTGCCTCGGCCTCCCAAAGTGCTGGGATTACAGGTGTGAGCCACCACGCCCAGCCCCATCTTTCTTTATGTCACCTGCCTGACTACACATAGCTTCATAGCAGGAGGCCGGAGACTTTGGTCCAGGGCAGCCTAGAGGGAGTCAGGACTTCCAGGTCCTCAAAACCTGACTTCCCCTCTTCCCTCTGCTTTGTACCTCCATGCCATCTGGCCCTGGGCCCCACAACTGCTGCCTGGTCAGGGGCCCAGCGAGCGCCTGGCAGACACTGTCTCCTGAATGCTTTTGTTCCCTTCCTGCCAGGAAGACTGGCTGGGGCAGCTGGTTTTCCCCTTCAGCAGTTTCCATTCTGTCTGCAACTGGAGTGGTAGGCTGGAGAAACTATAAGAAACCCAGTGAACCTGGGTGCCTTCAGAACTGCGGGAGTTCCTGGGGTGGGTGCAGCGTGGGCCTGGAGGAGGGGGCCGGGGCTCTGCCAAGTGGGCATGAGGCCTCCTGCCTGAACACACTGGTTCCTGGTAGGCCACTGGCGTGTGTGCTCCAGGGATACCCTCTCTGCCCTCCCCTGGGTGGGGGTCATCAAGAAGTGGGGGTGGGCCTCGCAGGCCAGTGTGCTGGTGATCTGGGAGGGTGACTTGCAGGCAGAGGCTTGGCTAGCTTGGGAAGGGGTGTAGGAAAAACCACCCTCTTTGTCAAGGTGAATTTCTCCAAACTTTGGGAGCCGTGCTGTGTTCTGCAGGCAGGGGGTGCCTCTGAGCAACAGGAGGTGGGGCTGCCTCTGAGCAGCAGGAGGTGGGGCCGCAGGGCTGCCAAAGGGAGGGCGTGGCTTTGCTGGAACCACATCAGGGAAATGCGTCTGGAAGTGGTGCCTTTCTGAGATCTGCCATGGCTGGGCTCCTGGGCCTAGCAGGGTCTGAATAAAAGGCCCAGGCCGAGGTCTTCGTAAGAACTGAGGATGGGGGACTCCCTTCCCCTGGGGGTCCCTTGGCCTACTGCTTCTGGTTTCAGAGCTCTCTTCTGTGGAGCGGTGTGGACTGGGTTTAGACCCAAGTCTTTCTGGGTGCTTTCAAGCCTCAGGACTCCCTCCCCGGGGGAGTTTCCTGTCCTGAACCCCTGTTCCAGCATCCCCTGGGGAGGAGCAGACAGTGGGAGAAGCATCTCTGCTCTGGGATGGGTTGGCCGGAGCCTTCTAAAAGTCCCTCTCCTGGGACCCTGGAGTGGAGTCCCCTCACTCCTGACCCCCTCCTTCCTTCCTTGGCTTCTCTCCCTCAGCAGTGTTTTCCATTTGCCCAGCTTTTACCATCACCCCTACACATTGACTTTTTTCTGCCCCACTGCAAGGCAGAGGGTGAGCGTTCAGATTCCACCTGCTGGCTACCCCTTCCCCTGGCTCGCATGTTCAACTCGACTTAACTGTAACAAAATGTGCTCTCCCTGCTGTCCATCCTCTCCCCTGTCGGGAACCTGCAGAAGAACCTACCTTGGCTCCCCTTTGCCCATCAAGCCTGGCATTCCTTTTAGGTGCAGTTTACCTGTTCATCACAGTTCTTTGTGCTCCAATTTGCCCCTGGCTGTGTGTAACACACACACACCCATGCCCAAACACACACACACTCATGGGCCAACTTGAGCTGTGTTTACGAAGAGGCTCTGGGCTCTGTGACCCTGTGACCCTTCGACCCTTCCCCCAGCCAAAGCTGAAGGACCTCCTTAGTCTTTTCTGCTGAGGAAACATCGGGCTGTCCAGGCCAGGGCCCTCATTGGTCTGGACAGGAAAGAAAACACCCTGTCCAAACAGAGGCATCCTGAGCGGCTGCCTGGATGGCTGTGCCGATTAGCAGGATTCCGAAGGGAGGCGCACCCCTGTTGGAGGACCACTCAGAAGCCTGATTGCCCCTGCAGGCTGCAGAGGCATCCCACCCTGTGTCTCCCCTCCTAGCCAGGGCCACTCATTCAAGCCCCATGTCCTGGGGATAGCACCTGCTATGTGCCTGACAGTGAGTTAGGAGTCTGGTCAGCGTTTCATGATGGCCAAACTCAGGGGCATGAGGACGTCAGCAACCCCTTGCTTTTTTTTTTTTTTTTGAGTTGGAGTTTCGCTCTTGTTGCCCAGGCTGGAGCACGATGGCATGATCTTGGCTCACTGCAACCTCCGCCTCGTGGGTTCAAGCAACTCTTCCTCAGCCTCCCAAGTAGCTGGGATTACAGGCATGTTCCACCACACCCAGCTAATTTTGTATTTTTAGTAGAGATAGGGTTTCACCGTGTTGCCCAGGCTGGTCTTGAACTCCTGACCTCAGGTGATCCACCGGCCTCCACCTCCCAAAGTGCTGGGGTTACAAGCATGAGCCACTCACTGCACCTGGCCTCACCCCCTTGCTTTCTATTTGGAAAAGAAAGTAATACAGAAGTCTCATCCCTTCCACAACCGAAGGTGGGGAGCAGCCTTAGCTCCTAGCAGAATGCTGGACAGGGGCTTCCCCTGCTTACTCCCACTGTTTTTGGTATACCAGGCTTTCTAAGGGGATCCCCCCGCCCCAAACTCTCCTATTCCACCCCTACTCTCCTTTCCCAAGACGTGAGGGCCTCAACTCTTGCACACCCCCTTTGCGGTGGTTCCCAGGGAGTCTGGAGACCGCTCAAGCCTGCAGCAACTCCTCCCTTAGGGCCCAGCCCTTGGGAGGGAAAGGTGCGCGTGTTCCTTTAAGGGGCTGGTCTGGCGGGAGCGCGGGGGTTTTTCTGCTGCCGCTTCCTTTCTGCCCTTTTAAGTTCCCCGAAATCCGACCGCTGCCTTGGACCGGGACAGCTCGCGGCCTCCGAGAGCTCTAGCCGTCGAGGAGCTGCCTGAGGACGGTACGTGGCTCAGGGGTCGCTGGGCTTCTGGGGCTGTGTGTGGGCCGGGTTTCTCCCTCACCGCTTTGGGTGCCCTGCGGGTTCCCACACCTCCCGGGCAAAGTCGGGGGAAGGGGCAGGAGGCGTGGGCCGGGCACTGCGGAGGCCCGGGCTGAGATGGGCTGTGATCGCGGGCGAGGGGCGCCCTGGGCACAAGTGGGGAGGGAGCCGCGCGGGGGTGTAGGCGGACTCGCACCGGATTCTCGTGCCCACCTTGAGGGAGCAGAGCCCGAGCGGACCCCGTGGCCTCCGAGACCACCGTCCGCTTCCAGCCCCCTTCCTGCCAGGGGCCGCTTGGCTCTCTCCCCTGTCGTCTGTCCAGGGTCGGCTGCCTCCAGTGCCGTCCGCAGCGCCCCAGGCCCTGCCCCTGGGTATCTGTTGGATGCTCCGGGGGCCCCGGGAGTCCTGGGAGGGGCTGGGGGCAACCTGCGAGGCGGCTGGCGGACCTGCGCCTCTGGACCGCGGCTGGCCGGCTCTGGACGCCTTGGGGCAAACGCAGCGGATGCCTATGAGTTCCAGACCTCGCTCACCGGGGTTCCTGCCCCAGGGACAGCGAAGCCAGAAGGGTAGGGGGGATGGAGGGCAGAGCACTGGGTGGGAGATGGCGACCCTCAGGGAGAAACATAGGCTTGTGCGCAGCCAGTATGGAAACAGCGCGGCACTTGGACCCAGTCCTGCCACCAGCTCGTTGGGTGGCCACAGGCAGCCTGTGAACCTGTTGGGACCTCGGTGTTCTGCGCTGACCCGCGGGAGTGCCTGTGCTCCCTGCAGCAGGGGGCGGCGATTGAGAGGGGCCCTGGCTTCTCTCCCTCGACGCCGCCCGGGCCAGCGGGTTGGGAATGCTGGTAGGAAACACCTCCGGTTTTCATTCTCCTGGGGGCTGCAGGTTTCAAAGGCGCAGATCAAGCCTTGTGCAAACAGGGACAGGGATGTCAAATTTCTCGCTGGGAGCAGCGCTCGAGCAGACCTCGCGGGCGATGCTGCCCCCTGCTGGTACCTGGGGGACTTGTATTCACGGACGCCCCAGTGCGGACTGGCGGGCACCCACCCTCCCTCCAAGCCCAGGCTTATTGTTCTTGGGTGGAGGGATCCCTAGGCTAGAGGCGCCTGGGAAAAGCAAAGGGCTGGTCATCAGGAAACCTGAGCTTTCTCCAAGTTCGAGATATTTGACAAAGATAACGCCTTGGGTAGTTCACTGACCTCCACACTCTTGGCCTCATTTTCCTCAACTGTGAAGAGGAGGCAGTGGTGACCACTTTGTCTCGCGGGCAGTGAGAGAGGAGAAAGAGCCACTGAGACGGTGTAAGACTTCACTGTGTGAACTGCTCACAAGTGTAGTAATAGGTCATATTTTCCCAGTGCTTGCTCCTTATCAAGCATCAAGCAGTGTTTTCAGTGCTCTGCAGCTCTTCTCTCCCTTAATCTTCACGAGAGTGTTTTCTTGTTGGTATTGTCGTGACCCTCCCCCGCTTTTTTTATTTTTATTTTTTGAGATGGAATCTCACTCTTGTTTCCCGGACTGGAGTGCAATGGCTCAATCTCGGCTGACTGCAACCTCCGTTTCCCGGGTTCAAGCGATTCTCCTGCCTCAGCCTCCCGCGTAGCTGGGACTACAAGCGCCCATCACCACGCTTGGCTAATATTTGTATTTTTAGTAGAGGTGGGGTTTCACCATGTTGGCCAGGCTAGTCTTGAACTCTTGACCTCAGGTGATCCGCCCACCTCAGCCTCCCAAAGTGCAGGGATAACAGGCATGAGGCAACGTGCCTGGCTTGTGACCCCCATTTTAAAGATGAAGAAACTGAGGTTCAGAGTGGTGCAGCGACTTGTCCAATGACAGAGGGTTAGTAAGTGGGTGGAGCCAGAACTGAATGCAGGCAGCCAGTCTGCTTCTAGAGCCTGAAATCTTTGCCATTTTCATTTGTTGAGCACCTGCTGCATGCCAGGGACCAGATATCATACATCTTCTATAATTGTCACCACAGCTCTTTTTTTTTTGGGATGGAGTCTTGCTCTGTCGGCCAGTCTGGAGTGCAGTGGTGTGGTCTGGGCTCACTGCAACTTCCGCCTCCTGGGTTCAAACAATTCTCCTGCCCTAGCCACCCCAGTAGCTGGGATTACAGGCATCTGCCACCATACCCAGCTAAGTTTTGTATTTTTAGTAGAGACGGGGGTTTCACTGTGTTGGCCAGGCCAGTCTCGAACTCCTGACCTCAGGTGATCCACCCCCTCAGCTTCCCAAAATGCTCTAGGATTACAGGTGTGAGCCACCGCACCCGGCCTTAAGTTCCTTTTTTTTACAGATGAGGAAATGGACGCACAGAGAGGTGAACTTGCCTGAAGTCACTCAGCAGGATGCAGTGTGTCCAGCTCCAATACTGAGCCCAGGTCCGAGTGCCCAGGCAGGACTCCAGAAGATTTGGGGAGCTATCCACTGTCAAGGTGACTGGGCCGGACTTGGTCTTAGGCCTTCCAGCTGGTGGCACCTCTGTGGTGGTCCTGAGGAGTTGGTGGCTGGATAGCCATGGTAGGGGAGCCGCGGCTACCCATCCCTCCCCTCAGTGGTAGTGGTCAGGGATGGTCAGAGATGGACCTGGGGCAAGGCAGCAACCAAGTGGCAATTGTCATTCCCAACTCCCACCCAGAACCCTGTCCTGTGCACTGACTTCAGCATTCAAGGCTGTGCTTGTCCTCAGCCCCTGAGTTCCCCTTTAGTCTTGTCTGGAGAGAGGAAATTTTCTGTTCAGAGAGGTCAAATGACTTTCCCAGGGTCACCCAGCTAGCAGGTGGCAGAGCCAAGACCCAAACTCAATGAGTTTAACTTGAAACCTCAGGCCTGTGTGCTGCTCGTCTCTCAGAGAGGCCTGGAAAATGGCCAGCTTCCTCCTGGCCTGTCGTTCTTGGGCACAGGGCTGATTTTTTATTATAATTCCTTTTGTTTTTCTTTTCTTTTTTTTTTTGAGATGAGTTTCGCTCTGTAGCCCAGGCTGGAGTGCAAAGGTGTGATCTCGGCTCACTGCAACCTCCGCCTCCCAGGTTCAAGCGATTCTCCTGCCTCAGCCTCTGGAGTAGCTGGGATTACAGGCACCCACCACCACACCCATCTATTTTTTGTATTTTTAGTAGAGACGGGGTTTCGCCATGTTCGCCAAGCTGGTCTCAAACTCCTGACCTCAGGTGATCTACCCTCCTTGGCCTCCAAAGTGCTGGGATAACAGGTGTGAGCCACCGTGCTCAGCTAATTCTTTTTGATTTTCTTGGCATCCCCCTCAATGTGAGGTTACATTACTGCTGGGTTAGCATCCAACAAAGAGAGGTGTTGACCAGATCATACCCCTCCACTCGAAGTGATAAACCAGAGAGCAAACAAAGCTGCATGCCCCATAGGAGAGACACCAGAAGTGATGGAGATAACTCGGGTTCCTTTTAGCTTGGAAAGGAGGAGCCAGGAGGGGGACCTGCAGTTGACTGGCAGTCAGAAAACATCTAGAATGATCCTTTGAGAGTGCAAAGCAGATTCATGCCACTCCTCTGCTGAGACTCTTCGATGTCTTCCTTTCTTAGAATAAATTCCAAGGTGCTACATCATGGGACCTCTGGCCATGACTTAGACATCTTTTCCTGCCACCCCCGCCCCCCGCCCCTTGTCCCTAGGGCTCTAGCCTCACTGACCTCTGAGCCATTCCTGCCAAAGGCCTTTGCGTTTGCTGTTTCCTCTCCCTGGAATGCCCATTCTCCCAGGATTTTCCAGGTTCGTGTCTTCATTGTATATTGGGGGGCCCTCCTGACCCTCCCTGTCCAAAAGGTACCCCTTCTCCTGCTTCCTCTTTCTCTATCACCTGCATCACTTTCACATTCCATATATCACACATCATGGGTTTGTTTTTTTCTTTTTTGTATGTTTTCCCTCCAGAGGTGATGGCCTACTGTGAACTTTCCTTTTGTTCCTGGGTATAATCCCCGACTTTTAGCATGGCACCAATTTAGATGGGCCATATCTTCCTGACTCCTTGCAGGACTAAGGAGGTTCCCAAACATTGTGGAGTTAACAATACCAAGGTCGGCAAGGTGTTCCAGGGTCTGGGGGAAATAGAATTGGGGTTGAGAATTTCTGTGGGGTTCAGGGCAAGCAAATTGATGCTGAAGCAATGACCATCAAGCTGTGGGATCCCCTCAGTGGAGGTCCAAGATGTAGAATGTATTCTAAAGCTTCTGGGACCCAAAGGTCCTCAGTAGGAGATCGAGTAGGAGAAGGGAGGTCAAAATGCCTAAGACACATTATCTTTTGCCTTTATGGGCTAACTCTATAGGAGAATTTAGCATAAGAAAAGAGGGTTTAAGTCACTGGAAATGTGTGTGAGTCACCCTGGAAGAGCTGCCACTGCCAGTTGCATCACATGGAGGGATTGGGGACTGTGACCAGAAGAGAGAGAAAAGAGCCCTTCCCCCTTCCAGGCAGGCAGCTATCCCCATTCACTTCTTGGCCTTCAGGTAACACCAGAGAGTGGCCCTGGCCAGTTGGCTTCAGTTACTAAGGAGCTGCTAGGAAATGGCCACTCAAAGACTGCAAAAGAAAAAAAGGAAAAGGACTCAGTTCCCTCGCCCCAACTGGGCAGTGGTGACCAGGTGCTTCCACACGGAAACCCTTCAGTTTCACCAGAGAGTGGCCCAGGCCGGAAACCTACATTTGCCTCTGTGCGTAGGCACTGTCCACTGAGGGTCCTGAGTTGGAAAGGGGGAGAGAGAGAGAGAGGGAGGGAGGGAGAGAGAGGGAGGGAGGGAGAGAGAGAGAAAAGGGTTGCCCTGTATGGAGCAGAGAGGAAAAGGGAAAAAGAAAAAATAAATCCCAAACTTTGGGCTTATCTCCTGGCTGAACATATCAACATATGTTCCCGGTGGAGGGTCTTGACTACAAGTCATCCAGGTTCTTGGCGTTTTGAACAGAGAATTGGACAAAACACACAAACAAAGCAACAAAAGAATGAAGCAACAGAGGCACAGATTTACTGAAACGAAAGTACACCCCGCAGAGGGGGAGTGGGCTCCAGCATGCGGCTTAAGAGCCCGCGCACTGTGTTTGTTGTCTTCTGTTAGGATTCCATGAGGACGTCTCTTCTGCCCGGAATGGTGGCTGGCAAACGATTGATGCATGACAAATATGTGTTGAATGAATGAGACCGAGTCCCAGCTCCTTTATCTACCTGGGTAACCTTAGGCAAGCATCTTAGCATTTCTGAACCTCAGTTTCCTTGTCTGTACAGTGAGGATAATAATTCTGACACTGGGAGGCCCACAGACAATTGTGTCCATGGAAGTGCACTGACAAGTGGAAGGCAGTCTTTAAATATGACAGATTGGGCTGGGCATGGTGGCTCACGCCTGTAATCCCAGCAGGGGATTTGGTAGGCCGAGACAGGTGGATCACTTGAGGTCAGGAGAACAGCCTGGCCAACATGGCAAGACCCCATCTCTACTAAAAATACAAAAAAAAAAAAAAAAAGAAAAAAAAATTAGCTGGGCGTGGTGGTGAGTACCTGTAATCCCAGCTACACAGGAGGCTGAGGCAGGAGAATCGCTTGAACCTGGGAGGCTGAGGTTGCAGTGAACTGAGATCACACCACTGCCCTCCAGCCTGGGTGACCGAGTGAGAGTCTATCTCAATAAATAAATAAATCTTTATGCAGACTGTTATGGGCTTGGCTGACAAGGACCGAACAGAGTCCTGTCTGTACCACCTCCTGGCTCTGTGATCTTTGGGTAGTTGCTTCATGTCTCTGTGGCTCTATTCACTTGTGGATTAAATGGGGAGAAAAAAATTCTCCTTGCCAACCATGGGGAGCTCTTAGGAGGATCATGGGAGCTGCTGGTTGTAGAAGCCCTTTAACAACCAGGGAGCAAGTGTGGTGCCAGGCTGAAGGTTGTGAGGGTGTGCTGGGGTTTCTGAGGCTGGGGAGGGGTGCCTCAGAGGCTCAAGCGCTGAGCTCACCAGAGGACAGCAGAAGGTGCTACAGTGTGTTCTGCCTTCATGCATGTTTCTGAACTGGGACTCACCTCATCCATGATTGGTGAGAATGATGGAGGAACAATGTCAGTATAACATGGAATTGCATTGGTTCAGTAGTGATTTTTCCCAACCCGTGAATGTCTGGAGATTTTTCGTAATTAAATATCAAGCCTTAGCAATGTGTGAGTTCCTTAATGTAAATGCTGACAGTCTTGCAGAAAGTGCCGTTCTTTAGTATGCATCCAGAAGTCTGTCGCCATCCTAACTCTTTTATTTATTTATTTATTTATTTATTTATTTATTTATTTATTTATTTTGAGATGGAGTCTTGCTCTGTCTCTCAGGCTAGAAGTGCAGTGGCGCAATCTCAGCTCACTGCAACCTCTACCTCCCCAGTTCAAGCCATTCTCCTGCCTCAGCCTCCCGAGTAGCTGGGATTACAGGTGCCTGCCACCACGCCCAGCTAATTTTTGTATTTTTAGTAGAGACAGGGTTTCGCCATGTTGGCCAGTCTGTTCTTGAACTCCTGACCTCAGGTGATCTACCCGCCTCAGCCTCCTAAGGTGCTGGGATTACAGGCGTGAGCCACCACACCCAGCCACCATCCTAACTTCTGCTGTTCACTCTCCAAAACTCAGGAACCACATAGATTTGGACAACACAGCATCCCTTCCTACCCCACATTTCCAAAATCTCAATATCCAAACTCTCACCATCCCAACCAAAGGATGCAATAGCTTTGGCGAAGGAGGAATGCTTGCATGGCTGGCTTAGCTGCTTAAGAGAACTAAAAGTTTTCTGATAAAATAGGAATATGATGAAGAAATTGTAAAAACATATCCCTGTGTTAAAAAAAAAATTGAAGAAGATGACTTCACCTTGGGTCAGACTTTTAATTTTGGTAAACCTGGTTTCTATCAAAACCAAAGCCTCTGAGGACTTACATCTCAAAGGAGGAAGCACTTGTCCCAGTGGTGAAAGCTGCAAGGGGCTGATAGAGGCATCAGTGGGGTGCAGATGTCAGTGGAGTGTTAACGGTGATTGTGTTTTTTGTTTTTTAATTCAGATTGTTCTTATTTTATTAGCTCTCTGATTACAAAGTTACAGGTTTTGAGCAGTCTGTCCTGACTTTATTTCCCTCTAACTTTGTTATTTTTTAATGCATGATTTTGCAAAAATGCACTTTTTTTTTTCAGGGCTACTGATGTCACTTAGTGGCAGAAACGCCTGCATTTGTTTACGCTTAGGAAGCCCTTTCTCACTAGGGAGCATTGTGCTAGATGAGCCGCTGTAAGAGGCTGGAAACATTATAAGCGGCAGCTGGGAGCCCCTCTGCTCAAGGAGACTCTAGGTGCCCAGGGACAGCCGGGAGCCTGGGACATCGAGCTCAACATCAAGTCTTGGCCCCACTTCCCTCCTGGTTCCAGGTGTGGAGCCTGAAGGAAGGAAGAGGAAACGAATTCTTACAAGGGTTTGCTCTGGGCCACTGGGCTGTGTGTGCCACACAATCACCTCCCTGAATTTGGCATGGTTCCAGGCTTTGGGGCTGGAGTGGGTTCCAATCCTAGCTCTGCCACTTCCTGGCTGGATGACCTTGGGCATATGACTTAGTCTCTCTGTGCCTTGGTTTTTCCATCTGCAAAATGGAAACACTAATAGGCTCACATCTTGGGGTAGTGGTAAGAATTAAATGAGAGAGACCAGGTGTGGTGGCTCACGCTAATACCAGCACTTTGGGAGGCGGAGGCCGGCAGAACGATTAAGCCCAGGAGTTTGAGACCAGCCTGGGCAACATGGTGAAACCCCATCTCTACCAGAAATACAAAGAATTAGCTGGGTGTGGTGATGCACACCTGTAATCCCAGCTACTTGGGAGGCTGAGGCAGGAGAATCATTTGAACCCAGGAGGCAGAGGTTGCAGTGAGCCGAGATCGCACCACTGCACCCCATCCAGCCTGGGCGACAGAGTGAGACTTGGCCTCAAAACAAAAACAAAAATAAAATAAAACAAATAAGCGAGTAAGTGCTCAGCTGTTCATACTTTTATGCTGATCATAGTAATGCTGTGGTGTGTGTATTTGTTAGGACAAGTGAGGCTAAGCTGTGTTGACAAAGAGATGCAGGTTGGGCGCGGTGGCTCACGCCTGTAATCCCAGCACTTTGGGAGGCCGAGATGGGCAGATCACCTGAGGTCAGGAGTTCAGGACTAGCTTGGCCAACATGGCGAAACCCCATCTCTACTAAAAAATTACAAAAATTAGCCGGGCGTGGTGGCAGGTGCCTGTAATCTCAGCTACTCAGGAGGCTGAGGCAGGGAGAATTGCTTGAATCTGGGAGCAGAGGTTGCGGTGAGCCGAGATTGCACCATTGCACTCCAGCCTGGGCGACAGAGTGAGACTTCGTCTCAAAAAAATAAAAAAGGATGCAAAAAATGGAGGCTTAAATATGATAGGACTCTGTTTCTCTCTCATAGGACAGTGCAAGTGGAGGAGGTCCAGGGCTGATGGGCAGCTCTGCCGTTCAATCTGTGGTTTCCATCTCTGACTTTAAGCTGGATACTGTGGTTTCCAGAAAGTTGGGGGAAGGAATAACAGGGAAAGTCATCTGTAATTGTTTTAACTGCCAGACCTGGATGTGGCATGTTATTTCTACTTGCTGCCATTGACCAGAACTGAGTCACATAGCTCTCCTAGCTGCGAGGGAGGCTGGAAATGCAGTCTTCAGCTGAGCAGTCATGCACCCATCTAGACCTCTGTTACTTTAGGAGAAAACTAGAACACATTGGCGAGAAATGTACCAGGGTGAGTTTTATGATCTCCATTTCGCAACCGAGGAAACTTGCCCAGAATCTTGCAGTGAATAAATAGTAGAGGTGGGATTTGAACTCTGATCTTCCAGTTCCCAAACTCTGTACCAGGTTGCCCCATTGTGCTTAGGCCTCCCCGTTCTCCATCACCAAGGGGCCTTACAGGTGTCAACAGGGGAATGAATTCCTCTTGGACAAGAAGTGGGGCCTCAGAGTTGGTAGTGTCCTGGCTGCAGTGCACAGCACAGATGGCAGGTCTGGGCCTCAGGTTTTCTGTGAAGGTGTCTAAGAGAATGGTGGATTCTGCCTCTCAATTTTCTTTACATCCATTCTCTCCAGCAAGAGCTCCTAACTGTTCTGGAAACAAGAATGTTTCCTCCACAATCCCATCACTCTAACAAGCCAATGCCATGCCTGTCTGCCTGCCTTCTTTCCTCCCTCCTTCCCTTTCCTTTCCTTTCCCTTCCTTCCTTCCCTCCCTCCCTCCTTCCCTTTCCTTTCCTTTCCCTTCCTTCCTCCCTCCCTCCCTCCCTCCTCCCTCCCTCCCTCCCTTCCTTCCTCCTCCCTCCCTCCCTCCTTCCTTCCTCCCTCCCTCCTTCCTTCCTCCCTCCCTCCCTCCTTCCTTCCTCCCTTCCTCCCTTCTTTCCTTTCTCCCTTCCGTTCTCCCTCCCTCCCTTCCTCTTTCTTTTAAGTGTTTCCTCATCTTCTGGGTCCTGTACACAGGCATTCACAAGACCGCATGGTTGCAGTCATAGCAGAGGCAATTGTATGTTCTGCTTTGTCTATTTTAACTCACACCCTAAGCATTCTTCCACGTTGCTACATGATAATCATAGTTATGTTTGCAGCTGCCTGCTGTCATTCTGGTCTTGCTGCCCCCAGGTCCACCTTCCACTCAGCCCCTGCAGGGAAGTGTCTTAAGATGTGAGTCTGATCCTGTGACTTCTCTGCTTAAAGCCATCACTGGCCCCCAGGACAAAGGATAGACTTCTGGCCAGGTATGGTGGCTCATGCCTGTAATCTCAGCACTTTGGGAGGCCGAGGTGGGCAGATCACTTGAGGCCAGGAGTTCGAGACCAGCCTGGCCAACATGGCGAAACCCCGTCTCTACAAAAAATACAAAAATTTAGTGGGGCGTGTTGGCGCATTCCTGTAATCCCAGCTACTCGGGAGGCTGAGGCACGAGAATCACTTGAACCCAGGAGATGGAGGTTGCAGTGAGCTGAGATCTTGCCACTGCACTCCAGCTTGGACGACAGAGTGAGATTTAAAAAAAAACAAAACAGGATATGCTTCTGGGCCTGACACCCAGGGCATCCAGACACTGACCTTGGTGACCCCCTTACCTCCTCTCTCCCATGCAGCCAGGGTCTTGGTAGGAAGCAGAATTCAGCCCAGATGATTCCAATAAAGAGACTTTAATGGAGGAATGACTTCTAGAGAGTAGGGTGAAGGGACCCAAAAAGGAAGTGGGGGACGCAGAGACCAGCAGCAGCAGACACTCTGTGGCAGGGGCACTAGGGTGGCGAGGGAGCCGGGAAGCAACACCCCGTCTTCTTTCTCTTCCCTCTCTACCGTCTTCTCTGAGTGCCTCCCATTGGCTCAACCCCACTGGAAGCCAGAGGGCCCGGGGAACTGGGACAACAGGGACCACTACATGTCAGAGAAAGACAGACGATGGACCTGGTGGGTATGTGGGACAAATGGAGGACTTCCTGTACACCCCCAGCACCCCCAGGCTCGGGACTCTTGCTGGCATCTGCACCTTTATAGTGGCAGTGCCCTACTGGATAAACCTGTCAGTCCTTCTCCACCTGGCAAACTCCTGCGCCTTCAGTCTCATTTGGACATTCCTGTTTCTGTACCTCCATCTTGGTACTCACCACACAGCAATCAAGACTGCCTGCCCACGACTCTGCTGCTCCCTGGACAAAGCTCCTTCAAGGAGTGACCCCATCTTTTAATTGTTGAGAGCACGCAGTAAATGGCAGGTGAGCAGGGCTAGGGTGACATGAGTGAGGCAGTAGCCCTTGGTGTGAGATTTAAGCGGGGGAGGAAGGGAGTTTGCTAGAAATCTTAGTAATCAAGACATAATATTTTAATACAATATTAAAAAAATCAAATCATCAAACTACAGCCCATGGGTTGGCTGCCTCTTTTGAGTGCCCACCCAAACTGGAATAGCTCCCAAGACCTCTAGCATGGTGTTCACAAATTATTTTTGAGTTGGGCGCAGTGGCTTATGCCTGTAATCCCAGCACTTTGGGAGGCCGAGGCAGGTGGATCACTAGGTCAGGAGATTGAGACCATCCTGGCTAACGCGGTGAAACCCCATCTCTACTAAAAATACAAAAAAATTAGCTGAGCTTGGTGGCATGCACCTGTAGTCCCAGCTACTTGGGAGGCTGAGGCAGGAGAATTTCTTGAACCCAGGAGGCGGAGGTTGCAGTGAGCCAAGATCGCACCACTCCACTCCAGCCTGGGCGACAGAGCAAGACTCCGTCTCAAAAAAAAAAAAAAAAAAAAAAAAAAAGGGTTCACAATGCAGGACTCATCTTAACATACCCTCTATTCACCCTGATATTTTCTATTCTAGTCTAGTTTATTTGGCATCATTAAAAAATGCTGCTCATACCTTTCTTTTCTTTTCTTCTTTTTTTTTTTTGGACAGAGTTTCACTCTTGTTGCCCAGGCTGGAGTGCAATGGCGTGATCTTGGCTCACCACAACCTCTGCCGGGTTCAAGCGATTCTCCTGCCTCAGCCTCCTTAGTAGCTGGGATTACAGGCATGTGCCACCACGCCTGGCTAATTTTGTATTTTTAGTATACATGGGGTTTCTCCATGTTGGCCAGGCTGGTCTCAAACTCCCGACCTCAGGTGATCCGCCCGCCTCAGCCTCCCAAAGTGCTGAGATTATAAGCGTGAGTCACCATGCCCGGCCTGCCCATAACCTTTCAAATTCTGGCTTGAAAAACATTAAGCCTGTCATATCATCCGCTTAATTTTCTCTACTGTCTTTTAGCTGCCTGATACTTCCTTCTTATGATTTGGCTCTTTGCTGATCTCCCGTCTTGCCTTCGGGGTACAGCTCCCTGAAAGCAAGAACCTCATCTAGCTTGTCACTGCTGTCTTCTCAGCTCTGGGAACAGCGTCTGGCATGCAGGCGGCAGGTGTCCTGCAGTGAGCTGTTAAGCAAGCTTGTGAGTGGTGTTGGAGCAGAGGGGATGTGGGCCCTGGAAGCTGGGCTTTTCTAATTGCCTTGTTTACCTCCCCTTCCCAGTTTGCCCTGGCCCGGGTCACCCTGGCATGAGGAGATGGGCCTGCTGCTCCTGGTCCCGTTGCTCCTGCTGCCCGGCTCCTACGGACTGCCCTTCTACAACGGCTTCTACTACTCCAACAGCGCCAACGACCAGAACCCAGGCAACGGTCATGGCAAAGGTAGGCAACCTCCTGAACCCAGCTCTTTGCTCCCCTGGGTGACCTAGACCTCCTTGGCTCTTGCTGTGATCTGCGGGTTCCAGGCTGGGACAGGGACAGCAGCCCTGTTCCAGCAGGGCCCTTGTAGTGGACCAGCTTGCTTCTCAGACAGAGGAAGGGGTGATTTCATTTTCCTGTGTTCGCCAGCCCCTTCGTCATGGGGCCCAATTCACTTAGGCTTTTTACTTTCCCTAAAAGTCTTGCCAGTTGTTCAAGGTCCAGCTTGAATGTGTCCTCCCCTGGTCCCCCCCAGTGTAAAGGGGACTTGGGGTCGAATAGATGTGAGTTTGAATTTTTTTTTTTTTTGAGATAAAGTCTCACTCTGTTGCCGAGGCTGGAGTGCAATGGTGTGATCTCAGCTCACTGCAACCTCCGCCTCCCGGGTTCAAGTGATTCTCCTGCCTCGGCCTCCTGAGTGGCTGGGATTACAAGCATGTGCCACCATGCCTGGCTAATTTTTGTATTTTTAGTAGAGAGGGGGCTTCACCATGTTGGCCAGGCTGGTCTTGGACTCCTGACCTCAGGTGATCCACCTGCCTCGACCTCCCAAATTGCTGGGATTACAGGCATGAGCCACCATGCCTGGCCCGAGTTTGAATCTTATAATTCTACCTCTTACTAGCTGTGTGGCCTTGGGCGGGGAACTTTTTAAAGTAGCAGTTATTGTGCACCCATCATGGGTTGGGCGTGCTTCTAGATGTTTTGCATATGTCGTCTCCTATAATCACAAAAGCCCTGATGTAGGCAAGGGTGAAAATACACATTTTTTTTTTTTTTTTTTTAAGATGGAGTCTCACTTTGTTGTTCAGGCTGGAGTACGGTGGTGTGATCTCGGCTCACTGCAGCCTCTGCCTCCTGGGTTCAAGCGATTCTTCTGCCTCAGCCTCCCGAGCAGCTGGGATTACAGGCATCCGCCACCACACCTGGCTAATTTTTGTACTTTTAGTAGAGATGGGGGTTTTGCCATGTTGGCCATGCTGGTCCTGAACTCTTGACCTCAGGTGATCCACCCACCTTAGCCTCCCAAAGTGCTGGGATTACAGGCCTGAGCCAACGAGCCTTGCCAAAAATACACATTTTTAACCACTAGTGCAGCACAGGTGCTGACCAGGCTGAATTGGTGCTGCCTGCCCTCACAGCCTGAAAATAGATTCTATTATCATCCCTTCTCATAGATGAGCAAACTGAGGCTCAGAGAGTTGATCCAGTTGTCCAGGTCACACAGCTATTAAAAAGACAAGCTGAGGGCTGGGTGCAGTGTCTCATGCCTGTAATCCCAGCACTTTGGGAGACTGAGGTGGGTGGATCACTTGAGGTCAGGAGTTCGAGGCCAGCCTGCCCAACATACTGAAACCCCGTCTTTACGAAAATACAAAGAATTGGCCAGGTGCGGTGGCTCACGCCTGTAATCCCAGCACTTTAAGAGGCCGAGGTGGACGGATCACGAGGTCAAGAGATCAAGACCATTCTGACCAACTTGGTGAAATCCTGTCTCTACTAAAAATACAAAAGTAGCCGGGCGTGGTGGCAGGTGCCTTTAATCCCAGCTACTCAGGAGGCTGAGGCAGGAGAATCGCTTGAACCTGGGAGGCAGAGGTTGCAGTGAACCGAGATCACACCACTGCACTCCAGCCTGAATGACAAAGTGAGACTCCGTCTCAAAAAAGAACACAAAAAACAAAAAATTAGCCGGGTGTGGTGGTGCGCACCTGTAATCCCAGCTACTCAGGAGGCTGAGGCATGAGAATTGCTTGAAGCTGGGAGGAGGAGGTTGCAGTAAGCTGAGATCATGCCACTGCACTCCAGCCTGGCTGACAGAGCGAGACTCGCCTCAAAAACAACAACAAACTTGTTCCACTTGTTTGTGGAAGGAATGAACCAGATTGCTGGTCTCAGTAATAGCCAGCACCTGCCATGAAGAGCTCACAGCCTGATTCAGAGACGACACATGAGCCTGCAAGCGCAGGGCTGGGTGTTTCTCACCTTTCCCTCTGCCTTTGAGTAGATGATTGTGCCTGCAGAGGCGTTTTCCCTCTTTTGATTAGTCTCCTAGATCAGCTGTAACAAATGAACACAAACTTGGTGGCTTGAAACAAGAGAAATGTATTCTCTCACTGCTTTAGGCACCAGAAATCCAAAATTAGTTTCACTGTGCAGAAACAGAGGTGTGGATAGGACTATGCCTCCTGCGGCTCTTGGGGAGAATCTGTTCTTGCCTTGCCTCTTTTGGTTCTGGTGGCTGCTGGCATTCCTTGGCTGTAGCTGCCTCACTCCAGTCTCTGCCTCCATGGTCATATGGCCTTCTCTTTTATATGCAAATCTCCCTCTGCCTCCCTCTAAACAGGTACTTGCACATTTGCATTTAGGGCCCCTCTGGAAAATTCAGGATACCCTCCCCATCTCGACATCCTTAGTTTAACCTCATCGGCAAAGTCCATTTTGCCACGTAAGATAATGTTCACAAGTTCTAGGGATTAGGATTTAGGGTATTTTGGGAGGCTGTTATTTAGCCGACCACACCTTTTTCTTCAGAATGTATTTTGTCATACAAGCACTACCTTATTTATTTATTTATTTATTTATTGAGACAGAGTCTCGCTCTGTCGCCCAGGCTGGAGTGCAGTGGCGCGATCTCGGCTCACTGCAAACTCTGCCTCCCGGGTTCACACCATTCTCCTGCCTCAGCTTCCCTAGTAGCTGGGACTACAGGCATCCGACACCACGTCTGGCTAATTTTTTGTATTTTTAGTAGAGACAGGGTTTCACCATGTTAGCCAGGATGGTCTCAATCTCCTGACCTCGTGATCCGCCCGCCTCGGCCTCCCAAAGTGCTGGGATTACAGGCGTGAGCCACCGCGCCCAGCCTACAAACACTACTTTAATGAGATTTGCAGAATTTAAAAAACTTAAATTTCCTACTCATAGTTTCACTACACTACCAGGCCAACATTTCATTTTTCTGTTTCCCTTTTGTCCCTGAATATGCAAGCAAAGTCATATATAATCCTTCCACCCAGGGGAACCACTGCTCACTTTTTAGGTATCTCTTTCTAGCCTTTTTTTTTTTTTTTTTTTTGAGACAGGGTCTCACTCTGTCACACCAGTGCACTGGTGTGATCTTGGCTCACTGCAACTTCTGCCTCCTGGGCTCAAGAGATCCTTCCACTTTAGCCTCCTGAGTTAGCTGAGACTACAGGCGTGCACCACTGTGCCCAGCTAATTTTTGTATTTTTAGTAGAGATGGGGCTTCACCATGTTGGCCAGGCTAGTCTCGAACTCCTGGCCTCAAGTGATCTGCCCGCCTCAGCCTCCCAAAGTGCTAGGATTACAGGCGTGAGTGACTGCACCTGGCCGAGCCTTTCCTTTATGATTTAGAAAACTTTCTTCAGCAAAAACCAGCTTATGTCATACATATGATTTTTGTAGTCTCCCTTGTCACCTCATACAATAGAAATCGTTTTCTAAGTCAATGAATGAATATACGTCTACCAGATTATTTTACATGGCTGCATAGTATTTTATCATATGGATGTACATTTTCATTTTATTCAGGTTAAAGCTTCAAAGGTAACTTTACTTAAGAGAGTTGGGAAGAACCAAGGAAGTGGCCCCTAAATGATAGCCCTGCTTCATATCTGTTGGACACTTTCTGTGTGCCAGGCGTCCTGCCTTACCTGATTTGAACCTTACCACAGCCCTCTGTAGGGACTGTAATTAACCCATTCTGCAAATGGGGAAGCTGAGGCTTGACTTCCCTGGATTACACAGCTGGGAAAAGGTGGAACCAATGGCAAGCCGGGATTGCCTGACTCCAAACCTCTGTACCTACTGCCTCTGCAGAGCAGGACAGCTCTAATCTGAATGAGCCTGAGAATCCCCTGGAGGGCTGGACCCCATTCCCAGAGTCTCTGATGCACTGGGACCCCACAATGTGCATTTCTGGCAAATTCCTGGTGATGCTAATGCTGCTGGCCCGAGGGCCACACTTGGAGACTTCTGCATATGTCGATCTGCCACATTAGTATAGCTCTTTTTCAGCATGATTCCTCTACAGGGAACCTCCCTGTCTGTCTCCTGCTTACCCATGAGGCTGTCCCCTTGCCTCCACCTTTTTAATTAATTAACTTGTTTCTATTTTGTTTTCAGCAACAGAGTCTTGCTCTCTCACCCAGTTTGGAATGCAGTGGTGCCATCATGACTCACTGCAGCCTTGACTTCCTGGGCTGAAGTAATACTCCCACCTCAACCTCCCGAATAGCTGGGGCTACAAGCACCTGCCACCATACTCAGCTAGTTTTAAATTTTTTTTTCTAGAGACAGGGTCTCACTGTGTTGCCCAGGCTGGTCTCAAACTCCTGGGCTGAAGCGATCCTCCTGCCTTGGCCTCTCAAAGTGTTGGGATTACAGGCGTGAACCACTGGGCCTGGCCCCTGTCCCCACCTTGAGTAAATCAAGCATGTCTTGAAGTCTAGACCCAAGAGAATGAATCAGTGAGGTCCCAATAGGGGCTCCCAAGTTAAAGATGAGGCAGCCTTAGCCTATGAACTTGATTCTTTTGTTGCATGTTGAGTTCTGTGTGTATTTGTAACTCTGAGCTGTGAGCGTAGTCTCCTTTAGAAGTTCTGACCTTAGCTCACTAGGCTGCTTGGTATCTGGGAAGAGTCATGGTGGACAGCTGGACCAGAGAGTAAAGCCGGGGCTGTGCTGTCCTCTGGCCAGTGCAGTGGGGAAGGAAACTCCGAGGGATCCCTATCAGGGCCACTTGTCCTGGCCATGTACCTCATGTGGGGTGGCTCTTGTCGCCTGCTCCATTGGTTAGATTTTGATGCATAGCAAACCACCCAAAACTTAGTGACTTGTTTAGGATGACAGCCGTTTGTTTAGCTCATGATTCTGTGGGTCAGCATTTTGGAGTGGGCTGCATTTCTTCAGGTCTTGCGGTTGGGTCTTGCAGATGTGCCTGCCTGTGGTGGGCAGGTCAGTTGGGGGCTGGTTGCTGTAGGATGGCCTCAGCTGGGGCGCCCTATCTCTGTTCTGTGTATTCTCTCATCCTCTAGCATGCAAGCCTGGCCGTGTGTTCATGGTGGCTGGCAAAGTCCTAAGAAAAAAGTGGAAGCAGCAAGGCCCCCTGGGACCTATGCTCAGAACAGGCATGATGAACAGTCTCTTCCAAGGCATTCAGTTGGTCAAGCAAGTGGCAAGGCCAGCACAGATTCAAGGGGGTGGGGGAATAAATGTCATCTCTTGATGGAAGGAGATGCCAAGTCACATTGCAGAGCATGTGGATACAGGGAGGGGTGGAGCATGGTGGCCATTTTTGCAATCTGCGCCTGGAGGAGCCACGGATGAGGGTGTGCGGTGGCCCTTGCAGGGGTACAGATGTGCTGCAGCAGGTCTCATCTGCACCGTGTCTCTCCCCCAAGACCTCCTCAATGGAGTGAAGCTGGTGGTGGAGACACCCGATGAGACCCTGTTCACCTACCAAGGGGCCAGTGTGATCCTGCCCTGCCGCTACCGCTACGAGCCGGCCCTGGTCTCCCCAAGGCGTGTGCGCATCAAATGGTGGAAGCTGTCGGAGAACGGGGCCCCAGAGAAGGACGTGCTGGTGGCCATCGGGCTGAGGCACCGCTCCTTTGGGGACTACCAAGGCCGCGTGCACCTGCGGCAGGACAAGGAGCATGACGTCTCGCTGGAGATCCAGGATCTGCGGCTGCAGGACTATGGGCGTTACCGCTGTGAGGTCATTGATGGGCTAGAGGATGAAAGCGGTCTGGTGGAGCTGGAGCTGCGGGGTGAGACCCTGATGGGGACTGGGTGACACTGGGACCTGAGAGCAGAGGGGAGAGGACCAGAGAAAACATCCAGACCTCTGTGCTTTAGACATTTCAAAGTACTTAATTCTCAAAACAACCCACAGGGAAGCTACTGTTACGACCCCCATTTTATAGGTGAGGAAACTGAGGCACAGAGAGGTCAAATAACTTACCTAAGGTCACACAGCTTGTAAACGACAGAGCTGGGGTCTGAACCCAAGCACCCAGCCTCTAGAATCTCTTCCCCTCTACCTGCTGTCATTCACATCCCATTCAGAGAGAGGAAAACTGGAGCTGATCCCACAGCTTATTAGAGACAGAGCTGAGATTTAAGCAAGGTTAGCGGGTAACACAAGTGAATGAGGCAGCCCAGTGTGAGATGCTGGGAGTGGTGGGGACTGGGCACACTCCTGGGCCCTTGTCCTCTCCCCAGGGAGCTCCCACGCTACTCAGGCCCAGCTGATGATGCCACACCAGAATGCAGGCCCCACTTTGCCAAATTTTCTGGCTTGATAAGTTTATATTTTTATGTGAGATCTCCTGATTTTTATGTAAAAACCTTCTTTTTAAAAACAAAACAAAAAACAAAGAAACAAAAACAAAAAGCCCCCCAAAACCAAAAACAAACCCAGTGCTGTCCAAACCAGCCACACCCTGCAAGCCAGATCTTGTATGTGGGGTCCCTGTTTGATCTGTAACTTGTATTTACCTTCTCTGTCTCTAGGATGGGACTGTGTGTCCTCATATCTCTCCCACATATTAGGGAGGCAGTTCGGGCATAGAGGAAGGTGACCTGAATTTAGCCCCAGCCCGCCCCAGCTGTGACATCTGGGTAAATGCCTCATCCCCCTTAGAGCCCTGGGCCTCTCAGGTGTAAAATGAGGTATCACAATCTTTCCTCCTTTACCTCCCTCAGAGGCAATGAGGATAAGATATATGTCCTTAAAATGCATTCTCTGTCTTTGCCACCAGTGTCCACACGGCTTACATGGTGGCTCAGAGGGGCCACATTCCTCATTCTTGAAGTTGGGGTGGCAGTGGAGTTGGGGAGAACCCACAAGAGTCATTGGTCTGGGGTCTGCAGGGGCAGTCTAGAGAAGCAGGGAGCCCTCACCCCATTCCCAGGGCTGCAAGGGCTAGGAATTTGGGGTGGAACCAGGCATGAAATAGTCCCCCTGCAAACACACGTGGAGGCTGCAAGCTGATTGTCAGGGCTCATGGGCTTCTCTGCCACCCAACCTGGCTTTGCCCAGGTGCCTGGCTTCCTGCCCTGGTGAGATTGGAGGTTTGGGGCTCAGGCTATTCCCAGGTCCTTGGCCACAGGGAGTAGATTGCAAAGACTCCGAGTAAACAACAGCAGCCAAGCAGTGTCCTTCCCAGACCCCTAGGGTCACCTCTACTCCTTAAGGTTTCATTGACTTGGTAGAGACTACATCTCAGAAGTTTAAAACTTTTTATTAGAGTAAAATTTCAAACATGAACATATCTTTTGAGGGAAGCCTGTGGCCCCTATCAGACCCTGGCCACAAGGAGAGAAACCACCTACCCAGGACTTCCCTGCCCTTGAGCCTCCTTTATGGAAGGCCCTTCTCCAACCCTCGCCCCACTGCCTCTAGGGCCTCTCCTTCTCCTGAAAATCATCTGCCACACGTGGAAAGTTCCTTGCATTTTCCTAGGAAATTTCCACATTCATAATAACATAGATGATCAGGTCCCAGCTAATGAGTGGGGAGCTGGGAGTCAAACCTGGCCCCTAGAGCCCAAAGCCCGGGCCTGTCTGGAGAAGATGGCACAGCTCACTGGGGGTCTGGCGACAGCCTCGTGGATTAGGTATCATTTCCCTTCTATTGTTGGGGACATTAAAGGACTAATTAATTACCTTAACTCATGGATGTTTTCTGAGTACTGCTGTGAACCAGCTGAGTCCCAGAAGAGAGGCGGCAACGGACAGGAGGTCAGAGGTTTGCTGAGTTTTTCTAAGGGACTGTGTATGTGTGTGTGTTGCAGGCAGCACATGTCCCAGTGAACGTGGGAGGAGAGCAGGGTGTCCAGCCAGCTGGGCCCCTGGCCACCCCCTAAGCTCCTCTTTCCTCCCCCGGCAGGTGTGGTCTTTCCTTACCAGTCCCCCAATGGGCGCTACCAGCTCAACTTCCACCAGGGCCAGCAGGTCTGTGCAGAGCAGAGCGCGGTGGTGGCCTCCTTTGAGCAGCTCTTCCGGGCCTGGGAGGAGGGCCTGGACTGGTGCAACGCGGGCTGGCTGCAGGATGCCACGGTGCAGTACCCCATCATGCTGCCCCGCCAGCCCTGCGGCGGCCCGGGCCTGGCACCTGGCGTGCGAAGCTACGGCCCCCGCCACCGCCGCCTGCACCGCTATGATGTATTCTGCTTCGCTACTGCCCTCAAGGGTGAGTGGAATGGCCAAGTCCGGGCCTGCGGGTTTGGTGGCCACCCGGGACCTGTGAGAGGGCAGCTTCTGGGGAGCTCTGGCCCCGTCTGCTGGCTCTGCTGGTACTGCCACCTGGAGGCCAAGAGCACCAGCCACCCTAGAAGCAGCGTCTGGTTGAGTTTTGAGTGCTTTGCTGCTGCTGCGTTATGCAGGGCATAAATCATTGGTTTCTTCATTCATCAAATGTTTACTGAGTGCCTACCATATGCTGGGGCCTAGACTAGACTCTGGGGAATCACAGACGAATAAAACACAGCCTGTCTTCACAAAGCAGCTCATTTCATAGGAAGATGAGCAAGTAAAAGCAGAAACTGGTTCAGTGTCATATGCCAAGCCCTTGGAAAAGTGTCTGACACATAGTAGGTGTTCAGTAAATGACCGAATGGGCAAGAGACTCTGACTAGTCCAGCCTAGGTGGGGTGCCCACCCACCTAAATAGGGAAAGGTGGTGGGGGAGTGCAGACATGGCTGGAGGGACCCGGGGTTCTATGGCAGGTGGGACAGAGCTCTCTGGGACCGGGTAAAGATTAGGAAGTGTTCCCTGCAGATGCCTGGGCTCAGGTAGCTCCCTGGGCTCAGACGGGTCTTTGGGGCCGGCATCTCTGCAGGCCCCGCTGTGCTCTCTGGCTGTCCCCTGCGCTGTCCGGCACTCACGCCCCCTTTCCCCCAGGGCGGGTGTACTACCTGGAGCACCCTGAGAAGCTGACGCTGACAGAGGCAAGGGAGGCCTGCCAGGAAGATGATGCCACGATCGCCAAGGTGGGACAGCTGTTTGCCGCCTGGAAGTTCCATGGCCTGGACCGCTGCGACGCTGGCTGGCTGGCAGATGGCAGTGTCCGCTACCCTGTGGTTCACCCGCATCCTAACTGTGGGCCCCCAGAGCCTGGGGTCCGAAGCTTTGGCTTCCCCGACCCGCAGAGCCGCTTGTACGGTGTTTACTGCTACCGCCAGCACTAGGACCTGGGGCCCTCCCCTGCTGCGTTCCCTCACTGGCTGTGTATTTATTGAGTGGTTCATTTTCCCTTGTGGGTTGGAGCCATTTTAACTGTTTTTATACTTCTCAATTTAAATTTTCTTTAAACATTTTTTTACTATTTTTTGTAAAGCAAACAGAGCCCAATGCCTCCGTTTGCTCCTGGACGCCCCACTCCAGGAATCCTGCCTGCTCCCCTGGGCCATTTGCGGTTTTGTGGGTTTCTGGAGGGTTCCCCGCCATCCAGGCTGGTCTCCCTCCCTTAAGGAGATTGGTGCCCAGAGTGGGCAGTGGCCTGTCCAGAATGCCGCTCGCTGGGAGTCCGGGCATGGTGGGCACAGTTCTCCCTGCCCCTCAGCCTGGGGGAAGAAGAGGGTCCCGGGGGCCTCCGGAGCTGGGCTTTGCGCCTCTCCTGCCCACCTCTACTTCTCTGTGAAGCTGCTGACCCCAGTCTGCCCGCTGAGGGGCTAGGGCTGGAAGCCAGTTCTAGGCTTCCGGGCGAAATCTGAGGGAAGGAAGAAATTCCCCTTCCCCTCTCGGTTCCAAAGAATCTGTTTTGTTGTCATTTGTTTCTCATTTTTCCCTGTGTGGGGAGGGGCCCTCAGGTGTGTGTACTTTCTTTGGACAATAAATGGTGCTATGACCGCCTTCCGCCATCCCCAGTCCTTTTCTGTGTCTCCATCTCATTCAGTCTCATGGCGCAGCCCCCTGCCTGGTGGGTGTGGTGGGGGCAGTCCTAGCCCAGGCTTCATAGGTTGGCTGGGTCTGGTCCCTGGGGTGAACAGGGAACTCTGCAGGCGGGTTCTAGCCTTGCCTGCTCAATGTTTCACCTGGTCCTGGGTGCTGGCCTAGTGGCAGAGGACCTGGCTTCTGTCTTCATCATCCCCACCCCTTGGCAGTGTGTCTGTCTGTGTGAGGCTCAGCAGAAGAGCCAGAGGTGTCTCTCAGAAGACAGAGGAGGCTGCGCCCTCCAGAGGACCTTAGAGGCCAGGGATCTAGGGGCCAGTGCTCCGTGTGCCTCACCCTCTGCCACCCACTCCCATCCCCACCTCAGGAAACTTGACTTGTTGCCTTGCGCAGGAACGCCTCTGCCACTCACCAACCAGTTATCCCATCGATTCTTCCCTTAGCTCAATGCTCCTTGCAGTGTGGTCTGCAGCATCAGCACCACTGGGATCTTGTTAGAAGTGCAAATTCCTGGGCCCCACCAGAGACCTGCTGAGTCAGAAAGTCTGGGGTGTGGGCCGGCACCCTCTGTTGTCACCAAGCCCTTTAGGTGATTCTGATGCACGTTCAAGTTTGAAAACCACTGACAGTTGCACCACCAACTTATCAGTTCATAATGAAGTAATGATTGGGCGCCTACTATGTGACCAGTGCTGTACACTCTACTCTGGCCCACTGTTCTTTCTAGAGGTAGAGATGCAAGTATGTGTCTACGAACAAGCAACTGTTCACACGCCCGTGCCTGAAAAGATACCAGGACCCAAGAATTCACACTGACCTGCAAGAACCAACACACACACACACATTCACAAAGACTCAATGGCATGTCCAGCGACTGTGATGAGGGAGGCGTCTGAGGAGGTGGCACTGGTGGAAGGACACTGCCTGGCATGCCTGTGTGGGCTCAACTCTCAAGGTTTGTCAGGGGAATCCGTAAGCAACTGGAATTGTTTTCATTGCTATTCTACAGTGTACCAATTTTTTTTTTTTTTTTTTTTTTTAGACAGTCTTGCTCTGTCGCCCAGGCTGGAGTGCAGTGGTGCAATCTTGGCTCACGGCCCACTGCAACCTCCACCTCCCGGGTTCAAGCAATTCTCCTGCCTCAGCCTCCCGAGTAGCTGGGATTACAGGTGCATGCCGCCATGCCTGGCCAATTTTTGTATTTTTTTAGTAGAGACAGGGTTTCACCATGTTGGCCAGGCTGGTCTTGAATTCTTGACCTTGTGATCCACTGGCCTCGGCCTTCCAAAGTGCTGGGATTCCAGGCGTGAGCCACTGTGCCCGGTCTCTGTAGTGTACTTAAGGGCAGAATGTCCAGACCTTTTTGCTAGTAGCTGGCAAGCAGTTTACCTTGAAAATGTGTAAGCAAGATTCACTGTTCCCAGACTGTCTGCAGTTTGTTTTTTCCTTCCCTTCTTATAAATCCTGATTTTTGCCTCTGTTCTTGGAACTCAGTCTACCAACCCACCAGAGCAGTGTGATCATAAAGAACCAAAGCATGCCGGGTGACCAGATGTCTTGCTTGAGTTGTTCTTTGACAGTGCCCACTTGTAAATCCATATGGCACCCACTGACTGACACACGTCACACATGTGACAGGCACAGCCAGGTGCACACACGTACAGACATATCACACGTGCTTACATGCAGATCATCTACCACACACATTGGGACCCTAGGAAAAATAAAGCACAACAGATGTGACTGTCCTAGGCGCTCTGAACAGACCAGAGTCACAGAGTCGCACCAATTTGAGATCATTTGATCAAAACCTGTCTCCACTGCCACCATTCCTAAGAGCCCCTTTGGGAGACTCCGGGTCACGGTTGCCTTCTTCTTAAATTAAAAAAGGGAAAAGAAAAGAGATAGATCTCTTCCAATGTCTTTATTATTATTATAATATAATCTTCAGTTTTCAAAAATATAAATAGGTGCACGGAACCCTGGTGCCTGCACGGTCCCGGGGGCGGGGGTGGGGGAGGGGAGAAGGTTGGGTGGCACACCCCACTGGGCAGGAAGTGCCCCCAGCAGCCCTGCCGAGTTGCCACCTGCTAGGGTGGCAGACCCAGGTGAGAGAGAGGACACTACTGGAAGAGGGACCCTTGGAGGGAACCCAACTCCCAGGCAGCAGAGGTCCCTCTGATGGCTCTCCCCTGCCGGCTTACCCTCAGCAGGATGCAGGAACCCACCCCTCTCCCCCAAGGCTTTTCTCTCATACAGATGGTGTAGCCCTCCTGGCTCCTTCTCATCCAATACATTCAGCTGCGGTTCCGAGTTCTTCATGCTCTCAGGCCTCTGCCCCTTCCAGCTCCTTTGGAGCCCTCCTCCCTCCTCCCTAGCTTTCCCTGGAGGTGAAATAACCAACGATTGCACTGCTCTTGGATAAAGTCAGGAAACAAAAATAATCTTCTTTATTTAACTTAACCCCTCCCCTTCTCCCCCTGTCCCTGCACTGGTCCCTGGAAAGGCACAATGGGAAATTGAAGAAATGTCTCTAAACTCAGTCCACGGGTTATGATAAGTCTGCTTTGCTTTGGCATTCGGCGGACAAATTAGATGCGGTTTTGCTGATTTGGAGGGGTGAGTGGGTGCATACACAATGTGGGATTTATTTTTTTTCCTTCTTTAATGGGATTCCTTATATGACAAAAATCGACAAGAAGAGGACACCATCTGGGTGGGATGCACGTCAGCCTGGCAGGCTCCTGGGCTCAGCGTCCTGGGTGCGTCCTGGAAGCTCTTCTCAGTGGGCCGTGCTGGGGCGGCTCCTCCGAGGGTGCCGTGAGCTCCGCTTCTGTAGTCTGCGTTTGTAGGTGGTGGCTAGGGCAAAAGGGAGATGGAAAAATATCAGTGGACCTGGAAAGAAAGTGGGGTGAGCCTAGGCTCTCCCCAGACTACCCTCTCTCCCTGGTGGAAACCAGGACTCAGTGAGGCGCCTGAGGCTTTATCAGCTTTCCTGATTTTGATTTTTCTTGGACTTTCTGGCTTTTTCCTCCTTCATCCTCCAAGTGAGCCCTCTCCTGGGACAAGTACGTGACCCTTCTAGGGGCAGCGGTCAGCTATTTGTGACTGAGCCCCCTGACCTCCCCTCCCTTGCTCAACCCTGTGGATGGTGCAGGGTCCCCAGGAGAGGGGACGGGGGGAATGCTGTGCTGGCAGAATCTAACCCTGTGCTCAGCGAGGGTGGCTGGGGTGATGCTCACGGTCTGTGCAGGTGATCCGAGGCTCCTCCCAGTGCCCGCTGGGCTGGCACCGGATGGTGGGCATGTGGCGCTGGACAAACCCCTCCGTGCACTGGTACCGCACCAGAGAATTGATCTCATACCGGTCCTTCTTCTGCCCGAAGGTCCTGGCATGTTCCACCACAGGGGGCTCTCCGCACGCCACTGAGGGGCAAAAACCCTTTATAAAGGGGCTCATAGGGTCTCCTGGGATGACCTATGCTGGTTGTGACCCCAGGCACTATGGGGGACACAGCCTCAACACCTGAGAGCCCTGGACGTTTTCATGCAGTGCTAAGAATCTGGAAGCTGCTGGCTCTAACATCTGGGTTCCTCAACAATTTGGAACAGCAGGAAGGGAATACAAACGGGGTGGTCTTTAAACGGATGAAGAGAAGATGAAAGGGAGGTAGAAAGGTGTGGAGGGCGAGAGCCAGGCAGACTCAGGCTTCTTGATGAAAACATCCAGTTCAGGGGAAAATGAGACTGAAAGGAGGCCTGGGGGATGCAAGGTGGTGAGCAGGGGCAGTGGGGCGCATCCTACCAGCACCTCAATGTCCACAGACTGAAAGCCAAGGGATCGAGGCCTGACAACTATGACTCTGTGATTGATGGCCTTGGGAATCCCAAAGACAGGGAGGCTCCCCACCTGGGGCCCCTTGTGGGTAACTCTGCTGCTGCTATCCAAGGGACTGTGTGGAGTGTGGAGTGGGGGTCCTGTCTTCTAGCCTGTGACCTTCCTGTGCCCGCTGTCCCTGCAAACGGTCCCTGGCAGCGAGCTTGCCCTTGCCATTGGCCCTGGGATGCTGGTGCTAGGAGGGACCCCCAGGTCAGCTTCAGTCTGCTTTTTGGACAGGTGAGGAGACACCAGCAGCCAGAAGACAAGGGACTCACCCCAGGCCACACAGCAAGAGCCTCACCTGTAGCTGGAGGTCTTGATCCTATCCTCCCTGGACCCCTCCCAGGCGCCAGCTTACCTGTGCCCTTTTTACACGTGAAGGGGAGGTGGTAATTGCAGGGAACATCATTCCACTCGCCCTTCTCGTGCCAGATCATCACCACACAGTCCTCTCCGGCGGCAAAGAAGTTGTCAGGCTGGTTGGGGCGCCAGTTCTCAAATTGCTGTGGGTGGGAGTGGGGAAGGAGTAAGGAGAGGGCAGGACAGCGCGGGTTGGCCTGCTCCGACTGTCTTCCCCATGGAGCCTCCTCATCGTCTCCTTTCTCTTTTAGCCCCAACTTCAGGCTCATCTGATAGCAGCACAAAGGCTGCTGGGAGTCTGGTCAGGGCTGTTCTAGGGGCCATGGAACCCGGCGGCCCTCTAGGGAATCAGTCACACAGCCTGGCTCGGGTCCTTTGCAGGAGCTCAGAACCCCCAGGACTCACAGGCACTGTACATGAGCTGATTCCACTCCTCCTATCCAGAAGGGCCAACCAGGGCTGACCACATTGGGTAGGGATGGATGGTAGGAACACGGCTCTTAAGTCCAGCTTCTGCCCACCAAGAAGTCCTCCCAAAGCTTATCCTTCCAGCTGTGCTTCAGGACAAAGAGAATCACTGGGTGCCCGTACCATTCACTTGGCATCTATGTTGCTTTCTGTCTCCTTGAGTAGACTCGAGTCCAGTGTGGGCAAGAAACCTCTCTAAAGCTTCCGTGTACTCATGGTGGTGGCTGTTATTCCTTCATTTCCTTCCTGGCTCCTTCCCTTGCCTCATGCCGTCATTAGCTCAATCTGTCCAGCCCCAGGCTGGGTTCTAGAGGCAGAGATGAAGGAGACAATCCCTGCCCTCAAGGACTCCCGGTCCAGCAGCTGGTGAGTGTCTGCATGGGGTGTGAATGCATCTCTCTCCAGTGGTCTTTATCCCACTCCCTGTCCTCTGGGCCACCAGCTGTGCCTAAAGCAGAACTCACCATGGGGTGTCCATCTGACCAGCGGAAGTCCCCTTCAATGGTCCTGTCGTTCAGGCCGATCCACTGGTAGTCTTGGGCATTGTCTGAGGAAAGGGTGAGGGTGTCAGGCCTCACACTGGACACCCTGAGGGTGTCTGAGAAACTTGAGCTCATGGAGGCAGAGGGGATGGAGGAGGGAAGGAGGTGGGTGGGCTCCTAGGAACAAGCCACCTGCTTCTCAGGTCCTCACAAGAGGCTCAGCACGTGCATGCTTGGAGTGCACTTTGGGCCACCTCTCCAAGCTGGCATGGACAGGTGACAGCCATAGCTTAGTCTTGGGCTGACTCTGGCTGGCAATGGGTCTGCCCTGGGTGCAGCCAGAGCTACTGGCCCCGAAGACCGCTGTCTTCTCTCTGGGAGCTCAGACTGCGGGAACACTGTTCTGCCTCCCCCAGGTCCCTGTCCTGCAGTCTCACGAGGCCCAAATCTGCTGCCTTCTGAAAGGTGAGGCCCTTTGCCTACACCGCCACTCTTCTCTCAGGCTCCAGAGGCCCCATCGCACTCACTGTTGACAAACTCCTGCTCCTCAGGGGTGACAATGCTGCTCAGGTGTGACTGCTGCTCCCGACACCGGCGCTCAGCATCCACCCAGGTCTCGCGGTCCGGGAAGTGGCGGTAACAGTGGCCCTGGTACTTGTTCCAGCCCTCCTCACATACCTCCTGGTCTGCAACACAGGTCAGGGGCTTGAAGGGAGGGGCAAAGGCCACCAGGGGATGGCAGATGCTGCCAGTCTTATGGCATAGGTTCCTGCATTCACCCCACCTTCAATGCTGTGCCCTCAAGGGAAGGGAGAGGCACAGCTGGAGGGGTTCAGGTTGGAAACTGGTCTGGTCCCTGGGAGTCTCTGCACATGCTTCCACTCTGGAAAATGCCAGGGGCCCTTTCCTTCCCTGATGCCATGCCCTCCCCCCTCACCCTCTCCCAAGCTTTCCTCCTTTTGATGCCTGCTCTGGTGGGCCGGCAGAGGTCAGCAGGCCAGTTAAAAAGAGGTGGGAAGGTGGGTCTTGAGATTTAAGGCAAAACATGGTTCTGGGGCTCTGAGGGACTCCAGGGGAGAGGGAGTGGAGCTGTGGGGAAGTGTGTGGAGGCAGTGGGAGCGGGTAGTGCTGGGGCATGGAGCGGAGCTGGCAGCTTCCTTCCTGCAGAACCTCGGGTGGGAACAGAGGAGCAGAAATAAGTCTGCTTGGGGTCCAGAGAAGACTCAGAGCTCTAAGGCTGTCGATCAGAGGTGGCTTTAGTTAAGCACACTGTGCCTGCCTCTTGCCGGGGTCAGATAGCCCACTGGGGGTCTGGGATCCAGGGGCCCTGGCTTTTTATTTTGGGGGTGAATGGGAAGAGGGGAGGAGCTTCTCTCCTCACAAACCTAAATTTGTAATGGGTTCTCAGTCTGGAGAAGGGGCTGGCTTGGAGTTCTTGGACAGCCTAGGGGACAGGCGGAGCTGTGCTGAGCTGGCTCACTCAGCTTTGAGAGAGCTCATTCTTAGTGTCTCCTCCCAACCTCGCCTTCAGTGACATCATGTTGATAGCTTTAAACTGGCCTTGGTGGAAGCATTTACACCTCAGGAATTGGCAGATGCTACAATCAGGGCTCCTTTCTCCTCTATGAGAGCTGGTTGTTAAACATCTGCCAGCACAGTGTGGGACAGAGTGAATTCCAAGGCCCCCCTTCTTCCTTCTTCCCCTGGGATCTCCCAGGTGGAGGGCCACAAACCCCTCAGGCTACATGGTGGTCTCCCTGATTGGGTGCCACCATAGTCTGGCTGTCCTGGAATGGAAGGGCCAGTACCCGAGGGGAAGGAGTCTTAGGCTGAAGGGGTGGATGCTTGGCAAAGTGGGGGAGAGACAGTTGGGGACAGTGGAGGGAGAGCAGAACAGGGGGTCAGCAGCCTGAGAAGAAAGAGCAGAGCTGTAGGAGCAGAGGCCTCTGGTGCCTCAGCTACGAACGCCTTCCCCAAGGGGAGAGTCTGCAGTCAGGAAAGAGGTGGAGAGGCTTCAGACTAGCTTAGCACTCTGGGCCAGAGATATCATCTTAGGGCTGACTTAGGGGGTCAGTTTTTGGCCCCTTCAGTGGCTAAGGGCTGAGCTGGGCAGGCAGAGCTGGAGGGTGCAGCTTCTCTGGGAGGTGGGTATGGGAGGGCAGGGTGGTGCAGGCTGAAGGTTCTTAGGAAACAAACAATTCCAGGGAGGCTGGAAGAGGTAGCAGGGACAGAGCCAAGGCAGGAGGCACCGTGGAGTGGTGAGGACTCAGGATTGGAATGGGAGAGGAGATGCAGCCCTGCTTAGCTAGGCCCCCAGGCCCAGGGCCGAGCTGGGTGGCTCTGTCACCATCTCTCTGCCCCATCAGGGTACAGAGCCCTGTGAGGGTCCTGCCTCCATTCCAGCAGAGCCCACTTTTCCAGTCTGGAACCAAACAGCTGTTGTCGGCATGGAAGTCCCAGACTCTTCTACCCTGTGGCAAATGTTGTAGTATCCTGGGGAGAAAATCCTTGTAGTCTCTGCTTCCACCCCAGCCAAGACCCCATATACCAATTTCTTGGGGTCTTGGGGTGAGGATGGAGGGTGGGAGGCTGCAAGGGAGTAGGAGCGTCCAGGCCTTTTTTTTCCCCAAAAGCCTTAAGTTCCTCTACCAGTCTGTAACCTTGGCAGTGCCTCAAAGGAATATGAAACCCAAAACTACCTCCCCACACTGCTTAGGACCAAAGGGAGACTTCACAGTAGTTTCAGCTGCTTTCTGGAAGTTTCTGGGTATCCAACTTGAGAGTTCATTGAAAAGGATTTTAAGCCCCTACACACTTCCAGTTTTGTCTGGGCCATTGAGACAAGCATCCAAAGGTCTTGTCTCCCCTTTTCTGAGCTGGGAAACCCCTGAGATCCAGGAGGCTGGTGGGGAGACTAGGAAGCACCAAAGGTGAGAGAGCTGAGGGTTCAGTCTGTCCCTGGGAGGGTTCCTGGTGCACAGCTCCTTTTGGTAGAAGTGGTGCAGAAATGGAGAGGTTGGCAAAGCCCAAGAGAGGTAACTCAGCTCCTTTCCCTTGTAACACAGTTCTGTTCTCTCTGGCCACCCTTTGCCTTGCACAAGGGAGGGAGAAAGGGAGCACAGGCTGGCATGGCATTGTCATGGCAGCTGTCACAATAGTGATGAGAAGAAGGTGACATGCAGCAGTCCTTGCTCATGCATGACTTGAGCATGCCAGTGACATGGGAGATCTCAGGCAGACCAACCACAGCTCTCGCCCCAGGAGAAGAGAAAGGCAGCTTGGCCAATGTGGCACAGTGGCTCCCAGGGCCATGAAGGAAGGAACCACAAAGGTCCCATGCCCATGACCACACTGAGAAGATCCGTGGCTGTCATCTGGAATGAGAACCAATTACTCCCACCCCATAGCTTCCTTCAAGACAAGTGCTCAGAATCAGCCCTGTCCTCTTAGTCTGAACCATACACCAACCTCAGTGGTGGCATCAGTAGGTCTGGAAGCCCTGGAGAAAGTCAGATCAGCCAGTGCTCCAGAAAAGGGTTTTCAAGGAGGAGAGCAAGAAAAAGAGTGGGAATCAGTGGGGCAGACTTTTCAGTCGTGGCCCCTGAAATGGCTCTCCAGATGGACCTTGGGGGACCCAGCCAGGGCCTGGAGCCTGTTGTTAGGAGGGAAAGGTGAGGGAGGAGGAGGGGGTGCAGCAGTTAGTAACATTAGCTGAAGCCGAGACGGCCGTACCAATCTCACACAGGTCCCCTCCGTAGCTGGGAAGGCATAAGCATGTGAAAGAGTCGATGGCATCCACGCAGGTGGCTCCATTCAGACAAGGGCTTGAGAGGCACTCATCAATGTCTGCAAGAAACCAAGGGCCGCCATTAGGACTCCTGCCGGCAACTCCAGCCTCACAAGCACTGTGGCCTCCTTTTGAGTGGCCAGTCCTGCTGCTCTCCAGACCCCTGGGAGGGAACTGGCTGGTTTTCCTGAGAACTGTTGCTGCTGCTGCTGCTGCTGCCATCTTGGACTGCTGAAGCAAAGATCCAGACAAGGGTTTCCTTGGGCGTGTGTGAGTCTTGATTGGTAAACTTGGAGCATTGGAGCCAGATTTCCCGGTGGTTTGAAGAGATCTGATATGTCTAAAGCCAAATGCCTATTGTGACAGTGAACATAGAGTTTCTCCAAGATGCCTTCTCTTGTGAATATTTTGAGAGACCATGGATTCTGAAGTGGTTATGAACATGGCGGTGAGCAAGGAAACTGAAGTCAAGTTCTTGAAGCTTGGTTAGAGGTCTTTCTTTTCCTGGCTTCGTTTGTAGTTATGACCCAGAGAAAGAGGGCAAGGCTGTGTGGGCCTAGAATGAATGACCTCGAAATGGTCTGAAGAGTGTAGATCCATATGAAAATGGCAGCATGGGATGTTCGTGTGAGACCCATCAGACTTCTTGGGCTGCAGACATCTTTGTCTTCAGTAGATATGATTTTAGAATATCTTATAAAAATGAAGCCTGAATCTTTCTCTCGGGAGAGGGATGGAAACTCTGTCCAACATCTCCCCATATAATCTCCTTTCAGCTTCAGGCCCCAGAAGGTGGCTATCTCCAGGGAGACACAATTTCTAGAGGGACTCCATCCTGGCCAGTGGGAGTCAAGCATTCAGAGCTACAGAGGTGGTTAACAAGTGGCCGCACAACAGCACTGGCACCAGTCTGGGATACAGGCACATCCCCATCCTCTGCCTCTTTTCAGATAGGCTCTTCTTCTCTTCTGTTCTTCTGGTCCTGAGATATCCTTTCTGATCAAGCTTCTTTGTGGTACTTGAATTGGTAAGTCATTGGCCACTGCCTCAAATTTTCATGAATTAGCCAAGGTGAGAACTAAATCTCCTCATCTGGTCTTTCTGCATCTTGCTGAGAAACCAGAAGACCTGGGGGTTCTCTTCTGCTTTTATTTGTATTTGTACTTCAAAGGTTCCTGCCATTTTATCCCCCTACTTGATTTCCTCCCCTGGGAACATGACAAATGGTATTATGAAGCTCCTCTTGCCAGGAGATCAGTAAAATTCTGCAATGAGTGGGTTCCACTGGCTATGGGGCACCATGACATTGGTTTGAAGATATTGAGCCTCAGTATGTGCAGCTGTGTTCACACAACCTTCCAGATCCAATGACATGTCTGTGGGTGGGCTTTGCAGGACAGCGAAGCCCTGTGGTGGGAATAGGATCTCAGAGTCCTAAACATGTGCCAAGACTTAGTTCTTGCTTCCCATAAGAGCAGACCAGACCTTAAAGTCAACCTTCTGATGAGATGGTAAAGGCGGTTTCCTCTGAGTCCTTATGCTGGTGCATAGTAGACATCTTCTAGGCCAGAGGCGGATTTGTGCAACAGGTGGCCTGAAAATCCCCAGCTCTCAGGCATCTTGCTCATCCCATGAAGCCCCTAATCTCCAGTGGTTGGGCATCTCTTTCTTCCCATGAAGTCTTTAACTTCATCTCAGGGAGTGCACACCACAGACTAGAACCAACAGTTCCAAGTTGGAACTGTTCCAAGCAAACCCAAAATGCATGGAGGAACAGACTGAAATCCCAGCATGCACTTGGGTTCCCAGCGTGCCCCAGGATTCCCAGCAGCAGCAGTAGCAGCAATAGGTCAGGCCAGTCGGCAGGGCGGAAGCTGGGGGCGGCTCTCCTGCATGTTCTCTTTTGTCCATTAGCGTCATTATGGGAGATGGGAAGCACTGGGCAAGGGGAATTAAGCAAATGTAGGTGCTAAAGCAGTTGTACAGAGCAGGGAACGGGAGTGGCCTCTGGGGAGAAGAGTAAAACATCAACCCTGGGGCCTCTGTCTGCCCATGGGAGAAAGGGCAGGAAAGGAAAGACGCTCCAGTGGAGGTCAGGCTGGGGGGCATCCAGTTGTTCCAGAGGCTGATCGCACAAAACCTGCTCCCAGGCTGCCCGAGTCAGGGTGAGGGGTAGCGTTGCTTTCTTTCTGTGTTTGACCAGGGCACAAAATCTGAGAAGGCTGCGGGGACTGAAGGAACAAATTCCGGAGCTCAGAAATTTTTTTTCATGGCCCTGGATTTACAGGTGACGAGGGAAAGAAGGTCCACAATTCTGAAAATCAGAAAACCTGTGTTTGCAGTCAGGGTAGTTTGGAGAGGCTGAGTCAGCATCTTCAGCAGTGGGCAGAAGGCCAGGTGACTGGTGTGGGGCTTTCTTATTAGCTATTTTGGCCTGTGGTGCCTCATCTCCTCTTGCTCTGGCTGTAAGAGCCATTCTGGCCCTGCATGGCCCACCTCTTTCTGAGAAGGGCAATTAGGACATCTCATGCCTTCTGGAACTGATAGAGGAGTTGGGCTGGGCCCTCCTGTGAATGCAGAGTGATGGATCCTGGATAAGGAGCTTGCAAGTGGAGGGAGGGAAGGGCTTTGGGCAATGGGCAGGCTTCATAGAGAAAGAGAGGAAAGGGAGGAAACCAATAACTATCAGGAAGCTCCTGTGAGCCAAGTGCTGACTCACACACGTTCTCCTTCATTATCCTTCCAGTGGCCAGGTGGCAAGACATCACTAGCCATTTACAGTGAGAAAACATGTGAATTCTTTAGCATGTTTGAGATGTAAAAACAAAACAGAAAAGAAAGAAAGAAAGAACAAAAAGAAAACAAGTGAGGTGACTTGCCCAACCTGGGTGTTGGGGAGACAGAGTGGAAGAGATGGAGGAGTCAGGAAATGAGACTGGAAGTTGGCTTCTGCCCCACGTGGAGGGAGAGAGACACCGGAGTCCTGGACTGTCAGCACCTCCTAACCATTGCTGCTACAGCCACCCAGGGCTCACTCATCATCACTGAGCAGGGACTCTGGGGAGCATCAGGATTCTCAGGGTCCTCTTCCCACTACTATAACCAAAAGGGCTGGTTTGTTCCTGAACAAGGCCCTCCAGCAATATCTCTAACTTGGGAGATAAAATAACTGAGAGCCCCCGATAAAGGCCAGGGGAGTAGAGATAGTTGCAAAGCATCACGTGGTTGTCTGAATTGGAGACCTCAGGCCTCCACCTTGAAAAGATCTTGTCCAGCTTTTGCCTAGGTCAGAGCCCAGGACCTCCAAGTGAGTGAGAGTTTATTTGCTCATAAAAAATGCTGAATGAAGAGCGATGCAGGTGCTAAAACTCAAATGATACTGAACTAAAAGGGTTGCCACTCATAAAGAATAAAGACTACAATATGAATAGAACTCCTCAAGTTGTTCGGTGCACACTTGTGCAGCTGTATGTGGTGACTCTGGACATAACTTTCCTGGGCAAGGATGGGGGAAACCTCTTAAGAAATACAGATATGGCCGGGCGCGGTGGCTCACGCTTGTAATCCCAGCAGTTTGGGAGGCCGAGGCGGGTGGATCACGAGGTCAGGAGATCGAGACCACGGTGAAACTCCGTCTCTACTAAAAATACAAAAAAGTTAGCCAGGAGTGGTGGCGGGCGCCTGTAGTCCCAGCTACTCGGAGAGGCTGAGGCAGGAGAATGGCGTGAACCCGGGAGGTGGAGCTTGCAGTGAGCCAAGATTGCGCCACTGCACTCCAGCCTGGGCGACAGAGTGAGACTCCGTCTCAAAAAAAAAAAAAAAAAAAAAGAAATACAGATAAAATTTCTCAATTCAATGGGTGCTCTGCATGTTGCAAAGACCTGGGATCAATGAAGATGAACAGACCTGAGTAGATACACTGACCTTCTGGTTGTCTCTTACACAAGTGAGAGAAGGATTATTAAAGCATATTTACTAGCCCTAATTTGCTTTTAAGATAAAATAATTAAATTAAAAAGTATAGGCCGGGCACGGTGGCTCACACTTGTAATCCCAGCACTTTGGGAGGCCGAGGCGGGTGGGTCAGAAGGTCAGGAGTTCATGACCAGCCTGGCCAACATAGTGAAACCCTGTCTACTAAATATACAAAAAATTAGGCAGGCATGGTGGTGGGTGCCTGTAATCCCAGCTACTCTGGAGGCTGAGGCAGGAGAATCGCTTGAACCCAGGAGGTGGAGCTTGCAGTGAGGGGAGATTGTGCCACTGCACTCCAGCCTGGGTGACAGTGTGAGACTCCGTCTTTAAAAAAAAAAAGATTATAACGTATGCTATCATTATTTGTACTATTTCAAATCTTTTGTATTTTAAAGGTTGATCTTGAATATAACTTTAATATCTTGCTTTATTTATTTTTTTTTTTTGAGACAGGGTCTCACTCTGTCACCCAGGCTGGAGTGCAGTGGCACGACCATGGCTCACTGCAGTCTCAACTTCCTGGGCTTAAGTGATCCTCCCACCTTAGCTTCCCAAGTAGCTGGGACCAAAGGCATGTGCCACCATGCCCAGCTAATTAAAAAAATATATATTTTTTGTAGCGATGGGATCCCACTGTGTTGCCCAGGCTGGTTTTGAACTCCTGGGCTCAAGTGATCCTCCTGCCTCAGCCTCCCAAAGTTCTGGGATTACAGGTGTGCACCACTGTGCCCAAAAATATCCTGCTTCTTAAATCAATTAGTTGCCTGTTAAAATCTGCCCAGGAACTTTTTGGTTAAGTCAAGAAGGCATACTTTGTATTTTCACTTGCAACCCTATACTTTCATTTGCTTTGAAAACATTTCTTTCCCAAGGATAGAGGTTTCACTGAAATTCAAACATCTCTCCTAGAGGAAGAGAGAGTGGAAGGTCATAGATCAGAGCTTCAAACCTAGAAAGTGAAAAAAAGCAGTAAGATAGAAAGGAAACTGATTAAGTTTAAGGTCATGCCCTCCTAACAGAGGAGATAAGTCTACATAGCACCAGTGATGACTGGAAATTGGATGTGAGATCTGGTTACAACAGTATTTTTCATCTTTGGCTGGCATATTAGAATTACTGGAGTAGTTTTTAAAAATATTCTTATTTAAAGATTTTTAAAAAATACCAATGCTGAAGCTCCTCTTTAGACCAATTGAATCAGACTATCTCAGAGTGGGGCCCAGGCATAATGCTTTTTAAAAGCACTCCAGGTGATTCTAAGCTGCAGCCAGGATAGAAACCTTAGAGGCTGAGCCTAATTCCCATGGGTGCCGTCAGTAGTGGAAGTGGGGAAAGATGCTGCTGCTTTTGAAGTGGGTCAGAATAGAATAGTCTTGCTTTTAATTGCTAAATAATCTGAGTATTCATTAAACAGATCTTGACTTTTTTTTTTTTTTAAATAGAGATTGGGTTTCACTATTTTGCCCAGGCTGGTCTCGAACTCCTGAGCTCAAGTGATCCGCCCACTTTAGCCTTCCAAAGGGCTCAGATTACAGGTGTGAGCCACCACGCCCAACCTAGATCTTAATTTTGAAGTCAAAATTAAGGCGGGGTTTCACCATATTGATCAGGCTGGTTTCGAACTCCTGAACTCAGGCAATCCATCTGCCTTGGCCTCCCAAAGTGCTGGGATTACAGGTATGAGCCACTGCACCTGGCCGATCCGTAGTCTTTTTAACAACCTGTAGTTCCTGGTTCTGGTGCAAGACAATGGTGGGTCACCCATGGAGACTGGCCACTATCTGCAGTCCTTCTGGAAGCACTTGAACCTTGAGCTAAGTTGAACAAGAGTGACCTGGGACCCCAAGGTACAGTCATGAGAAAAGAGACCTAGGTTTTGTGCTGGGCTGATCCCCACCACTCACTCTTTGGAGATGCTAAAGCTTCTCTTAGCCAGTAGAGTGGGAGATGGGGAAAGGGAAGCAATTTTTCTTAAATACCTCTTCTGACCAGATGCTGTACATGGGTGATCTTCACCCTCACAGCAGTTGTTCTCAGCCCTGGCTGCACATTGGAGTCACCTGGGGGTTTTAAAAACCTCAATGCCAAGGCCACAGAACCACTTCAATCACAATCTGTTGGGGTAGATCTCAGGCATCATATTTTTTCAAAGCTGAGAACCATTACCGTCGATCCCTGTTTACAAATGAGGAAAATGAAGGCTGGGCTGCAAGTCTTGAATCCGACCACCTCGGATTCCCAGCTCCTTCCTTCTCTGGCTCCCCTGAAGTCCAGCTTCAGTTTTTTGAGACCGGCAACTGGTTGTTATGTTCAGGAGGGAGTTTCTTATTTAGCTGAGTGTGTTAAACACGTGAATTAAGGTCTTGAATCTTGATTCAATCCACTTACTCAGTATAGTTAGGCAAATTACTTAACTCCTCTGTGTTCCAGTCTCAAATGGGAGTAGTTACCAAGCTGCTTACAGAACCGTCTGGGGAGAAATCATGGGAACAAAAGCCCTTTGGAAATATACATGATCACAGAAAGGCTGTCCTTACAGCAGAATAGTTACAGCCCACTGACACTTCTATTAATTTCAGGGCTGCCAAGAACACAAGCCTTGCTTTGACATCTGATGCTAGTGTCAGATTTTTGCCTCAAGTATCAGGTTGAGAAGGATTTCCCAAGAGTGGAGTCACCCATCAGGGGTGAGTGATGGTGGGGTGCAGCTACAGTCCGTGGGGTCACTATGGCCCAGTGGAAATGCTGTCCCCTTCTGCAGTAAGCCCGGAACCTTCCCAGGATAGCCCACCCTCTCTGTCCTTGCAGCCCACATGTTGGGGAAAGAGTGAATGAATATCTACCCTAATGCTTGTTTATATATACATATATAGTTACTGCATATGTACCATGTATACAGCATGTTTATATTATATGATATCTAATAATATATAATGATGTATTAATTTGCATGTATATTAATATATATAGACACAGGATTCTTCTCTGTGTTTGATGTAAAGGCTATCGAAGGATAATTGCCCGACATGAGGTTTACCTGGAAGTGATTGTTTTTTCTCCAGGATTCGTTTTTTCATTTTTGCACATGTCCTAGGAGTGACTCCTTTTATGAAAGACCCTAGGTCTTTGATTCTTGACTTAGGAGGGAGGCTGGGGATAAGGGCACTGGGGTAGTGGGAGAACTAATGAAAGAATATGAGCTTGGTGGTAACTGGGCATTTCTTTCCTCAAGGTGGTGATGTTGATAAGATGAGATGAGATGTCCTCATGATCACCGGCCTCCCGTGTGTCCGCGGAACAACAGGTAGATTCTAACCATCTCCTACTGGGGTCCACCTCAGATCAGAGGGTCCCCAGGCTCTCCACCCATCCACCCATCCCACAGGCTGCTTCACCCATACCTAAGGACAAACAGGCTCATGGTGGGTGCCTGGGCAGGACGCGCTGCTGGGTTACAGCTGCCCTACAGCCACGAATCCCTGTGCTGGGTGATTACCGCTGTTTGTGTCATTTCCTTCAGGTCAAGAAGGGGACCCAAACCCCACGCAGACCCAAGCATGGAGGCAACTTGGTGGGGTTCACTCTGCACGATACAAGACGGCCCCACTCAGAGACTCCTCACCAGGAGCGGAGAGGTGTGGCCGCTGTATTTAATACTCACCCCATGCTCAATATTTCTTTGAAGTCTCATCTCCAAAATTCAAGCACATTTTTCATTCTACTCCTACAATAGTCATTGGCTTGATATAAAAATACTTACCAACTTAATTACTTGACTCTTTTCTCCTAAACCTAGACATTCGAGAAAGATAAGCCATGTCTGTCCTGTGGCTCCTGCCCCTGATATGTCATCATGCAGCTCCTTCCCAGCCTGAGAAGCCTCAGCCTCAGTGGACCTTGGTTGCCTCCTCCCGCCTGGGGACCCTTTGGGGGATGAAGGAGTCTGTCCAGCGCCTCTGCCCTCTCTCTCCACGGCCAATGAGGGCCTTACCTATGTTACAGTGCTTGCCAGTGTAGCCAGGGGGGCACAGGCATATGACGTGTCCCTCTGTCTCCTTGCAGGTCCCAGCGCCACAGGGCTCCTCTGCACAGGACCTGGCGGGGGCTGCAACCCCCAGGGGAGAGGTTGAGCATCAAGAACACAGTCGCCTGGCTACCACGGCCTCCAAGACCTCAAAGTTGGGGCATGAGGTCCCTGAAGTCCACAAGGCTGGCTTTGGGTCAGCACTTTTCTGAGGCCTCTGTCCCTCCTGGGCACCTGGCCCACAGCATCGGGGGGAGCTCTCTAGCTGTGAAAGCTCTCTCAGCACAAAAGAAGGTACAAGGGACCCCAGAGCAAAAAACAAAGGAAAATCAGCTACCAGAGCCCACTGCCTGGCACTTGGAGTTATGTCGCGGTGAGACAATCATGATAGTACAGGAGCCCCTTCGTACAGGGATGGGGTTGGGGATGCAGAATCTAAAGCCAGATAACCAAATGACACTTCATAGTTCCTTAAATTGTGCAGGTTTTAACCCTGCACAAAATAAATATTCAGACATAAACACCATCAGCAGATTTACTCTCTCATCTCACACTCACTCCAGGGCAGGGCGCGTGAGCAGAATTTCTAGCACTATCTAAACAGTCATCCTTCTCTCCCTGTGCCAAGTACAGATAGTTGAATTCACATGTAAAAACTCAAGGACTGCAACTCTGCTGTAACGATAACATCGCTAATCTTTATAAGTGTGCACTGTATGCAGTGTGATGCTGAGTGCTTGCTTTATCTATCTATGTTTATATTCTGTTTAATCTTCCCTGGTATAGTATTATCCTACTCTTATGCTACAGATGAGGCTCAGAGAGGTGAAGACTATTGCCTGAGGCTGCACACCTAACCTATCGTGGAGCTATTCTTGGAACCTTAAAGCTACGTGGTCTCCTTCTGTGCTACAGTAGCCTACAGTCTGAACTACCCAAGCACATTTAAAGGGGGAAAAAAATCACAATACCTGCAGCAGTTGATTCTGATTCACGTTTCCATTCTGGAGAAGTTGGGATGGAAGCATCTGTTGGGGAGGTGGCTGTTTCGACTGTGTGAGTCTCTTCTCCTGAGTACAGGAGGCTTGAGGACTCAATTTCTAGATGCGCCTCTGCAGGGCGCTGGGTCTGCTGAGTCCACTCAGACTCTGGGATGCTGGTGCTGATGACAACGCCCAGCCCCGAGGTGTGACCAGACAGGTCTCTGCTGATTTCAGTCCTGTCTCCAGAAGCCATGGGAGTGGCTGAAGGCAAGCCTGGTGCCTCTGTCCCCACATCATGGGTGGTGGTGGATTCTCCACTCACTTCTGGGGCAGCTGACGCCTCGCCTTCTTGAAATGTCAAAGTGCTGCCGCTCACTCCTAGGCCAGAGGATCTCTCGAGGTCAGCTTCGTGGAATGCAGAGGTGGTTTCACTCAGATCAGGGGACCCAGAATCTTCTCTGCTGGCCTCAGGGGCAGCAGATGCCCCAACCCCAGCTTCAGGATAGGCGGACGTCTCACTGCTAGATTCTGGGACTGATGATACCTCTACTCCAGACCCAGGGAGCATGGGGGTAGCTCCACTAATGTCCCCAGCTGCAGAGACTTCTCCACTGGACTCAAAAAGCGGGGGTGTGTGTGTCACAGGGGGCCTTTGGCCAAGTTCCTGAGAAACAGTTGGTTCAGTAACAACCTCCACGAACTCAGAAGTGATTAAAGTAACTTCTGGAAGTCCCAAGGCCTCTCCACTGGTGCCCATGGCTACAGAGGATTCTCCACTTACACTGGTGGTGCTGGCAAAATCCCCACTAAAATATGGAGTACTTGGTGGCTCTCCGCTGGGCTCTACCAATCTGGACTGCAACCCACTTAGGTCCAGAAATCCAGAATGGTCCCCAGACATGTCTGGTGCTCCAGAATGAGCACCACTGAGTTCTAAAATGCCAGAAGGTCCTTCTCCTGCCTCTTGGGCTGTTGGAGCCTGGGTTACAGATTCCACCAAAGTTCTGTCTACAAGAGAGACAGTGGCAAAACCAGATGGAAGTCCACTGCCATAATATGCTCCCGAGGGCAGGCTGCTCCCAATCTCAGCTCCGGAGGATTCTCCACCGACCTCAGCTATGCCACTTGGTAGGCCACTGAATTCTGGAGTCTGGGATGTAAACCCACTGGAATCGACTGTTCCAGAAAACTGTCCACTGACATCCACCATCCCAGATTTGCCTGACAGATCTGCCTCTCCGGAAGGGAGGCCACTGAGTTCCACAGACCCTAAGCCTTCTTCTTCTTTAAATGTAGTAGGGGTCACTTCAACCAAACTGGTGTCCACAAATGTAATGCCAGAAGATTCACTGCTGCCACTTGTGGCACCAGAAACCAGGTCAGGGACTCCTGATGTTGCCCCACTGAACCCTGGTAAACCTGAAGGCTGCCCGCTGAGATCAGGGACCCCAGATGTTTCTCCACTCAGATCGGTTATGCCAAAGGGTTGACTACTGCCATAAAGAACTCCAGATGCTTCTCCACTAACACCTGGTTGTCCAGAGGACAGCCCGCTAAGCTCAGTCACTCCAGATATTTCCCCACTAGTGTCAGGAAACCCTGATGGCTGCCCACTAACCTCAAAGATCCCAGATGTTCCCCCACTGATGTCAGGAAACCCTGATGGCTGTCCAGTGACATCAAAGAGTCCAGGTGTTTCCCCACTGACATCAGGAGACCCAGATGCTTGGCCACTGAGTTCAGTTCCTGAAGGGAGTCCACTAGCTCCCCCACTAATGTCCAGCTCACTGGAGGGCAGCCCAGATATTTCTCCTGCACCACTGATGCCAATGGTTCCCCTCCCTTCCAGTTCACTTGCAGTGGAGGCTGTGACCACTTCCACCAATGTAGAATCCACTAGGGAAACAGTTGGGAATCCAGATGGAAGTCCACTAAAGTCAGGCAGGCCAGAGGGTGGGCCACTTCCAAAGTCCACCCCAGAATACTCGCCACTAAATCCAGAGGGAAGACCACTTGTTTCTGGAGCTCGCCCACTTCCTAGAGTTACAGAAGGCAGTTTGCCCAAGTCCAAGTCTCCAGAAGCTGAACCCACCAAGTCTTCTTTTCCAGAAGGCAACCCACTGAGGTCCTCAGCTCCAGAAGCTGAAGTCTCTAGACCCTCCCTTCCAGAAGGAAGTCCACTGAGGTCAGTCCCTACTTCAGAAGCAGAGGTCTCTAGACTTTCTCCTCCAGAAGGAAGCCCACTGAGGTCCCCTACTCCAGAGGCAGAAATCTCTAGAACTTCTTCTCCAGAAGGGAGCTTGCTGAGGTCCTCTACTCCAGAAGCAGAGGTCTCTAGACCTTCTCCTGAAGGAAGTTCACTGACATCCTCTATTCCAGAGGCAGTAGTCTCTACAACTTCTCCAGAAGGAAGCCCGCTGATGTCCTCTACTCCAGAAGCAGAAGTCTCTAGAACTTCTCCTCCAGAAGGAAGTCCACTGAGGTCCCCTACTGCAGAGGTAGAAGTCTCTAGAACTTCTCCAGAAGGAAGTCCACTGAGGTCTCCTACTCCAGAAGTAGAAGTCTCTAGAACTTCTCCAGAAGGAAGTCCACTGAGGTCTCCTACTCCAGAGGCAGTAGTCTCTAGAACTTCTCCAGAAGGAAGTCCGCTGAGGTCCTCTACCCCAGAGGCAGTAGTCTCTAGAATTTCTCCAGAAGGAAGTCCGCTGATGTCCTCTACTCCAGAGGCAGTAGTCTCTAGAACTTCTCCAGAAGGAAGCCCACTGATGTCCTCTACTCCAGAGGCAGTAGTCTCTAGAACTTCTCCAGAAGGAGGCCCGCTGATGTCCTCTACTCCAGAGGCAGTAGTCTCTAGAACTTCTCCAGAAGGAAGTCCGCTGAGGTCTCCTACTCCAGAGGTAGAAGTCTCTAGAACTTCTCCAGAAGGAAGCCCACTGAGGTCTCCTACTCCAGAGGCAGAAGTCTCTAGAACTTCTCCAGAAGGAAGTCCACTGAGATCCCCGACTCCAGAGGCAGAGCCCTCTAGGATCTCAGCTCCAGAGGGCAGTTCACCAACCGTAGGAGTGCTGGACCACTCAATTCTCTCTTCATCCCCTGAGGCTAGTCCACTTTCCACAGGCAGGCCTGAGCCCACTGTGGAAGTAAGACCGCTGGAGTCAAGGTCTCCAGAGGGCAGTCCACTTGCCCTGTCCCCTGACAGCTGCCCACTGAAGTCAAGGTGTCCTGAAACATCTCCACTGCCTGTGAAGTCACCACTGACATCAGGGGCCCCAGATTCCTCCCCAGAGCTGGGCAGCTCAGTCCAGCTGGGCACCGGGGGTGAAGGTGTATAGGGCTCTTCTGAGGCTGATGGTTCCTCTGAGGGGGACGGCTCCTTGGAGGGGAATGGCTCCTCTGAGGGGAACAGCTCCACTGAGGGGAATGGCCTCACTGAGGGGAATGGTTCCTCTGAGGGGGATGGCTCCTCTGAGGGGAATGGCACCTCTGAGGGGGATGGTTCCTCTGAGGCAGAGGGCACTTCAGTTGCAGAAGGGCCTTCTGTGCTTTCCTCTGTTGCTGCGCCAGTGGGAGGCCAAGTAGGAAGGATCCCTGTAGAAAAGAAGGAAGAAAGATGAGGTGTGGGTTTATTAACTCTGCCCCATTTTAGGCTCATACGTAGAATCTAAACTCCATTCTTTCCACAGTAAAATTTTTCTCTCAAGAGCTCAGCAACGTGTCCAAATGCTTTCTAATGGAACTGTGTAAAGTGTCTTGGAAATGAAGAAATGAAAGAAGGAAGGAAGGAAGGATAGGGAGAAAAGAAGGCAGAAGGATAGGGAGAAAGGAAGGAGGGAGGTAGGGAACCGGGAAGCTCCCCCAAGTGCCCAAAGGGCCATGGGCTACACAGGTTGTACTTTGTGTGAGATGCGGGGGCCACCATCCACACAACCCACTGGATGTGGGGGCCTGGCCACCACTGAAGACCACCAAGGTCATCCTGCAAGTACTTCCACATTACCATCTCATTGATTTGGTCCCATGGTTTTCAAAGCTTGGACTCGCAGCAACAGCACCCTCTGGGAGCTTGAATAGAAAAGCAAATTCCTGGACCTCCCAGCCCCACTGATTCAGCAACTCTGGGAAGGAGCCTGGCATACTGTGTTTTAGCAAGCCCTCCCTGTGATGCTGGGACTCACTTCAGTGTAAGAACTGTTCATTTTAAGCCATCCTTCTGAGGAAGAAAGGGCCAGGTGGTGATGTTTGTAAACATACAGTGACTTTTTCCAGTTCTGAGAACTCTGTTACAGACAATTTGAAAAATAGAGAAATGAAAAAAGGAAACCCCACAATTCTAACTAATCAAGGCTACATTCTTTGCTTCAGCTCTTCTTTCCTTTGGCATTTGAAAAACAGCCACAATGCATTTTAACCTTGTATGGATTTTGGGGCCAACTTCCCAGATGGGACCCCTGAGCACTGAGGGAGCTGGGTCCACTGGGCAGGTTTAGTTTGTTTTTGCTGAGAGGAGAATCTTAGAGGGGGAGGTGGGGCATGAAGAACAGCAGTGGTACCATGCAAAAAAAAAAAAAAAAAAGTTAGCTGGGCAGGACCCAAAAAAGATTCTTTTTATTTTGATAAGTATGTATGTATGTATGTATGTATGTATCTATCTATCTATGAAACAACCAGGATGACCATTTGCAGTCATACTATAACAGTTCCCTCTTAAATAAATTTACATCTCTTTCTATTTTTTTTTGGAGACAGGGTCTTGCTCTGTTGCCCAGGCTGAAGTGCGGTGGCACCATCTTGGCTCACTGTAACCTCCACCTCCTGGGTTCAAGTGATTCTCATGCCTCAGCCTCCCGAGTAGCTGGGACTACAGGTGCGTGCCACCACACCTGGCTAATTTTTGTATTTTTAGTAGACACTGGGTTTTGCCATGTTGGCCAGGCTGGTCTTGAACTCCTGGCCTCAAGTGGTCCTCCCATCTTGGCCTCCCAAAGTGCTGGGATTACAGGCGTAAGCCACTGTACTCAGCCCTACATTTCTTTTTTTAAAAGCAAGTCAACCTAAAGAAAAATACATGGAGCAAATGATAGTGCAGATGGTTCCCAGATATGGCTGAAATCAGCAAGGTAGTCAGGAACTGAAGTCTAGAAAACATTTCTACAGAGCTGCTGGAGCCACTTTCCCACTGGTAACTCTCCACTAGTGGTTGCCAGAGTCCCGTGCAAAGTCATACCCTGATGCCAAAGAGGACTCAGTCATTCTTGTCCTGGTGAAGGGCGAGGAAGGCCACAGGCAGGTGTGGCTGCTGGGTGAGGCTGCTAGGCCAGACTCTCCCCTCTACAGAGGCATCTTAACCTTCTGATATGGAGAGAGGCCAGGCTTTGCATCTCCAAGGCCCAGAAGAGCGCCTGACACCGCCAAATTGCTCTGGAACCATGCACAGAATGCCGATGCATGGATGGATGAGTTAGTGGGAGCTCGGATACACTCCTTTTTTCAGATGCACATACCCCAGGGAAACTGACTCTACCAGGTATACACACATACTACTGTACATTGTTCTAAATCAAGCTTACCCCAGCTGGAAGCTGCTAGATGTTAACAATGCTCTGTGGGAGTGGGGGGAGGCTCTGTGGTAATGTTAATTTGGGACACACTATATCTATCACCTCCTCTTGGAGACTTACAGTGCATATTAGCATATTCAAGGCTCTGAGAAGGTCTGCAGTGAGGAAACCTGTTAATCTCTGTAAGCCAGCATTTCCCAAACCTTAGTGGCCACAAAACACTTTATTCAACAAGGTTTAGAGACTGCTGCTTTCATCCTGTTAAGTCTCATCTGGTTTAATTGTGACAGAGTTCAGGAAGTTCTGCCTGAGGAGGCCTGGCCCAGAAGAGGGAAATGGAAGGAGGAGAAAGGCGAGGAGACAGGTCACAGTCAGACTTCTGACAGTAACCCCCTCCCTGGTTATTTCTCTTCTATTAGAGATCCTCCCACAAGAGAGGGTTGAGGTTAGGGTAAGGGTGTCAGTGCGGGAGGACAAGGTAACTGAGGGCCCTCTGATCAGCACAGTCCTGGGCATTTGGGGGTTCATGCAAGGGAAATAAGGGCCAGAAAAGTTAATGTGTAATAAAAAAATTTTATGAACAAGGCTGTTTTTGTCACTCTGGGGCAGGTCCTAGGGGCCAGCTGAGGTGGCTAAAGTTGCCCACAGCAGCACACCCAGCCAGTGTCAGGGCTGGGGAAACAGCACAAATCCCAGGAAGGGAACCCCCCCACCCCACCAGGCACACTATAGGCAGACAGGGGTATGCAGTTTCAGGGTGTGCCCCAGAACCCAAGCCATACCAACCTGGCAGCGGGGATGTGCCCACTGGGGTGTAGGCTGGTTCCCATTCTGTCTGGTTTTCTGGCTCGATGGTGAACTCTAGGATGGCAGTAGTCTCCCCTAAGGGTACAGCAGTTGTCTCCTCTTCTACGGGGACAGCAGCCACACCAGGAACCACTTGGGTCACGATCCACTCCTCCACAACAGAGGGTGATGTGGGTGTGCCGCCCTCTTCTTCTCCTGGAGAAGGAACCACTGAAATGCCTAAAGGAGATGTGGGTGGTCAGAGTGAGTCCCTCTCTTACCAGTGACCCGTCCTTGGCTGGCCCTTCTTGAGGGGAGCTAGGGGACTCTGAGGTGGGCCAGGCCCCACCTCCTGGGTCAGCGGATGGCTGTTTGCCTTCTCGCTTAGTAAGAGCCATCGGCACCAATGATATAATATCCATATGCACCACCAGCAGTTTAGTTCCGGTGATCTGGGTCATCTCACCTGCAGAATCCATCATACATGCCAGGCATTGCTCTAAAGGCTTATGTATATAAAATCACTTTATCTCACAACAGCTTTATGAGAGAGATATAATTATCTCATTTTACAGATGGGGAAACTGAGGCACAGAGTTACATGATTTGCCCAGGGTCAATGGCTTACAAATGTCAGATCTAGTCTTTGAATTCAAGCATCTGGTGCCAGACTCCACGCTCTCAACTACTGAACAACGCTGCCGATCTTGGGGATGGGGATTATGTTCCCAGTGTGTCAGGACCAAAAATAGGAGGATGGTGCTTAAATTCCATGAAACCATCTCGGCATTTGAAAGCGTGAAGGTAGTATTCATGGGCTGGGGGTAACTGTTCTGGTGTGGGGGAAACCAGCAGTGAGCTTGGTCAGCAAGGAAGCTGAACTGTGCAGGATAATATACAGGGCTGAGTTCACGGAGGGTCAGGGTTGGGAGGCTGGGGGCAGCATGGCTGGAAACTTTCTGGGAGGTTAACTGGCTTGGTTTCTGCTTCCCAGAGCAGGGAGAGGGGCACTGGGACAAGAGCCTCATCAAAGCCTCTGGGAGAGAATTGGACTTGACTTACTGAAGCTGTCTGAACTTTGAATTTTATTTTGTTTTTTTTTTTGAGACAGAGTCTTGCTCTGCTGCCCAGGCTGGAGTACAGCAGAATAATCTCAGCTCACTGCAACCTCCAACTCCTGGGTTCAGGCGATTCTCCTGCCTCAGCCTCCCTAGTAGCTGGGATTACAGGTGCGCACCACCAAACCCGGCTAATTTTTGCACTTTTCTTAGTAGAGACAGGGTTTCACCATGTTGGCCAGGCTGATCTCGAACTCCTGACCTCAAGTGATCCGCCCAACTTGGCCTCCCAAAGTGCTGGGATTACAGGCGTAAGCCACTGCTCCTGGCTTTGAATTGGGTTCTAAAAGGTGACCCTGGCTGTCTGGGAAACTTGGGGACACTCAAGTTTTTTTCCCCTTAAGTTTATTTGAGAATAATTATAGATTCACAGGAAGTTGCAAAGACACTCAGTTTTGATATAAACTATCTAAAACATGGCACAGGCTGTTATTACAATCTACATTCTGGTCCATGCACCCAGACCCTCCATGGACTGTGCAGGAACAAATCCAATCAGAGCCCAGCAATTCCATGGCTATGCCCTGGCCATGCTTACTATATTGCTTGATGACATCACTCTCAGAAGTCCAATGGGGAGTGATGGTTGAAATGGTAGCATATCCATAGCATAGGTCAATGAAAAACATGAACCACCAGTGCTTAGTGAAGAGTAATAGAATAATTTGACTAAACTCATCACAAAAATATTTGCAAGCAGGAGAGAATTTGACAAGGGTGTACAAATTACAGGTTGTACAAAATAAAGCTATATATTATAGCTTTACATATATATATGTATATGAAATAAAGCTAACATTTATTGAGCATTTACTGTGTCCCAGGCACTACACCAAGGGCACCACATGCACTCAATTAATTCTTGCAGCTCTCTCTGACGTAGGAACCATTATGTCTCCATTGTCACACAGCTATTAAGTAGCAGAGCCATAACTCAAATTCAGGTCTACCTCATTTCTAGTAGACACAAATACCAGCTCAAGTTCTTACTTATCTCTGCTTGTCTCTGGGGAACTTTAGAAGGATGACCTTGCCTTGGGGTCAAAGCCTGCGTTGTGCTGGTTTCAGAGCTGGCTCTGCCCCAGAGGGACTGACTTTTTCTTGCTCTGATGGATGGGATACTGGGTGGTGGCAGGATGGGGTGAAACTAGGGGGGTCCTCTCCAGACAAAAGGGGCTGCTGGAGCCGAAGCGAGGCTGCATACCTCGGAAGCAGAAGGCATGGTGCCGGGACAGTGGGTCCGGGAGGCCCGTCTGGTTAGGGTAGAGGTAGACGGTTCTCACGCCTGGCTTGTCTCCACCACAGGCAGGCCTTGGGGTGACGATGGGGTAGCGGAGGCTGCCGTCGGCCAGCCAGCCAGCATAGCACTTGTCCAGGCCGCGGCTCCAGGCGGCGTAGAGCTGGCCCGTAGTGGCCAGTGTAGCATTGTTAGATTCACAGAACTCCAGTGCTTCCTGGAAGGTGAACTGCTCAAGGCGTGTGGCGAAGAACACCTCCCCTGGGGGCAGAGGCAAGGGGTAGAATATGACCCCCCATATTCAGGCCAGGTCAGTCCCTGCCCACCCAGGACAGAGTTCCTCCAACCCTCCTCACCAGGGCTAAGACCCAGCCCAGCTCCATCACCCCTTCTTTGACCACACCCCCTTAGATTTTCTGGGATCCTGGGAAATAGGTGACCACTGCTCTGGTTTGTACTGGGGTTTCCTGGGACGTAGGACTTCCGGTGCCAAAAAAGTCAAAATTCCTGTCAAACTGGGCCAAGTTGTTTCCACAACAACTCCTCCTGCCCTCTTTTCTGGATTCTCTAGTCACACTTAGGCACCCCCTCCCTTGGCTAAGCGAGGCAGCTCGCCTGGGCCCCCTCCAATCCCTGTGCACCCCTACACCACTGCACTTATCACTGTGACTGCTGTGGACCTGCTCACCCCACACCCTGGGAACTCATCCAGGGCAGGGGCTGGGTCCCAGCACCTAGCAATGTACCTGGTACCTATCCGATTCAGGGGGAGGAGAGCTTACACTTACTGAAGACCTACTCATGCCAAGAAGATTTTCATACATATCTCATTTCATACTCAAAAAAACCTCTGATGTACATATAAATCAGTCCCACTTTATAGATGAAGGAACTGAGGCCTAGAGAGGTTAAGTGACTTGCCCAGGGTCTTGAAACAAGTGAGTGGCAATGCCGAAATCTTTCTGGAACACCAGCATTTCCAAAATTGTGTTCAGTGGAAATTTGGTAATTTTCATGGAAATTAAAAGAAATGAAATAAAACAAAATAAAGGTCTGTGGTTAAAAATTGGGCAATGCTGAGTTAAACAGAGTTAAAGAAGTTTCTCTTTTTCTTTCTTTTTAAATAAGTAGAGACAGAGTTTGGCCATGTTGCCCAGGCTGGTCTTGAACTCGTGGGCTAGAGCAATCCACCCACATTGAGGCACCTCTGCCTCCCAAAGTGCTAGGATTACAGGTGTGAGCCACTGTGCCCAGCCTAAAGAGGTTTTTTGTTTTTGTTTTTACTGCAGGACTTCTCAGTGCCTTTGATTTGTGCCCAGGCATTGGGACTCTCCAAGAAGGAGTTGGTGTATCTAGCATTTATTTATAATAAACCGAGATTTACCCACAGACCTCATTGCTTTTTAAAGGGACTGATGCTCCCCTGCAATGCTGGAGGAGACCACATGAAACATTCAGTAGGAGAGCAGGGGCTGGATCTGAGGGAGGGGCTGGAGGCCTTCCTTTTTCAGCAGACCCTTTCCCACCTGGAAAACTGGGTGGGATCAGGGGTGAGTGGGTGGTAACCCCCCTCTCTTCTTTGTATCGCCCTGTCAGCCCCCTGCCCACCCCCTGCCCATCTAGGGCCCGAAATGTGAGAATGTGGCTTGTACCCTCAAGTCTGTCCACGTAGCAGTAGACATCGTAGGTCTCTGTTGATGGGCGCACGCCATAGGTCCTGACCCCTGGGCTGCTGTCCTTGTCACCCACGCATGGGGTCCGTGGGCTCACAATGGGGTATCTGCAAAGGAGAGTGGGAGGAGAAGATAAAGGCCTGTTCCAGGGCCTGGTAGATGCAGGGCCTTGGGCTGAGGCCAGAGGCTACGCAGGGACTCGGGCATGTCTTCAGTTGTCTGCCGGGATTCAAACCAGCAAGAAGCCCCTTATGCAGCAAGTTCTCCGAGCAGCCTGGGGAAGGGTCTGGTGGCTCCTGGGGGATTTCTGGCTTCAGGAGACAGCAGCTGCATGGAAGGGCACCGGGTCAGGCTGGAGGGGAACGCGGCACTTGAGGAGGGGGCTGCTGCCTCTGTCTGATGGGGAGAAATGACCAAGAACTAAACATTACCCGGTGCCCTTCACCACCCTTTCGGGATATGCTTCAGTTGAGTCACCAATTAATTCATTAACCCACAAGGTATTGGGTGCTCAGTGTGCTGGGGGCCACGCCAGGCTGTGGCTCCTTGAGCCTGACCTCTTCCATTGGGTTTGGGCTGGGCGAGGAGCATGGCTTCACCTGACGGTCTGGTCCCGCAGCCAGCCAGCGTCGCACTGCTCATAGCCTGCTTCGTAGGCGGCCTGGAGCTGCTCCGGCGAGGCAATGACCGCCCCGGTGTGCAGGCAGGCCTGCTGCGCCTCCTCAAAGGTCAGCGAGTAGCGAGTGGGTCCCGGGCGGTAGTGGAACACGACCCCTGGGTGGGGAGGAGGGAGCGGTCAGGTTCAGGGACCCATGGTGTGCAGTTCCCAAGGCTCCATGGGCACAGAGGGGGACCAACTCCTGCTGCCTGACATATTGGATTTATCTGGGCAATGCAGGCTGAAATCCCACTTGGTAGCCATGTGGGTGTGATGGTGGATGGCAGCATCCATCTGCGCCTCCCCTACAGTTATCCTTCGGGATCCAGGATCTCCTCAGATACCAAAATCCGCAGAGGCTCAAGTCCCTGATATAAAAGTGTAGTATTTGTATAAAAGCATCTCTAGATTACCTATAAAATCTGATACAATAACAATGCTATGTAAGTAGTGGTTATATTGCATTGTTTTAAATCTGTATTACTTTTATTGTTGTATTGTTATGTTATTGTTTCTTTTCTTTTGGAATATTTTCCATCCATGGTTGGTTGAATCCAGACATGAAGGACTGACTGTATTCAACCCCGCTGTGATTGTCTTCAGTTAGCCATAGACAACTTGTCCACAGATGGCTATGGCTTTGTTCCAATCAAACTTTATTTGTGGACATTGAAATTTGAATTTTATATAATTTTCATGTGTCACAAAATATTATTTTTCTTTTGACTTTTTGCCCCTAAGAATGTAAAAATCATTCCTAAGTCATGGGCCATATGAGAACAGCTAAACCCAGCCCACTGGCCACAGTTTGCTGGCCCTTGTCCTGGGAGGTCAGAGCAGTCAGAGGCCTCAGGGGTCATCCAAAGCAGTGGTTTTCTAGTGGCTCTGTTTCATGGGGGTGTCTGATGGGGCAAGGAGGGGCCCTGGACAGAAGGAGCCCCAGTTGTTCTCCACGCTACTTCCCTTAGATCTATGTGGCACATGTGCCTGCTTGATATAGAGACTGGATTCCACACATGACCTCATCTGAAATAAATCCTTGATGGCAAGAGTGTGGACCTGACTAGTCTGGCCTATTGTTTTTGTTTCACAGATGAGGAGAATAAGGTCTGAGAGGAGAGAACATTGTCCCAGGTGCCAGGTTAAGTAGAAGGTGCAGCCTTCAACTGCGGGAATCCCTTCCCTGCAGGCCAAGTTCTCTCCACCTGCCCCTGGATGCACCCACGGGCAGCTACTTACCCCCTGGCAAATGCGGCTGCCCAGGGACAGCGGTCACCTGCACGACGAGGTCCTCACTGGTGAATGCCGTGGCAGGGCCCAGGCCAGGCGTGGGAAAGCCCCAGGGCCTGGTGGCCTCTCCAGTCTCATTCTCAACCTCAGGGAAGGCAGTGGCCCCTATTTCAGGGGCAAACGTGAAGGGTTCCTCGGGTTCCAGGGGACTGGGGGAGACCTCGAAGATGGGCTTTACGGTAAGGATCACGCTGCCTCGGGCTTCACCCTCAGTGATGTTTCGAGGCAGTGGCAGCTCCATGTCAGGCCAGGTCACTGTCTGGATGGTGATGTCCTCCTCACCTCCCACTCCAAAGAAGTTTTCTGGGATGTCCACAAAGTCTTCACCTAGGGAAGGGGCAAAGACAAGCTTTAGCCTCTTAGCCTGGGACCGGCTTGAGGGGGATGAGGAGTGGGCTGGAGATGAGCATGGCTCCTCCTCTTTCCCTGCTGGGGCAGGAGGGCGCCCCTGTGTGCCAGGCGCCTTGCCAAGCCCATTTCAGGGGTACTCAGCTATCGGCATTCATCGTAGGAGTCCCCACAGTTTCAAGATCGCAAAAGAGTGCAAGAGCTATCAGAGGGCAAGATATTGACCAATGAGCTGACGGCTCATAAAGATCAGTTCCCACCCCAACAGCCCTTCCTGCTCAACACAGCTGCTGCTTCACTCGTCTCATGAGCACCTTACCAACCATCTGATGCTGTAACTATCCAACAGGACCGGGTAAGTGTTATAAAGAGAAATCAGAAAATCTTGCAGAAAGTACAGTTTGTGAAGTTGATGAAGGTGGCCTTGAAGAACTGCCTGTCTCATAGTCATGGAAAAATGAGGGTCTCATGAGAGTGATACTACTTCCAAAAGAATGGTTAGAATACCAAAAAGTTAAGAGAGGCTTCGAGGGGGAAATCCCAACTATTAACCCTCTTCCTGTAAGATCAGGTTGTGGAAATGAAACGTGTAATGAGTTGTCATTGTGTTATCACCACTTAGGACATAAAAGTTTTGCAACTCCTCATTCATGTGATACATTGCTTTTTCCTCCAAGAATTAGCATGTAATTATAATTATAACTCAAAATGTGTTAAATGTAAGATAAAAACTTATTTGAACATTTTGGTCTAATTTTTCAAAATAAAGTCCCCATCAAACTTTCCCCTACTCTTTTCAATAACATTTTGCGGCCAGGCATGGTGGCTCACTCATGTAACCCCAGCACTTTGGGAGGCTGAGGTGGGTGGATCACCTGAGGTCAAGAGTTCAAGACCAGCTGGTCAACATGGTGAAACCCCATCTCTACTAAAAATACAAAATTAGCTGGGCATGATGGCGCACACCTGTAATCCCAATCTATCTGGGAGGCTGAGGCAGAAGAATTGTTTGAACCTGGGAGATGGAGGTTCCAATGAGCTGAAATAGCACCACTGCACTCCAGCCTGGGTGACAGAATGAGATTCTGTCTCAATAATGATAATAATAATAATAATAATAATAATAATAATAATAAAGTAAAATAACATTTTGCCCAGCCTGGGTAACATGACAAGACCCCATCTCTACCAAAAAAAAAAAAAAAATGAGCAAAGCATGGTGGTGCCTGTTTTCCTAGTTGCATGGGAGGCTGAGGCAGGAGGATTGCTTGAGCCCAGGAGGCTAAGGCTGCAGTAAGCTATGATTGCACCACTGAACTCCTGCCTGGATGACAGAGTGAGACCCTGTCTCAAAGAAAAAAACAAAAAAACACAACAAAACCCATTTTGACCCTCCTTTTAGACACATTCAATTTAAAAAGGCAGATAGCAGCACCCTCCCATGGGTGCCAGGGTCACATGTCAGACCCCCAACATCTTCCCAGGTGGGCACCCCATCTCCCCACTAGACAGATGAGAAGAGTGAGGTTCACGGCCTTGACTTTGCCAGGGTTGCACAGTAGTAGGTGACAGAGCCTTGATTCAAACTGGAGAAAACAGTTTGGAGGCTTTTAAGCCTCTTCTGTGCTGATCTGATGAGACAGGGCTAGAAACGCTTCAGTCTCAAGTGTCTCTACCTCAGTGCTTCCTAGGAACCAGTGAAAATGGAGGGGTGTTCTAAAAACATGGGGTTCAGGTACCCAGTGGCCCCTTCAAGGGCAAAAACCAACCCTCCCTTTCCAATATCTCCTCTTCCCTCTAGGACCCCATTTTAGTGGCGTGAACTCCCTTCCCACCACCAGCCGTGCCCCACCTGTATAGCAGATGGCGTCGTAGCGGGATGAGGGGTCGGGGTAGCCCGTCTGGTTGGCGTGCACGTAGACGGTCCTCACGCCCAGGAGGTTGCCACCGCAGTTGGGCCGGGCCTTGGAGATGGGGTAGCGCACGCTGCGGTCGGCCAGCCAGCCGGCGCTGCACATGTCCATGCCAGCCTGCCAGGCCAGGTAGAGCTGGCCTGTGGTGGCCAGCCGGGCACCCAGCCGCCGGCACTCATTGGCTGCTTCCTGGAAGGTGAACTTCTCTGGAGATGTTGCATAAAAGACCTCACCTGTGAAGGACACAGCCAGCTGGGTAAGGGTCTTCTCCCCCTCCCTCTGCTCCGCATCCCCAGAGAGATCCACACTTTTCCACGAGGCCTTGGGAGTCCTTTAACTTCCCAAAGTCCTGGTCCCATATGTCTGTATCTCAGATCTTGCCCTTCATTGCTTATTTCTGGGCTTTTGTGTAGGATGACATCAATTTCCTAAAACAAGGGGACTGAGAAAGAAGCAGCAAAAATGGCAGGGAGATTGGGCAAAGGGTGGAGCAAACTTGAAATCTGGGAGGAAAATTCTGCTCAAAAGCCTCTTTGCTCCATTTGCATTCCACCACAGGGGGATCTTTCCTAGGAGTTAAGCATTGCCTACTCAAGGCAAATCCTTTTAAAAAACTCAAATTTTCCTGGAAAAAGCAGGCATCAGACCTTGAGCCCTTGGAGCAGTGGTTCCCAAACTGGGGTCTCTAGACCCTGAAGAGTCCATAAGAGCATCATTTGAGGACTGTGAGCTTAAAAAAAAATTTCCCAAAACCTAACAAGGTTGTGTCAGGGGTAAGGGTAAGGGGTAAGGGTGGGGGCGGAGGGCATCCACTCACAGGCGTGGTTCTGGCTACCCCTGCTCAGTGGCAGCTCTAACTGGCAGTTCTATTTGTCTTTGGTTAGCCAAATGTGGGAACACACAAATAACTTGTTACCTAATAGGCAGATTTGCCCCCTGGGGTGAGAATGCGGCAGGGGGCTACGGTGGTGAGAAAGCCTGGCCGGGGCCCCTCACCCAGAAAGTGCCAGTTGTCAGCTCTTCTCCCCAGCCTGGAGAAGCTGTGGGCACTGTACTCAGGTGGGGGGAAGGCGGGGCAGGCAGGGAGGGAGGAGACAGACATTGCAGAGTCTGGAATGTACAAAGGGGTATATGGGTGCAGATGGTGGAAAGGGTGTAATCCACGTGCGTGGGTAACTCTGCGATCAAAACCGGTGCCCTTTACAAAACAGAAAAAGTCCAGGTTCCTCTCCGCTGCTCCCAGCTCTGTCCAGGAACAGAGCTGGGGCTGCCCACAAGGACTCTGGGGGAGGGTGGCTGGGTGGCCAGCTGCCCTGGGAGCTTCGTTGCTGGTGTAGTTTCGCTTGCGAGGGTAAGGCTGGGCTGGACTTTGACAGCACGGTGGACCTTAGAACAGCGATGTGCTTGTCACAGCAGCCAGGGTCTCAGCTGGGAGGGGCAATCCCAGGTGAGAAACCTCCTGTGACACGTGCTCTTGGGTCCAGTGGTGACACCAGACATTTTGCAGATGTTGGGGCCACTGAGACCCTCTCCAAAGTGGAGTGCGAGGGGTGCAGACCTGTAGGCCTCAGCCCACCTCCCTTCATAGCAGAGGAGGACGGAGTGTGTCAGGCCCTGAGCTGGCACCGTGTGTGATCTCAAGTGTCAGTGGGGAGATGGGGAGGGGAAGGGGGCCTTGGGAAGGGAGCTGGGTGCCTCTTGGTGGGCAGGGCAGCTCACCCTCCATCTCCTCAGCGAAGCAGTACACGTCATAGGTCTCGTTGGTGTCTCGGATGCCATACGTCCTCACACCAGGAAACTCATCCTTGTCTCCATAGCAGCCTTCCCGGGGAGTGTGGATGGGGTATCTGCCAGGAACCCGAAATGGAGGCGTGACACTCAGGGGACAAAGGGAAGCCCATGGCCTCTGCCTTTGAATCTTCCTCCCTCATGGGAGGAAACAGCGACTTAATATTGCATTTGACCATGTCTCTTTTGAATATGTCAACTGCCTATCTGTTTTTACAGTGAATCATGATTAAAGGCAGCCCCCACTACTGAATATTTAGTGGTACAAAACACACTTTGTCTATCAGGGGCTCACATATTTTTTTTCTATAAAAGGCCAGATAGTAAATATTTTAGGTTTTGCATAGTCTCTGTGGTGACCACTCAACTGCCACTGTAGCGTGAAGCACCCACAGATACGCAAATGGGTGTGACTGTGTCCCAATAAAACTTTATTTACAGAAGCAAGGGGTGGGTTGGACTTGACCTCTGGGCCATAGTTTGTTAGGCCTCGCTCTATATCATTTGAGTCTCACGTCAACCCAATGAGGTAGGTGCTATCGTCAATCTACTTTACACTTGAAGAAACTAGGGCTCAGAGGTGTTAAACGATTTGTCCACAGTTACGCAGCTTCCAAGTGCCAGAGCTGGAATTTGAGTCCAGTTCTTTTTTTTTTTTTGAGATGGAGTCTCGCTCTGTCACCTAGGCTGGAGTGCAGTGGTGCGATCTTGGCTCACTGCAAGCTCCACCTCCCGGGTTCACGGCATTCTCCTGCCTCAGCCTCCCGAGTAGCTGGGACTACAGGAGACCATCACCACGCCTGGCTAATTTTTTGTATTTTTTAGTAGAGATGGGGTTTCACCATATTAGCTAGGATGGTCTCGATCTCCTGACCCTGTGATCTGCCCACCTCAGCCTCCCAAAGTGCTGAGATTACAGGCATGAGCCACTGCGCCTGGCTGAGTCCAGTTCTTTATGCCATCAAGGTGTGGGCTCTTGCTCTATGCTAGACTATTATCTCATCTTTTTTTTTTATGGCTATAGTTTTTGTATCCTAAGATCTCTTTTCCTACCCCGAGATTGCAAAGACATTTTCCTTTTTTTTCTTCCTGAGGCTTTGTGGTTCTGGCTGTTGGAGCTATGATGCTCCTGAAATGGGTGATATCACCTTGCCTTCAGAGTGCATTGAGATCCCTTGAGGGCAAGGTCTATCTGGACTGCTCTGCACCTCACTCCTCAGCAACTATGCTCAGGGAAGGATGTACCAAGGGGTTCAATTTATGTCTTGCCTTATTAAAAACAAAAAGGATGGAAGGTTGTTTACAAAAGTACAGAAGACACCAAAGTTTAAAAGTGAGGAAATCATGGCAAAGAAAAAAATGGGTAGGAAAAATAATGATATGTAGGGCAAGGTTGCTAGCAGTCCCTCATCCCATTTGCAAGAGAGAATCACAATAACAAGGGTTTGGGATGGGTCATTGAGCTGCTGTTCGGCCAAGGTATGACCATGGCCCCTAACCTAGGCTGGCCATGGTGTCATGCTGGCACCAGCTCAGTGCTGGCCAACGTTCCACCCAGCACCCGCCCCACTCCCCTGTGGCCGCTGACTCCTGGCCCCCACTAGCTGATGGGCTAGGTCTCACCTGACAGTCTGGTCAGCCAGCCAGCCGGCGTCACACTGGTGGAAGCCGTCTTCATAGGCGGCCTGCAGCTGCTCGGGTGTGGCGATGATGGCACTGTTCTGCAGGCAGGCCCGCTGCGCCCTGTCAAAGTCGAGGGTGTAGCGTGTAGAGATGGCTCTGTAATGGAACACGATGCCTGCAAGACACATACACGCCCACAAGTGGAAGAGCTGGTCAGGCACAGTCTCTGATCACTGAGGCCCTCGCAGAATTGTGGCAATAGTCAAAGGGACCTTAGGGAACTAGCTGGTCCAGGCTGATGCATGACTCCCTGTACACCTTTGCACGTGATCCTTCTGAATTTGCTGGAACACCCTGTAATGCGGAGCTCACTACCTTACAAGGCATTCCTTTTTGAAGACTTATGATAATCCTGATAATGAGAAAGTTCTTTGAATTAAACTAAAACCTGCCTCCTTATAGTTTTTTCTTATCACTCCAAGACCCCCATATTGCATTAGGGGAAAGAGACACTCAGAACCCCCTGCACCTTCAGCCCAGGGCCACCCTAGCGGAAACCCCATTTAAGGTGTGCCCAGGAGTGAACCGTCTTTGACAGAGCCTCCCACTGTACCTCCCCCTGGGAAAAATCTGGTGTTGACCAAAGTCCTAAAGCTAACCAAAGACCTGACTGTTTTCCTTGGGCCATGGAGAGAAAGAGACCAGGGAGTCTTCAGCCCTTGCTTTGGCTTCTGGAACTGAGAATGAGAGTGGAGAGGGGGAGGGAAAAGACACCAGGATGAGCTGTCAGGAGACTGCTCTGACTCATTTCCAGGGTAACCTCAGGCAAGTAACTTGCCCTCAGTTTGCTTGTCTGTAAAATGGGCATGATCACAAGACCCACCGGATCACAGGATTCTTGGGAAGCACAAACTGTCAGTTAACTGTGACCACAGCCAGGAAGTATTTAATGCTCCCTAAGTCCAGAGAGAATGATACTACCAGCTCCATGTCACAGAGGAAGCAGCTGAAGTTAAGTAACTTGGCTGAGGTGCGTGGAGGAGATGGTTTGAAGGCCAGCCTGCCTGCGCCTGCACTGCGCAGACTGCTCTGGTTCTTTCTGTGGGTGAAGCAGCGTCTGTCCCTATGGGAGGCTCTCACCTTTCACCACGACCTCCAGGGTAGCCTCGCTGTCCTCGATGCCATGCATCACCTCGCAGCGGTAGACTCCAGAGTCATTGGAGCGCAGGCTCTGGATTTCCAAGGTGGCGTCACTGGGGATGGCTGGGTAGTTGGGCAGCGAGACCTTGTCCTGGTAGGCACTGTTGACTCGCACGCGCCCTTCAGTGGCCACCAGCAGCACTACCTCCTTCTCCTTGGACACACGGCTCCACTTGATTCTTGGGGCCAGGGGTGCGGTAGAGGGGGCGGTGGTCACAGGGTGCATGGGGTCGATGAAATAGCAGGGGATGGTGAGGGAAGTCCCCAGGAGGACCCTCAGCGGGGACGGTTGGGGGATGCTGACACTCAGCGAGTTGTCATGGTCTGTGTGGGAGAGGTGGGGTGGAAGAGAGACCTGTTAGTGCCTAGAGAGGACCACCCCGCCTCCCCATCCATCCTTCCAGCAATGCACTCTCCTGAGAGAGCGAAATCCAATGAGTGTGTCTGTCTCTATGATGGGGATGCTCCCGTGTCATGTGGAAATTCCCAGAAAGGCTTGCAATGCCCTTTCCAGAGCAGCGTTCCTCAAGACTCCTGGCCTCTGCACCTCGAGACAGAAACTACGGAGCTGGAAAAGGATTCCAGAGGAGGGGAGGGGAGATGTCAGAGTCAGGACCAACTCCCTGTTTCTCAAACTGGGGTACTGCAGTGGGCATCAAAGCATGGAATAAAACAGGACCCATCTCCTTGGAGTGACAGCTTAACTCAAAGATTTTGGGAAAAATTGTTTTAGGGTAGAAAAGTAATCTACACAATTTTAAAGCTGAGACAGAAAACTTCTAAGATGTATCCCATTTGGGGAGGTCTGCTTTGGGTGCGAGCCTGATTTTGCCACTGGGACAAGTCACTCTCTTCTGCTGTTTGGGAGTCAGGGGACTCGGGTGGAGAAGCAGCCGAGAAGATCAGACATTTTGGTGTGCAAAGAGTCAGATGCAGGAGAGGCGATGGGACAGGACCAAACTCCAAACACGTTAATATAATGGAGAGTGTCAATAGGGGAGGTGCAACGAGCTTACCAAATCTTGTTGGAAGTAAAAGATCTGCTGGGAATGGGGAAAAAAAAACCCAAAAAAAACAGCTTTCCAAAAAAAAAAAAAATAGCACCTTTCACGGAGACGCGTACATTTATGAAACCTGTTCTTTCAGGAGAGCCTACAGGTTGAAATAAAAAATGTTTCAGGTATTTGTGGGTGGTAGATACATCACAGGGCAAGGGGAGGGGAGCGAGGAATGCTTAGAGTCCAGCCCTTAACCTTCCGATGTCCTGGACAGTCCCACCGGCCCCTTCCACAGGCATCTTCTTCCGAGTGCTGGGCCCTCGCACCCTGGACATGGCGTGGTTTTAGCAGTAGTGGTTCTCAGGGGAGAGCTGAAAGGCACTGTGGTGCCCAGCTCAGCAGTTTTTAAAGCCTCACTCAAACCTAATGAACTGGCTTCCCTGTGTGGGCAGACCACCCCTGGGTACAGCCAGGGGCTGCATGGCTGTGGGTGTCCCAGCAACAGTACAAATGGAGGTCCTTGTCCCATATGTCTACAGATGCAAAAGTTGTAAATCAGGCCAACAGATTGTTGAGTTCAATGTCCTATCTTCCTATTTGACAATGGTACCTTTCAAAATGACCTGAAAGAACAGATTTAAATTCAGAATTCTTGGATTCCTTGGTGTTTTGCCTTGGGCTGTAGTGGCTGGGTGGGAGCATGGGGAGCTGGGCTCCCTTCTTTTTCCCACACTGACTGCACTGTGAGGGGGTCTCATGCGCTGCTGTGCTTATCTCAGCCCCGCAGCCCTGCTCTGCCCACACCCTATACAAACAGCCACTCCTTAGCCCCTCCCTTGGGCCCAGGGTGGCTCCCTCCAGGGATGTGGTGTCCCCATAGGAGGATGGACCCATGCAGGCCCTGGATGTGGCCTGGGCCCACTCGGGGAGGAAATTCTGGGCATGCTGGGACCCCAGAATGTACTCTAAAGGGGAAGTGCAGATTTGGGCGGACGCATTGGCCCTACCGACTCCCCTGCCTTTGGAGAGGGTTGAGGCTGGAGGAGGGCCAGTGGGGGCCTCTAAAATACACAGCCAAGAGCAGAGTCCTCTCTTGTCTGGGCCTAGGGGAGACATACCTTCCCTTCTGGGGTCAAGCCCATCCTGGGGTCAGTGGAAGTTTTGCTCATTTGGTCCAATGCTGGATTAGCAGTAGACCCAGTGCCTTCCACATGCACGAGAGCAGGCTGGGGCTTCCCGAGGATGGTTTGCAGAAAAGGCAAAGACCTGTCTGATTCCCTGGGGCTTTTCTCTGGCTGTCTCTCAAGTGACCTTTCTTCTTTGGTGCTCCAGGCGATCCTCCCTCAATGGCCCTTTCTGCACTGGTTTGTCTATGTCCTGCCCCTCCTGCAAGCTCAGTGCGCAGCAGTCCTCACTGAGATCCATGGAGGGAAGGAGGGCACCTTCCGGGAGCTCTCTCTGCCAGCTGTCGGGGCTAGAGGGCAGTCAGGAGCAGTGTTATCTGAGCGAGGCTCCTGGAAGTGTGTGCCCGCACATGGGTGCTGTCCCATCACAGTTATGCATGCGTCAATAGGGGAAGGGCGGGGCCAGGAAAAGGCCAGGAAAGGGGAAATTACATCCCTGGGACCAGTAGCACCAGGTTCAGTACCCAGTACTCAAACCCAGTACTCAGGCCTACTGAATACGTGAGACATGCATAGGAATGTCCTCACCTGAAGTTTCTACAGTGACAGCTGCAGTGATGACCCTCAGAGTCACGAAAACCCAGAGTAAAGTGGTCATAGTTCACCTGGAAGAGGGAAAGCAGAGGTGTTATTTAGACAGTGAAGGCATGGTGAGGTCAAGCAGAGTCATGTGACATAGGATGCAACATGATAATTCCATACCCAAGGACCTGGAATCATCTCCAGAGAAGGAGGTTGCAAGTGGTTTGTGAGATATTTTCTTAAAAAATCCTTCCCTCACAAAACCTTCACAGGTTTCTCAGTTTAATTCCAGGCATTAGGCTAATAAACCTAACCTCCCATCTTTCAGCCAGTGAAGTCTCACCTGAATGAGTTCCTGTGATGGTTAATTTTATGAGTCAACTTGACTGGGCCGGGGCACCCAGACATTTGCTCAAGCATTGTTCTGGGTGTGTCTGTGAGGGTGTTTCTGGATGAGATCGACATTGGAATTGGTAGACTGAATAAAGCAGATGGTCCTCCCTAATGTGGAAGGGTCTCGTCCAATCAGTTGAAGACTGAATAGAAAGAAAAGACTGACTTCTCCTGAGAAAGAGAGAATTCTTTGTGCTCGATGGCCTTTGAGCTAGAACATCGCTTTTTCTTCCCTTTGGACTTGAACTAAAACATCAGCTCTTCCTAGGTCTCAAGCTTACTGACTTTCAAACTGAAACTACCCCAGTCAGTTCATTTGGGTCTCAAGCCTTCAAACTTGGACTAGAACTACACTGCCAGGTCTCCTGGTCTAGCTTACCAACTTACCATGTAGACCTTGGGACTTGCCAGCCTCTATAATTGCATGAGCCCATTCCTTATAATAATCTCTCTCTCTCTCTGTCTCGTGTGTGTGTGCATATGTGTGTGTGTGTGTGTGTGTGTGTGTGTGTCTGTGTGCATGTGTCCTATTGGTTTGTTTCCTTGGAGAACCCTGACTAATACAGTCCTCCAGGCCCAGAGAAGTGATGAGTTGCTCAACATCCCTAATGCAACCTGGGCCTGCCACCAACTTCAAATCCAGAGATCACGTGTGTTTTAGAATGGACTAGCCTCCAAGGTTTCAGGCAAGGTTTAGGGGCCTGGTTCATGTCAGGGAAAAGACATTCACCTAGAGAGCTTTTGAGGAGGCTGTGGGATGAACAGATTAATATTTTAGGAGAGAAATTAGACCTAGGATGCTGCAGCTCTCCTGCTAGTTCAATGACTTCATGTGGATTAGAAAGACAAACCTTCCTTATCGTCATCTGCTGGAGAGCTGTCATGATAAGTACACAGGTCTGTAACAACCACAGTGTAAAGGTGCACAATTGGAACCCTGACTCCAGCATAGGTGGACCCAAGAAGACCCAACAGAATGTACAGGAGACCCATCAGAGCAGCGCTCTGAACCTCAGCTGCACACTGAAATCACCTGGGCTTCTGCCTGGACCTCAGGATTTTTAGAGCTTGAAGGTTCTAAGGTGCAGCCAAGATGGAGCACCGTTGGCTTAGAATACGTGCAGTCCCATTACAGACACCTCCTGTGAGCTTCCCTCCACGGCTCATGCCTGGTGATGTTCCCCGAGTTGTTCTGTTGGATGGACTTGCATCAGCACCTACCTGCCCTTTTGGTTTAAGAAGTGCTTGCATCACAGAGGGAGGGCACCTTGGAGCGGATGGAGGATCTGGGACTAAAGAAAAGAGTGGAGCTTTCAGCAACGCCCATGGCGTTCCCAGACCTTTGCTCTATCAGAGCCCAATGGCCCAGCAGGTGTCGCTCTTGGCTCAGTCACCGCCAGCTGGGGCTGGATGGATTTGGGGATAAGGGGGGCACCCCAGGAGTCCCTAGGCTCAGGAGGGGTGTTGGGAGGGCACTGGTGTTCCCATCCAGGAATGCCAGGGGCAGGGGCAGGGTGGGCCCAGGACTCCGAGTGACCCTTTCTTCCTGTTGATTGAGTGTGACATCTTTCTACCACCTATGCTACATATACAAGTCCCCCTAGAAATGAAAGGGCTGTCTGTGGGTGCTGCTGGGGGTACGGCGTGAATGCATGAGGCACGTCATCCTCACACTGGAGAAAGTCTGGAAAATCCCAAAGTTCTGAGAAGTAGCCCCTTGTGTCTCCTTAGGGATTTTTCTACCTAGATGCTGCCTTTTAAAGAAAAGCCTCCGGCTCCAGGCTGTGGCACCATGAGGGGCTCTCGTTCAAGCCCCATGTGACCAGTTGCGGCTGGAAAATAGTTCCCCAGAGGGCAGAGGGCAAGGTGACTTCTCCACTCTGGGGAGGGGTCTAGACTTTCCGGCTCCTCTCTTCCCAGAGCCTTAGGGATTCGTGTTCAGACACAAGGCCCGCCTGTTCTTCCCTCAGAACACCCTTCATTGGGAGGTTGTGTGTATGTTTTCGGAGCTGTGTTTCTTCCCTCACTCTCTGAACAAGCTGGACATTGTCCGGGGTTGTAGGAGTGCTCTGTGGGGCTTGGACGGCTTGGTTTCTCTCCCTGGCCTAGAGCAGGAAATGGGAAGGGAATGAAAAGAGGTGGGGAGGGGGAGAGTGGGGGTAGGGGGACAGGGGTGGAGTGGGCAGAGAAACTAATTTTATTTCTTTTTTTTTTTTTAAGACAAACTTTAGGATAGAAATATCGCAATAAATATGCTCTTGTGTTTGTGTGTGTTTTCTCAGCTGTAAAGAAAATAGGGAGAAATTCCATTCTGTCTGGCTTCCAAGTGTCTCCAGGACTCACTGAGCCTTTTATGCGAGAAGACTGACTTTGGCAGCCCCGAGTCCCAGCACGGCCCTGTCAACAGGGAGGCCTTTCTCCATGGAAAGCTGAATTAGGTGCTGACAAGGCGACTGCATAGGTAAGGCAGAGGAAGGGGAAAGGGAGCCTGAAATGAAGTGAAGAGGGGAGCTTGGGGAGCAGGAAGGGGATGCTGGGTGAAGGCCGGGTGAGAGCCATGTGGTTTGGGTTCATCATCAAGGAATTGACTTTCTCAGAGAGAATTATGTGGAGATTTGGCAGGGGAAAGTGAGGTGCTTTTAGTTTGAGCTGAGGCTATGTGTCTGTGTGAGCATGCGTGCATGTGTCCAGGTTGGAGACAAGGAAACTTTCACCTCCTCATCAGCCAGACTCTACCCCATGGTTGTCTACCTGGCCAAGGGCTTGGCCTGGATTCCATCAAATTATGGGATTGAACAGGCAGCTCACCCACTCTCCCTGAATGCCTCTTCCAGCAACATGTGCAGTGGAGACCCCTCCTCGACCTGGGTGGACGCCTACTGCTTAATAATCCAGGACCTGCCCCATGGCTGTTTCAAAGACTGAGCAAGATAATGTGACAGCCATCGTCCCTCCTCCAGGCCAGACACTGTTTCTTTGGCTCTGCACCCAGCACAGGCTCTGGCAGTCAGCAAGCATCCATCAATGTAACTTTCCTCCCACCTCCCTGGTTGTCAGGCCCGAGTGAGCCTCTCAGAACTGGGGTATTGGAAGAGAGTTTAGTGGTTGTAGAGAGGCTTCCTGTCCCAGGATGAGGGTTGGACCAGATGACTTTCCATAAATAATAAAACTGCATTCATTTCAAACACAACATTATCATACTACCAAACATTTGGAAAATAGGACAATGGGACAAAAATGACCATCATCTACAATCCAAATCCTCATTATTAGTGTTTTGATAGTTTGCCTTCTACTAATCCAGGCTGGAGTGCAGTGGCATGATCTCGGCTCACTGCAACCTCTGCCTCCCAGGTTCAAGCAATTGTCCTGCCTCAACCATCGAGTAGTTGGGACTACAGGTGTGTGCCACCACGCCTGGCTAATTTTTGTATTTTTTGGTACAGACGGTTTCACCATGTTGGGCAGGCTGGTCTCAAACTCCTGTCCTCAAGTGATCCACCCACTTTGGCCTCCCAAAGTGCTGGGATTACAGGTGTGAGCCACCGTACCTGGCCATTCTAATCTTTTTTTTTTTTTTTAAGGTATCTACTTGTGTTTTTCTGTAACTGCAATCTTTTTGCATGCTATTTGTCTTTTCCACATAATACAATGGACCATACAACTTCTTTTTTTTTCATTCCTTCACTACTGATGATCATGATGCTTTACAATCATGACCTCCCTGGCATGAATACTGTATATACAGCTCAGCCAGGTGGTCTTTGCCTTCTGATTGCATGGTAGGCGCTCATTCCTTCACAAGGTGGCCCATTCCTCGGCTGAGCAGCTCCAATTGTACTCAAGAACTTTCAAGATTGAGTCAAAATGGCTCACCCATATTATAATTTACACCCAAGAGTTCCACCATCAGGAGCCACACAAAACACATCCCCTCCTCTTTCATGGGACTCATGGTGAATCTTCAGAGGTCCAATCTGCTTCCTGCCTGCTGTTCCTCCATGGAGACATTCCTGGTCCCTCCAACCAACCCTTCCTCCTGCGGTGGCCTTCTGGACCTCTCTTTACCCCCTGGAGCCACATAAGGTCTAAGCTGTGAGAGACCTTAGTGAACATCAAGCCTAACTTCTTCATTTTACAGATGAAGAAACTGAGGCCCAAGGAGGCGACTGAGTTGCTCAAGGCCATATGGTAGGTTGGAAGTGGAGCCCAAACCAGAACTCAGTGCTAGGGGGCCTGGCCCTCATAATTCCCAGCATTAATGAACTTCACAAGGTAGCTGCTGTGTCTGTCTTGTTCCCCACTGTCTCCCTGGCACCCAATGTAGTGTGTGGCACAAAGAGAGGAAATTGCTGAATGAACGAATGAATGAATGAACGAATGAACAAATGGCTGCCTGTACATCTTAGAAGTAATCTCCTTCAACCCCAGGCCATGGGGGGAGGAGGGCTGAGGATGGGACTAGAGGCTCACATGTGATGAGCACCTAGGTGGTGCCCGGCCAAATGAGGTAGACCACTCCCACTTCACATTCAGTAAGTCTCAGCTAGAGACACACTGCTTCCTTGTGATGTGCATGGCTGTATTGATTAATGATAACGCTTCAGTGCAGCGTGTGATTTTGGGAAGGTCACAGACCATGTGCGGCCCAGAGGAGGAACAATCAGGGTCACCCCTTCCCAGGGCTCCAAGGAGAACCAATGTTATGCTACAGCCAACTGGCACCAGCCGGCCAGAGCCCATTTTATGCATCTCTTTCCAATTTTGTGTTCGGCGACATCACACTGGTAGTTTGAAACTGGTTATGATGGATATCAGCAGACACTATCAATGAGGTGAGATTCTTCTTTTTCTTTTTCTTTCTTTTCCTTTTTGAGAGTGGATTTACCAGCACACTACTGGAAGTAACTACAGCCATGGGCCACATAACATTTCAGTCAACAACAAACTGTACCTACGATGACGGCCCTGTAAGATTCTAATGGGGCTGACAAATGCCGATCACCTGGTGATCACCTGGTGACGTTGCAGCCGTTGTAACGTCATAGTGCAATTACTTTATTTATTTTTACAAATTTAGTGTAGCCTAAGTGTACAGTGTCTATAAAGCCTACACCAGTGTACAGTAATGTCCTAGGCCTTCGCATTCACTCACCACTCACTCACTCACCCAACCAGAGCAACTTCTAGTCCTGCAAGCTCTGTTCATGGTCAATGCCCTATAGGTGTACCACTGTTTATCTTTTATATAGGATTTTTACTGTATCTTTTATATGTTTAGATAGGTTTAGATACACAAAGGGAAGTATTTGTGTATACACAAAGGGAAGTATTTGTGTATACACAAAGGGAAGTATTTGTGTATCTAAACTTATCTAAACATACAAAAGGTACAGTAAAAATACAGTATTCAGTACAGTAACATGCTGTATGGGTGTGTCACCTAGGAGCACTAGGCTATACCAAATGGCCTAGGAGTGTAGTAGGCTGTACCATCCAGGTTTGTGTAAGCACACTTTAGTGGAGGGGTCTCCACCGCACATGTTGCTGGATGACAAAATTGCCTAAGAATGCATTTCTCAGAGCGCATCCCTGTTAAATGTTGCATGACTGTAATAGTAAATAAAGAAACGGGCTAGGGAAGGATAATGAGCACTTTTCTTTCCTTTGAATGAAGCCTCATTCTCCATTCATTGTGCTGTCTTCCACGTGTCCCTGGGGACACTGAGGCTGGCTCTAAAATCAAGGCCAGTTTGCCAGCCCTAGGGTATGGTTAGGAAATGTCCATCTCCATGTCACCTCCCCTGGCCCAGGGTCAGTCCACATCAGTGTAGACTCAGCAAATGTTTGCCGGCTACGTGAACGCCCACCTCCCCCTCCCAGACCCTGCAGGCCTCCTCCCTGAAGCCTCACCAGGCCTTGGCCCTGGGTTCTATTCCCCCCAGCTATGACTTTCTATACGCTCTTTAGCACCCAATTTTTCTTCTGTTGTTTTATGTGCGTTAACTTTGTCTCATCACGCAGACTGTGACCTCCTAGAGGTTGAAAATGAGTCTTAAATTAAAACAAAATCCCTCTATGCTAACTCACACAGTACCAGGAATAACACAAAATGGTATTTGACACCTCCTTGTTAGATGAGCAAGTAGACATTGGGGTTTGGTAGACTGATGGGCCAGTAAGATTTGCCTGCGACCAGGTGGCTCTGTGTCCCTGACTTAAGTCCTAGAAGAGGATTCGAAAGGACCAAGGTCCCCCATTCCTATAGTCACCAGCCACCAGCACATCACTTATTTGCAGCCTAATCTCCCAATAGCACCTTTTGTCACTCACTCATGAACAAGATAATCCTGATAGCTGTGCATAAACGCAGTAGCATATGCATTTGAGGCTGGGATTTCAAACCCAGCATAGGGAAAAGGCCAGGGACCCTGCACCAAGAGCACATCTGGCCAGTCGCCCCAACTGCAGCTGTTAACTTCCCACATATTCTAAACAGACACGGTGGGATGGTATAGAAACGGGAAGCCAGGAAGCTGATTTCAGTCCCAGCTCTGTCCTAACTCACCAGGAAACTCATGTAAGGCCCCAGTTTACAGTTTTCCCTTCTGTAAATTGTGATCATCATGCAAGCCTCACCCCCAGGGAAATTGTGAAGGTAATTTTTGTAGATGCTAATACTCTTTTGATATTTCCTCCTCTTTCTCTTCTCCCCATCTTCTTCAACACCTTGTCTTTTTCCATATCTTTGATTTCCTTTTTCCAAATTTGTTACTTGCTCTGTCATCACTGAAACATCTTAAATCAAATTCCATAAGTGTTTTCCTCCATTCTGGGTAAGGGTGTGGGTCCCATGAAACAGGCAGTTGGCAGCGGGGTGGGGTGTCCTGGAGATAAACCCTTCAAGGCCATACTTTTGTCTAGGATTGGCCTTGGGCAGCTCTGTGCTAAGACAGAGGGGCCCAGTGAAGGGAAAGAAAGGTTTTTCCTTGGAGTTGCTTCTAGCCTAGTGGGTGCAGACAAACCTGTATCCAGAGATAGCAGACATGAATGAGTTGGCTCTGGGTCCTAACCTTGGCCCTGACTAAAACGGCTGCCTGACCCTGAGCCTTGGATTTTCCATCTCTGAAATGGGGGCAGGTTGGGAGAATTAACTCTGGAGCTCTCTCAGATTCCAAATGCCAGCTCCACGCAGTGCAGAGAAGAGTTCCACCTTTTTAACTTCTGGGGACAGAAGCAGCTGCATCTCCACCCTCTCGGCCTCCCTCGTGGCCAGGGACCCGCTCATCGCTTGCTGTTCTGCTGCAACATCCAGGGCAATGCACAAGGGTTTCGCTTGCCTACCGAGCACATTCTCCGGGAAGGTCCAGCCTATTCAGAAAGATGCCCCCGTGCCCTCACTGTGCTAGGGAGGAAAAGGCAGAAAGGAGAGTTGTGAGGTTGGGAGGGTGGTGCACACGTCTAACAGAAGTGAGGGGAGGCTCTCTGGGTAGCAAAAAAAGGCTCGGGTAGTGGAGCTGCGAGAAAAGAAAATAAGAAACTGAGAAATGACACCATGGAGGGTGTCATACCTGCAGGTTGTACTTGTTACCTGACTGCCGATGTGGCATGGGCCTTATCCCCTTGCAGTGCCCTGTTTGAATCTGGGGCTAGGGTCTGGCCCTGTCCTTTCTCTCCCTTCTTTTGCTCACACAGTTCCATTCCTTCAAAAAACACTCTCTCTTTAGCTCGATGTCTGACCTAATCCCACCTTCCTTGAGGCCCCGTGCAAATGCCACCACCTGGAAACCTCCCCCAGCCTGAAACTCTCTCCTGTCTGCCCATGTCCTTTGTCATTTCTTTTTGTTATGACCAACCTATTAGCAGACTCATCCTGGCTATTTCCCAATTTTGTTTTAAACTACTAGGCCAACCACTTAAGGGATGTGTGCATGGGTGGGTGCGATGGCCAGGGTGGGAGCAGGGCTGGTGCAACAGAAAGAGCATGACTGGGAGTCAGACAGATGTGGCTGAATCGCAGCTCTGACACTTTCCTGTGAGCATATGACCTTGGCTTAATTATTTAACCTCTCAGAGGCTCAATTTCCTTACCTCTAAAGTGCTGATAAGATAGGATCTATCACATAGCATAGGATGCTGTAGGACTTAAATGAGAGATGCTGAGTTGGCCTCCTTTCTCAGGGCTTGTCTGGCTGGTTCCTCCCTCACTGAGGAGCAAGAACACCTGCATTGTGTATGCCCCTCACTGCATTTCATCTAATATGGATACACTAAGCACCTACTATGGGCACTGAGGCCGGTCTTAGCACACAGTAGCCACCCAACTAATGGGTGCTAGCCTGATAAGAAGTGACACTCACATACAATTTTCATCTATATCTAATTTAAATAATGGTCCAAGTGAATGGGGCACTGAGGTCAGTCTCTGCACACAGTAGCCACCCAACTAATGGGTGCTAGCCTGATAAGAAGCGCCACCCACATACAATTTGCATCTGTACCTAATTTTAATGATGCTGTAAGTGAATGGTCATTTGTTCTGCAATGATAGCAAACAATGGGGCCCCACACCCCACCAACTATTTTAGCCTAGGGATCATTCCTCTATTCACCCCAGGACTAGGATGTGAGTTCAAATAAAACTGTGGACTGTAAAGGAAGAACCTAATCTGCCACTGCCATCTCCACGGCTTGCCACAGAGCTCTCGGAGCTTCTCTGTGGTCAGGGAGGGCAGTCACCCCCTCTCTATCTTCAGGCAACAGTGGGCATTTTGTAGCCAGAATCCACTTATGCCATGGCTTCAGGAACAATCTAGGGGCCATCTTTAGGAAGGGCCTGCTGTATGTCAGGAACTGCTCTCTGAGCTGTACATGTACCGTTTCTTATCCTTAGAATAATCTTCATAGGTAGTAAGACCGTGGCTCAGAGAGATTAGACAACGTGCCCAAAGTTACACAGATAGTGAGTGGCTGAGTTTGGTTTGGAATCCAGGTCCTGTGGCTACAATGCTATGGTTTTCTCAGCATCTCCAGTCCCTTTACGTTCATTAGCTTTACTCATTCATTCCATTATTCAGTCAACAAACACATTTCAAGGGGGAGACAACATACTAGGTAACAAATATAAATCAAGGGGGACATGGGGAATGTTCTCATGGAATTTCAGATCCAGAAAGTTTTAGGGGTTGGTAGATGGGAAAATGCATCACTAATTAGTTCACGAGAGAGGGAAACCCAGATCTCTTCCAGTTCTGCCTGGGAATATGGGCAGAGTGCCTGGAATGTGGGCAGAGTTGGTGGGATCTTGCCAATGAGTAACACAGGGTCCAGTTCGGAGGAGGGGGTTCCCAAGTGGGAGTCCTGATCCACTCTTGGACCTTCCATCCACAGGGCAGGGCCCTGCTGGGGCTCTGAGTCCTGGCTTTCCCCGTGTCTCCAGAGGTCGCATGCAAAGCTAGCTCCCACAGCCCAGCATGGTGGCTCTTCACAGTGTCCTTCAGGCAAATTTCCCAGAGGCTCCAAAAAAAAAAAAAAAAAGCCGCTATACAAATGCCCTGCTGTGTGGCAGGGCTGCAGACAGTCCTATTAAATTCCTCCAGGGGTTTTCAGGATGAGTTTTTTCAAGAGCTCTAATCAAGTCATTTCTGATTAAATGGGCTATGTCTCAGCCAGCACCTACAAAAGCGTGATCATCATCTGCTCAAAAATATCTGGATTCCTACTAGTCAACCTGTGGGTAGTCAGTAGAGCCCCTCCCACGTGAGCTGAGTCTCTATCCTTTTCTAAAGTCCCACCCTACCACGAGAGACCGCGTACCTCTGGCAGTTGGAAGAGCTGACCAACTCCTGCCGCTTCCCGTGTTGCTGATCACAGAGGGACAGGGAGAGGGGTGTTTTCGAAGCTTTCGAAACTTCAGCTTCAGAAATCAGCCCAAGGAGCTGTTTCTGCCAGTGCCAGTCTGAGGCCAACCTCATTGTCCTGACCAGGAGCCAGGCAGATGCTGGTTAAACAATAAAAACAAGAGCTGGCCTTGGTTTGCTGAAGGCCTGTGTGAGCTTTTAGGTGAAGGTTCTGCCTGCTTCTAGAGGTGGGGGTGGGCACAGTAGGAAGTGGAAGGAGCAGGCTGGGGTTTAGGACATGTAGCACAGAAATACTTGAAAAGATGACATCAATTTCTTCCCTCTCTGGCCTCTCTGTTGTGATTCCCCTCACTCACTGATATATGTCCCTGCTAGTAATACCTCTTTGACTTGGACCTGTTGCGATAAGAGATACGCTGTTCTTCATCCTCTCTCTGAGGTCCACTTTGGACCCAGTCTCTATGCAGTTTCCTGAATAGCCTCTTCTGAAGCCTCTTGGAAGATAACATGGTATATTAGAAGGTGGGTATCTTAAGAACACTACCTGAATTCATACCTTTGACTCTTAATGTGCTATCTGGGTGAATTTGGGCAAGTTTCTTGGCATCTTTGGCCAGAATTTTCATAGGTGAGGCCTCTGGAAATTACTGATTTCTAGTTAAGAGAAGAGATACAGAGTGATGACTTCTTGTGGCAACTTACTTGGAACTTCCTCTTATTCCCTCCAAATCACCCACCAGAAGTCCTCATGTTCCCTGGGTAGTCTGATCCTGCTGGAGAGCGTGGGAGCAAAAGGGAGCTTGGCCTACGGACTTCATGGCAGAAAAGGATGAATGTTCTTGGAGAAAAATCCAGCTCCTTCCCAGGGCCTGTGAGGCCCCACGTGATCCACTCCTGCTCCTGCCCAGACCACTATTCCCCAAAGCCTCAACCCCGCCACATTCTAGCTGTGCCTTGACCACACGAGCTGATTTTGTCCTAATGTTTTTGTGCTTGCTCTTTCTTCTTCCAGCACACACTTCTGGATCTTTCCTTTGCTGGCCATTGTCATTCTAGCCTGTTTAAATGTCCGTTCCTTGACCACCCTGCTCCCCTATCCCTCCCTCCCTATCACGTTACCCTGTTAAAGTCTATTTATAGCTTTTTTTTTTTTTTTAGACAGAATCTTGCTTTGTCAGCCAGTCTAGAGTGCAGTGGTGCTGAAGGCCTGTCAGATCTTGGTTCACTGCAACCTCCACCTCCCCGGCTCAAGCAATTCTCCTGTGTCAGCCTCCCAAGTAGCTGGGATTACAGGTGTGTGCCACCATGTCTGGCTAATTTTTGTATTTTTAGTAGAGATGGGGTTTCACCATGTTGGCCGGGCTGTTCTTGAACTCCTGACCTCAGGTAATCCGCTTGACGTGGCTTCCCAAAATGCTGGGATTATAGGCATAAGCCACCACACCTTGCCTATAGCATTATTATTATTTGAAATTATTGTCCTTTTCTGTTTGTTTGTTCATTGTCTGTTTCAGCTACTCGAATATACACCCCATGAGGGCAGGAAGTTTTATCTGTTTTTCTCACTGCTATATTCTCAGTGCCTAGAACAGTGCTTGGCACATAGTAGGTGCTCAACAAGTATTTGTTGAATGAATGAATGCCTCTTAATCACTAGGCAACGTCCCTTTGTATTAGGTTTGGAAGTAGAAGGAGTGTTAATCTTTTGTTGTTGTTGTTGTTGTTGTTGTTTTGAGACGGAGTCTTGCTCTGTTGCCCAGGAGTGCAGTGGCGCGTTCTTGGCTTACTGCAAGCTCCACCTCCCGGGTTCATGCCATTCTCCTGCCTCAGTCTCCCGAGTAGCTGGGACTACAGGCGCCTGCCATCATGCTCGGCTAATTTTTTGTATTTTTAGTAGAGACGGGGTTTCACTGTGTCAGCCAGGATGGTCTTGATCTCCTGATCTCGTGATCTGCCTGCCTTGGCCTTCCAAAGTGCTGGGATTACAGGTGTGAGCCACTGCGCCCGGCCAGGAGTGTTAATCTTAAGACTGATCATAAATGTTGAGTGTTACTTGATCTCACAGCCTTCCTGCCTCAGCCTTAGAACACATAAGAAGCCCCAGGAGGGAGGGTAGCTCTGAGTAGAGCTGTCAGGGGTAGCCGGGAGCGCACACACGGCCCATGGAAGTATCCATTCTCACTCCTTTTCTGCTACAAGAGGTGCAAGAGTGGAGAAGGATGGGCCTGGGCCACCAAGCAGGGAGTAGTAGGTGACCCTGGAGACATCCAGGGACAAAATAGAACTCAGAGCTGAGCTGTGTGCTGAATCAAGGCTGCATCTCCAAGAGGCTGGGAGTGATGCTGAGTCCAGGCACCAGAAAGGAAGGCTAGTGGTGCTACCCAAGGATGGGGTGGTTGCAGCCGTGGATGGCCTCAAAGCATGTGCCTGGAGAAGGGTGGGCACGTGAAGGATGAATTTGGCTGAACACCATCAGCCTTTTCCCACGATTCTTACCCCTCCCCACTCTCAATTGCAAATTCCCAGGAAAACCAGTTTAAAGTGGAGAAGCAGTGGGCATGATTAATGCTCCTGCTTCACTCACCCAGGGACACTTGGCTTTGCCCTGTTCTGTGAGGAAAAAAACAAAAACAAACAAACAAAAAAACACCAAAAAACCAAAACTAGTACCAGGGACCAGCCCCTTCCCGTTCTCAGCCTTCTGCTCCAGCCCTAGCACTTGGAAGTTTTCTCTGCATTAATTTCAGACTTTGTGTAAATATCAGACCTGAGTTTTTGGAAAGGAGTATACTTCAGCCCAAAGTTTCCATCAGGCGCAAGCACCTTTCCTGGGCAGGGATCTTGGGCCAAGAGCTAAATTCCCTTTACTTGGCGCTGACTGCCAACCCCGCAGGACAGAGAGATCTTTCCTCTGTGAGAAGGGGCTGGGGGACCCAGTGTGATGCTTCGGTAGCCTCCCTGTGTGGAAATTGAGCCCAGGTTTAAAAAGTGACCTCCAGTAAATGTGTCTGGAAGCTGAGGGTCCTGATGGAAATGCCTGCTTGCCAGAAAGAGCCATCAGACGTGTGGGGCTATAGCTGAATTTCTGGACAAAGCAAGGGCCAGGTGCCTGGGATGTGGCTGAAGGGAAACAAGGGGTGACCAGTCCAATCCTTTCAGTTTTGGGGACAGATGCTCAGGTTCTTGGAGTTCAGTCCTTGGATCTAGTCAAAGGTAAGAAAGGAGATGGGTTATCTGTAGTCCAACCTCATTATTTTGACCATAATTGCATCCCCTGATTCCAGGGTTTGGGAAGGACCTCACCTCATAGAACACATGTAGTTAGCGGCTGGGCGCGATGGCTCACGCCTATAATCCCAGCACTTTGGGAGGCCGAGGTGGGTGGATCACCTGAGGTCAGGAGTTCGAGACTAGCCTCAACATGGAGAAACCCCGTCTCTACTAAAAATACAAAAAATTAGCCAGGCATGGTGGTGCATGCCTGTAATCCCAGCTACTCGCATGCCTGTAACCCCAGCTACTCGGGAGGCTGAGGCAGAATTGCTTGAACCTGGGAGGCGGAGGTTGTGGTGAGCCAAGATCGCGCCATTGCACTCCAGCCTGGGCAACAAGAGTGAAACTCTGTCTCAAAAAAGAAAAAAAGAAAGAAAGAAAACATGTAGTTTCCTTGGATCATGGGTCTCTTTGAGAGCTGATGGAAGCTATGGACGCAGTTCTTAGGAAATATTGCCCACACTCATGGGATTTTGTGTATGATTTCAGGGCATTCACAGAGCAGTCCTTCTGTGCAGCAAAGGATTAACTTTGCCCAAAGAAAGGTTGGGCCCTTGACCCTGGCTGCCAGGAGGTAACCTCTAAGTCCTTGGAATGTCCTGTCTAACAAGAATCTGTTTATGTGGGAGCCTTGGGCCATGCTGGATGGCCTAGGCTAATGGTGTGATGTATGGTGCGGACCTTGGGGCACGAGGTATCAACCTGACCTCTGGAGGGGCTAGAGACTAAGGTCAGCCATGTCTATATGACCACACCCCAGTATAACCCCTGAATACCAAGGCTCAGTTGAGCTTCCCTGGTTAGCAAGACTCTGTGGATATTGCACATACTATTTCTGGAAGAAGGCAATGCTGTCTGCACGACTCCACTAGGAGAGGACAACTGGAAGCTCATGCCTGGTCTCTCCTGGCTCCTGCCCTTTGTGCCTCTTCCCTTTGCTGATTTTCATCTGTATCCTTTTGCTGTAATAAACCGTAACTGTGAGTGTAACAGTTTTGCTGAGTTCTGTGAGCCCTTAGAGCAAATTACTGAACCAGAGGGTGGTCTTGGACACCTCCCACCCTGATCCATGAGGTCAGTACATCTTGCCCAGGATGGTTCAGTGTTGGCTGAGTGGACAGTGAACAAGACCTCTTCATCCCATGGGCATCCTTCAGTGACACTGCTTTCCCTTCTTGGGATAGCCTTCTTTCTGGACCTCACATGGCAGGAATAATTGCCTTTCATCCAGAAAAGCTCCAAGCACTTCTTGGCTTTCCTCCTCTTTCCTTTCCTCTGTCAAACACTCACCATATGGAAGACTCTGTAGCAGGTGCTGACAGGGATCTATAGATGGACCAGCTGTGAATCTACCCCCAGGGGCTCACTGTGTGAGGCAAGGGTGCAATGTGGGAACAAATCCTACAATATTGGGAGGCCAAAGCCAGAGGATTGCTTGAGCCCAGGAGTTCGAGACCAGCCTGGACAACATAGGGAGAACACCCCCCATCCCTCAACCCTTCCCCCTGTCTCTACGACATTAGCCAGCCATGGTGGTATGCAACTGTGGTTCCAGCTACTTGGGAGGCTGAGGTAGGAGGATCGCATGAGCCTGGGAGGTCAAGGCTGCAGTGAACCCTGGTTGTGCCACTGATATAATTTGGCTGTGTCTCCACCCAAATCTCATTTTCAATTGTAGTTCCCATAATTCCCATATATTATGGGAGGGACCCAGTGGGAGGTAATCGAATCATGGGGGTGATTACCCTCATGTTGTTCTCTTGATAGTGATGAGTTCTCATGAAGTCTGATAGTTTTATAAGGGGCTTTTCCCCCTTTGCTCGGCATTTCTCCTTCCTGCCATCATGTGAAGAAGGATGTGTTTGCTTCCCCTTCCACCATGATTGTACGCTTCCTGGGGCCTTCCCAGCCATGCTAAACTGTAAGTCAATTAAACCTCTTTCCTTTATAAATTACCCAGTCTCGGGTATGTCTTTATTAGCAGCATGAGAATGGACTAATGCAACCACTTCACCCCAGCCTGGGCATGGAGAAAAACCTTATCTCAAAAAAAAATCCTACAATACAAGGAGAGCCCCTCTCAATGAGAGGCAGAGAAAGCGGGCTCTGGGAGTTGAGAGGATGCAGAATCTGCATCATCTGATTTGGGAGATCTGGGAGAGCTTCAAAGAAGAGGTAGGATTTGAGTTGAGCCTTGATGGACAGGTACAATATGGACATGTACAGGTGGGGAAAGGGCCTTCTAAGAGTAAGAGACTGAACACACAAGGCAGTGAGAAAGGAGCAGGTCCAAGTGGTGTAGCATCAAATAAAGTTAGAAACAAAGTGGGGCCAGATTCTGAAGTGGCCTCCATGATTGGGCTATAGAAATTGACTTTATTCTGTAGGTGATGGAGAGGCTCTCAGGGTTTCAAGGAATGACTCAGGTATGTATCAGGGAGAAACTACAGTCCTCGCAATCTTTGGTGGTGGGCCCCTCCTCCACGAAGTCCCCCATCATGTTCCCATTATGATCCAGTTTGCCCTCCTCAATCACAGCAGGAGCACGTGCTGCCTGTAGCACCTGTCTGCCTCTGCAAGGAGACTGACTTGGAGGAGCATACACTGGGTTTTATTCATCCTTGGGTCTATACCTCATCTGTGAGCACCTATCACAACTACGTCCTCTAAAAGTTGCACGTATCCAGGCTTGAGTCCATGCCAGGCATGGTGCCCAGCAGCATTTTGAACATAAGCCTCATCTCGTTTAATGCTCACAATAGTCCTGGGAGGGGCACTGTGTGATTAGTCCTGTTTCAGAACCAAGGGGACAGAGGCTCAGATGGGGTAAATAACTTATCTCCCTCAGCCAGTGAGTGGTAGAGCCAGGATTCAAGCCCAGATTGGTCTGACTCCAAAAGCTGGGCTCTCAACTAGTTCCCTGCTTCCCATGTGTGTGCCAGGAATGATGCTAGGGGCTGAAGATAGTACCCCTTGGAGGTTTATTCTAGTCCTCAAAGGGCCTTTGACAACTGTGCCCCAAGATTAATTTTTTTAATTAAAAAAATGTTTTTTAGAGACAGGGTCTTGCTCTGTCACCCAGGCTGGAGTGCAGTGGCGAGATCATAGCTCACTGCAGCCTCCAATTCCTGGGTTCAAGTGATCCTCCTGTCTCAGCCTCCTGAGTAACTGGAACTACAGGTGTGAGCCACCATGCCAAGCTATTTTTTTTTTTTTTGGAGAGACGAGAGTCTCACTATGTTGCCCAGGCTTCTCTCAAACTTCTGGCTTCAAGCAATCCCCCCACCTCAACCTTCCAAAGTGTTGGGATTACAGGCATGAGTCAATGAAGCCAGCCAACCCCAGATTTATTTAAATCATGGATTCAATTAACAGACATTTGCTCAGTGCCTGCTACAGAAGGGTTCTACACATGGAGTGAGTTCAGCATCAAATTTGACACAAAGAACTAAGGTACCTCAGGGCTGCAGAATAAGGCCTCCAACCCCAGAAGAGGAGAGACTTGCTCTCTGAGCCCCTCACAGACCTCCCTCTGACAGCCTACCTGTCCCAGAGCAGTCACTGAAGAGCCACAAAACCTTGACTTGATGTTGCCCCCTGACCCTTTGTTTCCTTCCTTTCCAGCTGTCTCCGGCATGTCCCCAGTTCTCTGCCAGCCTGTACTGGCTGTGTGACTGTCCCCTGCAAGGCTGTCAGGATTATAGTGCTTAATAGCCTCCCAACAGGATGCCAGAGCAGCTGCCCTCACAAAAGTGCCTTCTAGGGACTCACGCTGTCTGCTGCCTCTCAGTTCCTTCCAGTCAGGGTTTCTCCAATGACATTATCCTCACTAGGAAGCTACCTTTCCTTACTTTAAAAAAATTATGTTTTCTCCTAAATTGTGGTAAAATATACATAACATAAAATTTATCATCTTAATCTTCTAAAAATGTACAGTTTAGTGGCATCACGTATTCACATTGTTATGCAACCATTATCATCATCCATCTCCAGAATGCTTTTCACCATGCCAAACTGAATCTCTTCATGGGTTGGCCCCTAAAGCTCCACACAAGTCAGAAACCAGACACGATCAAAATTCCCCTTGAAAATCTCAGAGGAAGGCACCATATTGGAGACCCCCATGTTATCTTCCAGTGAGTCCAACAGAACCATCTGTCTTCCATTGCTGAGTTAGATTATTGTGTATTTGAGTGGCAAATAAATTAATTGGCTTGCTATGAGGGCCATGTCGTATGAGAAATAAATATCATCAAACACCAGATACACGCTTGGTGCCTCAAGATGCTCACACCATAAGAGAAACAAGGGAACTGGGGCCAACTCTGGGAATGGCAAATTTGGGTCTCTTGTCTGTGTCTCACTGAGGACACATACCTACCAGGAGGAGAACCTGCGGAATTTCTCACTAAAGTATTCTTTCTCCCAATGGCACACCACTGCATTGCAGCTGAACCTCAAATCCATTCAGACTTGGTGGGAGCAACTGTGCAGATTTTCCCTGATGGAAGAATGCACTCACAGTTGTGTTATCAGATGCAGTGCTGGGGCAAAGAACTAGGGCTCTTTGCATTCTACTGACAAGTACTTCTCATTGCAGACATGCCTCTCTCCTGCCTAGACTGTGGGCTCCGTGACAGCAGAGAAAACTTCTATCCCTCCTTTTCTATCCCTTCTTGTGTCTGGTACAGAGCCTGGCACATAGAATAGTCAAGTAAGGAAAACTGTTTACTGACTTGGAAACATGCTCCTGCTATATCATTAAGCACAAAAAGTAAACTGCAAAATAACACATAAAATACAATTCCATTCTATTTTTCTGTATATCTATTCAATGGGAAAAAGACAGGAAAGACAGACAGAAATTTAACTCTGGTTATCTTTGGGTGGTAAGTCTATGGTATATTTTTATTTTTTCTTTTTTTTTCCTTTTTCTTTTTTTTCTAAGAGTCTCACTCTGTTGCACAGTCTGGAGTGCAGTGGCATGATCTGGGCTCACTGCAACCTCCGCCTCCCAGGCTCAAGCAATCCTCCCATCTCAGCCTCCTGAATAGCTGGGACTATAGGCATGCACCACTATGCCTGGCTAATTTTTGTATTTTTTGTAGAGTCAGGGTTTCTACAAACTTGAACTCCTGAGTGTGTTAAAACTCTTGAGAATCAGATATTGGGAAACAGAATTTTCTTCTGTTACTATGTTCAACAGATTTGGGGCTCAAAGTTTTTCTAGCTCACGGCCTCTGTCTCCTGAAGGTGGCTGTGACTCTGAGCTGAAGGAATCCATATGAAGTTCTTGGGCATGGTGTTTCTCAGGCTGGTCTTGAACTCCTGAGCTCAAGTGATCTGCTTGCTTTGGCTTCCCAAAGTCCTGGGATTACAGGCGTGAGCCACTGTGCCTGGCCAATTTTTTCTTTTTTCTATCTTGAACCTTTATATTTCCTAAATTTTCTATGATGTCCTTTATTATTTTTAAAGGAAAACTGTCTCTAAAAATAAAGTGAATTTTATATCCTTAACAAAAATCTACATTTGGCCAGGCACAGTGGCTCATGCCTGTAATCCCAGCACTTTGGGGGGCCAAGGTGGGCAGATCATGAGGTCAGGAGAGCAAGACCATCCTGGCTAACACAGTGAAACCCTATCTCTACTAAAAATACAAAAAAATTAGCCAGGCGTGGTGGCACATGCCTGTAGTCACAGCTACTAGGGAGGCCAAAGCAGAAGAATTGCTTGAACCCGGGAGGCAGAGGTTGCAGTGAGCCAAGATCGCACCACTGCACTCCAGCCTGGGCGACAAATCAAGGCCCTGTCTCAAAGACAAAAAGAAAAACAAAAACAAAAGTACATTCAAGACAATCACAGGACAAAATAGATTCCAGCCTTGGAAGGTCATTAGGAGAGTAGGAGTTTTATGTAAAGCCAAAGGGCTCCCCAGTGACCAAGATGGCAGCCAACTGGGGATAGAAGGGGAAGGAAAGTCTCAGTGCGGGAAGGAGTAGGCTCCTGGTGTGTTAAAACTCTTGAGAATCAGATATTGGGAAACAGAGTTTTCTTCTGTTACTGTGTTCAACAGATTTGGGGCTCAAAGTTTTTCTAGCTCACGGCCTCTGTCTCCTGAAGGTGGCTGTGACTCTGAGCTGAAGGAATCCATATGAAGTTCTTGGGCATGGTGTGTTGAAATAAACATGACCTTACACACATACCTTGATCCATGGGGCCCATTCTGGGTAACAGGCCTCTTTGCTTCTTTTTCTCATGGTAGATACAGGGTATGTGAGTAAAGACTGAGAAATTTGCCTTTTCTCTAAGTATAATGCATGGAACAGCCAGGCAACCATGAACTTTGGAATCAGACAGTCATGAGTTCAAGTTCTGGCCCTACCACTTACCAGCTATGTCTCAGTGTTGTTATCTATAAAATGGGAATAATTAGACCTACTTCATAGAGCTTTCTGCTGCTTCAGTGTGAAGTATGTGCACACCAGATTTCAGCTCAGATCATACAATGGCATTCATACCCTTTCTACTCAACCTGCCCAGTCTCTAGTTAGCATAAAAGCACTGACTGATGGGAGAGTACATCATTTGTTTAATCCATCTCCCCCAAGAGAATGACTTCCCTTAAATCCCTTTGATGAAGCACAGGTCTAAATACATTGACAGCAAGTCAATAAAGGGTGTTATATGTTGAATTGAGTCCCTCCCACCAAAAAAAGATACCTTATGTCTAAGCCCGAAACCCGATTGCCTGTGAATGTGACCTTATTTGGAAACAGGGTCTTTGCAGATGTAATCAAGTTAAGATGAGGTTGTTAGGATGGGCCCTTAGTCCAATATAGCTGGTGTCCTTATTGAAGGGGAAGATGTCCTTGTGGAAACACAGACACACAGGGAGATCACCAAGTGACAGTGGAGGCAGAGATGGGAGTGATGCAGCTGCAAGCCAACACCAAAGATTGATGGCCGCCACCAGAAGCCAGGAAGGGGCAAGGAAAGATTTCCCACAGGTTTCAGAGGGAGCATGGCCCTGCCAACGGCTTGATTTCAGACTTCTGGCCTCCAAGACTGTGAGACTATAAATGTCTATTGTTTTAAGCCACTCAGTTTGTGATACTTCGTTATGGCAGGCCTAGGAAATGAATACAAAGGGTAACTTTTTATTAGACTACTACTACTAATCTAAAAACTTCTTTATAAACAAGAGTCCCCAATCTTACTTGGTAGTCAACCTCAGGGTCGCTTAGATTTCTCAGGAAAACTATTTCCTATGTCTGATCTCAATGGCTCCTTCTGTCTTTTTTTTTTTTTTTTTTTTTTAAATAAGTGCAGAACATTTCATGTCTTTGAAATTGTTCTTGATGGTTTTTGTTGTTGTTGTTGTTGTTTTTTTTAGATCTTTCTCTTCTGCACTTCTACTTTTTTTTTTTTTTTTTTTTGCTTGAGATGGAGTCTCGCTCTGTCACCCAGGCTGGAGTGCAGAGGCATGATCTCAGTTCACTGCAACCTCCGCCTCCTGGGTTCAAGCAATTCTCGTACTTCAGTCTCCCAAGTAGCTGGGATTACAGGTGCCTGCTGCCTCACCCGGCTAATTTTTATATTTTTAGTAGAGACAAGGTTTCACCATGTTGCCCAAGCTGGTCTCGAACTTCTGACCTCAAGTGATCCTCCCACTTCGGCCTCCCAAAGTGCTGGGATTACAGGCATGAGCCACTGTGCCTGGTCTCACCCTTCTACTTGGAATCCAATCCTTGTGGCTTTCTTGGCCTGGGTTCCTGACCCTCAAGCTACCACATGACCTCCCCTTCCATTCCCACTGATACACAATGTGGGCTCTCTATTTCTAGCGGAACCAGGAAAAGGGAGAACCATATTCCAGATCCTCCCTTTCATTAAGGAAAAACCAAGAAGTGAATGTTTTTCCGGATTTCTGTCCTGTCTGGACTCAGAGCATCTTTTTTTTTTTTTTTTTTTTTTTCTGGGGTCCACACAGGACAAGAAAAACCAGTTTCAGCTACAGGTAGAACTGAGTCTGTTCAGCCACCTTAACTGGCTGAGAACCACCAAAGGTTCTTCTGGTACATTTAGGATTCCCCACTCCCTAGACCCAGGAAAGGAGGACAGGGGATGGAGGCAGAGTTCGGTAGGGCCAGAGGCAGCCCCCAGCCCCGCACCAGCACCTCCTGCCCCACAAGCCTCCTGATAACATGGACATGCTGGCTAGCAGCTATGACACCTGAAGAGGAATTCTTGTTGATCCAGCCTTTGTGCCACATCTGTAGCGCAGTCCCAGAGAATGGTTGAAGGAGGAGTCAGGTACAATCAATTGCAAAGGCTGCACACTGGCACAACTCGAGGAGTCGCTATTCCCATGGACCATGATGGAATGGCGCCCTCTGGAGTGATGCACTGTGGGAGCCCTGTGTACAACAGAACCTGCTGCACTTCCCAGGCCTATCAGGAGCCAGCCCTGGCTTTCGTCATCTGCCTTGTCCCTCAGCTAGCTTCAGGGTGGCAGACAGCATGTGGCTCTTCTTGCATTCCTGAGGCCCCTTTCTGCTCCAGGATGGTAAGACTATCTTAAGAGCATAAGTAGGCAGAAAAGCAGCTGAGAAACTTGTTTGGGCAAGAGGAGGCAGTCATGATCATCCAAAAATTCAGGTTCAGAGATACCAGGAATGGGTCTGGGAATATTCATGATTTACAGCAGTTACTCTTTTGAGAGCCCTTGCTCTGTGGGAGGTACTGTGGTTTAGCTATATTATCTCATTTTACCCTCCCAACAAATTTATCGGGAGGGAGTCATTATACCCAATTCACAGATGAGGAAAACGAGGCACAGCAAGACTAATCAACTCTGTCAAGGTCACACTGCTAATGAGGTGGCTGCTGATGAAGTCACTTTGGTTAGCTTGGAGCCCTTCTATCCCATCCACTCCTGGAAGACAATGGCTGAATGGATTCTTTTGTGAGTCTAAGCACTAGATGTCATCAGGAAGGGAACTGGGAATAAACATGTAGGTACCAATGTGCCAGAGTCACCATCACAACTGAGGAAAGACCAGAGGGAGCTGGAGGGTCAGGGCAGGCCCCCAGGGCATGGAGCTGGAGAGGACAGAAGCAGATGAGTCTGGAGGTGAGGTGACAGATATTCAGTGTGGACCCCAATGACTGAGAAGAGGTGCTCACTGAGATCTACAAAGTCATGAAGCCTGAGTAGCCAGGGAGACCACATCTTATTCTCCATCCTAGCCCCAGTGCCTGACCTGCTTTCTACTGTGGCACAGAGGTGCTAGGACCCTGCGGCTCAAAAGATGTAAAGGAAATGAGGTGAAAGATGGCCCTGGCACATGCTGGGTAGCCCAATAGTGATAAGACCCCAAAGGTGGTAGCACCTAAAAATATACATTTATTCCTAAAAGCAGCTCCTCCCTGACTATGTTTGAGTCATCATGAACTACTGAGAGAAGCTGGGGAGATGTGGGGTTGGCATATGGAAGTGGCCATCCCTCTCCTCAGTTGGGTCACTGGTGGCAGAACATGAGCTGGCCCAGGTGGTGGCCATTCTGACTGTGCAGAGTCCCTGAGCCATGGCCAGAGTAAAGACATATTCTTTTCTGAGTCCCAGATTTCCTGTCTATGACAAGAGCAGAGTGCAACATATCAGTGGCTTTCAAAAGACAGAAAACTGGAGATGTTCTAATAGAATTTGGCTGTGCCCTTTTTGACCCACCTCTCTAGCCCCCATGGGGTATCACGGACTGACCCCCGCAGACTCTGAAGCATGATTTGAAAAGCTCTGAAGTTATTTGTCCAGCCAACAAACTTTTTCTGAGCACCTACTGTGTGCCAAGCATTTCCTAGGTGCTGGAGACACAGAGTGACCAAGACAGATGGGGCTCATGTCCCATGCAAAGCTGCATGGAGATTTCCAAGGTCCATCAGCATATTAAGAAGGGACCCAAAATTAACTAGGGTTAATTTTGTTCAACCTTGACTTTCTCTGAGGGATGAGATCCTTTTCACCTACAAAGCCTGTTGCTGGCCTTGGAAGGCGTGTTCTATAGAAACTACCTTGGAGAAGCAAGGGAAGAAGGGCCCCTGTCTCAGGCAGGGAAGTGGAGACAGGAGAAGCTGGTCATGACCTTCTCACTCCCCTTGGTGGTAAAATGAGTGGACTGACCAGCCAGAATTTCTAGATAATGAGAAGTTAAAGAAAAATGCAAGGGATGGGAGTGGGGGTGTTTGTTTTCCTTAAATTGGATGGGCAAAAAAAAAAAAAAAAAGCTTCCCAAGAGGAGGTGACATTTGAACTTGCATGACCAGAATGAACCAGCCACGCAAAGCTCTGTGGGAAGAGCACCCGGGCAGGGGGACCGAGAGGGCAAAAGTCTTGAAGGAAGTGGGAGGCCAGGGGCTGCAGGGCGGTGGGGTAGGGGAGAGTGATGTGAGGAGGAGGGGATACCAGCCAGCTTGGGGGCCTGTGGGCCAAGGCTAGGGATTGGGCTTGATTTTAAGTGAAACAGGACCATCTCTAAGGTCTTCTAAATGCCTCTGCAATCCCCAGGGGGCTGAGAAGAAATATGCAAACAACCTTGATCAATTGCTGTGTGCATCTAAGGGCGAGTCATTCCACACAGTACTTGCAGTGACTTAGGAGGGGGTGGGAGTCCTGTTTTCCAACCACTGAAGCATCAGAGCCTCATCTGGTGTATATAAGGCTTGCTGACCCTGCTGTGTGCAAACCCAGGAGTCCCTGGGTCACTGAGAAGGCAGATCCAGAGAGGAGGGCAGATGGGGAGGGCCTAGATGGGGCTGCAGAAGGCCGAGGTGCTAACCCCAGTGCCAGGCTCCTCCTTCGCTAATGAAGCCATCCCCACTCCTAACCCTCCTCCCACTCAGGAGTGGGTGTGAAGGCAATCTAAGCAATCAGGTCTCCCACACCAGGTGACCCTCTGTCAAAACATTAACAAGTCACAACAGAGACCCACATGGGTTGCGTTTAGGAAACAAGTGGGAATCTCAGAACAAGGCTGCTTTAGGGGGAATAGATAGCCTGGGGATGGGGGAGAACAAAGCACCTGGCTGGGTCACATTAGTCTGGGGTGGGGGTGATGCCCATGGATGGGGCAGTGAAGTTAGGCGACAGAGACAAGCATGCAAGCAGGGCACCTCTTTACTCAGCTCCAGGGGCTGCTGTTTACCCCCATTGGTGCTAGTCCAAGTCTTCCAGGGGACTGGCACCCACTGGAGTCACCCAACAGGCCAGGGAACAACAGAGGGTTAGGCCCTCAGCTCACATAGGGGAGGCAGGTGGCCAGGTTTGGATAGAGAACAAGTGGAGAGGCAGGAATCCACTGAGGGGTCAGAGCCCCACCCCACCCCACAGTGAACTCCACTGAATGCTCCACCTCATTGTTTTCTTCTAATCCAGAGAAAAAGGAAGAAAATGAGTGCCCAGCATGGCCAGCCTTTAGAGGGAAGGCTACAGATGTGAGATGTGGGGCTTGGAGAGTGCTTGCTGGGTCAGTGACTTCATTTGAGATTTAGGATTTTAAGCCCTACCTGGTGGGGTCTCCCCTTGCCCCTTGGCCTGGGTGCAGCTGCTGTATTCCTGCTGCAGGCTCAACCTGGGCCAGTGCCTAGATTAGCATCTTTTTAGGCTCAAGTCCCTCCATCTGCTGTAGGAAAAAAAAGCTTCATGGTCAAATTCAGTTTGAAAAACTTGGTGATTTCCAAGGTCCGTCAGCATATTGAGAAGCCCTGCAGGGAAGAGACCCAAAATTAACTAGGGTTAATTTTGTTCACCCTTGACTTTCTCTGAGGGATGAGATCCTTTTCACCTACAAAGCCTGTTGCTGGCCTTGGAAGGCGTGTTCTGTAGAAACCACCTTGCAGAACCAAGGGAGGAAGGGCCCCTGTCTCAGGCAGGGAAGTGGAGACAGGAGAAGCTGGCCATGACCTTCTCACTCCCCTAAAGGACAAACTGGGGGCAGTGGCTGCAGTTCTGCCCTTGGGGAAGGGAGAGAGCAAGTGGCCCAAGAGCCAGGGCTAGAGAGAAGAGCTTAGAACCCAATACACTCTGAGGAACTGTTTTGGGCTTTGAACTAGGAGCTGACAAACTAGACCACAATGGAGTCACCTGGGGCAATTTTGAAACCCACAGATTCCCCGCCCCCAAGCCCCTATCTCACTGAAGCAGAATCTCTTGGAGCACATTAGGGCTTCAGCCACCTGTATTTTTGAAAAGCTCCTCAGATGCAGCTAATTTTAGGGACTGAAGGCTAACTCTAATGACACCTCCAGGCCTCCTTTTCAGTGTCTTGTGACGTTGAAAAACATTTACTACATTCCTGCCTGAGTCATCCTAGAATCCAGGCTTCCCCTGAGCCATCTGGATATGCAGGTCAAAGTGAGATGGGCTGGAGGGGAGACAGGGAGCATCTGCTTGGGGAGGGAAGGAGTGAGGGGAGGGTCAGGCCAAGGGTCCAGACTTTGCTGGGAAAAATCCCCTACACAGGGCCCGAGGTGGCGGCTGAGGCGAGGAGGCCAGGTTTTCTGAGGGAGATGGGAGGCTGAGCTCTGACTTGCCTTACACATTTCTCTTCTAGAGGTTCTTTTTTTTTTTCTCCCCAAATCAGCCCTGGAAACAGAAAGGACATGGAAGGACAGAGCTAGAAGCTGTCCCAAGGGTGGACAATGGGTAACCCAAGGACCAAATCTGTTTAGAGTTGGATTCTGATTGGATGTCACAGCGTTGCTGTGATCTGACGCTTCCCTTTACTGGCTGGTATGGGACTTGCGTGGTGTGAAGGGAGGAGCCTCAGAAGCCTGGGTGCAAGAGCAGCCTGTGAACCCCCATCCAAGTGCCCTCCTCTCTCTGGGACTCAGCCTCCCCCTCTGCATAATGAAGAAGATGGTGTGGTGACCCATAAATCCCTTTCTGCTCCAGTGTTTTATGACTCTGTAAAATAGAAGCTCAGGAAAGATTGACAGTTTACCCAAATCCACCCCTCTGGCTAGTGGCTTTTAGTTAGGCCTTACTTTATCATGACTTCCACTCCATTTTACAGATAGGAAAGTGGAGGTATTCAATGACATGTCTGCATTGAGATAAATCTCTGGGGTCCTGATCCTCACTTGGTCCTCTTTTCAGTAGCTGGGCTCACCTCAGCTCTGGAGAACCCCACCCCTCTACCTCCCACTCCCCATGGGGATGCCCCTTTGGGGCTGTCACAGTGCAGCTGCTGTATCTGCAGTGCTCTCTGGAGGATGCAGCTGCCTTGTGCTGCAACCTGATGCAGCACATTCTGGGAACCAGAGGTCTCTGCATCTTGCAAAGGATGGAGGAGTGACAAAGTGAAGGATTGCCCATCTGGGTATTGTTGGTGCTCTCTTTGTCAAGAACTGAAAGGAATTTATAGTACTATGGTTCATTAAACTAGTCTGTTGTATGTACCTGGCTCTGGGTTAGGGACAGGGCACATCAGACACCAAAGGTGCCTGCATTAGCTTCAAGGCACCCCCACAAGCCTCCTTCACAGATAGGAGGTCCTCACTGGATCTTGGCCCATGAGGGCAGGCTTAGCATCTCCGTGTTATAAATAAAGAACCTGAGGCTGAGAGGTGAAGCAGTTTCCCCTTGGTCATATGGCCATCAGTGCCCTGTCCACGTGACTCCAAGTTCAGTGCTCCTCCCACCACACACACTGGAGGGAGATTCTCACACCACCCACTGCCCCTCCCCCAAGCAGAGGGAATACTATGGCAACCCTGCCCCAAACAGCAACCTTCTTTGGCTTCCTGATCACACGTGTGGATGCTGTAATTTTCCATAGTGGGGACTTTAAAAGCCTCAAATATACTAATAACAGTTGCCATCTTATTGTATGTCTAATTTGTGCCAGGTCCTTTATTTGCTTTCAAACCTTCACAACAGTACCATGAGTCCATCTCATGGAAACAGAAACGCAGTGAGGCTCAGAGAGGATAACTGACTTACCCAAGGGGATACAGCTAGGATTTCAACCTCAGTCTGGGCCACCAAAGCCCACATTTTTTCTAATTTACCACGGGGGCTCGGACTTTTCTTTTCCTTTTCATTTATTGTCTCCTCTGCACTGCCTACCTAACTCTCCTTCTTGTCCTATCCCCTCTTTTCCAGTTGCCATGCACAGTTGGGCATGGCCTGGCCCACGAACTACATGAAGGTCTGCAGCAGGGTGTCTCAGCTTTGGGACTATTGACATTTTGGGCCAGATAATTCTCTATTGTGCATGTATGTGGGCGGGGGCTGTGCTGTACACTGTAAGATGTTTCACAGCACCCCTGGCTCTATCCATGAGACGCTAGCAGCAAGCACCTCACTCTCCAGTGGTGACAACAAAAAATGTCTCCAGACATGGCCAAATGTTCCCTGGGGAAGGGGGGCAAAATAGCCCCCAGGTGACAGCCACTGCTGTATAGAAATGAGGGGTCAAGTTCAGGTTGGTTACAGCCTGTCTTCCCCATTAGACTGGAAGTAGGTGGAGGGCAGGAAGAGTGAGTTGATTTATTCACTGCTGTGTTATCCATGCCTAGCACAGTGCCTGGCATGTAGCAAGTGCTGCTGAAAGAAGAATGAATGAATGAATGATCTCTGGGAACACGACATATTCTGTGATGAGAGCCTGAAGGTCTAGATCCCTGTCCAGATTCTTACCAACCTGCTCTGGGGCAGCAGCCTGGGGCATATCCTTCCCCTCTTTGGGCCTGGGTCCCTTTTGCAATCTCTTAAATGAGGACCATCACAGGCCTGGAAGGCCCTGGGCATCTGTGATGTGAGGACTGCCAGAGACCAGGGAGCTGAGGGAGGCTGTCTCCCAGGTCAGGCATTGCAGATCTGCCATGTCCTGTGTTTCTTCTTCTTACCCTCACCCCTCAAGTCAAATCAATTACAGAGAGACAGGCACCCCCACCCCCACATACATCAAAATAATGACCTACACAGAAGAGGTGGCTCCTTTTTTGAGTGTGTATCTTAAAAGGAAAAACATGTAACCTCAAAGGTAACCAAATATCCAAATCGTGATGCCCAGCATCACACACCCCAAATCTACCTATTCATGAGTTTAACAAAAAGCTTCTTTAGGATACACTGTAAGGCCATTGAGAGGGAGAGAAGTCACCTCTCACAGGCCTAGCCAGCCCACAGGGCCCGCCCTCCCAGTGTGCATGCACACACACACACACACACACACACTCCACCACTTACAAGGAGGCTCTGAGTTTTTAAAAGTAAACTCCACCGTTTCCATTCTTGCCCTGGATTCAACTTTTGAAAAAAGAAACCGTTTTACCGTTTTCCCTACAAATTCCCCCTCTCTGGTCCTCCTCTCGCCTGCACTCCCGCTCCTTCTCCAGCCCTCCCCTTGTTCTGCCGGCCTCCCGGTGGCCCTTCCTTAACTGTGCCCAGGGGCCCAGACTCCCTCACAGGGATGGCTGTGTCCTGTTGGATCTGGGGGAAGGGGAGCAGCCACTCCCAAAGTAGCTGTCCCAGAAACAGGCCCTTCATCCTATTGAAGGGGCTTCCTTTAAGTTATCAGGGCGGCAGCGTAGCTACCATCAGGACATGAAGCATGGCCACGAGGCCAGGCCGTGACAGCAGGAGAGGAAGGCTCCTGTTCCCAAGATCTGCTCCCGGTCCCCTTTCCCAGGGCAGCTGCTGGCCTGTCCCCTCCCCTGCTCTACTTATAAGCAGACCTGTCCTCCATGCCCTGCTTCCTGTCTGACTCTGGGTCCTCTTCCTTGAACTTGCGTTTCCCCAACTCCAGCTTCCACCTCAGCTGCCTTGACTCCCCAACACTTGGTGCAGTGGCAGCAAGGGTGCCCCAGCAGCTGCCACCTAGGGCCACAATGCTGGAATTTCTGAGACAGAAACATCATTGGGACCAATAGAGTAAAAAAAAAAAAAAAATAAATATATATGCAAATATCAACTTTGTATATATTTGCATATATACATTTATATTATAAACACACATACCCTTACAGAGGGCTTCAAAATATATAACAGAAACAAAAGTTTCCAGAAACAATACTTACCTTTGCTACATAGGAGGCACTATGAGATTATCTAGTATTTCCTATTTTATTAAGAACCCCGCTAAATTGATTTCACAACCTGCAGTTGGACAAATCTGGTGCTAGACATCCCTGCAGACAGACCCAAAGTGGGACTCTAGGCAGGGTCTCATGGGTTTCCTTTGGCTCAGCTGAGGTCCTCCTAAGGGCCCAATAAGAAGGGCCTTGGGAGGAACCCAGTTCTAGAAGGCATCGTTAAAAAGAAATTCACTGGCCGGGAATGGTGGCTCACGCCTGTAATCCCAGCATTTTGGGAGGCTGAGGCAGGCGATCACCTGAGGTCAGAAGCTTGAGACCAGCCTGGCCAACATGGTGAAATCCTGTCTCTACTAAAAATACAAAAATTAGCCAGGCATGGTGGTGCACACATAACCCCAGCTACTCGGGAGGCTGAGGCACAAGAATCACTTGAACCTGGGAGGTGGAGGTTGCAGTGAGCCGAGATTGGGCCACTGCACTCTAGCCTGGATGACAGAGTGAGACTCCCATCTCAAAAAAAAAAAAAAAAAAAAAAAAAAAAAAAAAATCACAGCAAAAAGTTAGGACACACAGTCTCTTACCAAGAGAAAATATTTGAAATTTTTGCTATCCATAACTTGGGGTTTGTGACCCACAAGGGGGCTTAGGAGCTGTTAGAGGAGAGGAATCAAAGTTTGTGGTGCTTGCTGAGAGCTGGACAAGGCACCCACTTTATGTCTTTAAATCTTCACAAAAATCTCTTATTGGAGGATTTTCTCCCCTTTTTAGAGAAGAGGAAATGAAGCCTCTGGGAGGCTCAGTACCCTTATCAAAGCCATGTAGCCAGTGAGTGGCTGAGCTGGAATTTGAATCCCAGTCTTCCTTGCATGCAGGCTGTCCACCCTCCTGGCTCTTGCCCACTGTCTCAGGAGGTGAGCTCTCTCTTGGAGCTCCCTCTCTAATTGGGGAGAGGGCATAAGAGGAGGAGAATGCTCTGCCTCGGCATGCAGGGGTGAGTGGCTGCCTGGGGTTGGGTGTGTGTGTGTGAGAGAGATGGGGAACAGGGGCAAGAGGTGTGCCTGGGTGTGAGGAGGGCTTCCAAACATTAAACAAAATATTCCCATTTAAGTATGATTTTCAGTGAATATTCTAGAAAAAGAAAAGCATTCATTTACTACTAGAATTAAGAATGATAATAGTAATATTAATAATATCAAACAGTTACTGAGTACTTGCCCAGTGCCAGGCACTACGCTAAGCCCTTTGCTTGGGTCATCTCATATCTGCTGTTTATTGAGTACCCGCTGTGGGCCAGCATTGAGCACAGGGCCTGGCATCTAGGTGGCGCGCAGCAGATATTGGAGAATGAATGAAAATACCAGGCACAGCACTAGAAACTACACATAAGTATTTCTAAATTAAACAAAGCCCAAGGTAACCTGTGGAATTCCAGCATCTCTCTAAGAGATATTTTCTTCCTTTGGACTATTCCTTCTTCTGAAACTTTTTAAACTGGGGAGATCTACTGTTCTGCAATCTTTCTTTCAGTTAGAACCTCCCCTCCCCACTGCCGCTCAATGCTTCCTCCCCCCACAAGCTTCAGGGTTTTCTTCCCCATTGCCTTTCCATTTCCTGCAGTTTCTCCCTGGAGCCTGTGATTGACATGCCAACACTCCTACACCGTATCTTCATAGTGCCTCCAAACCCACCTTGCCCAGGGTGCATGAGCAACCTGATTGCTCCTTGTCCATGGCAACCCAGGACAAGAAAGAGACAGAAGGATTAGAACCCAAGACTTCTGGACTCCTAAATCAGGACGAGCGACCGACTATGGCCTCAGAAAACCTGGATTCTAGTTCTGCCGTTGCCCGTAAGTCACAGTTCAACCTTCAGAAATCCATTGCACCTTTCTGGGTCCACTTGCCCTCATCTTCAGACGAGGTGGGTGAATTTTCAAGGTCCAGAGTCCCCTCTAAACTGTCAGACACCCAAACACTGCAGCACCCATGACCCCAAAACATCATGCTAACCCAATTCAGCTTTGTATTTTCCTCCTGGCAGCCACCCCCACAGAACTGGAATTTACACATCAGTCAACGTGCTGGAACTCCAGCTTCTTCATGGTGAAACCCTAGTAGGATCCTGTCAGAACCCAGCTCATGACTGAAAGGAGGATAATGATGGAAAAGTTTGGGTTGGATCCTGTCTCACAACCAGAGACAAGCCCCCACCCCCGCAGCTTGCTCTGCCTAGACTGTGGTTCAGTTGACATACTGACAGCCTCCAACCCAGCCCCAGGGTTGGAAAGGGCTCCTGCTCCACCAGCATTGGCTTCGTTTGAAGAGGAACCCACAGACGGAAAAACCGCTCGTGGTCGTGTGTCCTCAACTCCCCTCCCCTTTCTTCCTTGAGAAATGCCCCTTCTTGGTTGGACACCCGTGTGTTCAGGGCACTGCTCTCCTCTCCCCTGCTGGCAGTTCAGTAGCTCTGTCCCAGGTTCTGTCACTCTCCCCTGGGCAGACTCTTCAGGCACTCTGGTCCCTGGAGTAAGCCAAGTGGCATCGACTATCTAGCCTCGGCTTAGGACCCGCTGTGTCCCTGACATACTGTCCATATGATTTCATTTATTCTTCCAGACCCCGTGAAGGCCTTTTCCTTCTCAGCTGACAGAGGGCAGGCCAAGGCTCAGGAAGGTGAAGCACATCTTCCAGCTCAAAAGTAGCACCTCGGGGATTTGAACCCACATTCCCTTGACTCTGAAGCTGCTACTCTGTCAACCATGGGTCTTTCCAGACCCTAAGATTTAAAATCACATGGGGGTTTGGAGTAAAGGCTCCCTTGTTCCTTCATCCTGGAGGACTAAGAGACAAGTGCCCCTCCTCACGTGTTCCTTAGCCCCATTCACTGAGTCTGCAACAGCCAAAAAGTTTGGTCAGCTCCACCGCGGACGCAGCCGGTGGATGTCCGGGGCCCCCGGCACGTATAGCTCCAGGGCGGAGACCAAGGCAATGCAGCCCCTAGCCCCGGGGCGTGCAGCCTCAGCCCCGTTCCTGGCTCGCCGGGCGCCCTGGGAGAGCCTCGCTCTGGAGAGAAGGAGACAGTTACCTTGAAGAGTTGGACTCCCTTCTCCAAGAACTTCAGTCCCATACACTTGGCGAGGCAGCTGGGGGCTCCTGGGGCCGGGAGGCCCGGGTCTCGCTGCGCAGCGAGGGAGACGCTCTGCGCGGGCGCTGCGCACCCCTCCTCCTGCCGGCGTCCTGTCCGCAGATCCCCTCAGGCTGTGGCCGCAGCGGCAACTGCTGGGTTGCGGAGTCCTGGCTGACTGAGGGAATGGACACTGAAAGGTGCCCGGAGACCCTGGCACCCGCGTCAGATGCCGGCCGGCAAGGGTGCTGAGAGGCTGAGAGAGAGAGAGACCTTGAGCAGCGCTGCGCGCGTCCTCAGCTCTGCGAGCCCCCTCTGGAGCGGCGGGGAGGTAGGTGGGCGGGCAGGCGGGCATGGCGCGCTGTGACACATACATAGGGACGGGCGGGGGAGGGGAGGGCCCGCGAAGGGGTGGGGGGCGGGAGGGGGCGAGCGCAAAGGGAAACCCCACCCCCGGGGACCGAGGGGCGGCCGACAGGGGGAGGGGAAGGCAGAGGCGTCTGGAGCGCTCTGGACCCTGGCTCCGGACCGGCGCGCCAATGGGGAAGCCGCCCTGCGCTCAGGGCGCGAGAGGAGCGCTCCTCGAGGCGGCGCGGACCCGGCAGCTCCGGGGCCGGCGGGAGGAAGGCGGCGCGAGAAGGGCTGGAGGGCCCGCGTCTGCATTGCGGTCGGCAGCTCCGCAGTCGGAGGGGCCCGGAAGGGCTGCACCCTCAGAGTATCCCCGAGTGCCCGGACTCTGAGGCCGCCGCGGCCGGACAGGGCTCCCGGGCGCCCGGCGGGGGTCTGCAGCTGAGGCTGGGCACGACGCGATCAAAGGAGGGTGCAACCCCCTACTGTCGGCCACGATTTGGAAAGACTGTCACCGAGGAGCTGGCTGAAAGTTTTTCTGGGGGTGGCGTACACCGGGATGGCAGGGGATGGTGGAGACGGGGAGGTAAGGCGGCAGCAGGGAGGCGCACGGGGAGCTGTGAGCCTCTGGGTCTTCAAATTCCCCAGGAGAGACCAAGGACATCTCATATGGAGCAGAAATTCTCCAGTGTCTCTACAGTACTCTTTAATACTGTTTCCGGGAAAAGGAGTAAAAGAACTAGCAGCTTTTGAATCCCTCCTATGAGCCCATTGTGTAACATCTATTAACATTTCATTTAATTTTTCCAAAGAGCCCAACAAGGTAAATATGGCAACTTCCCACGTGCCCCTAACCAAAGATGTGAAAACTGAGGCTCAGAAAGTGGTGGAGTTCCCTCTTTTAGGTGGGTCTGAGTTCAAGTCCAAGGTCTTGTGCTCTCTGCTACACAGGCTGCTGGTTGAGCCACAGCACTTTCGGAGGACTCAAGCTGGCTGGTGACCTTCAGAGTTCTTGTGGAGGAAGCTGGTGGTGCTTCACACCAGGATGTGGTGGCCAGAGTCAGGATGGTGGTGGAAGCTTCCTGACCCTCTCATTGAGCAAGAAGAGGAAGAAGGGGAATCTTTGGGGGGTTCTCAACTACAGAGATAATAGACCACACTTTAATCAGTTCCTTGATGAAAAGGAACTGAAGTGCCTCGGTTTCCCCAGGGCAACTCCACTGTAATTATCTGGTTATTTTACCGGCCATCTCTGCCTGGGGGCGGGACTGGCCCTGGCCCAGTACATGCTCTGTGAGCCCCCTGTTTCTCCCCTGTCCAGGGCAGTGAAGCCCCATCAGAGGGGGCATAGTGCCCACTCTACCCACCCACCTCTCAGAGCAATGGCTAAAGTGTTCCAGTGGTTGGCCGTTCTTGATTTCACCCATTTTCCACCTGAGCCTATTGAGTCAGGTCTGTAAGTCTTGAAGCATTTAGGACACAGACAAAATGCTGGTGACCAAAGCCCCTTAGGGGGTGATAGTGGCTTCTCTCACAGATAAAGAAATGAGATGAGGCCAGGTGCAGTGGCTCACGCCTGTAATCCCAGCACTTTGGGAGGCTGAGGCGGGCGGATCACGAGGTCAGGAGATCGAGACCATCCTGGTTAACACAGTGAAACCCCGTCTCTACTAAAAAATACAAAAAAATTAGCCGGGCGTGGTGGCGGGCGCCTGTAGTCCCAGCTACTCGGGAGGCTGAGGCAGGAGAATGGCATGAACCCGAGGCGGAGCTTGCAGTGAGCTGAGATGGCGCCACTGCACTCCAGCCTGGGCGACAGAGTGAGACTCCGTCTCAAAAAAAAAAAAAAAAAAAAAAATGAGATGGAATCTTTATAGTTACTGGCCTCAATGCCCGGACCAGGGAGAAATGATCCTCTGGGAAAAAAACAGTCCCTGAAATTCCAATGAGGTCATGGATTCTCATGCCTGTGTTTACCTGATGCCTTGTGGGAGAACAAATTGCTCTCATTTGTAAAATGGGGTCATGTCAACATTCATCCTAGGGCAGGTGGGGTTAACGAAGAACAAGTCAAGGGCAAATATTAATTAGGTGATTTATCTTTGTATTGAAGAGAACAAATGTTTATTGATCATCTGGTTTTGTAATGAGTCTAAGAAACATATATTGGGCACCTATTGTGTGTCAGATGCTGCTTGGTACAGCAGCCTCTCAGATGGATGCCATTCCCATTTACACACTAAGAAACCAAGACTCAGAGGCCACCAAGGCAGTGAATGGGATTGGAGTGCAGGCTGGTATGACTGCACACTCCCTACCCCTAAAAGATACAGAAAACCCAGGATGATGGCAACGCATTTGGACACTTTAAAGACAGTATTCAGAGAGTCAAAGGACGTGTGTGTCAGAAGGCCCTTGGTGGCATACACAGGCTCCTCCTGTCCAACTCAGGAGCTCTGTTCCGGTATAATATTTCTGAAGCTGGTCATCCCTCTTCTGCTAGAATACTTTACAGTTGCCTAATGCCTTTTCCAGGCTGCCCGATGCAATTTGCTGTAACTGGCAATTTCTAACCTCTTGCTGCTCAGAGTATGTTCTGTAGACTGGCAGTGTCTCCTGGGAGCTTATTCAAAATGCAGAATACCAGGTTCCCCAGACCTACTGACTCACAATCTGCATTTTAACAAGATCCCTCCCATGTTGTATATGCCTGCTGAAGTTTGAGAAGCACTGCGCTGACATCATTCAGCAGGTTCTACTCATTCAATCACAAATCACAGAATAAGAGAATCTCAGAGCTGGGAAGATCTCTTGGAGAACTTTAAGGACAACCCTTCATAGAGTATGTCAGTCTTGTCCATGATGTTTCCCTCAAGTAGGACATCAGACTCTGCTTGGATGTGGCCATGAGTTTGACTCCCTTCTGAGGCCACATCCAATTTTTTCACATGGTTCTAGTATTTAGGCAGCTTTCAGCTTTCATAGAAGCTCATGCCCAATACTATGAATTCAGCAGTGAACACGACAGGCCCATTCCCATCTCCCCCCATCCTGTCTCAGGACCTCCTGCCATGTGATAAACCTTTCTATGTTTGGAATCAGTGATCTCAAGTCTCTCCCTTCTCCCTCTTCTCCTTTTGTATTGGGGCATCCTCTCTCCTTCTATCCTTCTTCATCTGTCTCCATCAGCGGACCTCTACCCTGATCCATTAATCTTCTTTAAGCAGGTCTGGACTTCCCGTGTCTCATATAAAGAGTGATTCAGAACTGAACGCACTCTCCCTGTTGGAGTGCTCAGTCCAGAGGAGAGCTCACCTCAACAACCCGGGTCCTATGCTTCTGATAATGCAGCCAACATTTATGTGCTTTTATGACAGCCTCATCATGACTCATTTGGAGCCTGCAGCCACCTCAGACTTCCTTTCCACATGTGCCGCTGCCACCTAGCATCTCCTTTGGCTTATCCTGGTACAATGGGTTTTTCTAATCCAAGTGTGGGGCTTCATTTTTGCTTCTATTAAACATTACACTAACTAATTCAGTTTACTACTTCAGATCATCTTGGATTCTGACTCTATTATTCGATGTGTCTGCCATTCCTCTTAGCAGCAGACATTCTACAAAGTTAACTAGTGTGCCACTTCTATGTTTTCACTCAGGCTGTTCATAAAAATATTGCCTGGGACGGAGATTAGGGCTGAGTTCTAGAGCAGAGCACTAGAGACAGCCCTCCTGGAATGAATGACATAATTCGATATTCCAGTTATAATGGCTGTGTAACAAATCACCCCAAAACTGAGTGTCTTAAAACAGTAGTTATTTAATATCTCTTATGGTTTCTATGGATCAGGAATTTGGGAGAAACTTCACCAGGCAGTTCTGGCTTGGACTAGCTCATGAAGCTGTAGTCAGATGTCAGCTACAGCTGCAGTCAGCTGAAGGCTTGACTGGGGCTTGAGGATCCATGTCCAAGGTGGGTCGCTCACGTGATTGGCGAATTGGTGCTGGCTGCTGGCCAGTGACCTCATTTCATCTCCATAGGGCCTCCCAATGGAGCTGCTTGAGTGTCCTCATGACATGGCAGCTGGCTTCCACCACAGTGAGTGACACAGTGAGTGTAGTGCTTCTGTGTCATAGTTTTGGAAGTCCCACACAGGGCCAGCCCTGAACTAGTATGGGAGGGTCATACAGGGTGTGAATACCAGGGGATGGGGATCACTGGGGGCATCTTTGAGGCTGGCTTCTATACTCCATTAAACTAACTCACAGAACATGGCCAGTCCCCCCATCCATCTGACTTATTACCATGGAGTGCTTATTTCTGTCCCATACATGGGGACGCCATGAAGGTACCTTGCTAAGTCCCAATATAAGGTGCTTGCAGAATTCCTCTGAAGCAATCATTCCAAACTCTTTTTACAAGTGAGTGGCCCAATTCTGCTCTCTAGAGCAACACAGTCTGTCCCCATTTCAACAGGGGCAGCCTCCAGTTAGTGCAGGAGGATTCTCACATCACTCTTCATGTCTCTCCTCACAAGGTCTTTGACTGTTTCCCAAGGGAGTGTTCTTCTGGAGTTTGCTTCTGGATTCCTCACTCTGTGCGAACCTTGTTTGTGGATGCCCCTCAAAAATTCAATGCCCGGCATTAGATGCACAAGCCCAGGTGTGGACTGATCAGAGGGGAGCCAGGACAACTCTTTTCTCTAACCATTTGGATATTCTGCTCCTACTGGTGTGGTCAAACATCGTTGAGTTTCAGAACTACATCTCACTGTTGCTTGATATTTAATCTTGCAGGCCATTAAAACTAAGACTGTTTCCATGCTGGCCCCCATGAAAGGGATTCCTGTGTATCTCAAGCAACAAAGAGAGTTGTGGAGCGAGGAGATTCCCTGTGTAATCAGGAGCGTTGGATGTGAATCCCAGATCTGGCATGGGAACCTTGGGTGAGTTTCTTAACCTCTCTGGATTTTGGTTTCACATCTGTAAAATGGAGCTATCTTATGGAATTGTTGTGAGAATTAAAATAAGATATGGAATGTCAGCCCCTAGTAACTGATCTGGCTCAAGGTGCAAGGATGGTTAATTTTCTTCCTTCCCCCTAGCCCCTGCAATTTGGTGTGCCTGAGTAAGTACATTCTCTCCTGTGTACTGTTTTCTGTGTTTGTAAAAGAAGCTAAAAATACCCACCTCATAGGAGTGTGGCAATGATGAATACTATATGTAATATGTGTAGAGAATGTTGTGATCCTTTTTGGAAGCAAAGGGCCATAGAAACATGATATAGAAAAGCCTCTTATAGCAGAACTGGGCCAGGGAGTGGAGTCTAGTGAGAACTAGTGGAACACTTGAAAAGTGCTGTTTTATTACTTTAACACTGTACAAATGGCAAAGTAGGAGGGAAATGTTATAATAAAGAACATGGAGACAGTTAATGAAACACTCACAAGCCCCCACGGGTCTGTGTGGAATAATGATGTACTGTAACAGGAAAGTGCTGTGTCACCAAAGACATAGAAATTGAAGGGCATGTTTAAGGAAACCCTCTTAAAGCTTCAGTTTCGATTTTTTTTTTTTGAATTCATAGCAGATTCTTATTTTTAGTAAAACCCTGCCATCTATAAAAGAGGAAATTATGGCAAGCATTTTACTTATTACTCACTAGTGGTTTTTTTTTATCATTGAGAGTACTCAGTGAGTGATGCTGAGTGGAATGTTATGTATCACCATCATCATCAGCATCTGTCCCATCACCATCATCACCACCATCATCACCATCACCATCATCATCATCATCATCAACAACTTTTTCTAAGCAAGTCTGGAATAAGAAGAGAAGTAGGAGGATTTAGGCTTTGTACTTCCCGGCAGCCCCAGCCTCTGACGCTCATGCAATCCTGCTCACCTTCTCTCCCTGACCCCAAACCCTAAGGGGCTCCCACACTCCAGATCGTAGCTGGCTCTTCTCTATTCGTTTCCTTATTCCAGCCATTAGAGTCTTTTCAGACTGGCTTCTCAACCTTTGTCGCATTGGGCTTGATATTTTTAGTTTCTTTCAGTGGTAAATATTAGATTATTCAGAAAAATTGTTGTCCCAGATTTCCACACATGATGGTATAGATACAGAATATACACTTATAAAATAAGCAAAAATGATATCTCATGAACATTTGCTAGAATTGAAATAGAAGAGGTACAGACAGCAACCCCATAGCTTAAAAATGATCTGCTAAGACATGGGCACGACTTTCCCCACAAAACTTGGCACTCATTTGATATTACAGTGCGGGCGAATAGTCTTCCTGACATTTTAGTGGTTGTTATTGCTGTATTTTTTTTTTTTTAGTGCGTATTCTTTTAAGGGGAGAAAATGAAGAATATGTAAGGAAAAAAATCAGTATCTAGCTGGGTTACCTTTTATTCTTAGGACATTTACTTGTTAGCATTACAGTCTTAAAATAGCCATCTACCAAATACATTACCAACAGGCGTTTCCAAAATGCTGAGAGTACTCTATCTAGTCTCAAATTCTCAAGTTCAGAAACATGGAATGCCAGTTCCTCCACGGGCTGACACAGCCTCATCATGATGGCCATATTTATTTACTTATTTATTGTAGTAAAATATACATAACATAAAATTCATCATTTAAACCATTTTAAGAATACAGTTCGGTGCCATTAAGTACATTCACATTGTTGTATAATCATCACTATTATCCATCTTCAAAACTTTTTTCATCTTCCACAGTGAAAACTATGTACCCATTTAATAATAATTCCTAATTACCCCTACCCTCTGCCTGTAGCCACCACCATTCTACTTTCTGTCTCTATGAATTTAACTACCGTCAGTACCTTATGTAAGTGGATTCGCACCAAATTTGTCTTTTCGCGACTGGCTTATTCACTTAGCATCATGTCTTCCAGGTTCAGTCATATTGCAGCATATGTCAGGATTTTCTTCCTTTTAGGGTAACACTTATTGAGCTCTTACTGCATACCAGGCCTTGCGCTATGCGCTTCAACAGACTTCACAATCACCCTATGAGGTAGGGACTCTCACTAACTCCATTTCACAGATGAAGAAACTGAAGACAGGAATGTTTAGAAAGCTGCCTGATATGGTTTAGCTCTGCGTCCCCACCCAAAACTCACGTTGAATTGTAATTCCCAATGTTGGGGGAGGGACCTGGTGGAAGGTGATTGGATCATGGGGGTGGATTTCCCCCTTGGTGTTCTCGTGATAGTAAGTGAGTTCTCACAAGATCTGATGGTTTAAAAGCGTGCAGCGCCTCCCCCTGCAAGCTCTCTCTCCTGCCCTGCAATGGTAAGCTGTGCTTGCTTCCCCTTCGCCTTCCACTATGACTGTAAGTTTCCTGAGGCCTTCCCAGTCATGCTACCTGTACAGCCTGCAGAACCGTGAGTGAATTAAACCTCTTTTCTTCATAAGTTACCCAATCTCAGGTAGTTCTTTACAGCAGTGTGAAAACAGACTAATACAGTGCTCTACTAGTTAGCAATGGTCGCTAACTAGTAGAAGCAGGGATCTAACCCAGGCCACCTGGTTCCAGAGCCTTCATACTTTAAAACTTTTAGGCCAGGTGCAGTGGCTCAAGCCTATAATCCCAGCACTTTGGGAGGCCGAGGTGAGTGGATCACCTGAGGTCAGGAGTTAAAGACAAGCCTGACCAACATGGAGAACCCTCGTCTCTACTAAAAATACAAAATTAGCCAGGCATGGTGCCGCATGCCTGTAATCCCAGCTACTCAGGAGGCTGGGGTGGGAGAATCGCTTGAGCCTGGTGGGGCAGAGGTTGCGGTGAGCCAAGATCGTGCCATTGCACTCCAGCCTGGGCAACAAGAGCAACACTCCATCTCAAAATAACAACCATTTACTGAGTACTTACTACATACCAGGGACTAAGCTAGGCACTGTGCCAACATATTCCCCTCCCTCTCTTCCTTTCTTTTATAATATGTAATATATATAAAGTGCATCTGAAGTGTACAACTCAGTGAACAACATTGTAGTCACACCCAGGTCAATATGAAGAACGTTTCTAGCTCCTTTGAAGATCCCCCTACCCCAGGGCGACCACTATTCTGACCTGACTGATAGATCAATTTTGTCTATTTTTGAACTTGATTGGATGTTATTTTCCCAGGTGTACTCCTTTGGGTCTGGCTTTCACTCAAACTGGAGGTCGTAAGTCCCATTCATAGGGCAGCACTAACTAGCCAGCTCCCACTGAATGTTGGCACCAGGAACTCAGGCTCACTCTTGCTACATCATGTTGTTTCTGCAGTAGCAGTAGTTATTATTTTTTCTTTGGGAAACCAAACATCTGGATTTTTATGTAAAATCAGATGATTATTAATTTAAAAATTTAAAATATGGCATGTGCCAACACATTGAAGGGCACGTGCAATGACTGCATCTGCAGGTGGTGAAATAATTCTATGGTGACAGCAGTGAGAGTGGACAGGAAGGGACAGGAATCACAGATGGCCTCGAACTTCTGAACCTGAATGATTGACAGAGGTGGAGTTGCTGCAGCAGCAACAGGAAAGTGGGGAACTGGGAAGCATCTGGCTTGGGGACAAAAGATGGAGCGGGAAGTGGTTGGCTTGGGGAGAAAAGACGGAGAGTTTAGTTGTAAACAAGTTGGGTTTTTAGAGGTAGAGGGACATGCAAGGGGAGGCAGCCAAACGGCAGAGAAATGTGGGTCTGGAGTTCAGGGAAATTATTAACCTAAGGTAAGAATGGAGCATTAAGCTGGGTGCGGTGGCTCTCGCCTGTAATCCCAGCACTTTGGGAGGCCGAGGTGGGTGGGTTGCTTGAGCCCAGGAGTTCGAGATCAGCCTGGGCAACAGGGCAAACCCCATCTCTACAAAAAATACAAAAATTAGCCAGGCATGTTGGTGTGCGCCTGTAGTCCCAGCTATTCAGGGGTGCTGAGGTGGGAGAATTACTTGAGCTTGGGAGGTCAAGGCTGCAGTAAGCAGAGATCATGCTGCTGCACTCCAGCCTGGGTGACAGGGTAAGATTCTGCCTCAAAAAAAAAAAAAAAAAAAAAAAAAAAAAAAAAAAAAGAAGAAGAAGAATGGAGCATTAAATTGTATTCAACAAATACTAAAATATATCTTAATTGCATACTAATTAAGGGAGAAAATGGAAGCGGCAGAAAAGATGAAGAAAGGGAGGCTACTGGATAAAAATGTAAGGATGCTGAGAGAAACAGAGAGATCTAGAAACATAGGGAGGGAATGCCAGAGACCCTCACACACCCAAGAAAAGGTGCTGCATGTGAGGAGGTTCTAGAGAAAAAGAAACAGACATTGTCAAGCCATGAACTTTTATCGGGCAGACAGCTAGAGTTTAATTGCATGACAACTGCATCTTGTTGTGGCTTCTAGGACTTTGTGGCCAATGAACTTCATAAACAGTTGCATTTTTTGCAGCTCTGTGCATCAGTGAGGCTGGAGCTTCTTGGCGCTTACTCCCAGACCCAAGGAAATGAGATCAACTACGAACTTGGGGATCAGGTCCACCCTGAAGTCCCATATCAAGTCAGAAGTCCAACCCCCTAAAAGTGACGCCAACCTTCCTGAGGATCCCTGGCTTAATAAGGGTCTTGTGTAGTCTGGTCTGGAATGTACAGGGCCGTTAGAGCCAGTTTAACCTTTGAAGGATGAAGGCAAAGAGAGGAGATATGTGTTGAAATTCCCTCAGCAGGAAGATACTTTCTTGTTACCCCTTCTTGCCTCCTGTTTTACACAGTTGGAGAGCTAGCACCAATTTGTCCTGCTGTATTGCCTGTAGAGTAAAACCCTCCACCAGGTTTAAGTTGTGTGTGTGTTAAAGAAACAGTAGGCATACAGCTATCAAAGGGACATACACAATGTAATTAGGAAGCAAAAAATTGACAAATCAGAGTGACTTAAAGCCTCTTAAAACCCCATCTGTACAAAAAATACAGAAATTAGCCAGGCATGGTGGCGCATGCCTGTAGTCCCAGCTATTCAGGGGGCTGAGGTGGGAGAATTATTTGAGCTTAGGAGGCTAAGGCTGCAGTAAGCAGAGATCATGCCTCTGCATCCCAGCCTGGGTGTCCAGAGTGAGATTCTGGACAGATATTGGGCATTTTTGTCCAATAGCCTCCTTTTCTTCACCTTTTCTGCCTCTTAAAGCCTTAATGAGCAAATACGTAAGAAAATGAATACCCAGCAAAACTCACTGATAAAGAGGAGACAGATGGCAGATATGGAGTAGAGAATGGCTAGATTGGACTGGGGCTAATCAGGTAAGGCTAAGGGAGCAAGAAAAGTCCATGAATTACCTGGGGGATAAATAAGTAGAAATGACACTGGAGGGGCAGAAGGGCTTCCTCCCAAAGCACCCCCAGTCTGAAAATCAGTTTTTCCCTGTGCCCAGGTGAGCTGGGTCTCACTCCCTGTCTGAATCTCACACGCATGCATTTTCTCCCTATCCCTGGCCCCTCTGCATGCCAAGGTTGGAAACGCAGCTTTTCCAGAGTCAAAAGTCAGAACACAAGGCACCTATTCACCCTGCTGGGTTTGAAATTCTCCTCCGAAATTCCTTTAACGGCAACGCCTTCTCTCAAGTACTCTGTGCATCTTTTCAAATTTCAGACATAAACAGCGCCGTGGCCCCGCCTGGCAACCCCCTCTCACTCTCCTGATAAAAATAGAAAGGGCTGAGGTGGGGAAAGCCGTGGGCACAGTGGGGGTTTTGTGGATCAGCTGTTTGCACGAGTGTTCCTGACCCTCTTTGCCTATTTTGGGGAGGGGTGTCTCGGGGGGGGAGCTTCGAGCTGGATTCCCGGAGGATTTGTCATCCCTGGCACCTTGGCCCTTCCATTCTGGACTTGAGACACATCTCTGTGGTTGTGTGTTTAACTCAGTGTCCCAGGGAGAAACACGTTTACCTGTGGTTATTGGCTTGGGTGTCAACTCCGGTAGTTGTGGGGGATGGACATGGTGGGGAAGGAGCGCAGGGTAGTGTTGTTTGCACAAGCCATTGGTATGGAAACGTTTGCTGGACCCTCAATTGTGCATGGTGGTGTGAGTTTAAGTCAAGACAGGCACCACGACCCTATGATCAGGTGAAGGGCTTTTAGAGAGTTCGTTCCTGCTGTACAGAAGAGGGTGAGTGAGAAGTAGTAAACTGGGAAGTTTGCTGAGCTGGGTCTGATGAGAGCTGTTGTAGTTCCAACCACATCATTTACCAGGGATGTGAGCTTGGGCCTCAGTTTCCTCTTCAGTGAAAGGAAAATTGCAGTGTGCCCATTGAAAGATGTAAGATGAGATCCTGTCGCTTCTCTGCTTGTAACCACCTTGTGGATTGGGGTTGCACTCAGGACACCAACCATAAGGCCTGACTGACCCGGCCCTGCCTGCCTCCCTCCCCTCATCTCCTTTATCTCCTTACCCATCTCCCTTGCACTTCCCCTTGCTCTTTTCAGGATAGCACTACCTCATCTTCACATTGTCCTTTAAATATCAGAAGCCTTCCCTGACCCACCCCCACCTCTCCTCTGCCTCCGTCAACCTCTGTTACAGTGCCTCCTTCCCTCCTAGCCCAGATCAGTTTGCTATTCACTGGTTTACTGTCCTCCCTCCCTCCCTCACCAGATTGTGAGCTTCATGAGGGCAGAGACACATGTGCCCAGCTCCCATCACAGTGTGTGACACATGCAGTCCCTCAATGAATATTTGTTGAATGAATGAATAGGTCTATTTTTTTCTCTTTGTGTGCCCTGTGTCTGGCACATTTAGATACTCTGTGGGTGAATCATAATAACTCACATGCACTGGGCACCATGCTAGGCATTGTTCTAGCATACACTTTATGTCTAGCAACTCATTCAGTAACCATAACAACGTGATGGTTTGTTAATACCCATCACAAATCACTCCTTTTTGTTTTGTTTTGTTTTGTTTTGTTTTGAGACAGAGTCTCCCTGTGTTGCCCAGGCTGGAGTGCAGTGGCGCGATCTCGGCTCACTGCAACCTCTGCCTCCTGGGTTCAAGCAATTCTCTGCCTCAGCCTCCCGAGTAGCTGAGATTACAGGCGCCCACCACCATGCCTGGCTACTTTTTGTATTTTTAGTAGAGACGAGGTTTCACCATGTTGGCCAGGCTGGGTCTCAAACTCCTGACCTCATGATCCACCCGCCTCAGCCTCCCAAAGTGCTGGGATTACAGGCATGAGCCACCGGGCCCGGCCCCATTGCTGTTTTATACAAAAAGAAAACAGAGGTCCAGAAAGGTGAAGCAGCTTGCTTAAGATCACACTGCTAGCAAGTGGCAGAGCTGAGACTCAACACCAGGCAATTTGATTCCAGAACCTGTGCCTTTAATCCCTCACCATCCTGCATGAGTCATGGAGTCAGTGAAGGGGAATGACTAGCTCATTGCAGGTCTCATAAACGTTCATTTATTTCTTCTCCCCTCCCTACCCACTTGATTGAAAAGATCAAGTTTAGTCTTTCTGAGATGTAGTAAAGATGAGGTAAAGTATATAATGGGAATGGGCAGGGAACGCATGGGAACTCCAGGGGTGGATGGTTGAGGTCTTAGTAATGATTAGCCAGCCTCTATCCATTAGGGGATGCTGGGGTTGGGAGCTGTTTCAATGACAGAAGAGAAGGATGGATTCTATAGGCAAAGGCCATGGCCTGAGGCTTGAGCTCACAAGGGTTGGGAGAAAGGAAGAAGGCTAGAAGCCACATTCTTCATGACATAGCAAGTTAGAGAGTTGATGGGAGAACTAGAGTCACACTAGGATTCACTGGGACATGAGGCTGAAGACAGTGTGCCAAGGGAGACTTCAGATGAAGACCCATAGGCAGGAGCTCTCCGTGGCCAAAGAGAAACCATGGAAGAGGCCAAGTTGGTCTGTCTTTAGTCAAAGCAGGCAAGAAATGCCAGTACTTTGGAGTCTGATGTCAGACACCAGTTCCTGTGTCACAGCTCAACTCCTGGGACTCCATGGACAAGTTGGGCTTTGCCTCCTATGGCAGTCTAACCCTCACCCTGACCCCCACTGGAATCCACTGAATCCCGAAGAGCTGGCATCTCAGGCTCAGAGAACATCATCCACCTGGAGTCCACGCTGGGTTGGCTTCTGAGATACCTTTCTCTGTTGTTGTGTTAGGACTGAGGCAGTGGCTTGGACCCAAAGTTAGAAGTAGGTGATAGGGAAATAAGATTAGAGGGGGTCCCTGGAATTGGGCGATACTGAATGTGTGCAGCTCTGGTTGGCCTTTGACTCATATTCCAATGAGGACAGGCTAGGTTATGCTGCAGTAATAACAGCCCCCAAATCTCAGTGACTTGAAATAACAAAGGTGTCATTCTTGCCCATACTCATGGCCAAGAGAAAAGGCTGGGAGCTTTGCACCAGGTCAACATCATCTTCACTCCAGCACAGGCTGATTGGAGCAGCCACCATCTGGAACACTGCTGGTTGCCACGGCAGAGGGAAAGAGAACTCTGGATGCGCATGCATCAGCAATTAAATGCTCCAGGTCATAGGTGGCACATGACACTTCTGGTTAAAATTCATTGGCTAGAACTAGCCATATGACTCCATCCAACTAATGTGGAAGAGAAAGTGCAATCCTATGTGTCATATGAGTGAAAAGCTGAAATATTGTGAACAGCCTCAATTGCTATCTCTAGTCAGTTTCCCAGTGGTGGAATAAGGTTTGGGCTCCACTTGGCTATTTCAGTCACTGGGTTCCCTTCTTTAGGGGTCCGAATGTTCCCAGAGTATGTGAGGGTCATAATGGTGCACTGTGAGGCCTGGCTGACCCCATCACTGGGTCCCTGCTGCCAGAATAGCCCATCACACCGTGATGGGGGCCCTGGACCTTTGGTGGAGCCCCATTTAGTGCCCAGTTTGCCCATGGTCTAGGCAAAGAGAAGAGGGCAGCCTCCTTCCTGTGACTGTTCCACACCAGGGCTTAAGACATGTTCTAATTCGAAATCTTTCAGTTAACGTGGTGAGTTCAGGGAGCTGGCCAGGGTGAGGTTTCCTCCTAGTCCTAGGATTGTTAGCTCCTCAGAAGGCCCCATTCCTCCTCCCAGCTTTATTCCTTGTCTCCTGGGACCAGATATCAGAGACCACCAAGCTCTCCAAAAGCCAGAGGCATCACAAAGAGGTGGTTGTGGCCCTGCAGGCTGCAAACTTCGCATCTTGGGACCCTGTACAGGCATGACTACCCATCTAACCAATGGGGAGCTCTCCTCACTCCATGAGGATAGATACAGGCAAAGAATGGAGAATCTCATTGTGAGAACAAAGAAACCCACCCAGAGGCATTCCTGGAGTACACAGGGCTCAACATGCCGGTCATGGCTTGTAAATAGCTCTGGGAAGTCTGCCCTTCCTCACTCGGCAAAGGAGGGAGGGGTAGGGCTACTTACTGGGAGTTGGGGAAGAAAAAAGCTAAGAGATTCCAAGTTGTCTGTCTTATGCAAGGCACATAGGACCAAATCCAGGGTCTTGTGCTGGGATCAGAGTCTGAGAAGGTTTAAATTGCTTCATTTTTGGTCCAGAGAGGCCCTGGAGCCGTGGCCTGGGTCCATCCTTGTGAGTTCAGGAGTTGAGTAGTGATGGCCTAGGAAGAGCCAGGGATGGGGAATGGAGGTGGGGCTGAGGAGCCAGGTCATAGGAGAAGGCCTAACCACCAACAGTGTGCCTCTGCTGTGGAGGGCAGGGACCATCTGCAAAGCCCATAGAACTAAATGGATATTTGAATTATGTCCAGATTCAGGCTATTATGAATAAAGCTGTTATGAACAAGTGTGTGTGCGTGTGTGTGTGTATTTTTATTTCTCTTGGGTGATTGTTAGTTTATATGATAAGTATATCATATAAATATAGTACATATCCACATACTGTATTTCTGTAGAAGTTTAAGAGAAACCAGAGTCAGAAAAGACACAGAAGGGACCAAAGAGTCGGGCCAAAGAGGTTGAGCCCTTGGAATTTGAATGTCTGGCTGGAGCTGTGGATTGGGATCTGAGGGTGGAATAGTCAAGAGAAGGGACAACCAGGCTGGTTCTCTGCAGGAGGAGCCTCCCCAGGGTGCCTTACTGAAGGCCATTCCTTACTGAAGGAATGGGGCCTTCTGAGGAGCTAACAATCCTGGGACTAGGAGGAAGACTTGGCCTTCAGTAAGGAAAGTCTTATTGTTGTTGGGGCTTTGCTGATGAAGAATCTAGGGAAGGGATTGGCATGGCTGGCACATGGCCCAGCTTGGGCAAAAGACAGAAAGACAGGAGGCAGGGAAGAATGCCTGGAGAGAGGCCATCCTAAGTGAGCTTGACTCAGATAGGGAGGACCAAGGGGAGGACAGAGGACTCAGGGAGGACCAAGAGGACATGAACAGGAGGCAGCTGGTGTTGACTGTTCCGTGTGTCAAAATCCTTCTCCATCATCAGGGCCCAGCTTGAATGCTGTCCCATCCAGAGAGCTGTTGCCAGTCTCTGGGTCAAAATTCACCTTCCTCTGTGATTCTATACCTGTCAGTTCTTATCATAGCTGCGTTGGGCTGGAGTGAGTTGTGGGCATGTGTCTTTCAACAGCCTGAACTTACAGTGGGCAGGACTTCACTGCAGGACATCCCCAGCTCTGCACCTGGCACTTGGGTATTTGTGGAACCAAAGGGAAGGCAGCAGGATGTGATAGGCCCTTTCTCCAACTTCCAGAGCACTCTTTATCCAGTGAGGTTCCAGGACCACCTCCTGCACAGGCACCTGGGCTGTTTATTTAAAATGCACCCTAGACTTGTCAAATGGGACTTTCCAAGATTGGTCCCCCAAATCTACATTTTTTTTTGCTTTCTTTTAAAATGAATTCTATTTGTGTATAATAAAATACACTCATTGTAAGGGTACAGTTTGATGAGTGTTGATAAACTTACACAGTCATGGAACCATCACCACCATCATAACATAGAGGACTTCCTTCCCAACAGAAAGTTCCCTCATGCCATTTTGCAGTCAGTCACCTCCACCTCCTTGGCCCCAGGAAACCACTGCCTTTTGTTACAGCAGATTAGTCTTATTCCTTCTAGAATTTCATGTAAATGATATCATTCAATGTAGTGAGTTGAATGGTGGCCCCAAAGATGATATGTCCTATTCCTGGAATTTGTAAATGTCACCTTCTTTGAAAAAAGTGTCTTTGCAGATGAAATTAAATTCAGGATTTTGAGATGAGGAGATAATTCTAGACTAGCCAGGTGGGCCCTAAATGCCATCATAAGTGCCCTTATAAGAGAGAGGTAGAGGGAGGGTCAACACCACACACAGAGAAAGGATAGGCTATGTAAAGATGGAGGCAGAGATTGGAGTGATGCAGCCACGAGCTAAGGAATGCCAGGGAAGGCTGCAGCCACCAGAAGTCGGAAGAGGCAAAGAACAGGTTCTCCTCCACAGCCTCCAGAAGCAGTGTGGCCCTGCTGACACCTTGATTTTGGACTTCTGGCCTCCAGAATGGAGAGAATAAATTCCTGTTGTTTTGAGCCAACAAAAGTGTGGTTATTTGTTATAGCAGCCCCAGGAAGCTAATACATACTGTATGCATGTACTGTATTTCCTGCATCTAATTTCTTTTCCTCAGCTGGATTTTAATATTCTTCCATATTATATGTATCTATAGTTCATTTTCAAATTACTGAGTAGTATTTCATTGTATGAAATCGCTTACTAATTTCACCTGTTGATGGATATTTGAATTATGTCCAGATTCAGGCTATTATGAATAAAGCTGTTATGAACAAGTTGTATGTGTGTGTGTGTGTGTGTGTATATGTGTGTATGTGTGTGTATTTTTATTTCTCTTGGGTGATCGTTGGTTTTTGTGATAAGTATATGTTTAATATTTTAGTAAGAAACTACCAAATAGTTTTCCAAACCGATTGTACCATTTTGCATTTACTTCACGTTCTCAGCAATACTTGATTTTGTCAGTCTTTTAAATTTTGGTTACTTGAATGTATTCAGGATTTTGAGATGAGGAGATAATTCTAGACTATCCAGGTAGGCCCTAAATGCCATCATAAGTGCCCTTATGTGGTTTTAATTTCTTCCTAATGACTAATGGTGTTGAGCATCTTTTGTTGTACTTATTGGCCATTCGTATATCTTCTTATTGAAATATTTGTTAAAATCTTTTGCTCGCTGTGTGTGTGTTGGGGAGAGGGGGTACATTGCTTATCTTCTTGTTGATCTTTAAGAGCTCTTCTTGTATTTTGGATACAAGTTCTTTATTGACTATGAGTATTGCAAATACTTTCTCTCAGTCTATGGTTCTCCTTTTTATTTTCTTAATAGTGAATTTTAAAGAAAAGTCTTTAATTCTGATAACATTCAGACTTTCATCTATTTCCCTTTATAATTAGTGGGTTTTTTTTGTTCCTACCTAGAAAATCAATGCCATAAAGATTTATTTTTGTGACATCAAGGTCACAAATTTTTTTCTGTTTTCTTTGAGAAGTTTTATAGTTTTAACTTTTGTGTTTAGGTCTATGACCCATTTTGAGTTACTTTTTGTGTTTGGTGTGAGATAAGAGTTAAGGTTCTTCTTTTTCTTACAGATATTCAATTTTCTAGTACCATTTGTGGAAAAAATTATCTCTTCCCCATTGAATTGCCTTGGCATCATTGTTGAAAATCAAGATATAGGTCTGTTTCTGGACTCTCTATTCTGTTCTATTAATGTCTATCCTTATACCAATAACACACTCTCTTGATTGTTGTAGCTTTGTATTTTGCAGTTTGTCTCAAAATAAGTAGGGTAAGTTCTTTTTCAAAAACTGTTTTGAACATACATTTGTATATAAATTTTTAAATTAGCTTAACAGTTTCTACAAAATGCCTTCTGAGATTTTGATTGGGATTGAGTAGAATACATTTGGGAAAATGGACATTGTAACAAATATGATATATCTCTCTATTTGTTTAGGTTTTTTTAAAAAAAAATTTCTTAGCAGTGTTTTGAAGTTTTCAGAGTATAGACGTATTGTATGACCTAAAATTTCAAATGTTGCCTTGATATCTTTGAGCCTCACAGGGCCTCAAAGTCCTAACCATGAGTTCCCTTGCTCTACCAGCTATGCCTCCCACCCCACCCAGCAGGAAAGACTCCCTACCTGGCCAGCTTCCCCTGCTGGATCAGCCAGACCAGCTGCACCCCACCAGATCCTCAAGCTAACAGGCTTCAGTTCCCTACCAGCCTGTGGACTTGTTCAGACAAATCAATCACATCCTTCTGTGGGGACCAGGGGGTATCTCATCTTCTTTGTTAGAAAGCCTGCCTCCCACAGCCCCTGCTGGTTCTCTCTGTTTCCAAGTGTCAACCCTGCATGCCCCTGCATGGCATGTGGTGTCCTTCTCTCCTGGGCTGTGAGTCTATATGACTAAAAAATTGCTGTCATCTCATCTGTTCAGTGTTGGGTGCTATGTGTTTAACCATTTCATACTTTTTTTTTTTTGAGATGAAGTCTTGCTCTGTCACCCAGGCTGGAGTGCAGTGGTGTGATCTCGGCTCACTGCAAGCTCTACCTCCCAGGTTCATGCCATTCTCCTGCCTCAGCCTCCCGAGTAGCTGGGACTACAGGCACCCACCACCACGCCCGGCTAATTTTTTGTATTTTTTAGTAGAGACGGGGTTTCACCATGTTAGCCAGGATGGTCTCGATATCCTGACCTCGTGATCCACCTTCCTCGGCCTCCCAAAGTGCTGGGATTGCAGGTGTGAGCCACCGCGCCCGGCCCACCATCTCATACTCTTTAGGGCAAGGGATCCTTCTCTCAGTAACAGGGTAAATAGGAGGTGGTCAGAACAACAGGTCTTATCTGTCTTTTGTTAAATATATCCCTAAAAATATTTATTTTAAAACATTTTGGTAAAATATACATAACATAAAGTTTATCATTTTGACCATTTTTAAATGTACGGCCCAGTGGCAGCAAGTACATTCACATTGTTGTGAAACCATCACTATCATCCGTCTCCAGAACTTTTTCTTGCAAAACTGAAACTCTATATCATTAAACAATAACTCGCCATTCTTCCAGCCTCTGGCAACCACCATTCTACCTTTTGTCTGTGAATATGACTCTCTAGCTACATCATGTTCATCTGTATTGTAGCATGTGTCAGAATCTTTTTCCCTAATAATATTGCATGGTATGTACGTGCCACATTTTATTTATCCACTCATCTCTCAAAGGATCATTTTTTTTTTATGCTATTGGATAGTATTACTTTTGAGATTTCTTTTCCCAAATGGTTTGTTGCTTAGATCTGCATTTTTACTAAGCACCTCTGGTGATCCTTATGCCTGCTAAAGTATGAGAACTTCTGATTGCAGAGCTGTGGTTCTTAATGAGAATATGATTAATAATACGCCAATGCAAGGGCCTCACCTTCAAAGCACCTGACTTAAAGTACCCCAATTAAGCCCGCAAACTTGTATATTTTGAAAAAACAAAACTTCCTAGTAGACTAAGAGCTGGTGATTCTTTGCTTAAGAACAGTGGACACATCTCCTATTTTCATTCATGTGTTCATTAGACACATAATGACAAACTCTTCTGTTGGACTCTGAGATACCACAGTCAACAGGGATTAGCAGAGTCAGGTAGATAAACCAATCGGCCATTGCAGCCCCAGGTGTGGGGCGCAGATGAGGGTTGGGAGAGCCTTAGGGGCAGAATGGATAAATTTTGTGGTCCTAGCTGTCATTATGGCTTCTGCAGTTTGTGGATCTAAGGGGGCCTCTCTTTGTCCTACAAACATCCCCATGAGACCTGGCTACACTCCCATGCTGGTTGGACTGTGAGCATGAGGTTAAGACTGCATGTTAAGTCCCTACTGTTGTGAACTTACTGGCTTTGTCTTGGGACAGCCACGTCACACTGCCTCCAGATGCCCTGTCCCTAGTGGAAAGTTTTGGTGTCTGGAGGTACAGAGGCAGCAGCTCTGTGGGCTCTGTTGGAGTTCAGTGACCGCTGAGCTGTCCACATAATTTGGTCTCAGTCCACCTTGCCCTGTTTGTTTGCCATCTGGGTTGCTTCTCCTCATAGGATTGACTGTCCCTCATGCCCAATTTCACACCACACCTGAAGTCATTTGGCCTTTCTTCCCTGCCCTCCTTCACCTGATCAGTGCTTCTGGGAATGTTGTGCAGCGTGATTGCTCAAAATGTGCAAACCCAGCTAAACGGCCAAAGCATCCAGGCCCGAGAGGTTAACCCAGCTCAGCTTTTGATGGCTTGCTTTCTGGCCTGGGCTAGAGCCTTGCAGTTCTGTAAGGAGAGGGGAACTTTGTTGTTCTCCTCTGAAATGGCCCAGAGACCCCTGAAACTGCCTTCTGGCCTTGCAAGTGGGTGTAGACTGAATGTTGGGAGAAGCAGCTGCTCCTGCTGAGAAACGGCCCTGAAATAGTGGTTCTCAGCCCTGGCTTGCACATATGCAACACCGGGAGAGCTTTTAGAGCCCTTGATGCCCCGGCTGCACCCCAGACCAGCTCAACCAGAATCTCTAGATGTGGGACCCAGGCTGCATGATTTTCAAAGCTCTCTAGGTGATTCCCACATGCTGCTAAGTTTGAGAGTGACTGCTCTAAAGAGACCAACATCAGTGAGATGAGGTGAGGCAGAGTGGGAAGGTCTAAAACCAATCTTAGTAGTCTTACCTTCCTGGAAAGAACATCTCTTTCTCCATTTCTTTTTCTGTGTTTAAAATTAGAGGCGTATCATTTTGCTTGCTTTAAATGTGTACTCCAGCCCTGACTGATACTCTTCCAGTGTTAGGTCCTAGGATCATCACCTTTGGGTGCAAAACATACTCCCTCAGGCAGGGGCACAGGATGCAGAGGGCATTGGATGTGTTTGGCTCTGTGCTTTCAGTGATCAGCACGCTGTCACGATGTTGCAGGGTTGGTGACATCTGGTGGAACAGGGAAGTACACTGGACTGTGACTCGGGAAGTCTGGTTCTTCTGGGGGCACCACGCTGGAGGCTTTTCCTGTGCCCACCTTACCACTCACGGCCTGATTCTCACGCTGGGCTTATCCTCCCGAGTCCACACCACCGCACAAATTCCCAATGCAGGCACCCTGCTTTTTGACCACAGCCACTTCCCCTTCAGCCCACTTTTAGGCCCTATCTTATACCCTCATTGGGATCTCTGCCTTTTCCTATCTTTCAGCCCTCTCCTTCCCTCTTACCTAGACTATTATTCCAATAACACTTTCATCAGACCCCTAAACTCCTGCACTCCTCCTATATTTTGTAGAGAGATTTGAGACTGTAGATTAAAATTCTGCAACTTCCAAACCCACCTGTGCCCTCACTCATCCTCTCCTCCACCTTTCTATTGCCATAGCGGAGCCTCCGTCCTTCCCTCCCAGGCTAATTCTCCACCTCACTGGGGTACCTGCACCTTCCCCTCCTGCGTAGTCTCAGAACCTCACACTCATGACCTCTCTCTCTTTTGTATATTCATCCACTGGCTCTCATCTCCACCATTCTATTGAAACAGCTCTGGCTGATGCTACTTGTAACTTCTGAGTTACTAAATCTGATGGATTTTTCACTCTTTGTTTGCCTGCCCTCTTGACCTCTCAGCAGCATGAGGCACAGGCAACCACTCCAAAGCTCCCTCCTTTGGCTCTCTCCCGGTTTCCCTTTAACTCCGTGCCCACTCTTCGTTTGTTGCTTTTGTGGACTAATTCTTTTTTCACAAGCCATTAAATATAGACATTTTCTAGGCTGCGTCCTAGGTGCCTTTATTTTTCTGTTCATAGCGGTTTACATCCTGAATCTTAATTATTTTATTTTATTTTATTTTATTTTATTTTATTTTATTTTTTTGAGACAGTGTCTCGCTCTGTTGCCCAGGCTGGAGTGCAGTGGCATAGTCATAGCTCACTGCAGCCTCAACCTCCCCAGGCTCTGGTGATCCTCCTGCCTCAGCCTCCTGAGTAGCTGGAACTATAGGCACGTGCCACCATACCTGGCTAATATTTTTGTAATTTTTGTAAAGACGGGGTTTTGCCATGTTGCCCAGGCTGATCTTGAATTTCTGTGCTCAAGGGACCTTCCCACCTTTGCCTCCCAAAGTGCTGGGATTACAGGCGTGAGCCACCATGCCCGGCCCCGAACATTAATAATTACTGAGTCCTAGGTGTTGCATATATTTCATCTCTAGTCTAGATATTTCTTATGAGCTTCCTTTTGAGTTGGATAACTACTCCTTTGTCCTGTTTGTCTTTAAAATTGTGATAAAAATGTGAACGTAAAATTTACCATCTTAACCATTTCTGAGCATACAGTTCAGTAGTTTTAAGTATAGTCACAGTGTTGTGTGATCAATCTCCAGAACTTTTCCTCTTGCAAAATGGAAACTCTGTACCCATTAAACAACATCATTTATTTCCCCCCTCTTTCCCTAGCCCCTGCAGCCACCGCTCTATTTTCTCGATGAATCTGACTACCCTAGGTACTTCACATAAATGGAATCATAGAGTATTGCTGTTTTTGTGGCTGTCTTATGTCACTTAGCGTGATGCCCTCAATGTTCATTCACGTTGTAGCATTTATCAGAATTTCTTTCCTTTTTAAGCTTAATAATATTCCATCATATGTATATACCACATTTGGTTATCCATTCGTTAGTGGATAGACACTTGCGTTGCATCCATCTCTTGGCTATTATGAGTAGTGCTGCTATGAACATGTGTAGGAAAATACCTCTTTGAGATCCTGCTTTTAATTATTTTGGATATTTACCCAGAAGTAGAGTTGCCAGATCACATAGCAATTTTATCTTTAATTATTTGATAGCCATGCTGTTTTCCACAGAAGCTGCACCATTTCATATTCTTACCAACAGTGCACAAGCATTTCAATTTCTTCACATCCTTGCTAACACTCGTTATTTTCTGTTTTTTGATTGTACCCATCCTAATGGGTGTGAGGTGACTTCTTAATGTAATTTTGATTTGCATTTCACTAGTGATTAGTGACATTGAGCATCTGTTCACATGCTTGTTGGCCATTTGTTTATCTGTTTTGGAGAAATACTCATTCAAGTCTTTGCCACTAAAAAAAAATTAGATTATCTGTGTTTTGTTGTTGTTGAGTTGTAGGAGTTCTTTATATACTCTGGATATTAATCCCTTATCAGATATATGAGTTGCAAACATTTTCTCCCATTCCATAGGTTGCCTTTTCACTCTGCTAATTGTGTCCTTTGATGTTCAGAAGTGTTCAGTTCTGATGTAGTCTGATTTGTCTATTTTTACTTTTGTTGCCAATACTTTTGGTGCTGTATCCAGGGAATCCTTTCCAAGTCCAGTGTCATGCGGTTATTTTTCCCTACATTTTCTTCTAAGAGTTTTATAGTTTCAGGTCTTAGGTGTAGGTCTGTGATCTATATTGAGTCAATTTTTGTTTATAGTGTAAGGTACAACTTCATTCCTTTGTATGTGGATATCCAGTTTTTACAACACTGTGTGTTGAGGAGACTGTCCTTTTGAATGGTCTTGGTGCCCTTGTCAAAAATCATTTGACCATATTTCTGAGGGTTTGTTTCTGGGCTCTTTATTCTATTCCATTTGTTCTATATGTCTGTGTCTTTTTTTTTTTTTTGAGATGGAGTCTTGCTCTGTGGCCCAGGCTGGAGTGCAATGGCGCCATCTCGGCTCACTGCAACCTCGGCCTCCTGGGTTCAAGAGATTCTTCTACCTCAGCCTCCCAAGTAGCTGAGATTACAGGCACCCACCACTGCACCCAGCTAATTTTTTTGTATTATTACTAGAGACAAGGTTTCACCATGTTGGCCAGGCTGGTTTCAAACTCCTGACCTCAAGTAAGCCACCCTCCTCGGCCTCCCAAAGTGCTAGGATTACAGGCGTGAGCCACCGTGCCTGGCCTCTATATGTCTGTCTTTAGCCAGTTCCACACAGTTCTGATTTGTGATAAGTTCCTCCTTGTCCTTTTCAAAAAAATTCGGTTTTTGTTGTTTTCACAGATGTATGTGTGTTTGTATGTATCTGTGTATGAATAAACTTTAAAGAGTTCACTATTTTTAATAACAACAATAACAGTAAAGAAGGCCTAAACATCCTTCCTCCCAAATCAGATCTTGCCTCCCTCTATTCTTTTGCTCCCCAGAGGCAACTACTTCCACTCTTCCATCTTTTTCATTTAAATTCATATCCATATATTTATATAATATGTACATAGTGATGCTTTTTGGTTTTTAGGTTTTACGCATTTTCTCTTCTTACTGTGTTAAAGCGGAAGATTCAGCTTTCTTTCACCAAAGGCCTTCCATACGTGCACACTTTCTGTCCTCTTTTCTTCTGATAAAGTTAAACCATAATTCTGGATAGGTCAGTGTCCAGCATCACTATGACTACATAAGTGTGTGTCACAGCTGAGCCATGTAGTACACTGTCATATATTTACATTTCTTGCAGAACTTTCCCCCTTCAACTTAACAGTTTTTTTGTTTTTGTTTTTTGAGAAGAAGTCTCACTCTGTCACCCAGGCTGGAGTGTAGTGGCACGATCTTGGTTCACTGAAACCTCCGTCTCCTGGGTTCAAGCAATTCTCCTGCCTCAGCCTCCCCAAATAGCTGAGACTACAGGTACTCACCACCATGCCTGGCTAATTTTTGTATTTTTAGTAGAGATGGGGTTTCGCCATGTTGGCCAGGCTGGTCTCGAACTCCTGACCTCAGGTGATCCGCCCGCCTTGGCCTCCCAAAGTGCTGGGATTACAAGCGTGAGCCACCCAACCCGGCCTTAACAGTATTTTTATTTGTTTTCTATGTATGTATCATTAGTTTAACCCCAGAGGGTGCCTGGTGAGCCCCCTTGGCTCAACCCTGCAGGCCATGAGGAAGCCTGCGGTTTGGAGATGGGTCATATGTACTGAACGGGGCAGCTTCCTTCTCTGGGAGAAGGCTTGGTCACAGGGAGGCGACTGAAAGTAACATTGCTGATGGAGCTCTTTCTACATATAAGGTGCTGGGCTAGGGTGACAGGAATATATATGACATTATTCCATATACTGGGACTTATAATCGAGTGACAGATACTGAGGCCATCATTCCAATATGAGGCAAAGTTTGATAAGAACCATAGGAGAGACTGCATATTTAAGAGAGACAGGTTAGGAACAGTCTAATTAGAGGACTCAAGGTGGTTCTGGTGTGTAAGCTGAATTAAGATTTCCATGGGAGGATTGTTGGTACAGAAAGAAGGAAGAAACAGCAGTACAGAGATAAGGAAATACAGTCTGGGTTCAGGGGAAGTCAACAGGCTCAGCATAGCCACAGTATGGGATGTGTGCGGGTGCACCGTAAAAATAAGAGCTAATATGTATTGGGTATCTCTGTGCTAGGCACTGAGCTCAGCCCTTCATAGGCGCTACGCTAGTGGCTCTCAAAATGTCATCACCTGGGAACTTGTTAGAACTGTAGAACCTCAAGCCCTACCCAGACATGCTGAATTACAAACTCTGGGAGTGACTGAATTACAAACACTGGACTGTGACTCGGGAAGTCTGGTTCTTCTGGGGGCACAACGCTGGAGGCTTTTCCTGTGCCCACCTTACCACTCATGGCCTGATTCTCACGTTGGGCTTATCCTCCCGAGTCCACACCACCACACAAATTCCCAATGCAGGCACTCTGCTTTTTGACCACAGCCACTTCCCCTTCAGCCCACTTTTAGGCCCTATCTTATACCCTCATTGGGTATAAGATAACAACCTGTGTTTTAACACATCCTCAAGATGATTCTGATGCATACTAAACTTCGAGAACCATAGCACTGTACAATTTGATCTTTAAAACAGTGTCATAGCTAGACACTCATACCCCCACTTGATAGGCAAGGAAGCTGTCTCAGAGTGAGTAGGTAACTTGCACAAGGTCCAGTGGGTGCTGGAGCCAGCTTGCAATGGCCCTTGAGAGCCAGTTGTGAGCTTCTCTTCCCAACTCTGAATATAGTGATATCACATTGGTAGCCTAAAATCGGCCATGATGGAAATATTTATATCATAGAAATTGGCAAATGCTAGAAAATCAGGACTTCAAGTCCACCCTGAGAGCCTGTTAAACACTCACCAGTGGCTGGGTGCAGTGGCTTATGTCTGTAATCCCAGCACTTTGGGAGGCCGAGGCAGGCAGATCACCTGAGGCCAGGAGTTTGAGACCAGAGACCAGCCTGGTCAACGTGGTGAAACCCCGTCTCTACTAAAAATACAAAAATTAGCTGGGTGTGGTGGCGTGCATGCCTGTAATCCCAGCTACTCGGGAGGCTGAGGCAGGAGAATCTCTTGAACCGGGAGGCAGAGGTTGCAGTGAGCCAAAATTGTGCCACTCCACTGCAGTCTGGGCGATAGAGTGAGACTCCTTCACAAAACAAAACAAAACAAAACAAAACAATACAAAACAAAACAAAACAAAACAACACTCACCAGCATATTACTGCTCAGATCACTCAGTTGATAAGCTGTTGGTAGAAGTGGGTCTTGGACCAGTTAAACCTAGCGTCTGAATGCATACTCTTAACCATTAGGTTAAACTTATTCTGGAAGTCTGGAAAGACAGGCTGAGGTCATAAGGTAGAAATCTTTAAATGCATGTCAAAATTGTGGGCTTTATTCTGTACACACTGGATTTTTCAGAGTTTTGAATAGATAAGTGATATGATTGTATGTTTAGGCAAGAGAACTAAATGTTGGCTGTGGCTTTTCAATTTGCAAATATGGTGAAAAAAAATGGGATGAGAGTCAAAATAGTTGTACTTCATAGAGAAAAGCCTCAACAACCGTGGGTTGCCCATTTGCAGAAGAGGCTGTTAAGCACTGCAGAGCAGATGCCTCATGCCTCACAAAGCTTCCTTGTTCTTCAGGAGAAAGGTCCTCTGTCCCTCACTCTCACCGTCTGCCACAGCATGTATGGGCCTTAACACTGCAGCTGTTGGCCACCGTTGTCCCAAAAGTCCTTGGTCCAGGTCAGGATTCACTCTGCAACCACTGTAGCAGACCTCTTGTTACCTACCCACATTCATTCCCCCTTCCTCAGGGAGCCTGAGAGTTTTCAGGCATCCTTCACATTAAGGCAGCCATGTGCTTCCCATGTGTGGTGGGGGCTGGACCCACCTCTGGCCCTAGAGGATGAATCCTGATTGGATTTTAAGTCAGTGGTTCTCAAACTTTTTGGTCTCTGACTTTTTTTTATTTTATATTTTGCTCCTGTCACCCAAGCTGGAGTGCAGTGGCACGGTCACGGCTTACTGCAACCTCCACCTCCCAGGTTCAACTGATTCTTCTGCCTTATCCTCCCAAGTAGCTGGGATTACAGGTGCGTGCCACCATGCCTGGCTTCAAGCGATTCTCCTGCCTCAGCCTCCCAAGTAGCTGGGACTACAGGCATGTGCCACCATGCCCAGCTAATTTTTGTATTTTCAGTAGAGACAAGGTTTCATCATGTTGGCCAGGATGGTCTTGATCTCTTGACCACATGATCCTCCCTCCTCAGCCTCCCAAAGTGCTGGGATTACAGGTATGAGCCACTGCACCCAGCCTGTCAGTTGTTTTCCTTGAAACGACAGGGTCACTTTGTTCATTTTCAAGAAAATGTCTGCCAAATACTCAGGTTTAAATAACTACAGTTGATCAATTGTTCTTTCATGTAAAAATGATGTTCTCTGAAAAAAGTGGCTAGTTTAGTTGGTAACTTAATTGCTCCAGTGCCTTTGCTCTCGATAACTCTTGTACTTTGATACAGCAGATGTGTTTTATGCTTTCATGCATTTGTCTTTTCATCACATAAGACATTCCGAAGTAATGTTAAAGGAAGACATGTGTTTTTAAGTGTTGAGATCTAGTTAAATGAATAATTCTTACTGCTTCATCAAGGACATTCTAAAATGGAACTGGCTTTTTATAATTATTTATTGATTTGTCTGTTTACTATGAGTGCATGGCAGTGAACTATCCAATGAGTATGAGGACAGTCTACCACTGCCTTGATGCTAAGGCCTCAGCAGTGTCATCCACCATTGCTTTTACAGCCCTTGTGCACATATCAACACAGTTGATCTAGGATAAACCATAAGATTCAAAAACGTTCTTCAATACTTTGCCTATTTCAGCACCACTTGTGTTTGTTGCCAAGTGTTTACATAAAAGAAGATCTTCAATGATTAGTTAGTGCTAATATGAGACAAATACAAGCAAAACAGTCAATTCAGCCACATCTGTACACTCATCTAGTTGTTAAGGCAAAAGTACAATTCTGCCAATGAGAGATTAACTCAGTCTTTGTGTTCACAGCTAAATCTTTGATTTGGCAAGTTGCGTTAGCATTGGGAAGTGGTAGTGCTGTTATTTATTTTACTGAGTTTGTACTCAGCAGGCATTCAGCAGTGTCAACTGTACGAGAGATTTTATTAGTTAATGTAATTTGATTGCTTTCTCTGTAAGATGCTTCTGTGACTTTTTCATTTCTAGCTTGAAAAGATGTAAAAAACCTTTGGCTTTTTGAGAGCTCATAACATCTAAGTTTAACACATTTAATTCCTTTTTTATAATAATGGATATTTATTTATTTATTTATTTACTGAGACCTGTTCTCATTCTGTCACCCAGGCTGGAGTGCAGTGGCACAATTACGGCTCACTGCAACCTCAACCAGCCAGATTCAAGTGATCTTCTCACCTCAGCCTCTCCAGTAGCTAGGACTACAGGTGCGTGCCACCATGCCTGGCTAATTTTTGCATTTTGTTGTTGTTGCTGAGAGGTAGTTTCGCTATGTTGCCCAGGTTGGCCTCGAACTCGTAGTCTCAAGCAATCCGCCCGCCTTGGCCTCCCAAAGTGCTGGGATTACAGGTGTGAGCCACTGTGCCTGGCCAGATTTAATTCCTTTTTGTTTAAACTCTGGTCTTAAAATAATACCCCAACTTAAATGGCTCCATCAGGTCTGGGCCTAGGGTGCAGTAGCAAGGTGCTTAGTGCACAGGGTCTAAGGAGACACTCACTCTACTGACCCTGCACTTAGGCAAAGCCGAGACTGATGCCTCCTTAAGTTCTGCACCCTACGCGCCTTACTTGCCTCACTCTAGGCCTGGCCCTGAGCACCGTGAGGCTCTTCAGAAATACTCTGTTGCATCAGGCAGAATGAGGTAAATAGTCAATATCTATCAGGTTGAGAGAGAGAGAGATTGCTTTTTATCATAGTTTTGCTGCTGCTTCACAGTTTCTTTGGAGTAGATCCCTCCTCACCACTAGTCAGCAAATTCTGTGACACATCACTTGCATCTTTTTCAGAATCTTTGGATTTAGGTGGTGTGGTGACAGAGAAAGCAAGTCTTCTAAGAACTCTTTTGAAAGCTAATGATCCATCCTTAAATATAAAAAAAAAGTATAATTTATTTTATTTCAGAATAAAATATTACTAGTCCAAAAATAATAGGTATAGATTAAACTTAAGAATTCAGAAAAGCTTGAGAATATTTAACAAATAGTATTTCAAAATAAGGCAACAGATTGTGCTTCCCGTGTTTCTACATAGGTACAAGGAAAACTGGGGGTTTCAAAATAATGATTTATTAGATAACAATGAGATTTTTGATTATAGCAAGGGTAATTAAAGATAGCTAATCAGAACACAGTAGAAATCCTGAGAATAAATGGAGTGAATCTCTGGAAATGCATATATTTATACCCTGAGCTTACTTTCCTAAGAAAACATAGGCAGATAAAAGGGCACATGCTGTCCATGCAGTGACGTCAGAACCTCCTGTACGTTCTGGAAACTCCATTGTCCGCTCATGAGAGAATGAGCACAAAAAAGGCAAATAATATCCTGATATTTTTATTTTTTGGCAAGCCCAAAAGGATCTTGGAAGGTGTGTTGATGTTATTATGGAAAAAGTTTTGATCTCATAGCCCCACTGGAAGGGGTCCCTGGATCACACTTTGAGAACCACTGGGCTAAGATCATCAGTCTCCTTGCCAGTGATTGGTTTAGGTACAATCATGTGACACAGTTCTGACAATGAAACACAAGGAGAATTCTGCTGGGTAGTTTCTGGAAGGTTTCCTAGCCCTTAAGAGAGAAATACAAGAGATAATCTCTTCTTCCACAGGACATTGTTGGAACTGGATGTGATGTCTAGAACTGTTTCAGCCACCTCATGATCTTGCATTACCCTTGATTCCTGTCTTCCTTTCCCATCCCACAGCCAGTGTGTTAGCAAACACCATTAGCTCTACTATGAACATATATCCAGCATCTGACTACCTTCCACCACCCCCACAACCCCTACCCAGTCCAAGCTACTATCATTTATCACTTGGATTATTGCAAGATTTTCCTAAGTAATTTTTCTGCTCCTCTTGCTCCATATATTATCCATAGGGTAGCCAGGATGAGTCTTAAAAAGAAACCCAGTCATGTCACTCTTCTGTTTAAAAGCTTTCCCTCTCTCAGGATAAAGGCCCAAGTTCTTGGCCAGCCGCGATGGCTCACGCCTGTAATCCTAGCACTTTGGGAGGCCAAGGCGGGCAGATTGCCTGAGCTCAGGAGTTCGAGACCAGCCTGGGCAACACAGTGAAATCCCGTTTCTACTAAAATACAAAAAAAAAAAAAATTAGCTGGGTGTGGCAGCGTGCCTATAGTCCCAGTTACTCGAGAGGCTGAGGCAGGAGAATAGCTTGAATCTAGGAGGCAAAGGTTGCAGTGAGCCGAGATCGCACCACTGCACTCCAGCCTGGGTGACAGAGTGAGACTCCATCTCAAAAAAAAAAAGGCCCAAGGTCTTGTCATGACCACAAGGACCCACCTGACCTGGCTCCCAGCGACCTCTCTCTGCTGTTCTCCCCCTTCCTTACTCATTCCCTGGTCTCCTTCTGTTCGGTCTCAAGAGCACTGCATTTCTCTGTCTGCAGTGCTCTGCCCCTACATATGTGCATGGCTTTTTCCCTTAGTTCATTTATGCTTTTGCTCAGATGTCTTCCCACCAACCCTAAGCCCCACCTGGCACTCCTTATCCCTGTTGCCCGGCTTTATTTTCCTTCATGGCATTTTTTTTTTTTTTTTTTTTTTTTGAGATGGAGTCTCGCTCTGTCGCCCAGGCTGGAGTGCAGTGGCACGGTCTCGGCTCGCTGCAAGCTCTGCCTCCCGGGTTCACGCCTTTCTCCGGCCTCAGCCTCCCGAGTAGCTGGGACTACAGGCGCCCGCCACCACGCCCAGCTAATTTTTTTTTTTGTATTTTTAGTAGAGACGGGGTTTCACCGTGGTCTAGATCTCCTGACCTCGTGATCCGCCCGCCTTGGCCTCCCAAAGTGCTGGGATTACAGGCGTGAGCCACTGCGCCCGGCCCCGCTCCATGGCATTTTTATCTTTGACATATTATATAGTTATTTGTTTATTGCCTATCTCCCCCCCGCCCCCGTCATAACGCAAGTTCCATGAGGGCTTTGTTTTGCTGAGTGCTGTAACCCCATTACCTGGAAAAGTGTTCAGCACTTAGTAGAGCTCATTAAATAAGGATTCCAGAACGGAAAAAGAAGTATATGGAAAAGAGAAAATTGTGACTAAAATTTTCATAGAATTAAAGAAAGAGGGAAGAACTTGGATTTTAAAAGTTCATAGAGTACCAAATGGGGCAGAGTGACTCAAAACAAATACTCAAGCTAGATGCATTGCGGAGAAATCTCAGAACACCAAACACAGGAGAAGATTCCGAAATTTTATAGAAAGAAAAACTAGATCATGTACAAATACAATAATCACATTGACATCAGACTTCTCAAGTGGAGGAAACAATGAGACATAGAAAATAAGGACTTGTAAATTACTTAGATTTGTCATGCTCTAAAAAATAAGTTTTAAATAAAGGTGAAAAATTGCGTGTAACAGTCAAGAACCAATTCTGGGTGATACCAATATGGCAGGGTGGGGATAATGTTGAGGAGATATACATACCAGAAAGAAGTAAGTGAGTCCTACGGGAAAAGAAATTGATAATGAAACATAAACATAAGTATGGTTCTTAAAAAGGGGAAACAACTAGAAGAATAAAAATAGAATATACAACTTTCAATTCAGCAGAAGAAAATCTGATTCATGCAATGGAGATTAGAAAAGAGAGAGAAATTGATATAATAAATACAGTAAACACAAGGATGAAATAAATGTGAATATATTAGTAATTAAAATAAACATAAATGAGTTAAGTTTCCTGATTGGATTAGACTGCAGGTGGAGCAAAACCAAAATAAGATCAAACAATATGTTGTCTTCTAAGGACTGTGGCAGATGCTGGTATTATTCCCAGACCTTTCTTCCTTATGGCTTTTCTCTATAGCGGTTAAAACCTTAAATTGTTACTTCCTTAGTATCTATCACAGTTGGGGTGGCCATGGGACCCAGTACTGGCCCGTGAGACATAAATGGAAGTCTGCTTGACCAAACTGACACAAAAAGCAATAGAACACTTGTATAGGTCAGTAAGCATTTTTAAAAAATCAAAATTGTACTCAAAGGCTTCCTTCCATGTAAAAGCTGTAGGACCAGATGATTACAGCAAACTTTTAAGGGATAGACAATCCCTCTTTTATACAAATTTTCCAGAATATAGGAGTGAAGTAAATAAAATGACCTCATGAAGCTGGTATAATCTTGAGTCCAAAACTGATAAAAGAACTCACAAGAAAATTTTAGAATAGTTTCACTTATAAACATAGATGTGAAAATCCCAAATAAGAGATCAATTAAATTAATCAAATCTGTATTTAAAAAAAAGCATCATGATCAAGTAGGGTTTATTCTAAGAAAGCCAGGATGGTTCAACATCAGAAAAAAAGTCAATCTAATTCACCATATTAGTGGACTAAAGGGGGAAAAGCACACCAAAGATGACAAAGAGACAATTCTATTGTATATAGAAATGACTTTTGATAAAGTGCACACCTATTCATCATTTTAAAAATTCTTAGAAGATTAAGAATAGATGAGAACACCCTTGATAAAGCTTATCCAGCAAAAATCTCATACTTAAAGAGAAACTTTAGAGGCATTCCTTTTAATATAAGGAATAATGCAAAGATGCTTAGTATTCAACATAGAATTTGGGGTGTGGTCAATGCAATAAGATAAGAAAAATAAATAAAGGCAGACCAATTAGAAAGGAAGAGACAAAATTGCCATTATTTATAGATAAGATTATCAATTCCTATCCGTCCTCCAAACACAGGGCCCAAAGTAAAAAGTTGGAAATAGAAAGAATCTCTAGCAATACCACTTACATAAATTAAAATCACATATACTCACCAAAGCACTGTCTTTTTGAAGTTGCATAGGGAAAGAAGAATGCTTATTAAATATATTAGAACGAGGTTGTCAATGGAGAGGGAATGAGAGTGAAGTGAAGAAGACAGGGGAAGTGGAAACAGAGGAAAATGGCTGTGTGAATGATAAGGTGTAAAATCTTCCCTACTCTTGGGTACTTGAAGCCCTCAAATTCAGTGCAATGCAATGCAATGCAATACGATACAGCACAGTTCAGTACAATACAATGATAAACTAAAAAAGTAGCGCAGAGGTGAAAACGATCTTCCGGGAAAGCCCAGTGCCCACGCTACTCCTGAGAACTTCCACTTCTTTCTAAACGCGTTTTCCTGTGGCCTCAGAGTGTGCCAGGCCTGTATGAGGCTCCTGTCAACCTGCGTGGAAAGTGCAGGACAAACTGAAACCCACTCTTTCCTCTGAGGGAGTGGGCGACCTCCCCGGGCAGGCCTGGGAGGCACCTTGGCCAGGCGGGCAGCTTGCGAAACAGCCGGGCCTCTGTGCGTCCCTGAGCTACCCACAGCGGCCAGGCTGCTGCGCCTGCCGCGGAGAATGGGCTTCTCTGTGCACGCTTGTTTGCTTTGGTTTCAAGCTAAAAAAAAAATGATTTCACACATAATTAGGGTTGTGGCAGCGAGATTGTGTTCGAGGTGCTTTTACTGGAAATATCAAGAGGAGGGACAAGGGAGGGCTGTGTTCCTCTTCCAGCCGGGCGGGGAGGAGGAGGAGGAGCCGCGAGGCGCCCTGGAGGGGACAACAGGCAGCGTTTAGGGCGCAGAAGCAGCTTACAGGAGGCGCGGGACAGGCCGGGCTGCGCGGAGCCAGGCTGGACGTGGGGGCGGGCAGCGCGTGCGATGCGTGCGTGTGTGTGAGTGTGAGTGGGGGCACGCGCCTGTGCTGTGTTGGGGGGGTGGGGAGAGTGGGGAGGGCTCTCCTAACCCCTACCCCTTCCCCCATCTCTCCTAAGGCCTGTGGAGGAAGAAGAGGGGTCTCCATAGGAAGAAAAAGTGAGGGAGCAGGTAAAGGGTGAAGAGGGAGGCAGGGACCAGGGATCAGGGCCCAGGCCACAGGAGAGGCTGAAGGATGGGAAAAGAGATACCCCAGGAGAAAGCCTGGGCACGTCCTGTGAATCCTCACAGCCCCCAGGAGGGGGCCCTTGGGAACAGCCCTACCCCAGGGGCCAGGGCTGAGTTCTAGCCTTGGCTCCAGATGTGTCCCGGCAGGTCTCAGGACTTTTCTGGCCTCAAATATCTTCTTCATGAGACTAGGGCTGGACCATCAGCTTTTTTTTTGCAGAATGATAGCCCATGAAAAAAAAATCTGTTAAGGGAACACCAAATACCATATCTCCCTCTTGGAGAGTCACAGCGCACATTGTACACTAAAGGCTGTGAGGCGTCCATGGTAAAATAGAACCCTGTTTTAGTTGGAATTTGTGTTGCCAAGCACCTTCCAAAACATTTAATTACAGAGCTCTCCACCCCTCTATTTTTACATAATATCTATTAACGTCTTGTGTGTTCCAGTTAGTATTGCTGCATAATAAACCATCCCGAAATTTAGTGGCATAAAGCAACCATTTTATTATGCCCATAAATCCCGTGGATCAGAAATTCAGACAGGATATGAAGGGGATGACTTTTCTCTACTCCTTGATGTTTGGGGCCTCATCTTGAAGACTGGGGGTGACTTGATGGCTGGGGCTGTCTTTATTCGCGTTCTGGCTGTGGGTGGGACCTCAGCCAAGACTGTGAGCTGAAACACCTACGCGTGGCCTGTCTAGTGGCCCTCAGGCTCAGCAGCCCCAGGGGTGGTCAGACTTTTTACATGGGTCAGGGCTCCAAGGTGAGTGTTCCAAGAGACCCAGGCAGAAGCTCTATTGCCTTTTATGAGTTGGCTGGAAGTGTCAAAGCCACTTTAAGAAAAGTATGCAGGATGGAAGAGATTGTCACGGCCATCCTTGGAAAATACAATCTGCCACACTCTGAGAAATGGTGGGCTAAAGCTTTAAGGACCGCTAAGAACCTTTTGAAATCTGAAATTCCACCAGGACTCTGTCCCCTAGGTCCTGACCCTTAATCCATCTTGCACACTCAGGTTCAAATAGCCAGTTCCAGGCCCCCATGCTGCCCCTCCCCTGCCATGCACCACCCATGTGGCTATAGAAAGCCCACCAGGAGGTATGATTTCACCCAGGCCAGTAAGACCCACAGTGTACTTGTTGCCCTGGTACTAAAATCCTTTGGAGTTGGCTGTTCATTTCTTCCTTCTAAGAGAGATTTGGTTGGGAAGATTTGGGCAGGGAAAGATTCACCAACCCCTGCTGAAAAGTCCTTCTCATGCCTGGTTTGGGGAGGCCATTTCTCCTTGACCATCTGCAATAATGAATACATATTTCGTCTTTGTCCTGGCACCAAACTCCTAAAACCCTTGTAATTCCCCAAGTCACAAGAGTACCTTTGGTATACTAATGAGATGACTTTTGGCTGAGGGGCTCCAAGATAGCTTCAGGATCGGGGCTGGTTGCCAGAAAGCCCAAGGCATGGTTCTGTGGTTGGAACTTTCAGCCCTATCACCCCCAGCCTCTCATCTAGGGAGGGGAGAGGAGCTGAAGATTGAATCCAATCACCAATGGCCAGTGATTTAATCAATCATGCTTATGTAATGAAACCACCATGAAAACCCATAAACAATGAGATCTGGTGAGCTTTCCAGTTGGTGAATGCATTTACAAGCTGGGAGAATGGTGGACCTCACCCCAACTCCCTAGGGACAGAAGCTCCTATGTTCAGGACCCTCCCAGACCTCTCCCTATGCACCTCTTAATCTGGCTGTTCATTTGTAGCCTTTATAATATCCTTTATAATAAACTTATACTACTAAGTTAGGTGCTTTTCTGAGTTCTGAGAACCATTCCTGCAAATCTTTGAACCTAAGGAGGGGATCACAGGAACTTTAGTTTGTCAGTCAGAAATACCAGGTGGCCTGGGACTTGGGATTGGTGTCTGAAGTGGGGGGCAGTCTTGTGGTACTGTGCCCTTAACCTGTGAGCTGTGCATTAATTCTGGGTAATAGAGTTACCTCTAACTCTGTGCTAACTCTGGGTGTCAGAATTGAATTGAATTGCAGGACACCCAGATGGTGTCCAGAGAGTTGGAGTATTGGCTGTTCTGAGGAAAGAACCCACACATTTGGTATCAGAAGTATTGTGGGCCGGGTGCAGTAGCTCACATCTGTAATCCCAGCACTTTGGGAGGCCAAGGTGGGCGGATCACCTGAGATCAGGAGTTTGAGATCAGCCTGGTCAACATGGCAAAACCCCGTCTCTACTACAAATACAGAAATTAGCCGGGCATGGTGGTGGGTGCCTGTAATCCCAGCTACCCAGGAGGTTGAGGCGGGAAACGGAGGTTGCAGTAAGCCGAGATCACGCCACTGAACTCCAGCCTGGGCCACAGAGCAAGACTCCATCTCAAAAAGAAAAAAAAAAAAAAAGTATTGTGGATAAAAATGGCTCATGCCGCCCCATATTCCTTGTCCAGTTTTTCCCACTTCTGAATCCATGTTCTTTCTCATGGAACTGTCTTTTGAATCAACCAAACTAGACACAGTAGTAGTGACCAGAGCAATTTATGCCAGTTATTGAAGAAAGAGCACGGCACACACAGGAAGAGAAGTCAGCTTAGAGTTGAAGGGTGAATGGAGGTTAGCTAGGCAATGGGGTGAGGTAGGGAGGAGAATGTTCCGGGTGTGAGGAACCTCACATGGAAAGACGCTGAGGTGTTTCCTTGTGATCACATTGAGGTTATATTCTTGTCTGGAATACTGCGAAGGTGACACCGTGTGCTTCTCAGGGTCTCACATCCGGAGGCACTGGATGCTCATCTGTCTCTCATTGATAGGAATTTTGATCACTTGGTCTAGGTGTTGTTCAATTTTTTTCATTGTATAGTCATTATTTTCTCCCTTGCAATAATAAACAATCTATGAGAACATACCTTAATATTATGTAAATATCTTGTTCTTCATCAAAATTTCCTCCTGGATTTAGCATCCACTGATGCTCCTTGTCTGATCCGATCTTTACTGTGATAGTTGCAAAATGATGATTTTGCAATTCCAATGATGATGAAAATGATGATTTTACCATTCCAGTTTCCCTCAGTATTGTACTATAACCGACTCTTCCTGTCTCCTCTTTATTTATTCATCTATTTATTATTACTATGGACTCATGAGTTCCTATTTTTTCAATTGTTTATAACTCATTGCTGCACTTAATTATTTTGGTGCTTATATTGCCCTAGTTTTCATCAGTAAGCATCCCTTCAAGCTGGGGCCCATGTCCTTATGATGTTCCCAATTTCTTTCAGCACTTACTTTCTAGCATAACAAAATGTTCCAGGCTTATTTTGTACCAGCTCTTCCTAAAACTACAATGTTTTTGAGGAGACTTGGTTCCTTTTAGTGGAGTCTCCACTAAAAGGACATATAGACTAAAGGGACATAAGATATTAGAGACTAAGATCTGGGCAGGAGTAATAATACTGCTATTGGAGTGGCTTTGCTTCTCGGAATTGTGGTGGATTTAAAACACTGATATACGTTAATGGTTTTATAAAAATACAACATAGGGCTGGGCGCGGTGGCTCAAGCCTGTAATCCCAGCACTTTGGAAGGCTAAGATGGGTGGATCACTTGAGGTCAGGTGTTTGAGACCAGCCTGGTCAACATGGCGAAACCCTGTCTCTACTAATAATACAAAAAAAAAAAAAAAAGAAATTAGCCGGGCATTGTGCCACGTGCCTGTAGTCCCAGCTACTCAGGAGGCTGAGGCAGGAAAATAGCTTGAACCCAGGGGTTGGAGGTTGTAGTGAACTGAGATCGTGCCACTGCACTCCAGCTTGGGTGACAGAGTGAAACTGTGTCTCGAAGAAAAAAAAAAACATCGTAGAATGGTACTATTTGCAAGAGAATGATGGGATTTATAAAACCATATTATTTCATAGTGCACAGTTGTTCTGTGCTGGGACATTGAAGCTGAGTAAAGGTTGTTCTCTTCTATCCATCCTGGCGTAGGAATCTGTGACTGCAGGAAGTCCTCACTGGGGAGAATTTCAAGAGTGTGAGTTTGACGCACTTTGTGAATGCAAAGTCTAAGCCAAATGCCCTTCTGTGCTGCACCCCTTTGCCCCATTCCAGCCACTACCTGTTAACAGGCTAGCATTTGAATAGCATTGGTTACAAAAGTACTTCTTCTACTGCAAATGCCTCATATTGTTCAAGAACAAGCTGCCCCGATAACCTTGTTGCCTTGGCCTAGAGCTGACCAGAGACAGAGAGGCTGACCTTCTGCTAGGCACCTCAGTCCATCTCACCTCCAACAGTGTATCTTTCTCTGGCTCCCTTGCAATTACCTTTTTTTCTGTAAACAGTTGTAAAACATGTCGTTCCTCCTGGCTGGGTACGGTGGCTCATGCTGTAATCCCAGTACTTCGGGAGGCCGAGGCAGGTGGATCACCTGAGGTCAGGAGTTCGAGACCAGCCTGGCCAGCCTGGCGAAACTCCCGTCTCTGCTAAAAATACAAAAATTAGCAGGGTGTGGTGGTGAGTGCCTACTACTTGGGAAGCTGAGGTGGGAGAATCGCTTGAACCCAGGGGGCAGAGAGGTTGCAGTGAGCCGAGATTGCGCATTGCATTCCAGCCTGGGCGACAGAATGAGATTCCGTCTCAAAAAACAAACAAACAAAAATCCATGTTGTCCGTCTTGAGCTAAGCTAAGCTTCTCTGGTGTTCCAGTGAACACCGGAGAAGAGCTCAGATTGCCTCTGAAGTCAAAGATGACCGAGGTCTTTTGTTTTGAGAAAAAACATAAATGTTTAATATTATTATTATAGCCTATCCCATTTTTAACATTGAGGTCTCACTCTCTGACTCTCAGTGCCCTGGGCCACTGAGCTGCAAGTCTTCTGTAGCTTACCCAAGGGGAAGTGGGGCTACTGTACCCCAGGCCACCCTGCAGCCTCAGTCTACTGGAAGAGGTTGGATATTGGGCCTGAGGAGCTCAGGAAGAAGGGACTTAAGCAGCCTCTTATAAGAAACATCTTCAGTTCAATCTAACAAGCCTTTATTGAGCCACACTCCAGTGCAAGGGCCCATTCTGGGTGCGGTGGGGAGGCAAGGGTAGGTCCAATGCCTGCCTTAAGGAGCCTTCAGTTTAGTGGAGAAACAGATTCAACCATCTGGAATCTGATAGGCTGTGGCTTCTGCTTTTAGGAGAGAGAACAATTGCTATGTAAATCCAAAGAAGTGAGAAGTTCCATCAACTCCTGGAGGGGGTGGCATGAGAGCAGGATCCTGAAGGGCTGAGAATGAGGACGAGGTGAGGGGAAGTTGGAGGGAAGCAAGCCTTGCTTCCACAGACCTGGCTCCCCTTCTAAAGTCACCCTGGCTGGCTTTGGCTGAGGCTGCAAAGGCTGACGTTAAATGGAGAGTACATGGGATAGGGAAGCCAGATGGCTCTGGGAACAGGAACCCTCTCCTTTGTGGGTCCTTGCTGGTACCTGGGATGGGGCCTAGGTTCCAGTGTGTCCACTGCCCAAGGCAGTGTCCTTGGGGGTAAACCTGAGGCCAAAGTCAGGAGCTTCAGAGAACAGCTGCCACCACTAACCTCTGTAAGGCAGGCATCAGGAGGAGAGACTATGACAAGAATGCACTGGGGTGGGATCAGGACAGCAAGGACATTCCCACTGTATACAAAGCCAGACGACCCAGGAAAGGGAATAATCGATCAGTCTGAAAACAGGAGCTGCTTTCATTTGAAACAACTTCTTGTTGTTACTCCTGGGCTTTATAATTTAAATCATAGTTTGCCTTAAGAACATGAGGAAAGAATAGAAAATTAAGTCCAGGAAGAAAAGCTAAAGGACTTGGCTTATTTAACAGGGAGAAACAGAAGCTCAAATGCCACTGAGCCACCAGTTCTTAAAAATTTGTGTCACCGGCTGGGCGCGGTGGCTCACGCCTGTAATCCCAGCACTTTGGGAGGCCGAGGTGGGTGGATCACGAGGTCAGGAGATTGAGACCATCCTGGCTAACACAGTGAAACCCTGTCTCTACTAAAAATACAACAAAAAATTAGCTGGGCATGGTAGCGGGTGCCTGTAGTCCCAGCTACTCAGGAGGCTGAGACAGGAGAATGGCGTGAACCCGGGAGGCGGAGCTTTCAGTGAGCCGAGATGGCGCCACTGCACTCCAGCCTGGCCGACAGAGCGAGACTCCGTATCAAAAAAAAAAAAAAAAAAAAAAAAAAGTGTCACCTAGAGTTACAAGCATCAAAGCAATGCTCCTATATGCCACAGATATGCCTTAATTAAATTCATTACATAGTGGTGCACTAAATAATCCAAAGAGCTCCTCCAGTTGTGGTAATAGTGAGGAAGGGAAAACACAGAAGTCCCATATATCTGAGGATCACAATTGAAGGCATGCTACTGGGGTCAATTATAAGCCATTGGGAAAGGCATCTTATTCTCATTCTGTTTAACTGACTGGATGCATTTATAGAACTTCTTATTCCCTCTGCAAAACATACTGACAGAGGTCCTAGCAATCTGAAATGCTCTCAGCTACTGTCTAGAACGCCTGTCTACTTCTGCTCTCATCTATTGAGTTTTCTTGTTGTTCTTGTTGTTGAACAAGAGTCAACTGTGGTCATTTCCCAAATTTATTAATGCCAGTCATACTTATTATTGTAATGAAATAATTTAAACAAACATTATATGATACAATGAAATACAAATAAGAAAATAAATCCAGTTGTTTCTGAAAATTAAATTGATTGCTTTGGGAAAACACAGTAAAGGCAAGTCACTAAAGAAAAATTTTAAAAAATGAAAACAACTTCTTGTCTTCAGTCTGGTTTAAGAGCAGGTCTGCCTGGGACCAGATTCTGCGAATACAAATCTGTTTTTTCCTAGCCATGCTCTCACTTCAGAACCTCTGCACCTGCTAGATCTGCTTCTTGGATCCCCCTTCTACTGAATACATGCATGCCTCACTCTTTCACTCTCCAGAAGTCCTTGCTCATCTGTTACCTTCTCAGTGGGGCCTTCTCTGACCTCCTCATGTAAAACTGCAGCCCTTTCCACAAGCTGGCATTTCCTCTCCTTTCCTCTATTTTCCTCCATTGCACTACTGATACTTGACATGCTGCATATTTTACTTACTCATTTTGTGAACTATTGGTCTTCTTCTTCCTTCTCCCCCTACACACAGTAGGATGTAAGCTCCATGAGGGCAGAAATACTTGTCTGTTTTGTCCACCACTGTATACCTAGTGCCTAGATCACTATTTGGCCCATAATAGGTCCTCAATAAATAGTTGTTGATAGACACAGTACCTTTTTCAGCGAAAGGGCCAGGCTGGCCTATCTGAGCACTGCATTCAGCAGTAGCTTCTGGGTGACAGTGTGATCTGTCTCCTAAGGCCCTTCACCCCAGCAACCTTGGTGAAGGGCCTTAGGAAAAAAACACAGAAGAAAGGCTCTTTCCTGATGGTTGATGCTCAACACTCAGGAGATTTCCACCTTGGACAGTGAGAGCTGTTTGCAAATAAAGCTGTGCTCTGAGGCATCCCTAATCCTCCGTGGCTGATGGTGGGTGTGGGAGCTTGGGCTGGTGCTGTGCTTCTTGTCACAGACATTCTCCCAAGTGGGCTCTGTCTCCTGCAGAGCATGGGCCACAGAGGTCTTGGCATGGTGGTGGTGGGCACCTGGACGTGGATGAATGCAGGGAGGCACGAGGTTGGATGAGGGACCTACACTAGGTGAGGCCCATGGGTAGTAATGAATTGGTTTGGGAGGAGAACATGGAGGAGCAAGCTAGGGCCAGCTAAGTAAGAAGGGTGCTGAGTCCAGTGGTTAGGACTTAAAAAACCTGTTGCAACTTTTTCACCACAAGGAAAGACAATCATGATCATTTGGAAGGGAGGGCATTTTAATTCCCACTTTATACTCAATGATATATTCTAGTCCTTTCTGGACCTCTTGCATGCACTATGCAGTACCAAGTGCTTTCTATCTTGAGTTCCCCAATTGTTTGATGTGTCTTGGTAATGATAGTGATAATAATAATAATAATTTCTTTCACTTTTATAGCATGCTAAAGTCTCATACAATTCCTTTATATGCCTTTCATTTAATACACCCTACAACAAGTGAGTTAGTGCCATGTGCCCATTCTATAGGTGAAGGACCCTGAAGCTTAGACCATTTGAGAGACCTGGGCAAAGTCTCTCAGCTGGTAAGTGGGGGAGCTGAACTTGAGACCAGATGTCGTGACCTTATGCATCCTGGGTTCTGCCCATTATGGCACAGTTATCTCCTGCTTGGGTTGAGAGTTACTTAAAAACAAGATCATATTTCATGCTTTCAAAATCCTGTTGTTAAAAATAATTAGTACAAATTTCAGTTCACAAAATCCAGTGTACAAAAAAAAAAGTTACTTTATCATATGGTGACTTACCTCTGCTCCAAGTCCTGTTTCCATTGCGTGGTGGGAAATATTAATATCTCAGTCAACCCAGGGTTCCTCTTTCTTTCTCCTAGAGTTGTGCCAAGGGGTTGGGGCTGGGGCTGTGGGTTATTCCTATACCATTCTTGTCTCTATAGGAGAGGGTCCTTCAGGCTGGATAACTCTCCTTGTCCTCCAGGGCCACCCTTGCACACACGGATGCCTCCCTGCTCTGCTGGGACATGGGAGCTTAGTGAGGGTGCTTGGGCCTGTCTTCTGCCTGGATACCCCACTTGGACATCTCTACCTGGGCTTGGTGCCATCTCCTCATTACTCTCAGATCTCAGATTTTATGAACCTTTTCATTACCTCCATCCTGACCAGAGGTGGGGACAGAAAGAGGCTCTACTTCCCCTGGACACACCAGCATCTCCACTCCGGGGTCTCTTACCCATAATCAGGGGCCTCTTGTCTGGCCTCTGGGCTCCCAGCCTGTTCTTTTACTGCATATTCTTCGCAAACCTTTGCTAAAGTCTTCTCATTACCTGTAGGGCTTCAACTCAGAAGCCAGGAGAAGTTTCTTTTTTTTTTTTTTCTGTCATTCTGCCTCGTTATCCCTCCTCTGAGGCAAAAGATGCCACATGCCAGATATGCTGGAATGCAGAAAGCGCCACAGGATACACAACAAAACCCAAGTTAACATTTCAAAATGTCATCTCAGCACAGTGGTGATATGTTCATCCCATAGTAGATGCCCAAAAATTCCTTGATCTTATTGAGGACAAATAGCTCCAGCAAGTGTTGGATAAACCAGGCTGGAGGCAAAAAGCGTGGGTTTGAATCCTGGCTCCACCACTTACTTGCTGTGTGACCTTGTGCAAGTTACCTGCCCTTTCTGTGCTTCACCTTCCTCACGTGTGAAATGGATATAGTAACAACTTTACAGAATTGTTATGAGGGCTAAACAAAAAAGATATGGAAAGCACAGGGAACAGTACATGGCACATAGTAAGTGTTCAATACACATTAAGCATTATTTTATTTATTTATTTATTTAGAGACAGAATTTTGCTCTGTTGCCCAGGCTAGAGTGCAGTGGCACGATCTCAGCTCACTGCAAGCCCCACCTCCCGGGTTCACGCCATTCTCCTGCCTCAGCCTCCCCAGTAGCTGGGACTACAGGCACCTGCCACCACGCCCGGCTAATTGTGTGTGTGTGTGTGTGTGTGTGTGTGTGTTTTTAGTAGAGACAGAGTTTCACCGTGTTCACCAGGATGGTCTCGATCTCCTGACCTCGTGATCCACCCGCCTCGGCCTCCCAAAGTGCTGGGGTATTATTGAGGTCTTTGGGCTCAGTTAGAACCTTGGAAATCTACTCAGGAACATGATTAAAAGCTTGGTCAAGGTTTGAGACGATGTCCTGACACTGTCTGGTGTATTGCCTGCTCTGCACTCTGCATTAATCTCTATTGGCTGTCAGCAGGAGATTAAAGCTGCCAGTTTTTTTGGTCATGACAGGCATTGTGGTTTGGCATGGAAAACAAGGTCCCTCTGGGGACATATAACTTCATATTTACCAGCATTTATTTGAAAGAAGATGAAGTATTTATAATAAGAAATCAAACTGGTTTGCTAGGCAAATGCATAAACCATAGAATACTAAACAGAATGAAGATGAACAGAAAGAATCCGTATCCTAGAGCTGGACTATGCCTTAGAGGTGATCTCCTCACTTCTTTCTGTTTTGGAGAATCTGAGTCTCCCATGGGGGAAGGGGAGAAGCATGCTCAGCATCACCCTGCTGGTCAGCAGAGCTGGGTCTAGAACCAGGTGATCGCTTTCTAAAGATCACATGGTCTAAGCTTCAGGGTCCTTCATCCATAAAATGGGCACATGGTACTAACTCCCAGCTATGGTTCTGCCTTCTACTGGCCACGCTGGTTCTCCAGAACACATCAGCAAAGGCATGCCCTCTTCCTGGGCACATCATTTCTTCTGAATCTCTTGGTGCTTCCTTCTTCTGACAAACTAGGTGTGAAGAAACTCCAAGGCCCGGTAATTTTCCTCACTCTCTCAGAGCCTATGCCAGTCTCAGCAGAACACAGTGACCGTGGACCCTGGGGCAACTCACTCAACTTCTCTAAGCATTAAATAATTTCCTTTTTGAAAATGCATAATGCAACCTGACCTGCTGACTTCAAAGCGTAGTGAGGATCAGAATGTGATAATGTATGCCAAAGTGTCTGGCATTTAAATGGACCTAAATAAGAAGCAGAATGGTTTGAACCCTCCCTCGGATAGTTTGTCTCTGCCATGCATTTGAGACTGTAGCAATCAATATATACCAGGACAGCTGGAGCCTGTTATAACAGCCTTGAGGACATGTATCTGGGACACCCAAATCACTAAATCTACAGTTTCTGCCTTTGTTGGAAGAGCAATCGATGGCTGTAACCAAACAAAGATCACGCTTTGGGGGCCTCTGCATGACTCTGCCTTCAGAGTGTTCCTGTCCAATTGCGTGCTTCAATATCAGTGTCTCTTAACTGGTGACCACGAAACGAGGGATGGATCCTATCCAGAAGATTTCTAGTTAGTCTCTTTGGAAGTGGGCCCTGGCTCCTTGTTTCTAAAAATCTATGTGCTGTTTTTGAACACCTCTTCTTGGTCCCCTCAGGCCCACAAGGCCAGCACTCTCAAAGAGACCCGCAAGCTGCAACTGCCTCTCTCTCCATTAGACTGACCTCCAAATTGTATTTCAGTTGCTTGTTTAGAGTTTGGGGCTATGAAATTAGAGCATGGTAGTAGGTTCAGGCATTTCCTCAAGGGTAACCTTGAAGTCCCCTGAACTTCTGAGCCTAAGGTGTCACTATAGACGGAGTGATGTTGGTTATAACTAGGGGCTCATTGTGGGTGTAGATATTGGCACTCATTAAAAAAGGCATTAAAAACACAGAAGTAATAGATGCCCTGTGATGGTTAATATTGAGTGTCAATGTGGTTGGATTGAAGGATGCAAAGTATTGTTTCTGGGTGTATCTGTGAGGGTGCTGCCAAAGGAGATTAACATTTGAGTCAGTGGACTGGGAGAGGCAGACCCACCCTCAATCTGGGTGGGCACCATTTAATCAGCTGCTAGCAAGGCCAGGATAAAAGCAGGCAGAGGACCGTGGAAGGACTAGACTGGCTGAGTCTTCCAGCCTTCATCTTTCTCCTGTGCTGGATGCTTTCTGCCCTCGAACATTGGACTCCAAGCACTTGGGCTTTTGGACTCTTTGACCTATACCAGTGGTTTGCCCGGAGCCCTTGGGCCTTCAGCCACAGACTGAAGGCTGCACTGTCAGCTTCCCTACTTTTGAGGTTTTGGGACTTGGACTGGCTTCCTTGCTCCTCAGCTTGCAGATGGCCTTTTGTGGGACTTCACCTTGTAATCATGTGAGTCAATACTCCTTAATAAACCCCCTTTCATATATATATCTATCCTATTAGCCCTGTCTCTCTAGAGAACCTTGACTAATACATGTTCATTACGAAAATCTTGAAAAATACAGGAAAGGACAAAGCTGAAAAGCAAATATAATCCATAATCTCACACAGATCATCACTTTCTTACATTTTCTTAGAGTTTTGTTTATGTTTAAAGCATGTGATATGGTTTGGATCTGTGTCCCTGCCCAAATCTCATGCTGAATTGTAATCCCCAGTGTTGGAGGTGGGGCCTGGTAGGAGGTGGTTGGATCATGGGGGTGGTCCTTCATGAATGGTTTAGCACCATCTCTTAGTACTGTTCTCGTAATAGTGAGTGAGTTATTTTAAGATCTGGTTGTTTAAAAGTGTATAGCACCGGGCTCGGTGGGGTAGCTCATGCCTGTAATCCCAGCACTTTGGGAGGCTGAGGTGGGTGGATCATGAGGTCAAGAGTTTGAGACCAGCCTGGTCAACATGGTGAAACTCCATCTCTACTAAGAATACAAAAATTAACTGTGTGTGGTGGCACGTGCCTGTAGTCCCAGCTAGTCGGGAGGATGAGGCAGGAGAATTGCTTGAAACCAGGAGGCAGAGGTTGCAGCGAGCCGAGATCACGCCACTGTACTCCAGCCTGGGCAATAGAGCAAGACTCTGTCTCTGGGAGGAAAAAAAGTGTGTAGCACCTCCTCTTCTTTCTCTTGCTCCGGCTCCTGCCATGTAAGATGTGTCTGCTGCTCCTTCACCTTCTGCCATGATTGTAAGTTTGCTGAGCCCACCCTAGAAGCTGAGCAAGATGCCAACATCGTGCTTTCTGTACAGCCTACAGAACCGTGAGCCAATTAAACCTCTTTTCTTTGTAAATTACCCAGTCTCAGGTATTTCTTTATAGCAATGTAAGAATGGACTAATCTAGCACATATGTGTATATACATTTTGTATATATATCAGTAGTGTGCTGTTAAATCAGCTCTTTCTAAAAAGTCCCTGGTTTATAGCACTTGCTGGGATCTGTGTTGTATATACTCTCACCGTGGTGAATTTCAAGCAACCAACAGTTTAACAACTGACTCTCAAAATTCCTCAAGAATTAGCAATTGGCTTTTGAGGGCCAGTAAGAATCAGCTCCAAACACCAATGGTTGACATTGTATGGTCTGTAGCTTTGTGTCCTAGCTTTTTTCATTTAATATTATGTTATAAGCTGTTTTGCAACCATCGTTGTAATAATTGATTCAGGAAAGGATCATCAATGGATGCACTGGGGGAAAGTTGTTGGCGAAAAGATATTCACACCATTTCAAAGTGTCATTCTACAGCTAAGTTCTGGATTTCAACGAGTTAAAAGTGCTTTACATTGGAGAGGTCTGGAAAAAGTCACTTTATGTGAGGGATCCAATATATCATCATGAATAATGGAACAACTTGACATTATGGATGTCTTCATGTAATACAGGGGAAAGAACACAACATTGCCTAGGTGGTCTTTTTTGCTAAAAATGTTTAACCCAAACATAGTTATAAAGAAACAATCAGATACCCAGATTGTGAGACTTTTGGCAAAATGAGACTGAACTCAAAAAAAATAAAAAAAATAAAAAATACTGGGACTACTCTAGATTAAGGTGACTAAATAGACATGACAACCAAATGCAATCCATCATCCTTGAATGGATGCTGGATTTCTTGTTTTAAAAAAGAAAAAGCTACATAAACATTTTGGGGCTACCTGGAGAAAGTTGAATATGGACTTAGTATTAGATTATATTATTACATCAATATTGATGTCTGGGGTGTGATATGGTAATACAGTTTGTGTAGGCTAAGTTGTTCGTTCTTAGGAAATGAGATATGTTTGCAGTGCTTAGAGGTGAAGTAACACAGTGTCTGCAGTTTACTTTCAAACGATTCTGCAAAAACAAAACAAAACCCAGCAACAACAAAACATACATTCAAATATCAATGAGAGGGGAGCGAGCAAGCATGTAGCAAATGTTAACAATAAGTGAACCTAGGGGAAGGATATATTGGTATACATATATATATATATGATTCAGCTTTCCTCTCAGTTTGAGGTTGTTTATTAATACTAAAAAGGGAAATTGTTATGATAGTTTTATTTTAAGATATGGTTATTATAATGATACATATTATTCTACCATAAAAATGTGCTACAATTTATTTAACCAAATCTGTTGCTAGATTACAGATATTTACTTTTATGAACTGTGAACATCTTTGTAATTAAACCTTAGCACACATTCATAATTGTTTCCTGTGTTGAACTTATTGTGCAGAAAGAAAAGATTTTTTTTTAAATTAAGGCTCTGATGAAATGAATTCCTATGCTTTAAACTTTACAAGAGACTGATTTGTCAACTACATGCCAAATTATCAATGTGACAGAAGAAGACATCTTCATGGCCTTCTTTAGAGGGTTGGGTGAAGAGTAAGGATGCATGTCAGAGAAATTAAGATGTTCTACAGAAGGAAATTTGGAGAACTGTGGTTCTGGTGGCACCTTAGAAGTCCTGGGGTAGCTTGGAAACAATAATAGGCCCAGATCCTACCCCAGGATAGTTGAATCAGTGTCTCTGAGGGTGAGGCTCTGCACTGGTTTACTTTGTAAGCTCCCCAGGGGATCATGAGATGCAGCCAGTGTTGAGAACAGCTGGTGTAGTAGGATTCATAAAAAAATGATCTGAGAGGTGGGAGGAAGCCAGGGTGATGGGAGGGAGTTGAGAGAAGAGGCTAGGCAGCCCTAAAAAGGGACTGGAGAAAGAAAATAGACATGATTAAGAGGGACTTGAGAATGTTATGTTGGGTGGGATATGATGTGACTTCCTTCTACTTCCCCTAGGGACCTGTAGTAAATTTATAATTACTCTTCAATGCTTTTGTAGTTGGGATTTTTTGGAGGATGGGGGCGGAGGGGTGCTATTTAGACTTATTTCCAGGTGGGGACTGGGAGAGAGCGGGGGTGGTCTAAGGAGGATTTGGCACCTTCCAGTTACATCTGTTCCCTGTGGGAGGAGGAGTTCACAGGGCTGCACACAGCAGCATCGTATTCTGTCTTGCTGCCTGCCCTTTGGGGCACAAGTCCACACAGTGGGCTCTGCTGGGTCATTCGCTCTCCTCTGGGCCAACCCATTGTCGAGGTCACAGAATTATAATAATTCTATTATTTTATTGTTAGATTTAAGAGATGCTCATCCCTTGATTTGATTACAACACACCATGATTTCCAAGGTTATATTGATTCAAAGCCGATAAAGGTAACTCAAACTACAACAGAAATGTCTCTTCAGGAGGGCTCATTTCAATCTTTTTTTCTCTACTCAAAGGGCATACTTGCTCATTGTGACGCTCTCCACCCTGCAGTGTAAAAGGCAGATAGGCTTCACATTCGGAAGATATACCAGGGAATTTTTTTTTTTTCTGTAACCTCATATTAGAAGTGAAATACTTGGGAATGTTAAGCAGTGATTTGTTTTGATAGTTTCTCACCTTCATTTTGCATCTGCATCAAAAAACTAAAGAATATCTTCTTTCTCCATAAGTGTCTGCTAAGGCAGTTGCCAAGAGGTAAGAAATAGGGGTTTACCTGTAAGTTCTCTCTCTCTCTCTCTTTCTATCTATCTATCTATCTATCTATCTATCTATCTATCTATCTATCTAATCTACCTATCATCTATCTATCTCTTTTTTTACCACAATTTCCTTTTTAGGACACCAACCAAAAATAAGACATGTGAACTTCTTCAATGAAAGCATCACATGTCTTTTATTTTCTTCCATAAAAAGCTCGTGATTCTTTCTTAATAACAACATGTAGATGAAAGCTGAAATGTATGGTTTTTAAAAATAAAAGACCATTTCAGCTAGTGCAGCTTAAGAAACAAAATATTGTATTATGTGGTCAACTTAGTTTGTGGTCGTCTTTCCTTTTCTTTTTCTCTTTGTGACAAGGTCTTGCTCTGTCACCCAGGCTAGAGAGCAGTGGCATGATGGCTCACTGCAGCCTCAATCTCCTCGGCTGAATGATCCTCCTGCTTCAGCCTCCTGAGTAGCTTGGACCATAGGCTTGGTCTCAGATTCCTGACCTCATGCAATCCTCCTGCCTTGGCCTCCTAAAGTGCTGGGATTACAGGTGTGAGCCACTGTGCCCAGCCTCAGTCTTCCTTTTCTTGTTTGTTCAGAGATAAAAAGGGAAAGTTGAGATGCATTTTCTACCTTATCAATTCTTAGGCAATTTATCATTTTATAATTAATTAGTACAAAGATAAAATACTATTTTAAAAATATATAGAAGATATTTCTACTCTAAAAGGATTTTGAAGGCTGCTTGCGACTAAAATTCGTTGAATCTAGGTCAGGGTGACACACTCAAATGCCCATGGGGACTGTGCAAGAAAAACAACTGAGCAAGTTTGACATTAAATGACCTCTGGAACTCTTGGTGTTAGAGGTGCAATAGTGAGTGCTGGAGACTGTGGAAAACTGGAAGGGATAAGCTGTGTCTAAAGGGGAAGTCACTTCTCAACTTCAACAAAGCATTTTGTTTTGTTTTATTTTAGTAAGAGGCCAGAATTTTGTATTTTTATGTGAAATCTCTTAATCCGTAATTGTTGTTCTATAATTCAATAGTATGTGGGTCAAGAAAAACTGGTTTGGGGCAATGTTTGGTTCTGAGGTTGCCCGTCTGATATACCTTATCAGGTAGGAAAAGTTGAAGTAGAGTGTTGGCAGAAGGGGGCAAATGCACGGGGCATTCTGGAAGAATATCTGCAGGGCTTGGTAAGGGACAGGATGCAAAGGGAAGAAGAGCCTGAAGGCCTGGGAGGACTTAGGATTGTGGAGAGCTTGCTTCGGTGAAAGGAGTGCGTGTGTGTGTGTGTGTGTGTGTGTGTGTGTGTGTGTGTGTGTGTGTTGGGAAGGGATATGTAGACAGAGCAGGCAAGGAACCAGAGGAAAATGAGTTCAATTTTAGCAAATTGCACTTGAGAGGTCATGACTGGGAATATACAAGAGGAAAGAACAAGGAGGATGTAATTAACCTTGAACTAAATATGTGCCTACAGCATTACGGAGCTGCATGTGATACATGATCAGATTCGGTGTCTGCATTATCAAGGAGGCATTTGTCTGTACTCGGTCTTGCTCTCTGCACTCATCAGTGGATTGTGTTCTATTCTGGATATCACTTTTAACAAATGCTCTTTTCTCTTAAATTACAGAAGCAATATGTGTATCATTGCAGAAAACTAAGAAAATGCTGAAAATTGAAAGAAGGAAAATTGCCTCTAATCCTAGCTCCTATAATAACTATTGATGGCTTCCTATATATCCTTCCAGTCTTTTTTCCTATACATATATACTTAAATACTTCACAAAATTAGAATCATATTATAAATACTACATTACAATCTGCTTTTTCCACTAACATGTCTTGGACATTTTCCCATATCAATAAAATAATCTGCCACAACTTAATTTTTCATGGTTATTTTAGCATTTATTCCATTTGATGGAAATGTCAAAATTTATACCTAATAGCCTACTGTTGGACACATGCTGCTTCTCCATCATAAACGAAGTCATCTCTAATGCTAAATCTTTGCACATATGCCTGGTTATTTTCTTAGGATAAACTCTCAGAAAAGACAGTTGTTAGGGATATCAAAGGAAGAAGGCACTAGTGAAAACTTGAAACAAAAAGCAGGATTTACTGTTTGTAAAGTAAGAGAAAATTGTGCTTTGAGACAGTCTTTCTGAACAAAGTTTGGAGGAAACACGGAATTCAAGGATTAATAGAATTTCAGGAGTGAGAATTAAGGGATTGTTTGACCTTAAATTGAGGAGGTGTGGTTATTAGAGTGCAGCTATTGCTGATTGGATGGCAGAAGCATGCAGCTATCTTTGATGGGCTGACTTTCAGAATCATGTGCCATTTATGATTGGCTGATTCAGGAGCGTGGATTTCAGTGTGAGACTGAAGACAAGGTAGCACGTCAGGTTTTAAATCCTTTGTACTGCTTAGTTGTTACTATAGCTGGAGAACAAATAGACTTTTCTTAGAAAAGAGAGACTTTTAATTTTCAAGTCAAAGGGCCATATTGCCAAACTGTTGGCACAATATTTGAAGCAATATGTGCACAGACTAAAAAAAAGCCTCTGGAAGAGATTGATACTGGTGGGAAGACTGGAGGCCTTGCTATAGGAGGGAAAGTGTGAGGAAGGTGGTGGTGACTAGCTTGGAGTAGAGAAGACCAGGGCAGGCATGATCACTGACTTCAAAGCCTGTCACTACACAAAGACACACTGGGCTCTTTTATTTTCTCTTTTCTTTTCTTTTCTTTTTTTGACAGAATCTCGCTCTGTCGCCCAGGCTGGAGTGCAATGGCGCAATATCTGCTCACTGCTTCTGCTTCCCAGGTTCAAACCATTCTCCTGTCTCAGCCTCCCGAGTAGCTGGGATTACAGGTGTGCACCACCATGCCCGGCTAATTTTTTGTATTTTTAGTAGAGATGGGGGTTTCACCATGTTGGTCAGGCTGGTCTCGAACTCCTGACCTCAAATGATCTGCCTGCCTTGGCCTCCCAAAGTGCTAGGACTATAGGCATGAGCCATTGCGCCTGACCCACACTGGTCATTTTTCTAGCAGTGGAAGCTCTCCAGCTTTGAAATAGAGGTATCATAAAAGAGAGAGACCTCTGTATTCAAAAAGAGATTTGTCATACAGGTTGGTTAGGAGTCTGCGGTTTGGATTCAGTGGGATTTTGAATCCTTGCTGGGCCACTTGTCATCTCTGTGACCTGGGACAGGTTATGAAAGCTTTCTGAACCTGAATATTTTTCTTATCAAGGGAGAAAAATAACAGAATCTCTCTCATTATGCAATCTAGGCATAGCATGGTAAGTCACAATTCTGAAGACTTGGTGTGTTCTTTGCTCTTTGATGACTTGGAATTTCAGTGAATAGTATTGAGAGCACACAGCAATTTGCCAGTTGCTGCACCCTCCAGGGAATTACAGAGAGACAAAGATGTGATCCCTGTCCACAAGGGGACAATGGAGAGACAAGAGTGAAGGTGCTGCAGTGCTGCAGAGATGAGCGGGTTGATGGGGGCATTTGCTACAAAGTAAACAAGGGGGCACAAAAATGTATATAAACAAACAAATATATTTGCAAATGGACAGCAATAACAGAAAGAAAGAATGAAAGAAAGGAAGAAAGACACAAAAATGCTTACATTTGTTTGGAAACTTTTCCTTTTGTTTTCCAATTTTTATGCAATATTAATGCAGCTATGTGAAGAAATTTTATTCTCTGGCTACCACTAAAGAGGACATAGAAAAGAGGAAAGAATGAGGAGGGACAAGGGGACCATTAACATTTGGGTTACATTATATTTAAAAATAACTTTATTTTTCAGTACTATTGGGAAACCCATATTTGGTGACATGAGTGGATCTTAAGGATAAATTTAGCATGCTGCAATCTGCAAATAACTTTTAATCCGTTAGTTACATCAGCATTTTTGTAGCCAGTGAGTGGTGCTGATTTATGTATGCTTTTAAAGAAACCATTTAGAGAAATGTCATTTCCAGTCATTGAAACAACAAGCTTGAGAATTTTTAGATTCACAAAAAGCTATTTTCTGAGGGTGGTTAGATTTCTAAATGTAACCTTCATGCAAAAATATAGAAATGTTCCAAGTCACAAAATAAAGCTTATGGGTCAAAGACCACATTCAAATAGAGCTTTTAATATTTTAGTAAATGAAAAATTACTCGGCAGATATTGATGGAGAACAGTGGTTGGCTGTGTCCCACGATGTAAGCTGGGGATACCCATGCTTGGTATTGTTAGACTTTACACCCCCTTTTTTTTCTGGAGGGATTTAAATAGAGTTCATTGTCACCAGGACTGCAAAATTTTAGAGGGCATTCTTGCTATGGGTGGGAACTTAAATGAGACAACTGTGATTCCGTGACATGGCAGTTTTCGCTAATCCCAAGGCATGGCTTTGTTTACAGCCAGATGAGAAAGAAGCACATATATCTTGACTGGTTTTATTCTTACTCCTGAATTTCTTACTTGAGGAATAATGGAGTTGAGGCAGACATGCTATAGGCATACCATGGCCAAGTTAAAGCAGTAGGCCTCTCAGCAGGATGGCATGACTGACACGTCATCCTAGCTTGGTTCTTCCAAAGTTCTTTGTTTTCACTTTCTATCTTGATGAAAAAAATTAGCAATTTTTACCTAACCCAGAAGAAAATTTAGAATCATGAATTATGTTTGGCATTCATTGATATTTATGGGGGCTGGGTAGCCTCTTGGAAATGATCTCAAATTGTATTTATACTTGGGGGTTCAGACATACAGAAATGGGGGGGAAGCCAACAGACACTTAATGGCGAAGGAAATGGATATTTGAGAACATGGAAAAGAGTACGCCATGGGGAAAGGAGGACTCAGCCATGGTGAGACTGACTCAGCAACAGGATTGAGGGTTGAAAGGGACCATCATCTTATTAACCACAGGATTGTCCTTTGACTTGAACCTGCCTGAGCCTGGCTACCCTGGAAGTATGTATGTGACTTGGGAAAGAAGGGGCTGTATGTGTCTACCTCCTGGGAACTGGAACAGCTCTAGCAGAGTGCACCATTCTTCAAGAGACAGGTGAGCACTGGCACCTAGAGGAACAGTAGAAAGGTCAGGCTGAGCATTGGGGTGTGGTCAGCAGCCAGTGGGTCTGAAGATGAGTGGACAGAGTAAGTGGTGACAGTGGCAGGGTCGTGAGCTTGGTGTTGAAAACCTGGGATGGGAACCTAGGGTGTAAGCACCAGAGATTTTATTTGCGTTTTCCCATCTCCAGTGAATTTGCTAGCCATTCCACTTTCCTTTTCTGTAAATTGCATCTTCATACCTGTTAACCCAAAATATCCAAGACAGGTCTCAGTCAATTTAGAAAGTTTCTTTTGTCAAGGTTAAGGACGTGCCCTCAGCCTCAGGAGGTCCTGACGACATGTGCCCAAGGCGGTCAGGGCACAGCTTGGTTTTATACATTTTAGGGAGACCTGAGCCATCAATCAATATATGTAAGATGAACAATCTTACAATCAATATATGTAAGATTTGTTCTGTCTGGAAAGGCAGGACAACTCCAAGTGGGGAGGGGGCTTCTGGGTCATAGGTAGATAGGAGACAAATAGTTGCATTCTTTTGAGTTTCTGATTAGCCTTTCCAAAGGAAGCAATCAGATATGCTTTTATCTCAGTGAGCAGAAGGATGACTTTGAAAAGAATGGGAGGCAAATTTGCCCTAAGCACTTCCCAGCTGGACTTTTCCCTTTAGCCTAGCGATTTTGGGGTCCCAAGATTTATTTTCCGGGGCGAGGGATAGCATTAGGAGATATACCTAATGTAAATGATGAGGTAATGGGTGCAGCACACCAACACGGCACATGGATACATATGTAACAAACCTGCACATTGTGCACATGTACCCTAGAACTTAAAGTATAATTAAATATATATATATATATTTATTTTCCTTTCACATACCGTTTGCCCATTTTTTACTCTTGAGCTTGTCTTTTTATTTATTTATTTATTTATTTATTTATTTATTTATTTTATTATACTTTGGGGTTTTAGGGTACATGTGCACAATGTGCAGGTTTGTTACATATGTATCCATGTGCCATGTTGATTTCCTGCACCCATTAACTCGTCATTTAGCATTAGGTGTATCTCCTAATGCTGTCCCTCCCCCCTCCCCCCACCCCACAACAGTCCCCGGAGTGTGATGTTCCCCTTCCTGTGTCCATGAGTTCTCATTGTTCAATTCCCACCTATGAGTGAGAACATGCGGTGTTTGGTTTTTTGTCCTTGCGATAGTTTACTGAGAATGATGTTTTCCAGTTTCATCCATGTCCCTACAAAGGACACGAACTCATCATTTTTTATGGCTGCATAGTATTCCATGGTGTATATGTGCCCGAGCTTGTCTTTTTGCTGATGTTTAATAATTCTTTTATAAATTCTGGAGACTAATCCATCATCAGTTAAATGCGTTGCAACTATCTTCTCCCAGCCTGTGGCTTGTCTTTCTCTTTTGTTTATAGTAGCTTGTCATGCAGGATGTTTTAATTTTAATATTGTCAGTTTTATCAATCTTTCCCATTATACTTTGCATGTCTTTTTAAAGACATTCTTCCTATCCCCAAGGTCATAAATACTTTATCCTATATTTTCTTGAATATTTTTAGCAATGTGCATTCTTCTATCACTAGCTCATCATGATTTTGAAATTCATTTGTGGTCATGAGTGTAGCTGTGGTTAATCATTTTTACTAACCCACAGTATTCCATCGTATGAATAGATCATGATTTATTTATCCGTTCTATCAATAGACATTTCGTTTGTTTTTATTTGATTTGATTTTTTTGGCTACTATAACAATGCTGCTAACAGCATTCTTCTACTGTCTCTTGGGGCATGTGCAGAAGTTTCTGAGGGTGGAATTGTTGGGTCATAGGTGTGCATTTTATTTTATTTATTTATTTTTGAGATGGAGTTTTGCTCTTGTTGCCCAGGCTGGAGTGCAATGGTGCCATCTCAGCTCACTGCAACCTCTGCCTCCTGGGTTCAAGCGATTCTCCTGCCTCAGCCTCCCAAGTAGCTGGGATTACAGGTGTGCGCCCCTATGCCTGGCTAATTTTTTGTATTTTTAGTAGAGATGGGGTTTCACCATGTTGGCCAGGCTGGTCTTGAACTCCTGACCTCAGGTGATCTGCCTGCCTCAGCCTCCCAATAGGTGTGCATTTTAAACTTTACTAGGTGAGGAAAATTGTTTTCCAAATTAGTTATATCAAGTTTCACTCTCTCCAGAAATGTGGAGGCGTTTACATGACCTTATGTAGTTGCCAGCACTTATCTTTATTATTTCCTTCCTTCCGCTTTCGTTAAGTTTACTCTGTTTTTCTTTCTCAAATGTCTTGGGTACTTTGCTGACTAATTTTCAGTCTTCTTTTGTAATATAAGCATTTAAGGCTATAAATGTACCTTTACTGATTTAGCAGCATCCTGTAAGTTTCACTTTGTTTTTAAATGAATTTTTAAATACAGTCTCCAACTTATAGAAAAGTTCAACGTAAAGTGCAGAGTATTTCAGATGGAGTGCCAGAGACTAACTAGAGTAAGAAAGGTGTCTGTCTTTTTTGGAGGAAAGGCAGTAACAGTGGTGAGCGGCATTGACAAGGGGGAATGAATGGAATGCAACCGTAGACTAAGAACAAGGAGAGCCAGGCTTCTCGCTGTTGGAGAAGGGAAGTCCACATATGGAAAGGGAGTTACGTGAATGAACCCTGGGTGTTGGATTGGAATTGTATTGGTGTGGCGTTCATGGGTGTCCTCTTCACCCACAGTGACACCTCCTGTCAGGTAACGCCCCGTATATGAATGCCATCCTCACCACATTTGGGCTTCTACACCACACACTGGGCTGCTTCCTTGCACAGCTGCCCTCTCCCCCAGCTCAGGTTCTGACTCCCCATGCTGAGCCGCCCCCTTGCATGGACGTGCTTCTCCCTCCTCTGAGGATCTGGTGCTGGTTCCAGGCCACTCCTCCGAGTGGGTACGTATCAGTTACCTTGCTCTGTCCATCCAATAATTTAGCACTGAATGGATTAGGAAGGAAGAGAAGGGAAAAGGCAGCCATCCCATAAGTTTTGATACACAGCATTTTCATTGTCATCCAATTTTAAATATTTTCCAACTTTTGATTTTTTCTTTAACTCATGAATTATCTAGAAGTTTGTTTTAAAAGTGTTTCAAAATGTTTGGCATTATATTTAGTTATCTCTCTGTTCTTGATGTCTATTTCAATTGCCCCATTTTCAAATACAGGGTTTATATGATACTGATTATGGTTTTTATTATGATTTTCTTTATGCCTATAGTACATAATAAGTTTTAGCAAATGTTTTATGTGTTCTTGAAAAGTATTTCTCTATGTGTTGGGTACATAGTTCTGTATATGTCCATAGATTAAGCATAATTGTATTTTTCAAATAGTCTGTCCTTACTAAATTTTTGTCTGCTTAATATATTGATTAGTGAGAGAAGTGTAATAAAAATCTTCCATTATGATTGAGGATTTAGAAATTTCTTCTTGTAACTCTATTGCTTTTTGTTTTATAAATTTGGATACCAAATTTATTATATGCCTACAAACTTATAATTCTTATAGCTTCCTGGTGAGCCACTCCTTTTATAATTAGGTACTTCTTCATATTTGCAATAATGCTTTTTATCTTCAAGTTTAATACAGATACAGCAGCTTTTTGGGGGGTGAGAGGTTAATATTTCTAGGTGTATCTTTTCCAGTCTTTTATTTTTAAGGTTTCTTTTGTTGTTATGACTATTTCTCTTATAAATATCACACACTATGGGTGTGAATTTATAAATTTCTTATAATTCTATCACTTTTTGCTTTATGTACACATTTTTTAAACCAAGTCTGGCAAACATTTTAGGTATTGAGTTTAGACTTTTAATATTTGGATTCATTACTGATGTCATTATTATTTTTCCATCTTATGATAGGCTTTCTTTATCTTGCTTTTCCTCTGCCTCTTTTACTTTCTTTCCTGCCTTCCATTGTCTTGATACAGTTTTTTTAACATTTCTCTCTACATCTTAAGCAGATGAAATAATGGAGCCATATGAAATTGCTAATTTTTGACCATTTTTGCCTCATAAAACAAATTCCATATAGTTCAAACTATAAACTCTGTAAGTGCCAATATATATTAATATTTAACTATTAGCAGTTCTAATATTAGCTAGCTAGCATTATTTCATTTGATCATTGAGAAAACCCTGTGGCATTTATTACTAGGCATGGGAAATCCTGGGTGCTCTTTAGTTTAGTTCTCAGCTTCTTCTTACTCAGAATACCGGCTTCCTTAAGATCTATTAGAGCTCTGAAACTGAAAATACGCATTTTTTTTTTTTTTTTAGACGGAGTCTAACTTTGTCTCCCGGGCTAGAGTGCAGTGGTGTGATCTCAGCTCACTGCAATCTCCACCTCCTAGGTTCAAGTGATTCTCCTGCTTCAGTCTCCTGAGTAGCTGGGATTACAGGCCCATATGCCACCACGCCCAGCTAATTTTTGTATTTTTAGTAGAGACGGGGTTTCACCATGTTGGTCAGGCTGGTCTCAAACTCCTGACCTCAAGTGATCCACCCGCCTCAGCCTCCCAAAGTGCTGGGATTACAGGTGTGAGCCATTGCGCCCAGCCCCATACAGTTTTTATCTTACATTTTTTCCACTTAATGATCTATTATGACAATTTTTCCCATATCCGTTATTTGCAATGTCTATGTCGTAGTCTGTCGGTGGCCGTGAACTTGTTCCAGTTGCTTTGTTATTACCTGTAATGCTTTGTGCACTTTTACAATTCCTTTCTTAGGATAAATTCCTTCAAATAACTCATCAGAAGGAAGAACCAGTTTAAAGACCTTGCCAGGTGTTTCTAAGTTGCCCTCCTGAAAGGTCATGCCTTTGTGTGGACATTCTCCAGCAGAGTGTAAGGATGGCCAGAGAACAGTCCAATAGCTCCCTTCCCAAGATCAAATCAACTCCAGCAGGATCAGTCTTCTGGTAGAGCCCCGGCCAGGTCCTGGGAGAGAGGCAGGGGGTGTGGTCCGTTGTGGCCATGGGTCTTGGGAGCACTGGATGGCTTGGGACTGAGATCTTAGGCTGAGAACCCCAGAGACCCTCCTCAGGTTCCCATCAGCTTGTCCCTGCAGTGAGCTCAGCACACAGACTTCCTGCTATAGCAAGACAGGCATAGCTCAGAGAGGAGGAGAAGCGCAGGTGTCTCAGCTGTGCAGGCCCCTCACTCCTGGGGGCCATAGGGAGACTGGGCGCTGGGGCCCTTGGGGAGGACCTTGGCCCACTATATTAGAAGCACATTCCGCCCCTTCAGTGGTGGGTGGGAAGCAGCAAAGTGGGCCTCTGTGTTTCTCTTCCCAAAAAGCAAGTTTGTATTTATTCTGCCACTATCTGCTGATTCAGTGGGTGATTTGCATCCTTCGGAGGTCCAGGCACTTCTCTTCCATCTGGGGCTCTTCTCCTGGAGAGTCAGGGGAGAGCGAGGGCCGGGTCAGGGGCTGCCGCGCTGCCAAGATACGGCCCGCAGGAATCTGCTGGGCGGGGGCTGGGATCTGGGCCATGAGGGGCGCGGGGGACTCGCAGTCCTGCCGCCGCCCGCGCACAAAGCCCGCCCTTGTTTGGCTGCCTCGGATGCGTGCCCAGGGTTCAGACCTCCCCGGTGTCCTGTGTGGCCTGTGCGTGGGGCCACGTGTCCTGACCACTCCGGGAATGTATGTGCTGCCCGCCGCGGACCCCCGGACCGCGGGAGGGGCATGCTCTGCCCAGGGCTTGGGGCCCTGCCTTGGGCTCTGCTGGGCATGGAAGGCCAGGCCCAGCCCCTGACTGCTTGGCCCCCATCGATGGGTTTCTCCAGCTGAGGGTCACGGGCGTCCGCCACCTGAGAAGGCAGTAAAGGTGTTGCCTTTGTCATGGTCACTCTACAGTGGGTGCCGGGGGAAGCGTGAGGGGCATGCCAGGGTGCCGGGGTGGGGCTGAGGTGGCCATGGGAGCCTCACCCCTTCCCGTGTGCTGTTTTGATGTCATGCCCCATCTGGGCCACCGCTGGGCATGCCGGCCAGACTCATTCTCAGAGGAAGGCTGTAGATGCCAGGAGTTTTAGTCCGGGTGGATATTAGATCGGCCAACCACACCTTCCTACCTGTTCGTCCCTCCAATACCTACTCATTAACCATCCCCTGCCACCTCCCCTTTCACCACAAGGAGTCCTGTGCCACATTCCAGAGCAGGGCAGATGCCATCCAGGCACTCCTGAGGGGGAGGTCCCCAGCCCTGCGTGGTGTTTCTTAGACTTTCACAGGCTTACAATGGTGGGCAAATCCTTCGTTCCACAGGTTTCTCCACTAGCATCCATTTACTGAGCACCTGCTGCATGCCAGGCACATTTCCAAGTGTGGGGAGTCCATCAGAGAGCAAGGCAGACCAGTCCCTACCCTTAAACACACCATGGCCCAGCTCCAGGGTGACATTGCTTTTGGCACATCTCTCCCTACAGATTCAAACATAACAGGTATGGCAACACACTGCCAGACTCGTGTCTGGATTTGCCAAGGATCCTCTCCTTGGAGATTGGCAAAGAGCACTGCAGAGGAAAAAACAAAAATTGAAATCCTAGTAAAGTGAGAAGAAACACATGTGAAAATGGCACTCACACTAAATCAGCATTAAATCAAACCGGGGCCTGTTTAGAAACCAGTGCAGACCTGCTATTTCTCGCTAAGTCCTGTTATTTTAACTCAGCAAATTCAAGCAAGATTTCGCATTCCCATCAGAGGGCAGGAAAGAAGAAAACTGTGATTCTCAAGGGCAAGGCTGAAGCTGTTTGCTGCGTAGGCTGAGGTTGGAGGGTGGAGGGGGGATGACATTAGGGTTGGGGTGATCTGAACACAAGGACATGGGTGACAAGACCGCAGGCTGAATTCTCTGTCCACAAACTCCATTCTCATCTTGTTCCCTGATTCTGTCTCAGTTCACATTTCTCCCTTGGTCACAAACCTTCAATGGCTCCCCATGACCACTGAAGTAAGTATAAACATCCCACAGCCCTCCACAGCATGATCTCCAATCTATCTTTTCAGTTTGCATGATGTTTCACACCTGTGGCTCCAGCCAAAGAGGATAACTCGTAGGATTGATGCCTGTGCACCCTTCTGCTTTTGCACTTGATAATCATGGTAGCCAATACTTGCTCAGTACTCACTGTGCTAGGTCCTGAGCTTCCCTTATCCCAATCCTACAAGAAACGACATAGTGTTACCTGCCTTTTTACAGATGCGTTCCTCAGAGGAGTTCCTGACCTGTCCAATGGGAATTTGAATACAGGCCTCTCTGTCCCCACAACCTAAACCCTTGACTGTGATGTAGACTTTTGGTGGAATCATGGTGCTGTGTCCTGTGCTGTCTGTATTAAATGGCTTTACGAAAATTCTAGAAGTTTGGGGCAAGGTGCCGAAAGCGAGATGAGACCAGTTGGTCTGGATCTCTCAGGAGATCGCAGACCCTCCTGTTAGACCTTCCCTTCTCCTCAACACAGGCTCATAACCCCCATCCATCCCCATTCTGCTCCATTATGCCTCACCTTCTCCACTAGCCACCCAAAGCTGGCTCAATAGACCACAAGGTTCTGGGTCAGTGACCTTCCTTTCCCAAGCACCCCATTTTGCAGAGACAGAGCCATGATTCAGGGGGAAGGTGTACTGTGCTCTCTCGGGCTCTCCAGAAATCCTCGCATTGGTCAGGTAGTACTTCTGTTACAATTTAAGATAACTGACTCTTCATGACCCCTTGCAGTGACAGAGGGAGAGGGAGAGAAGGGTGATGGCCCAGATGTTGTGGCCACAGGAAGAAGCCCCCCAACTTCTTGGGGACACTCGTTCCCCATGCAGCTGGAAAGAGGGAAAGGTTGCAGCCTTCTTGGTTTTTTCAAGGTCTTGGGAAGTCCAAGAGAGTAGAGTAGGTCATGGGCTGGTGGAAGGCCATTTGTCACAGGCCTTTCCTGGGCTTTGCCCACTGCCTGTTAGACCCGCAGGTCAAGTGAGGCAGTTGAGAAAAAATCCTCATTGTGAAGTGTCTGTGGCCCTGCTCAGATGAGAGAATGGCCCCCTTTCAGCAGCCCCACTTGGAGCCAGGACAGTATTCCCAGAGGGCCAGGTCGGTGAATGGTCATCTGTCTGCCCAGATGGACCAAGGCCTGGCCTGCCAGGGAGGAGATGCAGGTTCTGGTTTCTGTTTGTGAATTCAGGGGCTCTGGAATACTTCAAAATATAAACACCTATTTATTGAGCTCCTACTGTGTGCAGGGCACTGTAGGGAACACAAAGAAGCACTGACTTGAAAACCACAGATCAGAATTTATCCATGCAAATGAGCTTGCTCCCTAGGGAGGCTGGATACTCGTAGATCCAGTGAGGCCACCGCTATTCGAGGAACCAACCCCCACCCATCCCTACTGCAAACTATTTTGAGTTTTCTCAGTGAAGATGGTTGATACTACACTTGATCTTAGCCAAAAGGCCGAGAAGCGATGATGGTTGATGTTTTAAAATTAAAAATAGCTAATAGTCATTAGCTTATTCATTCTTTGCCTATGAGCCAGCTTTGTTCTTGCTGCTTGGAGATGAGAATATCCTGACAGTGTTCAGTCTGCTAGGGGTGATCAGCAGGTCAGCCAGGCCAATGACCAGCTGGGCTTGACAGTGATCCCCTCCAAGCGACCCTTGGCTCATCTGCTGTGAGTGACCCCAGGCCTTGAGAGTGCAAGAACATGCCTCATGCCGGGTATAAAGCAGCAGGCAGGTGATGCCAATGCCCAGGAGGTAAGTGCATGGCAGGCATCCTGAGACGCTGGGGGAGCAGAGAGGAGGGGACCCTCCCCTCACATGGAGGGCACAGTAAATCAGCCAGAGCTTGCCTGGAGAGGATCACAATTGCCAATGCTTACTGAGCACTCTTTATGTACTAGGCATGGTGCTAAGTGCTCTAAGTGGATTAATTATCTTGCTCTATCATTACAGCCTTTCAAGGGAGATACAATAAACTCCCCTTGTCCACATTTTACATGTGAGAAAACTGAGGCGTAGCAAGTTTAAGTAACTTGTCCAGGATCACACAGCAGGGAAGCAGATTCAAACCCAGTTGATCTGACACCCAAGTCTCCCTGTTTAACAGCCACACTGCTGCTTCCAGAAGGAAGGGGAGAAGGCAAAGGGCTCATCAGTAAAGGACAACTCATATTGTTGAGACTAGTTTTTTGGTTCTGAAGACAGTTCCCAAAGAGGATCTGTGAGCCACAGCAATGTCACTGGATGGAGTGTGTACAGAATCTTGGAGGAACCCAGCTTTTGGAGACAGACGAACTTGAGTTTGCATCTTGGCTCTTCCATTTCTTGCTGAGTGACCTCAGGCAAGTTCCTTAAACTCTGAGCATTTATTTTCTCATCTCTAAAGTGGAGCTATTGACACTAATTTGGCAGCGTTTTTTTTAGTCAGGGTCTCACTCTGTCCCTCAGACTGGAGTGACTCAATCTTGGCTCACTGCAGCTTCAATCTCCCAGGCTTAAGTGATCCTCCCACCTCAGCCTCCCAAGTAGCTGGGACTACAGGTGTGTGCCACCACACCCAACTAATTTTTGTGTTTTTTGTAGAGATGGGATTTCACCATGTTGTCCAGGCAGGTCTTGGACTCTGTTGCTCAAGCAATCTGCCCACCTTGGCCTCTCAAAGTGCTAGGATTATAGGTGTGAGCCACCACGCCTGACTGGCAGTGTTCTTATGAGGACTGTTCAGTCTGCTATTACAGAATACCATGGACTGGGCAACTTAACAACAAACATTTACTTTTCACAGTTCTGGAGGCTGGAAGTCCAAGATCAAAGTGCTGGCAGATCCAGTGTCTGGTGAAGGCTTGCTTTCTGGTTTGCAGATGGTGGTCTCCCCTTTTTATCTTCACATGAACAAGAGAGAAATCATTTCTATCCTATCTCTTCCTTACAAGGGCACTAATCCCACTTGTGAGGGCTCCAACCTCATGACCTCATCACCTCCCAAAGGCCCCACCTCCTAACGTCATCACACTAGGGGTTAGGATTTCAACCTATGAATTTTGGGAGACATAAGCATTCAGTCCATAACAAGGACTAAAAAGGATATTTTATGTAAAGCATTAGGTAGAGTAACCACTCAGTGAATATTAATTTTCCTTTCTCTTCTTAACAAAGTTATGTGGAGCTCTTCATTTACATTTTTTTATTTTTGTTTTTGTTTTTGTGTTTTTGAGACAGGGTCTTGTTCTGTCTCCCTTGTTGGGGTACAGTGGCAAAATCTCGGCTCACTGCAGCCTCTACCTCCTGGGCTCAAGCCATCCTCCCAGCTCAACTTCCCAAGTAGCTGGGACTACAAGTGCACGCCACCATACCTGGCTCATTTTTTGTATTTTCTGTAGAGGTGGGGTCTTGCCATGTACTCAGGCTGGTCTTGAACTCCAGGGCTCAGCCTCCCAATGTGCTGGGATTACAGACTTGAGCCCTCATGCCCGTCCTCCTGGTTCTTGTAAATATCTGGCAGTAAGCGAACTCTGGTCTGGGAGAAATTGCCAGACAGACAAGAGAGAGGAGGCTGAAGGTGAGCCTCATTTCTCTGAGCCTCAATTTCCTCAGTAAGCATCTATCTTGTAAGGTTGTTGTGAGAATACAGTGGGATGATACATAAAAAGCACTTAGAACATTCCTGGTACATTTTGGATAGAGCCATGTGAAATTGCTAATATTTAACTATCTTTGCCTCATAAAACAGAAATTCCAGATAGTTCAAACTATGAACTCTGTAAGTGCCAATGTATGTCAATGTTTAGTAGCAGTTCTAATATTAGTTTTCGTGTTTTGCACACACGCAGAGTCCACCAAGGCAGCTGGGAACTCTAACTTCCCTCTAGTACTAGAATTGGGATCTCTGGTGTTTCCCTTTCTTTACAGGTGTGGGAAGGCCCCATGGCCTGGGGTGAGTCAGCAAGGGTCCCACTCAGGACTGACCCCAGGTCCTGCCCTTCCCCTCCCATGACTGGCTTACCTCATGCCCTGTTCTTGGTGGGGTCTAGAATGCTCTGCTCTCCCAGCGTCAAATGCCACGTCCTGCTGAGCTCAGGAGGAATTTCACAGCCTCTGTACAAACCCAGCCCATTGAGGGACCTGACCCCTGGCCTCTCTCTGAGGATTGCTCACCTCGTCTGCTGGATCCCATGAGCTCAGCGGGAGGAGGAGGGTTGCAGCCATCACGGCTCACAACAGTCTCCATGGCCCCTGTCTCCAGACTCCTGGAAGTTTACACAAGTGATTCGGGCTGTTTTCTTGGCCTGAAATCCTGCTAAGGAAGCTCTAGCAGCTTTTGCCTCTTGCCTTCCTCCTTTTCCAAAGATAAACCCTGATACAGAACACACCAAAAACAAAGTCAAAGACAATTGGCACACTGCGGGGAAACATTTGCAATCTGTATCGCAGACAAAGGGTTCACATATAAAGAGCTCTTGGAAATAGAGAAGAAAAAGAGAGCAAAAACCTAAGAAAAACATGAGTAAAAGACATGAGCAGACATTTCATAGCAAAAAGAAAGGCACGTGGCCCTTCAACACTCAAAACTCTGTTCAGTCCCACAATTAGAGAAATTCATATTAAAACGTCATTGAACTACCATTTCTCACGTACCAAATTGGTAAAAATCCAAAAGCTTGACATTCACTCTGTGTATCTGCTGTCACACACATTACTGGTTTGAATGCAAAATAGAGAATTTGGCAATGTCTAACCAAAATGCATATACAATTACCCTTGATCCAACTATCTCATTCCAGGAATCTACCCTGAAGATATAACTCCACCAATAAGTGCGTAGTTATTCATCGTGGCATTATCTGTAAAAGCAAAAGATGGCAAGCAACTCAAATGCCCCTCAACAGGGGGACTGGTTGAATATATTGTGGTTCATTTGCATACTGAGTACTAGGTAGGCTGACAAAAGAATGAGGAAAGTCCCTATGAACACGTACTTGTACAGTGATCTCTGGGATGCACTGTTAAATGAAAAAGCAAGATGCAAAGCAGGGTGTATATGGTTATCTTTTGTGTAAGAAACAAATACAAATAATAATATTTATATATTTGCTTAGTTTGCAAAATAGAAACTAAGGAAAATAATTGCATATTCAGTGGGGATGGGGTTCTGATGAGCAGAGTGGAGAAGTTAAAGATGAAGGAAAACTTTTCTGAGTGCACGTTTCATATAATTCTACCTTTTTTTCTTTTTGAGAGAGTCTTGCTCTATAGCCCAGGTTGGAGTGCAGTGGCACTATCTCAGCTCACTGCAACCTCTCCCTGGTTTAAGTGATTCTCTTGCCTCAGCCTCCAGAATAGCTAGGATTACAGGGGCAGGCGACCACTTCTGGCTAATTTTTGTATTTTTAGTAGAGACAGGGTTTCACTGTGTTGGCCAGGTTGGTCTCAAACTCCTGACCTCAAGTGATCTACCCATCTCTGCCTCCCAAAGTGCTAGGATTATAGGCTAATTCTAACTTTTGAGCTATGTAAATGTTTTAAATATTTGAAAATAAAATTAATAAAAGAGGCAAAGAAGCAAACCCTTAAATTGAATACAAACAGAAATAAATGAACCTAACTCTATGTTAAACCAGAAATATTACCTCATGAAAGAAATAATTATTTCAAACAACTTTTTTCTTTTCTTTTTTTTCTTTTTCTTTTCTTTTTTCTTTTTTTTTTTTTTTTTTTGAGACGGAGGCTCACTCTGTCGCCCAGGCTGGAGTGCAGTGGCATGATCTCGGCTCACTGCAACCCCTGCCTCCCGGTTTCAAGCAATTCTCCTGCCTCAGCCTCCTGAGTAGCTAGGACTACAGGCACATGCAACCATGCCTGGCTAATTTTTATATTTTTAGTACAGATGGGGTTTCACCACACTGGCCAGGCTGGTCTTGAACTCCTGACCTCAAGTGATCTGCCCACCTCGGCCTCCCGAAGTGCTGGGATTACAGGGGTGAGCCACTGCACCCGGCCCCAAACAATTTTTAACATAGTAGTCTGACTAAAGAGGGATGTGTTCTAATGAGAGAAACAACTGCAAAGAAATTTTAAATTCATTTAGTAGGTTTATTGTTAGAAGTAATCTTAGTATTGTAATTTTGAAACTACTTTATTTTTGTAGAATAAAGCAAATAAGTAAATGTATTAATTATATTAGGAACTAAGATTTTCAGTGTAAAAGAAAAGAGATATAAAACTTGAAAACAAAACATGATACTAAATTTGAACTTAAAATTTAATATAAACACATATTTTTTAAAAGTTTATTTCCCATCCATGTCCTCTGAAAAGCATTAGAGGCAGTGACACCTCAGCAGTAATTAGCACACCTAGAGCCCAAATGGTGGTTTCTAAACACTAAGGTCTTTGGAGCAATGGCTGATGCCAGATCTGGAGCAGGAAAAGCACAAGATCAGCCTAAACACCTTTTCTGTCAAGAAACAAGGAGGTGCTCAAAGATGAATGGAAGCCATGTCAAAAGAAGACAGGAGCCAGCTTGAAGGGGCTTCCTCTAGACAAATGTAGTCTAATTGGAGACAAATCACAAAGAATAATGATGATATTTAATTGTAATGTGATTAATAAGAGTCCCTAGACATGTCCCCCAAAATAAACAGAGAGAGTGATGGAGAGAGAGAGAAAAAGACAGAGTGAGACAGAGAAAGAAGTGGGTAAAGGAAAGTTTTTTTCATTGAAAAAGGTCAACTTATATATGTAAAGGGAATAATAGCATGAGAAAAATATTTCACAACCTCCAGTGTAATAATTAATTTAGGAAAAGATCATCAACAGATGCTAAAATCATTAGGTGAAAGATTCCTGGGGAACTGCACAGAGTAACACTCCACAAAATTACTTACTAATTATACCTTTGCCATAGAGAAGCTTGCAGGTCATCACCTTAACCAGAAGATCAAATAGCATCACTCAGAGTGAGGCAACCTAATAGCAGACACCTCCTGGTGTGATGCAATGTGAAAGATGCAAACTCATGTATGAAATATTGTTACCAAAATTGGTTTACCCTGAATCTACTCAAGCATCTCTACTAGTCTGTTCTCAGGCTGCTATAAGGACATACCCGAGACTGGGTAATTTATAAAGGAAAGAGGTTTAATGGAATCACAGTTCCACATGGCTGGGGAGACCTCACAATCATGGTGGAAGGTGAAGGAGGAGCAAAGGTATGTCTTACATGGTGGCAGGCAAGAGGGTGTGTGCCAGGGAACTGCCCTTTATAAAACCATCAGATCTCATGAGATTTACTCACTAACATGAGAACAGCATGGGGGTAACCACCCCCATGATTCAATTACCTCCCACCGGGTCCCTCCCATGATACATGGGGATTATGGGGACTATAATTCAAGATGAGATTTGGGTAGGGACACAGCCAAAACATATCAGCATCTAAACCTAACTTCTCATTTATAAGACAAATAGGGATTGAGGAACAAGTGACTAAACACAATGTGGAAACAATCAGACGAATTCAGAATGTAGGACATTCCATACTGCCCACACTCTTCTAAGAGCCAATATCACAGCCAGAGCTGGCTACAGATTTTTTGCAGCCTAGCGAAAAGGACAAAAGTTAGGTCCCTTGTTCAAAAAGCAAGAAAAAAGTGCTGTTAAAGATACTAAAAGACAAACCTTTCTTCCATGATTATTCTCTCTTGTTTGATCCTGGTGTTTCTTATTTGCTATTTGATGTTATTTGCTATTTGATGTCATTTTAGGTAAAAATAAATTAAAATTTTAAGTTATTAGCATAAAATTTACAGTTATCTTTTTATTATACAACACTTTTAAATGCAAATGTAAGAGCATTTAACTCATGGTGGAATCATCAAAATTACACAATTTGTTATTTCATAGTTCATACATGCACATATATTTTGTTCTTATCAGAGCAGTGAAAATGCTGCACAAAATTAACACAGCTGTTTTTATTTCACTTCTGTTTTTTTCTTTTTTTTTGATACGGAGTCTCGCTCTGTCACCAGGCTGGAGTGCAGTGGCGTGATCTTGGCTCACTGCAAGCTTTGCCTCCGGGTTCACGCCATTCTCCTGCCTCAGCCTCCTGAGTAGCTGGGACTACAGGTGCCCGCCACCATGCCCAGCTAATTTTTTGTATTTTTAGTAGAGATGGGGTTTCACCATGTTAGCCAGGATGTTTTTGATCTCCTGACCTTGTAATCTGCCCGCCTCGGCCTCCCAAAGTGCTGGGATTACAGGCATGAACCACCATGCCCAGCCTATTTCACTTCTATTAATACATGTGTGTGTATATACATATAAACATTATGGGTTCACTATATATATCTTTTTTGAGACAGGGTCTCACTGTGTAGTCCAGGCTGGAATGCAGGGGCACAAATATGGCTCACTGCAGCCTTAAGCTCCTAAGCTCAAGTGATCTTCCAATCTCAGCTTCCTGAGTAGCTGGGATCACAGATGCACACCACCATGCCCAGATAATTTCTTTATTTTTTGTAGAGACAGGATCACACTATGTTGTCTAGGCTGATCATGAACTGGGCTCAAGCAATTCTTCTGACTTGGCCTCCCAAAGTGTTGGGATTACAGATGTAAGCCACCGGGCCTGGCCTGTTTCTCTTCTTGATACACATTCTACCTACTCTCTACCTTCACATACTTACAAATAAGGAAGTACTCAAAAGAGAAAAAAATTGCTCTATCATTTGCTTTCCTTATATGTCATCATTTTCAGTGTAATTTAACAGGGAAGCATGTTACAGAGAACATATCACTCACTTTACAGAGAATTAAGAGGTGAGTAAGGAAGGATATGATGACCAAGTGTGGTGGCTCATGCCTGTAATCCCAGCACTTTGGGAGGCTGAGGTGGACAGACCATGAGGTCAAGAGTTTCAGACCAGCCTGACCAACATGATGAAACCCCATCTCTACTAAAAATACAAAAATTAGCCAGGCATGGTGGTGCGCACCTGTAATCCCAGCTACTTAGGAGGCTGAGGCAGGAGAATCACTTGAACCTGGGAGGTGGAGGTTGCAGTGAGCCGAGATGGCACCACTGCACTCAAGCACTGGGTCCTTCAGAGCACACAGGGTCTTTGTACAGGTCACATGTCCATGAAGCTGGCACTGGTCCTATTGCAAGGGGTATGTGCAGAGAATGTGCTAGATCAGAGGTGGGCAAATATGACCCATGGGACGGATCCAGATCACCCACCACTTTTTTTTTTTGTACAGTTGCCAGCCAAGAATGGTTTTTATGTTTTTAAATGGTTGTTAATGTAAGTACCTAACTTATTTTGCTTGTTGGCCTGCAAAATCTAAAATATTTACTGTGTACTATCTGGCCCTTTATGGAATAAGTTTGTTGATCCCTGTTCTAGATTAAAAGAGACTAAAGAAGAAAAAAAAAAGAGAGAAATTGAGAGACTAAAGAGCCAAATAATGAAATGCAATGAGAGAACTTTGATTGGATCCTTTGAATCTTTGTTTGGGAGAGAATCTACTACAAAACCATGCTTGGGGCAATTGGGGGAAATATGAATATGTAATTGGTGAAGATACACATGTTCATTGCACTATTCTTTCTTTTTTTTTTTTTTTTTCTTGAGACGGAGTCTCGCTCTGTTGCCCAGGCTGGAGTGCAGTGGCGCAATCTTGGCTCACTGCAAGCTCCGCCTCCTGGGTTCACGCCATTCTCCTGCCTCAGCCTCTCCGAGTAGCTGGGACTACAGGCGCCCTCCACCACACCCGGCTAATTTTTTTGTATTTTTAGTAGAGACGGGGTTTCACTGTGGTCTTGATCTCCTGACCTCGTGATCCGCCTGCCTCGGCCTCCCAAAGTGGTGGGATTACAAGCGTGAGCCACCATGCCCAGCCTTGCACTATTCTTTCAACTTTTCTGCACATTTGAATTTTTTCATAATAAAAAAGTTGGGAAAATAATTGCAAAACTCAGGCCTAATGAATTTTGCAATTATTGTCATACAGGTTAGACTCTTTTTTTTTGAGACTGAGTCTCACTCTATTGCCCAGGCTGGAGGGCAGTAGTGTGATCTCGGCTTACTGCAACCTCTGCCTCCTAGGTTCAAGCGATTCTTGTGCCTTAGCCTCCTGAGTAGCTAGGATTACAGGCGTGTGCCACCACCCCTGGCTACTTTTTGTATTTTGAGTAGAGATAGAGTTTCATCATGTTTTCCAGGCTGGTCTCGAACTCCTGACCTCAAGTGATCCGCCCGCCTTGGCCTCCCAAAGTGCTGGGATTACAGGTGTGAGCCACTGGGCTTGGCCAGGTTAGATTTTAATTATGCCATAAATGATGTTAGTATGCAAGGAGATGCTTTGTGCCTGAGCCCAGCATCAGGACTGTCTGTACTTCTCATGGTGGGGCTCCCGGGGTACCCAGTGTGTCGTTTCATGTTTAACAGCTGGATCTCCAGAAATAGCAAAGCCAATGTGTAGCATTTGCCAATCTCTATGGTGTAAATACTCCCATCATGACTGATTTCAGACTATCTCCGTGATGTCACTCTAGTCGAAGCTGGGCAGACATTTACACAGTCAGCTCTCACAGGCTCACTAGAGTTGGCCACAGCAAATGACTGTGATCCAGCCTGACAAAGGGTTAGATCAGACCAAATGAATCCTGATTCCTCAGGAGCCACTGAATTGGGGTTAGGGTGGTGTTTGGAACCCGGACCCCAGGAAAGGAGGGGCAAATAAGCTCAGACTTAGGGTTAAGAGAGCCTCTCAATGTGAGCCAGCCACCTTCACTGCAGAAACCTGGCTCTTATCAGTGCACTCCCAGGGGACTCCACAGTCAGTCTCTGAGCTGAATGCCCCCCACCTCCCAGCAGGCTGCTCACCACTTCCAGACTGCTCACAATACCACTTCCCTAACCGCCCATTCTGGCTTGAGACTCCAAAGGGTGTCTCCATTGTACCCGGAATCTGAACTCATCTGCTTGGACTTACTCTTCTTCCTCCTCATTTCCCACGCCAGTCCATGTTCATCCTCCCCTCCAGCCAGGATGCTCTCCTCGCTGCCCACAAATACAGCCAACTTATTCTGCCCCCCAAATTCTCACTAACATTTCCCTAGCTGCAATGACCTGCTCTTATCCCCTCTACCTAAACTCCATGAGTTTATCAATTCTGGTTCAAGGCTTAAACATTCCAGCAATCCCTCCTTGCCTGCTCTAGCTCACAGTTGACTTCCTTTTTCTTTACTCACTGCTTCCACTGCAACCACTGCCTCTTTTATCATCACCTTCACCACTACCTCCAGTGCCTTCATCTCCTTCATCACCTCCACCATCACTGTTCTTTTTTTGTTTTGTTTTGGTTTTGGTTTTTTGTTTGTTTGTTTGAGATGGAGTATTGCTCTGTTGCCCGGGCTACAGTGCAATGGCATGATTTCAGCTCACTGCAACTTCTGCCTCCCAGGTTCAAGCGATTCTCCCACCTCAGCCTCCCAAGTAGCTGGGATTACAGACAACGGCCACCATGCCCGGCTAATTTTTGTATTTTTAGTAGAGACGGGGGTTCACCATGTTGGCCAGGCGGGTCTTGAACTCCTGACCTCAGATAATCTGCCCACCTTGGCCTCCCAAGGTGCTGGAATGACAGGCATTAGGCACCATGCCCCGCCCCATCACTGTTTCTTTACCTTCATTACGGCCATCACTCCCGCCACCACCACAGTCGGCCCCTCCAGCTTTCCTCCATTCGTTTCATCTCCTACATCACCTCCACCATGACTGGTCCACTACTTCTGCTGCCACTTGCATCGTTACTTCTTCTTCTTTTTTGTTTTTGAGACAGGATCTCATTCTGTTGCCGAGGCTGGAGTGTGGTGGCCTGATCATAGCTCACTGCAGCCTCCACATTCTGCGCTCAAGCCATGCTCCTACTTCAGCCTCCCATGTAGCCTGGACTACAGGTGTGTGCCACTATGCCTGGCTACTTTTTATATTTTATGTATAGATGGGGTTTTGCCATGTTGCCCAGGCTGGTCTCAAACTCCTGAGTTCAAGCTATCTGCCTGTCTTCGCCTTCCAAAGTGCTGGGGTTACAGGCATGAGCTACCGTGTCCAGTTGGCCTCATCACTTCTACCATCACTGCTCCATGACCTTCCTTGTTACTTTCTTAATCACCATCTCCATCACTTCCAATGTTACCTCCACTGATGAGCCCACTCTGTCTCCTTCATCACCTCTACCACTCCACCATGATCTTTCCTACCACATACGGCATCACCACCTTCATCCTTATCACCCTACCCCATCTTTGCTACCTTTATTTCCCTGGCTTAATCTCAGCTATCAGCTCCACCATCATTACCACCACTACTTGTGCCATTATCACTATTGCTATTTATTTGTCCTCTATCCTTAGCCTCCTCTTTCCCCTCATTATTATCAGATTTTCCTGTCTCCATGTCCCTGACACTGAGCATAGTAACTTTATGTCTAGTCCTTGCCTATAAATGATATCCATGTAAAAATGAGATAAGGCACCTGAATGAAGAAGGTAACCTCAGATATTGCACAGAGCCCATAGATGAGAGTATTCGTAACCTTTCTCAGGCACTGAAGTGATTGGTACACCTGAGCGTGGTGGGTGATGAGAAGATAGGGGCTGGCTATAGGGTGGCTGTACAGGCTGGACAGCTCCCAGCTCTGCGTCCTGCTTCCTTATCATTATCACAACTGGGCTCACCTGGGCTTGAGGCCAGCGCCACAGGAAGCTCTAGTGGTGCCCAGCTGGGCAGGACGAGTGGTCATTCCACCCCAGCCCTCGGTCTGCCCTGTCTGTGAGCCTTGGTGGGAAAGCACGCTGCTCTACAAGACTCCAACCTCAAATGGTCGGGCACCCTTCCCAAACAGCCCCAGCTTCTCTTAATCATCACTGTGACTCTCCCACCCCCAAAATTATCCAAACGCTCCTTGAGCCTATTTTTGTTTGCCTCCCTACCATCTCTAGGATGGATTAATTCCAGATGTTTGCAGCTTCCTGGGTAAAGCATTGCTTCCCATTATTTCTCCAAAGGCATCCTTTTTTATTTATTTATTTATTTATTTTTGAGACGGAGTCTAGCTCTGTTGCCCAGGCTGGGGTACAGTGGCGCGATCTTGCAAGCTCCGCCTCCCGGGTTCATGCCATTCTCCTGCCTCAGCCTCCTAAGTAGCTGGGACTACAGATGCCCGTCACCATGCCCAGCTAATTTTTTGTGTTTTTAGTAGAGACGGGGTTTCACCGTGTTAGCCAGGATGGTCTTGATCTCCTGACCTTGCGATCCACCCACCTCGGCCTCCCAAAGAGCTGGGATTACAGGCATGAGCCACCACGCCCGGCCCCAAAGCATCCTTTTCTAAACTTCTTGGAGGTACTTTGTTTCCACCACAAGGTTCAACTACTGAACGTTCTCCATACTCTTCATGCCATCACACTCGGCACACCTACTCTCTTCTTTCCCTCTAGAAAATGAATAAGACAAACATTTAAATCGATCGTCAGTGTAAATCCCTCCATGCTTTGCTGGGTGTAATTGCTCTTTCCCAAACCTCCCTTTGTGTAGCAATGCCTTTCTTATGGTGAATGGGACATAAGTCATGACAACATGAAAACCATGCCATCAGTTATGCCTTCAGAGTAGAATTCAAAGAGCATGGCATAAAAGTCTTCTTTAGATCTGTCATCTGCCTTCTGCTCTGGCCTCTCTCTTGGCACCCTGCTTCCCTCCCGCATGCTCCCTGCCATCTGCTAAGCCTTCAACTAAGTTTTCAAGGCACTGTTCTCTGTACCTTTGGACACGGGGCTTCCACCACCTGGAATGTCCTTCCTTTTCATCTGGTTCTGGACCCAGCTGAGGTCCCTAGAAACCTTCCCTGATGCTCCCAATGGCCCTGTATCCACTCAATCAGAGCATTTCACCCACTTGCCTGTCACTGTCCATTTAGGATTCCCCATCAGGCTACATCATTTCCCCGCTGCCCTCACCCTCCTCTGTGATCTTGACAGTGGAGGGACTGTGGCATCATTGCTGACTTGAAATAGCTTGTATTATTGGTTTGGGATGTCTTGTGTAAAAAGTTCCTGGAATCATGTTTTTTACCTATAAACCATATCAAGAAGGGCCATTAAAGAAAAGGCATAATGGTGGGAGAATTCAGTGCTTCTACGAGAGGAACTTCTGTTTCAGAATACACACAGAAGAAAAATGTTGGGAACTTGGACGACCACGTGGTGGTGGAGGTACACTGGGATGGCCCTGCCCAGCAATGCTTACAGCAGGGCCAGGCTTAACTCCCTGGCTGGGCTGAAGGCTACCAGCTACCTCTTCGGCTGGGGCCCCTTGGTTCCTTTGCTTGCTTGGACTCACCTCCCAATTTTGAAAAGATACCTTTTCTTTTATGATGACTTGTAGTTTCATCAGCCGAGCCACACAGGTTCATTTTTTAGCAGCCACTTCTTTGGAGCCATAGCTCACATCTTTCCTGGACTTTCAATATGGGATTTTAAAATAGTCTTGTGGCTTCCTGTGAACTGTTTACTTGTGAAACAGGAACAAATTATATTAATTTCTATTTTTTCCGAACAGTATTTTTCTATAGTTCCTCTTACTAAAAATGACAGATTTTTTTTTTTTTTTTTGGTTCTTCCCCTATCACCAGGAGGTAAAGTTTAATGAAGTTGTTGTGTGTTGAGGTGGGAGGTTTGTCCGAATATCTCCTGTGGAAGACCCAGGTCACTACACAGGACCAAGTTTCGTGTGTTTCCCTTCCCCGTGGGTTCTAAACCACAGTGCCTGCACTGGGCCTTGCTTGTTTATCTTCTTGTCAAACAGCCCTTCCATTCTGTGTTTGAATGTGGTTCTTGCTGCTTTCATATTGGGCATGCAGTGTCATGCACGACCAACGTGGGTAGACATGGGGCTGCCTGTCCAGAACCCCATCAGCACAGTCCTTCCCTGGCAGTATTTGTGGGAGGAGAAGAGCTACAGCATGGTTGAGCAGTGGGCAGCTAAAGATCCAGTTCTCTGGAAGCAGAATTGGCTCCACTGTGGTTTGGGACCAGCGAGCTACAGCCAGTGTGCAAGGGTCTCACTGAATAGTAGGTGCCCACTTGGGACCCTAAAGAGGGAGATGTTCCCCTCAAAGACCTTGCTCTCCCTGGCTTCTCTGGCAGATCCCTTTCTCTCCCTTGTCCTTTCCAACAGGGCACATCCACTGTTTACACATGCAAGAGGTAATTGCAGAGCACCGTTAGTGGACCATTGCTCTCACACTCAAATGTAACTTGAGAAGACTTACTTAGGTAGGTTGGACCAGGACCTCCCACCTTCACCTCCAGGTTAATCAGATAAGCAGTGCCCTTCCAGGGACCACCTGCTTTTGTTTCACTTTTATCTGTCTCCCTCCTGAACTGAGGCGGGTAGCCCTCTGCGTGGCCCTTTCGGTGCCCTTCTCCTTTCAAACCTATGGCTGAACTCTTCTTAGAAGATTACAGGCCGGGTGCGGTGGCTCACATCTGCAGTCACAGCACTTTGGGAGGCCAAGGTGGGCGGATCACCTGAGGTCAGGAGTTCGAGACCAGCCTGCCCAACATGGTGAAACCCTGTCTCTACTAAAAATACAAAAATTAGCTGGGCATGGTGGTGGGTGCGTGTGGTCCCAGCTACTTTGGAGGCTGAGGCAGGAGAATCCTTGAACCCAGGAGGTGGTGGTTGCAGTGAGCCAAGATTGCACCACTTGACTCCAGCCTGGGTGACAGAGTGAGACTCTGTCTCAAAAAAAAAAAAAAAAAGAAGATTACGTTATTATTTTATCTGGACTAAAGTATGCTGGGTATTATGAATAAAGCTGCTATAGACATATTTGTGCATGTCTCTTTGGTGAATATTTGGACTCCTTTCTGTTGGCTGTGTACCCAGAGGTGGAATTTCTGGGTCATGCAGTGCTGTTTACCTTTAGTAGACCCGACCAAACATGTTTCCAAAGTGCTTGAACCAATTTACCCTCCCACCAACCATAGATCAGAGTTCCAGTTGCTCCGAGCCCTTGTCAGTCTTTGATTTCACTTTTTCTGATGGGTTTGTAGTAATGTCTCATTATGGCTTCAGTTTGTGTTTCACTGATGAATAATGATTTTTTTTTTTTTTTTTTTTTCTGAGACAGAGTCTCACTCTGTCCCCCAGGCTGGAGTGCAGTGGCGCAATCTCTGCTCACTGCAAGCTCCGCCTCCTGGGTTCATGCCATTCTCCTGCCTCAGCCTTACGAGTAGCTGGGATACAGGTGCCTGCCACCATGCCCAATTAATTTTTGTATTTTTGGTAGAGACGGGGTTTCACTATGTTAGCCAAGATGGTCTCGATCTCCTGACCTCGTGATCCGCCCACCTCAGCCTCCCAAACTGCTGGGATTACAGGCGTGAGCCACCGCGCGTGGCCCGATATTGGGTATTTTTTTTTACAAGTTTAATAGACATTTGGATAGCCTTTGTTAAGTTCATATTCAGATCTTTTGCCTATTTTTTAATTGTTCTTTTTTTTACTGACTTGTGGAGTTTCAAAAATAAATATCTTAAACAGGACTACTTTGGCAGGGGTATGTATTACAAACATCTCCCAGTCTTTGGCTTATCTATTCATTTCCTTAGTGATGTCTTTGGATAAAGGACATTAATAAAGTTCATTTTTTTCTTTAGTGATTAATGCATTTATGTCTTGTTTATAAATTCTTGCTCTCTCCAAGGTCATGAAGATTTTTTTTATGTTTTCTTGTGGAAGACTGACTGTTTTGCCCTCCCCACTTAGGCCTAGAATCCATTTTGAATTGATTTTTGCATGAAGTATAAGTTAGGGGTAAAAGTTAATTTTTTCCAAATAGATATCCAATTGCTCTAATATCATTTATTGCAAGACAATTTTCCCTCATGAATAGCAATGGAACGTTTGTTGAAAAACATAGCAGCTTTATTCATAATAGCCCCAAACTGAAAACAACCCAATGTCCCTGAATGGATAACAAATTGCGGCACATCCGCATAATGGAATACTTCTCAGCAATCAGAAGAATGAATTATTCTTGAATGAAGAATGAATAGATTATTGATGCACAACAATATGAAAGAATCTCAAAAACATTATGTTGAGGAAAGGTTGACAGAGACAAAAGAATGCATACTGTTTGGTCCATTTATATGAGGAAAACTAATGTGTGGTGATAAAAGTCAGAACAGGCCAGGCAGGTGGCTCATGCCTGTAATCCCATCACTTTGGGAGGCTGAGGCAGGCAGATCACAAAGTCGGGAGTTCGAGACCAGCCTGGCCAATATGGTGAAACCCTCTCTCTACTAAAAATACAAAAACATTAGCCAGGCATGGTGACACGCACCTGTAATCCCAGCTACTTGGGAGGCTGAGGCAGGAGAATTTCTTGAAACTGGGAGGCAGAGGTTGCAATGAGCCGAGATTGCGCCACTGCACTACAGTCTGGTGACAGAGAGATTCCATCTCAACAACAACAACAACAACAAAAGTCAGAACAGTGGGTCACCACGGGGAGGGGCAGGGAGGATGTTGACTAGGTAGGGCATTTTCAAGGCACTGTTCCTGTGCCAGGCACTATCACCTGGCTTCAAAAGTCAAGAGAGAAGGCGGCATCAGTTTGGAGGCTGTTAAGAATGCAGAGTAATGCTGCCTGTTTACATCTCTGCTGGGTTATTACCATTTCTGCTCTGAGCAGCCTTGGGGGAAATTGGACCTTTCCAGGACTGCGTTAGGGCGTTAGTTCCTTTCTGTAGAATGCCAGAATGTGCAAACTCCTAGAGTCCTAATCATTAGCTCTAAAAGCCATCTTAAGACTTATTGGGCTGAGCCTTCTCGTTTTTGTAGATAAGACACCTGGAGCTGACAAGAAAGGGAACATTTCTAGGAGCTAAAAGAATTCCATCATCATCATGATCTTTGTCCTCATGGCTACTAAGATTTTGAAGACTTACAGTGACTTCCTACATGCCAAGCACTGTGCTAAGGCTTCTGATTAATTCTCCCAACAAGCCTGTGAGGAGTGTCAGTGTTAGCTCTCAGTATAGAGGAGGAGTTTGGAGCTTGAAGAGGCCCAGTTCCTAGCTCCCATGGCCATGCCTGCTAGCCTCAGGCTGCGTTGAGTCTGTGTCACCTGCCTCTCTGGGCCCCTCCAGGGCTTCTATTTCTCAAGCACGTGGTTTCTGTAGACCCACTGATTACATGGTTTTGAGTGGTCCTGGCCCTCTCTTCTGGGATGGTCTGGAGCCACTCATGGCACCCTCGTGCGTCCTCTCCTGTCTGCTCTAGCCCTGAGGCTGCATTCATAGAGGAGTTTCCTCTGCAAGTGCGGGCGTGGTGGGCCTCGCTCAGAGCTGGTTCCATTGAGGCGACCTGCGTCTTCTCTCTCTTCTTGGCTTTGTCTGCATGGTGTTGGGCCAATCTCATTTGGGCTTCCCTTATGAACCCAGCCTTGAGGGGTAGTGTGAGGCTCCTTTTTGTATGGGCTTGTAGATGACTCATGAGCAAGTGTGAATGATGGATGATTCATCTTCACACAAACCCACAGTTCCCCCTCAACCCGGGAGTCCCAGATTTTCTCAATCTTTCCCTATTGAGTGGGGACTTTACAGATAGAAGTGACACACAGAGAAGAAACCCTAAACCAGCTTGAGATTTCTTTCCCACCTTGTAAACCATAAGGTCACGTACGTACGTGCATGTATGCATGCACACACACCTTCACGGGGGTCAGAGCCATGGCCTTCCAGGTTGGGGCTGTCTTTAACTGGAGAGGCAGATCTGTGCAGCAGGATTTAAGGGTGGGTGCTGGACATTTACTTTCTTCTTGACTCATCTGGCCACTACCTAGTGTCCCCTTCCTTTTGTGTAGGTGATGGGACCCTGCTGGGATTCCCTGTCCACTAGATCTAAATCCAGCTGCCTGCAGCTGCACTGAGACCAGGAGAAATAACCCTGGGGGGTCTCAGACAAGTGCAGTGGGATGTTGTGTCCACTGGGACGTCTGCCATGGGCATGGGAGAGCTGGGATGGACAACTCAGAGATCAGGGACCTTTGCCCCGCTGCTCTCAGGAACCAGAGACAACCCTCAGCAGCCTCCTGGCTACCACATTTTCCCTGGGGAGAGGAAGGGAAAGTGAGGAACAGAAAAGAGAGGAATAAGAAGGAAAAAAAGGAGAAGGAGCCCCTTTCACTGTCTCAACCGTGCACCCATCATGCCCTTTTGGATCCCTTCCCTGAGGAAAATGTCAGGGTGGGGGACCAGCAGGTGTTCATCCCTAAAGAAGTGACTTAGGGTTTGTTTCCAGGCAGGGCCCCAGAGGTGTCTGTTTTTAAATATAATCACAGAGTTGGCTTCAAATGTTTTCAGGCCAGGCATGGTGGCTCACGCCTGTAATCCCAGTACTTTGGGAGGCTGAGGTGGGTGGATCACCTGAGGTCAGGAGTTTGAGACCAACCTGGCCAACATGGTGAAACCCCATCTCTACTAAAAATACAAAAAATTAGTCGGGCGTGGTGGTGGGTGCCTGTAGTCCCAGCTACTTCGGAGGCTGAGGCAAGAGAATCGCTTGAACGGGGGAGGCAGAGGTTGCAGTGAGCCGAGGTTGTGCCATTGCACTCCAGTCTGGGCAACAAGAATGAAACTCCATCTCAAAAAAAAAAAAAAAGTTTTCAGAGTATACTGGGGCCAAAAGTTGGTCCTGTACAATCATAAATATGGGACACTGATCTGTGCACTTACTGTTCCATCCAACAAATCTACAGAGTCCCTACTGTGCTAGGTGCTGATATAGTGATGAGAGCACAGTCATGATTCCTGCTCTTTGCTCTTTCATTTGCGGGGGAAGGTTTCCAGTGGATCTAGATGAGAACTGATGATACTCAGGGAGAGGAGAGAGATTAGCCCAGGGAGAAAGAGCCATGGTAGGGAGACAGGCAGAGTTAAGTAATTGTGACAGACACTGTGTAGCCGCAAAACCTAACCTATTTACTCTTTGGCCCTAAAGTGTGCAGACCCTGATCTAGGCTACCTGAGGACAGGATCCCCATCCAATGCATTTTTTGGAGCCAACAAAGTCCATAGCACAGAGCCTGGCATGCGCTTGCTGTTTGGTAAGTGTTTGCCGTATGAGCAAATGTAAGGATGAGCTGGACTAACGATGGGGTATGGCGGAGAGGAGCCAGAAGGAAAAAAAGAAGGAAGGGAGAAGATGAGGGACTTAGGGTCAATTCTTCTTTGTGAATTTGCCTCCTTGCTGAGATTTATTTGTAATCTCCAAATCAACACTTGTGGCCCTGTTACAGTCATTCACGGGTAAGTCAGAGCAGTGAAAAAGTTGAGTCACCAAATGCACATGCTCCCACTGAGGCTGAAAAAGGGCACATTCTGCCTTCTTTCAGTGCTTGTCTGTAAACAAGTGTCCTTTTCACGGTCTGTTTAGTGCCACGCTATTTTGCATTTTTGTGCTTTACGGTGGTGGCTTTGCTGTTTAACATGGCCTCCAGGTGTCGCGCTGAAATGTGGCCTAGTGTTCCTGGGTTCAAGGCTGTGATGTGCCTTATGGAGAAAATATGTGTTAGATAGGCTTTGTTCAGGCATGAGTTATAGTGCCGTTGGCTGTGAGTTCAGTGTTAATGAGTCAATGACATGTATTAAGTATACTGTCTTTAAACAGAAACATACATAATACAAGGTTATGTATTGGTTGGTTGAGGAAGATGATGTGACCAGCAGCTTTCATGCGATTAACTCTCTACTTCCTCTAGAAACAGCGTTCTGGATTTACTAATTCAGTGTTCAAGGCAACTTTGTAGAACATAACTACCATGAATAAGAATTTTTTTTTTTTTTCGAGGCAGGATCTGGCTCTGTCACCTGGGCTAGAGTGCAGTGGCACAATCATGGCTCACTGCAGCTTTGATCTCCCGGGCTCAAGCAATCCTCCCACCTCAGCCTCCCCAGTAGCTGGGACTAAGGTGCATACCACAATGCCCAGATAATTTTTTAGAAAAATTTTTACAGAGAAGCCATTTCACCATATTGCCCAGGCTTGTCTCCAACTCCCGGGTTCAAGTGATCCTCCTGCTTTGGCCTCCCAAATCTCTGGGATTACAGGTATGAGCCACCTCACCCACCCCAAAGAAAGAGAATTGACTAGATCAAGTAAGTGGTGTGGAACAGACCAGGTCTGTTAGAATTAACTGAGAGAGGAGAGGGTCAGCATGAAATGAGGTTGCTGCTGGAGGGCGGGTGGCAAGTGGCCAGGTGCTGGGATTTCTTTGGGCCATGTCAGGGCCAGCAGCTGTGAGTAGGACAGCTGGGATGTCAGTGCTTTCAGGCAGAGGCCACAGCACAGAGCAGGGAACCTCACAGCTAAGGACCTGAGCCCCCCAGGCACCCAAGGGGAGGTGAGAAAAGGTGACCCAGCTGGGATGCAGGGCAGGGCGGAGGGTTGAGCACACCTGGAAGGGAAGCTCTGTGACCAGAAAAGCACTCCCGGGTACAGTGGGCAACTGAGCCTTGAGGATAGGAGCTGTCTCTTTCCTCCATGGTGTGGGAGACAGAGTGGACACAACCTCTCAGCCTGCACTGGGCTTCCTGAGCCTCAGGTTTGGGCGCTTGTGAGGGCACAAGCCATCAGTGTGCCCTGAATTGCCCCCAGAGCAGAGGAGCGCTGTGCTGGGCACCAGGCTTGGCTCTCGGGCCAGCTGGCCATGGTTGAGGTCAGGGGCAGGGGGTGCCTTATAGAGCAGGGAGAGGGGAAGAAGGCCAGGGCATTCATTGGGGATATTTGCCCCATCCCTTATGTTCCTGAGAGGCTCAGTGGATGTGGAACCGTAGAGACCCCTCCCCAGGGAGGCACCCCCTCCCTGCCCCTGCCCAAGTAAGACTGGCTGATTTAGAACTGCGTTAATCCTTGCCACGAGTCTGAAAGTCACCAGGGAGGAAACTCCTGCCCACCCCATCCCACCCCAGGCACACCTTGTTATGCCAATGTTATGTTTTCACACAAATAACCTTTTATTGGTGGTGTTTAAGAAAACTATTAAGTCATCGATTTTCAAAGTGGAAGGTACCTAAAGATGTCTAGTTTCTTAGCTAGAAGCAAGTAAAATATTATCATCCCTGTGCTGCAGATGAGGAACAGGTCCCAGGGCCCCCAAGCCGACGCAGCAGAAGGGGAAGATGGGGGCTTGGACGCAGATCTCTCCTCCCGATAAAGGTTTCCCCTACACTGGTTCTCTTTTCTTCTCCCACCTGGTTTTGGACCTGAATTTCCCTCCTTCAGCCCCTGTTTCCCTCCAGGAAGTCCTAGTGTAAGGATACCACATGTCAGCTGTGAATCAGTCCATCTCTTCCTGCTCCTGCTTGCTTTGGTCACCCCGTGTCCCTTGTGCCCTCTGTCCCAGACCCTCTCTGTTTGTAACCCTCTGTTCACAGCTGTTCTCTGTGGCTCCAGGAGGGAACCAGCGTCCGGGGCGCAGGCAGGGGTGGGCTGCTGGCTGGAGTAGGGTCCTGTGACTTGTCCTAAACAAGCCCTGCTCTGTGTGCTGTGCTGCTGAGGCCAGCTGCCGGGAGAAAGCAAAGGAAAGAAAATCTGTTTTAAAAAAGCCCAGGTGAAGGCAGCCAAGACAAATATACCCAGCCAAGGGAGCAGGAGGGCTGGAAGATTCCAGATGCAGAGGCCTCCCTCCATTGCCATCGTCTGATCAAGGGGCTGGGCAGGGCGAGGCGGGGGAGGGAAAGTGCTCAGGGCAGGGGGCTCTTTACCTGCTGCCTTCTGAGCCCAGGCAAGAGACGTTTTCCTGAGGACAGGCCATGATTGAGGTGGGGGGAGGGGGAGCGGCGGCGTGAGGGGGAGATAATACAACTCAAGCTTGGCTGGAAACCCAAGGGCCCACCATGGTCAGCTGGGGCGGGGGCATGTGGACAACACCAGGCTTTGTCCCAGTTGAAGACCAGCTAAGGGACTCTGCCCTCCTGCTCTCTGTCCCACTCCAGGCCCCTGCCTCACTCACTCTTCTGCCATGCTGCCCTCTGTCAACACTAGCCTGAGTGAGGGGGGCTGGGGGAATGTGTGGTTTCATCCTTTATTGCTGTTCTGGGAATCAAACCTGGGCCTCATGGAAATGTACCCTCCGAAAGGACAGCCATGGTCTCCCAGCACGGGACGTTTACCCAGGGCGGGCCCTGGTGAGTCAGGGGGGCACTCGTCCTGGGAGAGAGTGCCTGCAGGCGGGTCGCAAGCATAAACAGTAAGGGCATTTTGCTGCTGCTCACTCTTCACCAGCACAGAGAGAGAGAGAGTGAGCAGAACTTGCTGCAAAGTTGGCGCGAGAGGGAGGACCACATGGGGCTAGAGCCAGTCCTCGGACCTGGATGGGCAAATTCCCATGGAGCTGGGTCACTAGGCAGAGGCTTTGGGGTCTGCAAACTGAGATTCCCCTAGAGTGCTGGAACCAGACACTTGTTGGCCTAATGCCAGGGAAGACACACAGGACAGGCCCAGAGTGGGCAGAACAGTGGGATAGGAGCCTCCATGGGTGACACACCGTGTATCTGAGGCCTCCTGGCCAAGACCCCGAGTGTCTTTCCAAATTTGTGGAGGGCCACCCTCTGAAGAGAGGAATGATGTGGTATATGGCCCCAGCAGGGAGCTGGAACAATGGATCACAGAACCTGGAGACAGAATTAGACTCTAGCAAGGGAGAACTTGTTAGGAATTGGGAAGTTTCTCTGAGGACAGATGATGTGTTTTAGAAGCTAATGAGTTAAAATGAGTTATCTGCCATTAAAAAGATTCAAAAAAAAGGTATGGCAGCCACTTAGGAGGGGAGTCACAAATTAAATGGATGGCTGCAACACATCCTTAAAGGGCCCGTCCTATCCCGAGTCTTTAAGTTCTAGAAATTGTGTAACATGCATGGTGGCAAATGCCCTAATCTCATTGAATATCAGTTTCCCCATCTGAAAAATGGAAATGTTGCTGCTTACCCTTTTCTAGGTCACGTCACGGTGAAGTTCAAATGAGCTTTGAAACCCTCAAGACTATAGTGACATGTGACATGTGGCCAGCAGAAGTTCTTAGTAAATATGTGTGGCCATTAAATCGTTAAGGTCAGTAATTGAAGGTGCCAAAGTCAAGACCCCACTATCTCCTGAAGCCCTGCAAGTCTCCACCTCAAGCCATGCCTCATTATTTCCTCTATCAACAGACTCCACACACGCACACACGCACGCACGCACGCACGCACACTTTCTCCCTTCCCTAAAGAGTCTTTTCGTTTAGTTGGGCAGCAGGTCTGCCTCCTCCATCTGTAACTTGCACTTTCTCTTTTTAAAGACTGAATTCAAAGATCATCTCTTCTAAGTTCTTTATGCCCTACTCGCTCTATTTGGGCTAGACTAGGTGCCCCTTCTTGCCTGAGCCAGTATTTACCATAGCACTTCCATTACTGCTTGTTTTCTTGCTTATCTTTTCCACCAGGCTGGGGTCCTTGAGGCAGGGATGGCGTTTAATGCATCACCATGGCGGGATAGCTTAGCTATCAAGGGCATGTGCTTTGGAATTGAGCACCCCTGTGTTAGACTCCCAGTCGGCTCTTGGCGAAGTGTAGGAACTTGGTCTCCCAGAGTCTCAGCTTTATCATCTATTTAATGGGGGATCCTAAAGTGGGGCTAAGAACACTCAGAGTTGTTGTGAGGATTAAAGAAATAAACACTATGTGGAGTGCTTAGGATGGGGTCAGGGACGCAGTAAATGTCCAGGAGATTTAGCCATTGTGACTATGACAGAGCTAGGGCCTGACACACAGCAGGAGCTTAAAGTCTGGGTGACTGGCAGATGGAGAAAAGACTGAACAAACAGATGTTTGCCGGTCCCTGGCTGGCAAAGCTGGACTCATAATGACTTTTTGTGGGCCCCAAGGACTGGTCTCCATGTGCTGAAAATGGCACTGCCAGGAGTCAAGAAGAAAGGTGAGGCCCTCAATGTCAGGGAACTGAGAGAAACCAAGGAGTCAGAGCTATTCTAGGATCCTTCAGCAGAGGCCCAGGAGGGTGGTCACCGGCTCCCCCTTGTTGGGAAGTTTCCCTGGTGGCCAAAGCCTGGGCCCCATTCACTCTTACAGCAGCCTCGCTCCAGGCTGACCACTGCTCCTGGAGTTTGTTGAAGGAAAGTGGCGGGAGGTGCACGTGCACTGGGGCCACTCGTTGTCCAGCTAGGGCTGTGCAAACAGACACACAACAAAGCAGCCCATTGAAGGCTGGTAAACAGCCTGCAGAAGGGACACCGTGTTCCACATTGACAGACATGCACCAGGCTCTATTTAAAGACCCACACACTGGGATTAGCACAGGTACATTTATTTCTAATTGTCCACGTGGCCCTCTGTGATTCTCTCGAAAGAGTGACCTCACTTCCTTGTTGACCCAAAATAACCTCTCCCCACCATCCCAAGACATTTTTGTCATTCTGGGTCTTGTCATTCAAACAAACAACCTAGTCTATTAGGTCTCTTATTTTTCTCCTTTTCTGAAACGTGGTTCACCCAGGTCCCTCTTAGAGGGCTGAGCGTTGGCCAAACATGGATGTTTGAAATGTAATTATTTTGATGTGACCAAGTAGCAAAGAAACCAGGGTTTTGGCGGGGTGAAGAGCACCAGGTGAAATATGGGGCACCTGCAAACTTGGAGCCCACAACTGTTGCTCTCTGGCTAGCTGAAAATAATTTTTGAGAGTGCAAAGAGAGAAAAATGACTCCTGGGTTAAAACTACTCCCTTCCCCTCCAGCCACTCATGGGGAAGGAACTGGCAATGTCAGGGGCAGGTGGTGGGGAGGGTGGGCTTCTTACCTGCCTGCGCCTCAGCTTCCTACCTGCAAAAACCAACTCATAGGGTTGTGGCAAGGATTAAATGAGGTGACACTTGCAAATCAGTCAGAGCAGTGCCTGAGTCACGGTAGATCATCACTTATTATTGTTCCCACTTTAGAGATGAGGAACTGAGGCTTAGAGACTTGCCCAAGGTCACACAGCAAGTCAGTGGTGGAAACGGGATTCAGATCTGGGTCAGCCTCATCCAGAGCTGGTGAGCTCTGGAGCTGAAGGGGCTGAGGGGCACCTTGCCTCCCTTGCCCTCACTTACACAGTGAGGGGGCCCTAGAATTCTGGGAGCCCAAGTATGTGGATGGGATTATCACAATAGCTGGCATTTAGTCACACTTCCTCCTGCTAATATTCAATGCTTATACAGCTTTCAGCGTGTGCCAGCACTGCTCCAAGCACCTTACGTGCATTCACTCATTTAATTCCTGTAATAATCCCCTGTGAGTTGGCTACCATTATTATAATCCCCTTTTTACATATGAGGAAACTGAGGCACAGAGAGGTTAAATAACTTGCCCGAAGCCACATGGCTAGTGCATGCTGGGATTCGAACACATGTCTGGCTCTGACATCCATGCTATTTCCATTATATGCACACACACTTCACACTGCAACTTGCGCCTCAGCACCCTTCATTCTTCATCACTTTTTCTTTTGTCTACAGAGTTTGTCACTCTCCAACTTGCCATATTCATTACTTATTGTGTCTCTTATTGACTCTCTTCTCCTGCCCTTAATGAATGTAAGCACCAGGAGAAAGCAGCTTCTTTGGTGCACTGATATGTCCCAGGCACCTAGAATTACATCTGCACACAGTAGGCACTCAATACATAATGAATGACTCACTAGATGAAGAGGCAGAGCGTTCATAGGGGTTGAGTTGTATTAAGTTTGTTCATTAATTTGTTCAAATGTTCATTTGGTTGAGTGATAGGTCAGGGACTCAAGCTCAGATTTGACTCCAAATGCTCCACTTAATCATGTTTTGCTGAAACTGAACTTTCCAGGTGCCCTTTTGAGAAACCAAAAAGTAGCAGCAAATCTTTCATAAGAAGGGCTGAGTGGAAATTTTGAAAGTTGCTATGGACCTAAAAGAATATGCCCCCATATGGAAATCAATGTGAAAGCCACACTAAACCAGTAAAAGCATAACGGTGTCCAATAAAATTCTGATTTTTCCCATGATGGGGACTTTGCTGCTTTCCTTAGAAATAATCAAAATTCCAACATTTTGGCCAGGTGCAGTGACTTGTGCCTGTAATGCCAGCCCTTTAGGAGGCTGAGGCCAGAGGATTGCTTGAGCCCAGGAGTTCGAGACAAGTCTGGGCAACATAGCAAAACCCTATCTCTACAAAAAGTAAAATAAAAATTAACCAGGTTTGGCAGCGCGTGTCTGTAGTTCCAGCTACTTGAGAGGCTGAGGTGGGAGGATCGCTTGAGAACAGGAGGTTTAGGCTGCAGTGAGCCATGATGATGCCAATGCACTCTGGTCTGAGCAACAGAGTAAGATGCTGTCTGTATGTAAAACAAAACAAAATGAAATAAGATAACATATTTTAAAAGATATTTGTGTGTATGGGTCTCTGCTGTACTGATGTGCCAAGCACAAGCTCAGCTGCCTATTGGGTGATCCAGGTTTGTGCACAAGAAGCGAATGTGATTCAACACTGTTGGAGGGGTCGCTATGTGTCACAGGCTGAGCTGGGCACAGAGAACACACAGTCCCTGTCCTCCAGGAGCACAGTCCAATAGAAAACACCAGAACTCAGCACCCACCAGACTGATGAGCTTAAGGACAAGGCATGTGGGGAACACAAGGGTTTGGAGTCCACACAATGCTTCAGCGAAGTCACCCAGAAGAGGGAGGGGACATTTGAACAAGGTTGTCCCACTATTCATGGTCCGTGAGGTTTGTCCATTTGGCAGCCAGCTTTCAGCAGCCCTGGCAAGGACTGAGGGTTGAGGAGGTCTCCTCTTGAGGAAGGCTGTGTCTGGATGGGGGTGGGGATGCTACGAGGGGCACAGGGCTACTCACCTCTGATGGGGATCCTGTAGGATCACATGGTGTGGGATGATGTTGATTGCATGAGAGCCTTCTGGGAAACTGGCGCCAAATCCAGCCAGCCTTCCCTGAATTCCACCACCTTTTCTGCCTTAACGCAGCTGTCCCTCCACTAGGCTCAGTCTCAGTCTCCAGGCCCTACTGGACTGTGCACCCCTTGGGGTAAGCCCTACATTACCTACCCCTGTAGTGCCGCACCTCACCCCAGCACTGTGCCCCACGCACTGCCTTCAGATGAGGATCTCCCAAGATTTCAGCTGGATAGGCTGTGTTTGTCCTTATTCAACCCCAGAAGGGTTGGTGAATTTCCTAACAGCTAACATTCACTGAGCACTGGACCCATGCCCACGCTGTGCTAAGCACTTTGCTGCTCTATCTCAATCCTCACATCTCCCTGTGCATGCAGGTGCTGGTGTTATTTCCATTTTACAGATGAAGTCGCAGAGGCAGAGAAATTAGCAACTTGCCTGAGTCACACAGATTGCAAGGGACACTAGAACTTGTTGGCAGACAGTTGACTCTGGATCAGCCAGGCCGGCTACACTCTCTCATATGAGCCCAAGATGGCCCTGGGGGTGAGAGGATGGAACTTGGGAGGGGCAGACATGAGGACATCCTAGCCATATCTCCACTACTTCAACTTATGTTCACTCTGGAACCAGAGTGTGGGCATGTGCCTGTGGAGTCTTTCTGCTCTCATCCTTGGGTGGGGGTACAGGCAGGCCCCTCGCACCAATCCTGCTCCCTCGCTCCCAGCTTTCCTGGGTCCCTCCATCAAACTGATCTCCATTAGGTTTGTCCTTCTAACCATCTGGCCCATGCTCCAGACCTTTCCTGAACCATCCTCCACCTCTTCCAAACTGCCAGGAATTCTCCGATTTCCCAATGTCCTCACACCACAGTAATGCATTCGAGACATCTGTTCTTCTTCCTTAGGCTGGGGCTTACAAAAATGTTGCATTAAGACAGAGATGAGGGCCGGGCACGGTGGCTCAAGCCTGTAATCCCAACACTCTGGGAGGTTGAGGCGGGCAGATCATTTAAGGTCAGGAGTTTGAGACCAGTCTGGCCAATATGGCGAAATCCTACCTCTACTAAAAATACAAAAATTAGATGAGCATGGTGGCAGGCACCTGCAATAGCTACTTGGGAGGCTGAGGCAGGAGAATTGCTTGAACCCAGGAGGTGGAGGTTGCAGTGAACTGAGATCATGCCACTGCACTCCGGCATGGATGATGGAGTGAGACTCCGACTCAAAAAAAAAAAAAAAAAAAGAGATGAGGTTGGGCATGGTGGCTCACACCTGTAATCCCAGCACTTTCAAAGGCCAAAGGGCTGGGAGGATTGCTTGAGCCCAGGAGTTTGAAACCAGCCTAAGCAACATAGTGAGAACATAGTGAGACCCTGTCTTTAAAACAAAGACAGAGATGAGAATGTTAATGATGAATCTTTTTGGTGGAAGTAAAATTTTAGTGGGGTCTTTTTCCAACCCTTCCCTCCTCCCCAAGCCAACTTAGAGCACCTAAATAGAGCTGTGTCCTCCAGGGCTCTTAATGTTTCTGTGCTGGTCTCCTGGTTCTCTCACCATTTTCCTCCTGGAGCGGCACTGGCTCGGGCTGATGTGGCAGCCACGTTCCAAGGGCTCAGCACCCCCTTCCATGCCTGGCCCTAGGGGAGCTGCCTGATTTAGGAAAAGATTTCAACGTGGGACCAGCTCCTGTTGCCTCAGAAGCCCTAGGCCTCTAGGGACCACGGGACCGAGCTTAAGCTCTTTCTTCTCCAAAACTCAAAGATTCTGGCAATCTCAGGAAAGGATTTTATATTTTGTCTCCTGCTTTTCTTAACAGCAAACGATGGAAAATGCTGAAAACCCTGTGCTCAGCAAAACCTCCCTCTATAGGAAATAGCAGAAAACCGCTTTCTGGGATGAACACCAGGCCAGCTTAGGTGTTTCTTGGAGCCTCTGCTTGGTTACATAATGCCTGATGGCCTAGCCCAGGCAAACTGACACCCTGGAGCTCACAAGCCCCCTTTACTGTACAAGCCCCCTGCTCTAAGCTGGTCAGGCCCCTGGCAAGGCACTGGCTTTCGCTGTGTTTAACATTCATCTAGTTAATACCTACTTCTCCCTGTGCCCCTTCCCCCCTGCCCCTGGGTCCTTTATTCATGGAAAAACAACAATTTCCATGATGAGCTCAGTAGTGAGGCAGAAACAGAACCTGTCTGGGCCTTCACTTCCCCATTGGATGGGTGTGGATTAAGTGACCTGTGGTTTTCACTTGGAGCCAACATTCCATGATTCTATGGTTGGAGGAGAGCTTCTCCTTGTTGTTAAGGCTGCAGACCATGGCTGAGGGGAAAGGTTTCCGGGCAGAGCCATCAGGACCCCTCCTAGTTGGCTGTGACTGACTAATCCTGTCCTCTCCCCAACCCAGCAATGACACACACATACACACAGGGTATCAAACAAGCATCTGGGTTTCCCTCTTTCTTTCATTCATCCACCCATCCATTCATCAACCTGTCCATTCATTCACTTATATACTCATTTGTTCCATGAACATTTATTGAGCACCTACTAGGTCCTGTAGACACAGAAGTGGTGGGATCCCTTCCATGCCCTTGAACTCACGGACTAGAATGGGAGCACAGTCTGTAGATTAAACAGGAGAGTGTTGAGTGCTAAGGTCTAGGGCAGCGGTCCAGCAGGGGGCCATGAGGACGAGAAGTTTCCACAACATCTGATGCTCCTCATCTGACGCTCGCTCACTCTGGACCCAGAGTATAGGCATATCTCTGGGAGGTGCCTTAAGCACTTTAGAGATGATCTCTTCAATCCTGTGATAAGATAAGTCGGCCAAGGTCATGAAGAGCAAGCAAGTGGGGAAACCGGAACCAAACCCAGGGACGTTAAGTGTTACCAAGCTGGTGATGCTTACCTTGACAACAGCACACAAAGTTAGTGAGGCTCAGGACTCTAAAATAGGATGGGGTGAGAAAAGCCCTTGGGCCTTATTGTAGAATTCTAGTGCCAGCATCATTGTCTATTTCAACCTCCTCCTGGCAGGCAAGGAAACTAAGGCATAGCTTGTTCAAGTCAGTTGCCCAGGGTTCCTCAGCAAGGAAGAGGCTAAGCTAAGAGAGTGCCCAGGTCTCCTGACTCCAGTCTAGTAACTGGGAGGCTCTGGTTCAGGCACAATGCTGTTACTGCATACATCTCCACTTCCTAGAACTTTCCTTGGGAGGTCTTCAGTCAGACTGTCTGGCTGCAGCAAATGCTGCTGTACTAGCAGACAGGGGTGAGCTCATCCCCTGAGGTGGCGTGGCAGGAACGTGGTGGCAGCCAGGGCTTCGGCTCCCGTCTGAAATCATGGATGAAAATAGCTTGCCTGTGGTCTATTGATACCCAATACTCTATCATCAGATTGAGGAAGTCAATTAAGTATCTGGTTTTCCCCCAGGGGCCTGAGAATTATACAAAGGCCAGAGAACAGTGGACAACAGAAACAGGGCTTTGGTTTCCCATTCATAACTCCCCCAAAATCAGAGGCTGCCGGCTGCACTTGCCGGTCTGCAGGCAGCATTAGGTGGCTCCCTGGGACTGGTGACAAGAAGCCAGCGCTCCAGTGTGAAGAACGGGCTCAGACTCAGATTGCAGAAACATCTGGCTGTCCTGGAGAGAGCACAGGAAACAGCTCAGGACGGGAGGGTCCTGGGATTGCCCTGGAACTTCCTGTGGGCAAAGGGGCAGAGGCCAGAGGACCAGGCTGGTGTGAGTCGGGAGTGACTGTGGCTGATTCCAAATGAGACCTCAGGGACATTGGTTAATGTTCAGACCAGGGCAGAGGTAGAAGTGCCCAGGGAAATGCAGACACCTCTCCTGCCACATGTGAAAAGCAAGAATGTAGACCATCTCCTCCCCAGCTCGATGCTGATCCGGGTCAACCAGCAAGAGACAGAATGCCTGGTGCTCCAAGCCTGAAGCCCTACCCTGCCTGCAGTCAAACTGTGCCCCTGTCCATGGAGAGCCTGGCCCTCTGTGGACTTATGTCTCATGCAGGCCACCTCATTACTCAGCCAGCTCTCCTTCCACCTTTGCCCCCATTGTCCTTTGGGGATCAAATTTTCTGGGCTGGGTGGTGAGAACTGTGACAGCTCAGGGATAATTTGCTGGGGCAGAAGTTTTCCATCTTGAGAATCCAACATCAGAATCACCCGGATGGCTTTTAAAACGGCCAACTAACATGAAAAAATTCTCAACATGATGAATCATCAGGGAAATGCAAATTAAAACCGCAATGAGATATCATCCTATCCCAGCCAGAATGGTCAATATTAAAAAGTCAGAAAACAATAGATGTTGGCATGGATGTGGTGAGAAGGGAACATCTATACACTGCAGGTGCGAATTAAATTAGTACAAACCCTTTGAAAAATAGTATGGAGGATTCTTAAAGAACTAAAAGTGGACCTACCATTTGATCCAGCAATCCCACCACTGGGTATCTACCCAAAGGAAAAGAAGTCATTATATCAAAAAGACACCTGCACACATATGTTTATTGCAGCACAATTCGCAATTGCAGATATATGGAACCAACCTAAGTGCCCATCAACCAATAAGTGGGTAGAGAAAATGGTATTCCATGGTATATATACACCATGGAATAGTATTCAGCCACAAAAAGGAATGAAATAATGTCTTTTGCGCAACTCAGATGGAGCTGGAGGCCATTATTCTAAGTGAGGTAATTCAGGAATGGAAAACTGAACACTGTGTGTTCTCACAAGTAGGAGCTAAGCTATGGGTATGCAAAGGCATACAGAATGGTATAATGGACTTTAGAGACTCAGAAGAGAGAGGGTGGTAGGGGATATGAGATTTTAAAACTACATACTGTCCATTTTGGGTGTGTTGTACAAAATAATTTTTTAAAAAACTACATGTTGGGTACAGCGTATACTATTTGGGTGAGGGGTGCACTAAAATCTGACTTCACCACTGTGAAGTCCATCCATGTAACAAAAACCACATGGACCCCAAATGCTATTGAAATTTTTTAAAATTAAAAAATAAAAATAGGCTGGGTGCAGTGGCTCACACCTGTAATTCTAGCACTTTGGGAGGCTGAGGCAGAAAGATCATCTGAGGTCAGGAGTTTGAGACCAGCCTGGCCAACATGGTGAAACCCTATCTCTACTAACAATACAAAATTAGCTGGGCATGGTGGCGCATGACTATAATCCCAGCTACTCAGGAGGCTGAGGCAGGAGAATGGTTTGAACCCGAGAAGCGGAGGTTGCAGTGAGCCGAGATCATGCCACTGCACTCCAGCCTGGGCGACAAGAGCAAAACTCCATCTAAAAAATAAATAAATATAAGCAAGTAAATAAATAAATAAAAGGGCTCCACCCCTATAGTTTCTGACTTGGTAAGTCTGGCCTGGGGCCTAAGAATCTGAATTTCTACTAAATCCCTGGGAGATGCAGATGCTGCTGGTTCAAGTAACTGCACTCTGAGACCCATGTGTAGGTACGACTGGATGAGGCAGGGACAGTCGCAGCTAACATAGCCAGAAACGCCTTCCTGAGGAGGCAACATTCAGCTTGGAAGAAGAAGCCAGCCGTGCAAACGTCTAGGAGTTCCTAAACTCTTCTGGGCCTGGGGTGCCAGGGCAGTCTGGTGAAGCCTATGCATCCCTTCCCAGAAGGATGTTTGTAATTGCATTAAATTAATACACTTGGGGATACACAGGAAAATCATTATCTTGAAACCCAGCTCAATCCATGGAACACTTGGCTAAAAAAAAAAACAAAAAAAAACAAAAAAAAAACCCTGGGAAAAGAGTATTTGAGGAAGAGGGAATGCTAAGTGCGAAGTCCCTGGGTTGGGTGAATTCGGCAGGTTGGGGGAAAAGATGCCGGGGGCTGAGCTCAATGCGTGGAGGGAGTGAAGCAGAGGCTAGGTCCTGTGATGCTTGTGCTTCGGGGATGGCTCTAGTCTATATTCCCAGTGTGCTGAACACCAACAAGGCTTTCAAATCTGCTTACCACGCCATCGGGGCAAGGTGGTGAGCAGATTCCTATTCTAAACCATTACTGTGGCTGCTGGTTGGAGAATGGGATGTTAGGGGGACAAGAAGGGAGGCAGGAGACCCTTGGGAGCTACTGCAGGCCTCCAGGGCATACACATAGGATGCGATCTTTGACGCAGGGCAGCGAGAGGAGCCTTCGGGGTCAAGAGGGACCTTGGAGGTATAAACTGAGTGAAGCATCTATGTATTGGACACAAGCAAGGGAGGACGAGTATTTGGGGTTAGTGTCTACTGCTGACTCTAACTAATTCACCACGTGTCCTAGGCTCAATCGCTCCCTGTCTCCGGTTCTCAGGCTCTAGCGGGTAAAAGGAAGGCTTGGACTAAGCTCCCACAGTGAGAGTCGAGAGGGTTCAGTGCAGGCCCTGCGAACCCTCTGGCTGGAAGTGCTGTTTGCCCGGGAAGGGTGATGATGCCCACCGCCGCGGGCGCCCGAGTGGCTGCCCAGTCGGGTCTGCAGGCCTCGTCGCCTGCGGAGGGGGCGGCGTGGGGACCAGGCGGCCGCAGCGAGGCGGCAAGGCGCCTGGGTCCCGCTGCCAGCGGCCAGGGTAAATGAGAGCCCGAGGGAGCCCGGGCGGCGCGCGGCGGGCGGGATTGGCGCCCGATCCGGTCCCTCCCCTCCCCTCTCCTCCCCACCCCTCCCCTCCCCACCCTTTCCCTCCTCTTCCCTTTCCACCCCTCCCTTCCCTTTGCGTCTCCTCCTCTCCTCTCCCTTTTCCTCCCCTCCGCCTTCCTCATCTCCTACCCCGCACCACGCTCCTCTTGGCAGAACTGCTGGAAAAAAGGGCCGGGCAGAGGGGCAGACGGCGGCGGGCCGGCTCCGCGCCGCCAGCCCGGGCAGCGAACACTCAGGAGGAAAAGCTGCGGCCCCGTCAGCCTCCCCGCCCCTGCTCGCAGGGTCCAGGGCCCCGACGCCCGGTGGACGGGGCTCCCCACACCCATTGGACACCTGTTGGCCCCCTGCAGGGAAAATGCTTTTTCCCTCTTCACTCCCACCGACCCTCCATACATGCCGACCTCCCTGAAATGGCAGACTAGCGAGGGCCCCTGAGAGGTTTCCTTATTTAATCAACAAACTTTATTGAAAAACTGCTCCTCGCTGGCCCTGTACTGGGTGGGCCCTGGGGACGACACCAATTCGGACCCCGTTCCTGTCCTGGAAGAGCACCCAGTCTAGTGGTGGAGATAGATATATAGGAGCATGAAATAAGCATCCACTGTTTGCCGGATCTTTGAAACACATCATCTATAATCCTTATGCTAAAGCCTCGAGTAGTAGTATCTCCATTTAACAGATGAGGAGACAAAGACTATTCGCCATGGACTAAGATAATAGATGGATGAAATTTATATTCACAATATGTAAAACCCACAAGAGGTGACTATCTTAAAATACACAAGGATTCCTGTAAACCCACCAAATGGCTACAATTTAAAAGACTGAAAATATCAAATATTAATGAGGATGAGGAGCAACTGGAATTTTCTTTATTTATTTATTTATTTTTTATTATTATTATACTTTAGGTTTTAGGGTACATGTGCACAATGTGCAGGTTTGTTACATATGTATCCATGTGCCATGTTGATTTCCTGCACCCATTAACTCGTCATTTAGCATTAGGTATATCTCCTAATGCTGTCCCTCCCCCCTCCCCCAACCCCACAACAGTCCCGGAGTGTGATGTTCCCCTTCCTGTGTCCATGAGTTCTCATTGTTCAATTCCCACCTCTGAGTGAGAACATGCGGTGTTTGGTTTTTTGTCCTTGCGATAGTTTACTGAGAATGATGTTTTCCAGTTTCATCCATGTCCCTACAAAGGACATGAACTCATCATTTTTTATGGCTGCATAGTATTCTATGGTGTATATGTGCCACATTTTCTTAATCCAGTCTATCGTTGTTGGACATTTGGGTTGGTTCCAACTCTTGAGCAACTGGAATTTTCATACGCCACTGGTAGGAGTGTAAATTGGTACAACCACTTTAGAAAAACGTTCAGTAGTGGAGATTAAAGCCAAACATTCAAAATTCCCGTGATGAACCAATGCCACTACCAACAGAATTGAGTGCTTATAGCCACCAAAAGACACGTTCAAACATGTTCATAGAAATTTTATTCATAATAACGCCAAACTGGAAACAACCCAAATGTCCATCAGCAAGAAAAAGGGTAAATAAATTCTGCATAGGCATACAATGGAATATTACACAGCAATGGAAAAGAATGACCTAGCACACAACCACCTAGATAAATCTGAAAGATGCCAGATACGAAAGAGAACTTACTGCATGATTCTGTTTATATACAGATTTTTAAAAGTGAAACCAATCTAAGGTGTAGAGGTCAAAATAGTAGTTGCCTTGAAAGGTAAATGGAGGAGACACAAGATCCTTTGAGGGACTGAAAATCTCTAAATCTTAACCTGGGTGGAGGTTACACAGGTATGTCCATGTGTAAAAATGAATCAAGCTCCATAGTTAATATCTTGCGCATCATGTGTAGACTATACCTTAATTCAAACAAAGCAAAACCAAGAGCTTCTTCCAATCAACAAGGAAATGTAGGAAATGCAAATGTTTAATGGGCAAAGGACACACGCTGGCAATTTATAGAAAGAAAAGTCCTAATAGGTAGCAGGTATTTGAAAAGATGCTCAATCTCATTAGTAACTAGGCAAATATATATTGAAACAGATACTACTTGACACCCATCAGGTTAGTAAAGCAGATGGTACCATGTGTTGGCCAGGAGATGTGGGAGATGGGGACTGGAGCACAGATGGGTGCTGGAAGCAGTTGGGCTAGCAGCCCTTGGTGATAAAGTGAGTGCACACCTTGGGACTCAGTTCCAACTCTCCATGTTTGTGCTGGTGAGCAAGGGGACCGGTACAAGGACATGTTCAGGTGGTATTATTTATGGGAGTGCTGAGTTGAAGACAACCTTGATGTTAATCCAGGGAGGATTCAGTAAAATGTGGTAGGGTCACACTGTGGGATACTGTGCAGCAGTCAGAAGCAACAAATTTGTAATGACATATGTGCATAGATGGATCTCTAAAACATAGAGACATGGCTGGACTCAGCGGCTCATGCCTATAATCCCAGCACTCTAGGAGGCCAAGGCAGGAGGATTGCTTGAGCCCAGGAATTGGCGACCAGCCTGGGAAATATGGTGAGACCCCCATCTCTACAAAAAAAAAAAAAAAAGTTTTTTAGAATTAGGTGGTCATGGTGATGTGCCTGTAGTCTCAGCTACTCGGAAGGCTGAGGCAAGAGAATCACTTGAACCTGGGAGGTCAAGGCTGCAGTGAGCTGTGATTGCATCACTGCACTACAGCCTGCATGACAGCATGAGACGCTGTTACACACACACACACACACACACACCACCACCACCACCAACAACAACAACAACACAGAAACGTGGAACAAGGAAGTAACAGAACTAAATTGACAGCATAGTACCATGTATGTAAGTTACGCCCATCACATACACACACCAGCTCTGTGCATTTTTTAAAGATATGTATATATGCAAAGGCATACATTAAATATCTGAGTGTGTGCTTAAGAGAGGGAGAGAGGAGATGAAGGAGAAAAACAAAGTAAAACAAAATATGATCCCATCATTCTACTTCAAGAGAGACATGAAAATATATGTCTATACCTAGATTCGTATTTGGATGTTCAAAGCAGTTTTATTTTTAATGGCTAAAAACTGGAAACAACTCAAATGTCCCTCAACAGATAAATGGATGAACGAATTATGGTAAAACCATACCACAGAGTGCCACTCAGTAATGAAAAGGAAAAACTACTGATACATGCAACAATATAGATAACTTTCCAAGTAATTACTGTTGAATGAAGAATCTAGACTGTATGATTTCATTTATAGAAACCTGTAGGAAATGCAAACTAATCTGTACTGACAGAAAGCAGATGAGTAGTTACCTCTGGAGCAAGGAGGGGCAGAAGGGAGGAATTATCCAGGAGCAGGAGGAAACCTTTATATGAATGACACATTCATTATCTTGATTATGCTGATGGTTTCTCAGGTGTAAAACTCACCAAACTGCAGACTTTAAATATGTGCAGTTTATTTATTTTATGGCAGGTAAAGCCATAAAAAAAAGAAAATAAGAGGAGGGCTTTGCATTAACTAATGATTCTAGCATACCTGAACTGAAGGGTATAATGAACCCTTTCTAAGGATAGGATGTAATTATATCAAAAGGATATAATTAACTTTCTGTACCTGAAAATTAATAACTAACCAAAAACAAAAGCCCAAGCAAATAAAGCAAAAAGCAAGGCTTAGATGGTAAAGTGACTTGCCCAGCCTTCACAGCTGAGATACTGGCTTCTAGAGTGTGGCTCTAGGAACCTCTGCAAGACTCAGGGCTTGCATTAGTTTAAGGTGCCCTACAGGCAACAACATGAGAGAAATTACCTGTACTTAGCGGGGACAGAGATGACCACATTCAACTAATCCTTAGGGGCTGTCTCTGGAAAAGGCACCAGGGACTCAGAGACTGGGGGGGAGGGGGCAATGTCTCTCTAGGCCCTCTGCATTCAGTCTTGAAGAGAGACACCTGGACAGTTAGTCACAAGGCTGGGTGAAATCAGGGAAGGCTTCCTGTAAGAAGTGATGCACAACTTCACACGTGTTTGGCCCAGAGCAAGCCCTCCCTAAATTTTACCTATTTATTATAACTGTGCCCCCACAATATTAGAGAGAGAAGAGTGGAAAGGAACCAGGTGTTCCCGCCAGAGGGAGCTGTACCATCAAAGGCAAGGGGGCATGGTGGAGAGCCACAGATGCTTTGGCTTGGCTGTGATGGGAGTGGGGCAAAGTACAGGGTAAGTCCTGTCAGGGATGGTTGACATTCTCCTGAAACCTCCCAGATGACACACGGGCACAGGACATTTTAGGACAGGGGTGACAGAGGAGTCAGAGAGCACTGAGAAGCTTCCCCAACTATGCAGTCTTAGCCTTGCCAAGTCTGATCTGCAGATGGCTTTAATCCATTAAGGTTTGTCCTCAATGGTCTCTTGGCTTGCCTGACACATAGTAGGAGGCTGATATTAGATTTATCTCTTGCCTCCACCTTTCCCAGGACACTTACAGGCTCTGCCCAATACCCACCCACAGGGCCACTGTCCATACCGAGCCATGACCAGAAAGTGGGCAGGCAGGGCTGGGCTGGGCTGGGTCAAGTGGACCCTGAATCCCAGGAAGGAGCCAGCCAGGGACAGGCACCCCTGGGCCAGGTGGAGGGAGGGGGCTGCTCCTGATGCCCACCCATGAAAAAGCCACATTGTAGGGTCTTTGGGGGAGAATATATTTATTTTGTTTCCTGAGCTGTGTGAACAGTATGTGGTGCCGCCTGGATTCAGTGGGCTCCATGTGGCTGGGGAGGGATTACATCCCCTCCCAGGTGGTGTGATATAAAAAGGCCCCATTCAGCACTGGCCTGGAGGCCCACAGGCAGCCCTAGGCTCCTATACCATCCCTTAGAGCAGCCTGGCTCCCCCATCTCCCTGAGGCACAGGGCCTGGGGCTGGGTGTGGGGGACTATACCTATACTTGCCTATACCTCTTGGGGTGGGGGGCACAGGGACAGCTGTTTGAGACCTATTCTCTGAGGGTCCCTGCTCACCTTCAAGTAGGATCCCTCAGGCTGCACAATCAGAAGAGGAACCAGCCAAGGGGGTGGGCATGGGACACAAGAGAGCCACTTTGTCCCAGCCTCTCATTCTCAAAGGGCCTCACATTTAAACTGTGATGTTACCTCTGAGGGAGGTTTCACATCCAGCCACAGAGACCGGCTGAAGGAAACTTTCATCAGACAACTTTAAATTCATGTTCATTGCTAGGCCGCATCGCCTAGGGGACCTCTGAATTAATATTTATACAATCCCTATGATTATTTTGTCAATAGCACAGTTATGTTTCCTTAGGTTTTGTGTGAGTGAGTGTGAGCGTGTGCATTTGTGTGTGTGCAGAGTATTAAAATATTTCATGGGAAATATTTTAAAGGCACCCTGGTTTTTGTAACCCTGTTTTGACTTTTCTTTATTTGTCAGTGCTCTGGGATTTTCTGGACTTCCAAGTGCCCTTGGCAAAGGATGCCCGCATCCTGAGCGTGTCTGGGCCCAAGAGGTGTAGGCAAGCAGGCAGGGTGGCTGTGTCCCTGGTAGCCATGGACAGGGGAGGGCTGCATCCTGACCAGGCATCCCTGGAGTCGGCAGAGAGGCCGGGAAGGGGTCCTTCCTCGAAATTGGCTGGCTTCTCAGATGATCAGGTCCCTGGTAGGGAACATGAAGTTCAAGTTCTTGCTGGGCTGTTCCTTGCCTCTCCTGTGTGTCAGGCCCCTGGCGCCAAGCATGGGCTGTCTCTTACTGGATTTGCCACACTCCCTCAGCCCTTTCTTCCTGACCTCCAGAGCAGAGCTTCTCTGACCCCAATTTGGAGGGGCTGGGAAGCCCCAGAAACCCTGGCTGCCATGGGGTCTTGATCTCAGTGGGAGTGAGCTCACTGCAGCTATCCCAGCCCTTGGCTGTCCCTCTGCCTTCTAGTTCAGCTCTGCCTCTGCCTCCCTGAGTCACGTTGAGAAATCACTGAACCTTGGCTCTCCCATCTGCACAATGGTGGATTGCACTGGTTGGTTTTTGAGGGTCTTCTCAGTTCAGACTTTCTGGAAAATCCAGGAACCTGGATGCAGATATTCATATAACTGGGCTCAGACTGACAAACTTGACACAGGCACCTGATTATGATGGGATGCTGGTCGCTCCACGTGCCCCTATGCTGTCTAAAAGGAGTTTTCTCCTGGGCATTTGCATCCATCCTCCTGGGGAGGTGAACGATGTTGGGCTGATCTATAGCCCCCTCATCCCTTCCCCTCTTTGAAAAGAACCGTAGAGGAGGCCTTGGTGTCGACATTTGGGATAGATGTAGAGGGTGGGGAGGTGAGGCTAAGGAGGAAGAGGTTGGGAATGGACCGCATGAGCAGGGGCTGGAGGGTGCTCAGCTCTGGAGAGCACTGAGCTCCCAGCTGTCCATTGTAAAACTGGATCTGATTTCAGGTTATGGCTCAACGTGTCACAGGAGAGAGAGGACCCATCCTGGAGGAGAAAGAGTGCCGTCTGCTCCCCAGCAAGGAGAGAGCTCTTTGTGTGCTAGCATGGCCTAGCACTTGTTGTTGGTCATGGTCTTGTACTCACTGGTGAAAGAAGGGTGGGCAAGGGGTGGGGGTGGTCTGTGAGAGGCCTGGAACACCCAGGCTGGACATGGCTGCCTGTGCCAGCAAGCTTAGCTGAGATATGATCTTATTCTGGGCTTGAGAACAGGGCTCTGGCTTCCCTGGAACATGACCTACTCATCCCAGAGTAAGGTGGAGTGTTCTGGAAAGGATGGAAGGATAGATGGAGGGATAAAATTAAACTGATCTGAGGGAAGAATCCCTAGTGACTTTTTCCAGATGACTAACTTATATAAACAAGAGAGAGAAACTAAGTTTTATGTCCGTGTTTTCAGCCTGATGAACTAAGAGAACGAGCCTGAAAGGGATGGCTGCCAGCTGCGGGTTGGGGAAGGAGATGGAGGGGAGTGGAGATCAGGCAACCATGACTTGGTTTGAGACCTGTTGAGTTTGAAGCCAGGGAAGGAGAGCTGGGGGAAACATCTGGCTTGCAGTTAGAGCTTGGGAGAGGGACCCTTGTCTAGATGTGCATATAGATTTGGAAATTTCAATACATAGAGATGATAGTGAAGGTTCTACGAATGTGTCAGTCCTCAAAGGAGAGATATTAAAGCAAAAGAAGGGGAATGAGGGCAGGTAGATCCTTGAGGGTGTTCACGGTTTAGGAGCTGATAAGGGACATGAGGGCAGTGGAAAGGGAAGCATGAAGCCTCCAGAGAACCCGTGGAGAAGGGCATTACCCTCAAATCTTGTGGTGCTCAAAGGGAAGGGAAATGGAAAAAAACAAAGTGGACTTGCTGTCTGGTAAATCCCAGGAGAGAATTTTGGTAAACTGTTGACAAGTGGAAGTGATGATTGAAGGGACTAAGGAAGGATTGTCTATGTTCCCTCTAGATTGTTGAGGCATCTTGCTTTGCATGGGTGAAGCACTGATTCTATCCAGCCATCACATTTGCCACTTGTAGTCATATAGCCTGAAATGTCTAAATAGGATTCTCTCAGGACAGGGTCCCCGGAAATAGAGCACGGGCTCTGTCATGCACCATGTATCACTTGCTAGTGATAGTAAGAAAGAATTCTGTGCTATATGTTAGAAGATCTAGTTGCTGGTTCTTGCTCTGGTGCTAACCAGCTGGATCACTCAACCAGAGCTCTTTATCCAACATTAGTGAGTTACTTACCACTCCTTATCTTGTGCTGCTGTTTCCATTGCACTCTTCCTAACTCAACATTATCTTATACATAGTAGCTGCTCAATAAATACATTTGCTGAGAGGATGGACAGATGAATGGCTAAGTGGATGAATAACAGGTTCTGGAGTTCAGTTGTCCATCTATAAATCAAAGGATATGAAGTCAAGCTTCCATACATTTCCTCCCACCTCAAATCATCTGCGGCTATGCTGTTTTGATCTAAGCAGAGTTCTTCCAAAGTTGTTTAGAACCTGCACACCTGGGCCAATCAGGCTTTTGTAGATTATTCATTGTAATATCCTTCTGAGCCATTGTCACATCTCCACGGCCTTTCCTTTATGATCGGTGAGAGGATCTTAGAAGATTAATACTAAGTATTTGTTGAATGAAAAATAAATCATTTCCGATTATAATCTGACACATTTAAGGATCTGTGGCATGTGGGTCTCATGGCAGACAACACGCCACAGTGTTTGCCAGCTGTTTGAAGATTATCCTCCACAACAGGGCAGGATGTACTCCCATAGCCAGTTTCTGATGTGACATCTGAATGTGGCTTTGCAGCTTTGGGCTTGGGCGTGTCCTTACATCCATCAGGCCATCAACATAGCACTCGGAAGCATCACGTCTGGGCCCCTGCCACAGTGTAAGAGAGAAGCTGACAATTTGGATCATGCCCAGAGGCAAATGGCCAGGATGGTGAAGGGTCTGGAAATGTCACAGGGGAGGAATGGGAAAAGAACCAAGGGAATTTGCCAGAAGAGAGAGACACATGATAGCTGCCTGCAAAGACTTGAAGGGTTGTAACAAAGGGTGTGTCCAAGCTAACCTGGACTAGGGTTTGGCTTTTTCCCTACATGGGCCTCCTGAGAACAGACCTGCCAGTGGCGGATATAAGTTACAGAGAGGCCAATTTCAGCTCAGTCTAAGAACTTAAGAAGATTTTTTTCAACTGAGTTATAACAACATAGAATTGAAGGAGAGAATGGATGAGCATTGCCAGGACTGAAGGAAAGGAGATCTCATCAAACGGGTAGTGGGTCTAGGTGAATTTTCAGAGCTCTTGCAATGTCGAGCCTCCAGAATTCTAAATAATTTAGCACATTAGTATAAAGAGAAAGCTCCTTGCTTTGTCAATTTAGAAATCGTCTGCTGGTCTTCACTGTGGTTCATCTAATTCCTGGCTGGTCTCCTCTAAACACATTTCTCTATTCAGTGGTTTTGGCCTCCCAATTGAAATGACTATAAGCCTCTCTCCTCTATGTGTTTAACAAAAAATATATTTTTAATTCTTTTTTTCCAAATAAAGAGCTTAGGAGGTCTCAGGAAGACTGTCCCCAGATGGAGAAATTCCATAAGAAACAAACAAACAAACAAATAAGCCTCCAAGCCAAAATTATATGGCCATAAAAGTCAAACCCTCAAGATTCAGTTTGCCTGGCCGTCCAGAAAATAGAGCTTTGTCTGCCTCCGAGATCTCTTCAGGGATGATGGATTTGCCTCACCCATGACTGGACCCATTACATTTAAATCTGGGGGCAGGATAGGTGGGAAACCCTCTGAAGCTCACACCTCCTGAAGGTGGATGGAGAGGGAGAAACATCATCTCCACAGCAACCAGGGGCCCCCAGCATAACAACCTCCCTTACACCTGGAGCCAAGTCTTCCCATAGCGACTGGCCTGAGGGTTGCATGTCTGGGGCCTCCTATCTGGTGGTTGGTGATGTCAGTGGAGCCTCTGATGCAGTGATTTTCTTGGAATTATGCAGAAAGTATGGCCCATAAAATAGAAATTAATCTATCAGCTTCAAGGCTTAAAATAAAAACTGATTCACAACTGCTTTGTTTGTGACCACACCATTGCTAACCAGAAGTAGCCCTCGACTCCCACACCCAGGGCTCCATCGGTTTTTCTTTTCACAGTGGCATAAACCGTCAGAGCCAGAATGGCTCTCTGGGATTGTCCAACCCCCTCATTTTACAGATGAGGTTTCGTTTGAAGCTCAGTTCCAAGCGGGCTTGGCGTCCAACAGGAAAGCGTTAACATTTTCCAGAAGCAGGCCTCGCCTCTCAGCTGAAGTCTGCTTTAACATGAAAGTCCACGTCTTGTTTGAATTAGCGCGGGTGCTCTGGGCATGATTACTGGAAAGGGGGTGAGCCAGGGGTGGTGGGGGTGGGGAGTGATGTCACTGGAGACCCCAGGTAAAAGCCGTGGGACATGACGACAGTCACCGGCAGAGCCCTCTCTTGCTTAGGCAGATGTTGGAGGGACAAATGGGGCAGCTTCTTCTGGAGCCGCTGGTTCTAGGTGGCAGCCACAGCCATCAGGGGCTACTCCAAAGAGGCACTTTGGTGATGGGGCTCAGGTAGACATAGGAGCGTGTCTCCACCATGTTGGGTGACAGACACAAGGGCACCGCCTACTGGCCCTGGAGGCCAAGGGTGCTCTCTGGATCCAATGTGGGCAAAGAACTGTCTAGCAGAATTTGGGGGTCCACTTTTCCAGGGGCTTGAGCCCTTTGAAGAGGAACCTCTTCTCCAGCCACATCCCCAACTCCAACAACACTGTCTCCACCACCTGCTGCATCTTGTAGGGAAACTGGAACCTACCACATGGAATAGGTGTCAAGAGGAAGGGCTCAAATTCCCTGGGATCCTGGGCTCTCTATAAACCCACAGAAGACCTTACCCACTCAGGTTTCTTTTCCACGTGTGTGTGTGTGTGCGCGCGCATGCGTGCACATGGTGTTAGAGGAAGGGTGGGGGTGGGGAAATGAGGGAAGTTGTGCTGACAATTGCAAGTCTGTTCTGGAGCCCGGAGGAAAAAGTTAGTACAGACCTAAGTAAGAGAAAGAAAATTTCAGGGTTTCCAAGAATACTTAAATAATTGCTGCTATTCCGGCCCTCAGATTGGTGGTTTGTTTGAGTAATAGCTCTGGCATGAACCCTTTATACCACACTTTGTCCTGGAGGCCAGGCTGGCTCTGTCATGTCTGCAAGGGATACCCCAGGGTGCACTATATTCTGGGGGCACTCTATAATGAGGCAAAGGAACAAAACATCGGGCCATAAGGCAAGGTGGTGAAGATGGCATTTCACTGTCAAGGGACATGCTCATGGACTTACAGAGATATAGAGGCTTTCCATGGGGTCTCCTCTGAGGGGTGGATTAACACCATACAAATGCCTGACCTATCTTATTACCCCATCAGATCTCAGTGCATATAAAGAGGCTACACATGTCGTTATTTGGGGGCACCCTCACCTTGCATTAAATTTCCCAGGGCTGAGCTGGATGCTGGTTGCTTGCAGGATCCCTGTGCATTTATTCTGCCCATTGTATCTTGAGTGTACACTGTCTTTGCATGTGTAGTTAGGTTGTGCTGTGTTAACCATGATTTTCCCAGGCACCTCTTCCCTACCCTAGCAGAGGGAAAGATCTTTTCCAGAGTTGTCAGAGGTGCAAAAGTAGGAGGAGAAGTTGGCTGGGTTCTGGAGGTCAGGTTCTGGTCCGGGCTTTGCTTGGCTGTATGCCCTTGGCAAGTCACCTAATCCCACCATTGAGTTTTAGAGCAATTTGTTACACTGCAATAGATGGCTCATCCACTGCCCGTAACATCCACCCTGGTGCCACCATTTTGAGAAACACAGACTATATGGACCCCGTCTCCTTCTTCACATGCCGTCTTGGAATGTTTTCTTTTTTAGTTTCTCATGTGTCCCTCAAGGATACCGGATGGTTTCTAGGATCTTCACCTTCTCTGGAAAATGTGAGCATGTTAACATTCTTCTTAGTGGGGCACCAGACCGGTACCAGTAGTGGTGGTACTGTCACCCCCCTCTGGCTTCACTATTCCTGTTTGAAGATTCCTCCTTCACTCACCAGCTATGTGACTTTGTGTAAGTTATTAAACTTATCTGGGCTTCCATTTCCTCATCTGTAAAATGGGGATAAGATATTCCCTCTCTCACAGGGCTATTGTGAGTGAGGATGAAAAGAGATAATGTATGCTGAGTACTTAAAACAGTGCCCAGCATGTAGTGGGTGCTTAATAAATGCAGCTGTCACATCGTTGGTTAGCATTTAGCCCCTCTGTTCGGTTCAAACTACTACAACAAATGTGCAAAGACAGTTGGGGTCACAGAAGAGGGAAAAGGCACTCCCTGTTTGCTGGTCCTTATTCTGCAGAAAACTCCACGTTTCTCATCCATCTACAGGGGCCATTTCTCCACCTCACACAAGGATTGTGGCCCCTCATCTCCTCTGCCTCACAGTCATTGTGAAGTTAAAATGGGCAACTCATTTCTTAGGTTGGACCTACTGACAACAGACACATGACCTGGTTACAGTAGAAGTGTGTTTGCTACCACAGTGAGTGACTAGAGATAAAAAATTAGAAAAGAAAAGAAAAAAAAAGTGTTGGAGCTCAAAGTCCCCCTCTAACTTTCTGGAACACTCCTGATTGGAATCTGCCACTTTCCAATACTGGGAGAAATTCTTGTTACTTTGCTGATTACAACTCAACAATGGCTTCCCACTAAGTCCCAGATGCTTACTGCAGTGTACCGGGCCGGGATGCCCTGTCCCTGCCAGATTCTGTGCCTTGATAGCTCCCGCTGTCTGTCTACACAGACATGACTCACTTCTCCCTGCCCCTTGCTGCTTGTTGTGGCAAGTTACCCCCCACCCTCCATCAGGCCCTGGGTCAGGAAGGAACCTCTCACTTCTTCAGGGTGCGCTCCCCAGACCACAGTCAACTCTCTGGAAAGGGTTTTAATCCGCATATTGGAGAATACAATAGCAATCCACCTTCCAAAGGTTTCAATAGTCACTTTCCATGTGGGGTCATACAATGGGGTTCCCAAACTACTTGAGTCATATAAACAAAAGGGGACCACGGTGATGAATGTCGGGTGTCACTGTTAGGACTCAGACTCCACTCCGTCAGCCATGCCCCAAGGGGATCCTCTTGCCTATTTGGAAGCCTCTGGCACTGGGGCAGTACTGCAAATGTGAGCCCTGAGAGTGACATAAGTTTACTCACCTGTTTACCTACACCTAAGATATATGTTTTTCAGATAATTTTCTCCAGGATCTGGCTTGCTTATTCATCTTCTTAGAAGTGTCTTTTGCCCGGGTGCTGTGGCTCATGCCTATAATCCCAGCACTTTGGGAGACCGAGGCAGGCAGATCACTTGAGGTCAGGAGTTCAAGACCAGTCTGACCAGCATGGCAAAACCCTGTCTGTACTAAAAATACAAAAATTATCCGGGTGTGGTGGCACGCACCTGTAATCCCAGCTACTCAAGAGGCTGAGGTGGGAGGATCTCTTGAGCCAGGAGGCAGAGGTTGCAGTGAGCTTAGATCATACCACTATACTCCAGCCTGGAAAATAGAGCGAGACTCTGTCTAATTTAAAAAAAAGTGTCTTTTTATGAGCAGAAGCTTTTAATTTTAATGAAATATAATGTATCTTTTTTTCTGTTAGGGTGAGTGCTGTCTGCGTCCTCTGCCTACTCTCAGATCATGAATATATTCTTGTGTATTTCCTCTGGAAATTTTATAATTTTAACATTTACATTTAGGACTATAATCCATCTTGAACTAATTTGTGTGCATGGTATGTGGTATGGGTCAAGGTTTATTTTTTCGCCATATGGATATTCAGTTCCAGCAACATTTGTTGAAAAGACTCGTCTTTCCTCACTGGGTTGCATGGACAACTTTGTTGAAAATCAGTTGACCACTTAAGTGTGAGTCCTATCCAATACTGTTTCATTATGATTGCAGAATGACAGAAAGATATGACTGTAATAGCAATTCTCTATAGCAACTGTCTAAACACACACTTTCAATGGACAACATGTACAGTTTTGTAATTATTTTCTTTGTTCGTGTTATTTTTGTTCTGGTTTTATTTATTGAAATGTAATTTTTTTTGAGACAGGGTCTCACTCTGTCACCCAGCTGGAGTGAGGTGGCAACATCATAGCTCACTGCAGCCTCAACCTCCCAGGCTCAGGGATCCTCCCACTTCACCCTCCCTAGTAGCTGGGACTACAGGTGGGTGCCACCACACCTGGCTAATTTTTGTACTTTTTGTAGAAACAGGGTTTCACCAGGTTGCCCAGGCTGGTCTCAAATTCCTGGGCCCAAGAAATCTGCCCTCCTCAGCCTCCCAAAGTGCTGGGATCTCAGGCGTGAGCCACCGTACCCAGCCAGAAATGTGTTTCTTATGTTCATTAAATCTAATAAAAATCTGGATTTGTATTTCATGGCTTTATTTTTTCTAGTAATTCATTTTTGTGTTATTTTAAGAAAGTATAGGTTTATGACAGATGAAAAACAAGCAAAACCCTGATCCTTCACCATAGACAGTTTGAGAAGCTCTGCTCTGTATCCTACAAGGCCTGCAGGACATTTAGATATTAATAAGCATTAGGTATAAAGGAATTCCAGAGAAAAATACTTCTTAGAAACATTGGGCTAAAAAGTTAAGCAGGTTTTTATATTGCAGGACTCCCTGGGATCTCAAATGCATTATCAAATTGCTGAAAGGAGAATACAGCAGGATGTGTTTCTCAAACTTATATGATCAAGGAACTCTTTCTTCATGGAGCCTCTTGAGAGACCAGTGTTCCATGGAACAACCTTTGAGAACCATCAATCCACAACATGCCTTGTGAGTAGTCACCAGCATTGGCTTGGAAGGCTCCAACAACATTACCTTGCATGGCAGCCCATCTCGTTTTCAGGCAACTTTCATCCCTGGGGGGGTGCTCCTCCTCTCTGGAGTGGCACAGAAGCAAACCCAATCTGTTCTATACTGGAGAGTCCTCTGCAGAGCTTGGGTCTCCTCCTATCACATTCTCTAGACTAAGTGTCTCTGCATTAAGCTGGGTGCTCCCTTTAAGGGCAGGAGCTGGGCTTGGCTTGTTGAGTCTCTAATGCTTGGCACACAGTAAGCACTTGGTAAATGGTTGTTTAATCAATGAATAAATAAAGCCTCCCTGGGTTCATGCCTCAAATTTGCCTCCATCTCCAGACCTTTCGCTGTCTTGGTTGCCTATCACTGGGGAACCATGGAGCCGCACGTATTGGGCTCACTCACTTCCTGTCGCATTCGATCGTCAATGCTCATTGTTTCCATGGACACACTTAGCTCTCCGAATCCCACAGCTCTCTTCTGTGTGGCCAGCTTGTTCCCTCCTCAAAGCTTTTGCACAAGCTGTTCCCTCTGCTTGGGAAATGGCCACCTCTTTCTCGCCCTTCTGTTCTCAGCTGAAATGTCACCTCTACAGAGGGCCCTTCCCAAAGTAACATCCTCCCACCACTCTCCATCCCAAGACCCTGTTTTGTTTCCCTTGTAGTGCTTATCACCACCCACAGTTACCTTGTTATGGTGCTTGTCAATGTATTTGTCATCTGGCACCTGGTTTCTGCTCTCACCACTGGGTCTCTAGGGCTAGAACAGGCCCTGGCAGAACATGGACACAACAGAGTTGGTTGAATGTATAACTGAAATCAGTAATCATGGACGGGAGAGTCTCTCACTCAAGACAACACAGATTCCCCTGCTACGTGTCATCATATATGCTGCTGCCTCTGTTCAATCAGACGCCCTGGGGCAGAGCAAAGCTTCAAGCGACTGACCTTCTAACATAGGCTGATTCATAGAGAGCTTCCCTCCAGCCGCCCAGCCTGCTCAGTGCAGCTGGGGCCCATGAAAGAAGCCCTTGTCACCTTTCACTGTGTGGTCATTCACCGGGATTGGCTCGCCTGTCAGAGAATTTTAATTTTTTGAAAAAATTCAAACCATCTTGAAACATACAAGCCAAGCACCCAGGCACAGGTAGGAGAAGGATGAATACATTTATTCGAGGAGGCCCCTCCAGGAGACCACAGAGGCAGGAGCCAAGTCCTCCTCTCTGAAGCCTCAGCTTGTGTAGCCTTTCTTAGACTTCCTACCCAAAACACTCGGTGTATTGGTGCTCTGAGGGTGCTGGGAGCACCCAGGAGGGGCCCTGAGGATGGTTAAGGGAGCAAGAGAGAGAAGTAAGGCTGCGGTTGCTCTTGGGAGGTTCGAATGTCTGGCATTCTTGGCACCTCCACACCATCAAGACGTTTGGATGTTTGCTCCCTGAGTATTTCATAAATCTGCCCCCACCCTCCATCCCCGAGCTGCCATTGCTCAAGGCCCACCATCACACACCTGAACTGTAAAATTGCCCCAAACTGGCCACCCAGCTTCTTGGCTGTTTTCTTGTTTTCCAGCAGGCAGGATAACAGTTCAAAAGTGGACATCTGATGGAATGACCCTCCACGTCCCTATCTTAAATAACTTCAATGAAGCAGCATCACCCACAGCAAAAATTTGACGTCTTCCCTGGCATTCAGGCCCTCCAAGCTGGCCCTATCTGCCACTCCTTCATTACCTCCCTTTCTCTTTGCCTCACTGTTATTCTCAGGAAGATTGAGGAGCTTGTGGTGTCCTGGCCACACCATGCCACTCCATAGCAGGGTGAAGGATCAGAAGTGTGAGTCTGGAAGCAATGGGAGATGGAGCTGGTGGAATCTGGGAAGACTTCCTGGAAGAGGTGATATTGGAGTTACCACCTTAAAGGAAAAGTTAGAGTTAACAAAGCAAAAAAGAGGAGAAGGAGCTTTTGGATTAAATGATTTACTCAAGGATCCCATAGATCATAAATGGCAGAGTTGATGTTACTGATGCTTGGGTAAGAGGTAGAAGGGAGAACTGAGCCTGGCATTCTAGAGGTGAGGTCTTTATGCCCACATGGGTCAGGAAATGAAGCTTCAGGATGGCATGAGGCAAGAAGCTGGACCAGAGACACTTCTGTAAAGCCAGGACCACAGGAGTCTGCAGCCTCAGAGCACAGCTAGATGAGGAAAAATCAGGCCTATCGGCAATAGAAGATGACAGGGCTTCATATTCATCCTCACATGATCTTTGGATTTAAAAAAAAAAAAAAACACAAGTCTCCACAGGAGAAATCAAAATCCTAGGACAGCTCTTTCAAAATGTACATAAAATCTAAGGTCCAACAATCCCCAGCCTCATGTGGAGGATTGGATAGAGTGGTAGAAGAAGCTATAGGGAAAGGAGCAGGCCTTCTGAAAGGTCGGAAGTTTCTGCAAAGTTTCAGGGAAGAATAAGCTGAAGGCAGCTGTTCTCTTACCCTGAGGCAGAGGGCGAGGAGTAGGTACAAGGGAGTGGGGGAATTTTTCTAAATAGGCTTGTTTACTCATGTTGTCCAGAAACCCACTTTTGACCATCTGTGTGCAACTGCTCCCTGTAAGAGGGAACAATAATGTTAATTACCCACAGATTGTACTGGCTCCAGGCTTTCAGCATTATGTCTATACTGAATAAAAGCAAGCAGCTCCAGCTTGTCAGGACTGCTCACTCTTTGGCCGTCCCCTAGCCACTCTTACACTGCATACCTGTGTCTGAGTACTCCTTTCATCTGTTGCTCGGCCAGGATCTGCGAGATGGACCCGGCAACTAACAAAATGAGTACCCAACAGGTGATTGGACTGGAGTGCCCTGCAATAGGAGGAGATGCAAACGTACTCTGGATGGTTGCTCCAAAAACCCAGGTAGCAAGGAATTCTCATGGGAGAGAGGAGTCCTGCTAAAACTGAATGACACTACCCATGAGGAAGCGGTCCACTGAGTGAGGGTCAGAGGACGAGAGCTAAAGACCTCCAATGAACAGAACGCCAGTCTCTGAGAGACAGCAAAACCAAAGCCAAAAAAACCTTAATATGATTAAACATACTAGAATAAGGCACCACGAAAAAAAAAAAACAGGTTTGAAAGGGGAAGCTATAGTGGGTTGAATAGTGTGCCCCCAAAATTCACGTCTACTGAGAAACTCAGAATGTGGCCTTATTAACGTCTTTGCAGATGTCATAAGTTAAGGATCTCAAGATGAAGTCATCCTGGATTTAAGGTCCACCCTAAATTCAAGAACCAATGTCCCTGTAAAAGAAAAGAGGGAGCGATTGAGATATTTGGACACACAGAGATGAAGAAAAGAAGGCCACATGAAGAAGGAGGCAGAGACTAGAATTACACAGCCACAGGACCAAGAGCTTCTAGAAGCTAAAAGAGGCAAGAAAGAATTATCCCCTACACCCTGAGAGAGAGAGAGCATGGTCCTGCCGACACCTTGATTTCAGACTTCTGGCCTCCAGAATTATGAGAGAACAAATTTCTGTTTTGTTTTTAGACAAAGAGTCTTGCTTTGTCACCCAGGCTGGAGTGCAGTGGTGCAATCTCGGCTCACTGCAACCTCTGCCTCCCAGGTTCAAGTGATTCTCCTGCTTCAGCCTCCCAAGTAGCTGGAATTACAGGTGTGTGCCACCATGCCCCACTAATTTTTCTATTTTTTTTTTCTTTTTTAACTAGAGATGGGGGTTTCACTATGTTGGCCAGGCTGGATTCGAACTCCTGACCTCAAGTGATCCGCCCACCTCGGCCTCCCAAAGTGCAGAGATTACAGGCATGAGCCACCGTGCCTGGCCATAAATTTCTGTTGCAGCATCCCTAGGAAACCAAGATGAATTTCTAGAAGTGAAAAATATAGTCTTTTTATTTTTTATTTTGAGACAGGGTCTTCCTTTGTCACCCAGGCTTGAGTGCAGTGGCAAAATCGTAGCTCACTGTAGCCTTGACCTCCCAGACTCAAGTGATCTTCCTGTCTCAGCCTCCTGAGTTGCCTGGGGTCACCCAGCTAGTAAGCGATGGAGCTGGATCAAACGCAGAGCTGCCGCCCTTCAAAGCTTTCCTCCATGCCCCTGGCTTCCTTGTAACACTGAGCTTTCCACCTCACCTCCTCCTTCTCTGCCCATCTTGCACCTCTTCCCTCCTTTCTTTTCCCCTCCTTTATCATTCGGCTCGTGTATCCCGAGTCCAACATGCGTAGTTGCTGGACAGGTAGGACTCATCCACATCTTGGATGTACTTTAATGGGAGTATCATTTATATGCTCACAGATTAGAATGAGAAAGGGACTATTAGGGAAGCCCAGGGAACCCTCCTGCTTTGCAGTTAGGAAATATAGGCTCAGAGGCTGGGAGCGGTGGCTCACGCCTGTAATCCCAGCACTTTCAGAGGCTGAGATGGGCAGATCACTTGAGGTCAGGAGTTTAAGACCAGTCTGATCATCATGGTGAAACCTTGTCTCTACTATTAATAAAAATACAAAAGTTAGCTGGGTGTGGTGGCGTACACCTGTAATCCCAGCTACTCAGGAGGCTGAGGCATGAGAATCGCTTGAACCTTGGTGGCGGAGGTTGCAGTGAGCCAAGATTGTACCACTGCATTCCAGCCTGGACAACAGAGCAAGACTGTCAAAAAAAAAAAAAAAAAAAGGAAATGGAGGTCCAGAGAGTGTACATGCCTTGCCCAGAATCACACAGCTGAAATTCCCATGCCTCTCCTTCTCCAAATCCCTTCTCTGTGTCATTAACTGGATCCCAAGTTGTCCTTTAGCCTTATCTGGAAATCACAGGGTGAGGTCAGGGAAGTTGTAGGGAACAAACTGGGAGATGTACAGTGTGACACCCCCAAACCTCTGTCATAACCAGTGCCCTGCACCCCATGCCCTGGCAGTGGCCACTGGGAGGCCAGGCAGCTCCAGGGCTGCACCCACAATGGGAAGCTGATGGAGCCTTACAAGTTCCTGGCCTTGGGGCTTGCTGTGTGTTTCTCTTTCCAGCCACACTTCTCCTCAAGGTTATTATTAGCAAAAGGGACAAAGCCCTTAATGACTGGAGGCTGGCCCAGGCTCAGGAAGCTGGCCTTTAAGCCCTGTGGGCACCTCTCCACAAACAGTTCCTTTGAACAGGGCAGATCTGTCTGAGGAGGGAGCAGGCTAGGGGAGGTGCTATTGTCCTCCACCCCCACTTTTGGGACCCCCTGGGGAGGTCTGACCCTAACTGTACCCCTCAATGGTGAACTGTCTTGGGCAAGGGACCTGGGATATTCTGTGAGTTCCAAAGGAATGGTCTCTGTGAGTCTTGTGATATCCTCTGCTACGACTTCGAAACCCCTTCAGGACCCTGGCTCTTCCTCTCTCTGTTACATTCCAGGCCCTCCTCATAGCATGGCTACACTCCCACATCCCTCCTGGATGTGGTTGGCTACACTCCCACATCTCTCCTGGATCACAAGATGCTGGTGGGCTGTCTTGGGGCCTCTCTGACTGATTCCCCCCCAGCCATCTCCAGTCTGCTGCCCCTGACCCCACCCCCGTCCTAGCCACATCCTCAGGGTTGCTGCTTCCCAGAGGTCCTGCTACAGGTGCCCTCCTCTTTCATTTCCTGCCCTTAAAACAGGGCCCATCATCCTCATCCCTCCATGCCCCCTCCCCTGGGATGCAAAGATAGTTTCCCACATCAGCATCCAGCCACAGCTCCATTGTTCATTTCCAACTTCCTTTACCTCCCCAGCCCAGAAGCTACTAACCACTCACCTTGCCCAGAAAAATCCCCACCCAGGTAGCAGCACTGCTCCTAGATCATTCCAGACTTGCACTAGGATGACAGCTTTGAAACTTAAAAGCCAAACTTTATCCTAATTTTATTCTGTGGACCATCCATGATGCTATACCTTGGAGCAATGCTGGGTCCGTGTCTCCCTTCCCAAATGAAGTAGGGTCCTGTGTTAAGGCCAAATTGGCCAAAGTGGAGGTGGCTGCTCCCTCTCTCCCTGCCCAAGAGGGATTAAGGGTTATTTGTCACAAATCCAAGGCCCAGGTCCAGTCCCCTTATTTTGGAGCTCAAAAGAAAGTTTAAAAGCCTCACTGAGTCCAACCATCTCACCATGGAGGTGAAGCTGGACACCAGGAAGGTGGCATGCCTTGTCCAGAGTGACCTTGTGTGCAGCAGAGTCAAAGATGGGACCCAGGTTTCCTGGCTCCCAGGCTGGCTGTGCTTCCACTGTGGACCCCTGCTTATTACGAGGTTGGAATCAGCATCCTTGGGGCTGGGATTATACCATATTCACCCTGAATCTACTGCAAACCTGCCTTGTTACCCCAAGGAGGTCGCTTTACCACTGGTGAGTCAGATTCCTCATCTGCGATTTGGGTATAGGTGGTGGCAGAGACCCCTAGTTCCCCCAAACCCCATCTATTCCTTGTGTTCCTGGACTGTGCCAGTCTTGGAGATTCTGTCTTTCAGATGTAAATTGGCCCCGCTTCTCCTCTCTGCTTGTTTACCTCTTGGCCCACTGAGATCCTGTTTATTGGTTAAATCCTTCCGAATTAGACAGGCTCTCTCTCTGCCCCAGCCTTTGCCTGGCGGAAAACATATTTCTCTTTCATAAAATGTATTTCCTAAGTAATTTAGTCGCTTACCAGTTGTAAAACTCCCCAGTGATTCTTTTTATTTATTTATTTATTTTTTTTTATTGATACATAATAGATATGTATATGTTCAGGGTCTCTAGCGATTCTTTTCAAAAACACACATTGCTTACATGTGTCTTCAAAGTCTGAGGTCTCCCGACATTATTATCCCTATACATTCTTTTTTTTTAAATTTTATTATTATACTTTAAATTTTAGGGTACATGTGCACAATGTGCAGGTTTGTTACGTATGTATCCATGTGCCATGTTGGTGTGCTGCACTCATTAACTTGTCATTTAGCATTAGGTGTATCTCCTAATGCTGTCCCTCCCCCCTCCCCCGACCCCACAACAGTCCCCGGAGTGTGATGTTCCCCTTCCTGTGTCCATGTGTTCTCATTGTTCAGTTCCCACCTATGAGTGAGAACATGCGGTGTTTGGTTTTTTGTCCTTGTGATAGTTTGCTGAGAATGATGGTTTCCAGTTTCATCTATGTCCCTACAAAGGACATGAGCTCATCATTTTTTATGGCTGCATAGTATTCCACTGTGTATATGTGCCACATTTTCTTAATCCAGTCTATCATTGTTGGACATTTGGGTTGGTTCCAAGTCTTTGCTATTGTGAATAGTGCCGCAATAAACATACGTGTGCATGTGTCTTTATAGCAGCATGATTTGTAATCCTTTGGGTATATACCCAGTAATGGGATGGTTGGGTCAAATGGTATTTCTAGTTCTAGATCCCCGAGGAATCGCCACACTGACTTCCACAATGGTTGCACTAGTTTACAGTCCCACCAACAGCTCTACATATTCTTAACTTTCCATTTCTTAAGAGTCCAGCTCAGCAGCAGCAGCCCTCATTGTCTCACCCAGTTTGGGTAGCTCATCTTTCCTTTTGCAAACTCAAAGCCCTTTCTTTTGGGAGTGTGAAGCCACTGACCCCAAGCTGTGGAAGAGGAAATGAAAGCCCAGAGTGGGAGACAGGCAGATCCAGGATCTTCAGCTGGGTGCATGGCTGGATCTACATTTAAATCTGTGTCTGGGGGCCAGGCGCAGTGGCTCATACTTGTAATCCCAGCACTTTGGGAGGCCGAGGAGGGTGTATCACCTGAGGTGAGGAGTTCAAGACCAGCCTGGCCAACATGGTGAAACCCCGTCTCTACTAAAAATACAAAAATTAGCTGGGTGTGGTGACACGTGCCTGTAATCCCAGCTACTCGGGAGACTGAGGCAAGAGAATGGCTTGAACCTATGAGGCGGAGGTTGCAGTGAGCCGAGATCATGCCATTGCCCTCCAGCCTGGGTGACAAGAGCAAAACTCTGTCTAAAAAATAAACAAATAAATAAATCAATAAATCTGTGGCTGGGTGCATGGCTGGGTCTATGGGTGAGTCTATGGCTAGGTTCTTGGCTAGATCTATGGGTGTCTATGACTCAAGAGCTATAGGTGTCTATGGCTTATGTGGCTGGGTCCACAGCTGGATTCATGGATGGGTCTATAGGTGAGTATATGGCTAGATCCATGGCTGGGTCTATGGCTTAGTCCATGCCTAGGTCTATGGATGGGTCCACAGCTGAGTCCGTGGCTGGGTCTATGGCTGGGAGTGTGGCTGGGTCTAGGAGTGAGTCTATAGCTGGGCCTATAGCTGGGTCCATGGCTGGATCTATGAGTGAGTGTATGGCTGGGTCTATAACTGAGTATATGGCTGGGTCCATGGGTAAGTCTATGGCTGAGTCTGTGGCTAGGTCCATGGCTGGGTCCACAGTAAGACCTGCCTTCGATTCTAGTCAACTGGCCCCAGAGCCCTGGCCTGGGACTCCTGAGGTTGAAATATGTATAGTGTGGTGAGTAGGGCCCAGGTGATCTTGTTTGTAACTCCAGTTCTGCCGCAGGCTAACCTTGTGGCCTCAGATCAGTCTTGTTCCTGTTCTGAGTCTTGGTTTCCCATTTATACCATGAGCCAATGAGGATAAGATCATAGTTTTTACTGTGTTTCATGGAGCCCTAGGGTTCTGATGAAGTTCTTCCAAGACCTGGCAGGGATGGTGGAGGTTGCAAGTTGGAGGTTGGCTTCACCCATCATCTCCTCTAACCAGAACAGCTTGGCATCAATCAAGCTTCCTCACAAGACTTCATTTAAAAATAAGATTGGAAATTAAAAATAGGATTGGAAAGACTGGAAACCAACCATGTGTTCATCTCTAAAATCTGGCTAGTAAATTATCATACAGCAACAAAATAGAATACAATACAGTTGGGAAAATGAAGGTGCTCTCAAAATGATTTAAAAAAAATGTCTCGGCCGGGCGCGGTGGCTCACGCTTGTAATCCCAGCACTTTGGGAGGCCGAGGCGGGCGGATCACGAGGTCAGAATATCGAGACCATGGTGAAACCCCGTCTCTACTAAAAATACAAAAAATTAGCTGGGTGTGGTGGCGGGCGCCTGTAGTCCCAGCTACTCGGAGAGGCTGAGGCAGGAGAATGGCGTGAACCCGGGAGGCGGAGCTTGCAGTGAGCCGAGATCCCGCCACTGCACTCCAGCCTGGGCGACAGAGCGAGACTCCGTCTCCAAAAAAAAAAAAAAAAAAAAAAAAAGGTCTCCAGGATATAGCAAATTTAGAAAGCAAGATATGGAAGGATGTCTAGTGTGCTAATTTTTGTTTTTGTTTTTGTTTTGTTTTGTTTTTTGAGACAGAGTTTCACTCTTGTTGCCCAGGCTGGAGTGCAATGGCATGATTTCGGCTCACCACAACCTCCGCCTCCCAGGTTCAAGTGATTCTCCTGCCTCAGCCTCCTGAGTAGCTGGGATTACAGGAATGCACCACCATGCCCAGCTAGTTTTGTATTTTTAGTAGAGACAGGGTTTCTCCATGTTGGTCAGGCTGGTCTTGAACTCCCAACCTCAGGTGATCCACCCGCCTCGGCCTCCCAAAGTGCTTGGATTACAGGCATGAGCCATTGCACCAGGCCTAGTATGCTAATTTTTATATAATTAAAGGGGAGAATTAAAAATAAAAATCTGTATGTTTGATTTGCATACAGAAGCCCTGGAAGGATGCATACGAAGTTAATGTGTACCTTCCTGTGGTATCAGGTGGGGTGGAGGTGGCCAGGGGGAGAGTAGATGAAGCCGCATGTGGAAATGAAGTTTCTCAATGTATACCTTTTTGTAGCACTTTGATATTTGAATCATGCACATATATTACCTTTTCAAAAACTAAAACTTAAATTTAAAAAATATACCAAGTGAAAAAAAGGGACAGGGGAAAATAAGCTGGCCAGATGATCTCTAAATTCCCTTGTTGCTTTGATGCTCAGGCTGGTGGGGGAGGTAAGGAATGCCCACACATGCCTGTCACCAAAGGCAGATGGGGAAGGGAGAGGCCTTGGGTCCAGGAACTGGGGAGGAGAAGCTGTGCCCCCAGGTCCATGTGCGGGGTCTCTGGGGCTTCTGCCAGTCCTGCTGCATAAACAGCCGATGCAGATGGCCCCTGGTGCCCAAGCCTCAGGCCCTGTGCTCCCTCCCCTGACTGGCCTGGGCTCCCTCTCTCCAAGGAGTGGAGGCCAACGGCTTCCCCTCATCAGCCTGCCAGTTGGGAGTGGCCCCACCACTGGCCAGTGGGACAGAGCCTCCTCCACGCAGGGCTGTCTCCAGCTGACGCCAGCCCCAGACTGTGGCCTGAGCCTCGTCCAGGACAGAGCCCAGGGCACAGATGTTCCCATTCTCTGGCTCTGGATGAGCTTCTTGGAAAAATCACGGAGCCAGCCTTCCTCAATCCACCTTTGAGTGGAGAGAAGAGGGGCCCTTCTCTCCTGCAGCCACTGGCACCTGGCTGCCCGCCCTCGGGGGCCGGCCGCAGGCTGCTGATCCATGCGGCCCTTGTCTGTGTGGCTGGCTCCAGTCCCACGGTCACTGAAGGGAGGCAGGACGGCCGGAGAGAGAGAGGGCGGCAGAGGCTCCCATCAGGCCTGTCTAAAGTCCTTCATGCTCTCTCTGGCTTTTTCTGGGTGGCTCACCAACAGGAAGTGGTCTGGCTAAGACGAAGGGCAGCTGCTGCAGGACCCCTGAGTGGGACATTGCAGCCAGACCAGGACCGACATGAGTCCAGGAGGAGGGAGAAGGGGCTCTGTGTTTATTTCGGTACTGTTATGTTGCCAAGCCCTGCAGTGAGACAGACTTGCATTCAAATCCAGGTTCTGCCACGGAATAACTGTGACTTTAAGCAAGTTATGTAGTGTACTCTCTAAGCCTCAGTTTCATCATCTATAAAATGGGGGAAGGTAAAATGAAATAGGGGTAATAAATCACCTAATCAGACAGTTGTTGCTGAAAAAATATTGCCTGTTCTTCCCTTCTGGGGTATAAGATACAGGTCAATGCCAGACAGGGTTTAAGACCCTGAAGCCAACTGCCGGGATCCTAGCTCTGCCTAGGGCACCTGATTCGTAAGACTGCTGGGAGGAACAAAGGAATTGAGAGTGGTGCTTGGCATGCAGTGAGTGTTATATGTTACTTCTTTTTATCATTGTTATGTCAACAACTGCCCACTTTAACCCAAATCCTTGTAGGTCCTTGTGTGAGCTGGAATCCTAGGGCCTTTTCTGTCGCCAGGCTGGTCTGCTGAGGGTTCGTTCACCAGTTGGCCTTTTCTGGGTCGGCTTCTGAACAGGGATTGGGAAGGGGGTGGGGAAAGCTCAGTTCAATCCCATCCCCTCAGGGTGGGGACCACAATTCCCCTCACCCGCACTTCAACCAGCATCTGTTTTTCATAAACCCCTTCAGTCTTATGCCTGGGAAGAAGAGTGAATTTCCTTAAGCAACAAAGCCCTCCAAAACCACCCATCATGGGATGGGCGGATCCCGCTGGGCCTCCTTCCCACTCTGCATCTGGCCCTGCAAACCCTAGGGCCATCGCCACCTCTCAGCACCTCTGCCAAGAGAGGTTGCTTCCCTTGTCCAGGCCACAGCCTGCCCGCCCCTCCGGCTCCTGGCTGGCCACTGCTGCCAGCCGCTTGCCATCTCCTAGGCTGCCTGATGACTGTGGCCCTCAAGTCCATGCTGAGCTCAGAGCCAGTGGCCCCCCAACCCAGAACTGCTGCCACCCAATGGCACTCTCAGTGCCAGCCTGGGACCGCTCTTTAAGAGAACCCCTTAAAAGAACGAGCATGTGAGCCTTCCTAGTGCCTCAGGCAGAAGGACGGACTTCCAGAGTATTCTGCTCCTGGCCCCTGACAGAGGCTGGCAGGGCCCCATCTTCCCATTATCCTGCCCCTTCCCATGAGCTTTCTCTTCGTTCCTTCCATAAACTCAGTTCAAGCTTTGTTTTCGGTGTCAATGAACACTTGCTCAAATATAGGTACATAAAAAAACAGTTTTTCATTTCTTCAAACAAATGAGGCAAGGCAACCACCAGCTCACTGTGTCTCCACCATTTTGGTAGGAAGCCATTACTTTTGTATTAAAACAAGACCTCATATGTTATGAGTATATTGTTATGGTCCCATTAGGGAATCGAATGCAATCATCTGCATGCATTTCCAAGCAAAACATGAGACTCCAAAGATAAACGCTAGAATAGAAGTCCACCACAGTAGGGGTTATGTCTGTTTTGCTGACTGATGTATTCCCAGTGCTGAGAAGAGGCCTTGCCGCATGGCAGGAGCTTCATAAATGTTTGTCAAATAAATGTAACACGAGCTTGCAGCCTGAGGCTGCAGGCTGGACATCCAGATGAGGATACATTCTATTTCTCTGCCTTTAGGAGAAATGTCTGAGAATCACTCGGCCATACATTGTCTCATTTAATCCTCCTACCAAACCAACAGTGCTGTGTGAGGGACGTCTTCATGCAGGGTTACTACTGAGCACCCGAACTCACCCCCACCCCCTCGATATTGAGAACGTCCCCATCGTGTGAGTCTTGGTGAGAGACTGGGCCTCACTTTTAGTACAGAAGCTTAAAAGACCAGATAATTTTTTTTTTTTTTTAAGACAGAGTCTCACTGTTGCTCTGTCACCCAGGCTGGAGTGCAGTGGTGTGATCTCAGCTCACTGCAACCTCTGCCTCCCTGGTTCAAGTGATTCTCCTGCCTCAGCTTCCCAAGTAGCTGGGACTAGAGGCACCTGCCACCATGCCTGGCTAATTTTTGTATTTTTAGTAGAGATAGGGTTTCACTATGTTGGTCAGGCTGGTCTTGAACTCCTGACTTTAGGTGATCCACCCAGCTTGGCCTCCCAAAGTGCTGGGATTACACCATGCCCGACCTGCAAGACCAGATAAATATTTGGCCTGCTCCCTGCAAGCAGGGCCTAAACACACACCAAGGAGCAAGTGACACACAGATATAAGCTTGGGTCAGAGTTCATTCTGCTGGGACCCACAGTGACATCCAATGTGCACTGCCAGTGGCATGGTGCCTGAACCGGGCTGCTCAGTGCCTCTCCTTCCTGCCTGTATTCTGAGCCTGGCCCCTGGCTGACAGATAATTCTCCAAGCCAACCAGCATTCTTCCAGTAGAGTTGCTTTCTGCTTAGGTTGGTAGAGATGTTTTCTATAGGTCATAAGGAAGAACCTTGATGTCTAAAAGTAGATGCTATTATTCTATTTTCTAGATGAAGAAACTGAGGCTTAGGGTGGCACTTATTGAGCACCTACTGTTTGCCAGGCTGTGGAGGGTTAGACATGTGAAGAGGCAGTTTCAGTACAACATGATAGAGGGGTGTACAAGAGGCCATGGAAGCTGGAGTGCCTGCAGGTGGCAGGTGAGGCTTCATGGAGAAAGTGGCACAAGTTGAGACTTTAAGGAGGAGGAGACCAGGTGCGGTGGCCCACGCCTATAATCCCAGCATTTTGGGAGGCCGAGGCAGGTGGGTCACTTGAGTTCAAGAGCTCAAGACCAGCCTGGCCAACATGGCAAACCCTGTTTCTACTAAAAATACAAAAAGCAGCCAGACCTGGTAGCGCATGCCTGTAATCCTAGCTACTCGGGAGGCTGAGGCAGGCGAATCGCTTGAACACAGGAGGCGGAGGTTACAGTGAGCCAAGATTGTGCCACTGCACTTCAGCCAACCTGGGTGACAGAGTGAGACTTTATCACACATACACATACACACACACACACATAAAAAAAAAAAAAAGGAGAGAATTTTTTTTATTTTTATTTTTGAGACGGAGTCTTGCTCTGTCTCAGTGGCATGATCTTGGCTTGGCGTGATCTTGGCTTGGCATGATCTCGGCTCGCTGCAACCTCTGCCTCCCAGGTTCAATTGATTCTCCTGGCTCAGCCTCCCGAGAAGCTGGGGTTATAGGCGCCCACCACCACGCCTGGCTAATTTTTATATTTTTAGTAGAGACGGGGTTTCACCATTTTGGCCAGGCTGGTCTTGAACTCCTGACCTCGTGATGCGCTCAGCTCGGCCTCCCAAAGTGCTGGGATTATAGGCATGAGCCACCACGCCCAGCCGGGAATCTTCTTAACATGGTATGTTAGGGGTATAGCATGTTATTCTAGAGGCTGGAGTGAATGGTGCAGGGGGCCCATGACTACAGATGATGCTGGAGGAGAGGGTGTAGGCCAGTTACTGAGGGGCTTTGCCTACCTTATGAATGGATGTAAATTTTGCAACCAGGCTTCCTAGTCGTAAGCAACAAAAATAGATTTTGGCTAATATCATCAGAAAAGGTTTCTATCTGAAGAGTATCTGGGAACTCACAGAACTGAAAAAAAAAAAAAAAAAAAAAGGCTAATAAATTGGGCTTAGAAAAGAACAGGAACCAGGAAAGCAACAATCGTTTAGGGAACGAGAACGGGTGGTTTGTCAATGTGCTGCTGCTGCAATAAGAGCAATATTTTTTCATCCTTGACTCAACCTACACAAGACTCAAAAGTCTTTGGAGACAGAGACCAGTTGGTCTAGTGTAAAAAGGCCAAAGCTCTTGATTTATGATTCCATCATGTCTGCACACTATAGAAAAGGAGCAGATCTCAAAGATATATTGAAGTGTTATTTCCAAAGAAAGAGAAATTAATACTGTGCAACAAATAGCCAACACTTTATCATGAAAGATATGTTTAACAAGGGAATGACCATTTTTTGACTTCTAAGAAAGCAGTTTAAAATAAACAATGAGGGAAGGCAAGATTGTGGGTAGAGGGCCAGTGGAAGAAAACTTCAAAAATCCAGGAGAGCAATGATGAGGTCATGAGCTAAGGCAATGAAGATTAGAGTAAAAGTGAATGCAGGAGATATCTGGGAAATGGAAGCTTTAGGATTTGGAGGATAATTAGATGTGGGAGGCGGAAGAGACAAGAGCCAAAGAAAGCTCTGGTTTCTGGCTTGAATGACTTGGGTGGATGTGGAAGTCCTGAAGTCAAGATAGAAATACATGAGAAAGGTAAATAGGAAAGGTGAGGCTGCGTAAGAGTATGAGACATGTTGAGTTTGAAATGCCTGCAGATTGCCCGGTTGAAAAGATTAGAACTTAAGAAAGAGACTGGTGGATCATCAGCTAAAGGAGTAATTGAAGTTATAGACTTAAGTAAAATTTCCCAGTGAGACAAGGCAGAGTGAGAAACAGAGATGACTGAGAAGGAAGTGCTAAGAAGAAAACGCTGACATTTAAGTGGCAGGCAGAAGAGGGATCTAGAAAGGGGTAGAGAGTGGGCTGGAAAGAATGAGGAGAGTCTGGTTAGACAAAAAATAATAATAAGAAAAGAGAGTTCCAGGAGATTGTGGCTGACATTAATATATGCTGCGGAGAAATCACACAGGATAAGCACTGGAAAGTGTCCATTGGATTTGAGCATTGGAAGGTCATTGAGAATGCAGGTTAGAGCAGTTTCAGTGAAGTCCTGAGGACGGACAGCAGGACATTCAGAAGGAGAAGAAAAGACAATACAGTAAATACAGGCTTCCCTGGAGTAAAGCTTGACTGTGAGGGGAAGGGGAGATATGGCAGTAGCTGGAGAGGAGCTGGAGTGATGGGAACATATGAAAGTGAAGAGTGTGCTGAGAGTGGAACTTAATGTTTCTTGACCTCAATCCAATGGAACATCCAAATATTGACTCAGGGTCTTAAAGGGGAAAATATTTTTAAATCCCTAAAACATGATAAAACGTGAGTCATGATGACAGTGAATGAAATCAGTTGTGTCTGGCCGGGTGCGGTGGCTCACACCTGTTAATCTTAGCATTTTGGGAGGCCCAGGTGGGCGGATCACCTGAGATCAGGGGTTCAAGACCAGCCTGGCCAACATGGTGAAACCCCATCTCTACTAAAAATACAGAAATTAGCCGGGCGTGGTGGCACACGCCTGTAATTCCAGCTACTTGGGAGGCTGAGGCAGGAGAATTGCTTGAACCTGGGAGGCGGAGGTTGCAGTGAGCCAAGATTTGTGCTACCACAACTCTAGCCTGGGCGAGAGAGCAAGACTCTCAAGAAAAAAAAAAAGGAATATGTCTATTTGTTATTAAACTATAAACAGTGCAAATGTGGGGGTCAAAATAGGAAATGAAAACAAAGACAATAAAGGTTATTATTGTGGAGGAATCTGCCAATACCAACTCAGAGTTATCTTTCTGGTTTGCTTAGTCTGTTCACCTCTGAGAGGAGTATATTACTATCTTCAACTATTGTTGTTGCTTTATTTAGTTCTATTCATGATTCTTCCAGCTGTTGTTTTATCAAAGCTGTCCAGTGTAGTAGGTAGTAGGCACATGTGGCTATTTACATTTTAATTGGCAGGGCACAGTGGCTCATGCCTGTATTCCCAGCACTTTGGGAGTCCAACATAGGAGAATCACTTGATCCCAGGAGTTTGAGACCAGCCTGGGTAACACAGTGAGACCTGCAAACAATTTAAAAAAATTAGTCAGGCATGATGATGCATGCCTATAGTCCCAACTGCTTGAGAGGCTGAGGCAAGAGAATTTCTTGAGTCCAGGAGGTGGAGGCTACAGTGAGCCATGATCATGCCACTGGGCGATAGAGAAAGACCCTGTCTCAAAAAATAAATAAGTTTTAATTAATTAAAATTAACTCTTCAATTCCTGAGTCACAGTAGCCACATTTCAAGTGTTCAGCAGCCACATGTTGTTAATGGTTACTGTATTGGACAATGCAGATATAGAACATTTCTGTCATTGCAGAAAGTTCTTTTGGACTGCCTGGCTTTATATAATCCTGGGCTATATTGCTAGATGCATATATATTTATGTTTATGTACTCTGATCTATGTTCCTTTTATTAATCCATGAAATGCCTCTTTGTCACTTATGATGTTTGTTACTTGAAATTCTATTTGTCAGAATTTAAATTTGCAACCTAAGCTTTAATTGGTTTATATTTACTCAAAGCATTTTTCTCCATATCTCTTTTTACCTGCCACACCTAAACTCTACAAATTGGTTAATAAAATGTTTCCGTTTTCTTGCTGATCAAAGTGATAAAGGAATCACAGAAAATAAAAAGACATTTGAGCTTGTTGAAAAAAAAATTCACATTAAAAAATTCATGTTGGTTGATTCAGATCTATCTCATTGTTATTCAGCAACCATTTTTCTGCTTGTATTGACTTCTTACTGAATTTCTCCTGGGAAGCAATCAAAAAGAATTTATTTCCTTAAATCCAGTCACTTTCTGTGGTAAGCTGAAAGATGGTCCACCAAAAGATATCCATATCAAATCCCTGGAACCTAAGAATGTTGCTTTACTTGGAAGAAGGAACTTTGTCAATGTTATTAAATTAAGCACCTTGAAATGAGGACTAATACTGGATTATCTTGGTGGGTCCTGAATGCTATCACAAGTGTCCTCATGAAAGAGAGGCAGAAGGAGATTATACGTCACCACATGCAGAAAGGGCTATGTGAAGATGGGGGCAGGCATTGGAATGATGCTGCTATAAGCCAGAGAACACCATGGAATGCCAGCAGCCACCAGAAGCTAGAAGAGGCAAGGAATGGATTCTCCCTAGAGCCTGCAGAGGGGGGCTGGCCTCGCCAACACCTTGATTTTAGATCTGGCCTCTAGAACTATGAGAGAATATATTTCTGTTGTTTTAAGCCCTCAAGGTTGTGATATTTATTACAACATCCCTAGGGAACAAATACACTCCCATAACTTCCCTATCTTCAGCCAGATCTCCAACTCTATTTTCTGCCAACAAGAAGTTGAGAAATTTCTCAACTTGTAATTTCTCAACTTCTTCCAACTACAATTCAAAACATCTCTCTAGCCACCTTTTCTAACCCCTCTCCCATTGGTATGGTCAGAACTGTTCTTCCTTCTTTTTCCCCAGGCTAACGTCTGCATTCAGGCTCTGTCCCATCTTATATTCCATGACCCTGGGCCGTCAGTCACCCTCTCTGAATAGCACTGCTTTGCTGTTGCTGTTTAAAAATAATTATATATTGGATATGTGAGATGCATATAAATAACATATCAAACACCTGTATACCTATCACCTAAGAAATAAACCATTATTAATATAGTTGAAGCCCCCCATGTATTACTCCTCAATACCATTCACCCATCTCCCCCACTGCATCTTATTTGATTTTATTTTTCTATAAAAATAATACCTAAACAGTTTTTCTAAAAATTAAATATCACAAGGATTATAATAAAAAACAGTGGCCTCCTGGCCAAATGTTCCGCATCACACATAACTGCTACCCAAAGGTAAGCATTTTCAAACCATTTAGCTTTTTCTTCCTGTGGTTAGTTCTAATTTCTAAACAGTACCCGTATGTTGATATTTCTTTGCCATCCTATTTGGAATATTATGTACTGACTTCTTCCTATGAAATACGAAGATATGGCCGGGCGAGGTGGCTCACACCTGTAATCCTAGCACTTTGGGAAGCCAAGGTGGGTGGATCATCTGACGTCAGGAGATTGAGACCATCCTGGTTAACACGGTGAAACCCCGTCTCTACTAAAAATACAAAAAATTAGCCGGGCGTGGTGGCGGGCGCCTGTAATCCCAGCTACTTGGGAGGCTGAAGCAGGAGAATGGCGTGAACCCAGGAGGCGGAGCTTGCAGTGAGCCGAGATCACGCCACGGCACTCCAGCCTGGGCGACAGAGCGAGACTCCAACTCAAAAAAAAAAAAAAAACCTAACCAAAAAAAACACCAAAAATAAGCCGGGCATGGTGGTGTGTGCCTGTAGTCCCAGCTACTCAGGAGGCTGAGGCAGGAGAATCATTTGAACCTAGGGGACAGAGGTTGCAGTGAGCCAAGATCACACCACTTCACTCCAGCCTGGGCCAAAAAGCAAAACTCAGTCTCAAAAAAAAAAAAAAAAAAAAAGAAGGAAAAAAACCTGATGTCAGGAGTTTGAGACCAGCCTGGCTAATATGGTGAAATCCCATCTCTACTAAAAATATATAAATTAGCAGGGCGTGGTGGTGGGTGCCTGTAATCTCAGCTACTCCGGAGGCTGAGGCAGGAGAATGGCTTGAACTGGAGAGGCGGAGGTTGCAATGAGCCAAGATAGCGCCATTGCACTCCAGCCTGGGCAACAAGAGCAAAACTCCACCTCAAAAAAAAAAAAGAAGATATAAAACACATCTCTCCTGACCCTTCTAAAATAGTTACATTATCATTTTGGGGAATTAAATCAATATTCAATGTTTCTATTGTTATTATTATGTAAATTATGACAAAAGGGCAACATACCTACTACTTTTGTACATTTTCTCATTCTTGGTACTAGTAATTGTCTCTCTTTTTAACTTAGTTTTCTATGTGCCTACTATTAATTCATCTCAAACTAATAGAACCTCCTTTTGGTGTGATTCCCTTTTGTTATTGACAGATATTCAGGACCCCCCTCTGCACTCTAGGTTGGCTCCTCTCTGGGCTCAATACACAGCTGTCGTCTGGAGACATCCTATCCTCATCTTCCCAGGAATATCTTACACCTTTCTCTTCTACTGGAGTTCCTCTTTTTCAGTTTCCTCCTCCATTTGGATGGAGCATATCTTCCAATAGCTTCTTTAAAAAGAGATGTGGAAGATAAATACTTGAAGGTATAGATTTCTTAAAGCATCACTTTATTTTGTTTTCATATTTGATCTGTAGTTTGCTTGGGTATAGCATTTTAGGTTACAAGTCACGTTCCTCACTTGATTCTTTTTGATGATGTAAAAATAATTTTGTTTAAAAAAAGAAATCACTATCCCTCGGAAGTTTGAGGCATTACATCACTGTCTTTGGTCTTCTAAAGAAGTCTGGTGCCTTTCTGACTCCTGGACCTTAGTGCATGCCCCGTTACTCTTCTCTGGAGGCTTCTAGGGTCTTCCTCTTATCCTCAGTGACTTAATTTCCACAGTGATGTCCCTTGGTGTGGGTCTTCCTTTAGTCATCTTGTTGAGCCTCTAGGGAGCCCTTTGTCTTAGGTGATCCATATACTTCAGTTCTGATAAATTTTTCTCCTCCCTGTTTTCTCTCTTCTCTTTCTAGAATTCCTATTCATCAGATATTAAATTTCTAAGTGAAGCCTCTAGTTTTCTTATCTGTTCTGTCCCATTTTCTTTTTTCTTTTTAATTTCTGTGGGTACATAGTAGGTATATAAGTTTATGGGGTACATGGGATATTTTGATACAGGCACACAATGCATGTCAGGGTAATGGGGTATCTGCCACCTCAAGCATTTATCCTTTGTGTTACAAACAATCCAGTTATACTCTTTTACTTATTTTTAAATGTACAATAAATTATTGTTGACTGTAGTCACTCTGTTGTACTATCAAGTATTATTCATTCTATCTAACTATATTTTTATACCCATCAACCATCTCTCCTTCCTCCCCACTCCCCACAACCCTTCCCAGCCTCTAGTAACCAACCTTCTACTCTCTATCTCTCACGAGTTTCGTTGTTTTAATTTTTAACTCCCACAAATAAGTGAGGACATGAAAATAAGTGGAATTTGTCTTTCTGTACCTCACTTATTTCACTTAACATAATGACCTCCAGTTCCATCCATGTTGTTGCAAATGACAGGATCTCATTGTTTTGATGACTGAATAGTACTCCATTGTGTATATGTACCACATTTTCTTTTTCCATTTGTCTGTTGATGGACACTTAGGTTGCTTCCAAATCTTGGCTATTGTGAATAGTGCTGCAATAAACATGGAAGTGTGACTATCTCTTCAATATATTGCTTTCCTTTCTTTTGGGTATATACCTAGCAGTGAGATTGCTAGATCATCTGATAGTTCTATTTTTAGTTTTTTTAAAGAATCTCCAAACAGTTCTACATAGTGGTTGTACTAATTTACATTCCAACAACAGTGTACAAAGGTTCCCCTTTCTCCACATCCTTGCCAGCATTTGTTATTACCTGTCTTTTAAATAAAAGCCATTTTAACTGTAGAGAGATGATATCTCATTGTAATTTTGATTTGCATTTCTCTGATGGTCAATGATAATGAGCACCTTTTCATATACCTGTTTGCCATTTGGAAGTCTTCTTTTGAGAGATGCCTATTCAGCTCTTTTGCCTATTTTAAAATCAGATTATTAGATGTTTTCCTATAGAGTTGTTTGATTCCTTATATATTCTGGTTAATAATCCCTTGTCAGATGGATAGTTTGCAAGTATTTTTTCTCATTCTGTGGGTTGTCTCTTCACTTTGTTGATTGCTTCCTTTGCTGTGCAGATGCTTTTTAACTTGATATGATCCCGTTTGTCCATTTTTGCTTTGGTTGCCTGTGTGTGTTGGTATTACGCAGGAAATCTTTGCCTAATACAATGTTCTAGAGAGTTTCCCCAATGTTTTCTTTTAGTAGTTTCATAGTGTGAGGTCTTAGATTTAAATCTTTAATCCATTTTGAATTCATTTTTATATATGGCAAGAGATAGTTAGTTTAATTTTTCTGCATATTGATATCCAATTTTGCCAGCACCATTAATTGAAGAGACTCTCCTTTCTCCAATGTATGTTCTTAGAACGTTTGTTGAAAATGAGCTTATTGTAACAAAAAATAAATAAAATAAAAAAGAAAGAAAATGAGTTTATTGTAGATGTATAGATTGGTTTCTGAGTCCTCTATTCCGTTCCATTGGTCTACATGTCTGTTTTTATGCCAGTACCGTGATGTTTTGGTTACTGTAGCTTTGTAGTATAATTTGAAATCAGGTCATATGATTCCATTAGTTTTGATCTTTTTCTCAGGATAACTTTGGCTATTCTGGGTCTTTAGTGGTTCCATATAAGTTTTAGGATTATTTTTTCTATTTCTTTACAGACTCTCACTGGTATTTTGTTAAGGATTGTTTTAAATCTGTAGATTCATTGGGTAGTATGGACATTTTAACAATATTGATTCTTCCAATTCATGAACATGGAATATCTTTCCATATTTTGGTGTCCTCTTCAATTTCTTTCATCAATGTTTCATAATGTTCATTGTAAAGTTATTTTACTTCTTCTGTTAAGTTAATTCCTAGATATTTTATTTGTAGCTATTGTAAATGGGATTACTTTCTTTGTTTCTTTTTTAGCATGTTCACTGTTGGCATATAGAAACGCTATTGATTTTTGTATGTTGATTTTGTATCCTGCAACTTTACTGAACTTATCAGTTCTAATAATTTTTTGGTGGAGTTTTTAGGTTTTTCCAAATATAAGATCATATCATCTACAAACAAGGATAATTTGAGTTCTTCCTTTTCAGTTTGGATGCACTTTCTTTCTTTCTCTTGTCTGATTGCTCTAGCTAGGACTTCCAGTACGATGTTGAATTAACAGTGGCGAAAGTGGGCATCCTTGTTGTTCTAGACGTTAGATGAAAGGCTTCCAGTTTTCCTCCATTTAATGTAATATTAGCTATGGGTCTGTCAAATATGGCTTTTATTGTATTGAGATATGTTCCTGGTATATCCCATTTTTTGACACTTTTTATCACGAAGGGACGTTGAATTTTATCAAATGCTTTTTCAGCATCAATTGAAATGATCTTTGATATGATGTATCACATTGATTGATTTGCATATGTTGAATTATCCTTGCATCCCTGGGATAAATCCCACTTGGCCATGATGAATGATCTTTTTAATGCTGAATTCAGTTTGCTAGTAATTTGTAGAAGATTTTTGCATAAACGTTCATCAGGAATATTGGCTTGTAGTTTTCCTTCTTTTCTTTTTTTTTAATGTGTCTTTGTATTAGAGTAATGCTGACCTAGTAAAACAAGTTTGGAAGTATTCCCTCCTCCTCTATTTTTTGGAATACTTTGAGTAAGCTTGGTATTTGTTCTTCTTCAAATGTTTGGTAAAATTCAGCAGTGAAGCCATTTGGTCCCAGGCTTTTCTTTGCTGGAAGACTTGTTATTACAGCTTCAATCTCCTTACTTGTTGTTGATCTATTCCGGTTTTGGATTTCTTCATGATTCAATCTTGGTAGGTTGTGTGTGCCTAGGAATGTATTAATTTCTTCTAGGTTTTCCAATTTATTGGCATATTGCTTGTAGCAGCCTTTAATGATCCTTTGAATTTGTGTGGTACCAGTTGTAATAGCTCCTTTTTCATCTCTGATTTTATTTACTTTGGTCTTGTCTTCTTTTCTTAATCTGGCTAAAGGTTTGTTGATTTTGTTTATCTTTTCAAAAAACTAACTTTTCTTTTCATTGATCTTTTGTATTTTTTCTTCACTTCCATTTCATATATTTCTTATCTGATCTTTATTATTTCCTTTCTTCTACTAATTTTGGGTTTCGTTTGCTCTTGCTTTTCTAGTTCTTTAAGATGCATCAGCTGGGTGCAGTGGGCACACCTGAAGTCCCAGATACTTGGGAGGCTGAGGTGGGAGGATCACTTGAGCCCAAGAGGCGGAGGTTGCAGTGAGCTAAGATCATGCCACTGTACTCCAGCCTGGGAGACAGAGTGAGAGTCAGTGTCTCTCTCTCTCTCTCTCTCTCTCTCTCTCTCTCCTCACACACACACACACACACACACACACACAGATGCATCATTAGGTTGTTTACTTAAAAGTTTTCTACCTTTCTACTTTTTTTTTTTTTTTTGAGACAGAGTCTCACTCTCACCCAGGCTGGAGTGGTGACATCCATCTCCGTTTACTGCAACGTCTGCCTTCCAGGTTCAAGCGATTCTCGTGCCTCAGCCTCCTGAGTAGCTGAGACTACAGGCATGCACCACCACAGCTGGCTAATTTTGGGCATTTTTAGTAGTGATGGGGTTCATCATGTAGGCCAGGCTGGTCTTGAACTCCTGGCTCAAGTGATCTGCCCACCTTGGCCCCCCAAAGTGCTGGGATTGTAGGTGTGAGCCACTGCACCTGGCCTGAAGTTGTTCTACTTTTTTGATGTAGGTGCTTACAGCTGTAAACATTTCTCTTAGTGTTTCTTTCACTGTAGCCAATAGGTTTTGGTATGTTGTGTTTCCATTATCATTTGTTTCAAGATTTTTTTTTTCTTAGACAAGGCAGCATGAGCAAAAAATAAAAGGAATTTAGAATTTTCCTTCCTAATTTCTCATTGACCCACTGGTCATTCAGGAGCATATTGTTTAATTTCCATGTGTTTGTATAGTTTCCAAAGTACCTCTTGTTACTGATTTCTAGTTTTATTCCATTGTGATCAGTGAAGATACTTGATATCATCTCAATTTTTTTTGAATTTTTTAAGACTTGTTTTGTCTTAACATATGGTCTGTCCTTGAGAATGTTCCATGTGCTGAGAAGAATGTGTATTCTGCAGCCATTGGATAAAATGTTCTGTAAATATCTATTAGGTCCATTTGGTCTGTAGTGCAGATTAAGTCCAGTGTTTCTTCGTTGATTTTCTGTCTGGATGATCTGTCCAATGCTGAAAGCAAAATGTTGAAGTCTCCAGTTATTATTGTATTGGGGTGTATCTCTCTTTTTAGCTCTAATAATGTTTGCTTTATATATCTGGGTGTTCCAATGTTGGGTGCATATATATTTACAATTGTTATATCCTCTTAGTGAATTAACTCTTTTATCATTATATAATGACTTTTGGTTTTTGTCTTGAAATTTATTTTGTCTGATGTAAGTATAGCTTCTCCTGCTCTTTTTTGGTTTCTGTTTGCATGGAATATATTTTTCCATCCCTTTATTTCTAGTCTATGTGTGTCTTTATAGGTGAAGTGTGTTTCTTATAGGCAACAGATCATTGGGTTTTGTTTTGTTTTGTTTTTAAATCTATTCAGCCACTCTCTGTCTCTTGACTGGGGAGTTCAGTCCATTTACATTCAATGTAGTTTGTTGCCATTGTTGTTGTTGTTGTTGTTATTGAGACAGGGTCTTGCTCTGTTACCCAGGCTGGGATGCAGTGTCATGGTCATGGTTCACTGAAGTCTTGACCTCCTGGGCTTAAGCGCTCCTCCTACCTCAGCCTCCTGAGTAGCTAGGACCACAGGTGTGTACCACCATGCCCAGCTAATTAAAAGAATTTTTTGGCTGGGTGCGGTGGCTCATCCCTGTAATGGCAACACTTTGGGAGGCCGCGGCAGGTGGATCACCTGAGATCAGGAGATCAAGACCAGCCTGGTCAACATGGTGAAACCCCATCTCTACTAAAAAACTAAAAATTAGCTGGGCATGGTGGCAGGCACCTGTAATCCCAGCTACTCAGGAGGCTGAGGCATGAGAATCACTTGAACCCAGGATGTGAAGGCTGCAGTGAGCCAAGATTGTGTCATTGCACTCCAGCCTGGGAGACAAGAGTGAAACTCCGTCTCCAAAAAAAAAAAAAATTGTAAAACAGCAACATAAGACAGGTGAGAAATAAAAATAAAAAATATATATGTAAATAAATTTTATTTTTTTATAGAGCCTGGGACTTACTATGTTGTCTGGGTTCGTCTCAAACTTCTGGGCTCAAGCAATCCTCTCACCTTGGCCTCCCAATGTGCTGGAATTATAGGTGTGAGTCACTGTGCCCAGCCCAATGTTATCATCAATAAGTTAGTACTTACTCTTGACATTTTGTTATTTATTTTCTGGTTGTTTTGTGGTCTTCTCTTCTTTATTTTCTTCCTTGCTTTCTTCCTTTTAGTGAAGGTGATTTTCTCTGGTAGTATGTTTTAATTTCTTGCTTTTTATTTTCTGTGTGTCTGTTGTAGGTTTTTTGTTTGTTTTTGTTTTCCTAAGACAGGTTCTCACTCTGTCACCCAGACTGGAGTGCAGCGGAACAATCATAACTCACTGAAGCCTCTAATACCTGGGCTCAGGCAATCCTCCCACCTCAGCCTCTCAAGTAGCAGGGACTACAGGCATGCACCATCATACTTGGCTAATTTTTTTCTATTTTTTTGTAGAGGTGGGGTCTCACTATGTTGACCAGGCTGATCTTGAGCTCCTGGGCTTAAGCAACCCTCCCATCCTGGCCTCCCAAAGTGTTGGGATTACAGGCATGAGCCATCATGCCAGGGCTGTTGTAGGTTTTTTGATTTGAGATTACCATGAGGCTTGCAAATAATATCTCACAACTCATTATTTTAAACTGATGACAACTTAACACTGATTGTATAAACAAACAAAGAGGAAACTAATAAAAGCACCACTGCAACTTACTTTGTTTCTGCTTCATTTTTGAAGGGTATTTTCAATGCATATACTTTTCTAGGATAAAAGTTTTTTTCCTTCATCACTGTAAATATGTCATGCCACTCTCTCCTGGCCTATGAAGTTTTCACTGAAAAGTCTGCTGCCAGATGTGTTGGAGCTCCATTGTATGTTATTTGTTTCTTTTCTCTTGCTTTTAGGATCCTTTCTTTATCCTTGACCTTTGAGAGTTTGATTATTAAATGTCTCAAGGTAGTCTTATTTGGGTTAAATCTGTTTCGTATGCTAGAACTTTCTTGTACTTGAATATTGATATCTCTTCCCCTAGGTTTGGGAAGTTGTCAGTTATCATTCCTTTGAATAAACTTTGAATAAACTTTCTATCCCTATCTCTCTCTCTTTACATCCTTTTTAAGGCCAATAACTCTTAGATTTGTTTTTTTGAGGCTATTTTCTAGATCCTGTAGGCATGTTTCATTGTTTTTTATTCTTTATTCTTTTATCTCCTCTGACTGTGTATTTTCAAATAGCCTGTCTTCAAGCTCACTAATTCTTTCTTCTGCTTGATCAGTTCTGATGGTGAGAGACTCTGGTGCATTCTTCAGTATGCCAATTGCATTTTTCTACTCCAGAATGTCTGCTTGAGTCCTTTTAATTACTTTAGTGTCTTTGTTAAATTTATCTGATAGGATTCTGAATTCCTTCTCTGTGTTTTCCTGAATTTCATTGAGTTTCCTCAAAGCAGCTATTTTGAATTATCTGTCTGAAAGGTCACATATCTCTATCTCTCCAGATTGGTCACTGGTGACTTATTTAGTTCGTTTGGTGAGGTCATGTTTTCCGGGATGGTCTTGATGCTTGTAGATGCTCATTGGCATACGGGCATTGAGGAGTTAAGTATTTATTGTAGTTTTTGCAGTCTGAGCTTCTTTATACCCATCTTTCTTGGGAAGGCTTTCCAGGCATTTGAAGGGACTTGAGTGTTGTGATCTAAGTTTTTGGTCACTGCATCCATATATGCATTAGGGGGCACCCCAAACCCAGTAATGCTGTGACTCATACAGACTCACAGATGTACTGCCTTGGCAGTCTTGAATAAGATCTGGAAGAGTTCTCTGGATTACCAGGCAGAGGGTCTTGTTCTCTTCTCTTACTTTCTCCCAAACAAATAGAGCCTCTTTGTCTGTGCCACGCTGCCTGGAGCTGGGGGAGGTGTGACACAGCACCTGTGTAGCTACTACCACTGACACTGCACTGGGACAGATCTGAAGCCAGCACAGCACTGGGTCTCGCCTAAGGCCTGTGGTAATCACCGCCTATGTTTGCCCAAGGTCCTAGTGCTCTACAATCAGCAGGCGGTAAAGCCAGCTAGGCTTGTGTCCTTCCCTTCAGGATGGTGAGCTCCTCTTGGCCCTGGGCAGGTCTAGAGATGCTCTCTGAGAGCCAGGGCCTGGAGTTGGAAACCTTAGGAATCTACCTGGTACTCTATTCCACTGCAGCTGAGCTAGCACCCAAGCCACAAGACAAAGTCCTTCCCACCCTTCCCTTCCCATTCCACAAGTAGAGGAGTCTCTCCCCATGGCCGCCATCATCCCAGGCCTGTGGTGAGTACAACTTGGCTACCACTGATACTCACTTAAGGCCCGAGAGCTATTCAGTCAGCTTGTGGTGAATGATATCAAGCCTGAGATTTTCCCTTCAGGGCAGTGGGCTATCCTCTGGCCCAGGGCAGGTCCAGAAATGTCAAGACCCATAGTGAGTATTGCCTGGGTATCACTGTGGATTATTCAGGGCCCAAGGTGATGATCCTTTAGTAAGCAGGTGATGGATCCTGACAGGACTGGGTCCTTCCCTTCAAAGCAGCAGGTTCCCTTCTGGCCCAAGGTGTGTCTAGAAATGTTTTCCGGGAGCTAGGGCCTAGAATGGAGGCCTCAGGACTCTGCCTGGTGCCCTATCCTACTTTGGCTAAGCTAGTACCCACGTTGCAAGACGAAGTCCTCTTTACTCTTCCCCCTCTTCTCCTTAAGTGGAGGGAAAGAATCTCTTCCAAAGCTGCTTGCTGCACTGCCTGGGGCTGGGGTGGGTGGGAGAGTGGTGCAAATACTTTCTTGGCTTCCCTGGCTGGTGTCTCACTAGGTCATTCGCCCCGCAAATCCACTGGCTCCAAGCCCAGCACAGTAGCAAGACTTGCCCAGGAATTGCAGTCCTTGTGGCCTAGGTTGTCTCACAAGTTTATCTAGAACCCTAGAGCACTTTAGCCCATGATGGCGGGACTTGCTGGAACTCAAGTTCTAACTGCTGGGATGGGTGATTCCCCTCTGGCTAGGGCTGGTCTACATGCTCCCTCCATGGGTGCCAGCTGAGTTCTGCCTGGTGTTGCTTTCCACTGTGACCAGGCAGCATTGAGTTCTAATGCAAAGTCCCACAATCACTGTTTCTCTCCCGCCCACAAGTGCAGATTATCTGTCTGCACCACAGGCTGCTGCCGGGGAAACAAGGAGGGGATGGCACCAGCAACTCAGGACTATCTTTCCTACCCTCTCCAGTGCCTATTTCAGTGATATGAAGTTAAAACCAGGTACTGTGATCGCTCACCTGATTTTTGGTTTTTATGAAGGTGCTTTTTTGTTCACTTTGGTGTTCCTATGGGGAGGATGATCAGTGAAGGCTTCTACTCAGCCATCTTGCTCCACCTCCATCTGTCTTATTTTCTCTTTAAATTTTTGGTCATTTTCTGGAAGTTTTACACAACTTGATATTTTAATATTTTATTGCATTTAAAATCTATGCTGTACTATTTTTACTTGTGAAGAACATTTTTTGTTCTTTAAATATTCCGTTTTAAGTAGTGATATTCACTTTTTGGATGTAATATATTTGATTTGTTTTCTGATAATATTAATTATGGGTTTTTTCCCCCTTTCTTTAAAGTGTCCTGCCTGCTTTATATTTATTCCTTCTCAGTTTTTACCTACTCTTTGTTTGGGTAACTTTCAGGTAGAAACCTTCCTCAAAAGGCTGGTGATCCTTTGCTGGCTATTCATATTGAAGAGTGAGGCACTAAAAGCCTGATTAGGGGATCTGTCTTTGTGTGGAAAGGGCTTGTTGACTGTAGGCCTCACTGTAGGGTAATGGAGCAGAAGTCCAGCTGGTTCACTGGGAACCCCAGATAGCAATATCTATAGGTTTTTGCCATTGGCTTGGTCAGTTTCCTCAGAGAGAAATTCTTTTGTCTCATGCCAGGAAGTTAGAGATTAACAGAAGCATTTGGGGGTAGAGTGTGGGAAGCTGTACAGATGTGAGATGTCTCACTATTCAGAATGCCATACCTGTCACCACAATCTCCTCTTCCCACCTGTAAGTCCCGGGAACTATGAAACTGTTCTCCATTTTTATAATTTTGTCACTTAAGGAAATTTTTTTAAGTGGAATCATGCAGTATACACCTTTTGGGATTGACTTTTACCCTCAACATAATTCCCTGGATATTGATCTAAGTTGTTAAGTGTATAAATAGTTTCCCTTTATTCTAGTAGAATTACATGGTATAGACACACCACAGTTTATTTAACCACTCACCCATTGAAGGATGTCTGGGTTGTCTCCAGTTTTTTACTATTATGAGTAAAGCAGCTATAAACATCCATGTACAGATTTTTGTGTGAACATATGTTTTTGTTTCCCTTGGATAAATGCCCAGGAATGCAATTGCTGGGTTGTATGGTAGTTGCATGTTTAGTTTTTTATGAAACTCCCATTTTCCAGTATGACTGTTTTTGTGTTTTAAATAAAAACTTAGTTAAACATAGAAGTGTAGGTTCAAAGTTCTTTTCCTTCTACTCTTTGAAGATGTTATTCCATTTCCCTGCATTCAATGTTGCTGTTGAGAAGTTAGATATCAATCTCACTCTTACTTCTTTGTAGGTGATCTTTTCCTCTCTAGAAGCTTATAGAACTTTATTTAAAATTTTTTTTCCAGCCTCTACATTAAGGACAAAAGAATTTCATTTTTGACTTTCAGACTTTAAAGAGTCCACTGAAATGTATCTAGATATGAATTTTTACTTACAGACTTAGTTGGGAATGCAATGGATTCTTTCCATATTAACATGCATTCTTTTGTATTCTGGGAAATTCTTGGTTATTATTTTTTCAAATATTTTCTCTACTCTGTTTAGTCTTTTGGGGTTTCTAGCATATAGATAGTGCATTAGTTATCTATTGTTGCATTAAAAACTACCCTAAAACTTAATGGCTTAAAACAGCATTAAGCCTTTATTATCTTGTGCAATTTCTTGAGGTCAGGAATCTGGGGTGACTTAGCTGGGTGATTCTGGCTCAGAGTCTCTCAAAGTTGGAGTCAAGATGTTGGTCAAGGCTGAAATCATCTGAAGACTTGGCTGGTGTTAGAGAATCTGATTCCAGGATGGCTCACTCACATGACTGGCAAGTTGATGTTGGCAGTGGCCCTCAGTTTCTGCAAATGTGGACCTCTTTGTAGGATTGATTATCCTCCCAACATGGCAGTTGGCATCCCCCTAAGCAAGGGATTTCAGAGAAAGTAAGAAGAAAGCCACACTGACATTTGTGGTCTGGACTTGGAAACTACAATCTGTTAGTTCCTTAATATTCTACCAGTTACACAGGTCTGACCTAGTCAATGTTGTGAGGAAGTGGGTTGACTTCTACAGAAGGAAGTGAATATCAGGAGATGGTGATCACTGAGGGCTGTCTTTGAAGCTGGCTACTATAGATCAGAACATTTCTTCTTTTCTATCTCCTGACTTGTCTTTCATTCTCATTTCTTTATCCCTTCCTGATGTCTTTTGGATGAGGTCCTCAACCAAGTCATTTAGCTCAGTAATTTCTCATTTAGCTGTATTCTCTCTGCTATTTAGCCTATTCCACTGGAGTGCAGTAATGCAGTCATAGCTCACTGCAGCACTGAACTCCGGACTCAAGTGATCCTCCATTCTCAGCCTCCCAAGTATCTAGAACCACAGGCATGCACCACCATGTCTGGCTCATTTTTGTATTTTTTATAGAGACAGGGTCTATGTTGCCCAGGTTGGTCTCAAACTCCTGGCCTTAAATGATCCTCCCACCTTGGCCTCCCAAAGCTCTGGGATTACAGGTGTGAGCCACTGCACCTGGCCATCCCAAGTTATTTCAAAAACTAGGTTTTTTTTAAAACATAAGTGTTGTATTATTTGTGCCTTATGCCCTGCGGGTGTATGCACATGAACATGTTTAAGGGGGTGGAGCGGAGGCAGGTAGCAGCTTGGGGGCAATAGCCAGCTCTTCCTCTACCTTCATTCCCAGGGCCTAGTACAGCCCCCAGCACACAGGAGATGCTGGGTAAATATGCATTGAGAGGAGAACAACATTAATAACAACACAATGGTTATTGTCTTTTAAGCACTTGTTGTGTGTCCCTATAAACCTACAAGCACCGTCTGAGGTGGGCACTGACATTTCCATTCTGGAGGATCTCAAGGCTGGAGAGGGGCTCTGGCTGAACTAAGTTCAGGTCTTCCTGCTCTGTTCTAGCCCTAAAATTGGGAGAATGGAATAGGAGAATGAGGAGTGCAGGACATCCAGCCCTGAAAGAGGGGACCAGGTCAGTGCCCTAAAACCAAGTGTTCCAAGCAGTGTTCCCTGGGCCTCCCCATGTGCCTGGGAGCAGAGGCCTGCAGCTTCTGCCACAAGACAAACATTGCTGGAAATCAGGGTGCTGGGGCTAGGCCAGCGTTTGCCTTTTCCTCCACGTCTCGGCAAAGCTACTCGAAAGGCTCTCATCCCCCAGCAGGAAAAGCATATGTTCTTTCCATATAGAGGAGAAATTGTTCCACCAGTGAGTAAGCCTCTTGGCTGCAGAGCCTGGCCCAGCCCACAGAACACTGGACAGGAAGCTGGGCTGTGCTGCTTACCACTCCTGGAACTGGGACAGGGCTGGCTGACACCCTTGGAGATGACAATGGGCCTTCGGATGGGGCTGGGGGACAGTGGGGAAGCAGGGGCTGGGATGTGCCTGGAGACATTCAGTGGTTCAGGGTAGGAGGAGCATGAGTACACCCCTGAATAGAAGCACTTTTCTCCATTCTGGCTGAGATGGGCTGGAAGCGGGGAGGGACAAGGGGACTGAGAGGGGCAGGGCAGCCTTTCCAGTCCCCTCACTGGGTCAGCCCAGGAGTCTGGGTCTGAGTCAGAGGTGACTCAGGTGTGCTCAGAAAGGTGGGGCTGTTTTTTAGACTGTTATTTCCAGCTACCCAAAAAGTCTCTTTGATGCCTGCACAGTTAGGTGGCAGGCAGTGACTCTTGTCCCTGACACCTTAGTTCATCCTGCCAGTGCCGCAGGTCTTTCTACCAGCCGCAGCTGGATGGTGGATGCTGCTCTTTCCCTCAGCTCACCTGGGTCCTGCTTCTCTCTCCATCTTTTCCCCATTTGTTAAGGACCCACTGAGAGTGGGGCTTGGGGAGTGTGGGGAGAGAAGGGACAAGGAAGCCAGGTTGTAGGAATGGGTAGGGGGGCAGCTGGTGGAGGGTAGAGGAGAAATCGGGAGGGGCTTCACATAAAAGGAAAACATTGAGAAATTGAGTGCATTTAACCTGGAAAGTCAAAGACTCAAGGGAGAGGATGGTGACATGAAAACCATTTGAAGATGTGTCGCAGGTCACCCCATTAAAGTGGGATTGAATTTCTTGTGGGTGTGAGCTTGAGGGGGACAAACCTTGCTATGCATAAATCCAGGGCCCCCACCCTCTGAGAAGTCCTTTTGAGAAGTTGATTTTCTGTCCTTGGACACATCCAGGTCAAGGGTAGACGCTTCCCAGTCAGAAAGAGTCAGGTGTCAGCTGGGAGGTGGACTGGAGTTTAGGTCTCAGACTGGTGACCTGTGGCGCCAGACACAGCCCTGACAATGTGCACAATGACCAGCACTTGTGCATGGCCGCAGCAAGCTGGGGCTGAGTGGCAACTGCCTGCTTCAGCAGAGCATACGCTCCCTGTTCCCCACAGCACAGCTGGTCTGGTTCAGTCATTTATTTTTCAGGACTGGCCCTTGAAACATTTTCATCTGTGACCCTTGGAACGGAGGCCTGGAATACACCCACCTTTCTCTCTCTTTAGGTGCACCCTGTGGGCTCAGCTGGGGCAGCTGCAGGAGGAGGAAGTAGTACCTGCTAAGAGGCAGGCTCTCCCGTGGGCTCAGGGGATACCAGATAGGCTGAGCTGCCTGCCCTGACTGGGACCCCAGATAGGGCTCCCCGCGGGCTAGACATTACCACCTCAATAAACATCGCCTTCCCTTCTCCCATCATCAAACCTCATTGGAATAAACCCCGCATCTGCAGGCATCGACTCCAATTGTGTTGAGGAGTCTAGAGGGGCAGCCCCAAGGCAGCTCTTGATTTTTATATCAGTAGTGATGGATGCTGTTTATTGGCCCCTGCCCCTCCTGCCCCGGCCCCCCACCCGGTGCTGGGCACCCTGCATACAGACTGTCAATCTTCTTTTCAGCCCTGAGTGGCAGGAAAGCCCATATGGTGGCTGTGGATACTGAGTGTCACAGAAGTGAGACACTCGTCCGCCATGACTCAAGCCAGATCCTCAGCCCAGGTCAGCTGACTCTAAATCTGGTGCTCTTTCTAGAGCTCTCACTGCCTGTGTTTTACGTGACTGCAGCACCTGCTGCTCTTCGGGGTCCTGCCTGCCTGGGATTGGGGGTGGTGGGCACCGCCCCGGTTTTCTCTCCCCTCAGGGCATCTAAGCAAGTCGGGCTGGAGATTCCCTTTGAAATGCTCTGACTTCAGGAAACCTGGTTTGTCTCTCCTTTCAAGGAAGCCTGAAGCCATGGACAGAACCTTGGGCTGGGAGTCAGAAAGCCTGGGCTCACCTCCCAGGCCGGGCTGCATCATGCTCCAACCCCTCTCTGAGCCTTAGCACCTGTGGCTGAGTGAAGACTGCCTAGAACGTCCCTGGAGCAGCCCCCTAGGCATTTTTGAAGACACTGTCCCTCACACCTCATCCCAAAATATTCATTATGCAGGTTCTGCCCTCGAAGCTTTCAGGAAGACAGACGGCCCAAGGCCACCACCTGGTGGCCAGTCATAGCCAGACAAGGCCGATGCACCCAGCAGCCTTGAAGGCACGTGAGAAATCATAAAACTGCAGGGGGCTGGGTCATCACCTTGAAACTCTGTGGACAGGGCAGGAGAGAACCCCGTGAGAGCAGATTGCATCTCCCCCCTCTTCCAGACACGGGAGGGGGCCCTCCAGCTTCCCAGAGGTCAGTGGCTCAGATGGGAGGCATTGCCATCCTAGGACAGCTGAGGGGAAAAAAAACAAGACTTGAGTTTGGGGATGGGGCAGGTCTGGATCGGAATCTCTTGTGTGCTTAACCTTGGTCGAGTCCCTCATCTGTGCAGTGGGCCATTTGGGACCCATCTTGCTGGGCTGTGGACCTCTCTGCATGAACAGGCAGCCCAAGGGAGCTGGCATGGGGAGAGGCTGGACCTGTGACTGAGTGCACCTTGGTGGCGCCCAGCCCTGGGGCCTCTCAACTGTGGCTGCACATCCTAACACCTGATGCTGAGGCGGTGCTTCTCTCATAGCATGGTCCCCGGGCCAGTAGCTGCGGGGAACTTGTTAGAATGGGGAACCTGCACATTCTCGAGCTCCACCGCAACCCACTGGATCTGAAACTCTGCGGGTGGACCCAGCACCTGCCAGGTGATGCAGATGCCCACTGTAGTGTGAGAGCACTGTGTTCAGGTGCTGGGATGGTTGAGAAAGCACCGCAGGTGGCTCAAATACCCTAGGACCAGAATCACCTGTGGAGGTTAAAGAACGGAACAGCTTGGCCAGGTGCGGTGGCTCACGCCTGTAATCCCAGCACTTTGGGAGGCCGAGATGGGGTGGATCACTTGAGGTCAGTTGAGACCAGGCTGGCCAACATGGCGAAACCCCATCTTTACTGAAAATACAAAAATTAGCTGGGTGTGATGGCACATGCCTGTAATCCCAGCTACTTGAGAGGCTGAGGCAGGAGAATCGCTTGGATCCGGGAGGTGGTGGTTGCAGTGAGCCGAGATCCAGTCACTGCACTCTAGCCTGGGTGACAGAGTGAGACTCCATCTCAAAAAAAAAAAAAAAAATTGCTTGGACACCATTCCAGTGATTTTTATTTAGTGGAAGCACTAAATTATTAGTTATTATTAAAATAACAAGAATTCTTCAGCTGATTCTAGTGATCAGGGACAGCTCTGGTCCAGACCCTCCTCCCCATGCAGTATGCCCTTCCCTCAGAGAGCCGATCCCCGAAACAGAGTGCAGTGACTCTTCCTGGGTGCCCTAGATCTGCAGGCAGTCCAGGGAAGAACAATTACTTATCGACACCTGGTGGATGCTTGAGCTAGGACAGGCATGGTGCTGGGGACTTTGCATGCAACATCTCACAAATACCCCACGAGTTGTTAGAATTCTCATTTTACAGATGGAGAAACTGAGAAGTTCAGTAACTCACCTTAGGTCAAACAGCTACTAAATGACAAAGAGTGGATTCCAACCTACTTCTCTCTGACTCCACAGTTTGTTACCTTTCCTTCCTCGTTTTACAAATAAGAGGAGGGGTGACTTGCTCAAGGTTGCCGGGGTGGCACCCTTGACATTTCCTGTACCTTTGCTTCAAAGCCCACAAATGCTGTGGCACCAACTCAAGAGGAGCTGAATGCCACCCCAGGAAATAATGCCACCTCTCTGGGCATAAATGCACCAGGAATAGGGCTGGGATGCAACAGCAAAGGGTGGGATTAGTAATTAAGCCACAAGCTACTTAGATTCCCAAGCCGCATTTTGGACCCACAGGATTCAAGATATTAAGGAAATTGATACTTGCCCACCTCCCCAGCATAAGACTTCATTCCCTCCTAACATCACACAGAAATGGATCCTGTCTACTGTTAACCCAGCTTGGAGAGAAGAATAAGAAGAGGACCCAGTGATGGCGTAGAGAAAATATAGAGCCACTTTACTATTAAAAATGTATTTTCCAAAAGCAAGGTAGATGCTGTCCCAAAAAGCCAAAAGCCTCTAGTCCCTGGGGAACGGGCTGGATGGGGCTTCAGTTTGACACAGCCAGGCGGGGCAGCCCTCGGCGGGCTCGGATTCTCTGGGAGATTTGGTAGAGCTCCATCGTTGCCCTTGCATCTTCCACCGAGCTGTGTCCAAGCAGGCTGTTCTGCAGACACAAGTATAGAGTGGGGACTTGGGATGAGGCTGAATTCAGAGGCCCTGTGACAGGGTCTTCCCTGGTCACATCCCAATTTCCAGAGTCCCCAGGTGGGTCAGTGGGTGAGAGTCTCTTGAGGTCTCTGACACTCTGGACTTAGGAGACTCAGCAGGTGGCTGGAGCTGGCCTGCCTTCAGCCCTAGGGCCAGTGGCACAAAAGCCAGCCTCCTGGGAACCAGGCTGTGCCTTCAAGTCACCTGCAGTCCCGCAAGGGAAGCAGAGGCTGCAGACTTGCTGTCAGACACACGCAGTGGCTCCAGCAGCTCTAACAAGAAGCTTCAGGACACTGAGGAGGGAATGAGGAACTCCAGCTACGGACACAGGGAAGGGCCGCTCAGAACACGAGGACGTCAATAAATGGAAAGCAAAGGCTGCAAGCATTTAGGAGGCAGGGAGAGCCATGTGCAGCTAAAATAAGAGACTGCGAGGGTGGGGGCAGGGGGTGTGTGAAAGATGGTGTGGGGGCGGATGGTGGGCCTGGATTTATCACTGAAGACCTTGAATGCCGAAGTCGGGAGGCTAGACTTTATGGGGTAGTGCTACGGGAGTCAGGGGGCCCTCGGTCCATTCAAGGGAGAAGTGATGACCATTTACCACGTCTTCCATGCACTAAGCTGAAGTTAAACCTCTGAGCTGGATACGATTACTCCCCCATTTTATTGATGATAAAACTGAGGCTCACACACAAGCCAGCCAGTTGTGGAGCTGAGATGTGGATCTTGCAGAGGGAAGTAAGCAGGGCAAATCCTCACTGCAGTCACCTTTCATCTCCCTTCGCATGCCCCGCTCAGCCCTGGTGTCCTGGCCAGTACCCAGCATGGGAGCCAGTGGGCTGTTGGACCTGGCTGCATTTTCTTGGTGTCCCTCTGTCAAGAGAGGCCTTCCTGTTCTCACAGGGGCTCCTTTACCAGGCACTCCAGAGAGGGTGTTGGGGTCACCTGGTTAGATGGCCCAGCTCAAAAAGGCTTTTTCTCGTTGCCGTTATTACGCTGTATTATTTTTTACTGTTTAGTTTTATTTTTTGGCTTGGACACCCTATCATTAATCAGCAAGCAGGTAGCATGGTGGCGTCATCTGCACTGTGCCTCTGCATACTTGCCCCTGTCACCATCCTTGCTTGACAGATGAGGAAAGTGAGGCACAGGGAGGTTATGTGTTCTACCGCTCTGCTCTGTGGAGAAGGAAGCCAAGAACAGAAGCAGAATGCAGCACCAGCATCCTTTATTACCAAGTGGGGAGGTAAAGAGCCCCGGATTTGGAATCAGACAAACCCCAGGCTGCAATTCCCAGCTCCCCTGCTTATGAGCTCTGTGACTGTGGGCAAGCCACTTTTCCTCTCTGGGCCTGTTTCCTCTTCTGTGAAATGGGCCTGATTATACCTGCCTTAGAGGATGGAATGAGAGAATGCCAAGTGCCCAGAACCCTTCACAGGGCTTGATAAATGGCAGGGTCTTTCCTTTCCTATGCAGCCCAGTCTGCCATGTGCGCAGCTTGGCAGGGAGCCACAGGCCTGCCATTTCACTCCCTCGAGGGGCAGTAACACCACTGCCCAACTGTGACAGCTCTACCATGTTAGCTCCTTGTGTCCTGTGGGTCAGTTCTGGTCACAGTGATCAGTAGCACCACTGTCCATGTGAGGGGGGCTGGAGGGCTGGTTTCTAGGGGCATCAGTGTAGGCAGGAGCTGCCTGGTGGGGTACTGAGCTTCTGGAACAACCAGGCTTAATGAGCCCAGGGACAGAGCCTGGGAGAAGGCCCTGGGTCAGGCTTAAGGCCCCAGACTGAGAGCCACAGAGTGACAAGGGCTCCAGGAAAAGCCCAGCCTGGCCCTTATGTGCCTTAGTGCCTTGAGCCTAACAGGCCCAGACTCAGCCCTGTTCCCTGCTCCGGACATGATTCCTACGGTTCCTGCCAGCAGGCTAGGGGCGGGCTCCATGCTCCCCAGCCCCTCCCCGAGCCTCAGGCTTTGGCTCACCCGGCCCCACTCTGTGTGCCTTCTTCTGCCCTCCTTGACTAAGACCCTCCAGGCTCTGTTCAGATCTGGTCTCCTGCCCTGCCAGCCCCATCCTTCATCCTGCTCCCAGGGCACTGCCCTTCCCTCCATCAGACACTCCTTACCATGTGTGCTGATGATCTGGTTAAGGGCCACCTCCCAACCAACCAAGAGCTCAGGGACAGAGACGGGTCTCGCTCACCCTGCGTCTCTAGGATCTGGCCTAGAGCAGGGAGCAGGTGTTTAATAAAGAGCTGTTGACCTGAAGGGTCCCTGTGTACAGCCCTGGCTCTTAGTGTCTGGCCCCTCTCCCTCTGCCCTTCCCACAGGGTGAACTCCCAACCCCCCATATCCGCATGCCTTTTCCTGCCTGCTTTGCCCACCAGCCAGAAGTGCTGCAGAATCAGTGCCCAGGAGCGGCAGCAGCTGGTGGCTGATGGGGACTGGTGTACAAATATCCCAGTTTCCTGGCCCCTGCTGTGAGACACATCTGAGGTGAGGAGTGTGCTTTACATCATTGCCCAGAGTTCTATGGTGGGAACAAGCTTCACTTCCCACAGGGTAACTGGCTTGATTTCAACAACAAAAGCAAACCTTTGTTGGGTGTTTTCCCTTCCCTGCCCTCATCCTCACTCTACCAGCCAGGGACCAGGCACAGCAGGACCTACCATCAATGCCTCAGGCAGGCTGCCCTGAGGTGTGTGAGGGCATGAGGTAGGAGGAGGAAAGGGAGGGGGGGAGGAGGAAGGGGAAGAAGGAGAGAAGAGCGAGGAGGTGGGGGAGGGGGAGGAAGAAGGGGAGGAGGGCAAAGGGGGAGGTGGAGGAGGGCAAGGAGGAGGGGAAGGAGGAGAGGGAGGAGGGGGAGGAAATGGAGATAAGTGAGGAGGAGGGGGAGGTAGGGGAGGAGGGGGAGGAGGGAGGAGGAGGAGAAGGATGAGGAGGTTCTCACCTGGATGCTCTTGTGCAGGAGGCGCTCACTCAGCACCCGCAGGGAGACACGCCTGCAGTGGTCCAGCTTGGCCTCACGCCACAACAGCATGTCGGTGGACGTGTCATAGATTGTGTAGCCGCTCATGTCCTCTTTCAGTGCCTGGAAGTCGTGCTTCAGGTCATGACCCACCACCAGCTTGCCTTTCAGGAGCTGCAGGATCTGGCCAGGAAGACATGTGCCCACCCCTACATGACCCAGCATCTTCTGGGTGGGGTCTGGGGCTGGCAAGGGAGCAACCCCTCCTTGACTGGCTGTGTGACCTCGGGCAAATTATCATCCCTCCCTGCGCTTCAAATATATCATCTTTGAAAAGAAGAGATTGGACTAGGTCCCTCCTCACGCTTGATAGTTTCATTCTGTGCCAAAAGCCCACCCAGACTCCTTCAGGAGCTGAACTGTGTAGGAGCAACGGTTAGTGCATCCTGAGTATTTCCCAAATGCCAAGCACGCCTCAAAATACGTCATGTATATTATGTTGTTAAATCTTCCCAACAATTCTATTATGGCAGGCAGAATAATGACCTCCCAAAGACGTCCACACCCTAGTCCCCAGGATCTGTGAATACATTACCTGGCAAAGAGGAATTAAAGTTCCGGGCAGAATTTAGATGGCTAATCAGTCAGCCTTCAAATGGGGAGATTGCCTGGCCTACCCATGTGGGCCCAATATAATCACAAAGCTCCTTACATGTGGAGGTCAGAGTGAATCCACGTGAGGAAAACAGGCTGTTGCTGGCTTTGAAGATGGAGGGAGGGGCCGTGAGTCAAGGTATTCAGGCAGCCTCTAGAAGCCAGAAAGGGCAAGGAAATGGATTCTGCCCCAGAGCATCCAGAAGGAACCTAGCCCCACGGACACTTTGATTTTAGACCAGTGAGACCCACGCTGAACTTCGAAACTACAGAACTGTAAGAGAATACATCTGTGTTGCTGTGAATCACTAAGTTGATGGCTTCCTTACGGCGGCCACAGAAAACTAACAGTGAGGAGGGAGCGCTGCATTTAACTGAGTTTTACAAAGGAAATATCTGAAATGCAGAGGAGTAACATGCCCAGGCTTACTCTGATGATTTTAAAACAAGTTTGCAAATTCCTTGACACTCTTCTTTAAAAAGATGGAATCAAACTCCCCTTCCATTGCATATGGGCTGGGCTGTATGACTTCCGACTTCTCTCTGGGACCGCAATTCTATAAGAAGTCCAGCCGCCAGCCAGGCACGGTGTCTCACGTCTGTAATCCCAGCACTTTGGGAGGCCGAGGCAGATGGATCACCTGAGGCCAGGAGTTTGAGACCAGCCTGGCCAACATGGTGAGACCCTGTCTCTACTAAAAATGCAAAAATTACCCATGCGCGGTGGCTAGTCCCAGTTACTCGGGAGGCTGAGGCAGGAGAATTGCTTGAGCCCGGGAGGGAGATTGCAGTGAGCTGAGATCGTGCCATTGCACTCCAGCTTGGGCGACAGAGCGCGACTCTGTCTCAATAAATAAATAAAGTCTGGCCACCCCAAAGCCACCATGCTGGAGAGACCACGGGGAAGAGCCACCGAGATAGTGATGTGGCCAAGGCAGGCCAGCACCAGCCACCAGACAGGTGGGTGAGCAAACCTTCCAATGCTTCCAGCCCCCAGCCTTCAAGGTGCCTTAACTGACAGCCTGTCCTGCTGCAGAGCACCTGCCCAAATTGCAGGTGGCCGAGCGAAATAAATATTGACATTGTTTGAACCAGTAAGTTTTGGTGTGATTTGCCAAGCACCATTTGATAACTGGGACAGTCACACGGCTAGTTAGTGGCAGAGCCAGGCCGTGAAGCCAGTGGGCTGAATCCAGAGCCTGCCTGCCACTGCCACACTGAGCCAGAAGAGTGAACGACCCACTCCAGGCCTCCAGCAGCCCAGGCGCCCAGCTGTGAGTGCCCCAGCCCCGCGTTCCTCGCCTCCCACATGGACAGCCTGCCCTGCTCTGGTCACACAGGCCAGTCAGCTTGCTTTCACTCAGCTGCCGTTGGAGAGGATGGGAAGGGGACCTGAAAATAGAACAGATGTGAGCTCTATTAGGGAAAGGGGCGGCTCGTGGCTAGTTCAGGCCCACTTTGGACAGCTCTAGGACAGCCTTCGTCTCCTTCTCTGCATATAGCCCACGACCTTAGCCTGTGCCCCAGGCAAGAGCCTTCTGGTGGCTAACCCCTTCCCCGTAGCCTGCCTCTCCTTCTAGATGGCCAGCGGCCTCCTGGAACATCATGTGTTCCCTTTTACATGTTCTCCCCTGGCAACCACAGGAGACTGAGGCTCAGAGAGGAGATGTGGCTTGCCCAGGGTCACGATGTGGGAAGCAGAGTCTGTCCATCCACTGTCAACAGGTAGTGTCACCAGCCTGCCCTGCCGTCCACATGGTCTGGTTTGGAGGCCTTCTCTGGACAGAGCTCATGCTCGACTTAGAGGACTGGGGAGAGCGTGCTAGAGAATGAGGGGGCACTGCTCCTGAACCACACCAGCGCTTCTCAAACTTGAGTGTGCTAGAGGTCACCTGGGAAATGGCGATAAAACTGAGGCTTTAAAAGATGACAACAGGCACACGACCTCAGAGCAGCAGCTCAAGGGAAACTCTGTGCAGAGGAAACCGCCCAGCACACAGCGGCGGGCAGAAATGGCACGGGGCGTGGAGAGATGTGGGTGTGTGGGCGGCCATGGGTCACGTGTCTTTTCTTGCTAACATCCTTTGTGCTCCTGAACAATGTGGCCTGTTTTCCCCGTCTGGGGGCTTGGCTCAGGCCCAGTTCACACAAAGCCCTGAAGGAACTCATCCACCATGCCGAGGCAGCCACAGCTGGGCCCAGACATAGAAGGTACGAGTCATCATGATGCGGATTCCCAGGAAACTCATCACTCTCCGAGCCTGAGAGTCTGGAGAGGGGAAGTGCGGGTCTACATGAGGCACTATGGGACTCACCACGAGACAAGTAGAATAAGAGGGAGAGGACAAGCCGAGGAAAGAAGAGGAAGAAGGGAAAGAACAGAACCATCTATTTAGCAGAGAGACACCACTCTTTGGGACAAAGATTCTGGGAAGGAAGAGATGCTGGAACTTGCTGTGTGACCTCAGGGATGTTAAAGACCCTCTCTGGGCTTCAGTTTTCCCATTTGTAAGGTGAGGGCCCAGACTGGTGAGGCTTGAGTGGCCCTTTAACAGCCAGGGCCCCACAGATTGAGGCAAGTCTGAAAAGGGAAGGAGTCGGGCACCTGCTGGAGCCCAGGAGTCAGGGAAAGGCACAGGCAGGCTGGCCTCGGGGCTGTGTGACCTGCTGGCCACAGGACCTGCCCTGAGTCAGTGTCATGAGGCAAGTGTGCCAGACTTTGCCACTTTCAAACACAGGGGGAGGAGTCTCTCAAATTCCTGGAAAGAACTGGGGTGGGGCTGGGGGATGGGACATTTATTGATCTCTTAGCAGCCTGGCACTGTACCAGGCACTTTCCTTCCCTCGTCATGAGGTTCCTCAGTGAGATTATTCTTAATTCCATTTTACATAGGAGGGAGCCCAGGATCAGAGGGACTAAGGGGCTTGCCCAAGTCACACAGCTAGTCAGCTGAAAGCTGCAGTGCCGTGTCTGGATCCACCTGACTCCATCATCGTTACTGCAGTTGTTATTATTAGCACAAGGACCAAGGGACAGGGCACTACCAGGCACACAGTGATAACCGTACAAGGCAGTGACTTTCATACCATCTGAGCCGCCAGCAAAGCGGGGTGCAGAACGGTGTGCACCCAGGTCACAAGCAGGGCAGTGCCAGGCCAGGTGTGGCTGTCTGCCTGCACACACCTGCCACTGTGTTTCCACTCTACTCCAAGTATTTCCCAGATGTGCCTGATCCAAAAATCCAGGAGGGCCAGGCCCTACACCTACTGAATTGAAATATCCAGGGAGGGGTGTCAGCAACTGTTTCAGGGGATTCTTCCCATCTAACAAGTCTGCACATCTCTGCACTGAATCCTGCTGAGCAGTCCAGAGCCTGCCGCCTCTACCATGCATTCATTCATCCATTGTACATTAGTTCATGTACCCATTCATTCATTCTTGGCTGCCAGGAGAGGAGGCTATGAGTAAGGGGCCCTAAAGAATGTCGTTCTTACAGAGGACGAGGTCCCTTACTATCACCTTCTGGAGTGGCTCCAGCCCCACTCTTTGCTCCTGTCCTCTGCCAAGCTTCCCTGGTGTCCCTGCCCCCGGCTAGTGCCTGGTTCCCACAAGTCCGCTTACCCTGGGGCAAATCTGGATATTGAAGCCTTCCTCCTTCATCTGGCTGAGCCCCAGAGAGAATTGCCAGGTGGCAGGGCACCAACAGGACACTCCCACCTGTGCAAGGGCTACCGGGCTGGCTACAGCTGAAATCTCTCCCTGTTCACAAGCTACCATGACTTCCCTTCTGTCTGCATCTGTGTCCGCAACCACGACATGCTTCTCAGGGTGGATGTCCCTCCTTATGCTGGGTTGACATTAAAAGAGCATTCACTCACAAAAGTGATTTACAAGTTACTAAAAATTACTGTTAGATTTTTTAAAAAGAAGAAAAACATTAACTCACCAGGTGGGACCCCTGAATCTGAGCAGTGATTTGTATCACAGCTTCCTGGATGTCCTTAGGCAAAATCACTGCCCCTCTCTGGACGCCAGTCTCCAGTGCATGGATTCCCTCCTGTGCTGACAGTCTGATTTATGGGGCTGTCTTATAGACCAGGGTTTCTTAGCCTTAGCACTGTTGCCACGTGGGGCCAGATACTTCTTTGTTACGTGTGCATGGCAGGGGAGGGAGCTGCCCTGGGCATTGTGAGATGTTTGGGAGCTCTCTGGTCTCTACCCACTAGATGCCGGCCACTGTGACAACCAGAAATGTCTCCCAACATTGCTAAATATCCCCTCTATATAATGGTCAGACACAGAGATGTCAGAAGATCATAAGCACTTACATTATAAAAGTAATGTCGCCACATTACAATAAATAAAAAGGGATGGAGTGGGGGGCCCCCACTCACATCAGTGGCCTAAAGCACTCCTGGGTGGACTTGATACTCCCCGGAGCCTCCTGGCCACCATGGGCTACTTTATTGCTGGCTGCTGGCTGGGCACACTCACTACTCCTTACTGGGAGGAGACAGAGAGATGAGGGGCCTTTGACAAATGCCTGCATAGCCAGGTGCGGTGGCTCATGCCTATAATCCCAACACTATGGGAGGCCAAGGCAGGAGGACTGCTTGAGGCCAGGAGTTCAAGACCAGCATGGCCAACATGATGAAACCCCATCTCTACTAAAAATACAAAAATTAGCTGGGCGTGGTGGCACATGCCTGTAATCCCAGCTACTCAGGAGGCTGAGACACGAGAACTGCTTGAGCCTGGGAGGTGGAGGTTGCAGTGAGCCAAGATTGCGCCACTGCACTCCAGCCTGGGCGACAGAGCAAGACACTGTCTCAAAAAAGAAAGAAAAAAATGCCTGCATGAAACCAAGGGCTGGCCAACCCTAGACTCATCTGAGAGGTGTCACCCGGCCTTGTGGGGTCTCATAAAAGGGCTGTTAGGCTTCTGCCCTTTGGGAGTCTTCGGCACATTTGGGGGCCCGTGAGCCTGATCTGTCTTTGGGATTAAAACATTATGGATGATAAATGGGATCAAACTGCCTCCGGAGCCTCCAACAAATTGACACTCAGTGTCCTCATCCACAGAGACAAACAATGACCATTACTGGGCCACATTTCCACTCATGTGCTATGCAGGACATCGCCCCTTACATACATTGGACACTTAGCATTTATAGAGTGCATTCACACACACTGAGCATGGGGTCTGAACACCACAGCTCCAGCTCTGGAGCCAGAATCTGAGTCTCTGCTCTACCCCTTCCTTGGACAGCTTACTCAGTCTCATACCTCAGTTTCCTCATCTGTAAAAGGGAGTGATGGGACTAGTTCAGGGTTGTGGTGGGGAGTATGAAACATGCTCAGAATAGTGCCTAGGCCACGGGGCTGGATACACCTTTACTATTTCATCATCTCTGTGTTACAGAGGATCCTACTTAGGGGAGCACAGAGAGGTTGAGCAACAAGCTAGAGGACACAGAGCAATCCAGAGGCAAAGTTGGGATTGGATCCACATGCAGCCCAATCTAAAGACAGTGTGCTTGCTCCCTGCCCGTCAGGGCTGTGCATCACCGCATCTCAACAGCAAAGGCCAACACAGGGCAGAGACAATTTTACTCCATGCAGCTGCCAGAACTCTTTTGTATTTATGAAAATCAGTTCAACTTCAATCCTACAAACATTCTCAAGTCACCTGTGTGCAAAACACAGGTTCCAGTCTGGGGGCAGATGAAGTGTATAGTAAGAGCTGTGGAAATAGGCAGATGGTGTGGGTGAATGGACAAGCTATGATGTGCATCAGCAACAGCAAGGAGGGCCAGAGACCAGGGACCAGTGGGGCAGGGATGGTGGGCAGGAGTGGGTAAGTGCATCATAAAGGTCTCTTCTGGCCTGGGGCTGCCAGAATGATGGTATTTCTAGGGAGAGGGATGGGGGATAGGAGAGACTAGGAGTTGGCTGAAATGCATGGTAGGCAATGGCCGAGCTATGAGAGAAAGCAAGAAAGGCAGGTAGATAGGGGTTTGGAGAGCCTGACTGCTGGGTGCTGAGCTGGGGGAACCTTAGGCAATAGGGAGCCACGGGAGATATTTTAATAGGGGAGGCGGCGATGATCTCAGCCAGGTTTAGGGAAGTTCTCTGGTAGCAGAGTGGGAGAGAGCAGCATGCACACCAGATACAGCCGGCAGAAAACGAGGGTCAGCATCTAAGACCGCAGTTCCCAAGAGAAGTCGGAGAGGGGACTGGGTTTCTGCCCTTCTCTCTTCATGGGTGCAATTGGCAAACATCAGCTGTGAACCAGGCACCACACTTAGGGCCACAGTCCATGTCACTGCATGTGACCTGCATGAGACCAGGGAGGAGGCACTAGGAGTTCTCTTTTCTGATTAAGAAATGGAGCCTCAGAAAGGTTCAATAACTTGCTGACAACTGTACAAACCTATAGGTGATGGAGCAGGAACTGAGAAGCCTGGATGTGGTTCCAAAGACCTGCCTGGTCTTCAAACCCCTGCCTCGTCATTCAGTGGCTACCAAGTGCCCAGTCTGAGCAGGGTTCCGTATCACACGCTTAAAGCGTGGAGTTGGGCCAGGTGCGGTGGCTCACGCCTATAATCCCAGCACTTTGGGAGGCCGAGGCAGGTGGATCACGAGGTCAGGAGATCGAGACCATCCTGGCTAACACAGTGAAATCCTGTCTCTACTAAAAATACAAAAAATTAGCCAGGCCTGGTGGCAGGCGCCTGTAGTCCCAGCTACTCGGGAGGCTGGGGCAGGAGAATTGCTTGAACCCAGGAGGCAGAGGTTGCAGTGAGTTGAGATCGTGCCATTGCACTGACAGAGCAACACTCTGTCTAAAAAAAAAAAACAAAAAAGCGTGGAGTTGGCATAGCCTCTAACTGACAAACAAAAGCATTTCTGCACCAAATCTGGATGAAGACTGAGGCGTCCAGGCCCCTAGGCCAATGCTCAAGGGCGCCCAGGGGATTGCGGTTTTCCAGGTCTGGATGTACAGGGACTGGGAAAGGCACTGCTCTACCGCCTCCTTTCCCCCTGCTCTGGGCTCCTTTGCCCCTTTCTGTCTGTCTGATGGGGAGGGAAATTGGGGACAAGGAGGAAGGAGAGGGACATACTGCCCACCCTGACTGCTCAGTGGGAATCTGAGGGTGAGGAGTTCCTTGTGGTGTCCCTGGGCCTCCCATCGGCACCTGAACAGACTCCCACCTCTTCTTCATGTTGCCCTCACCTTTTTGGTGATTCTCCAAACATTTTCTTCCTTTCCTAACATTTTCTTCACTCCAATTCTCTGTCTGCCAAGGATGATGCAGGCCCTTGTAACTGCTCCCTAGGACCTCTGACTCTTTTTTTTTCTTTTTCTTTTTTTTTCTTTTTTGTGGAGACCAAGTCTCACTTTGTCGCCCAGGCTGGAGTGCAGTGGCACGATCCCAGCTCACTGCAACCTCCACCTCCCAGGTTCAAGCAATTCTCCTGCCTCAGCCTCCCAAGTAGCTAGATTACAGGCACATGCCACCACGACCAGCTAATTTTGTATATTTAGTAGAGACAGGGTTTCACCATGTTAGCCAGGCTGATCTTGAACTCCCAACCTCTGGTGATCTGCTCACCTCGGCCTCCCAAAGTGCTGGGATTACAGGTGTGAGCCACCATGCCCAGCCTCTGACTCTTACCGTCATCTCTTTTCTCACTCCCATCTATCCTGCATGGTATTCCCATTCTAGTTTTCTTGAAACTGGTTTTTATCCTCCCATGCATTGCTCAAGAATCTTCAATGGCTCCCTATGGCCCACTTAATTGCCTACACAGACTCTCCTCCACCCCTTTCAAATACCACTAGCTTCATGGAGTCTTTCCAGAACCATGATGATGTACTGTGACCATCCCCAGGGTTCCCACACTATACTGTTGATACAGGTTAAGCATCCCAAATACGAATGCTCCAGAATCCTAAACTTTCTGAGTGCCAACATGATACTCAAAGGAAATGCTCATTGGAACATTTCAAATTTCAGATTTTCAAATTTGGGCTGCTCAACCAGTAAGTATAATGCAAATATTCCAAAATCCAAAAAAATCCCAAATCCAAAATCCAAAACCCTTCTGGTCCCCAGCATTTCAGATAAGGGCTACTCAATCTGTACTTCTAGAACAGTGTTGTCCAATAGAAATATAATGCAAGCCACAGATGTAATTTTTTTTTTTTTTGAGACAGAGTCTTGCTCTGTTGCCCAGGCTGGAGTGGCAGTGGCATGATCTTGGCTCACTGCAACTTCTGCCTCCTGGGTTTAAGCGATTCTCCTGCCTCAGCCTCCTGAGTAGCTTGGATTACAGGCACCCATCACCACGCCCAGCTAATTTTTGCATTTTCAGTAGAGATGGGGTTTCACCATGTTGGCCAGGCTGGTCTTGAACTCCTGACCCCAAATGATCTGCCTGCTGCGGCCTCCCAAAGTGCTGAGATTACAGGTGTGAACCACCACACCCAGCCCACAAGTGTAATTTTAAATCACCCAATAGCCATATTTCAAAAGGTAAAAAGTAAACAGGTGAAATTAATTTTAATGTTTTATTTAACCTAACATGTCAAAAATACTATCATTTCAACAGGTAATCAATATAAAAGTTATTGAGACATTTTATGGCTCTTTTTAATATTTTAATTATTATTATTTTTTAATAGAGACAGGGTCTCTGCTACCCAGGCTGCAGTGCAGTGGCATGATCATAGCTCAGTTACAGCCTCAAACTCCTGGGCTCAAGCAATCCTTCACCTCAGCCTCCTCGAGTAGCTGGGACTACAGGTATGCACCACCATGCCTGGCTAATTTTTATTTTATTTATTTATTTATTTTTTGTAGAGGAGGTCTCACCATCTTGCCCAGGCTCATCTCAAACTCCTGGGTTCAAGCCATCCTTCTGCACTGGCCTCCCAAAGTGTTGGGATTACAGCCATGAACAACTGCATCTGGCCTGTCTCTTTTTTTAAATACAAGGGCCTTCAGCCAGATGCAGTGGCTCATGGCTGTAATCCCAGCACTTTGGGAGGCTGAGGTGGGTGGATCACTTGAGGTGAGGAGTTCAAGACCAGCCTGGCCAACATGGTGAAACCTCATCTCTACTGAAAATACAAAAATTAGCCAGGTGTGGTGGGGCACAGCTACTTGGGAGGCTACTTGGGAGGTCAAGGCGGGAGAATCCCTTGAACCTGGGAGATGGAGGTTGTAGTGAGCTGAGATCGAGCCACCACACTCCAGCCTGGGCGATAGAGCGAGACTTCGTCTCAAAACAACGACGACAAAAAATCCAGTGTGGACTTTACACTTACAGCACATCTCAGTTCAAACCAGCTAAATTCCAGGTCTGAATTCAGCCAACTAGCAGCATATGGCTGCTGGGGACCCCACTGGACAGCATAGTTAGAGACCGTAAGCCTGAGTTTGGATTCCTGAGCAGTTGTCTGATATTCCATCTATCTTCACAGCACAAGTTACTCAGTTTATGGGTTGAAGTGTGTCCCGCTCTCTCAAATTTATATGTTAAAATGCTAACCCCCAATACCTCAGAATGTGATTTATTTAGAAATAAGGGCGTTGCAGATAGAATTAGTTAAGGTAGGATGACGTCACACTGGAGTGTGACACCAATCATAATCCACTATGATTGGTGTCCTTTGAAAAAGAGGAAGTTGGCTGGGCACGATGATTCATGCCTGTAATCCCAGCAATTTGGGAGGCCAAGGCAGGCGGATCACCTGAGGTTGGGAGTTCAAGACCAGCCTGGGCAACAGGGCGAAACCCCGTCTGTACTAAAAATAAAAAATTAGCCAGGCGTGGTGGCGGACGCCCATACTACAACTTGGGAGGCTGAGGCGGGAAAATCGCTTGAACCCAAGAGGTGGAGATTGCAGTGAGCTGAGATCGTGCCACTGCAGTCCAGCTTAGACAACACAGTGACTCTGGCTCAAAAAAAAAAAAAAAAAAAAAAAAAAGAGGAAGCTAACCAGGTGCAGTGGCTCACGCCTGTCATCCCAGCACTTTGGGAGGCCAGGGTAGGCGGATCGCTTGAAACAAGCCTGGCCAACATGGTAAAACCCCATCTCTACTAAAAATACAAAAATTAGCTGGGTGTGGTGGCTCGCGCCTGTAGTCCCAGCTACTCAGGAGGCTGAGGCAGGAGAATCACTTGAGCCTGGGAGGCAGAGGTTGCAGCGAGCCGAGATCCTGCCACTGCACTCCAGCCTGCGCGACAGAGCGAGACTCCGTCTCAAAAATAAAAAGAGGAAGTTTGGACACAAACAGAGAGAATGCCATGTGAACATGAAAGCAGAGATCTGGGTGAGGCATCTATAAGCCAAGGTACCCCAAAGCTTGCCAACAACCCCTAGAATCCGGGAGAGGGGCAGGGAACAGATTCCCACTCACAACCCTCAGAAGGAACTAACCTGGCCGACACCTGGATCTCAGACTGCAGCCTCCAGAACCCAGAGACAAGACATTCCTGTTGTTTAAGCCACCCAGTGTGTGGTGCTTTGTTATGGCAGCCCTAACAAACTCATAATCTAGCGAGCCCCAGTTTCCTCATCTGTAATATGAGGATAATAAGGTAAACAACCATGGCCAGATGCGGTGGCTCATGCCTGGGACTTTGGGAGGCCGAGGTGGGCAGATCACCTGAGGTCAGGAGTTCGAGCGAGACCAGCCTGACCGACATGGCGAAGCCCCATTTCTAACAAAAATACAAAAAAAATTAGCCAGGCGTGGTGGCAGGCGCCTGTAGTCTCAGCTATTTGTGAGGCTGAGGCAGGAGAATCACTTGAATCCTGGAGGCAGAGGTTGCAGAGAGCCAAGATCACGTCACTGCACTCCAGCCTGGGTGACAGAGAGAGATTCCGGTTAAAAAAATAAATAAAACAGACAAACAAAAAAGCAATCATAAGAGTTAACTTTTTTTTTTTTTTCCTGGCTCTGTTGCCCAGCCTGGAGTGCAGTGGTGCCATCTTGGCTCACTGCAGCCTCAACCTTCTGAGCTCAAGTGATCCCAGCTGCTGGAGTAGCTGTGACCATGGGCATGTGCCACCATGCCCGGCTAATTTTTGTATTTTTTTTTTGGAGATAGGGTTTCTCCATGTTGCCCAGGCTGGTCTTGAACTCCTGAGCTCAAGCCACCCATCTGCCTCCGCCTCCCACCGTGCTGGGATTATAGATGTGAGCCACTGTACCGAGCCAATAGCTAACATTTTTTTGAGTACCAATTTAGGCACTCTATCTAGACCCTTTCTCAATCCTCGCAATAACCCAACAAAGTTGCTACTACTATTATCCTTCTTTTCTTTTACTGGGTACAAAGAGGTTGAGTAACTTGCCCAAGGTACCTTAGCTGTTAAGTAATGGGAGCTGAGATTGAAACTGACCCTCTTAACTCTACGTTAACAGTTCCTGAGAACCTGCCTGGCAGGGCTGTTTGTGAGGAGTGAATGAGCTCAGGAATGGCCAGTGCTTAGGGGAGCAGCCAGTGCATAGTGAGTGCTCAGTCAATAGTAGCTATTGTTGTCATTTCATCCCCAGCACCTGGAGCCTGGCACGGATTGGGTGTGCGCTGCTGAGAGGAACCTGTGTTCTTGGACTTCCTCAAACCCTACCATGGTGTCTAGAAATTGACGAGCTCACTTGCCCTTCTGAGATTTCCCAGGGGTGGCTAACCCTGTTGACACCTTTAAGTTTTGCTTTCCACTTAGTAATTCAGGGAAACAGAAAGTGAGACGTGATGACCTCACAATCAGCTAAGAGCAAGAGTGCAGGAAATCCCTGGACCACGAACTCAGGATTCAAACTGAGCAGACAGCCTACTCTGGGACAGAATGCTAGCCTGAGAGCAAGGTCCTCAGCCCAAGAGGCTCAGCCTGTTCTCCAGGACGGGGAGGGCCAAAGCCTCTTGCCGGGGCCTCAGCCAAGAATCCTCTCAGTTCCCCACAGGTCTCACCAGTGGCAGCCTGGGGTAGAGGGAAGAATGGGGAATGTAGACCCCAAGTCACTGTGTTGGGGGAACATCGGACGGGACTCAGTTTCCCCATTTTAAGACCAGCAAGTTTGACCAGATCCAGATAGATACCCCAAAGGCGGCTCCCAGATGTGAGTCTATGGTTCTCTGAAGACAGGAAGGAAGCCTTCTCCAGGATGTGATGGAGACACCACCGGCTTTCTCCTAACAGCAGTGTGGGAAATCTTACAAGTGGGGTCACAGGTCACAGATGGGCACCAGGGGGAAGGGGCCAGGGAAGTGGGAGAGGGGTTATTTCCGTAGCCCCTGCTGGCCTGGCCTTCACTCACCTCCAGCCTGGCCACGGCAAATGGTGTGGCCCCCACCATGTGCTGAGGGGTGACCCCGCTGACCCGGGTTCTGTAATCGGTGATCTCTCCCTCAGGCCGGATGAACTTGTCGTACAGCACAGCACCGTGGATGTTCACGAGGCTGCAACGAGCCAGGCCACTCTCCCGGTGGGGCCCCAGCCCCACCATCTCGCAGTCCATGGCCACCACCTCACGGCTCCCAGCCATGTTCCTTGGGAACCCTCAGAGATGCTGGAGAGAGGGGTATGGGGGGCGGTCTCACGCTTGGGCAAACCAAGCCTCCAGGTGTCCTCAACCAACCCCAGCTGGCCTCACCCTCCGCCCTGCCCTTTGTTTCCAACACCACCTGGCCACAGTGGAAGCTGGCCTCTTGCCTCCCCCCTCCCCTGCCTTACCCTGCCTGTGGGTCCCAGGGCCTCTGGCCTGCCCGGCAGCCTGGGGACCAGGAAGGCCCCTCCCGCTGCCTCCCCAGCTGCTGCTCCAGCTCCCGCTCTCACCTGCCTGCCTCTGCGCCCTCAGCTCACGTCTGCCTCTCTGCTGCCACTGGTCAGCTACTGCAGCTGCTCTCAGCAGTGACTCATCTCTAACTCCAAGCCGGCATCCCGACCCTGTTTCAGTTTCTGGTTTGTTATCAAGTGAAGTCAGGGGCGGAAGGCTGGGCACGTGGGCTGGGCTGCTCCATCTCCTGGGCTACCGGCAGGTGGGGAGCTTAGCTCTGGGCCGAGTCAGGGCTGACGGAGCTGGCAGGCTCCATGTCAGGGTGCCCCTCCTTTGCCCCGGCCCTCCCCCTCCTCAGATGACGCATTTGATGTTCGTGGAGTGGATTGCAACATCTTTGTTTCCTTTCTCACCCTCCGCCCAGAGAATAAACATCCCCAGGACTGGACTCAAGGAATGTCCCACAACTAACTTCTGGGGCCTGCTACCAGTCTGATACTCAGTGGTCTCTTACGGGGGCAGGGAAGCTAGCTCTTGGGACATACAGGCTTTTATTGGAATGGGCAGGAGAAAGTTGTGGTGGGAGTGGCTAGCCCCCACTTCCAACCCAGGGAAGGCAAGGAGCAGCGAGGCAGCCCTTACAGGCCTCCGTGGGTTCCGGATGCCTCAATGAGCTCTGCCTCCAGTGGGGCTGGCACTGTGAGGGTGAACAGCCCGGCCACACTTCCTTGGGTCCACACTCTCCCAGGCGAGGACTTTGAGCTCTTAGAACAGTGCCTGCCAGATAGGGAGGGCTCGGTATTTAGTGAATGACAAATGAGTTACAACTGGGGCGAAAAGAAAATCAACGTTCAATGAGGAAAGTGCTTGTCTTTTACTGTGGTGAGATCCAACAATAAGCTGAGCGTTCCCCATGCTTTCCTCCCACCCTAGATCTGTGCTGAATCCACATTGATCCCTCCAGGCTGACTGCCTCCCAGTGTCATGAAGATTTGTAGTTTGAAAAGTAACTTCCCCAGGTCTGTGGTATTTTCACCAAGTGGGATTTGGATGCCCAACTTTAACAGACCTCAAAAATAAAACCAAAGACTGAAATATGTCTTCATGAGAAAGCACTGCTCCTGCTTACTGTTCACTGGATGCAAATTTGAGGTGCGAGAGTTTTTGGTTCCCATCCTGAATAAGCAACTTTTGCTTTAATTCAGACTGTGTGGGGACTTTTTGCTTTTCAAATGCATAAAGGTCACCCTGATTCAGGACGAAATGAAGTAACATTCCTGTTACTTTATGGGAACATGCACTTAAAAAGTAACCCCCTAAAGATCCAATCATAGGTTTGATTCTACAATCCCCATAGGACCCCCAAGTGCCCGTGGTGATCCTCAGACAGGAACATCTTTGCTGCAACCCCTCACACCTTCACCTCCGCTCACCTCCTCGGGTCTCAGTCAGAGCACATCCCACTCCTCCAATATTTTCCCCGTGGTTCTATGCCTGCTCTGTCCGACCTGAGCTGCCTCTAATTCTTACCGTTTCCCCTTTCCCGTGGAAGCCCTACCCTAGTCCTCACCTGCCTAGCCCGTGTGGCTGCAGGAGTCACGCCCGGTTCTCCCACCTCCATCTTCACGATCTGCTCAAAAGGGTCCTTTGAGTCCTACCATATTACATTTCCCAAAATCTAATCTCTTGTACTATTCATCACTGAGGCGCTTCTCTGCTCAAGAAATTTAGTGATTTCCTGTTGTCCAAAAAAAAAACAAGCCTCAACTCCGGGCAGTTTCCAGACCCTCTTCCATCAGCCCACCAGCCTTTCCAACCTCATCTTGCATCACTATCCAATTTAAGGCCTTTCTTTTAGGTTTAAACCCACGTCCAGGGCTTTGGTTTATGCACATGGTGACTTCTGCCAAACCATCAGCAGGCTGTTCTGAAACCCCCTGCATCTAGCAAGGACTAGGTCTGATGGCCAGAGGGACCAGTAAGATCAGGTCTCTGCTTCAGGTGGAAGAGACAGGCAGTGCTACAAAGGCAAGCCCCTCTCCCATGCCCTTACCATTCCTGCCTCCCCCACTTCCTTCCAAACACACTGGCTTTCTGTCTTCCTCCAACATTCTGGTCATGCTCCTGTCTCAAGGCCCAGGCGTTTGCTGTCCCCTTACTCTTGAAAGGTCTTCCATTGTGGCCTGGGGGGTCACATTGCTCCCATTCCATGACGTCTTTCTATGAAGCTGTCCCTGACCTCTCTATTTAAAACCGCACTTCCTGCCAGGGCAATGGCTAGTGTCTATAATCCCAGTTACTCTAGGCTGAGGCGGATTTGCTTGAGGCCAGGAATACGAGACCAGCCTGAGCAACACAGGCAGATCTCATCTCTAAAATTAAAAAATAATCCATTGTGGTGACTCACACCTGTAGTCCTAGCTTCTCCAGAGACTAAGCTGGGAGGATCAATTGCACCCAGGAGTTTGAGGCTATGACAGTGCCAATATACTCCAGCCTGGACAGCATAGGGAGACCTTGTTTTTAAAAACTAAAAGTTTACTTCCTATCCCCTTCTCTGGCCTTTTCCCATAGGAATTAGCACCCTCTGAAACACTGTATTTTACTTGTTCATTTACTCTTCCCCCTGCCATATGTTTAGTTCAAAGCTGGGGCCCCAGCATCTAGAACCCTGAATTGTTTTTTAAGTGTATTGTGTGCTCTGATGTTGGACGCCAGGCACCGGTGGCTCAGCACCCAGAGAGAAGCCCGACCCCAGCCAGGGTTTCCCGGTGCCGATGCTCTACCTTTAACTGGCGTCACCCATCGGCAGGCTACGCCCACAAATCGTTGGATCAGGTGACAGGTGAGTCACTCAGGGCAAACTTGTCAGCCTTTCAAGACACACATCCAGCTACAGCTGACCACCTGTAATGACCATAACAGGTACAAGTCGGCCACTCTGTGGCCCTCTCTGGATCCACAGCACTGGCCTCAGGCTGAGATAACTCATACTGGGGGGCGGGAGGCACCTCTCCCCACAAGGGACATGCTCTGCCAGCCCAGCCATCTCCAGTCCTGCTGGGCATGTACCCCTAAAATGTGTATGTGTATTCCTAAATTGTGGTTGGCCCTTGAACAACATGGGCTTGAACTGCACGGGTCCACTTATATGCAGATTTTTTTTCAATAAATATATTGGAAATTTTGGGAGAGATTTTTCACAATTTGAAAAAACTCAGCTGAATTGCATAGCCTAGAAATATCGAAGAAATCAAGAAGCTAGTTATGTCATGAATGTATAAAATACATGTAAATACTAGTCTATTTTATCACTTACTACCATAAAATATGCACGTCTATTATTAAAAGGTAAAACTTCACAAAACTTACCTACTTACAGAGCACACATGGCACCATTCTCAGTCAAGAGAAATGTAAACAAATGTAAAGATGCAGTCTGAAACCGTAACTGCATAAAATTAACTATAGTACATAGCGTGCTGTCAATGTAGCCACTTCCTGTTGTTACTGTAGTGAGCTCCAGTGTTGCAAGTATCTGCTTAAAACGTGTGTGACACTAATCATCCCTGCTTCAGCAGTTCATATCCAGTACATCTGGTATCCCAGTAAGATGGAAAAAGTGATTTCTTGCAGCTTTTGTGGTATTTTTCATCATGCTTAGTGCAATACTGTAAACCTTGAATCCCACCAAGGGACCCATATGAAGTGTCACTACTGATGCTGGAAGTGCTCCCAAGAGGCAGAAAACAAGTCGTGACATTACAAGAAAAAGCTGAATTGCTTGATATGTACCATAGATTGAAGTCTACAGCTGTGGTTGCTGCCATTTCAGACAGATGGTTCATCTCATATGTAAATAAAGTAAAAAACTTACAATATTGATAAATACAGTAAATATTTTCTCTTCCTTATCATTTTTTCTCTCACTTACTTGATTATAAGAATACAGTATATAATACATATAACATATAAAACATGTGTTATTTGGCTACCTGTTATCAGTAAGGCTTCCAATCAAAAGTAGGCTATTAGTTGAATTTTTGGGGAATCAAGTTATATGCACATTTTTGACTGTATGGGGAGTCAACACCCAATCCCTATGTTGTTCAAGGGTCAACTGAATATACTAAAGTTTGAACCATAAGAAACAGTGGGGCTGGGCACGGGTGGCTCACGCCTGTAATCCCAGCACTTTGGGAGGCCGAGGTGGGCAGATCCCATGAGCTCAAGGGTTCAAGACCAGCCTGGGCAATATAGAAGACCTCGTCTCTACTAAAAATATAAAACATCAGCCAGGTGTGGTGACATGCACCTGTAGTCCCAGCTATTATACTTGGGAGGCTTAGGCTGGAGGATCACTTGAGCCTGGGAGGTTGAGGTTGCAGTGAGCCAAGACTGTACCGCTGTACTCCAGCTTGGGTGAAAAGTGAAACCCTGTCTCAAAAACAAAAAACGAAAAGCAAAAAACTGTAGAATATTAGCAATTTCATGTGGCTTAATACATGTAAAACTATGCTAATAGATATATTATAAGACACATGTTAAGAAAATTAGTTAAAAAGGAACTGTATACCAAAAAGCATGTAAGAAGATGCTCAATATTACTAATGATTAGGGAAGTGCAAATCCAAACCACATCATCTCATACCCATTAGGATGGCTACTATGGAAAAACAAAAAATAAATGTTGGCAAGGATGTGGAGAAACTGAAACCCTTGTTCACTGTTGGTGGGGATATAAAATGGTACCGCTACTACAGAAAACAGTACAGCGGTTCCTCAAAACAAACTATAGCCCAGGCGCAGTGGCTCACGCCTGTAATCCCAGCACTTTGGAAGGCCGAGGCGGGTGGATCACCTGAGGTCAGGAGTTCGAGACCAGCCTGGCCAACATGGCGAAACCCTGTCTCTAGTAAAAGTACAAAAATTAGCCGGGCATGGTGGCATGCGCCTGTAATCCCATCTACTTGGAAGGCTGAGACAGGAGAATAGCTTGAACCCAGGAGGCGGACGTTGTAGTGAGCCAAGATCGCGCCATTGCACTCCAGCCTGGACGACAAGAGTGAGACTCCGTCTCAAAAAAAAAAAAAAAAAAAAAAAATTACTATATAATCCAGCAATTCCCCTATTGGGTATATATTCAAATGAATTGAAAGGAGGGTCTTGGAGAGGTATTTGTACGCTTGGGAGCACTCCCAGCATGCTCATAGCTGCATTATTCACAATGGCCAAGGGGGGAAGTAGCCTAAGTATTGTTGACTGACAGATGAATGGATAAACAAAGCATGGTGTATATATATACAAAGGATCATTCAGCCTTACAAAGAAAATTCTGGCCAGGTGCAGTGGCTCAATCCTGTAATCCCAGCATGCTGGGAGGCCAAAGCAGGAGTATCACTTGAGGCCAGGAATTCAAGACCAGCCCGGGCAACATAGTGAGACCCTGTCTCTAAAAATAAAAAAATAAAAAAAATAGTTGCCAGGTATGGGGGCACATGCCTGTAGTCCCAGCTACTTAGGAGGCTGAGACAAGAGGATAACTTGAGCCCAGGAGTTTGAGTCCAGCCTGGGCAACAGTCTCTTAAAAAATACAATTCTGACACATGCCACCACATGGATGAAGACATTGTGCTAAGTGAAATAAGCTAGTCACAAAGTGACAAATACTGTATGATTCCACTTGTGTGAGCTATCCAGTCAAATTCATAGAAGTAGAAAGTAGAATGGTAGTTGCTAGGGGTTGAAAAAAGGGGGAAATTGGTGGGCGCAGTGGCTCACACCTGTAATCCCAGCACTTTGGGAGGCTGAGGCAGGGGGATCACCTGAGGTTGGGAGTTCAAGACCAGCCTGACCAACAAGGAGAAACCCTGTCTCTACTAAAAATAGAAAAATTAGCCGGCCATGGTGGTGCATGCCTGTAATCCCAGCTACTCGAGAGGCTGAGGCAGGAGAATTGCTTGAACCCGGGAGGTAGAGGTTGCAGTGAGCCAAGATCACGCCATTGTACTCCAGCCTGGGCAACAAGAGTAAAACTCTGTCTCAAGAAAATAAAAGAAAGAAAAGAAAAAGGGGGAAATGGAAAGTTTCAGTTTCACGAGATGAAAAAGTTCAAGATCTGTTGCACAACAATGTGAATAGACATAACACTATTGAACTATACACTAAATGTAGTTAACATAGTAAATTTTGTTATGTGTATTTTACTATAATTAAAAACATTTTTTTAAGTGAGTACATAGCTTCAGGGAGAAACAAAAAAGTTAAAACAAATATGGCCAGGTGTAGTGGCTCCTGTTTGTAATCCCAGCACTTTGGGAGACCGAGGTGAGTGGATTGCTTGAGTCTAGGAGTTTAGACCAGCCTGGCTAACATAGTGAAACCCCGTCTCTACTAAAAATACCAAAAAAATTAGCTGGGCGGGGTGGCGCATGCCTGTCATCCCAGCTACTTGGGAGGCCAACGTGGGAGGATCTCCTGAGCCTGGGAAGTTGAGGCTGCAGTGAGCCATGATGGCACCCTGCACTCTAGCCCGGGCAACGGGAGTAAGACCCTGTCTCAAACAAAAAACTAAACATAAAACTTGTGCTCTGTAATAGGGCAATAAGAAATAAATTATCTAAGTTCTGTAGCTCTGCTAGTTTCTTGCTGCAGCGCACTGCATCCTCTTGAAAACTGCCTTCTCGAAGGCCAAAGCACCCAGCAAGGCTTAGTGCCCCAGTCCCCCTCCCAAATCCCCAGTGAGCCACCCTCCAATCCCAGCTTGAGAATTCACAGGAAGGGCCACTTCACCCACTTTTCCAATTGAGTTTTATTCTAGAACAAATGGTTTTACAACAAAGCTGATCATAAATAGTACATTTCCCCGCTGATAACAGCACCATCTTCCTTCAACCCCAGACCAAGGGATCAAAGCTACTGCTCAACTGAGTTTGACATCAGCTACCGACTTTTAAGGAATCTAGAACAAAGTTCTGGAGCCAGGCCAGAAGTGGTAAAAGATTCAGTTAGCCCCTTCCTCTGTGCTGTGCTGACAGGGAGGGAGCCAGTGACTGGACAATCTATGACCCCAAGTTTGTGGAACGTGGGGCTTCAGCTGAGGGTGGGGTAGTGTGATTTCAGCAGTGTCTCTACCTCCCTGACCCCTGTGCTGCTTTGCTCTGTTGTCACCTCCCGCAGTGTCAGGACACTGACCGGAAGCCAAACCTGTGCCTGGTGGCCACAGACAAGACACACGGATATCCGTGAACCTTGCTGCTGTGCCCTCACCGAGGCCAGCGCCCCACCTGCTGGAACAGCCAAGCCAGAGCAGTTCTGTCTGGGCCACAGCTGCTCAGCCTGTGGACTCAGGTGTTATCCTGAAGAAGTTGCAACAAATCCTCAAAGAATAAACACGTTGTGGCCCCTTTTTGGGCTTAAAAAAAAAAAAAAAGGGATAAACAGAAACTCACAGTAGCTGTGGCTCACCATGTGCCATGCACTGTGCCAAACACTTCACATTTAGTGCTCATTACAACCCTATGAGGTAGGCCGTACCACTATCCCCATTTTACAGATGAGGAAACAACAGGCTCAAGAGTGAAGTCCCTTGCTTGCCTAGTATCTCAAAGCTAAGCTGCAAGCAAAGATGGGGCTCCAAGGTCTGTGTGACCTGAGCTCTTGGTTACCCAATACTTCAAAACTGTCACTTAGGAAAGAAGAGAATATTTTTAGAAACAGGAGAAAACCCAACAGCCACAGTGTTTGTCAAAGAGCTGAGGGGGCACCAGACCAGGTTCAGGGCCACTGCATAACTGCCAATGCCCTGCCCCAGCCCCAGGAGACACGCAGACTCCACTCCCCAGACAAGTGGCCCTGCTCTTAATAAATAAATAAAGTTCAGGCACAATTCTACACAAAGGCCCCAGAATTCAAACCACTGTCTTGTTTCTCAGACTTTTGCTTAAGAGCCCAGTACTGGGTGGACTGGGGAAATCCCTGATTTGGGTCAAAATAAATATGCCAGTTCTCGTCCAAAGCTTACCTGCCTTCCCTCCTCCCTAAGGTGTGCCTGGGGCTTTCTGTTGCAAGCATGTTAAGGAGCCAGCTCCCCACGAGAAGCCTGTGGGCTCTGCTATTCCACTGTAGCCTAGCAGGGAGCTGACAGGCCAGAGGGAGCACGGAGTTCCTACAATGGCTGTAGCCAGAGTTCCAGGCCAGGGAGGTGGGGAAGGAATGCCTCCTTTAGGATTTAACTCTTTAACTTCAGGGCATATTTATTCTGAACCCAAATGAGTGGAGGAAGAGGTAGGCAACAAAAGGAAGAGACTTTACCCCAAGTCATTGAGTTGGGGTAAGGGAGCTCCAGGATATTGACACCTCCACCCACCATCCCCAGAGACGGTGATATGATCCCTTTCATTAGCACAGCATGATGACTCAGGAGATCTGGGGGGTGCGGAAGGCCACGACAACCTGGGCAGTCTGTTGGCACACTCCCTACTCCTGCTGGGCCCTAGAAGATGGTCCACCTGACATCTCCATGGAGTCTGTAAAGTGCCATTAGCAAAACCACAGGAGTCAGGAGAAAGAACCAATAGCCCTGGAGAGACAGAGGGCTATGCTGTGAGCAGAGGGTGTCAAGGTAACAGATGACCCCAACTCCTCTGGCCCTGGGGCTGGCTCGCTGCATCCTGCCCCACCCTGCCCAGGAAGGAGTGCCCGCTGCTCTCCTGGCCCCCACTTCCACCGGCCACACCGGAAGCCCAGCCAGGGAGCCCCGCCCCCTTCTCAATTCCTTCTGTCCTGTGCCTCCCTGGCTCCTCCTCTGCTGCCGTGGGCTAGGTCATCCGGCCAGTACTGGTCCTCCATGTACTGTTCCATGTCTGTGCTGCTGTCAGGTTCTCTGTCCTCGGGGCAGGTCCAGAGGCTGCGGGCCTCCTGCTGTTCCCACTGCACCTCCACCAGCCGGTAGAGCTCCATGGCTGTCGTGGCATCTTCTACTGATGAGTGCCCGTGCTGGCCCACCTGCTGATGAGAGCCAACACATCACTGCCTGCAGGCCTGGTGAGAGGCCTGTTACCCCAAGAAGCAAGGCCAGTTTCCCAGGGCTCTTTGTGCAGGCCCAAGAATACGTATTCTCAGAATGGAGGTTCACAGAAAAGGGATGGAACCTCAACTGTACACCATAAGCCATGCAGCTTCTCCAAGCCTGTTTTCCTCAAATATAAGGCATGCTAAAAATCTCTTGCTTCAAAGGCTTGCAGACCAGATGAATAATAAATGTGAAGCCCAACAGGAGCAAGAGGTACTGGCTCCTCCTGATCTAAGACTCTATGTCTGGTAGTGGGAGATGGGAGACCATCCTTCAGGGATGCAAGAACCAAGAGTTAGGCAGGGGACAGAGCTGGAAGAGATCGGCCTAGGAGAATGTGTTCTAGGAGAATCGCAGTACACACTGGGGAAGAAGGATGATGGAGAGAAACACCTGCAGCTGCGTGTACAGGAAGGAGACCCATTTAGGCAAGGTCCCTGGACCTGGACTAGGGAAGAGAGAATGACAAGGAGGCTGGAGACACAGCCCAAAGCCTTGTCTGTGGCTCAGGTGGCATGGAGGCCAGGCGGGCCTCCCTCCCTTCCAGCCACTCTCCCACCACGCACCTGGATCTTCTTGTGCAGCAGCTGCAGGGCCAGGTCCTTTAGAGAAACCCGGGTCCGGGTGTGGAGGCCGGGCTCGCTGAGGAAATTTGGGACATAGGTGGTATCCCGGGTCTGGCTCCGAGGGTGGACATACTTGAGCGCCTGGAAGTCGTTGTGCAGCGCGTGCCCCACCACCACCTTGCCCTTCAGGAGCTTAAGGATCTGTGAGCAGAGAGAGGAGTCAGGGAGGTCCCCCCACACCCTGTCAGGCCGGCAGGAGACACGCCCCGAGAACCCCTGGCCAATAGGTGCATGGATCCCTGTGGAGGGAAGCAGCACAGAGTGGGGAGATCATGAGCTCTACAGTCAACCATGCTGCCCCCCGTCTGAACCCAGGCCCTTCTACTGTCTATACCCAGGGGCATACCTATGTCTTCTGCACTTGTCAAAGGGGAACACTGCCAGCAGCATTCCGTGGGGTGGCTCTGAGGACTAAACGAGGTCACGGATAGAAGGCTTCCTGTTACCAGATACAAGCAACTCTACTGCTGGCGCTGGCTCTCCTCTCAGCCTGGAAGACATCGCCAGGCCTCCCACTCCACCCAACTCTCCCCCACCCCACTGTAAGGTCTGTAAGTGCAGGGACCATGTTGGACTTCTTAGTGATGCTCCAAGGAAAGCATCACATTTATTCTTTTTTTTTAATGCCTATCTTTTTCCTGTAGTAGAAAGCATTACATTTACTGATTATTTACTTATCACAGGAGGTGATCAATAAAGACCAGCTGAGCGAAGTCAACAGAACCGTGCCTGTCACTGGTAGACACACCATAGCAGCAGCTCTTATGAGCATTAAGGGCCATAATCCCTGTCTTCAGGACTCTGCCCCCTTGCCCTGCTGTGTACCAACTCCTCCTCACCCTCTTAACCTGCTCTCTTGCTCAGCTCTGGCCGCCTGCACAATGTGTACCTCCCTTCCCTGCTGGGTGGCCCTCCTCACACACCAGGGAGGCCACGCCCAGGGCCATGGGCCAGCAACCCCCTCCAGCCCTCTTAGCTGGGCTTGGGCTCTCCTTATCACCAGCTGCCGGCCTCCATAGCCTACCTCGGCTGGCAACATATGGTTTATCCCTAACCCCAGCTTTCATGGCAGATGGATAAGATGCATTGAGACCTTATAGTAGGGGCATGCCACCATGCTGGTCACTCACCACACTGCCCCTCCCCCCAAGTCAGCCATGAAGTGGAAAGAGATGAAGCACACCCCACAGTGGCTCAGAGTCTGGGCAAACAAAAAGTGGTCCTGCTCTTGGGACCACCACCCACCAGGTCAATGGAAGGGACCAAGGAGCTGGAGGGTTCACCACACACCTCCCCTCTTGTTGCTACTCTTACTGATTGGCCTGCTTGATACATAAAATAACCTCCAATCATTTCAAAGGAATGCTCGGGCCACAATGTTATGTGAAAAAGTAGGACACGAGATAGTGTACACCAGTATTTCCCAACCTTGCCTAATCCCAAGAATAACCCAGAGGTGTTAAAAAGTGGTTCTGTTACAAGGCTTGTTTAGAAAATGCAGATTTGTCTCAATGCAATTGACGTATGACACATTTTGAGAACAATGCAAATTTCACCTTTGCTTATGCATAATTTCGTCCTTGAGAAACACTGAATGAACGCAGAAAACTGCATCCAGCTGAACTGAGCCAAGAGGGCATACACAATATGCACACAGCCCAAACATCTCCCAGCAACCCTGGTTCACCTGTGTGATGAGCCACACCCATCCACAGCTGGTGTCACACTTCCTGTCTGACTTCAAAGAACTCTCCTTCCACCACTTCACAGAAACTCAAGCTGCAACCTTTCTGACTCCTGTTTCCACAAACAAGCTTCAGGTCTTTTTCAAGGTAAAGTGCCATACTTATTGGTGTATTGTGCATTTCTTAACCATTTAAGATGTGTGGAAGAAAAAAAAAAAAGAAGAAACAAGATGTGTAAAACCGGACTATCCTTTTTATTAGGTTTCTATCTTATTTTTGGGGTGTCACTGATGGCCTTTTTAATACTGTTCCCTTCCTCCATTTCCCCTTAAGCCCTGTGGCTTTATGGTGCAAGTCTGCACAGTGTGATGATTTTTTGGAACATGGGTCAGAGCCCTCCCCAAGCCTAATGGATCAGGAACTCTACGGAACGAACCAGGGACAAGGATCCTAGATTGTTAAAAAGGCCTTAGGTGTTTCTAAGGTCAAGCATGTTTGGGAATTCCTGGTGCATCAGTGTGGTCCCAACCACTAACTAACTTTTTCTAAGCACTAAGAAACTAACATAAGGAAATATGCCAACACATCCATACCTGAACGTGATGCCACTGTGGGCTTTACAAATTTCACATCAAAGCGTACAACTTTTATAACAGAAAGCAAACGCTAAAATATAAGCTGTTTATCACCTTACAGTTGGTGTAGCCTTTCTACATTGTCCTGTGCAACAGGCCAGCAATCCTTATCTGGAGGCAGGGTCGGGATTTTATTTTTATTTCCCCTATTCTATGGAGAAGGAAGCTACTGTTTGGAGCAGTTAGGTGACTTTCCCAAAGTTTCTTGCCCCCAGTGAAGCAAAGTGAATCCAGGGTGGCTCTTTCCAGCCCACCACACTTCCCAAACAAGTCCCCAACCCTGTCCTTACCTCTTTCTGGGCCACCTGGAAGGGGATAGCCTTGCGCATGTGCTGCCGAGTGATGCCGCTCCAGCGAGTACGGTAGTCAACGATGGGCATCTCAGGCCTGATGTACTTGTCATAGAGGACATCGCCATGGTAGCTCACAATGGAACAGCGGGCCAGCTCGCTCACCCGCCCTCGGGGTCCCGTGCCCACCATCTCACAGTCGATAGCCACACACTTGCTGGGCAAGGGCCCTGAGGCTTTCCCGGGAGCAGGCCTTCTGCTGCATGGGACACCGCCAGATCCAGCCCTCAGACACTGCTTCCCACTGCTGGCAGCTTCAGTTGCTGTCGCTGCCCCGAAAGGGGTGGGCAGTGGGGAGGACCCTGGTTCTGGAGGCATGCTCAGCAGCCCCTGCTCCTGCAGCAAGGCCTTCCGGGCCATGAACCGCTGGTGCTGTCGGCTCCTTCTCTTGTGCCTCTTCCGAAGCACATCCTTGGCATTTGGGATGGCGAGGGAAGGGCACAGGCACTGAGCAGACTCAGGGGCCTCCCGGGGTACCATTCCAGTCAGCTCACTGCTTGGGGCAAGGGAAGCCTGGGGAGTAATCTTCCAATGGGGCAGCAGCCTGAAGAGAGAACGCACAGGCAGAGGAGCTGGGTAAGAGTGTGCCAGGCAGCCCACCCACCCTCCCTCCATGCAGTGATCCACGGTGGGGATGCCCGAGAGCCCTGCACTGTAGCTCGTGGCTCCCAGATTGAGTTGAGGACCCATTTCACTAATAAAAGCATTCATACTGTAAACACATGCAAATCACTGTTGTAAATACTACATGGAATCACTCAATCTGCTCAATGACCTGAACAAAGTATTATTATCTTCATTTTACAGGTAAGAAACTGAGGCACAGAGGTGAAGAAACTTGCCCAATTAGTAAAAGTCAAAGGCTGATAGGAACCCAGAATCCACACCCTCAACCTCAAACCATGGCTGAGTCCAATATTGTTAGCAGTGGACTTTCTTTCTGCTGTGATTTTTAGCTAAGAAGCATCAGACTTTGACAGAGGTATGGTTATAGGAAAATACAGGTTATAGAAACTGTATAGCCCTTTTTAAGAAATATTTGTTTGAAATGTGAAGGCACAGATCCTCAGCAGAACCTGGAGAAAAAATTTCATAGGAAGCCTGCAGTAACTGAATAGTTGTATTTTTTTGTAATATGTTAACCAACTGTAATTTATTTATTTATTTATTTTATTTATTTATTTTGAGATAAGGTCTCGCTCTGTCACCCAGGCTGAAGTGCATTGGCGTGATCACAGCTCACTGCAGGGCTCAAGTGATCCTCCCACCTCAGCCTCCTGGGTAGCTGGGACTACAGGTGCACACCACCACACCTGGCTAATTTTTTTTGTATTTTTAGTAGAGATGGGGTTTCATCATGTTGCCCTGCTGGTCTTAAACTGGGCTCAAGTGATCCTCCCACTTCGGCCTCCCAAAGTACTGGGATTATAGGTATGAGCCACCGTGTCCAGCCTTTAAATGTAATTTCTTTACACCTGACTTTGTAATTCATTAATCACCACCGCATCTAGAAACATTTAACAGTCCTGATCTGAAGTGCTTGCAGATTTCTGCAGTGCGCGCCCACCCAGGGGACTTCAAGCCCTCGTCACTGAATGCTAGGATAAGAGGTGCCCTCGCTCACTGCTGCTACAGGAAATGTCTGATGTTCATGTGAGTTTGCAAAACCCAGCATCTTCCCAACAGCTGAGGCCATAGCTTGGAAAGCCTATCTCATTTGTTATGCCAAGTCAGTCAGTACATTTTTAACAGATCAAACAAACTAGGGCTTTGAAGTCAGGCAGAGCAGGTTTAACTCGGCTTTTTTTTTTTTTTTTTTTGAGACGGAGTTTCGTTCTTGTTACCCAGGCTAGAGTGCAACAGAGTGATCTCAGCTCACTGCAACCTCCGCCTCCCGGCTTCAAGCGATTCTCCTGCCTCAGCCTCCTGTGTAGCTGGATTACAGGCATGCACCACCACGCCTGGCTAATTTTTGTATTTTTAATAGAGATGGCGTTTTGCCATGTTGGACAGGCTGCTCTCAAACTCCTGACCTCAGGTGATCCGCCTGCCTTGGCCTCCCAAAGTGCTGGGATTACAGGTGTGGGCCACCATGCTCGGCCTAACTCAGCTCTTTGTAAATTACCTAAACTGCTGAGTTTCAGTTTTCAGGCATGTAAAATGATCCTACCACCCCCTCTACTGTGTGAAGAGGAAATGACACAATGTATTCTGGGGTCTTCCTCTATTCTAAACAGTAGGGGCTCAATAACCACTGCTCCTTCTCCCAGAGAGGTTAGACTCTAGCCCGTGGTTGGTGACCGGCTTTTCTCAGGCCAGAGCAGCCTCCGCCTGGACTCACTGCCCTTTCCCAAGCCACAGGCCTTCCCCTGCCTCCCTTCCCACTCACAGCCCTCCTGCTCTTTCAGACTCAGCTATTGTTCTGCCACCACCCAGAAGCCCTTCTGGAAGAACCTCTGTCCCACTGGGTTGCACAGGCCAATGCCACACTGAGGCTCTCGGGTCTCCACTGTGCCAGGTGCTGGGCAGCTGCAAAGGTGGATCCTGGACTCCAAGAAGTTTAGTTTCATGGTGGAGACAGAAACCAAGCATAAAGTGTGCTACGGGCTGAAGCAGAGGTGCTAGGGAGGCAAAACAGGCTGGAGGACAATTCTCTGGAGGCTTCCTGGAAGAGGCTAAATCTGTGTGCATGTAAAACAGTAACCTTCCAGGTAGAAGGGAGAAGAATCAGTGGCCATGTTAGGGGCAAAGGCCTGAAAAAGGAGTAACCCAGGGTGGAGAAAGAGGGCCCACCAGCAGCCTGAAGTCACTGGGGAGTAGAGCATAAGGTGGGTCATGCTGGAGGCACTGCTCCTCACTCCTCTCTCATTTGGACCATTTCATCTTCTGCTTCCCACTCTGGTGGCCATTCCACAAGCCACCCCTACCCCAATCTGGTGTCCCCTGAATTGGTCTCTACTGGCCAAGTGAGTGAGGGAGCCCCAGAGGCACCTATGGAGGTCGCTGAAATATCCCACAGTAGCCCTGACTCAGGACACTAAGTCTAGCTAGGGAGCAAAGAAATTCATCCCTCTGTGCTGAGCTCTTACAGCACAATTTGAGAATTATTACACCCTTCAAAGTCCATCGGTACACACAGTCTACCTCAGAGCTGTAAGAAGACAGGTTAGAGCCTTGATTGTCTCTGTCCCTTCCCCAACAGCCAGCCTAGAAGCTGGCACGTGGCAGGTCCTCTTCAGAAGGGTGTAGACAGAGGTCTGGAGAAGATGAAAACCTGAGCAGTAGCAGCAGAGATTAAGAGAAACGGGAATGGGGTGGGAGGTGAGGTGAAATGCCAGGTTGGATGATGCCAGCATTTGCATAAAGACTCCCCACACTCTAGGGCAGGGCACCGCATTCTGACTTGACTCATCCAGACCTGACCCATCCTGACTCATCCACCCTGCTTGCTCATCCCATCCTTTCCAGGAGAAAAGGTCTCTCTTTTAAAAAGGTCTTAACTGTAACCAACTTCCTCATATTGACAGTCACATCTTAGAACTGACAAATTCAGAACCTTAATCTGCCTCAGCCCAGCAATGGGAGAAAAAGAAGCCCAATACCCACCCTGCTAATAACTAATTTGGGAAAGGGGGGTGGCGGATAGTCCCCTCCTTTCTCTGTGAGGGGCTGAGGCTAGGACTAAGGGGGGTGGCTTTCCTGATCCTACTGGCAAGGTTTTAAAGAAGCCAGAAATTAAGTCATCTGAGAAAAGGTCTCTGTGGCCTCCTATTTCAAGAGAGGAAAGCAGTCCTTTTCCAAACACCCTGACCTTGCTTGAGAGGAGAGAGAGAGAGAGACCTCCCCCTCATATTGTTCTATATTATTTTACACTCAGTACCTGTTTTAAGAAGAAACAAGGAAGCAAAACCAAAGGCAGGCAGCCCGGCGCCAGGCACCAGACCCAAAACCAGACCCAAAACCAGGCCTGGGCCTGCCTGACCTTAGCCTGATAGTTAAAATTCAACCCACGACCTAGCAACCGATGTTATCCATAGATTTCAGACATTGTATGGAAGGACAGTGTGAAATTTCTTGTTCTGTTCTGTTTCACTCTGACTACCGGTGCATGCAGCCCCTGTCACATACCCCCTAGATTGCTCAATCAATCACGGCTCTTTCATGTAAAATCTTTAGTGTTGTGGGCCCTTAGAAGGGACAGAAATTGTGCACTCAACAAGCTCGGATTTTGAGACGCTAGTCTGCCGATGCTTCCAGCTGATTAAAAGCCAATTCCTTCACTACCTCGGTGTCTGTGGGGTTTTGTCCGCGGCTCCTCCTGCTAACATGCTGACAGGTCAAAACCAACAGTCATCAAGGACACACCTCTTTGGGGGCCCAAATGTAGCCCAGTGAAGCTGGAGAGAAGTTCCGCTCAGATAAAACAACCCTTTCAACAAGGGCAAATACAAGCCTTTCTCTAGCCTGGACCCAGTGCTCTGGGGGTCAGACACTGGGCCTTCGGGCAGGGAGGGGGTTCTGGCCTAAAGAAAGGGTCCCAGCTGCAGAGTCAATGGAGCAAAGGCCCCAAAGGAACCACGAAGTCAGAATCCTCAGTGGCATGAGAGCCACCAACCTGCTGGCTGATCAGGAGGACAGAGGGCAGTTCTAGACCCTCCTCTGGCACTAAGTAGCTAGATGATCTGGGGCAAGTCACGTCTCTTCACCATCAACCGAGGGCTGTGAATTAGATAAGGGCTTCCCAAATGTAGTTAATTACCAGATGACATCTGACAAAAGGCTGATTTTCAGGCCCACTCCCACACCGTCCTAACTGCTATCTTGGGGAAAGGGGCCTGAGAATCTAGATTTTTAAAAAGCGCGCGCACGACCCCTACCCTCCAGCCACAATTCTGATAATCGCCCAAATCTGAGAAAACCTGGCTCGATAACGTCCCCTGTGCTGCTAAAAAGTCCACGGAACGACAACAACTAAAGTCGGCTATCCCGGCACGACCTCCCCGCCGGCTGGCGTTCTGCCAGGCGTGACGCGTGGGAAGCCTGATCTCATCGGGAAGGACTCGGGCGTTGGTCACTTGCTGGCCGCGGCGGCTGGGCCGAGTCCCAACGACCAGCGCCGCCCCCTCTGGCCCTGGACCCCCGAGCAGAGCGAGGGCTGGAGACAGGCGGCGCCTGGCCTGCTTTTCTGCCGGCCGGTAGGGCAGGGTCAGCCCAGCTCAGGCGTCCCTGCCGCAGGCCGGGGCGGACACAATGCGCGGGGACCTGCGACCCGGGACACGCGGCCTCAGCCCGCCCGACCCCGCCGCCCCGGCGCAGGGTCCTGGATCTCACCTGAAGCCCCGCGCGTCTCTTCCGGCCCGCACGTGGCGTCCGGAAAGCCGGCAGCTCCCACATGCCCGGGCAAGCCCGGCTCCGACTGCCCGCCTATTGGCTCGCTGGTCGGCAGCGCCCGCCCAAGGCCTCTTCTGATTGGTCGAGCCTGCCTGGCAGCGGGGAGGCTGGCGAAAGCAGAAGGGGAGGGACTCCTGAAGAGGGCGTAACTCGTGCTGCGAGCCGGCCATACTGGCGGGAAATTTTAAAGAGAAGGGAGGAGAGCCTGATCCCTTCTCGTTCCTGCCCGGTCCCATCAGTGTTCCCCGGCTCCAATCCACTCCTCTCCCTGGGTCGGGATGTGGGCTCCTGTAAGCCTGGTACCACCAAAGGCCGAATGACTTACTGAGTACACCCACATCTGCAGATTGGGAACATCGGCCCCTACCTCCTTGGGTGTTCTGGGATTCAAGGAAATAATATACGCAGTAGACACTAAATAAAGACTTTGAAAGTCAGATTTCCTCCGTCGGCGCTGCTTTTTCATTTATTCTTTTGCAACACTTGACTCCTAAGTATTAAGTTCCTACGTGGGCTTGGCAGTGGGATGCACAGAATAAACACATAAGCATCCTAAGTTGTTTATCTAACAGCAGGGAAACAGCAAGGTTAACAGAAAATTCAGTGCAACATGAGGCCGGGGCCCAGTGGCTCACGCCTGTAATCCCAGCACTTTGGGAGGCCAAGGCGGGTGGTCACCTGAGGTCAGGAGTTTGAGACCAGCCTGACCAACATGATGAAACCCCATCTCTGCCAAAAATACAAAAATTAGCCGGGCGTTGACGGGCGCCTGTAATCCTAACTACTCGGGAGGTTGAGGCAGGAGAATCGCTTGAGCCCAGAAGGCGGAGGTTGCAGTGAGCCGAGATAGCGCCATTGCACTCCAGCCTGGGCAACAAGAGCAAAACTCCGTCTCAAAAGAAAGAAAGAAAGAAAGAAAATTCAGTGTAACATGAGTAATAACAAGAACAATAATAAACAGTTCACATGTATTATGTAAGCACGAATGATGTGCCAGGCAAAATATTCAGTTAATTTGTACAATGACCTTACTATTATTTCAGTTTTACAGTTAAGGAAATTGACACTTAAATTAAGGAGAAACGCCTAGAGTCCAAAGATCCTTACCTAAGCAGTCTGACTTCTCTTAGTTCCCATTTTGCAAGCAGAAGTGGTATTGGAAAGGTACCTGTGATGAGAAATAGGCTAGGAGCTGTTTCTGATGGGAGTACAACTTAGAGGGAAGCAGGACAAGGGATGAGATCACAAGAGAGATCAATCCTTTTACCCAGGCCCCTGCAGGCTTTGGGGAGGCAGAGGGATTTAAGCCATAGATGGTTCACCAGTGAATCTGCATTTGAGAAAACTTGTTCTGGCTGCAGCATAGAGAGGAATGGATGAAGACTGGAGAGAGAGGAGTGGGGGAGTGGTTGTGGAAATTTGGAAGATCATGACGTCCAGAGTGGTGTGGAGGATAAAGAGCTCCCCACCTAAGTAGCACTTGAAATAACAGATTCAAATGCTACTTAGGAGGCAGTGCTGATCAGAGAGCACAGGGGAAGGGGTTATAGGACAGTGGTCATCAGGCATGGGGACTATGGGAGGTAAATCTGGGGCAAGGAGAGTTTTTTTTGTTTTTTGGTTTTTTTTGTTTTTGTTTTTGTTTTTGTTTGTTTTTTTGAGATGGAGTCTCACTCTGTCACCCAGGCTGGAATGCAGTGGCACAATCTCGGCTCACTGCAACATCTGCCTTCTGGGTTCAAGTGATTTTCCTGCCTCAGCCTCCGGAACAGCTGGGATTACAGGCACGCGCCACCATGCCCAGCTAATTTTTGTATTTTTAGTAGAGATGGGGGTTTCACCATGTTGGTCAGGCTGGTCTCGAACTCCTGACCTCGTGATCCACCCACCTCGACCTCCCAAAGTGCTGGGATTGCAGGCGTGAGCCCCCACACCCAGCCAAGGAGAATTTTAAGAGTCAATATCCAGATCCTCAGCTTCCATGGTGCTGGGGCTCAGAACATGCCTGGGGTCTTTGAGGTTCAGCTTCCCTCTCCTCCTGTGTAACCAGCTGTCTCCCGCTTTTCAAAGGCAATTCACACTGCACCTGTTCTAAATCTTGCTATGCTGCATTACCTTGGGAAATGAAAGTCTCCAGAAGAAACAACAGGGCAATTCTAAATAATGTATTAATTATTGTTGAGGACGGGGCAAGAAATCTTTCCACAAGTCAGGTGGTTTCTCATTCTTTGCTTTCACCAAGATTCAAGGAGGATCTAATCATGTTATTAGGTCATTAAAAACATTTTCTTGAGACCGAGGCTGGAGGACTGCTTGAGGCCAGGAGTTTGAGACCAGCCTGGGCAACATAGCAAGATCCTGTCTCTACAAAAATAAATAAATGTGGAGGTGTGTGCCTACAGTCCCAACTACTGGGGAGGCTGAAGTGGGAGGATCCCTTGAGTCCAGGAGTTAGAGGTTACAGTGAGCTATGATTGAGCCACTGCACTCCAGCCTTGGCGACAGAGCCAGACAGACCCTGTCTCAAATAAATAAATAAATAAATAAATAAATAAATAAATAAATATTTGAGTATAGATAGTTATCAGGAATTTAAAAGAAGTGAGAGAATTGCCAGACTAAAACCCTTCCCACTTCTCTATGGTTTTAATGTAAACAATGTTTATCAGGCTTACAACTATAAAATCAAAACAACAGACTCACCTCTGTCTCATTCTTACAAAAAGTGATATTCATCTCTGGACTCACAAATTTATGGAAAAGTAACTGGCTCAATCCATCTCCTTCAAAGACATATTTTCCATGACATTTTAATGAAGATTAATTAACTTTTATATTTAAAGATTCTCTCATATAATGATATGCTGTATTTATTTTAATCATACGTACTACTAATAATTACAACAGCATTTCAATCTAGAAGGAAAAAAAATTAACCCTTAGAACCTCATGGTCACAGAAAATTTTTTAGAGTTAACAAGTTCAAATTTATCTACATAATTGTATGACAGAAATGTACAATAGGGTGCTTCATAAAATATTACCGAGCATGAAAATATATTATGCTTGGATAAAACTCCACAGCAGAAGCTGAATGGGAAGAAAAAAAGAATATTGCATATTATGTCAAATAAAAAAACAGATCCAGATTTCATAAAGAGAGATTTTATTTAAAAGGATGATTTTGGGGAGGGGTGAGGGTGGTAAGACTCTCTAAACAGGGAGAACACTCAGGCCATAAATCTACAAACTCTCAAGGGGTAGGCAAAAGGGGATTTTCTTTCATAGGGAGGAGTAAACCAGTCTAGAAAGAGCCCAGTGTAGGCAAGTGGGATGAACGAGAGTGACAGGATGGGGCAGTAGATCACAGACTGCTTTATCCTGAGGCCAGCCTGTTCTCAAGGGGGCTGTTGCAGAGGGATTTCATGCTGGTTTAGGCTGAGGGTGGGCCAATATTCAGAGGCCTTGGGGAAGGACAAAAGCTTAACCAAAGTTTTGTTAATGAGCATTTTTTTCCAGCTGATCAATGGGCCAAGCAGTTCAGCTAATCACTTATGAGGCAAATGGGAACTGGGGCTGTCTGTATCCGGTCTAGTAAGGGTATGGTGGGGAATCGCCATAGAGGGGAATCCGTGAGTTTTATCTCAGTCATATGCGGAAGAGTATTTCTTTGCACTGAGCCATTTCCAGAGCCCGAGAGGATGGGGTTGAGGTGGAGTTTGGGGGTAAGGGGTTAATCATTGCTGTTCTCTAGAAGCACAGTGCTTAGGTAAAACTCAACATTGTCAGAAATAGTTTTTTCATGTACTTTAAAAATGAAGGCTGGGTGCTGTGGCTCACGCCTGTAATTCCAACACTTTTGAAGGCCAAGGCAGGTGAATCACCTGAGGTCTCAAGTTTGAGACCAGCCTGGCCAACATGGTGAAATCCTGTCTCTACTAAAAACACAAAAATTACCTAGGTATGGTGTGGGCACCTATAATCCCAGTTACTCAGGAGGCTGAGGCACGAGAATCTCCTGCACCCCGGAGATAGAGGTTGCAGTGAGCCAAGATTGCACCACTGCCGTCCAGCCTGGGCAACAGCGCAAGACTCTGTCTCAATAAATAAATAAATAAAGAAGCTAGGCAAGGTGGCACATGCCTGTAGTCCCAGCTACTTTGGAGGTTGAGACGGGAGGATCACTTGAGAAGGGCAGGAGTTTGAGGCCACAGTGCACTATGATTGTGCTACCCTCCAGCCTGGGCAACATAGTGAGACCCCACCTCTATAAAAAATAAATAAATGAAAATGAATAATGTTTGTATCAAATCATTATGATATTTAGACTCCATTGCATTCATTTAATGACATATTTTTAAGATGTCCATATTTACAGGTGCTCTGTAACTTAACAATGAGGCCATGTCCAGATAAACCCACTATAATTCACAGGTTGAAAATGCACCTAATACATCTAACCTACCAAACGTATATAGCTTAGCCTGACATACCTTAGATGTACTTACAACATTTACATTGGCCTACAGTTGGGCAAAATCATCTAACACAAATGTTATAATAAAGTACTGAATATGTCACATGATTTATTCATGACTGTACTGAAAATAAAGAACAGAATGATTGTATGGACACTTGAAGTAAGGTTTCTACTAAATGTGTATTGCTTTTGCACTATTGTAAAGTCAAAAAATGTTAAATTGAGCCATTGTAGGTCAGGGACCATCTATACTTACATTTATCATAAAAAAATTGCTAAGTAAAAAAACTTGATGTCCCAGGTATTCAGTAAGGGTGGTCTCACACTGGCATCTCGACTGTGGATGGTAGTACCCATACCCCTTCTTTCTTAGGGAAACCCCTAAACTCACCCTTCAACTTCTGCTAGCTGTGTGACTTTTGGCAAGGCTCTTGACCTCGCTGAACCAAGTCAGCCCTTCCCTTCTACCCAGAGGCTGCCTCTGGATTGAGTAAAAATATCTCCTCCTAGGCTGGGTGCGGTGGCTCATGCCTGTAATCCCAACACTTTGGGAAGCAGAGGCGGTGGATCACAAGGTCAGGAGTTCAAGACCACCCTGGCCAACATGGTGAAACTCCATCTCTACTAAAAATACAAAAATTAGACGGGCATGGTGACGCATGTCTGTAATCCCAGCTACTCGGAAGGCTGAGGCAGGAGAATCGTTTGAACCCGGGAGGCAGAGGTTCCAGTGAGCCGAGATGGTGCCGCTGCACTTCAGCCTGGGTGACAGAGCAAGACTCCATCTTAAAGGAAAAAAAAAAAACAAAAAACTCCTCCTTCCACAAAGACGAGGGTTCCTTTACAACAGAGCTTTTTTAGGCTGGGGCCTGGTGGGGAAAAACCCGTCATCCAAGCTCTGACCTCACAGACCCCATCATTTCCCCCTCCGCGTTTTCAATCTGAAAACACTTGAGACAGGACTTGACCTGTTTTGCATTTACAAATCATTATGCTACAGTCAGAGTGCCATTCTGCCTGCCCCATGTACTCATTTTGAGGACTTATTGGGGTACTGTGGGGATCCCCATGGTGCTGGGCCAAGTGTAGACTTGAAAGAGAGTGTTGATCTGCTCAATTTTTAGAGCAATTGTTCTCCACGTGTCGTCCTAGCCCAGCAGCGTGGGCATTTACCTGGGAATTTGTTGGACCTACTGAATCAGAAAATCAGGGTGTGGGGCCCAGAAAGTCAGGGGATGAGGCCCAAAAAGTCAAGGGGTAGGATTAAGAAAATTAGGGGGTGGGGCCCAGCATTTTAACAAGCTGATGAAATAGCTAATCCTGAGGCATGCTGAAGTTTAGGATCCATTGTGTTGGAGAGTATGAAGCTGACAACACTCCCAGTGCTAAATGTGAATAATGTACTTGTTTTATTCACACAGCTCCCTGCCTCTTAGCTCTCTTGATCCAGCAGCGGCTGGACTTTGGACCTACCAGGACACAGCCTGGCACCAAGACAATTAAGGTACCTTTGTACCCTCCCCCAACTCCTAAGAATGTCAGGGATTCTCAGGCCCAGGCTGAGTCTCACACGGCTAATTTATTAATGGAAAACTGGAGAGATTTGATCCAGGGGGGTTTTATTCTCTGCCGTTGCTTGCTCCATTCTAGAGTTCCCTCACATATAAAATTAATCCCTCATTCAGTGGTCCCCAGTCTTGACTCAACATGCTGAACTTTAAAAAACACAGACGAGGCCGGGCGCGGTGGCTCACGCCTGTAATCCCAGCACTTTGGGAGGCCGAGGTGGGCGGATCACGAGGTCAGGAGATCGAGACCATCTGGCTAGCACAGTGAAACCCTTTCTCTACTAAAAAAAAAAAAAAAAAAAAAAAAAAAAATTAGCCGGGCGTGGTGGCGGGCGCCTGTAGTCCCAGCTGCTCAGGAGGCTGAGGCGGTAGAATGGCATGAACCCAGGAGCCGAGATCGCGCCATTGCACTCCAGCCTGGGCGACAGAGCGAGACTCTGTCTCAAAAAAAAAAAAAACCTCAGACGCCTGGGTCACACCCCACCCCAAGATTCTGATTTAACTGGTCTGGGGTGGGGCCTGAACAGGAAGGTTTTTAAATCTACCCAGGTGTTAGTAATTTGTCGCTGAGACTGACAATTGCCGCTAAAGTGGAGTTACCTAAAGCTTCCAGCAGAGGACGCTGCCTCTCTGCTCATCCAGGGAAACGTGAGCAGGGAAACCTGACAGCTCCAGTTGCGATGGGTGGGGCTGGAAATCAGGCTGTTTCCTAAACCTGGTTGATGCAGTTAAGGCGAGGGGCCAGATGCCCTGACCCTTGGATCGCCGAGGTTTTTCTGTTGAGACTCCAAGAAAGTTACCTTAAAAAGTAGTAAGTTAGGGCCGGGCGCTGTGACTTACGCTGTATTTTCAGCATTTGGTGAAGCCAAGGTGGTAGGATCACCTGAGCCCAGGAGTTTAAGACCAGCCTAAGCAACACAGGGAGACTCTACAAAAAATACAATAATTAGCCAGGTGTGGTGGTGGGTGTCTGTCGTCTCAGCTGATCGGGAGGCTGAGGGAGGAGGATTGCTTGAGCCCGGGAGGTTGGGGCTGCATTGAGCCGAGATCACACCACTACACTCCAGCCTGGGTGACAAAGCCAGACCCCATTTCAATAAATAAATAAATAAATATAAATAAAAACAATAGTAAATTATCTATTTTGCTGAGTGACCAAGAGATAAGTCACAACCTCTGCAGGCCCTCATTTCAGCATTTTTAAAGTGGGGAGGGACTTGGTCTATATTCATTCTTTCGATATATATTTAGCCCCCTGGAATGGGCAAGATACTGATCTGGAAGAGGAATGATACATATTTAAATAGGATTAAATTTCTACATGACAGGGGAGACTAATAGAAAGATGGTGGTTTCCATTTTTTCCTATTTCAGGATCGCAGACTTGTGGGTGCACAAGGCTGGTGAAGAGGACAACCATGAAAAATATGAAAGAAAAGGCAGAAGAGACCAATATTGGGTGTTACTATGCTATTTTGTATTATGACACTTCACTTGCCTACTTATCGTAATAACCTAGCAAGGTAGATGTGATCAATTCTGTTTTACAGTTGAGGAATCTGAGACTCAGAGATGTTGAGTGACTGACCCAAAGTCACACAGCTCATAAGCAGTGGAGCCAGGATTGAAACTGGGACGTGTTTGACTTCAGAGCCAGGACTCCCCCACCACTTAACAAAGGCTCTGGTATCCATCCCTCAAATCAGGAATGCACCCCACTTCCCTCCCCAGATGCTTGTTTCACTGAGGCACAATCTCTCCCCGTTCCATCCCCAAACCAGCCCCAGAGGCTGAGGGCTGCCCTGGAGAGACTCAACTCCCCTCCTCTCCTGTTCTCCAGCTCTGCCCTTCCTGCCCAATCTGGGCTTCTCTCCCGCTGTGAAGGACAGACACCTGCTGAGTGACAGCAATTTGCAGACTTCTGAAGTGTAAATGAGATTTCTAATAGGACTGGCTTCCCACTGACTTCAGGCAGGGTTAGGAGTAAAAGGAAATTTAAAAGACTGAAGTGCAGAGGAAGAGAGCCAGTTTGGAGGAGAGGGAGCAGCAGAAGTAGAGGCAGCGACAGTCTCTGGGTAGAAGTGAAGGGCTGACTTGGTTCAGAGAGGTCAAGTGCCTTGCCAAAGGTCACACAGCTAGCAATCGGAAGAGGCAGAATGAGCTCAGCTAATGGTTGCATTTTTAGCATTCCCTAAATGAGTACAATCTCCAACCCCCAACTTTAGTTTGTAATATGCTTTAGTGTCCTCTGCTGTATGGATGGAGGAGGGTGGGAATATACTTAGGAATAGGGAGGGCATTTGGATTTGTTGCTTGAAAATTAATCTCCACTGAAAGTGTCATCACTGTAACTCGGTGCTCACCTTAGGGCAAGGTACCCCCCAGGCAAAGGAATCCCAGGCAGAAAGGCTGGGAGGCCAGGCAAGGTGGCTGATGCCTATAATCCCAGCACTTTGGGAGGCCGAGGTGGGCAGATCATCTGAGGTCGCGAGTTCGAGACCAGCCTGACCAACATAGCAAACCCCTCTCTCTACTAAAAATACAAAAAATTAGCTGGGTTGGTGGCATTCACCTGTAATCCCAGCTAGTCGGGAGGCTGAGGCACAAGAATCACTTGAACCCAGGAGGTGGAGGTTGCAGTGGGTCAGGACTGCACCACTGCACTCCTGCCTGGGACAGAGTGAGACTCTGTCTCAAAAAAAAAAAAAAGGCTGGGAAATGCTTTTTCTAATCACTAATTCTAATTGTATTCCTGCCACAGTGGGGGATGGCCCCCAAGCACTGGGCTTTTTTCCCTTGGCCACACCTCTGGATGTAGCAGCACAGAGGCAGGTATTTGGGACCAAGAATTTCCATACACACAAGTCCACTCCCCCAGCTGTGGAGCAGGCACCAGACAAGCTCCGAGCTCAGGTGTGTCCCCCTTGCTGCCAGGTACACCGAACATCCGGGAACCTCGGTCTCCAGTGCATACCTCTTGGTGCCCGCCTACACTGTGGCTGTTGGGCCACAGACAACGAGGCTCTGAGCCCCGGGGTGTGGGGTCACAAGGTGCCTCCATTATAGGTGCCCCAAAGTGATTGTTGGGGGAATTAGTAATTAAGGAGGGTTTCTCTCTCCCTGCCCTTCAGGCAGTGGTATGGAAACAGTCCACTGCTCCCTGAAAACAGAGACCCTGCCCCACTTCCCCGCTCGCACCATAGTTTGTCCACGTTTCTGGAAGAGTCTGCCAATGGGTGTTCAGGGTGGTAACCTGAGATGTTTTCTAGGAAACACAAAAGATACAAAAAAGAACACGTGGAAGGATAGCCAAAAAGGGGGGCTGCCCCCATTTCCTGCACCCCGCTGCGATGGCTGGCACCATTAGGCAGACTGGGATTTGTTGTTGAGCGCAGTAAGACAACAACAAAATCACTAGTCTTCCAGACGGGGCCAGCCGGTCCACTCTGTATCCAGGCCAGTTCTGCAAGGCATTCGAGGACCACCCCCCCTCCCCTCGCCACCAGGTCGGCGGTCTGGATGCTCCTTCAGGCTAGGCGTTGTCTCTGCTCCTATTACCAAGTTCATCTATGAACACCTCTCCTCACCTCAGAATTCCCTGGAGAAATTTTTTTTTCTTACTTTCCCCTTTTTTCTGGAGTGTTCTACTTTCTATAATGGACATAGTTGCTTTGTTTTGTTTTGTTGAGACAGAGTCTTGCTCTGTCACCCAGGCTGTAGTGCCTGTGGTGCAATCATGGCTCACTCCAGCTTCGACCTTCCAGACTCAAGTGTTCAAGTGATTCTTCCAACTCAGCCTCCCTAGTACCTGGGACTACAGCTAATATTTTTTTTTTTTTTTTTTTTTTTTGTAGTAGAGACAAGGTCTCACTATATTGCCCAGGCTGGTCTTGAACTCCTGGGCTCAAGTGATCCTCCTGCCTCAGCATCTCAAAGTGCTGGGATTATAGACGTGAGCCACTGCACCCAATTTGAGCATACTTCCTTTACAAACAGGGGAATTATTTTTAAAGGGAAGCAGGCAAGTGGTTCATTTCTCTCTTTTCTTTACTAATCATAAAGCACTGAACCACCATGGAGAAGGGAAAGTAGAGCTTGGAAATGGTGACCCCTCTCTACTGGTGCCTCCCCTTTCTGGAAGCCTATGGGCATGGCCCATGGTGAAAATTCTTCCAGTGGTTACTGAGCCCTGGAAGCACAGCTTCAGAATGAAGTCAGAGTGGTGGTGCTGGGGTAAGCAGAACAGGAAGAGAGGAAAAAGGGAAATGGTTGTGGACAGGAGGCTGGTGGAATCCTGGCGCGGTCATCCCCTACCTGCAGGCACAACGCTGGGCTCCCTGGTTAATTTCCCTTGCAGTGTGGCACTGGTGGAGGAGAGGCAAAACCCCTGCTGCCTGGGCCAGCCTCCAATTGTGCTGGCAGGGCACATCCGCTCCTTAATTAGCAAAAGCCACAATATCCTGGTGGCTCAGAGAGCACGGCCCTAATTGTATTTCTGCAGCAACTGAAGGATAATTACCCTTCCCTATTGGTGCTGCTTGTAATTCTTTCTCTTTTTAATTGTGAGTGCTTCCTCTTTAGCCCACCCTTCCATCCTTGGGTTTATTCTCTCTATCCAGAATGGGGAGGGGGCTTGCCTGGGGATGGAGATGCTCAGGAGCAGGGGGAGTCGGGGGAGACATGGAGAAGACTGGCAGTACCCAGCTCTGAGTCCCAGCCCCTTCCAGCTGTCAGCCTGAGACAGGGCACAGCTCTGCCACGGGTCTGAGAAAAACCAAGAAGTTCTTTTGTGGAAGATGTAAGGGAGAGGTGTCCCTCCCCCAGAGGCTGTTTATGACCCTCTTCAGTCCACTCCCCACCCCCCACCGCCGCCCAGTGAGGTGCTGGCTCTGAAATTCCCAGCTGCAGAAAACTGAGACCTCCTTTCCCCATCCTTTAATCTATCAAGAAACAGAGATGGATGTGTGGTCTTTAATTTCTTTTACAATAATAAAAAAAATAGCCCCATGTCTCTTTGCCACTGTTGAGAGAGTGTTAGTCCTTCATCCTTGGATTGTTTTAGAGACAAGGACCTGAGTGTACCATTAGAGAACAATGCTAACTAAGGTAACCCCTTGGTTAATAGGAGAGCTTAGCACCCTAGGTATTCCTAGGAAAAACAGGCCTTTCTTAGGGAGCCGGCAAATAAACTTCAAGAAGTAATAGACAAGCTAAAATGCACCACAAAGAGAGTTTGAAGAGAACCATAGCATCGCTCTGGATGTCACCTTGCAGGACTGACTGATCTAGATTACATGAGCAACCCCGGCTCTAAAGCCACCACCCAAACCACTGCCCTGCTAGAAGCTCACTATGAGAGCAGGGACCCTCAACTCATTATTCTTCCCAGTGCCTCGCATGCAGCCTGGCCCGTGATAAATGAAACTGGTTGGCAAAGAAGCAGAGTTCAGAGACAGAGTAGGATTGTGAGGTGTGAACAGGGTAAATCCATTTTCATTGGCTTTTTCCTTACAGATCCAATGAAGATGAACTTGAACTGATTGTAGCTCTAGTTTTCAAAATTCTTTAATTCTGGGCTCTATCTGAATTGGGAGAAGATGCAAGCAATGAAAGTGGCTGCTATAGTCTCAAAGAAATATATTTTGAAAAAATGACCTGCCCTTGAGCCCACCAACTTCCACTCCCCACTTCTAATTTCTTTCCTCTGGATTTAGAACTGTTCCCTTAGCAACGCTTGTTTCCATGGTTTCCTCCATGACAATGATCCCAAGCCCCTCCTCTCTTTTACCTCATGACAGCAATGGATGATGGGGATCCTCAATGTGGCCACTCCATGTTACCATGGTAACAATTAACTGAGCCTTAATTTATCTTTTGTGAAGAGGGCTAGGGAATATGAAGCTTTTGATTTGGAGGGGGAGGGTCCAGGTCTAGAGCTACCATTCTCATAAAGAAGAAGATAAGCTATTTGTCTTAATACTAGCCAGTAGGATTTAGTTCAAACATTTGTTCACCCCTCCTTTAAGCACAACTGAGTTCGAGGGAATTAGAGGGGTACAAGACATAGCTCCTAATATTGAAGGGCTTATAGTCTAGCACTAGGGCTCATGGTACTGCTGAACTCTGGCACAGATGGGGCCAATAAAGAATATGGCTCTTGATAGCACCGTGATGATCAGGCATCTATTCACTCCCAGTATCCTCTCCTGCCAAGAACCAAAAAAAGACTGACTGAAGTGGTCTGTACTCACATTAAGGCTTCTTCCAGGCTGTTATCAGAGAGTTTCTGTCCTGAAAGGGAAAGAACTTTGACTTCCCCTCTTTTTAGGGAAGTGGCGACCAATGCCAGCATCCCTGAGTAGGACTATTTGGTGCAGGAAAAAAGAGAAAAATAAACAGACCTGCCCATTGCCAATACAACAAAGGACTGCGATAATCCCCAGTTCCAGGATCACCACCACCTACCTGCAGCAAGTCTTCCTGGGAAGCGATGAGTCAGCTCTTACACTGAATTAGAGAGTCATTGTCTCCATCCATTCAGCTTTTCTATTTGTCGCTGAAAATTCAGGCCGAAAGCGCAGCTCTGAAGAATAAAAGTGGAAAAACAGACAAATAAAAATCAAAGTGGAGAGGACACCAAACACCAAACACAAAACACCAAAGCTGAGAGCTGAGCAGAGTGAATCCAAAAGCTGAGATATCCATTCTGCGTCACACGCAATGCAGCTCTTCCAACTTCTAGCTTTCCATCTTCATCTCCAAAAGTTTTCACCAAATCTCTAACAATGAGGACCAATTATCTACTTTTAGGGGAAATCACGAAATTCTCTGGACCCTCAGTGTGCTGGTAACAATAACCTGCACTGACTTGGAAAGATGATCGCAGTATCTCCTAAAATGAAGGGGAAAAAAAGCCATAGGACAATGTATAAGGCAGCTATGTTGAAGTAAGCTACGAATAGATAGGTAAAAAAAGTCATCCTTGCAAGTCAGTGCAATCTGGATTAGCCAAAGTCAATTCCAGATCCTGAGTCCAGGACTCTGAGTTCTATCCTTTGCTACTGGGTGGAACTAAGGCAGATTCAATCCTTCTGTGTACCCTGCTCACTCAGCTAGTCAGAAAAGGATAAATGGCATCCTCTTATTGGTTGACAAGGCAATACACACCAACCAATGAAAGAATGCTTCTTCCTTTCCAGCCAATAAGAGCTCAGTTATCTTCTTGAAAGGAAAGTAGACCCTTTGTCCATAAAGAAAATAAGCAGAAAGTGAATAATAATTAAAAAAAAAACAACTGTTGCTATGGAACGTTATTGATGTGATCAATGATAGCTGCCCCAGAGAATTCATAAAGGAAAGCACTTCTTTGGGAAGAAAAGTATAAAAAGCAGACCAGCTGTCTGGTCTGGTCTAAAGGGAAGTTTCTATAGTAACATGTGAGAGAAAAGCATTTTAAAGGCATTTTAATGTAAATATCCCCAAAACTATCAAGTCAGTTCACCGAGTGAATTTTTGACCTTTTAAACTTATGCTGAAATTATAATGATTAAAAAAATTTATATTAATAATAAATGAAGGAAATGGAGAGAAAAGAGCAGAACAAGAGGAGAAAAGAAAAGACATGTGTGTTTACTGGTTCAGGGCATCACAGATAAAGATATCATAGTTACTGCCTGAAAAGGAAATGTTCTCCATCCCCGTGCTGTCAAGTAATATCTCAGTTTAAGACAAAGTTCTTTTTGTTGTTGTTGTTGTTGTTTTTTGGGAAAGAGAAAGTTCATGGCTCTTAGACATATTTGAGATGAAATAATGCACAGAGCACAGGCTGTTCTGGTAACTTGCTAGCAGTTTCCTCTCAAATCATTCCAAGAATGTTACAGCTGCCTTTGGAAAATTTTGAATAAAATAATTTCCTACCCAGATGTTTCAAATGAACATAGGCAGGGCAAGGCTGACAGGTGAAAGTGGAGTCAATGTTTGTCAATCAAGGGAAACAGAAAAACTCAGAGGGTTAGAAGCTTTAGGTGCTGTATTTGCTAATTATGAAGGCAATGCTGGGGAGGAAGAAGAGAGGAAAATCTTGAGGAGTCAAATGAGAGTGATGCTAGTGTCCATTTGCTAAGGGAGACACGTTTCCCTCTACCTGTGCTTTCTATGTGGTCTATGGGGCAAGGTGAGAAGTGGGGTAATCCAGAATTCAGCCCCCTCTCCCCTGAGGGGAGTGGTTTAGTTGGGGAGGGATGACTATCAAACCAGGGAGAAAGCTTCTCTGTACAGTAGACACCCTTGGACAATTCCCTTGTCTCCCTCTTGTTCATCCATGAAGAGCAATTTTTTTTTTCTCATTTTAAGGGGGAAAAAGAGAGGGTGGGGATAGGAACTCAGCTCCTCCAGTATAAAGGACTAAATGAAAAATATAAAAGCCCAAATTGTAAATCCTGGAGAAATGAAGCCAGTGGGGTGGAGGGGGGAGGGGATGACTGTAGTGGTGGAAAGGTAAGTTGGTTTACTATGCGCCTTGACTTAAAAGAAAAACAAACAAACAAACAAAAAACAAACATCTTCCAGGATTTCCCCAGACGGAGCCTTACGTGGGATCGATGTGCCTCTCACCTAGCCCAGACAAGGCAGGGGCTCCCCAGGAGATACTTTAAATAATCAAGGTGCTTACGGATTATCAGTGGCCAAAGCCCCTCCACCCACCGTAACCAAGGCAACAGGAGGCAGGTGCTGCGACTGGTTGCCTGGTAACCATGCTAGTGCCCAAGTCAGGTCCGTTCTCTTCCTTCTCCACCTCCGTTAGCCCTTTTGTGATAGCGTCTCTCCCTCCGCGGTCTTTCCCCTTCTTGGCCAAACAATCATCTTTGCTCCTCATACAAAGGTCACTTTGGGCTCCTTTGGGTAAAAAAACGCGTACCTTGATGTTCTTTTTGGACAGATTTCATCCACGCTGGAGTGTTGAGACCTAGATAAAATGTGCTTCTTACCTCGGTTTCATTATCTTCTCCCTCCACCTCACTCTTTCCCTTCCACTCACTCCTATTAAGGCATACAGAGAGCGCGGGGAGGAAGGAAGGAAGGGAAAAAGGAAGGGGGAGAGAGCGAGAGGGAGCGCGCGGGAGCGCAGGATTGAAATGTGGCGATTTTTCACGGAACACCAGAGCCCGGGGCTCGCAGTAGATCCTCTGTCCCGCTTGCCCCTTTGCTCACCGCCTGCAATCGTGCCTCTGCTCCTCGCACCATTGCCTGCATTTGGCGCCAAGTTTTTCCACTGGTCTTGGCCAGGGCGAGAGAGAATGCTCTTCTAGAATTCCACACCTAAATCCCTGGAGAAATGAGGAAGATGAGTCCCGCTTTCTTCCGCGAACCTGTGTCACCTCCTGACCTCCTCCGCATGGGGTCTGAGGGGCCGCGAGCGCAAGTGGCGTGGGCTGGGAGGCCGAGCCGTGCGCAGGCACCGACCATGGGCACCCTAGGGCCGGGACACTGTCCAGCCTCTGGTGCTGAAGCTGGAGGCTCGGATTCTCTCGGGGAGGGGCTCCAGGGACCTTTAGCAGCCTGATTCTGAGCCGACTCCAAGCGAAGGAGAGGCGCTTGGTCCGCCGAGCGGAAAGGCTACACTGGGAAGTTACGGCATTAGACGCTCTCTTTCAGCAGATAGGGCTCCCCCAGGGCGCAATCCCCGGCGCCTCTGATTCCCCTCCCTGGAGTTATTTGCTGCAATTGCGGTGGGTAGGAAGAAAGGCCCTTTGCACTGGGGCGATTACCCAGTGGTCTCCTGGTACTTTTCACATTTTTTCCTGCTGCTCTGGGCTCTCTGGGTGCTGGCCGGCAGAGTCCCCCGACTCCTGGCGCTCAGATCTGGTGGCAGGCAAAGCAAGAGGAGAGGCTTGGAACGCGGAACCCAGCTGCTCTTCTGCATGCAACAAGTCAGCTGCATCTAGAATCAGGGGCGAGAAGCGCGGGAGGAGCGGCGGCAGCGGGCTTGGGGCGGCTGGGTTGCGAGATCCGGCTCCCACGAGGCTGCGGGGCCGTCTTTCTCCTACTGGGCGCGGGACCGCGCGAAACAAACTGCAAGCCGGGTTTCCGCGTCGCCCCGGGCGGGTACTGGAACGAGACGCCCCCACACCTCTAGCCCGCCCAGCATCCCCTAGGAACGCTCACCTGCTGGGCTCCGAAGTCGCCTTCCTTCCTCTTCATTTCGGCAAGGCACATTTGGCGGGTGCCAAGCCTGGCGGCTGGCTTCCCCGGCCCTCCAGAGCAGCCTCAGGCTTAGCTTCCCGAATATCAGCTCCAGTCGGCTGCTTCTCCAGTCCCGAGCCCTTGACCTGGAGGCGGGGACTGGACGGGGGACCTCGGCTGGGATTTTTACCTGGCATGAGTCGCCGCGGCTAGGGAGGAAGACCACTTGCTCTCCGTTTCTTTCTGGAAGAAAGACCCTCACCACCCAGCTGCCGGCACTTTGCTTCTCCCCAGGAGCCGCAGTGCAAGCAGAAGCGCAGTGCGGGGGAGGGGGTGGGGTTTGAGGAAGCTGTTTGTGAAGTGCCCCTTGAATACTTGCCTCTCTGAGGTCATCAGTCCTGTCCGGGTCCGTAGTCCTGGCATGGTCCGCCCGGTGCAAACACAGTCGCCGCGGCTGCCGGGCGAGGGGAGAACAGCTGCTTTAAAGCCGAGACCAACCCACGGGTGGCCTGTCAGGGCCACGGATGTTCATGACGTCATCCTGAAGGCGAGCGGAGAAAGCGAGTGGAGAGGGGGGAGCCGCGCTTCACATCAAATGTCCCCTGTGGCCATGGCAACAGCTTTGGGGGAGGGGGTGCCTGTCCGCGGGCCAGCAGCGGGCAGCCTGCTACTCCTGCCGGGGTCCAGCGCTCCTGTGGGTAGAGTCCAGCATTAGTGCTGAATCCAGTTGTGCCCTGACCAGAAGAGACACCAGAGCAAGTCCCGTCCCCTGCCCGGGCTGGTCATAGCGGGTGGGTGGCTGCCTGGTCCCAGAGAAGAGGCTGGGGGAGACTGCAGGCGCCTGAAGAGCAATTAGCAGAAATTTTCTTTTTCACAGGGCCATTTTCCTATTCTTCCACCACACTACCTGGGCAGGTCAGACCCGGTTCACCTGTCCGCTCACAGACGTGTTCTCACTCACTCTTGACCGACGCATGCTGGAGCAGAGCACACCCAGGCAGCGCCCACCAGGACCCACCCACCTGCCCGGGTCCTTGCCTGCATACAGGACAAACTGCGGCTTCAAAGCAGCCGTGAGAGCTTCAGAAAATGACAAACCCACTACCGATCCAGTGCGCATCTAGGGGGCGCAAACTGGTGACCAACGAACCAGAGGGGACACAAACATGTTTGTGAGGCTCCCACAGTATTTTAAAAATTTGAAGTACTTGTCAAAAAGATTGGAAGAGTTCACAGAGAAATCTGGGTTTTCCATCTCTCTCTCCCTCTCTCTAAAACAATATCCTAGTCATGGCCTTTCCATGTCTCTTGAATAGGGGCTGGCGTTCTGCATGCAGGGAGAAGCCCTGACCAGTGTACATAGGGCTGGGGTCGAAGCAAAAGTAGGCCCTCTTCCCCTTTTTGTCAATATCACCAAGCCCATTTATCATCAATCTTATCCTTTTACATTTTTTTCCTATAGTAAAGAGGAAAGTGTGGCCAAGAGCAGTGGCTCACGCCTGTAATCTGGGCACTTTGATAGGTGGAGGTGGGATGATCACTTGAGCCCAGGAATTCAAGACCAACCTAGGCAACACAGTGAGACCCCGTTTCAAAAAAAAAAAAAAGAAAAGGAGGAAAGCAAAATTGTTTTTTGTCTCCGGCTGGTTCCCTGCAGGCCCAACCCTGGACGGACAAAAAAATATCTGTGCTGCCCACATCAGCCAACACAGGCAGCAGGATATTTCCTCCTAGTCAGACTGGTGAGTTTTTGTTTTTTTGTTTTTTATTTTTCATTTTCATATTTCAAATTATGCAGGTATTTGAGAAACGTTTTAAAAAATCATATTTTTCATTTATCACTCAGGTATTTGATCACATGGAACTTTCTTTACATTTTTAAATGTAAGGAATAATATCTTATTCATAAATACATGGAAAAATAGAAGAAGAAAACATTTTAATTACTCTCAGACTCACCCATTATTATGTAAACATAACACTGTTTTGCATTTTCTGGTTGGCAGTCTGAATACAGCTGTAAAATACATTCTTGTGAATGCAACGAGCCAACCAACATACAAGTAAAAAGCACCACTAACAGGGACATATAGTTGTGTCTTATGCATACTCTCTCACACAGTCACATTTACCAGTTCATTCATTAAATGTGCATTTTGAATATTGTACATGCAACAATATGGAAGGGGGGTTATCTTTTTTTTTTTTTTTTTTTTTGAGACGAAGTCTTGCTCTGTCGCCCAGGCTGGAGTGCAGTGGTGCGATCTCGGCTCACTGCAAGCTCCGCCTCCCCGGTTCACCGGATTCTTCTGCCTCAGCCTTCCGGGTAGCTGGGACTACAGGCGCCCGCCACCACGCCCGGCTAATTTTTTGTATTTTTAGCATAGATAGAGTTTCACTGTGTTAGTCAGGATGGTCTCGATCTCCTGACTTCGTGATCCGCCCGCCTCGGCCTCCCAAAATTGCTGGGATTGCAGGCATGAGCCACTGCACACGGCCAGAAGTGGGGTATCTTCTTTTTCCATTAGCAGTAGACGTCCCCCTAAGGAAAAACAGGTTCTTATTTATATGCACTTGCTCTCTTAGCCAAGTGTCTGAAAAATTTTGGTTGAAAGCCAAGGTAACTTTGTACTAGATCAACTCCAAAACTTGGCCAACATGGATTGTTTTTAGCCTATTCAGAAAAATTAGGGCAGAGAAAAGATTCTGCATTTATCTCTTGGTGAAAATCTGTTTGGTCTTTGGCCTGATTGGCTCCTTAACACAGGACATTTTTCTTGCAACCGTTCCATTTGTGAATCTTAGAGCTCTAGGCCCTAGAGGGAGTGTAAGTAATACTATTAATGCTCCATTCACTATCTTTATAAAGCACTTTTAATTTTTCACTGAGTATTTTACATGATGTATCTCGCTTGATTCTAGAAGCTGACCATTTTATAGACAAAGAAGCAGAGCTCAGACTGTTTAATTCACCTTGAGTTCCCAGTGCTCCTTCTGCTGGAAAGACCCACTGTCTCCCTCATATGAGTCATCAAAATTATTTGGTAAATGGTTGCAGTGAGTCAAGATGGCGCCATTGTACTCCGGCCTGGGCAACAAGAGGGAAACTCTGTCTCAAATAAATAAATAAAATAATATTCAATACAGAAAATGCTAGATACATAAAGGTGTCCGTTGTCACATTGTTTAATATTTTTTAAAATGGAAGCAACATAATATCCAACAATAGGAGACTGGCACATCATCTGTTGAATGGATAGAATATTCTACCAACTCTAAAATTAATGTTTATGCTGAAACATGAGCCAAGAAAATACTCATAATGTTAAGGAAGGAAATTAGCAGAACATAGAACTGTCTTTACAGATATCATTAAAGTAAGGGCTTTAGAAAGCATACATATAGAAAAAATAGAACAGAAGTACATCAAAGTATGATAAAGTTTCTGTTAAAGAGATCACAGGTGGCTTTTAAATGTTTTCTTTTTATCATGTTTTCCAAATTTTCTGAAACATGATTAGGTAGTTTCTATAATTAAAATATAGTATGATACAAATATGGGAGTAGATGGTATTTATTAGGCATTTATTCCTTATCTGGCACTGTTCCAGATGGGCATAATCAGAGCAGGTGTGGAGCCTGGGTCTCAGACCTGTGCAGGTTGCTGCAGATCTTGCCTGGGGTATTAGGTGACCACGAGAGAGTTTGACGTTATCTGCAAAGAGCTGATAAGTGGCATTTGGTTTTTACTCAACTCAGATACATCATCAGTCCAGCTGCCCTTGTCCTCCTCCTCAATAAGCTTGCTTCTGTTCTTGGTATCTACTTTCTGGCCCCTTCCTTCCACACCTCAAATAATAATGAAAACAATAATACTATTTCTTTTACGTTTTTAATAGTACTTCACATTTTTCAATGCTCTCCAACACAATGTTTTACATAACTTTATAGCAACTACTACCAAAAACCCCACTTAAATTTAATTATCACAACTCTGTGAGATAGGTGTTATTTTCTCCAGGTTTGTTTATTCTGTAGGTGCTGTGCCAGAAGCCACACAGCTGATAAGTGGTGGATCCATCTTGAATTTGACTTCCAGACACTCCCTTTTCATAGGACAGTGGGAGTTTAATCATGGATAACAATTCTTCTTCGGATTATAACTTAATTGGAGGACAGATTGGCAGCTCAGTTGACCTTACTGCCATCACCATTAGCCAAATAAAGATAAACCTGGATACTGCCAGTTTCGTCAATATTCTCATGCATTCATTTCTTGGAATTGACAAACCATGGACCAGAGGTCAAAAGATTCTGTGAGGGTCAGGCATCTTGGAGACATTAGTGAGTTTCTAGATGGGTTGACATTTTAGAATGAAATTTTCTGGAAAGGAGATTGGATTACAGGTGCTAAAAGACTTGCTTGCTATGGATGGCTAAGGAGGCATCTGTCTTGTGCCAACAACCACACACCTCAAATGTGGAATTAGAGAACAGTGTAGTGAATGAAGTCATCACACTCACTTCCCACACATGTCGGGCATTCTAAGAAACTTTGGATCTCTTGTCTTTCATCCCAATTGTGTAGCAAATATTTCTAAACCTTTGCCAGATTACCAAGAGAGCTTTAAAATTTAATTTCAAGGACTAACCAAGCACCTGATGGATTTTGTTACATCTGAAGACCAGAGAAGGCTGTTCTTTAAAAAGAAAACATAATTTTGGCAATAGTGAATATACAGTGACACCAGTTCAGAAAGAAGTTCTTTTAGAATTTTGACTCTACTTACCTCTAGGAAATTAAAATTCAATAATAGAGAATTATAAATATCTTTGGTTCTTGGTTCCTGGGATACTTTTAACGGCCAAAGCAACCCGGGCAATTCTAAAAGTGACACAGAGCTATTCTTTTTTTTTTTTTTTGAGATGGAGTCTAGCCCTGTCGCCCAGGCTGGAGTGCAGTGGTGCGATCTCGGCTCACTGCCAGCTCCGCCTCCCAGGTTCATGCCATTCTCCTGCCTCAGCCTCCCGAATAGCTGGGACTACAGGTGCCCATCACCACGCCCGGCTAATTTTTTTTGTATTTTTAGTAAAGAAGGGATTTCACCGTGTTAGCCAGGATGGTCTTGATCTCCTGACCTCATGATCCGCCAGCCTTGGCCTCCCAAAGTGCTGGGATTACAGGCGTGAGCCACCGCCTCCGGCCAAGCTATTCTTAAATAATATAATCATCTTAAGAAATGATAAATTCATAATTTGCTCCAACTGTGAAAAACTGTGCACATTAGGTGATCAGGAGATATTTTAAAGTCTCTCTTAAAATTTTCTATTGAAAGTAGAGAATTCCCCTTCTAAGTGATCAGGAGATTTTTTTTCTGGGGTGGGATGGGGGGAGGGTCTCGCTACATTGCCCAGGCTGGAGTGCAGTGGCTATTCACAGGTTTGATCATAGTGTACTACAGTCCAGAACTCCTGGGCTCAAGTGATCCTTCTGCCTGAGCCTCCCAAGTAGCTGTGATTACAGGCACATACCACTGTGCTTGGCACCTGATAAGGAGATTCTTTTTTTTTTTTTTTTTCCCTGAGACAGGGTCTCACTCTGTCACCCAGGCTGGAATGCAGTGGAACAATCATTGCCCACTGCAGTTTCAACCCCCAGGGCTCAAGTTATCCTCCCACCTCAGCCTCCAGCATAGCTGGGACCACAGGCATGTGCCTCTATGCCTGGCTCATTTTAAATTTTTTTGCAGAGAGGAAGGGGCAGTCTCCCTATGTTGTCTAGGCTGGTCTTGAACTCTTGAGCTCAAGTGACCCTCCTGCCTCAACCTTCCAAAGTGCTGGAATTTCAGGTGGTGAGCCACTATACCCAGCCTAGGGGATTTGTGTGTGTGTGTGAGATGGAGGAGTCTTGCCCTGTCGCCCAGGCTGGAGTGCTGTGGCGAGATCTCGGCTCGCTGCAACCTCCGCCTCCAGGGTTCAAGTGATTCTCCTGCCTCAGCCTCCGGAGTAGCTGGGACTACAGGCCCGTGCCACCATGCCCAGCTAATTTTTTGTATTTTTAGTAGAGATGGGGTTTCACCATGTTAGCCAGGATGGTCCTGGTCTCCTGACCTCGTGATCCCCCCACCTCGGCCTCCCACAGTACCGGGATTACAGGTGTGAGCCACCGCGCCCGGCCGCCTAGGGGATTTTTAAAGTTAAAAAGGAGGTGATTATATGTTTGTAGACCCATGTTTATATACCACCATTCACAATAGCCAAAAGATGGAGGCCAGGCACGACAGCTCACACCTCTAATCCCAGCACTTTGGGAGGCCAAGGCAGGCAGATTGCTTGAGCCCAGGAGTTTGAGACCAGCCTGGGCAACATGGAGAAACCCTGCCTCTACCAAAAAAATATAAAAATTAGCTGGGCATGGTGGGATGTGCCTGTAGTCCCAGCTACTTAGGAGGCTGAGGTGGGAGGATCACTTGCATCTAGGAGGCAGAGGTTGCAGTGAGCCAAGATCATGTCACTGTGCTCCAGCCTGGGCAACAGAGTGAGACCCTGCCAAAATATAAATAAATAAATAAATAAATAGAAAGAAGGGAGGAAAGAAAGAGAGGGAGGGAAAGAAAGAAAGAAAGAAAGAAAGAAAGAAAGAAAGAAAGAAAGAAAGAAAGAAAAAAGAGGGCAGCAGCTCAAGTGTCTACTGATGGCTGAACGAATAAGCAAAACGTGGTATGCATATATAATGAAATATTATTCAGCTTATAAAGGAAGGAAATTCTGACACAGGCAAAAATAAGAATGAACATTGTCGACATTATGCTAAGTGAAATAAGGCAGTCACAAAAAGAAAAATGCCGTATGATTCCAGTCTTATGAGATATCGAGTATCTCATTTAATATTTCCTAATAAGAAACAATAGATGAATTGTTACTGTTTTTCACTAACTAAAATTAAGATCAAGATGACATCTTCAAAATGCCGCTGTGAAATGTCAGCACAGAACTCCATACCTAATTAAACTACTATTCAGAGTGAATTTGAAATATAGACTATTTTAAACGACCTAAAACTATAGAAAGTTCAACACTCTTTTTCATTGTAAAACACAAAAGGATGGGCTTTGATAGCAATGAAATTGAACTCAAAAGGAAATAATGAGATGAAAGGAGCAACAGTGAAAATAGAAATGGGAAAATATGTTGATAAATCCAAAGAGCACCGACTATAAAATACAATAATACCAATGTCTAATTTGGAAGATGGAGTCAAAAATGAGACAATAAATATCAGTACGTTTTGGTGAACCAATATTGTATAGACCACATTGAAAATAGCTTGTAGAGCTTCAGTTCTAAATTTTGTTTGTTTTATTCCAGTATGTTTTACAAATATTAACTTTATATTGTGCCTAATCAGGTGCACCTGTTAATATGCTAATAAAACAGCTGAAATGATAAAAATTATGAGTTTAACTTCCAAATTAGTAGAGAAAAAGAATGAAGAAAATGAGATTAGTCAAGTAGAAGGTTGGAAAGGAAAAAGAAAAGAAGAAGAAAAACCCCAAGGTAAATAGAAAACAATAAATGCAATGGCGGAAATAATTTTAATATTACTAATCATAATAAATTTAAGTGTACAAAAGACAGAGATTTTTAGACATTTAAAAATTCAGCTATACCCCAGTTGTGAAAGATATACATAATCAAATGGACACAGACCTTGAACGTCAAGAGTTAAGAAAAAATATTCTAGGCCGGGCGCGGTGGCTCACGCTTGTAATCCCAGCACTTTGGGAGGCCGAGGCGGGCAGATCACGAGGTCAGGAAATCGAGACCACGGTGAAACCCCGTCTCTACTAAAAATACAAAAAATTAGCCAGGCATGGTGGCGGGCGCCTGTAGTCCCAGCTACTCGGAGAGGCTGAGGCAGGAGAATGGCGTGAACCTGGGAGGAGGAGCTTGCAGTGAGCCGAGATTGCGCCACTGCACTCCAGCCTGGGCGACAGAGCCAGACTTCGTCTCAAAAAAAAAAAAAAAAAAAAAAAAGAAAAAATATTCTAGACAATACTACCCCAAACCAACCTTGTATAACAGCTAATGTAGAATTTGAAGTGAAAAGCGTTAAATAGGAACATGTTATAATGATATTAATGATAAAGTGAGTAATTGGCCAGGAAGGTATAACGATTCTGAGCCTGAATACATCGAACGACACAGCATCAAAATGTAAAAAACAAGGCTCGGTGCAATGCCTTGTACCTGTAATTCCAACACTTTGGAAGGTTGAGGTGGGAGGATTGCTTGAGACCAGGAATTCAAAACCAGCCTGGGCAACATAGTGAGAACCCATCTCTACCAAAAAAAAAAAAAAAAAAGAAAAGAAAAAGAAAAAGAAAAAAAGGCAGTTTGTATAGAGAAATAAGCCAAAACTAACCAGAACTACCTACAATTAATTATATTGAGATATTTTAGTACACCTGTATCAGAAACTGATGGATGAAGCATTAAGATATTTTGAGTGTCTGTATGAATACAGACAATTTTAACTATACAATCAGTAAATTGATTCCCCATCCCTCTATTTGTGTGTGTATGTGTGTGCATCTGCACTCAACAAATAAAGAAGGCATATCCTTTTCAGGCACACGTGAATATTTGTAAAAATTGTTAAATACTACCTCATAAAGAAAATCTCAAAAAATACTGAAGAATCAATATCATTTAGATAAAATCAGAAATCAATATTAAAAGCAGAACTCCAGACTGAAAATATAAGCAAAGGTACATCAGTGTTGTGTGGGAAACAAAAAAATAAAAATTAAATTAAAAATATAACCAAAGGAACCCATATATTTGAAAGCTAAAATACAAACCACAAATAAAACAAAGAAATGACTAAGGAAAAACTAACAGACAAAATAAAACCCCACCTTTCTAAATACTTCAGAATAAAACAAAATTCAAAATGGAAATGTAAAAATAGTACAAACTAAAAAACAATGAAAACGCTATTTACCCAAACTTGTAGAATACAGCAAAAATAGTACTTTGAGATAAATCTGTAGTGTTAAATGTATATATTAGAAAAGAAGAAAGACTTTAAGTAAGTACAAAGCTAATCATTCAGTTAATTTCTAAAAAGAAAACATAAACTCCAAGAAAGTAGAAAAGAAGATATAATAATGTTAGCAATAAAGATTAACAAAATAGAAAACAAAGAGCTAACAAAGGCCAGAGGCACAGTGGCTCACACCTGTAATCCCAGCACTTTGGGAGGCCTAGAAGGGAGGACTGCTTGAGGCCAGGAGTTCAAGACCAGCCTGGGGAACATAGTGAGAACCACTCCCCCACCCAATCTCTGAAAAAAGGAAGGGCAGGGCAGGGCAGGGCAGGGCAGGGCAGGGCAGGGCAGGGGAAAGGGAAGGGAAGGCAGAAAGAAAGAAAGAGTTGCACTATCTCAGCTCACTGCAACCTCCGCCTCCCGGGTTCAAGCAATCTTTCCACCTTAGCCTCCCGAGTAGCTGGGACTGCAGGTGCAGGCCACCACACCAGGCTAATTTTTAGTAGAGATGGGGTTTCTCCATGTTGTCAAGGCTCGTCTTGAACTGCTGGGCTCAAGCAATCTGCCCGCCTCGACTTCCCAAAGTGTTGGAATTATAGGCGTGAGCCACTGCACCTGGCAGATATACAAAAGCTTAATAGACCTATAACAATTAAATTGGTAAATCTTAATAAAAGTGTAGCACACTCTGCCCTAAAACACACAAATCGTCGTTTCAGATTGTTTTATACACAAATTCTACCATAACTTTGAGGAACAGATTATCTTTATGTTACAACGCAAAAAAAAAAAAAAAAAAAAAAAGAAAAAGAAAAAAGAAAGAAACAGTAACAATAAACCACAACAAATACTGGAAAGAAATGTATAGGCCAATCTATTTATAAACACAAATGTAAATAATCCTAAATAAATTTTTAGTAAGCTAAATTCACATAATAAGCAAATAAGTCTTATCCTAGGATTCTAAGAATTTTTAACATTTAGAAATCTATTCAGCCGGGCATGGTGGCTCACGCCTGTAATCCCAGCAGTTTGGGAGGTCTAGGCAGGTGGATCACCTGAGGTCAGGAGTTCGAGACCAGCCTGACCAACATGGAGAAACCCCCATCTCTACTAAAAACACAAAAACTAGCCAGGCGTGGTGGCGGGTACTGGGTCCTGGGTAGCTGTAATCCCGGCTACTCGGGAGGCCTAGGCAGGAGAATTGCTTGAACCCGGGAGGCAGAGGTTGCGGTGAGCCGAGATCATGCCATTGCACTCCAGTCTAGTCAACAAGAGCGAAACTCCATATCAAAAAAAAAAAAGAAAAAGAAAAAGTAAAAAGAAATATATTCATGTAAATTAGCTTGACTTTAATAGATTAAAAGAAAAAATAAAAGCACTAAATAAATCTAGAAAGCATTTGCTAAGATTCAATATTGATTTAAGATAAAACCTTTAGCCAATCTGGAATGAAAGGAAATTGCCTCTCCTTAATAAAGGATATCTATTCACAGTTAGTATCACACTTAACATTGGAATATGAGAAACATTCTCTTTGAAGTCAGGAATGTGACTGTAATCAACATGCTACTAGATGTGACCATGAAGATATCAAGTTGTCATTTCAGATAATGTGCTTTTACTAGAAAATGTAAGAAAACCTACAGATAAATGCTATAAGGTAATAAGTTTTTTTGACAATATCCGTGTTCAAAAATCAATAGCATAATTGAGAAAATCAATGACACTGAAATTAAGTCTTTTAGTTAGATTGATCAAGAAAAAAAGAGAAGATTCAAATGACTTAAGAATCAGGAGTGAAAGAGGAAACATTACTACCAATCCTACAAAGTAAATAACATTATAGGAGAATATGAATATGAATAATCGAACACTGACAGATAACCTACATACAATTGGCAGATTCCTAGAAACAGAAAAATTACTGAAACTGACTCAAGAAGAAATAGAAAATCTGAACAGATCATAACAAGTAAAGAGATTGAATCAGTAATCAAAAAACTTCCCACAAAGAAATGCACAGGGCCAGATGTTTTCGCTGTTGCATTGTACCAAACATTTCAAAAAGAATTAACACTAATCTTTCATGAACTCTTCCAAAAAATAAAACAGTAGGAAACATTTCCAAACTCTTTCTCTGAGTTGAGTATTATTACCCTGATATCAAAACCAGACAAAGATATCACAAGAGGAGAAGACTACAGACCAACAGCCTTTATGAATATAAATGCAAAAGTCCTTACTGAAATATTAGAAAACTAAATCCATAAATACATCAAAAGGATTATACACCATGATCAAAAGCGATTTATCCCAGGAATGAAAGGTTGTTTTAAAATCTAGAAATCAATCAAAATAACACTTCATATTAATAGAATAAATGACAAAATCCAGATAATTAACTCAATCCAGACAAGAAACAGCTTTTGACAAAATCTAACACCTTTTCATGATAAAAACACTCAATAGGCAGGAAATGGTGACCCACATCTGTAATCCTAGCACTTTGGGAGGGTGAGGTGGGAGTATTGCTTGAGCCCAGGAGTTAAAAGACCAGCCTGGGCAATATGACGAGATCCCGCCTCTATAAAAAATTTAAAAAATTAGCCATGTGTGGTGGCACATGCCTGTGGTTCCAGCAACTCTGGAAGCTGAGGCAGGGGGATTTTTTGAGCCCAGGAGGTCCAGGCTGCAATGAACCATGCTTACACCACTGCACTCCAGCCTGGGTGACAGAGTCAGACCTTGTCTCGAGAAAAAAGAAAGAAAAGAAAAAGAAAAAAAAAAAAACCCTCAACAATGTAGGAATAGAAAGGTACTTCCTCAACCTGATAAAAGGCATCTACAAAAAATCCATAACTAACAACATATTTCAAATGGTGAAAGGAAAAGTTTCCCCTTAGATCAGGAACAAGAAGAGAATGTACATTCTCATCACTTCAATTCAATACTGTAGTGGAGGTTCTATCTGGGGTTGTTAGTCAAGGAAAAGAAATAAAAGGATTTGAAAGGAAGAAGTAAAATTTCTCTGTTTGCAGATGACATGGTTTTGTATATAGAAAATACCAAGGAATCCACAAAAGAGACTATTGGGGCTAATAAATTCAGCAAGTTTGCAGGACATATAAAATATACAAATCAGTTCTAGTTCTATACACTAGCAATGGATAATCTGAAAGTGAAGTCGAGAAAACAATTCCATTTGTAACAGCATCAAAAAGAATAAAATACTTAGGAATAAATTTAATGAAAGCAGTGCATGCAAGACTTGTACATTGAAAACCGCGAAGCATTGCTGAAATAAATTCTTTTTTCCTGTTAGATGTCGTTAGTGTCTCAGCAAAAGATCTAAATAAATGGAAACATATCCCATTTTCATGTATTGGCAAACTTATTGCTAAGATGACAGTACTCCCTAGACTGACATATAGAGTGGGTACAATCCTAAATCCCAACACGATATCAAAATTCCTGCTGCTTCTTGTTTCATTGTTGCACAAATTGACATGCTGGTCCTAAAATTCATACAGAAATGCAAGAGACCCAGAGTAGCCAAAACGCTATCTAAAATGAAAAATAAAGTTGAAGGACTCAAACTTCATAATTTCGAAACTTAATGCAAAACTAGAATAATCAAGACTGTGTGGTACTGGCAGGAGGGCAAACATATAGATCAACAGGAAAGTAGTCACCTCTGGCAGGGAAGGGAAGAAATGGGATAGTGACAACTGTATTTGTATTGTTTTATTTTATTTTTTTACATTTATTTATTTATTTATTTTGAGATAGAGTCTCACTCCGTCACCCAGGCTGGAGTGCAGTGGCACGATCTCAGCTCACTGCAACCTCCGCCTCCCAGATTCAAGCAATTCTCCTGCTTCAGCCTCCTGAGTAGCTGGGATTACAGGCACGCACCACAACACCCGGCTAATTTTTGTATTTTTAGTAGAGATAGTGTTTCTTCATGTTGGCCAGGCTGGTCTCGAATTCCTGACCTCGAGTGATCCGCCCACCTCAGCCTCCAAAGGGCTGGGATTACAGATGTGAACTACTGCACCTGGACTGACAACTGTATTTGTATTGTTTTATCTTTTGCTAAAAAGCATCTGAAGCAAATACATTAATAGTTGTTAAAACTGAGAAGCAGACATGTGGCTCTCTTTTCATATTTTCTGTATTTTATATATCTTTGAAATATTTAATAATTTATTCTAAAAAGTGAATACAAACTTTGTTTTGTTTGACAGCAGAAATTGATGTTGATACTGGGGAGTGCTTTAACCTCTGTCGCGTAGGTTCTCCTTACTCAAAGGGGAATGGTGACCCTTCTTTTTCTATTTGATAGGGTTTTGGTGAGAATCAAATACACTCATACACAAGAGAGCACTTTGCAAACTATAAATTCTTCTTAATGCATGATACTTTTGTTATCACGTAAAATGAAATGGCAAAAAAAAATGAGCTAAGAACAGATCAATCTGAGATTTACAACTACAGCTCACACTAATTTTAAATTAGGTTATAGATAAAGAAAAGGTACTCAATTTCCCCTTCATATTTCCCCAGTGTGTTCTAATCTAAACCATGCAGATAAAGGCCACTTGCCCAGGAAGGGGGAGCAAGAAGTTCCTGGTTTCACCATGAAGATAAATCACTGTTTTGGCAGTCTACCATACTGTCCATCAGACTAGCCTTTCACAGGAAAATGCCAGCAGCAGCAACTGAAAGCAGCTTGTAGGAGTCATCAGTTAGTCACCGAAGCAAATCATTTTAGAGAAGATAAAGACGAGCTCTTGACATTCCTGGGACAAGAAGACCTGCCCTGTGAGACTCGCTTGTGAGCGGCTCAGCTTCTCCTACCCTGAGGAGGTAATTGATGAGTTAATTAATATGCACAGGAGATGCAGCACTGTCAAAAGAAGACAGACTGCTTCTGGTCCTCACTATCATTACTAAGATGATCTCAGCCTTTCAACTTGACTGGGAGAAACCAATTTCCTGGGGGAAATCTCAATAAAATTGTTTTCCTATCATCAGGTGGAAATCTTGTTAAGTGCTCTGAGGACCCTTGGTTTTATGGTTTGTTTTTTCAGCCCCCAGCAGCCTTGGCTAGGATTTCATTCTAAAATAACATTTCCTCTCTGTAAAAAATGTCTTGTTGCTCCAGGCTCTGGGGCTCAGTGACCCTCATGAGTTTTTGACTGCAGGAGGCCAAGGGGTGAACTGGAGGTTTGCAATTTACGTCAAATATGCACACAGGGACACACAGTTTGATCTGTCCCTTCTGCTTCCTCTTTTTTCCTATATTACTGTCTTAGAAGATGAGATGATGACTCCTGCTGTGACTATCCTGACAGGACCCCCATTCAACAATTCAGAATTAGCAGTAGATGTACAGTAAATTTGTTTTTTTCCTTTTAAATAGACTTTTTTTTTTTCTTGGAACAGTTTTAGGTTCACAGCAAACTTGAGCAGAAAGTAGAGTTTCCATTACACTCCCTACTCCAACACATGCACAGCCTTCCCCCATTGTCAACATCCTACACCAGAGTGATACATTTGTTACATTGATGAACCTACATGAACACATTATCACCCAAAGTCCATAGTTAGCATTAGGGTTCACTCTTGATATTATACATTTTATGGATTTGGACAAATGTATAATGACATGTATCCACCATCATAGTACCCTACAGAGTAGTTTCTTGGCCTTAAAAATCTGTACTCCACCTATTCATCCCGCCTCCCTTCCTAACTCCTGGCAACCACAGATCTTTTTGCTGTCTTCCTATTTTTGCTTTTTCTAGAATGTCATACGGTTGGAATCTTACAATAGGCTACATACAAAGGCTACAGCCTTTCCAGATTGGCTTCTTTCACTTAGTAAAACACATTTAAAGTTTCTCTGTGTCTTTTCATAGCTTGATATCTCACTTCTTAGCACCTGATTATTTGATGCAAAATAATATTCCCTTGTCTGGATCTACCACAGTTTATTTATCCTTTCACCTACTGAAGGACATCTTGATTGCTTCCAAGTTTTGACGATTATGAATAAAGCTGCTATAAACATCTGTGTGCCGGTTTTTGTCTGTTCATCAGTTTTCAACTCCTTTGGGTAAATAGTAAGGAAAATGATTTCTGGATATATGGTAAGAATATGTTTCGTTTTGTAAGAAACTGCCAAACCATCTTCCAAAGTGCCTGTACCATTTTGTATTACCACCAGTAATGAATGAGAGTTCATGTCGCTCCACATCCTCACCAGCATTTGTTTTTTCCGTGTTATGGATTTTGGTCATTCTCGTAGACATGTAGTGGTATCTCGCTGTGTTAACTGGCACTTTCCCAATGACATAGGATATGGAGAATCTTTTCATGTGCGTATTGGGCATCTGTATATCTACTTTGGTGAATTGTCTGTTCAGATCTTTGGCCCATTTTTTAATCAGTTTGTTTTCTTGCTGTTGAGTTTTAAGAGTTCTTTGTCTATTTTGGATAACAGTCCATTATCAGATGTGTCTTTTAAAAATATTTTCTCCCAGTCTGTGGCTTGTCTTCCCATTTTCTAACAGTGTTTTAGACAGAGCAGAAATTTCTAATTTTAATGAAGCCTGGCTTATCAACGATTTCTTTTCTTTTTCTTTTTCTTTTTTCTTTTTTTGAGACGGAGTCTCGCCCTGTTGCCCAGGCTGGAGTGCAATGGTGAGATCTCGGCTCACTGCAACCTCCGCCTGCTGGGTTCAAGCAATTCTTCTGCCTCAGCCTCCTGAGTAGCTAGGATTATAGGCCCACGCCACCATGCCCAGCTGATTTTTTGTATCTTTAGTAGAGATGGAGTTTCACCATGTTGGCTGGGCTGGCCTCCAACCCCTGACCTCGTGATCCACCTGCCTTGGCCTCCCAAAGTTCTGGGATTACAGGTGTGAGCCACTGTGCCCGGCCACAATGAATTATTTTATGAATTGTGCCTTTGGTGTTGTATCTAAAAAGTCATCACCATGTCCTCACCATGTCCAAGGTCATAAAGGTTTTCTACTATGTTATCTTCTAGGAGTTTTATAGTTTTTCATTTTATATTTAGGTCTGTGTTAGTTTTTGAGTTAACTTTTGTGACGGGTATAAGATCTGTGTCTAAATTCGCTTTTGTTTTTTTGCATGTGGATGTCCATTTTTTCCATCACCATTTGTCAAAAAGCCTATCTTTGTTCCACTCTATTGCCTTTGCCCCTTTGTCAAAGGTCAGCTGACTAAATATATGTGGGTCTATTCTGGGGCTCTCTATGCTGTTCCATTGTTCTATTTGTTTATTCTTTCTCTCATATCACACTGTCTCGACTATTGCAGCGTTAGAGTAAGTCTTGAAGTTGGGCAGTGTCAGTCCTCCAACTTTGTTCTTCTTTAAGATTCTGTTGGTCATTCTGGGTTTTTGGCTTCTCCATGTAGTGTGACAGTTTCCCTACTATGGCCAGGTTACTTAAGGGTATATGTCTGCTGCCTGAATCCTGAAGACCAGGTGATAAGCCAAGGCCATGGTGCCCAGCTGAGGGGCAGGTATGCCTGAGAACCCAAACATCTTGGAGAGCGTTTGAGAGCCTACCAAGGAAAATAGTCCCATCCCACACACACAGTAGGAAAAGAGCCAGAAAATTAGCTTAAAAGCAGCTTAGGGATGGGAGTTCAGCACGAATCTCTGAGGCTGCCTTGCTGCTATCCAGGAGTGCCTCACATGTAAGTCCTAATAAACTCATCTACTCACCAAGCCGGAGTTTTCCAACCCATTCTTTGGTCTCTTGGCTCTCTACCAGTTTAGGGGAAGGTTTTTAAAAATATGATTTGCAGTTTTTCTTATAATACTTCATATATATATATATATATGTATATATATATATATATATATATATATATATATATATATATATATATATATATATATATGTTTTGTTTGTTTGAGATGGAGTTTTGCTCTTGTCATCCAGGCTGGAGTGCAATGGCATAATCTCAGCTCACTGCAACCTCCGCCTCCTGGGTTGAAGCGATGATCTCCTGCCTCAGCCTCTTGAGTAGCTGGGATTACAGGTGCCTGCCACCAAGCCCAGCTAATTTTTGTATTTTCAGTAGAGACAGGGTTTTGCCATATTGGCCAGGCTGGTCTCGAACTCCTGACCTCAGGTGATCCACCTGCCTCGGCCTCCCAAAGTGCTGGGATTACAGGTGTGAGCTACTGCACCTGGCCTCATATAAATTCTAGAATTAGTTTGTTGATATGCACAAAGTAACTTGCTGGGATTTTGATTGGTATTGCATTGAATTTATAGATCTACTTGAAAAGAATTAAAATCTTGGCAATATTGAGTCTTCCTATCCATGAACATGGAATATCTTTCCGTCAATTTAGTTGTTTTGTTTTGCTTTGTTTGTTTGTTTTGAGCCAGGGTCTGGTTCTGCCACCCAGGCTGCAGTGCACTGGTGCAATCTGGGCTCACTGTAACCTCTGCCTCCCAGGCTCAAGCCAACCTCCCACCTCAGCCTCCCAAGTAGCTGAGGCTATAGGCATATGCCACCATGCCCAGCCAATTTTTGTATTTTTTGTAGAGATGGGGTTTTGCCATGTTGCCCAGGCTGCTCTTGAACTCCTGAGCTCAAGCCTGCCCATCTCGGTCTACCAAAGTGATGGGATTAGAATCATGAACCACCTTGCCTGGCCTCTATTAATTTAGTTTTTAAAAAATTAATGTTTTCAGCATTTTGCAGTTTTCTTCACATAGATTACATATCCTTGACATCCTTGCCTTGCTCCTAATGTTAGTGGGAAAGTTTCCGGCATCTTATTAAGTAGAATGTCAGCTGTAGGTTTTTTTGGTAGATGTTCTTTACCAGTAGAGGTAGTTTCTCCTCTATTCCTACTTTTCTGAGAGTTTTTACCAAAGATTTTATCAAAGTATTTTATCAAAATATTTCATTTTGGGGGTGCTAACGTAAATAGGTGTTGGATTTTGCCAAATGCGTTTTCTACATCTCTTGATAAGGTTGTGTGGTTTTTCTTCTTTAGCCTGTTGATTAAGTGGATTATATTAATTGATTTTTGAACATTGAACTAGCCTTACATACCTGAGATAAATCCCATTTGGTCTTGGTGTATAATTCTTATTATATATTGCTGGATTCAGTTTGTTAACAATTTGTTGAGGATTTTTGCATCTATGTTCATAAGAGATATTGGTATGTAGTTTTCTTTCTTATAGTGTCTGGTTTTGGTATCAGAGTAATGTTGGCCTCAAAGAATGAGTTAGGAAGTACTCCTGCTGATTGTATTTTCTGAGAGACATTTTAAAGAATTTATATAATTTCTTCCTTAAGTGTCTGGTAGACACTTCAGTGAACCCATCTTGGCTATTAATTTTTTCTTAATTTATTTTTAATTCATTTTGACTAATATCAGTGCTACCAGCTTTGTTTAATAGTAATAGTTCCTTATAACTGTATAAAGTAATAGTACTTTATAACCGACTATCAGAGTGGTTATGGGAAAAACAGGCTACATGATTTGTGGGGCCTAGTGCAAAATGAAAATGGGGCCCTTTGTTTAAAAAATATTAAGAATTTCAAGATGACAATAATAGAGAATTAAATCAAATGTGGGGCCCTTCTAAGCATGGGCCCTGTTTGTCTATAAAAGTCAAATGCCTTGAAGCCAACCCTGACTGTAGAGCCCAGAAAGTGAAGCCTAACAGGGATGGGAAGTCCTTTTGAACTTAGGAAGGAGCTAGCATTTATTGAGCATTTACTGTGCCTGGCACATTGTCATAATAGGTGTTTAATGAGTGTTTGTTAAATAAATCCCAGTGAATTCTCACAACCACTCTATGAGGTGCATACTATTTCCCCAATTTTACTGATCTAGCATCTGAGGCTTGGAGAGGTAAGGAAGTGTGCCTAAAACACAAGGCTAGGTACCAGCAGAGTGACAATTCAAATCAGAATTTTCTGAGTTTTGGCCGGGTGTGGTGGCTCATGCCTGTAATCCCAGCACTTTGGGAGGCTGAGGCAGGAGGATCCTGAGGTGAGGAGATCGAGACCATCCTGGCTAACATGGTGAAACCCCATCTCTATTAAAAACACAAAAAATTGGTCGGGCGTGGTGGCGGGAGCCTGTAGTCCCAGCTACTCAGGAGGCTGAGGCAGGAGAATGGCATGAACCCAGGAGGCGGAGCTTGCAGTGAGCCCAGATGGTGCCACTGCACTCCAGCCTGGGCGACAGAGCGAGACTCAATCTCAAAAAAAAAAAAAAAAAAAAAAAAAAAAGAATTTTCTGAGTTTTAAGCCCATACCCAGGTCAAGGCAACATGCTGAAGATTGTGCCAGCAAAAGCTCAGGGGAACTTTTGCCTGTGGAAGATTCACGGAAAGCAGTGCTACATCCAAAAGCTTTGGGACTAATACGGAGGTAGGTGCTGTCGAGGGATGGAAAGACCAAAGCAGGTCAGTTAAGTGGTGGAGGACAGTGCTTAGAGGAGTAGTGGAGGAAAATGGTAATCAATCTGGAAGCCACAGGACGTGCTCTGTTATCCACTGTCCCCTTCAATTTCTTCTTGGTAGAGGTGAATTTTATATTCTCTACTCATAAAGCCTCCCACCGTTACAGCCTCTATTGGACCTGCCTCTAGACAACCAGTCTGCCCTGACATCATGTCTCCCCCAGAAATGTTCTTGGATCTAGCTCTCTAGAGGAAAGTGCTTTGGGCCTTACATCTCACAACGGTTGGGATTCTTTATTCCTGTCCCAAGCTCCATTCCTTTTTCCCACCCTTGGAATGGAGAACTGTTGTGGCTCAAATGGAAAGGCCTTTGGTGGGGATGGTTTTGCCCTCCCTCACCTCTAAGTCTGAGTTCAGTCTTCCTGTCATATATTTCTACAGCACTGTGGGATTTTCCTCAAAATGGGTCATATGGTGCTTAATTTCCCTGTTTACTTGTCTGTGTTCCTAGCTGACCTGAAGCCAGCATGACATCACGGATTTTATGTTTTTTCAATGTCATATTCTCAGCACATATTTGTGCCTGGCACACAGGATGCACTGATAAATGTTTGTTGGATACCGAATGAATGGTGCAAGGGACTCTCTGAAGGCTTCTCCAGCCTCATAGTCATTACTGTAGTGATTGTAGGTTCAGAACCCTGATTTCTTGGCAGGTGGCAAGCAGATCATACCTCAGATTTGGTCACATGTTAGCTGAACTCCTAGAAGCTGATGAAAACATATGGATTTATGAGAAATATAACTTCCAAGGAGAGCAGGCACAGAGATCTTTTAGTTCAATAAATTTTCTCTCTGTATATGGTTTATATAGTTGGTTGGCAAGTTTTGTGTAAGACATGGAGCTTTCCATAAAGAAGTCTTTCTTTCCATAAAGAAGTCAACATTAAGAAGCCTGAACACTTATCTCCACAATTGGATAAAACTCCCAGTAGGCTGTCATTTCCTGGAGGTAGGACATTGTTCACCAGACAGAGGTACCTAAGGCATTGTTTAATTTTGCTTTTCTGACTCTTTTCCTCTCTCTCTCTCTTTTTTTAATGTGTCACCAACCTTCCTTCTGTTAACTCTTCTTTTGCTTTTTTCTTAGATGAAGTCTTGCTCTGTTGCCCAGGCTGGAGTGCAGTGGCATGATCTTGGCTCACTGCAAACTCCCCGCCTCCTGGGTTCAAGTGATTCTCCTGTCTCAGTCCCCTGAGTCGCTGAGATTACAGGCATGTGGCACCGCGCTCGGCTATGTTTTGTATTTGTAGTAGAAACGGGGTTTAACCATGTTGGCCAGGCTGGTCTCGAACTCCTGACGTTAGGTGATCTGCCCGCCTTGACATGCCAAAGTGCTGAGATTACAGGCATGAGCCACTGCGTCCAATCTCTTTCACTTTTTATTCTTAAATAATTTTAGAGTTATGGAAAGTTGCAAGAATAGTAGACATAATTGATGTGTGTGTTTTTCAGTTTCCCCTAATGCCAACTCTTTACAAAACCACAGGTCAATTTTTTTTTTTTTTTCAGAAATAGAGACGGGGGTCTCACTATATTGCTGAGTCTGGTCTTGAACTCCTGGGCTCAAGCGATCCTCCCACCTTGGCCTCCTAAAGTGCTGGGATTAATTACAGGCAAGAGTCAGCCACTGCACTCACTATTTAATTAGTTCCCTGTTGATGGATGTTTAATTAGCTTTCCATTGTTTTGTCTCTCAGTGACGTGGGAATGCATTATGTCGTCATAAAGGTGCAAGTATTATTGTGGGGTAAGCTCCTGGAGGTGAAAATGCAGCCAGAGGGTATGTGCATTAGTAATTTCTACAGATGTTAATCTCATCTCCTTATTGAAGCTTTATTAATCTGCACTCTCCTCAGTAATACATGAGGAAAGCCATTTCCCCGTATTAACATAATGCACCATCAGATGATTTGCTCCTTGCCAACCTAATCAGTGAAAAATAATATCTCAATATAGCACATTAAAGTCATTTTATTGACATATAGCATAAAGAAATATGGACCAGCCGGGCATGGGGCTCATGCCTGTAATCCCAGTACTTTGGGAGGCTGAGGCAGGCAGATCATGAGGTCAGGAGATCAAGACCATCCTGGCTAACACAGTGAAACCCTGTCTCTACTAAAAACACAAAAAATTAGCTGTGCGTGGTGGCGGGCGCCTGTAGTCCCAGCTACTCGGAAGGCTGAGGCAGGAGAATGGCATGAACCTGGGGAGGTGGAGCTTGCAGGCGTGAGCCAAAATCCTGCCACTGCACTCCAGTCTGGGCGACACAGCGAGACTCCGTCTCAAAAAAAAAAAAAACAAAAAAGAAATATGGACCAATAAGTGTACAGCTCATTCATTTTCACAAAGTGAATTAATCTATAACAGCACCCAGGTCAAGAAACAGAATTTACCTAGCCGGGCGAGGTGGCAGGTGCCTGTAATCCCAGCTACTCAGAAGGCTGAGGCAGGAGAATCGCTTGAACCTGGGAGGCAGAGGTTGCAGTGAGCTGAGATCGTGCCATTGCACTCCAGCCTGGGCAACAAGAGTGAAACTCCGCCTCAAAAAAAAAAAAAAAAAAAAGAAAAAGAAATAGAATTTACCAGCACCCAGAAGTTTTCCCTTATCCTCCCACTCCCTGGCCCTCAAGGTAACCACTCACCTAACCTTTAACACCTTCAATTGGTTTGGCTAAAATTCCAAACTTTATATGAATATAATCATCCATGTGTCCTCTTCTTTCACTCAATATCTCAGTGAGTTTTATTTTACAATTAATTTTATTATGAGTGCAATAGAATATCATGTCATATGTTTTAAGAGCCATTTCTTTTTTGAGAGACAGGGTCTCGCTTTGTCCCCCAAGCTGGAGTACAGTGGTGAACTCACTGTACAGCTCACTGCAGCCTCAAACTCCCGAGTTCAAGACATTGTCCTGCCTCAGCCTCCCGGGTAGCTGGGACTCCAGGCATGTGCCACTATGGTTTCTGTTGTTGTTGTTGTTGTTGTTATTTTACAGAGATGGGATCTCACCATATTGCCCAGGTTGTTCTCAAACTCCTGGGCTCAAGGGATCCTCTCATCTTGGCCTCCCACTGTGCTGGGATTATGGGTGTGAGCCACCATACTCAGCCAAGAGCCATTTCCCTAAATTCTCTTTTCTGTGAACTCTCTATTCATATCCTTTGGCCATGTTTCTCTTGGGCTGGTAGTCTATATTCTTATTGATTTATAGGAGATCTTTATATATTAGGAAAGTAGTCTTTTGTCTGTGATAAGTTGTAAATATTTTTTCCTAGTTTATCATTTGCCTTTACCCATGGTGGTTTTTGACACATTAAGAAAAAATTCCTAGGTGGTTGAATGTATTAGTTGTTTGGGATTTTTGAGGTTTGTGTCATATTTAATAAGGCTTTTCCTATGCCAAGATTATTTTTTAACTACCTATAATTTACCTAGTTTTTGGTTTACACTTACATCTTCAAACCAATTGGTTGTCTTTCATTTCTTTCTTTTATCCTCTAGGAAAAACAGAAAAGATGACTGTCTTTCATTTCTAAGTAAATTGTAATTTTATTTTTAAATTTTCTCTTAACCTAATAGTTATTTAGGAGAATATTTTATTTTTCTAAGCAGATGATAATTTGGTTATCCTTTTAAAACAATTACTAATCTTAAATATTATTTCAGCTGGGTGCGGTGGCTCACGCCTGTAATCCCAGCACTTTGGGAGGCCAAGACGGGTAGATCATGAGGTCAGGAGATTGAGACAATCCTGGCTAACATGGTGAAATCTCGTCTCTACTAAAACTACAAAAAATTAGCTGGGCATGGTGGCGGGCTCCTGTAGTCCCAGCTACTTCGGAGGTTGAGGCAGGAGAATCGCTGGGACCCAGGAGGTAGAGATTGCAGTGAGCCGAGATGGTGCCACTGCACTCCAGCCTGGGCAACATTGGAGACTCTGTCTCAAAAAAAAAAAAAAAAAAAAAAAAAATTATTTCACTGTGTTCAGAGATAGTAGCTCTTTATGACTTTGGATTTTTATAATTTATCCAGTTTTCCTTTGTAGCAGATGGCAGAATCAACTTTTTGAGAGTGTTCTGTGTATACTGTTTGTGTGTATGCACATAGTTTTATTGGATTTATGCGTGGTTTTGTGTGTCTATGTCATGGCCCATTCAGGCTGCTATTATTAAAAAATACCATAAACTAGGTAGCTTAAAAACAACAGAAATCTATTTCTCATAGTTCTGGAGCCTGGAAGTCCAAGATCAAGGTGCTGACAAATTCAGAGTCTGGTGAAGGCCCTCTTCCTAGTGAATAGATGGTGCTTTCTCACTGTGTCCTCATATGGTGGAAGGGGCAAGGGGGCTTTTTGGGGGCTTTTTGGGGCCTCTTTTTAAGAACACCAGTCCCAGTAATGAGTGTTCTGCCTTCCAAAAGACTTCACCTCCTAATATTGTCACATTGCTGGTTGGAGTTTCAACATGTAAATTTGGGGATGATGCAAACATTCAGACTATAGCAATATATATGTATATATGTATGTGTCCATGTATATGCTGTGTATGTATATGTACATATATAATGCAATTGCAATATATATTTGTATATGATTAAGCTTAATTGAGTTATCAAATCTTTACTTATTTTTGCTTACTTGATTGATGTCTTATGTATATGGTAAAAATCTTCCACTGTGGATTTATTAATTTCACTTTGTTTTTCGATGGATTTTTGCTTCACATATTTCAAGGCCATATTCTTAAGTGTATATGGATCCATTATTTTGATATACTTTAATTTTATATACAAGTTAATACATGAGCGCATTCTCATTGTTAAAATGCAAATGATACAGAAATGCAAGTGAAAAATTATTACTCAGTGCTATGTACAGTAAAAGAACAGTAAGATGCCATTTTTCACAACAGTTGGATTGGCAACATTTTTAAAGATTGAAAGTAGTCTCGCGGTGGCTCATGCTTGTAATCCCAGCACTTTGGGAGGCCGAGGCGGGCAGATCACGAGGTCAGGAGATCGAGACCACAGTGAAACCCCGTCTCTACTAAAAAAAAATACAAAAAATTAGCCGGGCGTGGTGGTGGGCGCCTGTAGTCCCAGCTACTCGGAGAGGCTGAGGCAGGAGAATGGCGTGAACCCGGGAGGCGGAGCTTGCAGTGAGCTGAGATTGCGCCACTGCACTCCAGCCTGGGCGACAGAGCAAGACTCCGTCTCAAAAAAAAAAAAAAAGAAAATAGTCTGTGATGGTAAGTGTGCAGAAGTAGATGCTCTCCTGTGTTGTTAGAGTGGAGTTCTTAGAACACTGCTGGCATATGGTAAAAGTGCAATAAATGTTACCTCTTAACACAAATGACATTATTGGGAGGTGACGTTGAAAGTTTGGTAGAGACTAGCAAAGTGTTCACCTAAAAAGCTTGAGTTGCTCTATATTAAATCCATTCTGTGTCCCTGTTTTGCCTCCATGTGAAGAAAGTGCAATCTAGTCATTGCTTCCTCTCCCGGCCATCAGGGCTGTGCAAATGTTCTGGGTTGTTTCAGATGCCAACCTACCAGGCTGGCCCCTCTGTAGCTCCCCAGCTCCACAGGCTTCCCTGGACTATGCACTGTGCCCTCTGCATAGTTCCTTCTCACCAGAGGACTCTGTGTCATGTGTGGGTTAAGGAACACTTGGTGAGGTTGGGAGCCTAGGTGCCTAGACCCATCTGACATCTCACCATCCCCTTAGGAGCACTGCTGGACATTGTGTTCAGGTCTTTTTTTTTTTTTTTTTTTTTGAGATGGAGTTTCGCTCTTGTTGCCCAGGCTGGAGTGCAATGGTGCGATCTCGACTCATTGCAACCCCTGCCTCCCGGGTGCAAGCAATTCCCCTGCCTCAGCCTCCCGAGTAGCTGGGATTACATGCATGCGCCACCACGCCCGGCTAATTTTGTATTTTTAGTAGAGATGGGGTTTCTCCATGTTGGTCAGGCTGGTCTTGAACTCCCGACCTCAGGTGATCCACCTGCCTTGGCCTCCCAAAGTGCTGGGATTATAGGTGTGAGCCACTGTGCCTGTCCATGTCCAGGTCTTTGAGCAGTGGAGACTCAGAGACCTCTGTCTCCTTACTGACCCCAGAAAATCCTGCTTCTCCAACTTCACACTTCTCTTGCTCCACCTTCCAAGACTCCTCACACAATTCCTTGTTCTGTGGCTTAACATTTTACAAAAGAGGGGAAGGGCCTTGCCTACTGTCTGCTTCTGCTTTCTGTCTTGTTCCAAACTGAGGAAGGGCAAGTTCTGCCCAGCAACTAGAATTGAGGGGGCAGGAGAGAAAACTAAAGGCAAACAGATGAAGTATAATATTTCAATATATTTTCCTGCCACAGTATGTGTTATTATTATTCTATCTGAAATAATAACACCACTTTATTCTTTCTCAGCTCCCTTTGAGTATGCCTCTCCAACACACACACACACACACACACACACACACGAATGCACACACATGCACACTCCCTTTAAAAAGACATTTGACTAGAACTTTCTCGCACCTCTCGGTGCAGCAGAGATCATATTCAATAGCTGCTAACTAGGCTGTCTTGCCCTGTCGCTCTCGAGTTTGTCTCTCCTGTAGGATCATCAAGGTTGCCTGGCAACCACTAGCAGGTCAGCTTTTCACATGGTTTCCTTAAAGAAAATGGCAAAGCTCTCGTTCCTGTTACAGTCCAAGCAAGGCCTAATTAGTGTGAACCTGGAATCAATCAGAGAGGGGAGTGGGGGCTGGTGCAGGATGGTAAAAGGGTGTGAAGCACACAGGGGAGGGCCTGTTATGGGCACTTGGGAGCTGGTGTGATAATAGCCATGCTTTCCTAAGCGTCTGTGTCTGAAAATCGCCCACTGACAAAATCATCATTTCATCTCTTGCCACCTCCATGATGAAAATGGTGCAGGGCCCACAGCAAGGGGCTGCTTTTCAGGCTGATGTCTGAGCTACCATTGAAGGAACAGGGGATCTTTAGCCTGCACGAGGCTCCCTTCGAGGATAAGGGACATGAATATCTTCAAATATTTGGATGCTGAGAGTGTAGAAAAGGGACTAGACTGCTTCTGGTTGGCATGAGAGAGAAGCAAACGTGGGCTCATTAGGAAGGAGTGATTTTGCAAATGTAGGTGGTTCATAAAGGAAAGTAAATTCACTGCAGTACAGGCATGCATGCTGGAAAAGGGTGTGCATGGGTGAGTCTAATGCCTTTGATGTGTCCACCCAGCACAGACAGGCTCTGGAACACCTCACCTTGGACTGGTCTGCATTCCTGAGTGCACACAAATAGCACTGGGTCTGTCCCACTGTCATAGTTCAGGCTGCTATAACAAAACACCATAAGCTGGGTAGCTTATACATAACAGAAACTGATTTCTCACAGTTCTGGAGGCTGGAAGTCCAAAGTCAAGGTGTTGGCAGATACAGTGTCTGGTGAGGGCTCAATTTCTGGTTCATAAACGGAGCCTTCTAGCTGTGTCCTCACATGGTGGGAGAGGCATAGCAGCTGTCTGAGGCCTCCGTTATAAGGGCACTAATCTCATTCACGAGGGCTCCACCTCCATGACCTAATCACCTCCCAAAGGCTTCACCTCCTACCATCACATTGGGGATTAGATTTCAACATATACATTTTGGAGGGGACACAAACATTCAGACCGTAGCACCCACCCATACCCTCTGCTCTAAGGAACCACCACCTGGCCCCCATTGGCAAGTGTTGAGTAGCTGTTGATGTCCTTTGAATGCACCATGGGAATTCCAACCCAGTGTCTCCTGAGCCCACAGGTACAGTTGGGGCCATGCTGCTGCTAAGGGCACTGACCACAGAGTCAGGGTTGGGATGATCTCAAAGGATGGACGTTAGAAAGGAGTGACCTACTCTTGCTGCAGTGGGTGGCCACACCTGCATGGGTCAGGCCAAGGCATATAAGCAGGACTTCTGCAGTTGAAATGAGGAGCCAAGGCTGGCCGGGTATGGTAGCTCACGCCTGTAATCCCAGCACTTTGGGAGGCCAAGGTGGGCAGATCACCTTAGGTCAGGAGTTTGAGGACAGCCTGGCCAACATGGTGAAACCCCATCTCTACTAAAAATACAAAAAATTAGCCAGGCATGGTGGCGGGCGCCTGTAATCCCAGGTACTCAAGAGGCTGAGGCAGGAGAATCACTTGAACCCAGGAGGCGGAGGTTGCAGTGAGCTGAGGTTGCACCACCGCACCCCAGCCTGGGTGACAGAGCAAGACTCTGTCTCAAAAAAAATAAAAAGAAATTAGGAGCGGAAATCCTGGGGTGGGTGAGAGGAGGTGAAGGGAGAGGACAAGGTGCCAGGCAACATCAAAGTTTATTTCAGGTGCTAGGTGTGACAGGGTAAGGTGAGGGCAGGGGAAGCAGGAGAAGCCAGGTATTACAAGGTAATGAGCACTGCCATTTGGTGTGTGCCTTCGATGTGCCAGATGTTGCCATTTAATCATCTTAATTGCAACAACCAGTAAGACAGGCAATATCATCCCCACTTTGCAAGTGAGGAAACTGGGGAGCAGAGAGGCCAAATGACTTGTCCACAGTGACATAGAAAGTGGCAGGGTCAAGATGCAAATACAAGGCCGGGCGCGGTGGCTCGCGCTTGTAATCCCAGCATTTTGGGAGGCCGAGGCGGGCGGATCACGAGGTCAGGAGATCAAGACCACGGTGAAACCCCGTCTCTACTAAAAATACAAAAAATTAGCCGGGCGTGGTGGCTGGCGCCTGTAGTCCCAGCTACTTGGAGAGGCTGAGGCAGGAGAATGGCGTGAACCCGGGAGGCGGAGCTTGCAGTGAGCCAAGATTGCGCCACTGCATTCCAGCCTGGGTGACAGAGCGAGACTCCGTCTCAAAAAAAAAAAAAAAAAAAGATGCAAATACAGATGTGCTTTCCTCCAAATTCCACCTCTTTTCCCCCTTCTGCTGCCTTGCCCTGAGCAGCCAGAGATCCAGCCATTAAGGTTACAGTGGCGCACACACAGCCTGGGCCGCTTGGTTGCAAGGGTGGTGTTGCTACTTTTGAGAGTTTAGTATCACTCAATTGTGCCTTTTGTTTTTAAAAACTAGATTTATTTATTTATTTATTTGTTTGAGACAGAGTCTCGCTCTGTTGCCCAGGCTGGAGTGCAATGACACGATCTCAGCTAACTGCAACCTCTACCTTCCGGGTTCAAGCAATTCTCCTGCCTCAGCCTCCCAAGTAGCTGAGATTACAGGCATGGGCCACCATACTTGGCTAATTTTTTGTATTTTTAGTAGAGACGGGGTTTCACCATGTTGGCCAGCCTAGTCTCAAACTCCTGACATCAGGAGATCCACCTGCCTCGGCCTCCCAAACTGCTGTGATTACAGGCGTGAGCCACTGCACACAGCCTATTTTTCTTTTAAACTTATTAATAGAAGGATAAGGAAGAGATAGCGAGAGAGAGAACATAGATAAAGGACACTTTAGTGTAGAGCTTGATGGTGTTTTATAAATGTATAACCATCATCTGGGCCAGGATACAGAACATTTCCAGCAGCCCCAATTGTGTTTTTCTTAACACAAATCAGAACTCAATTGGAACAGCTAAACATATATATTAACGGGTCACGTGCTGCTAGATAGTGCCTAACAAGATCTGCTAACATAGGTACTGTGCTTTCTCCTCAAATGCTATGGTTTCCAGAGCCCAGAAGAGGGGATGAGGTGATTGTACTGGAGATAAGATTCTGAAGCCCAGCATTTGAGATGATTAATGATCCCTGGGCTGCTGCTCCAATTTAGTCTGATATGAAGAGAAGAAAAAGCTGTGGTTAAATTCTCCCTGTTCCAGCCGCACTACTACATTGCTCTGTTATCTCAGCGAGGTCAGAATCAACCTGTGTTTAAACTCCAGGGAGCCTTAGTGGGGGCCCCCACCCCTGCTACATTGCTGCTAGGGAGCCATCTCTCAACAAAGAAGGATTTCTGAAGTGTTACCTGGGGACCCAGAATGCTGCCTTGCACCACCTGGGGCTTGGCGGTGGGGTGGCGGGGGGACACTCATTCTTCCCAGCAGGTGTTCTGGGACCCCTGCAGCCCACTGCCTTTGAGGAGGTGGGCAAAGAGGCCTGTGTGGCCCGGTCTAGAGGATAAAAGTGCCAGATGGCCGGGCAGGTGTTCCGGCTGACTTAACAACCTTATCAGATGCACTGTGGGGCCCAGCCCCCAGCAGATAGTAATGATTTGTGAAGGTGGCAGGGGAAGGCGTCCCCACTGCTCCCTTCTCTCCTCCTACCTCTTCAACTTGCCCCATGTTGGTGAGAGGGTATCCAGTGGTTCACAGCAGCTGACTATCCCTCTGACCCTATCATGGCAGAGGCTGCTGGCCACATCCCTAAAAGGACCTTGGCTGTCTGTCTCCCAAGCTTGCCACTTATAGACTGGCAGGGGAATGGGCTCTGGCAAGTCACCCCACTGGCTGGCCACACGGACAGCTTCCTGGGAGAGTTGCCAGGGTGATTGACCTTACTGTGGTCACACTGAATGGCACTGACATTCCCAGGTACCTATACTCTTTTCTGGCCTCATGTGCTGGACCCAGGCCTCTAGCATTTTAGTTTTGTCACATCAGAGATGCTCAATGGGGTGGAAGAAAGACAAAAATAACTCTGGGTGGCCTCACCCATAGAAGAGGTGGCCGAACTTCATGCCTAATTACTGTGGGTATTGGTTACATGTCGCAAATACCAACTTTTTATTCTAAATGCTCATCCTAGCCATCTTGAGACAGAGCTCAGCTGCTTTATAAATATACCTAAAATGATGTCTTTTTCCTGTATTCAGCCATTGAGGACTAGGAAGACTGGATGTCCCCAAGGCCCAGAATCTCCCCGGCACTCCTGTTCCCATAAAAGACAGAAAGGAGTTTCCAGGTCAAGATGTTACCCTGAACACATGTGGCTTCTTCCTGCCCCTCCCAAAATTGCATGGTAAAGGCATGGACATAAAGAAGGAAGTCGACACATAGTGATGAGGAACACAGGAGGAGAGATCAGAAGGCAGAAAGCCATCAGTAGTACTGAGCCAAAGTAGCTGAGTGCTCTCAATGCTGCAGAGGACATAGTTGTCACATCCCCAGAAAAGCTTCAAATTCAGAGCCCAATAAAAAGAGTGACCAGCTGCTCAGCCTCTCTTCTAGGCAGAAGCATAAAATCTTGCCTGGGGACCAGGAGCGTGGACTCCTGGTGTGTTTGATGGTGCTCTAAAGCAGTGGCTCTCAAACTTGATCACACATTGGAATCCTCTGAAAGCTCCAAAATACCCCAAATCTATTAAATTAGACTATCTGGGGGTGGGACCCAGGACGTAGTATTTTTAAAGCGGCTCAGTTGAGCCCACTGGGCAGCCAAGGTTGGGAACCACTGCCCTAGGGTGCATTCTTCTTTCAGGCATGAAGAGAGGGTGAGTTAGCCTATTCCCTGCCTGCCACACTTAAGAGAAGCCTGCTGGCCAATAAGAGGGGGCTCCTTGGCTGCACTTACTGCTGTCCCTCCCCAGCCTTGCTCTCCTCTCTCGGAAGCATGTGCCAGTCTCTGGGCTCTCTCACCTTCCTGACTCCACTCTTCTTGCCTGTCCTCCCACTGCTCCTGGAATGATCTTCCTAAGAACCAACTCTAATCCTATCACACCCTCACTTTTCACTACCTGCAGAGCAAGTCCTAGCATAGAGACTCTTCTAGGCCGGGCGCGGTGGCTCACGCTTGTAATCCCAGCACTTTGGGAGGCCGAGGCGGGCGGATCACGAGGTCAGGAGATCGAGACCACGGTGAAACCCCGTCTCTACTAAAAATACAAAAAATTAGCCGGGCGTGGTGGCGGGCGCCTGTAGTCCCAGCTACTCGGAGAGGCTGAGGCAGGAGAATGGCGTGAACCCGGGAGGTGGAGCTTGCAGTGAGCCGAGATTGCGCCACTGCACTCCAGCCTGGGCAACAGAGCGAGACTCCGTCTCAAAAAAAAAAAAAAAAAAGAAGGAGACTCTTCTAAAGAGTCCTACATTTTTCTTTCTAACCTAATTCCCTTCCTCATCCCTATATTCCAGTCAATCTGAAGACAAGGGCTCCTCTTGTTTTTGCTTGTGTCTCCTTCCCCCACCCCACAGCTCCAGCATTTAGCCAGGTGACCTTCGCAGGGAAGATGTTCACTTAAAGGGCTTACTGAGCTGGATTGAGTCTAGCAGAACACAATGTCTCTGGGCTGCAGAATGAAGGAAACATAATTTGTCCTCACTGAGACAATGGCCATGAATGACCTTGTTTTGAGGGAGAAGGGAAATAACAAGCAGCTTGAAAACAACATTTTTCTAAACCTACCATTTTTTGCTGTTATTCATGTTTTAAATTTTACATTTTTTCAATTTTTAAATTTATTTTTTAAAGACAGGGTCTTGCTCTGCCACCCAGGCTGGAGTACAGTGGTGAGATCATAGCTCGTCTCTACTAAAAAATACAAAAATTAGCCAGGCATGGTGGTGGGTACCCATAGTCCTAGCTGCTCAGGAGGCTGGGGCAGGAGAATTGCTTGAACCCAGGAGGCAGAGGTTGCAGTGAGCCAAGATTGCGCCACTGCACTCCAGCCTAGGCAACGGAGTGAGACTGTTTCAAAGAAAAACAAACAAACAAACAAACAAACAAAAACAATTTGTATAAACAAGCAACAAAAGAAACATCAGCCACAATCCCTTACCCAAGCATGACCATTTTGTACTATTTCATTTTGGGCATGGTTCTTCCCATATGTTCTTGTTGACATATTGTATTTATTTATTTATGGTTTTCAATTTTGATTTTAGGTTCAGGGATACATGTGCAGGTTCGTTATATAGGTAAACTTGTGTCACAGGGCTGTATCGTACAGATTATTCCGTCTCCCAGGCACTAAGCATAGTACCTGATTGTTATTTTTCCTGATCCTCTCCCTCCTCTCACCCTGCACCTTCAAGTAGGCCCAAGAGTCTGCTGTTCCCCTTTTTGTGTCCATCGGTTCTCATCATTTAGCCCCCACGTATAAGTGAGAACATGCGGTTGGTTTTCTGTTCTTGTGTTAGTTTGCTGAGGATCGTGGCCTCCAGCTCCATCCACGTTTCTGCAAAGGACACAATCTTGTTCTTTTGGTATCTGTCCAGTTTGGGTTCTACTCTGGCACTTATTTCATCATAAACTTATAAAATGTTATGCCTTAGTTTTTGTCACCATTGGCTTTGGCAGCTGCTTAATGTCCCCTGAGGGCCTTCGTGGAGTTTCTGAGCTATTCCTGACTGTGGGACATGTTGGTTGTGATGGCATTTTGGTATGAATAATTCTATTCCCCTAAGCATTGTCACTGTAATTCTTTTCAGGGCAACAGTCCTTCCCCCCAAGTTGCTTTTCTTTTCTTTTCTTCTTTTCTTTTCTCTCTTTTATTGGAAAATAAACTTGCTCTTTAATGGGGAATGGGAGAGAGGGCTGTCTGTGCAGGAATGAGGGTAGGGTGTCTGTGGGCTGAGTCAGCTTAGGGCTCCTGATTCTGATTCTGCAGCTTATGTATGGTGTCCTCGCTATCAGGCAAAGTGGCCTCTCCATAACTCACAGTGCCCAGGGAATAGCAGCTGGAGGATACCAGCACGTAGGCAGGCAGTCGCCAAAGGACCTCCCGAGGGCAGCTCCAGGCCCAGGGCTCCCACGGTCAGGGCCAACCAGGTAGAGCCCAGGATCACCAGTTCCCAAAGCCATTGTGCTAATTTCATCATGGTCACTCTTTGCACCACATCTCCCCAAGTTGCTTTTCTATCTCATCAGCAACCTTCTTCAAAACCTGCCTCCCTAATCTGTCACGAGATTAGAGTAAGAAATTTTAAAAAAATAGAAAAGAAAGTAAAACTTGCCTCTGAAGTGCAATGCATCTTCCAGAAGGTGCTTGTGCTTTCTCAGCTACCATCCCCTCCCACTGACTCCTGTCCCCACAGCCATGCATCAGGCCCCACTAAAGACCCCTTCTTAAAGACTTTCCCAAACTGAGGAGCGCCTGGGCTGGGCTGTCACCTGCTGTATGCATCCACGTGGCCCTGGGCTTCCTAAACAGCACTTTCCACATTTCATTCTGTTTCATGATGTGAGTTACTCACTACTGTATCCTCAGCAGGTGAAAGGGAGCACACAGGGGGACAGGGAAGGAGGGAATGTCCTAGCTCCTCCCGGGGCCTCTGGTGGCCTGTGGCCTGCAGGTTAAAGGGAGTTCAGTCCTACAGTAGTCATCCCCATTAGCCTCCTGCCCTTACAGCAGGTCCAAGCTCCACCATTCTTGGGCTTCCAGACCCCAAGAGTAGGGTGGTGTCTCGGGAGAAAGCTTGTGTCTCGTAGGTGGGCAAGCTACCCCCACTCCTCTGGCTGCTCCAGCTGCCCCCATTACAGGGCAGCGCTGGTTGGGGCCAGGAAGGACTGTTTGTTCAATTCTGACAACACAGGGGCTATTACCAGTGGCGCTGGAGGGGAGGAACAGCTGTTCCATCTCCCAAGCTAGTTCCAGCCCCCCTTACCTGATCGCCTCCCTAGGTTTTATCGAATCTCTGTGTCTCGCAATTACCTCTAATTTCATTGCCTTCATTGCAAAGAACAGCGCTTTTCCCTGCAGCTAAGATTTTCTTATATTCCCTGGGCTTTGCCTCTTCAGCCCCCAGCCTCTTCTTTGCACTCCCAGCGAGTGACATGAGCAGTCATTTTCTGGGACTGGAGCTCTGCCTGCACCCCCGCCCTGGTCACTCACACCTCAGCCATGCTCCCCTGTCCTGCCCCTGAGAGCAGAAAGGAGAGAGTGGAGGCCCTATGGTAACCCAGGGGCCCCCAGTTTAAGGAAAATGCTGCACAGGGCTTTGCTCTATGGTCCAAGCAGCTACTCCCTCTGGAAAGAAGGTTTTGATGTGCTTCCTCCTTCTCGTTCCTCTCCAAAGACCCTCCTCCAACCCCATATCTCAGGCAGATCTAGGAGGTAAGGACCAGGCTTCAGGACTGGCTTATTTCATTCATCCAACAAATACTTGTTAGATCTCTAATATGTGCTAGCACTAAACAATCAAAAACTACTTATTTAACACAGATTTTATTCTCAGCACAGTGTCTGATACTCATCCCCTTCCCTGAGAATGAATAGGTGCCAGAGGCAGCACAAAGAGTATCTGAGAAAGACTGAAGGCTGCAGGATCACCAAAGATAAAGAAAAGACCCTCCTGATTAGTGAGCATTTAGTCGAGGGCATGAGGGGAAGGTATGTCTTCAAACAGTGGTGCTCAAAGCTGCAGTGTGCTATGATAGGGTATAGCTGCAGACACGGTACCTGCCTTTGAGAAGTTTCAAAACTAGGGCTGGTCACAGTGGCTCCCTTCTGTAATCCTGGCACTTTGGGAGGCCGAGACAGGCAGATTGCCTGAGCTCAGGAGTTTGAGACCAGCCTGGGTAACATGGCAAAACCCCATCTCTACTGAAAAAATGAAAAAATTAGCCAGGCATGGTGGTGCATGCCAGTGGTCCCGGCTACTCGGGAGGCTGAGGCAGGGGAATCGCTTAAGCCTAGGAGGCAGAGGTTGCAGTGACCTGAGATCACGCCATTGCACTCCAATCTGGGCAACAGAGTTTCAAAACTACCTGGGCATAGAAGCAATCATGCATTGAATACCCAATCAGGTCCAGCACTAATGGAGGTAATAGTCATCCTTGCTTTAGAGATAAGAGAAATGAGCCTCAGAGTCTCTCTCCCTTTCTCCTGCTGTGGCCCACCTGACCCTCTGTGCTTCAGGAATGCCAAACTGTGCTTTGTTCTCTGCAGACACTATGCTGTTTTACATCTCACTGCCTTTTCCTGTACAGTTCCTACTGCCTGGAACACCGTTCCTTCAGCATCTTCTATAGCATCTATTCTGGGAGTGCTAGGTTAAGTACCCATCCAACTGTTGGTGAGTATCTCTCAACTAGACTGCAGGCTTCTCTGAGGCAGGAATCGTGACTTTGTCACACGGGTCCTGCCACATTTGGCCCAGTGCCTGCTGCAGAGTCAGGGTTCTCAAATTATTGGCTGAAGACAATAAATATGTACAGTCACCTGTCTTAAGCAACACAGCTAGCATGAGGCAAAATGGGCTTTGAACCATGGTTGCCCCTCACATGAGGCACCTTTGTGTGCATTAGGAAAAGACTCCTCCTCTGAGTGGGTGCACTGCAAAAAGGCAAGTCTTCTGGGCAGACCAGCTGGGAAAAGGCACTCCTTCCTTGGCTGATGCAGCCCTGGGCCAGGTCTCGGGGTTTGGCTGAGTCAGCGAGTAGATTTCAGCCCTGACTCATGCTTCTTGGGCATGATGACCCAGCTCAGGTACAGCCTATTTGAACCCAAGTCAGCCTGATACTGATACCCACACTTTTCTTTGCCATGCGAACAAGAGCAATGTGCCCTCAAAATATTTCCAAGCCAAGAGAAAGCTGTGTGTGTGTGTGTGTGTGTGTGTGAGAGAGAGAGAGAGAGAGAGACAGAGAGAGAGAGAGATTGATTTTTGGCAAGTGATTTTGCTATTTTTGGTAAAATAGCAAAAGCCCCAAACAGCTGGTGCCATGTTCCTCTGGGCTCAATCCACAAGTTATTCTTTTCCCCCAAATCAAGCAGAAAAATACTCATCCCTTTGCCTGAGCACAAATAGGTGCCAGAGGCAGTGGGAGGAGAGTATCTGAGAAAGACTGAAGGCTGCAGGCTCACCAAAGATAAAGAAAAGCCCCTCCTGGGGCAGTGAGCATTTAGTTGAGGGCATGAGGGGAAGGTATGTCTTCAAACGATGGAGTTCAAGGCTGCAGTGTGCTATGATCATGCCTGTGAATAGCTACGGCACTCCAGCCCCGGCAACATAGTGAGACCATGCCTGACTCTAAAAAATTTGGATTTGAAATCTGAAGGCTGTCGAACTGCAAGCAGAAACTGAGCATGTTTTGCAAACAGCAGTAAAGGATTTAGCATGAGGAAGTGAGCCTTGCAAAGCAAGAATAGGGTAGGGGATCCTAAAAAGGGTCAAGTGAAACTGTCTCAGTTTGTGTATCTGTAAAATGGGGATGATACTACCTACCTTACGGAGTCCTCACAGATGAAATTCAATAATATAGGTGAAATGAGTAGCACCTGGCATATGGTAAACATTTACTAAATGGTGATTGCAATTATTTTGATTAACAGATTGGTGATGACGATGATGATGGTTGTGTTGTGGCTGGTGGTGTAATATTTAGGGTAATGAATATCTGCCACTAAATGCCAAGGTGAGAAGAGCTTTGCTAGCCTCTTCTAGAAAAGGAGAAAGAAGAGCCTCTCATCCTGCTTTTGTTCCTGTCCGCTCCTCTTGTGGCTAATGCAGATAGAGAGCAGAGTTGCTAAAAGCCTTGGCAGATGAACCACAGGAGGACTGAAATGAGTGGAGAGAAAGCTCTCCAGTCCTTCGGGCCCTGCTGCCTGTCACTCCATCTTCCCACTCCCTGGGGCACCCTGCATGAGAAGGATGGAGGAGGCAGGAGCATGGGGATACAGTGGGGGACTCAGTGCTTTTCCTAGGGTGAGATGACAATGGAAGGGAGGGCGAGGAATGAGAAGTTGGGACAGTTGAGATGGATGCCAAAGGGCTGTGGAAATAAAATGGGTCCTCTGGTGTGCTTGAAGCCTATGCCACCGATGCCACCCATTTGTACAAAAGATTGTTATTTAGCATTCCACGAATATTTACTGAGTGCTTATGTACCTGTCACTGTGGTAGCTTGGGGATCAGTAGTCACAAAACAGAGATGGTCTCTGTATCTGTGGAGCTGACTTAACTTTTAGCCCAAATACTTGATTACTTTTTGAGCAAAAGTAGACACAGTTACTTAGACCAAAAACCTTTGGATATCCTTGTCTCTTTTCTTTCTCTCACACTGCAGATCTAATCCACTGGCAAGGCCTATTGGCTGTATCCTCAATATGCACCCCAAATCTGACCATTTCTCACCATCTCCACCTCTATCACCCCAATACAAGCCACTGCCATCTTTTGCCTAGACCATTGCTGTAGCTACTCCTCTGCTCAATGCCCTCCCTGGCTCCTTATCTTACGCTGAATTGAAGGCAAAGTCCTTGCAGTGACTCACAATGCAGTCGTCATCTTGCTTCTGATTGCCCCTTTAACCCCATTGTACTATGGTAGCAACAAGAGCTGGAAGAATAAAATGAAATCCACTTCCTGGAAAAGGCAAGGAGGGAAGACAAGCTTCGGCCTCCTTTATCACTAGCAGATTTTCCAGGAAGCACAGTGTGATGGACTCTTACACGGGACCCTGCCTTAAACTGACAAATAACAAGAACAGTAACGGAAGGTCAAAGCATTTTAAAGACATCACTAGAAATATGGTTAAAAATTAAAGATAAGCCTCACAAAGGGGAAAAAATGTTTGCAGTCCCAACAAAAGATCAATATCCAGAATATATAAATAGCTCCTGTAAATCAATAAGAAAAATAATCCCAGTGGAAAAATGGGCAAAGGATTTGCAAAGGCAACTCATCTGCTTTAAAAAAATAAAAATAAAAAAGGAATAGTCTCTTGGGGAAAAAACTTACAAGCCAAGGATCCTTAGAGAAGAGAAGGCATAGGCCCTATTCTATTCTCCTGTTACCACCAGGTCAGGAAAAGGGCAGTGTGGGTCTACACTCCAGCAGAGGGAATTCTTCATATTGTTTTATCTTCACGTAGGTCAACCATGAATGTAAATTTATCTATGAAGATATACACAAGCTGCTTGAGTGCTGGGCAGGCTGGAGGGGAGAGTCCTTTTTGCTGTTATTATGGAAAGTTTCAAATGTATACAAAAGTAGAGAGAAAAGTATGATGAACTCAGTGTCCCAGAATGCTTTTGGCTTAAACCACTACACTCCTCAAGGGAAGGCTCTCCCGCAAGAAATCAGAGGGAAGTCCCACCTTCCCCATGGTGGGCAGAGGTGGGCGAGGGTGGGCTGTGGAGGGGTGAGAGGGTGTTGGGCTGAACCTTGAAGAGGAACAGCATCTGACAGGCTGAATGGAGAAGTGGGAGGATTGCAGCCCACTCAGGGCTGGCTCCACAGAACATCGCAGCCACAAAGCTGGGGACAATCCGAAAATTAGAACTGTTCCTTTTTTTTTTTTTTTAAATTGAGACATACTCGAGGAGCCAAGATGGCCGAATAGGAACAGCTCCGGTCTACAGCTCCCAGCGTGAGCGACGCAGAAGACGGGTGATTTCTGCATTTCCATCTGAGGTACTGGGTTCATCTCACTAGGGAATGCCAAACAGTGGGTGCAGGACAGTCGGTTTAGTGCACTGTGCACGAGCCAAGCCAAAGCAGGGTGAGGCATTGTCTCACTTGGGAAGTGCAAGGGGTCAGGGAGTTCCCTTTCCTAGTCAAAGAAAGGGGTGACAGACGGCACCTGGAAAATCGGGTCACTCCCACCCTAATACTGCACTTTTCCAACGGGCTTGGAAAACAGCACACCAGGAGATTGTGTCCTGCACCTGGCTCAGAGGGTCCTATGCCCACGGAGTCTCGCTGACTGCTAGCACAGCAGTCTGAGATCAAACTGCAAGGCGGCAGCAAGGCTGGGGGAGGAGCACCCGCCATTGCCCAGGCTTGCTTAGGTAAACAAAGCAGCCAGGAAGCTTGAACTGGGTGGAGCCCACCACAGCTCAAGGAGGCCTGCCTGGCTCTGTAGGCTCCACCTCTGGGGGCAGGGCACAGACAAACAAAAAGTCAGCAGTAACCTCTGCAGACTTAAATGTCCCTGTCGGACAGCTTTGAAGAGAGTAGTGGTTATCCCAGCACACAGCTGGAGATCTGAGAATGGGCAGACTGCCTCCTAAAGTGGGTCCCTGACTCCTGAGCAGCCTAACTGGGAGGCACCCCCAGTAGGGACAGACTGACACCTCACTCAGCCAGGTACTCCTCTGAGACAAAACTTCCAGAGGAACAATCAGACAGCTGAATTTGTGGTTCACGAGAATCCGCTGTTCTGCAGCCACCACTGCTGACACCCAGGCAAACAGGGTCTGGAGTGGACCTCTAGCAAACTCCAACAGACCTGCAGCTGAGGGTCCTGTCTGTTAGAAGGAAAACTAACAAACAGAAAGGACACCCACACCAAAAACCCATCTGTACATCACCATCATCAAAGACCAAAAGTAGAAAAAACTACAAAGATGGGGAGAAAACAGAGCAGAAAAACTGGAAACTCTAAAAACCAGAGCACCTCTCCTCCTCCAAAGGAACGCAATTACTCTCCAGCAACGGAACAAAGCTGGACGGAGAATGACTTTGATGCGTTGAGAGAAGAAGGCTTCAGATGATCAAACTACTCTGAGCTACAGGAGGAAATTCAAACCAATGGCAAAGAAGTTAAAAGCTCTGAAAAATAATTAGACAAATGTAAAACTAAAATGACCATTGCAGAGAAGTGCTTAAAGGAGCTGATGGAGCTGAAAGCCAAGTTTCGAGAACTACGTGAAGAATACAGAAGCCTCAGTAGCCAATGTGATCAACTGGAAGAAAGGGTATCAGTGATGGAAGATGAAATGAATGAAATGAAGTGAGAAGGGAAGTTTAGAGAAAAAAGAATAAAAAGAAATGAACAAAGCCTCCAAGAAATATGGGACTATGTGAAAAGACCAAACCTACATCTGATTGGTGTACCTGAAAGTGATGGGGAGAATGGAACTAAGTTGGAAAACACTCTGCAAGATATTATCCAGGAGAACTTCCCCAATCTAGAAAGGCAGGCCAACATTCAGATTCAGGAAACACAGAGAATGCCACAAAGATACTCCTCAAGAAGAGCAACCCGAAGACACATAATTGTCAGATTCACCAAAGTTGAAATGAAGGAAAAAATGTTAAGGGCAGCCAGAGAGAAAGGTCGGGTTACCCACAAAGGGAAGTTCATCAGACTAACAGCTGATCTCTTGGCAGAAACTCCACAAGTCAGAAGAGAGTGGGGACCAATATTCAACATTCTTAAAGAAAAGAATTTTCACCCAGAATTTCATATCCAGCCAAACTAAGCTTCATAAGTGAAGGAGAAATAAAATACTTTACAGACAAGCAAATGCTGAGAGATTTTGTCACCACCAGGCCTGCCCTAAAAGAGCTCCTGAAGGAAGCACTAAACATGGAAAGGAACAATTGGTACCAGCCACTGCAAAAACATGCCAAATTGTAAAGACCATCGAGGCTAGGAAGAAACTGCAACAACTAATGAGCAAAATAACCAGCTAACATCATAATGATAGGATCAAATTCACACATAACAATATTAACTTTAAATGTAAATGGGCTAAATGCTCCAATTAAAAGACACAGATTGGCAAATTGGATAAAGAGTCAAGACCCATCAGTGTGCTGTATTCAGGAAACCCATCTCACATGCAGAGACACACATAGACTCAAAATAAGGGGATGGAGGAAGATCTACCAAGCAAGTGGAAAACAAAAAAAGGCAGGGGTTGCAATCCTAGTCTCTGATAAAATAGACTTTAAACCAACAAAGATCAAAAGAGACAAAGAAGGCCATTATATAATGGTAAAGGGATCAATTCAACAAGAAGAGCTAACTATCCTAAATATATATGCACCCAATACAGGAGCACCCAGATTCATACAGCAAGTCCTGAGTGACCTACAAACAGACTTAGACTCCCACAATAATAATGGGAGATTTTAACACCCCACTGTCAACATTAGACAGATCAACAAGACAGAAAGTTACCAAGGATACCCAGGAATTGAACTCAGCTCTGCACCAAGCAGACCTAATAGACATCTACAGAACTCTCCACCCCAAATCAACAGAATATACATTCTTTTCAGCACCACATCACACTTATTCCAAAATTGACCACATAGTTGGAAGTAAAGCTCTCCTGAGCAAATGTAAAAGAACAGAAATTATAACAAACTGTCTCTCAGACCACAGTGCAATCAAACTAGAACTCAGGATTAAGAAACTCACTCAAAACCGCTCAACTACATGGAAACTGAACAACCTACTCCTGAATGACTACTGGGTACATAACGAAATGAAGGCAGAAATAAAGATGGTCTTTGAAACCAATGAGAACAAAGACGCAACATACCAGAATCTCTGGGACACGTTCAAAGCAGTGTGTAGAGGGAAATTTATAGCACTAAATGCCCACAAGAGAAAGCAGGAAAGATCCAAAATTGATACCCTAACATCACAATTAAAAGAACTAGAAAAGCAAGAGCAAACACATTCAAAAGCTAGCAGAAGCCAATAAATAACTAAAATCAGAGCAGAACTGAAGGAAATAGAGACACAAAAAACCCTTCAAAAAATTAATGAATCCAGGAGCTGGTTTTTTGAAAAGATCAACAAAATTGATAGACTGCTAGCAAGTCTAATAAAGAAGAAAAGAGAGAAGAATCAAATAGATGCAATAAAAAATGATAAAGAGGATATCACCACCAATCCCACAGAAATACAACCTACCATCAGAGAATACTACAAACACCTCTACGCAAATCAACTAGAAAATCTAGAAGAAATGGATAAATTTCTCGACAAATACACCCTCCCAAGACTAAACCAGGAAGAAGTTGAATCTCTGAATAGACCAATAACAGGCTCTGAAATTGTGGCAATAATCAATAGCTTACCAACCAAAAAGAGTCCAGGAACTGATGGATTCACAGCCGAATTCTACCAGAGGTACAAGGAGGAACTGGTACCATTCCTTCTGAAACTATTCCAATTGATAGAAAAAGAGGGAATCCTCCCTAACACATTTTATGAGGCCAGCATCATCCTGATACCCAAGCCTGGCAGAGACACAACCAAAAAAGAGAATTTCAGACCAATATCCTTGATGAACATTGATGCAAAAATCCTCAATAAAATACTGGCAAACCGAATCCAGCAGCACATCAAAAAGCTTATCCACCATGATCAAGTGGGCTTCATCCCTGGGATGCAAGGCTGGTTCAACATACACAAATCAATAAATGTAATCCAACATATAAACAGAACCAAAGACAAAAACCACATGATTATCTCAATAGATGCAGAAAAGGTCTTTGACAAAATTCAACAACATTCGTGCTAAAAACTCTCAATAAATTAGGTATTGATGGGACGTACCTCAAAATAATAAGAGCTATCTATGACAAACCCACAGCCAATATCATACTGAATGGGCAAAAACTGGAAGCATTCCCTTTGAAAACAGGCACAAGAGAGGGATGCCCTCTCTCACCGCTTGTATTCAAAATAGTGTTGGAAGTTCTGGCCAGGGCAATCAGGCAGGAGAAGGAAATAAAGGGTATTCAATTAGGAAAAGAGGAAGTCAAATTGTCCCTGTTTGCAGATGACATGATTGTATATCTAGAAAACCCCATTGTCTCAGCCCAAAATCTCCTTAAGCTGATTAGCAACTTCAGCAAAGTCTCAGGATACAAAATCAATGTGCAAAAATCACAAGCATTCTTGTACACCAATCACAGACAAACAGAGAGCCAAATCATGAGTGAACTCCCATTCACAATTGCTTCAAAGAGAATAAAATACCTAGGAATCCAACTTACAAGGGATGTGAAGGACCTCTTCAAGGAGAACCACAAACCACTGCTCAATGAAATAAAAGAGGATACAAACAAATGGAAGAACATTCCATGCTCATGGGTTGGAAGAATCAATATCGTGAAAATGGCCATACTGCCCAAGGTAATTTATAGATTCAATGCCATCCCCATCAAGCTACCAATGACTTTCTTCACAGAATTGGAAAAAACTACTTTAAAGTTCATATGGAACCAAAAACAGCCCACATCACCAAGTCAATCCTAAGCCAAAAGAACAAAGCTGGAGGCATCACTCTACCTGACTTCAAACTATACTATGACTTCGATCCTTCCTTCGGGCACCAGGGTGCGCTGTACCCATCTCTTAGTGTTGGCTGAACAGTGCCGCGCTCTCCCCTACTTCCCTTCTTGCTGGGCTGCAGTTCCGGTGGCTGGCGGAAACAGGAACCAGCAGCCGCGGGCGCCAGAGTCCTGGGGCATGGCGGGGGCGGGGCAGGGGGAGGCGTGCACGGAACAGGCTGGGGCATCCCTCGCCCTGGCTCTTTGAGCCCGGACCAGACAGGTGAGGACTTAATTTTTGGCCCAGCCTCCAAGCCCGTCAGACCCTCCCCGGCAGGCTCCTCCCCGCATGACGCTGATGCCCAGAGGCCCCATGGCCCCCGCCCTCCCTCAGAATTCTCTTCCCATTGAGGCCCCGCCCCAGGCTTTTCTTTCCGGGGGCGCCCCTTTGGGTATGTGTGCCCGCCCCTTGGCATCCCCTTCTGGTTTAGAGGCCGTCGCAAGGAATTGAGGGACATGTGCACCTTCTCCCATAGGGAAACTGAGACCCAGCAAGGGTAAAGGACTTAGTAGCACACAGTGAGTTAGTGTGTTGTACCCAGGGGTGTTAGAGAAAACACCACACTTTGAGACGAATTAAGAGTCCTTTATTAGCTGGCGACCGAGAGATGGCTAACGCTCAAAATTCTCTTGGCCCCGAGGAAGGGGCTTGATTAACTTTTATACCTTGGTTTAGGAAGGGGGGGAGTCTAGTTAAAACAATTTTACAGAAGTTAGGTAGTCAAAAAGTTAAAAGGATAAATGGTTACAGGAAAGTAAACAGTTCCAGGTGCAGGGGCTTTAAGACTATTACAAGGTGATAGACGCGGGGCTTTGGGCGTTATCAGTCAGATGAATTCTTGGGGACTGCGGATATAGCTTGCCACAGTATCTTATCAGTTAATTGCATTCTTGGATGTGCTGGGAGTCAGCTTGCACAAGTTAAGTCCTTGAGGAAGGGGCTGCCAGTGAAAGAGCCAAGATGGAGTCTGTCTGGCTCTCTTAGCTAAGGGAGAGTCTTAAAAACAGAGTTAGTAAAAACCAGGTTGGGCATTACATTCCCCACTTGTGTTTTTGGGGAATCAAATCATTGATTCCTCAGTTATAACAAGGGGGTTATATTGAGTCTTAAGATACATAAGTTTGACAGAAGCTATGCATTGTTTTACAAAATTAAGAAACCAATTTAATATACAAGGCCTAAGAATTAAACTTAATAGTATGATGAGGAGAGGTCCAGCTAACCCAGTGATTAAAGTAGTTAGCCAGGGGTTCCAGTTGAACATGTTTTGATACCAGGGGATGTTATTTTCTCGTTCCTGTTGGTGCCTATCTAGGTTTTCTCGAACTTTTTGGAGTGTAACTTTTATGACTAAGAATGCTGGAGGAACAGTTAAATCAACCTTGTCAGGGAGTTTCTGGAACATAGGGTCACCTAGAGCACTTAAAGGCCTGATTGGCTTGGGTGGGCTCCATGAGTCGAGGATTTTTTTTTTTTGGATGGTGAACATAGTCCCAACATCAAATCCTGGGATATAAAATTTTAATTTCCATGACATGCCATAATATTATTGTAAGAGGATTACAATTTTTTTTAGTATGTAATTTAGGATGAGAAGCACGAGTTACAGAATGAAGATCTGGTTGATCCCCCAGAGTAGGTGGCTAAGGTTACACATGTCCAATCATGGCAGAAAAACTGATAAGTATCTTGACAGCTAGCATCAGGGTGATTCCCAGGACAGAGGTAAAAGCCAACATTTTGGAGTCCTTTTTCTACACCTTTGGAGCATCCACATCCAGTTTGCCTCCTGGAGCATCCAAATCCTGCTACAAGGTCAACACTTCCTGGTTTTGGGACCAGCAGATTGTGTTGCTCTTCGTGAGTACGGGCTGGCTCTGGGAACAGTATACATAAAATCAACTGCAAAGGAGACTTCCTTGGAGGTACTGGCCCTCCAAGTGGTGTTTGCAAATACACGTCCTGACTTAGGCACAGTTTTAAAAGGGGCCTCACCCAGGCCTGGGGACCCATGTTTTTAGTTGGGCTCTGTTGGCCGTTTTGATGCGGGAGTGATGAATCTAAGCAGGAATGCCATCCACCTTCAGAGCCATTGGCGTTGTGAGGATAACGGTGTGAGGTCTTTTCTAAGCAGGAGTGAGTCCTTCTTTCTGGAACTTCTTAACAAACACTAGGTCTCCTGGCTGGAATGAATGGCAGGACCCCGTCTGGTTAGGAATTGGATTGGGATGGTTTCCTTGAACAAGTGGCAGGATGATATCTTGTACCCGTTGGGAAGAGTGTAGGTACTGTAACAAATTAGCTTGTGATATTTCTGCCAGTTGGGCATCTCTTAGCTTAAGCAAGATAGGCGGCGCCCTCCCATACATGATTTTAAAAGGTGAGAACCTAGCCCGATAATGGGTGCACCTTACTCTAAGTAGGGCTAAAGGAAGGAGACTTACCCAATTTTTACCGGTTTTTAAAATTAATTTTGTAAGAGTGTTTTTTTAGGGTGCGGTTCATGTGTTCTACCTGCCCAGAGCTCTGGGGTCGATAGGCACAATGGAGCTTCCACAGAATATTTAATGCCTTACTCACCCACTGAGCTATGGACGAGGTGAAGGCAGGTCTATTATCAGACGCTACGGCAGCAGGCAGCCTGTATTGAGGGATGATTTTATTGAGTAGGAACTTAACTACCGTATTGGCAATTTCATTTTTGGTAGCAAATGCTTCAGTCCATCCGGAGAAGGTTTCTACTAGTACTAGAAGGTATTTGTACCTAGCCTGGTGCGGTTTTACTTCTGTAAAGTCAATTTCCCACTTTTCTTCTGGCGCGTTTTCTCAGAGACGGTGGCCTGGGCTGGGTTTAGGACCTTGCTTGGCATTTACCTGGGCGCAGGTTGTGCACTGGAGAGCTGCTTGCTCTGTTTTTGATAGCCTTTCCTGCTGAGGTGAGTAGCCCACGCTCCTGGTAGATGGCTGCATGTACATGCACAGTAGCAAAGGTGTACTTGCTGTCAGTGTAAATGTTAGTACGTTTATCCTTACCGCACCGGGGAGCCTGAGTGAGGGCGATCAATTTAGCTTTTTGTGCCGAGGTGTTTGCTGGCAAAGCCTGAGCCCACAACACATCTGTCTCCGTGGTAACAGCTGCACCGGCCTTTCATACTCCCTGCTCGAGAAAGCTGCTACCATCTGTGAACACAGCAGTGTCCACCTTCTCTAGCGGCACATCTTGAAGATCGGGTCGGCCAGTTTCGGTAGTTTCCAACAGTTCCTGACAGTCATGGATAGTAGCTGGATTTAAACACCATGTGGGAGAGAAAGTCAAACGAGGCTGATTCAACAACTCTGATATTGTAAAATGTGAGCATTTGACATCCATTTACCTGAAGCACTTTGTAGTAAAGTCTCTACAGCATGAGGAGCTGTAAGGGTTAAATCCTGGCCCAGAGTTAACTTATCAGTTTCTTGGACTAGGCTTGCTCTAGCCGCTATGGCTTGCAGGCAACTTGGCCATCCAGAGGCCACAGGATCCAGCCTCTTAGATAAATAAGCCATTGGGTGTCTCCAAGGTCTTAAAGTCTGAGTAAGCAACCCCTTAGCAACTCCCTGGCTCTCATGGACAAACAGATGAAAAGGCTTTGAGATATCTGGGAGGGCTAAAGCAGGGGCTTCAGTTAAAGCCTTTTTCAGATTTTGAAAAGCCTGTTCTTCGGTGTCTGTCCAAATCAATGGGCCATTACCTCTTATAGCGGTATACAAGGGCTTTGCAATCTCCGCAAACCCGAATATCCAGAGGCGACAGTATCTCACGGCCCCGTCAATCAGGCTCTTCTGTTGCGGGCAGGGTGAGAACCTTTTTGTTTTCTGACGTTCCTTGTCGCAGTAGTGGGCATTCCTTTTTCCAGTGCCCAGTCTGCTTGCAATAGGCACATCGGTCTTTTCCTAGAGAGGCCGGTTCACCTCTTTTACTTTGCTGGAGGGAACCCGAGGTTCCTTGGCCATTTTTTCTGGAACGGGGGCCTTTCCTTTCTGCCCTCTTGGATAGCCGTTACTAAGATTTTTGCTTGCCTTTTATAGGCTTTATCAGCGGCCTTTTCAGCTGCCTGTGTTGCTTGTTTGGTACCTGCTTTCCAGTTTTTCATACTCTCGATTGTCAAAAACCTTCTGGACTATTTCTAAAAGCTGACTGATATTTATTCCAGTAAATCCTTCCAGTTTCTGGAGCTTTCTCTCTTTTTTTTTTTAAAAAATTTTCTTTTTTTTTATTAATTTTTTTTGCACACAAAAACAATAAACATTTTCTAAAAATACATACAAACAAAAAGATGCATATCAAACATATTAGGAAGGTTACACATGGGAAGTCGGGGAATAGAAATGGGGGGTGGGAGTTAAAATAAATGAGAGAGGGACTTTATATGGATCAGTGATAATAACTCAATCCTCTATTTGACAAAGAAGAGGGAGAAGGAAGAGAAAGAAAAAGAAAGTGGGATAAAGGATCAGAAAGGGAGGAAAATAGAAAAAAATAGAGTATGACTCCAGGGTAGACCTGTTTTGTTGTCACTGAGTTGGTTGGTTGGTTTGTCTGTTGTATTTTTCATGTTTCGCCAAGTTGGCCAGACTGGTCTCGAACTCCTAGCCCAAAGTGATCAACCCGCCTCGTCCCCCAGAGTGCCGGGACCACAGGCGTGAGCCACCACGTCCAGCCCCCACATTGCTTCTGGCCTCCGTGGTAGACCTCCCAGACGGAGCGGCTGGGCAGAGGCGCTCCTCACTTCTTCCCAGACACTGGGCGGCCGGGCAGAGGCGCTCCTCACTTCCCAGATGGGGCGGCCAGGCAGAGACGCTCCTCACTTCTTCCCAGACGATAGGTGGCCGGGCAGAGGCGCTCCTCACTTCCCAGATGATGGGTGGCCGGGCAGAGGCGCTCCTCACTTCCCAGATGATGGGTGGCCGGGCAGAGGCGCTCCTCACTTCCCAGACGATGGGTGGCCGGGCAGAGGCGCTCTGGAGCTTTCTCTTAATGTCCAGGGCTGCCTGAGCCACAAATGCCAAATTAAGAGCGTGGCTATTTTCTGGAGCCGCCAGGTCAAAAGGGGTATAAATCCGATAAACCTCCTGGAGACGTTCTAAAAACGCTCCTGGTGACTCATCAGGCCCCTGGACAACTTCAGTTGTCTTAGACAAGTTTATGGGCCTCCGAGCGGCTCCTTTAATACCTGCGAGGAGATACCGGTGAAAATCGTCCAAGGCTCTCCTTCCACCTGAGGAATTTGGGTCCCAGTTAGGCCGGGTGGAGGGAAAGACCTCCTCCAAGAGGTCTCAAGCTTCCTCCTCAGGCCTACGGGCTGATGCAAGGAAGTGTTTTCTGGCCTCTCTTCAGATATGCTCCCTCTCCTCAGAGGTAAAGAGAGTTAAAAGGAGCTTTTGGCAGTCATCCTAGGTGGGTTGATGGATCTGGAGCATGGTCTCCATCAGTGAGGTCAAAGCCTGAGGCTTTTCAGAGAAGGGAGGATTATGGGTTTTCCAGTTATACAAGTCAGAAGTAGAAAAAGAGACATAAACCAGGAAGGGGGCTGAGTGCTCATCACCCGGAGGGACTTGTGCCTCTCTCAGTGGTAGTAGAGGGGCTGCTTCCTCCCAGCGCGGTCGCAGCCAGGAGGCAATTGGGCGGTGAGCCCACAGGGGATGTCGTGGAAGAGACATGAGATGACACCAAGGGAGCAGGCTGGTTGTAAGGCGGTGGGACTGAGTGAGGGAGACTCTCCTCTTCTTCAGAGGGAGCCAAAACAGAGGGAGCCAAACTGGCTGAGGGTTGAGGTGAAAACATGGCCTGGCTCAGGAGGACTTTGGAGGTGGAATTGTGAATGGCACATGAACGGAGCCATGGAGGAGGATTTCTAATCAAACTTAACCATTGATTGATATAGGGAAACTGATCAGGATGGCCGGGAGTTCTGGTAACAACCCACCACACGGCTTGAACAATTGTAGGATTCAATGATCCTTTAGAGGGCCACCCAACTCCAAACCTTGGCCATTCTACTTCACAGAGTGTCCGGAGCTTGCCTTTTTTAAGGCAGACTCCATAATTCTCTGAAAAACCAAGAGAAAAATTTTCCAGCATACATTGGAGGGGGCTCCAAGCCTTGCAAGGCTGGGAGGAAGTGTTTCCCTTTTTTTTTTTTTTTTTTAGAAGGCAATTTAACAGAATTTGAGCAGAGATGTCAGATCCAACATGGACAGAGAAACTCACTCCCTGGGGGGCTGGAGTATCAGAAAAACAGAATTAACATAACCAGAAAGAACAGAAAAATAACAACAGCTAATACCACTTGCCACATTGCTGTAGCTTTAAGATTGAGGGAGGGGGACTAGAGGCCAGGCTGAGGTCTCCTGGGTCGGTTGGATCTAGGTGTTCTCCCTCTTCCTCTAGATCTGTACCCTAAATACCTTTAGTGTCTCCACGACTCAAAGGCAAATAGCTTAAATTTAGCTCTTTCTTTCAAGGGTTCAAGGAGCGAGAGCAGAGCCAAGTCCTGGAGACGCTGAACTTGCTGTCACACCGGAAAATGAAATGTGCAGGGTAGGGGGCAGGAATGAGGGGGAAAGGGACCACTCAGGTCGTTTTTAAGATGAGAGAGTAGCCACAGGGGAACAGAGTAGGAGTCTAAACGAAGTAAAGCATGACGGGCGTAGGTTTCCCTACACAGTGTTCTATTTAAGGGCACAGGAAAAGTTACAGAATGACAAAAAAGGTGAGCAAGGAAATCTGCAGGGTGGCTGTTTTGAACCCACCACCAGTTTAATCTAGAGGAGGTCCAATCACTTGGACATGGGGTATGGCAATCTAAATGCCCACAACTTCCATGGTGCCAGAAATTTCAATCAGACAAATGTTCTTCACACTCGTTCCCGTAAGAACACCTCACTTGCCTCTGGTAGAAAAGACAGGACTGTGGTGGCCAGCCTAAATGACTGATGAGAAATTTAACCTCTTGTGACAAAAAATCAGTACTAAGGACCTTGAAGAAGTTTCTACCCAGACGTCTTGGGCAATACCCACGTCCTGACATGCAAAAGCTTGACAACCAATAAACAAGACAATAAACACTAAACAGAACAATAAACATAAAACAAACAATTTGACCCTAGGGCAGGTAAACAGTTTTGACAGTTTTTTTTCCTTTTTCCTTTTTTTTTTTTTTTAATACAGACAAGGGGAGGGGTTCCCGCGATGGGATCAGTCAGATTCCCACCTGGCTGCTCCCCCTGAGGGGACTTGGACTCCTCTTAGCGTTGGCAGACCGGTATAAACTCCTGGTTTGGATTGAGCTATGCCCGATGCTGCCTTAAGCCTTATGAGGTCGCCACAGAACCGCAGGTGAGGGCCCACTCGAACTCCATAGCTTTCGCCGTGGAGCTACAAACAGGAAGACAAACACAAGCCTTTGTCCTCCCACAGTCACTCACCATTCATACAGTTTATAACAGTTTTGTTTTGTTATTGTTGAGATTCTCCAAGAAACTTGAATAAGAGAAAGATGAGAGATAGATAGATACACAGAGAGAGAGAGCGGGGTGCCAGAAACTAAGGCTCAGCTCCCCAGCATCCTGGGTCTTCAGCTAAGTCCAAGGGAGGGGCCTCATCAGGACCACTTCCCACCTAAACCAAGACACAAAGGCGCCTACCAGAAAACCAAGGCTCAACCCATAGCATCCTAGAGTAATGGGCTAAGTCAAAAGAGGGACGCTTTCATCAGGGCCACTTCCCCCTTATCAGAACCAGAATGAAGTCAAATCTGACCTACCTGACCCTGGGGTAAGAAGCCGAGGACTCAGATGTTGAATTTTAGGACTACTAAAATTCATGGTAGTCGATCCGCTCTCCTTCGGAAGGCGGTCACTCTTCGGGGACCTGAAAATTCTTTCCTCAGGTGGCGCCCCCCCTCCAAGCTGGCTGTCCTTCTGGGGGAGCCCGGAGCAAGACCAGCTCTCACCCGGTGGCATTAATTTTTTGCTGGGGTCTCCATTACGTTGTACCCAGGGGTGTTAGAGAAAACACCAAACTTTGAGATGAATTAAGAGTCCTTTATTAGCTGGCGACCGAGAGATGGCTAACGCTAAAATTCTCTCAGCCCCAAGGAAGGAGCTTGATTAACTTTTATACCTTGGTTTAGGAAGGGGAGTGGGGGGTCTAGTTAAAACAATTTTACAGAAGTTAGGTAGTCAAAAAGTTAAAAGGATAAATGGTTACAGGAAAGTGAACAGTTCCAGGTGCAGGGGTTTTAAGACTGTTACAATGTGATAGATGCGGTGCTTTGGGCGTTATCAATCAGATGAATTCTTGGGGACTGCGGATATAGCTTGCCACAGTATCTTATCAGTTAATTGCATTCTTGGATGTGCTGGGAGTCAGCTTGCACAAGTTAAGTTCTTGAGGAAGGGGCTGCCAGTGAAAGGGCCAAGATGGAGTCTGTCTGGCTCTCTTAGCTAAGAGAGAGTCTAAAAACAGAGTTAGTAAAAACTAGGTTGGACATTACAAGTGTCCCAATTCAGTCAGGCTTTCTTCTTTCGTTCCATAAGGTACCAAATGCCTACCATGTGCCAGTCCCAGTGCTAGGCTCTGAGAATACCGGATGACCCAGGTAGACCTGGTTACTTCCTGTCTGGAGAGTACAGGTTAGCAAGGGAATCAAACATTAAACACAACCATGCAAGTGAAAGTATAAATACAACTTGCGACGATTACTATGGAGAAGACAAAATATAGTGATAATGGGAGTCCTGTTTTAGATAGGATGGTCAGGGGACACTTCCTAAAGGAGACTGCACTTAAGCTGCAACTTGAGAAGTTATAGCAAGGGCCAAGGGAAATGCATTCCAGGCAGAGGGAATAGTCCCTGTGAATGCCTGAGTTGGCACAGAACTTCCCGTTAGACAAGTCCAGTGTTCAAGAAGGGAGGCTTACCATGTGTCAAACACTGTGATGAGCATACAGAATATAGTGTTTGCGTACTGGTCGGTGGGACATCTAATGAGGGCCATAAACATACTTAAGATCTTCATCTCAGCTGCTCAACTCTGCCTATGTAGGGCAAAAGCAATATGTAAATTATTGGGTATGGCAGGGTTCCAGTGAAATTTTATTTACAAAAACTGGGAGGTGGGGGTCAGGCGTGGTGGCTCATGCCTGTAATCCTAGCACTTTGGGAGATCAAGGCAGAAGGATCACTTGAGCCAGGGAGGTCCACAGTGGTGCCACTGTACTCCAGCCTGGGTGACAGAGACCCCCAAAAAACCAGGAGGTGAGAGGTGGGCTAGATTTGGGCCAAGGGCAGTAGTTTGCAGACCCTTGCTCTAGTCTAGATCAGTATACATTTTATGTTTTTACTCAGTGCATGTAACTCCAATATAATTGAAATAAACGTTTTACAAAACAGTGCTTACCATTACAATATATGATAGCTTGATACTTTCTATTTTCTTGTATTTCATTTTTTAAAATGTCAGTAAGACTATTCACTAAATTGATCCAAGGCCCTATTAATGAGGTGTGACTAGCAGTTTGAGAAACTTGCTCAGTCATGGAGGTATGTACATTTTTAACTTGACTGAGTATTATATATACTTATATAAGACATTTGGAACCTTTTCAGAAGGAGACAGAATATGAATAAATACTTCATTGTGTGTATGTTTTAAAATACAGATTGGATTCAATCGCTACCCTGCTTTCTAGTCTTTTTCTAGGCCTCTCTTATCACTCACTCTGTGCTTCCTGTGCTCTAACCACTTGAAATTGCTGTGTTTCCAAATGTGCCATATCATGCTTTTTTGAAATGTGTCTTTTAGTCTTTTAGGTACCTTTTTATCTGGTTTGTTCCTTTTTTTTTTTTTTTTTTTTTTTTGAGATGGAGTCTTGCTCTGTTGCCCAGGCTGGAGTGCAGTGTTGTGACCATGGCTTATTGCAGCTTCGATGATCCAAGCTTAAGCAATCCTTCCACTTCAGCCTCTCAAGTAGCTGGAACTACAGGCATGTGCCACCATGCCTGGCTAATTTTTATATTTTTTTGTAGAGACGGGGTTTTGCCATGTTTTCCAGGCTTGGCTTGAACTAGTGAGCTCAGGTGATCCACTTGCTTCAGCCTCCCAAAGTGTTGGGATTACAGGTGTGAGCCACCGCACCCAGCCAAATGTGTCTTATACTGTTCAAATTTGCAGTTGTGGGTTTTTTTCTGTTGAACTTTTCCAACAGCTAAGCATACTTGGAAGGTATTCCTAGTGAACTAGATCCTTCCCTTAGACCTGTTTCTAGACTTAGAAATGTTAGGACCACTTACTCAGTATAATCTGGGAAGCAGTAATGCCAGTCACTGTCATCTTGGGAGCTCCTAGGTTCAGGATATAAGAAGAGAAATCTGTTTCACTTGTATATATTTATATTTTGGTAAATTCTGTTTCATTTTCTTGACTTCTGCTTTACTTTTCTGTTTAGAGATGTGATAATGGATCATCATGTTTCTACCATCAAGCCTCGAAGGATCCAAAACCAAAATGTCATTCACCGCTTGGAACGCCGGCGGATCAGTTCAGGCAAGGCAGGTACCCACTGGCACCAAGTCCGAGTGTTCCATCAGAATGTCTTCCCCAACTTCACAGTTGTCAACGTTGAAAAGCCTCCTTGTTTCTTGCGTAAATTCTCACCTGATGGACGCTACTTTATTGCTTTTTCTTCAGACCAGACATCTCTTGAAATCTATGAGTACCAGGGCTGCCAGGCAGCAGAGGACCTACTGCAGGGATACGAAGGAGAAATCCTGTCCAATGGCAATGACCAGCGGTCAGTGAATATCCGGGGCCGGCTCTTTGAACGCTTTTTTGTCCTGCTGCACATTACCAATGTTGCGGCCAATGGTGAGCACCTGAACCGGGAGTGTAGTCTCTTCACTGATGACTGCCGCTGTGTCATCGTGGGCTCAGCTGCCTACCTCCCCGATGAGCCTCACCCTCCATTTTTTGAGGTATATCGGAACAGTGAATCAGTGACTCCCAACCCACGGTCCCCTCTAGAAGACTATTCCCTCCACATCATTGACCTTCACACTGGCCGCTTATGTGATACACGCACATTCAAGTGTGACAAGGTGGTCTTGTCACACAACCAAGGGCTGTACTTGTACAAAAACATCCTGGCCATCTTGTCCGTGCAACAACAGACCATCCATGTCTTCCAGGTGACTCCTGAAGGCACTTTCATTGATGTGCGGACCATTGGCCGCTTTTGCTATGAGGATGACCTGCTCACTGTGTCAGCTGTTTTCCCTGAGGTACAGCGGGACAGTCAGACAGGCATGGCCAATCCCTTTAGGGATCCTTTCATCAATTCCCTCAAACACCGGTTGCTGGTATATTTGTGGCGCCGGGCAGAACAGGATGGTAGTGCAATGGCCAAGAGGCGCTTCTTCCAGTATTTTGACCAACTGCGGCAGCTGCGAATGTGGAAGATGCAGCTTCTGGATGAAAACCATCTATTTATCAAGTACACTAGTGAGGATGTAGTAACACTGCGAGTCACAGATCCATCACAGGTATGAGGTACACTCCTGCCTTTTACTTGTCCAATCTCCTTGGCAAAATGGGAAGGTTTCTCTGTTTGTTTATAGCCCACCCCTCAGAAATAGACATTTCACGTAGTCTGAATTGATATCCTAGGGCCCAAACTTAAAATCAGCTCCATTTTTCTCTGATCATATGTATTTATCTGGACAAATGGAAGCTAGAGTTCAAGTCATTGACAGGAAGATAGTCAACTCTGATTACTACCCTAACTCTTCTGCAGAGTATTTTCAGTACTTATGAGATGGAAGCCCAAATGCTACAAGGTCAAGGTTTGGACTACTTTTGGATAACCTCCCTTGATTTTGTAAGATTGTACTTATTGGTCTGGCTGTTTTAGTTCTGGCAATGAGAATGAGTACACCATACAAAAAGGAAAATTCTCTAAGTAACCCCACTTTCATCCTTAAATGGTTAATGTGAATTTACTTCTCTGTAAAGTCCTATTTCTAAGGTAACTAATAGGTGCATTCATTTGGCAGAATTAAGTTTTGTGACTTTACCCTGACCTTGCCCACATGCTGGTGTGTCTGGAATTGGTGGGTTCTTGGTTTCACTGACTTCAAGAATGAAGCCGCGGACCCTCGCAGTGAGTGTTACAGTTCTAAAGGCGGCGTGTCTGGAGTTTGTTCCTTCTGATGTTTGGATGTGTTCAGAGTTTCTTCCTTCTGGTGTGTTCGTGGTCTCGCTGGCTCAGGAGTGAAGCTGCAGACCTTCGCGGTGAGTGTTACAGCTCTTAAGGTGGCACATCTGGAGTTGTTCATTCCTCCCGGTGGGCTCGTGGTCTCGCTGGCTTCAGGAGTGAAGCTGCAGACCTTCGCGGTGAGTGTCACAGCTCATAAAAGCAGTGTGGACCCAAAGAGTGAGCAGTAGCAAGATTTATTGCAAAGAGCAAAAGAACAAAGCTTCCACAGTGTGGAAGGGGATCCGAGCGGGTTGCCACTGCTGGCTCGGGCAGCCTGCTTTTATTCTCTTATCTGGCCCCACCCACGTCCTGCTGATTGGTAGAGCCAAGTGGTCTGTTTTGACAAGGCGCTGATTGGTGGGTTTACCATCCCTGAGCTAGACATAAAAGTCCTCCACGTCCCCATCAGATTGGTTAGATACAGAGTATGGACACAAAGGTTCTCCAAGGCCCCACCAAAGCAGCCAGACACAGAGTGTCGATTGGTGCATCCACAAACCTCGAGCTAGACACAGGGTGCTGATTGGTGTATTTACAATCCCTGAGCTAGACATAAAGGTTCTCTACATCTCCATCAGACTCAGGAGCCCAGCTGGCTTCACCCAGTGGATCCTGCACTGGGGCTGCAGGTGGAGCTGCTTGCCAGTCCCACGCCGTGTGCTCGTACTCCTCAGCCCTTGGGTGGTTGATGGGACTGGGCGCCCTGGAGCAGGGGGTGGCACTCCTTGGGGAGGCTCCGGCCGCATAGGAGCCCATGGAGGGGGTGGGAGGCTCAGGCATGGCGGGCTGCAGGTCCCAAGCCCTGCCCCGTGGGAAGGCAGCTGAGGCCCAGTGAGAAATCGAGTGCATCGCTGGTGGGCTGGCACTGCTAGGGGACCCAGTACACCCTCCACAGCCGCTGGCCTGGGTGCTAAGCCCCTCATTGCCCGGGGCTGGCAGGGCCGGCCAGCTGCTCTGAGTGAGGAGCCAGCCAAGCCCACACCCACCTGGAACTCCAGCCGGCCCACAAGCGCCATGTGCAGCCCCGGTTCCTGCTCGTGCCTCTCCCTCCACACTCCCTGCAAGCTGAGGGAGCCGGCTCCCGCCTTGGCCAGCCCAGAAAGGGGCTCTCACAGTGCAGCGGTGGGCTGAAGGGCTCCTCAAGTGCCACCAAAGTGGGAGCCCAGGCAGAGGAGGCACTGAGAGCAAGCGAGGACTGTGAGGACTGCCAGCATGCTGTCACCTCTCAATCCCCTCTCTAAACAGGACACCCCAACTGCTGTTGGGAATTTGGCTGATGACCACTCTAGCTACTTCCTGCTGGCTAGGGGCGAAGAAGGGGCCCTGCAGTTGTAGTGTCCTTCAGAGGGGAATTGTCTAGGCCAGGGGAAGTGCCAGTGGGTCGGTCCAGGGGTCCTTGGTAGAAGTTGTTAGTTGAAGTCATTTGGGGTTCCATTTGTAAGACCATCTGTAGCTTGATGGCCTCGATTTTAGAGGAAACAAATTTGACAAGAAGGTTAAAAATACAGGGCCCAAAGGCGAGTAACAGCAAGATGGCTGCCACGGGACCTAGAAAGGGGAGAAGCCATGTTGCCTGACTCCAGAGGTTGGTATAAGAATTTGAAAGGCGTTGTCTGATTTCAGAAGCCTTTTCCTGTAAATGCCAGGTGGCATCTCGTACTATCCCTGACTGGTTAGTGTAAAAACAACACTCTTCCCCTAAGAAGGTGCAGAGTCCTCCTTTCTCAGCAGTGAGAAGGTCTAGGCCTTGGCAGTTTTGGAGAGTCACTGCTGCTAAAGAGTCTATTTGGGATTGTAAAGTAAGAATAGATTTCGTTATTTCTTGCAAACTGTCTGAGAAATCCTTTGAGAGTGTGTGGTAGTAGGATAATGAAGTTGATAAACCAACTGTTCTGGTTCCTGTAGCAGTAGCCATTCCTAACCCTGTAAGTAGGGGTATTAGTTGTATGGCTCTCTGCTGATGGACTTGAGCTTTGAGGGGTACTGATAAGTTCTGATTTCCTGGGGCAATGTTCATGTTGGGACTTAGAAAGACTAAGGTGCAGGTGCCTGTCCAGTTAGTGGGGAGGCAAATATAGGTCGACATTCCACATAAGAAGAATATGCCTTGGCTGGGTAGACAGAAATGGTTATGTATGTTAAAAAGGTGTGTGAGTTTGTTATTTTCATTTTCCCTTACTCCTAGAGTACTTGCTAAGGTAGCTCCAGTGAGCAGCTGGAAAGGGGTGTTGGGAGAAAACTGAGTGGTTCCCTGTGTTCTATTTTCCCATTGGAGAAAAAAAGTTTTGTATCTACTAGGAACCATTCGAGAGAGTGATTGAAAGAGGGGATGAGAAGGCATTCACTAGTGGTGGGGGCTCTGCTGCAGGGAGTCCAGGGGTGAATGGTCATGCAGGGAGTATGTTTGCCATTACAAAACCTGGACTGTTTGTTAAGCAGGGAGGAGGTGATGATTTTGGGGGAGCCCTGAGAAGTGGACAAGCCATTTGAATAGAGTTGTTTGGCTGACTCGAAAGTTACTATGATCAGTTAGGGCTTGAAGTTGTAGGGTGTAATTACACCGATGCGGTGGTAGGTGCCCCAGAGGCAGGCCTGATAACAGGTTGCATTGGATGCATAAAGGGGCTTGGAAAGTTAAAATAGTATTCATGGTTACAGAGCCATGTATGGGCTTTTCATTACTTGTGTAATAGGTGAGGTTGGAAATGTAAGAACATAAAAGTTGGGTTGCACGTCCTGTTATGGTATTCTTGGTCCTATCAGATATGGGGAAGTCAGCTAATGATTGCATATTTAGAAGTTGGAAAGGGTCTTTTCCTTCATAACGAGGGTGGTAGGTCAAGTTGGTAAAGACCCAGTTTTTTGCGGGAATGGGAGTGGCAACATATGCAGAGGTTGACAGAGAGATACACAGCCAACAGTCATTTGCCAGGGAAGGATTGGACTGGTTTAACAGAGTGTGAGTTAAGTTGAGAGTCTTGTAGAGGTAATTAGGAGCTAGTGAAAGGAGAGGGGTGATTGTATGAGGTATCCAAGGAAGTAGGAGGGATACATAGGCAAGGAGCAAATAGGAAGGTAAAGAGGGTGCTCTGGAAAACAAGATCATTTTATCTAGTCTGAGTTATTTTCATTCTGGCAGGAGCTAGAGTATATAGTCCTATCACAAAGAGTATGGTTAGTGTGCTGCTTTCACTTATCTTTTTTAAGGAGGAAGTGGTCATTCCTCAGGATCAGTGGTAGGAGCCTTTTTAGTCTGGGATGTTTCCTTCCGAAATAGGAGGTGCAAGTCCTCCAACAGTTCGCAGGTGTATTGAGTCTGGTCTGGCTGATCTTGGGATTCCTGAGCTGATGATCCTGTAGGTTCCTCAGGGGATGTCCAAAGTTTAACTCGGGTGTGGTGAATCCAAGATTCCACTCCTGCCACTTTAACTGCAGTGGGAGTAGAGAGGATTGCCGAGTATGGTGCTTCCCACAAAGAGTCCATACATGGGGAGGTAGAGGGGAGAGATTTGACCAACACTAGATCTCCTGGTTGAAACAACTCTGTTCCCTTTTCTCTGTGACATCCTTCAGGTAGGTTTTTAAGGTTTTGTTGATATTTTGGCAGAGAAGTTATATCTTTGACCAAGTTGGCCGTTTCCTGATCAAGTAGGAGGTCATTTGTGAGAAAAGGTCGCCCATACAGCATTTCATATGGACCGAGCCCCATTTTGTGGGGAGAATTTCGGATTCTCAACAGGGCCATGGGCAAAAGAATAGGCCATAGGAGGTGAGTTTCTTGTGTTAGTTTCCTTAAGTGCCTCTTGAGTGTTTCATTTGCCTTCTCAACCTTCCCTGAGGATTGTGGCCTCCAGGAGCAGTGAAGGTGATATTGTATCCCTAGCGCCTTGGAGATTCCCTGAGTTATTGTGGCTTTAAAAGCTGGACCATTGTCACTCTGTAAACTTTGGGGAAGCCCAAATTTAGGAATTATTTCATGAATTAGGACTTTAATCACTTCCTGAGCCTTCTCTGTCTTGCAGGGGAAAGCTTCTATCCAATTTGTAAAGGTATCAACACAGACCAACAAGTATTGAAATCCGTTTGACTTAGGCATATGGGTGAAGTCTAACTGCCAGTCCTCTCCGGGATAGTGACCTATTCTTTGTTCCCCCAAAGGGGCCTTACAATGTACCAAGGGGTTATTCTTTTGGCACACCTCACAGGCTTTGACTACCTGTTGGATGGTCCGGAGGAGATTTGGCCCCGTAAATAGGGATTTGGCCATTTGATTAGTGTTTTCAATACCCATATGAAAAGTTTGGTGGAGGGTTTTAAGTATTTTCCACTGGCTGGCTTTGGGTATAAGTACCTTTCCTTCTTCTGTCACCAACCACCCTGAAGGGAGAAAACTATGTCCCCGTGAAAGTCCCCATTCTGTTTCAGTCGGGGAATACTGGGGCTTCATCTCCTGGAGGGGGTTGTTCCATACCAAGGGCCCTTCCATTGGTATTTCTAATGGGGGATTCTGCCTGGCAGCAACCTTGGCCTCAGCATCTGCCTGATGGTTTCCTTCTGCCTTCTCTCCTTCACCTTTCTGATGGCTTTGGCAGTGTAAGACTGCCACCTCCTTGGGTTTTTGCACTGTGTGCAATAACTATAATTTCCTTGTGGTATTTAATGGGGGTTCCCCTGGAGGTTAGGAACTCCCTCTCTTTCCATATTGCAGCATGGGCATGTAGGATTAGATAAGCATACTTGCTATCTGTATACACATTTATTCTTTTTCCCTTTCCCAGTTCTAAGGCTCGGGTAAGTGCCACTAGTTCTGCTAACTGGGCACTGGTCCCTAGGGGAAGAGGCTTGCTTTCAAGTATGGTTACATCACTAACTATGGTGTAACCTGCCCTTCGTATCCCATTCTCCACAAATGAACTTCCATCGGTATATAGGTTAAGGTCAGGATTAGTTAAGGGGACTTCTAAGAGATCATCTTGGGCGGTGTAAGTCTGGACTACAATTTGTTGGCAGTCATGCTCGATTGGTTCCCCATCCTCTGGGGGAAAAGTGGCAGGGGTGAGGGCCAGGCATGTGAGTATTTGAAGCACTGGTCCCTCAAGGAGTAGTGCCTGGTATCTAAGTAGGCAGTTGTCTGATAGCCATAAACTTCCTTTGGCACCTAGTATGCCATTTACATCATGAGTAGTCCAGACAGTGAGATCCTTTCCTTGTATTATTTTGATAGCCTCTGACGCTAAGATGGCCACTGCTGCAACTACCCTTAAACAGTGAGGCCAGCCTTTTGCTACTACATCAATTTCCTTACTTAGGTATGCCACTGGTTGTGGGGTTGTCCCATGAGTCTGAACAAGGACTCCAAGAGCTATCCCAGCTCTCTCTGTGACGTATAAAGAGAAGTTCTGTCCTGTGGGAAGGCTTAAAGCTGGAGCTTGTACTAGGGCCTGCTTTAAGGTTTTGAAGGCTGTTTCTGCCTCTGGCTCCCATTCGACTAGATGAGTATTTGCCCTCTGGGTTTCCTTTATTAGAGTATAGAGGGGCCTGGCTATCTCACTGTATTCGGGGATCCATAGTCGGCAAAAGCCAGTAATTCCAAGGAACCCCCGCAACTGTTTTAATGTCTTAGGGCAAGGATAAGCCAGTATAGGCTGTATTAGTTCCTTGCTGAGGGCCCTGGTCCCTTTGGCTAAGATTAGGCCTAGATATTTGACCTGCTGTAGGCAAAGCTGGGCCTTCGACCTAGATACCTTGTACCCTTGATTAGCTAGAAAGTTCAAGAGATCTAGAGGAGCCTGCTGGCACGAGGCTTCCAAACTGGTAGCCAAAGGTAAATCATCCACATATTGAAGGACCAGAGTGCCTGGACTTGAGAAGTGGCCTAGATCTTGGGCTAGGGCCTGACCAAACAGATGAGGGCTATCCCTAAACCCTCGGGGCAAGACCGTCCATGTAAGTTGGGACAAGTGGTCTGTGGGATCCTCAAAAGCAAAGAGGAACTGGGAGTCAGAGTGCAGGGGAATACAGAAGAAGGCATCCTTGAGGTCCAGAACCGTGAACCATTCTGCTCCCTCTGGTATTTGAGAGAGCAGGGTTTAGGGGTTGGGTACAACTGGATATAGTGGAATTACTGCCTCATTAATGAGTCTAAGGTCTTGCACTAGTCTCCACTGACCATTTGGTTTTTGTACTCCTAGAATTGGGGTGTTGCAGGGACTGCTGTATTTCCTTCCTAAGCCTTGAGCTTTCAAATGTTTAACAATATTCTGTAATCCTTTATGAGCTTAGGCCTTAAGGGATATTGTCTTTGATAAGGAAAAGTGGTGGGATCTTTTAACCTGATTTGGACTGGGCGGGCATTTTTTGCCCTTCCAAATTGTCCTTCCAATGCCCAGACTTCAGTGTTGATTCCCTCCTCAAGTAGGGGACAACAAATTGGTAACTTGTTCCCCATATTCATGTGGATAATAGCTCCAGCCTTGGCTAATATATCTCTCCTTAATAAGGGTGTGGGACTTTCAGGCAAAATAAGAAAGGCATGTGAAAAGTGCAAAGTCTCCCAATTACAACTGAGGAGGTGGGAGAAATACCTGGTTACAGGCTGTCCCAGGATTCCTCGGATGGTAACGGACCTTGAAGACAGTCATCCAGGACAGGAGATTAACACTGAGAAGGCCACGCCAGTGTCCAGGAGGAAGTCAATTTCCTGGCCCTCAATAGTTAAACATACCTGGGGCTCAGTGAGGGTGATGACATGAGCTGGCACTTGCCCGGGGCACCCTCAGTCCTGTTGTTGGATCATCTGGTTGGGAGCTTCTGACCCAGGGAACCTTCGTCCTCTGGGGCAGTGCACCTTCCAGTGATTGCCTCGGCATAGTGGACATGGATGAGGGGGCAGCTTGTTTCTCATTGGACAATCTTTTTTAAAGTGTCCTAGTAAACCACACTGATAACAAGCCCTACCAGGTAATTGGCCTGCTCCATTTTCTGTCCTCTCTGAACCACCAAGATTTGTTTGTCTGAGGGCCATGACTAAGGCTGCAGCCTTTCTCTGATCTCGTTTTTCCTTTTGGGCCTGTTCCTCTTGGTCCCTATTATAGAACACCGAGGTTGCCAGGCTTAATAATGTCTCTAGATTTTGTTCAGTCCCAGGGCTTGCTTTTGGAGCTTTCTCCTGATATCTGTGGCTGATTGGGTAATAAACTTATCTTTTAGAATCAATTGACCCTCGAGTGATTCAGGTGACAGGGGAGTATATTTTCTTAACGCCTCTCGTAGCTGCTCGAGGAAGGCAGAAGGATTTTCTTCCTTTCCTTGAGTTATGGTGGACATCATTGAATAATTCATGGGGTTTTTTCTAATTCTCCTTAGTCCTTCTAGAACACAGGTCAACAGATGTTTACGACTCCAGTCCCCATGATCTGAGTCAAGGTCCCAGTGGGGATCCATACTGGGGATGGCTTGCTGACCAGTAGGGAATTTGTCCCTTTCTTCAGCTGTCATTCTATCATTTACTTGACTAAGATACCAGGTATCTCCAAACTCTCAGGCTGCAGCTAAAGCCGCATTCTTTTCATTAAAGGCCAGGGTTTGATCTAACAGTAGCATGATATCTCTCCAAGTGAGGTCAAAGGTTTGCCCTAGACCCTGTAGGACATCTATGTACCTATCAGGATCATCTGAAAACTTCCCCACGTCCGCCTTGATCTGTTTTAAATCAGAGAGGGAGAAGGGGACATGTACCCGGGTTGGGCCAAATTCCCCTCCCCCTACAGCTTGAAGGGGACATAACCGATAGCCCGGGGGTTTTTGTGGACCTTTGGAGATTTCTTTGCTTATTTCCTTCTGGGCAGGGGAGATTAGAGGAGGATTATCATTAATAGGAAGGGGAGCTATAGGGAGGCTAGGATATGGGGGTAAGCTGAGAGGTCCTCCTGTGGGATGTAAATTGCAAGCTTTGCATAGTTGTGTATTCTCCCTCAATGAAAAGAAAGCTTGGACACAAGGTATTTCACTCCATTTGCCTTCCCTCTTACAGAAAAGATCAAGCTGCAGGATAGTATTGTAATTTGTACTTCCCTCAGGTGGCCATTTTTCCCCATCAGAGAGAGAATATTGGGGCCAAGCCGTAGTGCAGAAAAAAATGAGCCGCCTCTTTTTCAGGGTTTGTGGGTCAAATTGGTCCCAATGGCTTAGGATGCATTTCAAGGGTGAGCCTGTTGATGCCTGAGTGTTTCCCATCTGAAAGACAAAACCGCCCGTAGTTTTGGTTTGTTTTGTTTCTCCTCCTGCCCAAGAACCCACAACAGTCCCTGGACCCTGCTGATCAGAATAGTTGCGCTCCCCTACACAGCAGCAGAAACACTAGTTTTCCTCCCAGACCACATGGAGGACCGAGGAAGGTCGGATTTAGTGGTCCTTACCGACGCATTCTCGAAAACCTGCATCCTTGCCTGTCCTCCTAGACCACAAGGAGGACCGACAGAGAAAAATCGGATTTAGTGGCCCTTACCGATGCATTCTCAAAAACCTGTTAGAGTCTTAAGCATTCTCCTGTTAGTATTGGGACTTTACCCCTGTCCTATAAAGATGTTACGCCCCCAAAATGAAGTGGAGGGCCATACCCTGAGGGAGGGAAGGGATCTCCAGGGTTAGAAGAGTGACACCTTTTGTCCTCACTTATATGAATAGGAAGGATACAATTTCTGAGGCTCCCCATATCCTAGCTTCAGGAATAGCTTTTGTTAGGCCTATTAGTCTGAGGAGGGATCCTAAAATTCCAGGTAGTCCCCACTACGACGGGGCTTTGGGCAAAAATTATGTCTTTCTGATTGGTGAGCCCAGGTGCCTAAAGGTAACAGAGTTTTGGAGTTTACACTAGAAATCATTCTTATAGGAGAAACTAGAAAAGCACCAGAGACAGGTAGCAATTTTTAGAAGCGGGTCTAACCTCAGAGAAGAGAGGCGAGAGGAAGTTTGTCTGGCAGGCATTAGGACGCAGGAGGCAAGGGTCAGGATAGATAGGATAGGTGGGCAAGTCTCACTTGGGCGACATGCCTTTGAGAGTTCTGCTCATGGCTGCAGGGTCAACCAACATGTTGTGAGGACCCCGGAGCTGCATGGCTTTCCTCTCTGTTGACCCTCGGCTCAGCCCAGAAGTACAGGAAAAGCAGAAGCTGGTTCTAGGCAAACCAATGGTCCCAACTCCGAAGAGTCGGGTTGTTAGAGAGCCCTTTCCCAGAAAGCCTGACACCCATGTCTTTAGTCCGGCGGCCACGCTAGTCGCTTTTAAGTGGCTGACAGCTGCCCGGTATTTAGCCCCCAAATTCTAAGGAAAGATAGGACAGAATAGCAAGTGAAAGGGGTCCGATGGTACTCACCACTCGGCGATAGGCGATGGTCTCACCACTCAGCTATAGGCGATGGTCTCACTGCTTGGCGATTGTCTCACCGCTTGGCAATAGGCAAATGTCCCTTCGTGGTTGCCGAAATGTGTCTGGAATTGGTGGGTTCTTGGTCTCACTGACTTCAAGAATGAAGCCGTGGACCCTCGTGGTAAGTGTTACAGTTCTAAAGGCAGCGTGTCCGGAGTTTGTTCCTTCTGATGTTCGGATGTGTTCGGAGTTTCTTCCTTCTGGTGGGTTCATGGTCTCACTGGCTCAGGAGTGAAGCTGCAGACCTTCGCATTGAGTGTTACAGCTCTTAAGGCTGCACGTCTGGAGTTGTTCGTTCCTCCCAGTGGGCTCGTGGTCTCGCTGGCTTCAGGAGTGAAGCTGCAGACCTTCGTGGTGAGTGTTACAGCTCATAAAAGCAGTGTGGACCCAAAGAGTGAGCAGTAGCAAGATTTGTTGCAAAGAGCAAAAGAACAAAGCTTCCACAGTGTGGAAGGGGACCCGAGCGGGTTGCCACTGCTGGCTCGGGCAGCCTGCTTTTATTCTCTTATCTGGCCCCACCCACGTCCTGCTGATTGGTAGAGCCAAGTGGTCTGTTTTGACAGGGCGCTGATTGGTGCGTTTACCATCCCTGAGCTAGACATTAAAGTTCTCCACGTCCTCATCAGATCAGTTAGATTCAGAGTATAGACACAAAGGTTCTCCAAGGCCCCACCAAAGCAGCCAGACACAGAGTGTCGATTGGTGCATCCACAAACCTCGAGCTAGACACAGGGTGCTGACTGGTGTATTTACAATCCCTGAGCTAGACATAAAGGTTCTCCACATCTCCACCAGACTCAGGAGCCCAGCTGGCTTCACCCAGTGGATCCTGCACTGGGGCTGCAGGTGGAGCTGCCTGCCAGTCCTGCGCTGTGTGCTCGCACTCCTCAGCCCTTGGGTGGTCGATGGGACTGGGCGCCCTGGAGCAGGGGGTGGCGCTCCTTGGGGAGGCTCCGGCCGCTTAGGAGCCCATGGAGGGGGTGGGAGGCTCAGGCATGGCAGGCTGCAGGTCCCGAGCCCTGCCCCATGGGAAGGCAGCTGAGGCCCGGTGAGAAATCGAGCGCAGCGCCGGTGGGCTGGCACTGCTAGGGGACCCAGTACACCCTCCACAGCCGCTGGCCTGGGTGCTAAGCCCCTCATTGCTCGGGGCCGGCAGGGCCGGCCAGCTGCTCTGAGTGAGAGGCCCGCCAAGCCCACGCCCACCCGGAACTCCAGCCGGCCCGCAAGCGCCGAATGCAGCCCCAGTTCCCGCTCGCACCTCTCCCTCCACACCTCCCTGCAAGCTGAGGGAGCCGGCTCCCGCCTTGGCCAGCCCAGAAAGGGGCTCCTACAGTGCAGCGGTGGGCTGAAGGGCTCCTCAAGTGCCACGGGAGCGAGGGCTGTGAGGACTGCCAGCATGCTGTCACCTCTCACTCGGACATAGGTTGTACAGCAGTGAAGAGGTCAAAAGGAAGCCGAAATTTATGATCCATGAGGAGACTCATCAGGACAGCAAGTCTTAAAGGCTTTTCAGTTTGGGGGAAGAATGCCTTTCTTTCAGTAGGGGGAAGAAGCATTTCCCAAAAGGGAATAAGGTGATGTAAAGGGCACAGAACTGCTAAGATTTGGGGGTTGAAACACTATGTTGAAATTAAGGGTAATTTGGGCATTTGTCTTTGAAAACCTCTCCCCTTCAGTGTTGACCAAGTTAGAGAACTACCTTTCTACACCTTTGTCCCCCCATTCTCCTGTTTGCAGATTGCCTCCTTAGACACTAGTTTGGAAATTCAGAACAACCAGCAAATCAGTAAACCTTGAAGTCAACTGAGTTTGGTATCTCTTATTGACCTGTAGCTGATTCTACCATTAACAGATTCTGTACAGGGTATTGTGTCCTAAAACCTCACCAGCTACCTGTGGTAAATTATCTTCTAACATTTTCCTTCTGAATTGTAGTTTATGTGTTCTAAAAAGAAGTAGGGGAGTAATATGGTTAGAGATCATTTGTTGTGGATTTTTTTTCTTCCCTATCAATGATGAAGTCACCCATTGAGCAATCACGGGTGAGCATCTGGTTTGTCTTATGTATCATGGGATATTGCAATCAAGTCCTTGACTTCTCCACTCTCCTGTTCTTTATTTCCCAGTCTGCCTTGGAGGGAAGGCTAGTAAATGTTTAATTCTATATCCATGTAATTATGAGAGATTCTGGTGAAGCCCTGATAGGATCAAAGTGTTGTCCAGGGCCATAGAAAGGACATGAATCAATCTTTTGTTTAGGTTTGAGCTATAATTACCTTTTATTTTGGAGGGAATAAGTTGTCCGTGACTGCTGCCTTTGAGATTACCCTTTTCTTCTTTGCTAAAAGGTGGCCTAGTTTTTTCTGGTAGCTACAATAAGTTGTAGCTAACGACATAACTAGGGCTCTATGCTTTGCTTATACAGTTTGTAACTCTAAACCCAATCTTTCTGCCCTAGTTGTCCTTTGCACTCCTTCCCCAGTTTAATTTGATAGGTTCCAATAAGATTAATAAGTAAAAAGTACATCCAAACACAAGGCCTCGGTAATATCATGAGTATTATTCTCAGGTTACCCTCTAGCCTCTTTAATTTACAGCCAAATTTAATTTGCAGGTGACTGCAAAAGCCGTGTAATATAAGCTCTGAGAAGGACTAATTACTAGTAAAACAGGTGGGCCGAATGGCTCCAGAAATTGGTAATGGAGATTTAAACTCAATCATAGGAGGCTGGAGTACTAATCCTAGTGGTCTGAGAACTTCTAGAGTCCTGTCAGAAGTAGTTGATTCACACTGCTACATTCACTGTAACAAAAATTAGGGGTTCTTGGAGCTTCCTTGTTAGGCAGAGCAGATCACTGGAGGTTTAAAGGAAGAGGGCTAGCCACCAAGGGGCCCATTTAAGAAAAGCAGTAACTCTGCCACCTATGGCATTTGAATGCTTTTCAGGTTCCCCCTCTGATCTTAATTGCTACAAATCTCAAATGTATTTTACAAATACTCTTGGCTGAAAGAACATTTATGAAGAAAAAAGTGGAAAACGCCTATCTGATTTTTCATTTGTTCAGCAGTACCCTGCTTGTATACAACGTGCCAGGGCAGTTTAGAACACGATGTACTTAAGGTGTCTCTCTGCATGTTAGAAATATTAAGAGGGAAAAATAAATACCCCAAATTGAACTTTCAACTGTACACATACAAGAGAAAATAATTTGCCAACAGGCAGCCCCAGGCTGCAAATCACTTTTTCAGCAGGAAAGAAAATTAAATCTGGCATTTTAAGAAGTGCTTTTTATTTCAGGGTGGGTTGGGGAGCAAGTAGGGAATAAACACTTGGAAGGAAAAATATTGAATTTGCACAGTTTGAAATGAAAATTTAAAACCTTTTTATACTTATATGCTGGCCATCTCAGTAATTCTAGCAGCACAGATACAGTGGGAAATCTGGCAACATTGAGGCTCTCAATTGATAAATCCCACTGTTGCTTCCTATTTTCCCAGAACCACTTGAGCCATGTTTCCACCTTAGTGGTAAAGCTGAGGTGTTTGCTTGTTGTTGTTGTTGTTTGTTTTTTTTGGAAAATTCATGCCTTGAATTTTCAGCCAAGTGATAAGTGATAAGTTTCCTACGCATGGCATTATACTCAGCTGTCCCATACCCCTCTCTCTTTTCTTCTGCAGGCATCTTTCTTTGTGGTGTACAATATGGTGACGACAGAGGTGATTGCTGTGTTTGAGAATACGTCAGATGAGCTTTTGGAGCTCTTTGAGAACTTCTGTGACCTTTTTCGTAATGCTACCCTGCACAGTGAAGTCCAGTTTCCCTGCTCAGCTTCTAGCAACAATTTTGCAAGGCAGATCCAGCGCCGGTAAGCTGTTCCACCAGACTCAACAGTCTTAATTTTTCTTTAGAAAAATTAGTGTTAGGCCAATAGCTGTTGTCTCTAGGAAACCTTCTTTTATTCTGTCTGTCCACATAGCTTTGGTTAGTCTGCCTATTATAACCCCTTGTTTCTTCCTGAACTTCTTTCTGTCTCAGCACCTGTGGAATTATTTGTGCATTGTCTGTGATTCTTTCTAGACTGCATGTGAGCTGCAGAAAGATAGAGGCTGTATCTTCATTTATTGCTATATCCTCAGTGGTAAACTGTCAAGCACTTATGTTTATTGAATGAATAATAAAATCATTTTAGAAACTTTTGGTTAAACATGATATGTTGAACACATGTATTTATCTTTGCTCCATCCCTAAGTCCCACTCAAATGACAATAAAGGAATAAGAGGTATAAACCTGTAAGAACAAAGAGAATAGGAGAGGAGACGATGGGAGATAGGACATATTAACAAAGTTTTAAAAGCTGAAAAGCCAGTGAATGAATGAGAACTGACTTAGCATACCTCAGAGAGAAACTCAAGGCTGCAGAGCTTAGTCATCAAGAAACAAGCTGCCTTACACCAGAGAACTCGGGAAAGGGTCAGGAAGTTGGAGGTCCCAGGTGCCTCTGAAAGTACTTCTGAAGGTATCTGTGAGGTAGGCTGAAATGAGGATTGGTAAAGTTCTTAAAAGGAGCAGTCAGACCCTCTGGATCCCTTTTCTAGGTCTACATAGCCAAGTGACTATCTCTTCTTCTACCTCTGCAAAAGGCTGGAAGTTTATTCTCTGAACAGATTGAACCAGATGGGCTCTGGTCTCAAGTTCATGCGGTATATCTAAAAGTAGGGATGAGACATGTTATGCTAAAAAGAGGAATTAGGTGAAAGTTGACATACTGAAGGGTAAGAGTCCTATCCCCCTTCCCAGTTATGGCATCCAGGCTTGTACTCTCCAGGCAGGAGGTTAGAGATTCTTCCCTAGGAAAACTGACCAACACGAAGAGGAGATTTACAGATATTGACACCTGGAGGCCCTTTACAAATCACTTAGGCCACCCTAAATATATACCCCCCAGTCAGCAAGGCCCTCCTATGAACCGGAGCTTCTGATAATTGCCATAGTGCATTATCATGAAACAAATGGTTCCTTTGGGCCAAGGGCCTAAACTAAATCCTACTTCAGTTAGACAGTGCCTCATCATATTTCACATCCTTAAATTGTTTCCCTTACTTTAGACAGTAATGGAAAATCCTGTTTTAGGTCCAAAGATAGATCAGACCACAGTGAGTGGATGAATCAGAATAAGCATTACTGCCACTGGGGAAAACAAATATCTTAATGCAGTGGCATCATGTTTATATAAAAAAGATAGTACTCAATTACAGATAGATGGCTATTGAATTCAGACAACTGTCTTGTGTTTTCCTTTTTCTTTGGTTCACACAAATCTTCTGCCTTAGTATCTCTTCAGTATAGAAGAATTTTTAGATGCAGAACATGGGTCAGATTTTGCTTTTTTTCATTTTGGGATGAATTTTCTTTTAAAATTTGCTTCAAAATTAAGCAGATAATTAACAAGTAACAGTCTGAGTGTGGTGGCTCATGCCTGTAATCCCAACACTTTGGAAGGCCAAGGCAGGTGGGTCGCTTGAGCCCAAGTTTCAAGACCAGCCTAGGCAACATGACAAAACCCTATCTTTACAAAAAATGCAAAAAAAAAAAAAAAAAAAAAAAAACAGCTGAGTGTGGTGGCGCATGCCTGTAGTCCCAGCTACTAGGGAGGCTGAGGTGGGAGGATCACTTGAGCCTGGGAGGCAAAGGTTGTAATGAGCCATGAGCATGCCACTGCACTCCAGCCTGGGTGACAGAGCAAGACCCTGTCTCAAAAACAAAAAACAAAAAGAACAAAAGATGGGTACGCTCAGTCAAAACATCAAAGAAGTCACTAGATGATAAGCTCCATGTGGGCAGGGATTTTGTCTATTATGTCTACTGCCATATCCACAACACCAAGGCCAGTGTCTGCCCTGTGGGAGGAGCTCAGTAGGTATTTGCTGAATGAATGAAGTTATCCAGGAATTAGAAGAAATTCTGTTTTCCAAAAATTATTTCAGAATACATCTGGAATTAAACAAAATTACAGAAAGTTCCAGAAGAAACTGAGGAGAAAGATTGTATATTCCAGCTCAGTGATCTTCAGAATTTTACTTTACCACCAAAAGATTTTGAAAAATTGGGGGTACCCTCACGTATTTTTAAGTTGACTTAAAAATTTTTTTTTCCTGTTACTACTAAATTTAAGTAGTTGCAGAGGATGCTATTTTCAGTGTATATTAAACATTGATATTTAAAATAAGGTTATTCCAACACCTTAAAATATAACAAAAGGATGCTAATTACCATAGTAATTTGGTATTCAAGTATTTTATATGAAAAATTAACAGCAAATTATACCCATAATTGAGAATTTTACATTGTTTCTTCTGATTCTCAAATTTATATGTCTATCTCCCCAACAGAATTGTATGCTAACATATTTTGTTGACCACTAATCATACTTTGCTACATTGAAAATATAATGTATATATAAATTGAAAAATTTTTTTTAATTCTTGTGAACACATGGTTCTAAATGCTAAATTTTATAGTAATCTTTTCCCAGTAATCTTTTGGTAAAAATCAATGAAATTGGGACCCTTATAGGTCAAAATAAATGTTCAGGAATAAAAATGGACACCAAGGATCATGAGTCATTTAAGGAAAGCCTTTATCCTAAAAGACACCAACACAAAACAAACAGAATAAAGAATAAAGTGTAAGGAAACAGGCCTGGCATGGTGGCTTATGCCTTTAATCCTAGCACTTTGGGAGGTTGGCGTGGACTGATCGCTTGAGCTCAGGAGTTCAAGACCAGCCTGGGTAACATGGCTGGTCTCCCAAAAAACAGAAAAATTAGCTGGGTGTGGTGGCATGTGCCTGTCGTCCCAGCTACTTGGAGGGGCTGAGGCAGGAAGATTTCGTGAGCCTGGAAGACGGAGGTTGCAGTGAACCGAGATCAAGCTACTGCATTCCAGAGTAGGTGACAAAGTAAGACCCTATCTCAAAAATAAAGAAAAAACAAAACAAAACAATGTTACATTCGCTGAAACAATTGAAAGTATAAAAACAGGAACATTCCAGCCGGGTGCACGGTGGCTCATGCCTGTAATCCCAGCACTTTGGGAGGCCAAGGCAGGTGGATCATGAGGTCAGGAGATCGAGACCATCCTGGCTAACACGGTGAAACCCCATCTCTACCAAAAAAAAAAAAAAATTAGCCAGGCGTGGTGGCGGGCGCCTGTAGTTCCAGCTACTCGGGAGGCTGAGACAGGAGAATGGCGTGAACCCAGGAGGCGCAGCTTGCAGTGAGCCGAGTTTGCGCCACTGCACTCCAGCCTGGGTGACAGTGCGAGACTCCATCTCAAAAAAAAAAAAAAAAACAACAAAAAACAAAAACATTCCTAGAACAATGAGAAACTTTTGGAAATTTAAAGTTTGTTAGATGTAGTGGAGGAACTCTCCAAAAAAGTAGAGTAAATAGATAAGGGACCTAGAAAAGAAACATTAAAAAAAAAACAAAAAACAGAGTATCTGCCTAGGAGGTCAAATATCTGTCTAATTCCTGAAGGAGCAGTGGAGAACATAAAGTGGAGAAATAATGGGATAGTTTCCCAGGACTGAAGAACATAAATTTTTAGATTGGCAGGACCATCCAGTGCTGGAGCTGGCTTGTCCTGGCTCATGAGATCTGACTGTTAAACTTTCAGGAATTTTTGCAAGCTGATTGTTAAACAAAGTCGTTATTAAAACTTATTTCCAAATTATTTCCGATTTTACTGTTACTTAGGCTCTTGTGGTTTCTGCATCTATTTTATCTATATGGTGTAAATACTATATAACAAGGTGCTACAGCTCTTCTCTTGGCAACTGCACATTGAGTAATGTCACATTGGTACCTTGGCAGGAAGATTTACACCACAGAAATCAGGAAGCACTACAAATCATGGCTTTTTTCCCCCGAGAAAAATTAAACCTTTATCAGCACACCACTGGATTCATCTAGTATCCAGTACAGTCAATGAAAAAGACCCACCTAGAGGCATATCATCATGAAATTTTGGAACATTGGTGATAAAGAGAACATTGTGAAAACTTTAAGAAAGAACATACATTTCACATGTAAAAATAATAAGTCATCATAATGACATCAGACTTATCAATAATACCGAAAGCTTGAAGTCATTAAAATCATGCCCTCAGAATTCTATGAAAAGGGTGATTTGCAATTTAGAATTCTATATCCAAATAATAGGGTGGAATGGAGACATTTTCAAACCTGTGAAGTCTGAAAAGATTACTTCTCATGTACGTTCTCTAAGGAAGCCTATGGAGATGTACTTCAATAGACCACAATAGAATGGTATGTAGGAAATAGTCTGACACTGGAGAGAGGCAAAGAGAGTCCTGAGGATAATGACAAAGGGAATTTGCAGAATGACTGTCCACCTGTCAGACCATTTGGAAGCACAAGAGTGGAGGAGTCCAAGAAGAATGTGTCCAAGGGAAAAATAAAATCGTTAGAATACTGGTAGGTTTGAGTATATTAAGAAGAGATTGTCAGTTTTCCTAGTAGAGTTGTCAGCATAGGCTTCACTGAGGAGGTGGTGGTTGAGAAAGCTTTTGAAGGAAGTCAGGGAGCAAGCCATGTGGATAGCAGGAAGAAGAATATACCCAGCAAAAGGAATAGCATGTCTAAAGGCCCTGAGGTAGATCTGATGCATTTGAGGGACAACAAGAAGGCCAGGGTGGCTGGACTGGAGTGAGCAAGAGGCAGAGTACTTGGAAATAGGGTCAGAGACCTGATTTGGGGTGGGAAGGTAGGCAGATACATAAGGCCATACTATGGCTTTGGCTTTAACTATAGATGAGGTAGATTGTGTCATGTTTGAGCAGAGGAATGATGTAGTCTCACTTATGTTTTAACAGAGTCACTCTGGCTGTTCTGTTAAGAGTAGAATGTAGGCAGGTAGGGTGGCAGCAGGGATACCAGTTAAGAGACTGTTGCAGTGATCCAGTAAGTAATAGCTATGGCATTCTGTTTCCTGCCACTAGGATTTAAGTTCTTTACTGTCCACTGATGTATCCTAAGCACCTAGAAGAGTGTCTGGCACATACCAAGTCCTCTGTGATTATTTGTTGCTTACCAATGGTGGCTTGGATCAGAGTGGTAGCATTGGGAATAGTAAGTAATTGTATTTTCAATTTTTTTTGCAGGTTAGAGCCCAGTTGATTAATGGAGGATAGCCTATGGGTCATGAAAGAACAAAATCAAAGATAATTCTAATGTTTTTGAATTGAACAGCTTGCAAGAGAGAGTTGCCATTAAACCGTAAACCTGTGGGTAGAGCACGTTTAGGGGAGAAGATCAAAAATTCTGTAAGTAGAGATATCTCATAGTTTCTCAAAGGAGTGTTAGCTGTGTCACAGCCACCTGACGAGTCAAGTACAATAGGGACTGAAAATTAACTTATTGGAGTTAGCAATGTGGAGGTCATTGGTAACCTTGACAAGAGTAGTTTGAGTGAGATGGTAGGGGTGAAAGCCCCTTTAGGGTGGGTTTAAGAAAGAATGGGAGGAGAAAAGTTGGACAGTATGGAAAAGTGTTTTGAGGAGTTTTATTACAATGGGAGCTGAAAAGTGGTGCATTAGCTGGAGGGGTAGGTAGTGTTAGATTTTGTTTTTGTTATTTTTTAGATGAGAGGGAAAAAAATGGCATGTTTGCATACAGCTGGGACCAATCCTGTAGAGAAGGGGAAACAGTTTAGGAAAGTGGAAGAACTGCTTAAGTGTATGAGAGGGGTTGGGTGCTAGTGCAGTGGCAGAGGGATTTGCCTTGCATGGGAGCACAGAAAGTTATATATGTACAAATGTTGGGTAGATGTGCTGATGGGAGCTTTAAAAAAGTTATCTTCTGCTAACTTCCATTTGTCAGTAACAAAGTAAGCGATGCCATTAGCTAAGAGTGAGCATGGAGGAGGGGAGATGAAATAGTCATGGACGAGCATGGGAGTCTGGAAGGACTATGGAAATGTAGCACGAGTGCCCTGCAGCATTAATAAGTTGAAAGTGAGCATTGTATGTTTTTCTACAGCCATGGAGAAAACCAAGTAGTACAGGCACGGAATAGGCAGAGTTGAGCTTAACTGGAGATTGTAGTTTTTCTAAGCAAGTACCACAAAGCAAGAGAATTTAAGATTGTTAAGGATGTGTGCAACGGAGTGATTTAGTGATTTCATCTTATGTGGAAGGAAGGAAGAGAGGATATGATGAGTGTAGGATGGCAAGAAGTTGGTAGAATCAGTGGATTATAGGTCCTGTGGGGGTTGAAGGATTGCTGAAGTTGGGATGAATAGAGGGAGTGAGTCAGAAAGATGGGAGAGAAGATGGTTGGAGAGCGTGATGGTCTACCCTGTGACTAGAGAGGGTTTGCAGTCGTTGGTAATGGTGAGGTTGAGGGTGTGACTGTGGAACAAGCAGTTGAGGTTGAGAGGAGGTCAAGGAACTAGTAGGAGGCTATGGTGCTGTAAAGAACGTTTCCGAGAATTTTGAAATTACCGAGAACTAAGAGAGGTATAGCTGGACAGAGTGACACTGAGGCAGGAACTAAAGTGTGAAGACATCAAAGGGAGTGACTGCTTTTAATCAGTGGGGAGCACGGAGAGTGGAGGTGGTAGGTGCTGCGGAGAAAGAGGAACTGTTTCAACCTGTAGATTATCACAGATGCTTTGATTTGTGGTCATCACAAAGCTGTGAGCCAGCCCCTATCATTTTACCTTTGAAAGCCAGTGAGTCGGTGAGTCAGGTAGGGCTAAGGTGTAGATGAGATGGTGCCAGATCTTTGCTGAAAACTGAAGTGCCCAGGATCTTTTATGGAAGGGAAAAAATAAGCTCTATTTGGCCCGAGATTTATTTTTATGATTTATACTGAGGCTGTGAAAATTACTGTCAGGAGGAGTAATGGAAAAGCAGTGTTGCTTGCTAGGCTTTCTTTAGGGGGAGCAGAAAAGTGTTCATGTCCATCTAATACCATAGGTTAATAGTGAAAATAAAAATTACCCTCAGCTAATTAATCTTTCTGGTCTCATGAAAGTTAGGAACATTGAAGTTTTTTATTCCATTTGTTTCAGGGATGAGATATTATACTTTTCTCCCAGACTAAAAAAAATTATATCCCCTTGATTGTTGAACCATATGATATGCTTGAATATAGAGGTTTAAAAAAATATATACTGGTAGACAGTTGACATTCTTTCTAAGAAGCTGTAGGAAAGTGAAAAATAAGGAAAAAATTCAAAATGTCATTATACAACTATTAACATTTTAATGTGTTTCTGCCAGTCTTTGCTTTAATTGTGAGTTTTTGTTTTCTTTGTGTTTTTAGCCTAATATATTATATAGACAGTATTGTATCCTACTTCTTTTATTTATAAATGTGATAAACATTTCCCCTGTTACCATATAATCTTTGAAAATGGTAGTTTTCCATTAGCTTTTTAATTTTTTCTTCCTCTGTAAACAATGCTGTATGAATGTACACAGAGATTTTTCTGCATGTAGGAGTGATTCCTTAGGGTAAATTTCCAGAAGAATAGAAGTGCTTGTCAAAGAGTATTAAATTTAGTTTTGTGGCCAGGCATGGTGGCTCATGCCTGTAATCCCAGCACTTTGGAAGGCTGAGGCGGGTGGATCACTTGAGGCCAGGAGTTGAAGACCAGTCTGGGCAACATGGCGAGATCCTGTCTCTACAAAAACAAAAAAATTAGCTGGGTGTGGTGGCACGCACCTGTCGTCCTGGCTACTTGGGAAGCTGAGGTAGGAGGATTGTTTGAGCCCAGGAGAGGCGGAGATTGCAGTAAGCTGAGGTTGTGCCACTGCCCTCTAGCCTGGGCAACATAGTGAGACCCTGTCTCAAAAAATAAAAAAAAATAAAATTTAGCATTTGTTACAGTGATGAGAAATAACTGTTCTGTCATTATTTTCAAAGATGAGTCAGATATATGACTCCGTGTCTGTTACTATTCTTCTAGCTGGTGTTTCTGCAGGAGTATAGGTAGCTAGTTTCCAAATTTTATTTAAACAAACAAAGAATGGGTAATGTATTTGTGAAAGGCTTGCTGGAAGTTGGTGATCCCGAGAAGAGTCAAAGGCTGCTTCTGTTCAGGGTTCTCTGTTCTCTATAACTCCTTCCTAATTCATTCTTAGGCAATTATTTGGGGAAAAGTAAGTTCTTGACCTTTTTCCCCAGTTGAGCAGTTATTAGAAAAGAGTAGAAATAGTTGTCATAAACTAGTTATACTCATTTTAAACTTGTTTGTAGAGTCTTTGTTAACTTTTCTTTTTCTTTTTTTTTTTTTGAGACGGAGTCTAACTCTGTCACCCAGGCTGGAGTGCAGTGGCGCGATCTCAGCTCACTGCAAGCTCTGCCTCCCAGGTTCACGCCATTCTCCTGCCTCAGCCTCTCCGAGTAGCTGGGACTACAGGCGCCCGCCACCACGCCCGGCTAATTTTTTGTATTTTTAGTAGAGACGGGGTTTCACCGTGGTCTCGATCTCCTGACCTCGTGATCCGCCCGCCTTGGCCTCCCAAAGTGCTGGGATTACAAGCGTGAGCCACCGCGCCCGGCCTTTGTTAACTTTTCTAAAGTGGGGCTGGGTGTGGTGGCTTATGTCCATAATCCTAGCATTTTGGGAAGCCAAGGCGGGCAGATCAGTTGAACCCAGGAGTTCAAGGCCAGCCTGAGCAACATGGCAAAATCCCATCTCTATAAAAAATACAAAAATTAGCTGGGTGTGGTGGCACGTGCCTGTAGTCCCACCTACTCTGGGGGCGGAGGTGGGAGGAACGCTTGAGCCTGGGAGGTCAAGGCTGCAGTGAGCTGAGATCACACTACTGTACTCCAGCCTGGGCAACAAAGCGAGACCCTGTCTCAAAAACAAACAAAACAAAACAAAACAACCCAAAACCCAAACGTGTTTCTAAAGTAATTTGTTGTTTTCCATTTTTAGTTATATGTTTTGCTTTTTAAAAGTATTAGTAGCTGGCCAGACTTGTAATGTGTGAGAGACAGTTCTGTCTTAATTCATTACCTAGGTTTTAATTTGTATTTAAAGAATGAGTTGTTCTTAGACATATATTTGTCAATTTAAAATTCAAGACAGCTTTGTGTACTTACTAACAAAGCCTTCCTCACCGGTCCTTTCGTTTAGGTTCAAAGACACTATTATAAATGCCAAGTATGGAGGGCACACAGAGGCGGTACGCCGGCTGCTGGGTCAGCTCCCCATCAGTGCTCAGTCTTACAGCGGTAGCCCCTATCTGGATTTGTCTCTCTTCAGTTATGATGACAAGTGGGTATCTGTCATGGAGCGACCCAAGACTTGTGGAGATCACCCGATCAGGTACAGTGTCACTGCTATAGCTACAAACTGCTTAAGGGCTGAAGATGGCCTGCTTTCTTTTTCTCTTTTCCTGGACATCATTTGATTGTGACTGTCTCCACTCGTACTCATGGGTAAGGTTGAAAAGGCAGGCTATTTCTATAATGCAGTGAGTGCTATGATCATTTAGGTACTAGTCTCATAAATTATTCCTGCTCTTTGCTTCTCATCAGAACGTCTAATTCAGATAAGTGTTGTCCTCTTTTAAAGGTATCCAGGGGAGGAAGCTGTACTTTCCCATTTAATAATCTAATACCATTCCATAATAGTTTTTGACATTGAGACTTTATAATTATGTATCTAACACAAATTATTTTATCCCGCCATGTTACCTCATAGAAAAAATAGCAGAGACAATTTGGAGAACTGCTGACAGATTTAGAAGAAACTCATGCTTCCTCACTTGGAGGAATTTTGGAAGGTAGACTACTGTGTTATTGTTAGAAGTTTGAAACTGACGTCTTACAAGAAATTCTTTCCTCACTGAAGTCTAGTTCACAGACACATCTGTCACTCCATATATGGAGCCTGTTCTGTGTGCCGTAACAGTATTAGGGGGAGGAGCTGGAATTACTGTCACTAGTGGAGTTACCTCAAGGTGGGTGTGTTCCTGGGGCTATAGGCTGGAGCTTGGAAGGTCTTTTTCACATAGAAACAGTGGTAGTTAGACCTTTATGATAGATATATTTCATCATCCAGTCTCATTGTGTGTTAAATGGGCCTGTGTGACATATTCTGTATAATTAATCACAATTTATAATATTTCCTTTGGGAAATTAGAGTCCAGTTCCAAAAACTAGTTAATTTTTTTTTTATTATGGAAAGTTTTAAACATATACAAAAAGTAGAAGAGCATAATAAACCTTCATGTACCCGTCACCCACTTCAACAGTTACCAGCTCGTGGCCACTCCTGTCTCAGCTATTTCCATCACCACCCCTACTCCCTCTCCTTCCCACCACTGTCCTGGGTTATTTTAAAGGAAATCCAAGTTATCCTAGCAAAACAAGTAACACCATTACCCCATCTTTAAAAAATTAACAAAAAATCTTTAATATCTTCAAATATCTAGTCAGTTTTTATGTATCCCTGTTGTCTTATATTCTTTTTATAGTTAATTTGTTTGCATCAGATTCAAACAAGGTTCATGCATTGCATTTGGTCCCTTCAATCATTTTTTTTTTTTTTTTTTTTTTAAGACGGAGTCTCTGTCTGTTGCCGAGGCTCGAGTGCAATGGCACGATCTTGACTCACTGCAACCTCTGCCTCCCGGGATCAAGCAATTCTCCTGCCTTAGCTTCCCAAGTACCTGGGATTACAGGTGCCCGCCACCACACCTGGCTAATTTTTGAATTTTTGTAGAGATGGGGTTTCACCATGTTGGCCAGGCTAGCCTCGAAATCTTGACCTCAGGTGATCCACCCACCTCAGCCTCCCAAAGTGCTGGGATTACATGCATGAGCCACCATGCCTGACCCAGTCATTTTTATTCTGTAGGTTCTTCTTCCCCCTTTTATTTTCTTTGCAATGAAATTATTGAGGAAACCAGATTGTTTTTCCTCTAGCGTTCTCCAAATTCTAGATTTTGCTTGTTGCATCCCTGGGATAGTATTTACTGTATTTCTTATTTACCCATATGTCCTGTAAAGCGGGAGTGAGATTTAGAGCTCAAACAACCCACTTTAAATTACAATCCCTTTGTGTTTGGGAATTGTGGGAGTAAGGCTATGTGTTTTTTACAAATAAAAAATATGGGCCTCATCTGATATGAGTCAAGTACCATGAGATACATTTCTCTCTCCTTTCTGACTTTCCTACCTTTCTAATTGAAGAAGATGAATCTAAAATTTGGAAATGCTATTGCTCCTGAATAAAGGGGTTTCGCTTATAGTTCTTCTTTATATTTTTAATTTAAAATGAGAAATATAAGGATATTAAGGGCATTTGAAGAGAGAATGCCATTCCTCCAATATCTTTATTGTATAATCCAGTCTAGTCTTTGTCAATATGCATATTTACATTTACACAGTTGTAATCACAGTAAGCATCATTTTTTGTAGTCTGTTTTTATTTTATAAATGTTATTTCATGTTGTTATTATACATAGTCCTCACAATTACAGTCCTAATGAAGGCGTATTATTCTATCAAATACATGTACCGTGATTTCTTTAACCATTCCCCCATCACTGAGCATTTATTCTCTTTCTACATTTTTACATTAAAACAAATGCCGTAGTAGTCATCTTTATTCATGTACTAGTTACTTCACTTAAATTCTGAGGATATAAATTCTTGGATATGAGATTATTGAGTCAAAAGGTATAAATATCTTTAGGGCTGCTTATATATTGGATTTCCAAAAGGAGATTGTAGGACTCTTTAATTCAGGGCTTTTTATTTTCTAGAATCCTCCCTGCCATCCCACCCCCACCTGCCTCAGCCATTCAGCCCCCACTCACTAATCATCTGTAGTTCCCCGAACCACAGGGCATTTATTTTGCATATGGCAAAGGCATTTAAATACTAGGATGGATGGAAGCATCTTTAGTCCCACATATTAGATGAAAAATTAAACACTACTTAGTATTTTGTTTCTGTGCATGAAAAAGAACGTTTTAAAAGAATTTATTCTTAAATATGAAAAACTCAAAAGGTGAGCCTAGATCCACACTCTCCAATATGGTAGCCACTAGCCACATGTGGCTGTTGAGTACTAGTTCAAGTTGAGATGTGCTCAAGTGTCAAATACACACCAGATTTCCAAAAAAAAAAAAAAAAAAGAAAAAGAAATATCTCACTAATAGTTTGATATTGATTATAGGTTGAAATAATATTTTGGATATATTGCAGTAAATAAAATATATTATTAAAATTTCCCCTTTTTATTTTCATTTTTTTTAATATGGCTACCTGAAAATTTAAAATTACACACGTGGCTTGCATTTCATTTTTAGCCCTGGCCTAGACAATCTTGAGGCAGGAGTGTCTGGAAGTGGAGAGGCTATAATTAAGGCTGTAAAACTGAGTCATCTCAGGAAAGAGAAATGACCAGTGACTCAGTGCAACATAGTAAAATTTATAATCACTCTTCACTAAATGAGCTGGTCATAGCAGGGTGATTTTATAGTTCTGATAACCTGGGGCTGATATAAGAGGAGATTTCATTAATAAGGTAAAATAATGAGTTGCCACATTCCCCTGCTGTCTAGATTTCAGTTTGATGGTGAATATCAATACTGTCCCCTCTTTCTCTGTCTCTGTCCTTGTTCTTTTTAGGTTCTATGCCCGGGACTCGGGCCTACTCAAGTTTGAGATCCAGGCGGGGTTATTGGGCCGCCCCATCAACCACACAGTGCGACGCCTTGTTGCCTTCACCTTTCACCCTTTTGAGCCTTTCGCTATTTCTGTGCAGAGGACTAATGCTGAGTATGTTGTCAACTTCCATATGCGACACTGCTGCACGTAGGTGCCTCACCAGAGCCAGGTTATCTGGTCTTCCAAGACTTTGCCACTCACTTATCTCAGTGGACTCCAAAGCAAAAGCTCCTGACTACTAGCTCTGTTAGTTCCAGCCTGCTATACCTCAGATGGGAGAGAGCCAGAGAGAGGAGTGAGGGTGGCTCAACCTAATGGAATTTTTAAATTGTATACAATACTGCTACTGATTCTTATAATATCCTCTTGCCTTTTCCCTGTGGGAATGCCCAGCATTAATTAAGTCCATTTCATTTTTGCTTTACTTTGCATTTGATTGCTGTGAAGATGAAAGCATTAGACTTTTATCCCCTTCATGTCACCTCTTTGGCATTATGGTTTGCATCTGAAAGCAGTTAAATCTTGTTTACTGATGAGAACGACGTACATCCTTTCCATTTAGCTCATAAGCACGGCTATCTTTTTAAGAGAAAAATAAAGCCATGGTATTTTCATACTTAAATATATGTGGTTCGATGACTGCTTTATGTTCCTATCATACCCAATGCTTTTCAAGTACTTGGGTTCCAGGAAGGATTGTGAAAGAGATGAGAGGCCATGGATGCAGCAGCTGTTCCTGGGAGAAGTAAGTGGTAAGTGCCAGCAGGGAAGACAGTTATCTGCCAGGATTGTTTCCTTCCCTCGGGTTTTCGCTTGGTAATTGTCACAGCTGGAGGAACTGGGTGTAATTGCACATCCTCATGTGGAAGCATGCTCCCATCTGTACCATCTGTGTCATGCAGGTGGAAGAGTGAGCAGCTCTCCTTGGCCACAGCAGAAACAAATACTGTGTAGCACGTACTGTAATTTGGGTAGTGGGAGCTGGCAAGCCGCAGGTGTCCCTACAGAGACCAGACTGGCTGTTCCTGGATGGCTGAGCCATCACAGACATCCCACAAATACCTGGTGGCCCCAGCCACATCCTCTGTCACATTCTCAACTCTTGCCAGCCTGTTTATGTTTCATCTGCATAATGTATCCGCCAATAGTGTAGTAGGCTTGTTTAGTAACATCTGACTTTGAAGGTAGCTTTGAAATGTTGGGTTCCAGAGCAGACTGTGAAAGGGGCCATGGATGCAAACAGCTGGACCCTGTATTTCCTCTGCCATCCAGACTGACTTTCTCTGGGAAAATAAGAAATGTGATATGAAATCCTGAGTCCCACCAAAAACAGTTCATCTAATTTCAATATGATCAAAATGGAGTAGCTAAATTCAGTCTCCTTCAGCATTCAGTGCAGGATTTGAGCACCTACTATGAGTCAAGTGGAAACTATGTCAGGATGCCAAGGATGAGGAGAGAAATAGACAGATTATTATAATACAGTACAATAACAGCTCTGATTGTGTCTCTCTAGGGACAGTGGAGAGAGATGAAGGAAGGGCAGAAAAAGAAAAATATACTGGGGAAGAGCACTGGAGTTGGATCAATGGGAGTGTGTTGTATGACCAAGGGTTGAAGATGTTTCAAGGAGAGGCCCAGCATATACAAAGGCATGGAAGTATGAAAATAGTAAATAAGCGAATACAGCTGCAGCATACACTGGGGCGAGGGAGACGGGAAATGTGACTGAACAAGTAGACTGAGGGGATATTGGGAAGAGAGGTCTTGTGCAGGTTGCTAGGGTTTTATGTAGTAGAAGGCATAATACGAATTTCACAAGGTAACTTTCAGCAGTCTAGAAGATGGCTTGGAGGGAATAGAGACTAGAGGGAGAGGCCGGGTGAGTCCGTGGTGGTCATCCAAAGGAGAACAGGAGGGTGTGAATGCTGCCACTGGGCCCCTGGATGGATGAAATACTGAATAGATCATGAAAAATATAGGGTTGCAAAGCATGATGATTCTAATAATGTATTAACAATACAAAGGCTCATCCAGGCGTGGTGGCTCACGCCTGTAATCCCAGCACTTTGGGAGGCTGAGGCGGGCAGATCACGAGGTCAGGAGATCAAGCCCATCCTGGCTAACACGGTGAAACCCCGTCTCTACTATAAATACAAAAAATTAGCGGGGCGTGGTGGCAGGCGCCTGTAGTCCCAGCTACTTTGGAGGCTGAGGCAGGAGAATGGCGTGAACCCGGGAGGTGGGGCTTGAGTGAGTGAGCCGAGATTGCGCCACTGCACTCCAGCCAGCCTGGGGGACAGAGCCAGACTCTGTCTCAAAAAACAAACAAACAAACAAACAAACAATACAGTTGCTCCTCAACTTACGAGGGAGTTACGTCCAGATAAACCCATTGTAAGTTGAAGATATCTGATGATGGGTTTACCTGGGCATAACCCCATCTTAAGGACTTTACTCAATGTGTATTGCTTTTGCAGTCTTGTAAGTCAATAAATCCCGAGTTGAGCCATTATTAAGTCAGATACTAGCTATAATTGTGTTCTTGTAGTGTACTACCCATTACCCAGGAGAAGTTGTGTAACATGGTCATGGGGCTGAACTAACCTTTCTTCACAGAAACACTTTACCTGCAGCTTTTTCTTTGAACCAGGTGGTTTGATTGAACCTGAGGACCTGGCAGAGTGGAAAGAGCATGGAGTGTGAAATCACTCAGGTCCCAGTGGGAATCTGGGCCCTTCTGCTCATTCATGTGTGATCCTAGGCCAATCTCCTATCTTTTCTGAAACCTAATTTGCACTTTCCTCCACCTTAGTCATACATTCCATTGGTCCTATCTTAGATCTTTGTATCACCTCTAACTGCCCACCTCTGAAGTTTCAATTTCATAATTCATACACCCCACTCTGACCACTCCGTTTTAGCCTTTCACCTTACTCTCTTTACTACCTCCACTACAGAGGATCTTAGACCCCACTGAAGCCTCTAATCCCTGACTCAGGTTAGGATAAGGATAAACTGCCATATCTAAAAGACCCCACATGCAGTGATTAAACAAGAGAGGAGTTTTTTTCTCTCTCTCTCAGGTCACAGTGCAAGGCAGATGTTCAGAGTCAATGAGTGGTTCTGCCACACACAGCCTGAAGGACCCAAGTGTCTTCCATCTTGTTTCTTTGCCATTCATTGTGGTATTGTCCTGGATTGAGATAGGGAGAGGATGAGTGTGGAGGAGACTCTCCATTAGGATCACATATCACTCCCCTTCATGTTCCATTGGAGGGGTCCTCACCATATGGCCACTTAACAAGCAAGGGAGCTTGGGAAATGTAATGTGCCTGGCCAGCTGTGTCCTGTGTACTCTTGCATTCTGAAGAAAAAAGAATGAGTTTTGGTGGACCACTAGCCTTTGCTGGATACCAGCATCTTCATAGCTGTCACCTACCCTCAGATCCTCTCTTCTTTCCTTATTCAGCCTAGGTTGAATGATCTAACACCATAATCACTCCCTTAACTTCCTTGCTGTTCTGCCTCCTTCATGCAAATTTGGAAAACTCTCAACTCTGTACATGTCTGTCTCTGAACAGCTGAAAATAGCTGCAGAAAAACCACGTCTATTCTTAAATTCATGACCACAGACTTAAAATGGGCACTCAAGATCGCTGAGTAATCCTTTCAACATTGTAAGACTTTCCTTATTTGTTTACTTTTCAACTCTCTGAAATTGCTGTTTTGCACCTTTGCCTCTCACTTCAAAACCCCTCCTTCAGTAGGCCAGGCTTGGTGGCTCAGGCCTATAATCTCAGTGCTTTGGGAGGCCGAGGTGGGAGAATTGCTTGAACCCAGGAATTCAAGGTTCCAGTGAGCCTCACTGTACTCCAGCCTGGGCAACAGAGCAACACCCTGTTTATTAAAAACAATTAAAAAACTCCTCCAATATCTCAGCTGGTCATCTTGCCACTTGGCAGAAATAGAATCAGGTGGGAACTCCCCTTTCTTTACCATGTTAGCTATGACTTGCATCTGTACTTGTTCCCTGCCTTACCTCCTGTTGCAGCAAATGGAATAATCCCTGCTTCTCTAAAAGGCAAGCCCCTCTACCTGTCCACTGGATCCTGTCTCCTTGTGGGTTTTAAAAAGACCCTGGTCTTTGTTCCTGCAATTATTTTATCTATCTTGCATCATATTTCTCTTGATAAATCATTTTTGTTGCTAGAAGATCGTCAGTCTTTAAAAAGTCCTGCTTTGACCCCTTATTCTCCTTTATTACTACTCATTTCTCTGCTACCCTTCATAGCAAAACTTCTCAAAAGAGTTGTTTAAATTAAATGATTTCACTTCCCTATGGCCTGTTTCCTCTGTCCCCACCACTCCTCTGAAACTACAGTTGTCCAGGTCACCAGTGATTTCACGTTGCCAATACAGTGGTCACCTCTAGTCCTTCTTTTCCTCAACCTCCCAATATTGGACACAGTTGATTTGTCTCTATACCAAGAAATACTTGGTTCTCTTGTTTCTAGGACAGTATATGGTTTTTTTCCTGCCTTACTGATTGTTGCTTCTTGGTCCCCTTTTTTGGCTTCCCCTTGTTTGCATCTATTAAGTTGCTTTCAGCTGCAAAAAGAGAAAACCCAAAATTTCTGGCTTAAACAATAAGGAAATTTATTGTCTCACAGAATTGGAAATCCAGATGTAGAGTGAATTTCAGGGTTGTATGCTCTAGGTCAGCAGTCCCCAATATTTTTGGCACAAGGAACTGGTTTTATGGAAGACAATTTTTCCACAGGTTGGGCACAGGGGAATGGTTTGGGATGATTCAAGTGCATTACATTTATTGTGTACCATATTTCTATTATTATTACACTGTAATACATAATGAAATAATTATATAGCTCACCATAATGTAGAATCAGTGGGAGCCCTGAGATTGTTTCCCTGCAACTAGACATTCCCATCTGGGGGTGTTGGGAAACAGTGACAGATCATCAGGCATTAGATTCTCTTAAGGAGCACACAACCTATATCCCTTGCATGCACAGTTCACAATAGGGTTTGCGCTTTTATGAGAATCTAATGCCACCACTAATCTGATGGGAGGTGGAGCTCAGGTAGTAATGCAAGTAGCTGTAAATAGAGATGAAGCTTTGCTCACTTGCCCACCACTCACCTCCTGCTGTGTGGCCTGGTTCCTAACAGTCCGTGGACAGGTATTGGTCCATGGCCTAGGGATCAGGGACCCCTGCTCTAGGTAATCAGCCATGTAATCTATGAGCCAAGTTCTTTCCTCCTCTTCCCTCCATCCAGAAAATCAGCTTCATCCTAAGGTGGATTCTTTTTGAGTATGCTCATAGGGCACTGGATAGTGGAAATGTGGGATACATGTTTCTTCACTGACATCCTCAAAAAAGAAATGTTCCCAGAAATCTTTACCTCATTGTACCATTGACCTGAATTAAGACACATGACATTCCATGCAGACTAGTTTTGGCCTAGGATTCTGATCACTAGCAAAGAGTATGGGACTATCGTGATTGGTTTAGACTGCTCAGGGGACATCCCTAGAGTGAAGTCGGATGTGTGGGAGATGGACAGAACAGAGGGGGATGGAAAAAAGAGAAATTGAGAGTAATTCCTAAGTTTTGGGGTCAAATAAATGGATAGATACTGAAGCTATATGAGAAGTCTTGGAGGAAAGACAGGTTGGTGGGGTGGGTGGTGGGTGGAAATCAGTGTTGTTTTACACATGCTAGTTTTGAAATGCCTATTAGATATCCAAATGAGGATGTTTTAAGTCATGGGATGCATGAATTTGGAGCTCAAGAAAGGAGTCAGGTCTGGATTTATAATGTTAAAAGACATCAGCATATAGCCAGAATTTAAAACCATGGGAATGGACAATATAGAGTAAAAGAGGTGAGGATCCAAGGCACTGGGGCACTCCAACAGCTGAAGGAAAGCAGAGGGGAAGCACTCACTTCATTGAGTACTTGGCTTATATTAAGTTATCAATGCCTTTGTTTTTTTGTATATTAGTTTTATTCCTAAAGGATTTAAGGCAGCTCTTAGTCAATTCCAGTGTCTTCTCTCCACAAATGTCTGATGGATCTCAAGAATCTGGAGAAACAAGTTCTTTGGAACCAGAATTATAAGAAAAGCAGCGACAGACTTTCAGATCCAGATTCTTCCCTGAACCTCTCTCCTCCCATCCCTGCTTGGCAGGGAGCTGACATGTCAGCTATCAGTGCCAAGCTGCTCTGGACCTTGAGAGAAGGGCTCCATTTAAGGATAGCAAACCTCTTTCATTTGGAGCCCTTGCAGAGAAGCACAGTATAAATGAGTGAAAAACCTAAATTAGATACTTTTTAAAAGAATGGTAGCTTCATTATTTTCAAGTACACAGAGTAACTTAAACTCAGTCATGAAGTGTTCCTTTGTAGAAGCCCTTAGGGACTTTCCTTAATGAGTAGGTTATAATTATTGGTAATCAGCATAACGGTTCTCTGCAATGCATGCTTTGAAAGCAATTGAGCATATTAAGTGATTTTGATGGTCCACAGGGCAATTTTGTTTACAGCATTTATCTGCTCAGTATATACCCTTTATAGCTATAACCCTCTGTTTGAAAAAAAAAAAATTCTGAAGTCTCTCTCCATCAGGCAATGTTTGATTACCAGTGTAGGAGGCAGGGAGATACTTAGTAGGACTTGGATTCTTTATCCATGGTGCCTGATAGAATTATGGGAATAAGTTTCAAGTGAAGCCTGGTGCAAACCCTGGCTCTGTCGCCTATGATGTACCCCTGGGCTTGAATGATAAGAATTTTAGTGAGTCTGTTTCTCCTCTGTAAAATGGGGATAATTTCTACTTTTCAGGGTTGATGTGAGCACTCAATGAGTACTAATTAAAGCTGTTGATATAATAAGTGCTCAGTAAATGCACCCTGCCTTCTCCCTTCTCTGTAAATCTCTTGGCCTGTGTGGGAGGGTCTCCTGCCTCTTTAGTGTCACAGTCTGCTCCCAGCCCAGGTTGTACCTCTTCATTTCCTAGTGACTAACTGACATAAGCTTGCCGCTTCTCTAGGCCCAACCCCTGCCCACCATGGCAGTTGAGGTGGTGCCATTCTCTTGCCATGCATCACCTCTGCATACCTAAGGCTGAGGAGACCAGAACACCTCTAACCTGCTTTGCCACCAAACACATTGGTTAAAGGGAGCTTTGTTTGCTGAAGTTTTGTTATTGGTGTGTTGTTGATGGCTAACATTTATTAAAAGCTTACTTACTATGGGCCAGATGCTATGCCAAGCACCTTATATAGGAAAGTATTTGCATTTCATGAATTTTGAGATGCAGTTTTTGAAATGGAGTGTATCTTAAAGTTGGTGTCTTCTCAGTGTCAGCCAGGCAGCAGTTGCAACATTGCTGTTCTCGTCACCTGTGGATGTGCAAACTGGGCGTGCTCTTCCCATTGTCATCATTTTTGTTGAGTAATGTGCATTGTTGATAACCACATGTGTTCAATGTAAGCGCTTTTTAAGATGCCTTCAAAAAGATTATACTGTGATTTGGTATTATAATAAAAGGTGGTTTTGTACTCAGAAAGGCAGAGCAGTGGGGTTAATTTGGTATTAGTAAAGCACAGATTTGCCATTGGAGGAATGAACATGATTTTTTACAAAGCAGGAGGTGTTTTTTGGAAGTAAGAAAGAAAGATACCCACTAGTAAATGAAGTTTTACTGACATGCTGGGATTCATGCGAAAGGATTGCCTATCAAACAGCAAACAAGGTGCAACTAAAGGAGAAATTGACCCATCCTTTGGAATAAATGGAAGAAGTTTTAATATAGTGAGAGGCCTAGTGTAACCAATTCATGCAGAGCACAGGACTAATCATTGAGATGTGAATCGGTTTGTTAGATGCTTCCTGCTGACTTTGAACAGGAGCTGATTAATTTCCAGGGACATGTGATTCAATATAGAAAAAAGTAAAACTGGAGGTTAAGTCAAATAAGAAACAAAATCTGAAAAAGGCCAAAAGCGCTTTTTGAATACGTATATCTTAAAGGTACTGGCATTTGTCTTAATCAACTGTGGGAAGGCACACGGGAAATGACTGTCATGAAGAAAGAAATTTGTTATACGCATAGGTCCCTAGAAATTGAAGGCGTGGTATGCACGCAAGGCCATGGGTAAGCACCTGTATTGGTCAGGAGGCAGAGGGAACAAGCGAAAACATGGATAAGAGCCTATGTTGTGGTTTCTGCAGAAATTAATGTGCCAGACAGCAGGTAAGCAGGTTTGGGATTGGCTAATTTGAATTTTGATGGGCCCTGGGGTCTAGGTGCTATCCCTAGTTGTCTGGTACCTGGCCCTGGGGTGATTAGGGCTGAGTGTGAGCGCCCTATAAAAAGGTGCTTGGGGCTGTAGGCTCTGGATTGGTTGGTTTGCGTATGAAAGACATGTTCTCAGGCAAGTTGTTTGCTATCTCCAGGAATTAGCAAACTCTGGGAGGGGCAGTCCAGGGTCAGGATGGCCCCAAGATGTCAAGGCATCAGAAAACAAAAGGCATGGTTAATATAATATAAAAATGATTCCAAGCAATAAGCATTGTCATGTTTTAATTTGTTCTTAGAGTGACAGATTGTGGTAGTCAGCCTCTAAGATGGCCTACAGTGACCCTACCTTCTATATTCATGCCCTCCCACATTGTATCATGGTTAGTTGGCATGACCAATAAAACACAGCAGAAGTGATGATGTGCCACTTTCAAGGCTTATTTATAAAAGACATTTCAAGGCTAGGCTTCTGTACCCCACCCGCACCCCTGGAATCATTCAGCAGCCATATCACAAGAACACACAGGCAAGCTCCTGGAGAGACCTCCTTGCTGAGGAACTGAGGCTTCCTGCCAATAGCCATGTGAATGAAATATCTCAGAATCCAGTCCTCCCGCTTCATTCAAGCCTATAGATGACAGCAACCTCATGAGAAACTCTGAGCCAGAACTGCCCAGCTAAGCCACTCCCGGATTCTTGACTCTCAAAAATTGTGTAAGATAATAAATGGTTTTGTTTGTTTGTTTGTTTGGAGACAGGGTCTCCTTCTGTTGCCCAGGCTGGAGTGCAGTGGCATGATCATGGCTCACTGTAGACCTCCTAGGCTCAAACGATCCTCCCAACTCAGCCTCCTGAGTGGTTGGGACCACAGGTACATGTCACCATGCCTGGCTAGTTGTTTTTAATTTTTTGTAGAAACAGGGCCTTCCTATGTTGTCCAGGCTGGTCTCAAACTCCTAGGTTCAAGCGATTCTCCTACCTTGGGCTCCCAAAGTGCTGAGATTACAAGCGTGAGCCACTGCGCCTGGCCAATAAATGTTTTAAGCTGCTGAATTTTGGAGGTAATTTGTTGTGTAGCAATGTATAGCCAACACACACATAAATAAAGGTGTCTTTCTGCAATATGGCATCCTCTGAAAAATGCAGTATTCCTATTTTGTAGATAAGGAAACTGACCTTAGAGAGATCAAGCAATTTGCTAAAAGTAACATTACTCGTTAATGTCAAGTAAACTTTAACCTGGCCTATGTCAGAATTCATTTAAATCTTTGAATTTATTTAGGTCTAAACTGGTTATTTTACTGATTTCCAAAAATATTAATAGGGAAATTTGATATTTTTGTGTCTTTGTGTCCATCTTCTTCCTTGTAGGTGGATGGCTTAGCAAAGTATTTTTTATTAAAGGTTGACAATATATCCCACATGATTTCTCTTTCTCCTGTTTTTTTCTTTAAATTTTTTTAAATTTTATATTTTTTTGAGACAGTCTCAGTCTGTTGCCCAGGCTGGAGTGTAGTGGTGAGATCTCAGCTCTTGCAACCGCCGCCTCCCAGGCTTAAGCGATTCTCATGCCCCAGTCTTCCAAGTAGCTGGGATTACAGGCATGTGCCACCACTCCCAGCTAATTTTTATATTTTTAGTAGATACTGGGTTTTGCCATGCTGGCCAGGCTGGTCTCCAACTCCTGGCCTCAAGTGATCTGCCTGCCTTGGCCTCCCAAAGTGCTGGGATTACAGGTGTGACCCTGGCCTCTTTCTCCTTTTAACACTAGTGTGTTAGTTGACTTGTGTGTTTATTCATATGTTATACGTTTATTGAGGACCTGCTAAGGGCCAGGGACTAGGAATAGAAGAATGTGTAAATCACAGCTCTAACCTTTGCCTTTCTAGTCTGGTAATGTCTCTGAATGCCGATCTCTCTCTCTCTCTTAGAAAGAAAGAGGTACCTTGTCCTCTCTCTCAACTGTCCCACCATCAGTAAGGGAACCAGGAAACCAGTCTTTGAGTATGGAGTTAGCAAGAAAGCTGAGTGTTGGGCGGCTTTTTTGTGGAAGCTCACTGCTTATCCCTGTAATGTTTCATTAATTCTTTGATGCTGAAGTTTCACCTCCTGCAGGGAGCATTTGCAGCACCCCAGACGAGTTGTCAGCAGTCGCTGCCTGGCAGTAGCACACATTAACTCTAGTGAGCAAAAGTGGAGCTCGAAGGCTCCCCACACTGCTGCACCTTGAGCTGCTCTTCCTGGCCCAGCCCGTTCTGCTTCCTGGGACCCCAGATCTGGTCTCCAAGTACTGTTTCTCTTCTAAGTGTAGTCATTAACTTCCCAGAGTGAGAAGAAGAGATGGAAAAAAAAGAGAGAGAGACTGTCTTTTAGTTTTAATTAATTGTTGAAAGAATAGAGAGGGGCCTATATTTCTACTGAAGGAAAGGAGAAGTTGGGGAATGGGTATATTCTGAACAGGAATGAAAAAGTGAATGAAAGGTAATCTTTAGATTCAGTCTCTTTGCCCTAGTCTTTAAAAGTTTCTGTTGGGGGTTATTTGCCCTAGTCTTTAAAAGTTTCTGTTGGGGGTTACAAAGTTTGAAATCTGTCTTAAGGAGGGATGTATTACTCAAAATAAATTGCCTCTATCATTCAGTGTGATATGATGGACTGTGGACTTGGAAGGGGCAGGATGAGAGGAGGTGAGAGATAAAAATCTGCATGTTGTGTACAGTGTATACTACTCCAGTGATAGATGCACTAAAATCTCAGCCTTCACCACTAGTTCATGCATGTAACCAAAACCACTGCTACCCCAAAAGCTGCTGAAATAAAAAGCAACAACAAAAAAACAAATGGACTCTAGCTTGTTTTCCTTTCAGATCTTCTTTTTAAAATGTCATTCTGGCTAAAACAATTTTTTAAAAATGTTTATCTGAAAAGTGATTGTCAGCCCTCAGGGTAGGTTCAGCATGAGATTGATGTAGTAGCCATGTCAGAATCCTGAGAGGGATATCCTTCGGAGAAAAAAAAAAAAAAAAAGGCCGGGCGTGGTGGCTCATGCATTTAGGAAGCCACGGTGGGCAGATCACCTGAGGTCAGGAGTTCGAGACCAGTCTGGCTAACATGGTGAAATCCTGTTTCTACTAAAAATACAAAAAATTAGCTGAGCGTGGTGGCACGCGCCTATAATCCCAGCTACTTGGGAGACTAAGGCAGGAGAATTGCTTGAACCTGGGAGGCGGAGGTTGCAGTTAGCTGAGATCGTGCCATTGCACTCCAGTTTGGGCAACAAAAGTGAAACTCTGTCTCAAAAAAAAAATAAATAAAAAACTTCAGTACATTTTTTATTGGGAATTTTATTGGGAAAATGCAAAATGCATACATTTTCATATTACAAACCTCAGAGAGTTTGAAAAGCAGTCTTGTCTGATGAGGTTATGCAGAAGGCAGTGATTCATAACTGGGGTACATCCCCTCAAAATCTTAGAAGAACATAGGTTTACCTAGTTATCAAATGAGGGGATACATTTTAGAAGGTTAAGAAACATGTTAGAAAAATATTGAGTTTCCTAAAAAGGCAGAATGGAGAAACCTGGAGCCAGATGCAGGAACATTTCTGTGTCTCTCATGCTGGAAGGATTCAGGGAGACGCAAGCAATAGGGGCCAAGGTCAGAGAAAAAGAAGTATGCAAAATGGACCTGTGATAGCCGGGGTGCCATTGTCTTCTGGGTTTCTGTTTATAATTTTGCAGTGAGAAAGCCCCTTCTGGGGGGAAAAGTCCCATAAAAATCCCACAAATGAAAATTTATGCATGGCAAAAAAACAAAAAACAAAGTCAAACGACAACACCTTTAGCAAAGGATTGATTTCCTTACTACAAAACATCCTATAAATATCTAATAAAAATATGAACACTACAAAAGAAAAAATGGACTATGTTATTAGCAGAGTGTTCCCAGAAAAAAATAAACATGGTCAACAACCACATGACAAATGTTTATAATATTTATTTTTCACCCATCAGATTAGCAAGGGTTAAAGATATTTGATGGCCTAGTATTGACAAGGATGTAGGGTGCCTACCCACTGTTGGTGGGAGAGTAAGTTGGTTCAGATTTCTTGAAAGACAAAAAAGCAATATGTTAAAAAATGCACATAACTTTTAACCCAGTTAAATTCTAACACTATGTGTCAATACCAAAGGTATCAGAAGAAAAAATGATAAATGTGTCAGGGCAAAACATTTGTATATGTGAACAAGACATATGTTCATTGCAACTTTTTATGAAAAAGTAGGAACTGTTAAATGTGCATCAGTAGCAAACAGACTACATACATCGTGAGACAGCCATACAATGGGATCTGATAGAGCTGTTAGAAGTAATGAGGCAAATCTGTACGTATTGATTTGGAAAGCTCTCTGAGACATTAGCTGAACTGTGTTTAGCATGATGCTATTTTTCGTGTGAAGAAAAAACTAAACTGCTGAACTTGAAGTCAGTCTACATATACATACATACATGCTTATAGAGTTATAGAATGCTTTTGAAAGGACATAGAAGACTATTAATGGTTTTCTCTGGAAAGTGGGCATGGAAGTGAGGGAGGATACACATTTCCCTTTATCTTTGTAATTTTTTTTTCGCTGTGAACATGAATTAAGAAAATTTTTTTCATTGCAGTAAAAAACATAAAATTTATCATTGTAACTATTTCTAAGTGTAACACCACTGTGAGTTCAGTAGTGCGAAGTACATTCATGTGGTTATGCAACCAGTCTCCAGAACTTTCATCTTGCAAAGCTGAAACTCCATACCCATTAAACAACAACTCCCCGTTTTCCCTCCCAACAGACCCTGGCAGCCACCATTCTACTTTCTGTGTCTATGAATTTGATTACTCTAGTAATCATATAAGTGGAATACTAGTATTTGTCCTTTTGTGACTGGCTTATTTCACTTAGTATCATATCCTCAAAGTTCATGCATGTTGTAGCGTGTGTCAGAATTTCCTTCCTTTTTAAGGCTGAATAATACTCCATTGTGGGTAGATACCACATTTTGTTTATCCATTCACCCATCAATAGACACTTGGGTTGCTTCCACTTCTCGGCTATTGTGAATAGTGCTGTGATGAACAATAGATGTGTAAATATCTCTTGGAGAGCCTGCTTTCAATTATTTTGGGCATATACCCAGAAGTGGCATTTAATGAGATTTTCATAAAAGTATTTAACAGATGAATTCACCTGCAGCAGTAGAGGTGGTATTAGGTAGACACTCTGTGGGCTAGTTGAACTGAGTAGTCTGAGGCCAGATTTTCTTTACCAGCCTCCCAGGGGTTTAGCAATTTCATTCCTGCCCCCTGAGCCTTTGCGCAGAGACAGGAGGAGGCTTAGCAGGCTTGTGAACCAGCTGCTCCCATCTGCATTAATTCAGCACATTTCTATAGCTCCCTGAAGGAGGAGATGCTGCAGCAGCATTTAATTAGTGGCCAGGAACATGCTTTCCCAAGGACATGACTTATTTCTCAGCCAGCTGCTGCCTGTTGCTCCCTAGCAACATGACGTACTCACATCTGATTGCTCTAGGGCCCTTTCTCTCCAGATGAGGGGGTGGCCAGTTCACCTGCCGTCATAGCCTGGGGCGGAGGCAGGGGTGTCCTTGGGTCTGGGGCTAATTCTTCAGAAGAGGGCGGTCTGAACTTGTTATTCCTGCCAGCTGTGGTACTGAACCTCTTGATCCTTGAACTGCCTACTAGTGGTTCAGGAGCTCCACCTCTCCTCTCCTTCAGGTTCATTAGAGCAGACAGAATGTGACCAGCTATAACACAGACAGAGCAACGTGGCCTAGAAAAGTCCACTGGGATTTTAAAGTACAGCTGAGAGACTTTGAGGAAGAGGGAATGACCTCAGCCCCATTTGGGAGGCCTGCCTTTCAGGATGGACTAGGGGAGGGAGGTATTGGAGGCCCTGGCACCACACTACCTTGTGCAAGAGGAGCAAGGGGAGCTTCAGCCTCATCCTAGGTGGCTGGCTAACTGGCTAACTAGGGCCCTTGGAAAGAGAGTGGGATGGCAGATATCCAAAGCAGCCTCCACTGTGAGTCTGAACTTGCCTTCCTCACCAGGTTTGAGAGATGGCTGCTCGGAGACTAGACTTCAGACCAGGCTGGTTCCTCCCAAGTGCTTCTGCAGAGGTTGCAAACTGGAGGCCTTGAGATGAGGTGCTGCACACTGACATGCTTTATTTGGTATATTTGCAGTTTTGAAGTTTTAAAGAATATCCTGCTTTTTCATGTTACTGTCAGGAAGCCTAACAGTCCCACATGCCAATAATCAGGGCCCCTTTAGACTGAACATGTGTGCTCTCCAGCTTACACAGTTCTTACTCTGTCAACCCTGTTTGAGTGTGATATTCCTGTGTCCTCTAGCCACAATGGTGAGCATGGCTGTGTCTGCAGGGGCCACCTCGTATTTATTCATTCATTCCACAAACATTTACTGAGTTTCTTTTGAGTATCTGGCCCTGAGCTAGGCACTAGGCTAAAAAGATCAATACAGTGTGGTCTTTGGACTCCCTGAGCTTATGGACCAGGTTCAGAGACAGACTAGTAAATGGGCTAGGGGGATTCACTGAAATCAGGTGACAGGTGCACAAGGTTTGGGGGAGCACAGAGACCTTGGGTATCTGACCTGGACTGGGGGGTTGAGGAAGGCTCCTGGCAAAGATATCACCTGAGCTGAAAATTCTGAATGATGAGAGGAGTTAGCCTGATGACAATAGGGGAGAGGTGGAGGAATGGGAAGAGAAGGGTGTTCCAGCCAGAGGCAGTGAGGTACAGACGCATGGAGGCACGACAGAGTTTGGCATGCTTGGGGACCAGCAAATAAAACCTTGCCTAAAGCTAAGTGCCCCCGTCGGGGTGGCCAGGGAGGCAGTGGGGAGCAGACTGTGAAGAGCCTTGTCAGCCTTCTGAGCTTTTGCATGTAGAGAGTCCTTGAAGAGTTTAATTGGTGAAGTCATTTGTCAGATTTGTGTTTTCAGATTACCCTGGCTACAGAATGGATTTGATGCAGGAAGCAGAGAGGTCTAGAAAACAGGCCTTTACAGTCACATAGGAAATAAATCATCTATGCATAGGAGACTGGTGAACTCCTCCCTCCCACCCTGTAGGCAATGGAGACCAGATGAAAGGGAGGAACAGACTTTCAGAGATGCAGAAACTGCCCTAAGTTCGGCCCCTGCTGTTTGCATTCAGCCTGCGTTCTTACTGCTTCCTCTGCCCACTTTGTTCCTGCTTCTCCCACCCTCACTAGCTTCTTATAACTGGCAGCTGGACTTGATAATATCAGCGGAGGCTTGGCACAGTGCTGGCACAGTCAGTGCTCAATCAGGGACAGCTATTGTTGGACAACCTGGCTGGCAGAGATCTCAGCTTCCGTCCAAGCTGCTGCCTCTCAGACGGAGCTCTCAGTGTGCTGGGCACTATCGCATGTGGCCTGTCCCAGCCCAGGGCACCGTCCCCTCTACACCTGACCAGGCCTCAGTGCCCTGTGCCCCAGGGTGGATGGTCAGGAGTGCTGGTGGGTTGGCAGTGGCCAAGGGATGGGGAGGATGGGATGGATGGGCATGATATAGAGAGTGACCAGTTGTACATGGGTGACCAAGGGAAGGACAAAGTCAGGGGTGAGTCAGCAAGTGGGGGAAGATGGTGCCCAACCAAGACTGGGGAGCCATGAAGAGGCCAGTTGGGAAGGAAAGATGCCAGACACGGTTTGTGGTGCTCATGAGAAGACACCCAGTGGGAACATGCATAGGAGAGCCAGGTAATGAACCTGGAGAGCCAGACCTCGAGACTGGAGGTCAAGCTTGAGGAGCCAGAGGCAGAGCATGCAACTGGTATCATGAGAGCCGCCGAGTCACCCAGGGGAGTGTTTTGAGCAGTAACTGTGTGCCAAGCATGGTGTTCTCACTGTATTAACCGCTTAACTCCTCACAGCAACCCCATGAAGTAAATCAGGAGGTGTGTCTGGACCGCTTAGTTACCAGCCGTCAGTTACTGAGTGGAAGAGTTAGGATTTGAACTTGCGTGGTCTCTGCTTCCGAAGCTTCTGTTCAGAACTGTCACGTGCCTGCATTGCTGCCCTCTCTGGGCACCTGTCCTAGGGAGTTGTCAGACATTTCCGTGAATCTAAATGACAGCTCTGTGAAGGAGGCAGTAATATTCCTGTTTTCAGATGAGAACATTGAGTCTCAGAGACTTGCCCTAAATAACACACATGGTGGATGTAAAATCAGGATTTGAATCGAGTCTGATTCTGAAGCCTGAGCTGTTGTCATGAGCACATGCTGTCTTTGGGGCCAGGTTGGATAGTGAAGGAGGTGAGGACCCCTGCAAACCTGAGGCAGAGGGGTTCTGTGACCCGATGCCCAGATGAAGCAGAGGGGAGGGGAGCAGGAGCGAGAGAGGGAGAGTGCCGGAGGGACAGAATTCATCACACTCACCAAGGGCGGGAGGCTGGTGAGTTGCCTAAGATTTGGTCTCTAGAATTCTGACTCCATGCTTCCTCAGCTATCTGACCCTGTTGTATTGTCTCAGCCTCAGTTTCTTCATCTATAAATAGGCATAATAATACTGACTGCTGAGTGTTGTGTTGAGGATGGAATGAGAGACTGCATGTCTGGCCAGGGTCTAATATGTAGTGAGCCATCCACAACAGAAAGCACTTGTCAAGTGCCAGGCTAGGCTGCCCTCTCCAGAGAGCCTCTCCATCAGTCAGGGTGGGCACAAGTGCATGTTTGAAGGGTTAATTTGGCATTTTCAAGTCATTCTACCCATGGTGAGAAAGTACTAGCTTTTTCCATTTCTGGAGAGACTATAGGAGATGACAGCCTTTGGTCTGGCTTCCATTCCAGCTGCTGCTTATTGATGAAGTGAAAATAGGAAGCTACCACCTCTCAATTCTCCTGCTGTGCAGGCAACACCGGCCTGTCTCAGCCTGCAGACACCTTCTAAGGTGTGTGTTTTTTATATTGTGTGAGCCACAGGACAACAGGATTCTGGCTTGGGGGTGGAAGTGTGGAGGAAGACAGTGGAAGGCTGTGTTCTCTCCACACCTTCCTCAGAAAATACAAAAGAGTGGCTGGGCTGTGGCCACTCAGTGCTGCAGTTAGCACAGAACTGCAGGCAGTCTTACACTGCAACCTCACACTGAAGCAGTGCTTGCAGGGTCTCCGAGGCCACCTAATTCACAGGCTCCCAGCAGTTTCCAGTCCAGGGCCTCGGTTCACCCATACAGTGACTTCAGTGGGCTCACCCCCATGGTTCTACTTTCCAGACCCTTTGAGTGACGTTGTCATTTGATTGGTTCCCATAGCATTCGAACCTCTTTCTGGGTTTGTGCAGTCCTACACTTTCTGAGTTCTATCTGAAAGCAAAGGCCATCCTCCCTCACAGGGGCATTGCTGCTGAGGCTCTGCCAATCAGCCACCTGTGCCAGACTTCTGGAGCCAACTGTGCAACACAGATAGCCTGGGGGAGCTCCCTTTGTAGGGCAGCAGCCCCCAGATACTAGTATTTTAGTACCAAAGTTGAATTTTCCAGATCTCATCTGGAAACAGCATAAAAAAATTATTCTACTGCTGGAGTGATGAGAGTTAGGCAAAAGGATTCCCACTTCATATACTGGGAAACCAGTAAGAGAACAAGGACAAGGGAGTCACTGACAGGGTCACAGTTAGCGTGCAGGCCTTTCATTTTATAGTCTTGCCACTGGATTCTTAAGGTCCAGTCATAGTTTTCAGGACACTTTCTGAAAACTATAGAACCTTTAGAGGGTTCTAAAGCTATTCCTTTGGGCCTCCTTAGAGTGCAAACAGATGAGCCGAAGGCCCTGAGTTAAAGCAGGCTTCTACAAGCCCCATCCAGGGGGAGTGCAGGTGAGCTAAGAACAGTGAGCCCTTCTTGGGCACTTGAACCAGACACTGTGCTAAAATTCTTTGTGTATGTCAATTATGATCCACTCAACTCTGAAATGCCTACTGTTACTGTCTTCATCTTATAGACAAGGAATTCAGGCACAGAGAAACTAAGTAACCTTCTGAAAGTCACAAAGCTGGAGCCAGAATTCAAACTTAGACTTCAGGCCAGGCGTGGTGGCTCACGCCTGTAATCCCAGCGCTTTGGGAGGCCAAGGTGGGTGGATCATGAGGTCAGGAGATCAAGACCATCCTGGCGAACATGGTGAAGCCCCGTCTCTACTAAAAATACAAAAAAAAAAAAAAAAAAAAAAATTAGCCGGGTGTGGTGGCGGGCGCCTGTAGTCCCAGCTACTGGGGAGGCTGAGGCAGGAGAATGGCGTGAACCCGGGAGGTGGAGCTTGCAGTGAGTGGAGATCACGCCACTGCACTCCTGCCTGGGAAACAGAGCAAGACTCCGTCTCAAAAATAAAATAAAATAAAATAAAAAAGACCTCAAGTCTGCAGCTCAGTCATCTTTACCCTGCTACATGAGGCACTGGGGAAGGGTATGGGATAGGGAAGGACAGACGGTTTATCTGTAACTCACACTGCATGCAGGTGGCCAGCCATGTGGGAAGGAGGGAAAATCCCCATCTGAGCCACAGATCCAAACCAGAAGGAACTGAATGAGATGCTCTGAGGGATAAGGCCTGTCTTAGAGACATCTTCGCATCTAGGAGAGTGGGTGGCAGATGGGCAGCCGTGGAGCCCAGCCCCGACCAGCTGCTGTTTGCAGGGGAGAGCTGCCCATGTGCCCCTGTGGTGAGTGCATGGTGACAGTGGGATTAAGTGTACCCAGCAACCTCAGGGACCATTGGGTGGAGATGCATGGTGGGCCCTTCTGCCCGGCCCTTCCCACAACTCTGAGCCCTGGATGCTTAGGGCTTGCTAATCTCCATCCCCATGGCAGCGGGATGTGACATAACCATTACTAAGGCCATGGAATCTCCCACCTCTCGATGGCCAGGCAGTTCACCCAGCAAGTGTCTCCTAATCTGAAGAGCTGGGAGAGTGAAAGATTTTATAAGTTATCAGAGAACCCCCTTTAACCTCCCTTCTAGAAAGGAAGATGTAAACCAGGACAATGGGCCTGTAGTTCGCACCTGAAGTCAGTGATGTCTCTCCTCCCCTTCTCTCAATTCTCCTTCTTCCATGTTTTCTACATCCCCCGTGATTTGAGTCTGCTGATTTCATTTGTTATGTCTGCCTTCTGTTTCTGCCTCATTTCACAAAGGATTAGATGCCGCTCTCAACAATACATTCAAAATAATACGACAATAAAGTAAATATTTGAGTAATTTGGAGCCAGAGGAATATATGGTAACTCCCCTGAGGTGGATGAAATGCTGTGATTTCTTAGTGACCCCTTTTCAGAATACCGCTTCCGGAACCATTCTAGTGTGTCTCAGAATGACATGTGGGACATATTTTCTTTTTTTTTTATGTTATATAAGCAGTTTATTCAATGCATATTTATTAAGCACCTATTTTTTGAAAAGAAAAAATATCCCTCCTTTTCTAAATTCTTTTGTCACATTTTAGAGATATCACTACGGTTCTTTCACAATCAGACCCTGGTTAATGTTTTGGGTTCTAGATAACACTGTAGAATCCACCCCATATATCATTTTAGTCATTCATCTTGTTGTTAATCCAGAGTTCACTTACTGTTTTGGGATATTTCTCCAGAAACAGTCTAGAAAACCATCTTAAAAGTCACATTTTGTAATGCACGCCAGTGTTGCCATGCCGTTTTCTGGAACATGGCTGAATCTGGAGCTGGGCGTTTGCTCCTCTGCATTGTGGGGCAGGTCAGGACAGCTCTGGGCAGCTGACATGGTTAGAGGTGAGGCCCCCACTCCAGCCACCGCCATAGGCTCTCCTGTTCAGTGAGGCTCTCAACACACATTTAGCACCTACCCAGCACTTTCCTAGGCTCCAGCTACAACAAAGCCACAAATCCTGCCTTCATAGAGTTACATTCTAGCCAAAGACCCAGAACATAAACAAGAAAACTAATAAACGAGTGACATGATCTGACTTGTGCTTTAAAAATAACACTGTGAGGTGGGCGGATCACTTGAGTCAGGAGTTTGATACCAGCCTGGCTAACACGGTAAAACCTCGTCTCTACTAAAAATACAAAAAAGCCTAGCCAGGTGTGGTGGCATGCACCTGTAATCCCACCTACTCGGGAGGCTGAGGCATGAGAATGTCTTGAACCTGCGAGGCAGAGGTTGCAGTGAGCCAAGATCACGCCACTGCATTCCAGCCTGGGTGACAGAGGGAGACTCTGTCTCAAAAAAAATATATTACTCTGGATGTTGGGGGCAAAATGGGGCTGGGCTTGGAGGATAAGGTGGTTAGGAGGCCAAGGCAAAGGGCCAGGCAAGAGTAGGGTGATGGCAGGAGAAATGGTGAGAAGCAGTCAGATTGGAATATATTTTGGAGGTTGGGCCAACTGGACCAGTGAATGAGCTCAGCACAGGGGTAAGGAAAAGCAGTCAGTGACTGCAAAGTCTGTTGGCCTGACAGTAAGTGGTTACCTTAGGTCGGACTGGGTCAGAGGAAGGATTTTCTGGGGATGGGATGAAAACCAAGAGTTGCAATTTAGCCATGTTGGGTTGAGCTGTTTATTAGACATTCAATAAGAAGATCTACATATTTCTAGTGATCAGTGACCACTTCGCTAAACCTGGGCTGGGTGTGTCAGAGTAGAGAGGGTGGTCCCACAGGAACAGGCTGCCAACCCCACAGCCTATGACCAGGGCAACCCGGAAGACCCCCACCCATGGCAACTTGCTCTAGTTTTATAAATTCACTCCTTCATTTGACACATTCAACACATATATTGAGTGCCACGCTGGATATTTTCAATGTGCCCTGCAAAGGCACAAGTTTATGGTATAATCTAAATGGATGGACAACATATTCTTTTCTGTTGCCATATTTAGTGCCCTAACTTGAAAAAACACAAAAGCCGCTGAGCGAATGGATCAGTTTATAAAATACGGTTAATAAGGCCCATGAGGCCTGGCTCCCATTGCTAGGCCGGTGGGAGGACACGTGAACTCAGAGCCCTTTTATTCTGTGCCTCTGTCCCTCAGGCCACTCTCTCCAGGCCACCATCTCCTCACTGCTGTCCGCTCTCCATTCTCCAAGTGTTGCCATGCCTCTGATCACAGCCCTGCTTAGGACCCTTAGGCACGCCCCAGCCTCCTCTGCAGGCCCTTCACTGCCTGGCCTCAGCCCTGTTTCCAGTCCTTCCCCTCAGCCCCCACCTGCACTGACTCCACCCCATCCTGCCCGGATCACTCAGGAGGGCTGTTTCCTGGCTCCTGGAACACACAGCCAGTGCGTTTCTTGGCCTTCTCCACATCATTCATGCCATGCCTTCCGCCCACTTGTTGCCACAGAAGGCCTAGCCCAGCAGCTGCCACACTCAGAGGACTTCCTTCCCTGGTCCCTGCCCATCTCCGCCCCCCAGCACAATGACTGCCGTGCTCCTGGGTGCTCCTGAGGTGCTGGTCCTTTGAAAAATCACAAGCCCACCCAGGAAGCACTGCTGCCCTGTGCCTGGGAGGCTGGACTTCTCCTTCAGTCACAAGGCACAGAGAAGGCAGGTGGCCCGTGTTCTCGCTGCCCAGCCAGCTCTGTGTGCAGTTAGGGAGCCAACTCACTGTGCGCTCCTGGAGGCTGAGACAGGGTCGACAGTCTAAAGCTGTGCTTTTCAGCAGGTCTAGGGTAGGGTTACTGCAAAGGCCTCTCTTGGAACTTGCTAGAGGTGCAGACTTTCAGGCCCCACCCAGGGCCCACTGAATCAGCACCTGCATTTTCACAAGGGTCCCTAGGAATTCATGTGAACAGCTGAGGACGAGAAGGGCTAGTAAGAGAAAGGCTAGTCACCTCCAGACAGGCTTAATAAAGGACAGCAAAATGAATCCAACAGGGGCCACCCATTCCAGGCCAAGTAAGAGATTTTGAAAAAGTGTATTGCGCCAGTCAGGCTCTCGGTTGCAGGAAACAGAAACCACCCTGGCTATTTCAGGTGGAAAAGGATTTGTTACTGGATATTAGGTATTTACATATCCTTGGAAGGGTCCAGAGTGTCCCTGCAGATGCCCTAGGTTGCTGCTACCTTGGTCCCCATCAGGGAGACAGGGCTTCGGGAGGGATTGTGGGGGCGGGCGACCTTCAGCCTCTTGACCCCAATGGAGAGGCTCTCATGGCCACTGTCACAGCCACCTCTCAACACCCACAAAGCTGCTATGGAAAAATCCACCATCTCCCCAACAAAAGGGCGGGGAGTAAGCAAATGCTTTACTAAAAAGTAAAAGAACCCAAAACAACCAAGGGCAGGGGGGGGGTGGTGGGGCATGAGGATGGTCTCTGCCACTCTTCTTCCAATTCTTGTGCAGGTACAACTCGTGAGACATCATGTACAGCCACAGCTGCTTTCCCCTGCTTGGAAGTCAAGCGAAGGGCAGCTGGCCTGTAGAGTGTGGAGCCTATCACAAGTGCAGGGTGGTGTCTCATGATCTGGCTGAAGGCTTGCTGAGCTGCAGAAAACCTGCGAGCCTACTCCGTGCCACCTCTAAAGCAGACTTTAACAAGAGAGTTCTTGGGAGCAAAGTACTGATGGTGCCTCATGTGACTTGGTTGGGGCATCACCATGCAGGTAGATAATGGAGCATGCTTCTTCCAGGAGAAGCCTGGAAGTGGAAGGCTGGAGGAGCAGCCTGTATGGTAGGGCAAAGAGAGAGGGGCAATGGCCGGGTAAGTTATGCTGCTAGCAACTGGTGGCCCCCCGAGGCTTCTGCGGCTCAGTGGGCACTGTGAAGGGAGCTGGGCTTGAGCCAACATTGCTGGTACCCCTCTCACCTAATGGGGCTCAGGGGTCCCCGCAGTAGGAGGCTGGATGGGGTGGGCTACAGGGCAGGAGCTGAGACAGGTGAGGAGAGGCAGCACAGAGTGCTCAGGCTTGTTAGGGAAGGGGTTGTGTTTGGGTTCTCCAAGGAGCCGACCTGGAGACAGCTCTGTGTTGGAGATTAGGGGAGTACCCCAGGATCAATGCCTGTGGCAGGAAGAGGAAAAAGCAGGATCAGGCGAAGGAAGAAGGTGAGTTGTGCTGCAGGCCCCTAGGGGGTTCAGTTGGAGCTGAAAGTGTCTGTCAGGGATGTCCCCTGTTGGTGGACATGCCATTGGAAGGGTGTGGCCTGGGCTGTCCCTGGTGCTGACAGTGCTTGCAGTAGCTGGGCGATAGGTACTTCCATGAGGAGGTCTGGGCAGTACAACTCCATATCCCCCTCAGAAGGGCCTGGGGCAGAGGTCTCTGCATGGATGGATGGGTGGGGCAAGTCTCCAAAGAGCTCACTCTAGGGCCCATGAAAGAATCCCCCTGGAGTAAAGGAGGTGTGACTGCAGGGTTGGCCAAGAGAGCCTCACATATAGCACCTGCTGAGCAAAACAACCTGACTCTCCCCCAGTTCCATCTTCTGTGATCCCAGACCTGGAAGAGCCTGAAGATGAGGAGGGGAAGCTGCACGTGGGTTGTGAGATTGAGGTTTTGTTATAGACTTGACTGGACTTTCAGGTCTCTGAAGAAGAGTCATAACTATCAAATGGGATTTATTCTTGGAATTAAAAGTAACCAGGCCAGGCACAGTGGTGGCTCACCCCTGTAATCCCAGCACTTTGGGAGGCCAAGGCAGGTGGCTCACTTGAGGTCAGGAGTTCAAGACCAGCCTGGCCAACATGGAAAATCCCCATCTCTACTAAAAGAAGAAAAAGTAACCAGAAAGCCACAGAGTCTCCCTGAGATGGAGCTTCAGGAGTCTAGAAAGGGAGATGTGAGGAAGCTGACTGGAGGCAGTGATGGGAGAAAAATAAAGGGTATCCTGTCAGTACTCCAAGTTCAGCCCGCTACTGAGTGTGTGCTCACTGAGGGGCTGGGGTAGGGTGGTTCTGTCCTCGGGTGGCAGGGAGCAGAGGAGGTGGGAGATGCCGCACTTTTGGCTTGTCGCATCCTGGGAGGCTCTGGAGTCCACGTGTGACCCAGTTTTCTGCCTCTGTCTGAGCGAAGTGAGCTCTGATTAGAGGAGGTGTGAGAGCTCTAAATGACTGCAAAGTTCTTTTCAATCAGACAGAAAATAGGTGAGAAATGCATTTCCGTTAATGCCCCAATTATCCCAATCCCAACAGGACAAAAAATGTGCTTTTGCCTGCTCCCAGGGACGAGACCACCAGGATCCCCTGTGTGTCCTCTCCCAGATGCAGCCCGGCTGGCACAGCTGAGGGGGCTGGAGAGGGGTCTTACAATGCACGGAGGCTCCCCCGCCCTTTCAGAGTCCCATCCCTGAGCCAGGGCCCACACAGGCTCTGCTGGTGGCGCCCCTGCAGCCGTTTCTGTACTTCTCCCCCGTCCTCCACCCGGAAATGGCACCTTTGCCTCTGCCATGGTTTGGATGTCCCCTCCAAAACTCATGTTGAGATTTAATTGCCGTTGTGATAGTATTAAGGGGGGGGCCATTAAGGGGTGATTAGGTCATGGAGTGGATTGTTAGAAAATCCAATTTGGCCCTTGCATTCTTTCTCTCTTTTTTTCTTATACTCTCTCTCTCACATGCCCTTTCTCTTTCTCTCTCATGTGCTCTCTCTTTCTCTCATACCCCCTTTCTTGCCCTTCTGCCTTCCTCCATGGGATGACACAGCACAAAGGCCCTCATGAGATTTGGTCCCTCAACCTTGAATTCACAGCCTTCAGAACTGTAAGAAATAAGTTACCCAGTCTGTGGTATTCCATTATAGCAGCACAAAAGGGACTAAGACAGCCTCCTAAACTTCCCTAGAATCTGCCCTGCCTGCAATCCTGCTTGTGGCTGTTTTCTGCCAGACTCATCTCTCACCTGGATCCCAGCTATGACCTGTGGGTCTCCCTGACTCCAGGTGCCTTTAGTTCGTCCATCCAGTGCCCCAGACCCTAGTCTGCTCTTTCTAAAACACACCTCTGACCATGGCACAGCCCTGTTAAAACCTTTCAGGGGCTCAGGCTGCTTACAGCCTGCAGAGGGCCCTCCTGGTGCCCCAGTAGTGTAGGGCTCTTTTGATGTTACAAGGCCACCAGATGCCTGGCTGTCCCTCCCTCTCTCTTATGCCACCTGCAGTCCACCCCAGCCTTGCCCATTTTCCTCTTCTATATCCACCACCCCCAACTTCTGTCCATCCCCACTGACTTCTCCAGCATTCTCTCCTACCTCTCTCTATTAGATTCCTGTGGCTGCTGTGACAAATGATCATACTCTGGGTGCCTAAAACCACAGACATTTGTTCTGTCACAGTTCTGGAGGCCAGAAGTCCCAAATCAGTATCACTGGCCCAAAATCAAGTTGGCAGCAGGGCTATGCTTCCTACAGAGGCTCTAGGGAATGAAACCATCTCTACAGGGTTGACAAGAATTGCCCGCCCAGTTCTGGACAGAAATATAGTTAGAATTAAGCATTGATCAGGCTGCACTTTGGCCCTCTTCCTTGTTGCTAAAGATCATGCAGCACTGGTTACTGACAATTCGCATCCCCATCGTTTCTACAGATAGGATTTCTGACATTAGGATTCTGAGACTAAGAATTGATTGCATCCTATAGACAGGATCTCTGACATTAGATCAGAGCTTTTGTGTAACGATGGCTTAAGATATTTTCCAGGCCATGAATTCCAGGAATCAGTTTGAAGACCCCCACACAGGAATGGGATCGGCATGAGAATTCAGCTGTTTTTTCTCCTTGTCCCGTGACTTCACCCTGCACTCTTCCACCCATCAATGATCTCCACACTTCGGCCCATTCCAAAACTCTTAAAAACCCTAGCCCCAAACTCACTGGGGAGATGGATTTAAGGTTTCCTCTTATCTCCTCATTCAGTGACCCTATGATTAAACTCCTTTCTCTACTGCAACCCGGTGTTTTGGCATATTGACTTGCTGTGCACATGGGCAATGAACCATCACAGTTTCAGGAAGAATCTGTTCTTGCCCCTTCCAGCTTCTGGTGGATGTTGGCATTTCTTGGCCTATGGCTGAATCTCTCCAGTCTCTGCCTCTGTGGTCACATGGCCTTTCCTCTTCTATATAGTCAAATCTTCTGGCTCCATTTTAGAAGAATACCTGTGACTGCATTTAGAACCCACCAGATCATCCAGGATAATCTCCCCATCTCAAGAGCCCTCATATTTCTTTTTTTTTTTTTAAAGAGATGGGGGTCTTGCTATGTTGCCCAGTCTGGACTCGAAGTTCTGGGTGCAAGTGATTCTCCTGTCTTGGCCTCCTGAGCAGCTGGGACTACAGGCATGCACCACTGTGCCTGGCTTTCAAGATCTTTAATTTAAGGCTGGGCATGGTGACTCACACCTGTAATCCCAGTACTTTGGGAGGTCAAGGAAGGAGGATCGCTTGCATTCTACCCTTTGTTCATACCATCTTCTTTGCTGCAAACTCCCCCCATCACCCCTCATCACCCATAGTTGCCTCCTAACTCTTACTCTGATTTTAAGCTTGTGTCACCTCCTCTAGGAAGTGTTCCTTGATTCATCTTCTCATCACCACCATCACACACACACACTCTAGGGTGTGCGTTGTCTCTCTCACTCACTCACAGGTGTCCCCATTCTGTGGTAGCACCCGGTGGTGTCACAATGGACTTTTTCTGAATTTGTCTCCCCAGCTAGCCTCCTAGGCTGCTCAGGCCAGCTACCAGGGCTTAGATATCCTGAATCTGAGTGTTGATAGATGCTTGAGGAAGGAGGGAGGGAAGAAAGACTCTTGAGGGATAGACTTTCCAATCATTTGGCGTTTTCATTTCATTTCATTTTTGGCTGCAATTTTTTTTTAAACAATCTGGCTTTATCTACAGTTGGATGAATTTAAGGAATTAGGAAGATGGGTGATTGGCTCTCACAGGACTTTTCTGATTAAAATGACAGGAAAAATATTTGAAAATAATTAATAATTACAACAGCAGCAACAAGATGGGCATGCATCTGCATTCACCACTGTGCTCCCCGCCAGGGCCCCACAGAATCAGCCAAGGCCCTGCGAGGATGGAAGCTGCCACCTTAGCAGTGTGAGGATTGGGAGGGCAGGGCAGGAAAGGCATCCTGGATGACACTCGCTGTGCCCGAGCAGAGTACACAGTGGCCTTACAAACCCCCCTGCTGGTCCTGTGGAAGCGGGAGTATTTGAGGCTCAGAGAGATGCAGCCATTCCTCCAAGGTCACACAGTAGAGCTGAGATTCAAACACTGGTCTTTGTGACTCCAAAGCCTAAGCTCTTCTCAGCCCAGCAGGCTAGAAGGAATGGGCAACTGAGCAGGGCGGCAGGTAGGGGGCATGCGCAGGGAGCGGGCTTGGCCTAGAGTCCAGGGGAGAACTAATTGGATTTCCAGGGGCATAGAATCTGGCTTGTGTAGCATCCCTGAGGCTCTCCCTCAGAGCAGCTTAGTGAGTCAGGATCCAGGCTTTCTTCCCAGCCATGAAGGAGCTGTAGGCTCCTTAGATGCTGGAGCTGCATCCCACTCAACCCCCTCATGGTTCTGAGGGAGAAACTGAGGTCTGGTGTTGGGGAGGGAGTGTGGCCTGACAGCCTGCATGCTGAGTCTGGGCTCAAGCTGGGTCTAGACAACAGGTGTCCTCCCAGCCAGGGCCCCCTGTGACACCATGCTGCCCCTCAGTTGACATTTCTTTTTAGTTCAAGGGGATTACGCAAATCCTAGGCGGTTAAGCTGCCACAGGGCACTATGGAAACAGATCACCCTGCTCTCTCTGCCTCCTCCTCCCAGCCAAGCAATAATGACACTGAGGCTGACTTTTCTGGCAAGACTTGTTATGCTAATTTGGGAGCATGTGCATAGTTTTATTTGAACCTGGGTGGGCAGCGGAGAGAAGCCAGATTAATTACAAGAACAAATTTCAGAGCCAAATCAGATGTCTTCCCCCAAATACTGGACCAACAATGGAGATGGGGAGTGTTACAGGGTCCATGTGTGTCCAAATATATACTAAAAAAAGTTATGTGCACATTTCAGCAGATAATTTATGTAATGCCTGACTGCAGCATCTATACATTTTTAAAAAAACAGTTCTTTATTTTTATTTTAATTGGTTCATTAATTAATCTGAATAAGTAACATCAATACGACACCTACTTTTAAAGGTGAAGAAGGTAAAGAGTTGAGTCTGCTTTCCACCTGCTACTGTGTCACCCAGTTTCCCTCCCTGGAGCTGAGCACACTGACAGTTTGGGATATGTCTTTCCAGATACTCAATGCATACACAAACATGTATGTAAACATCTTTTCTCCTTTTCTACAAAAATTAGCAACTATACTATGCACAACGTTCTGCCTCCACTCGTTTATTTTTCACTTAGCAAAGCATCTTGGTGTGTTTCAGGGCCAACAATCCATTATCTGGATGTACCGTATTGTAATTTAACTAGCCCCCTATTGATGGACGTTTTGGTTCCAATCTTTTACAGTATCTTCTAAAAAAATATCTTTGCATACTTGGTACACATGGGAAAGAATATCCATAGCTTTGTGGTCCCATACTCACTGGCCACTGTGGCTATTTCAAAGTAAATTAATTCAAATTAAATAGAATTTAAAACGCAGTTCCTGGTCACATTTTAAGAGCCATGTGGGGCTAGTGGCTACCATTCTGGCAGGGAAGATATAGGGCATTTCTGTTGTGCAAGGAGTTCTAGTGGACAGCGATGCTGTCTCTATGTGATACATTCCTAGAAGGGAATTATGAAGCCATAGGTCTTTGCATCTTGTGTTGACAGATATTCCCAAATTTCCCTCTGAAGAGGCTCTAGGTATTTGCCTTCCCCCAGTAAGAGCTGAGAGAGAGCACACACTCTTTTGCTTCAGAACAATCGGTGTAGAATGTTGGAAAGAACACGAAACGTTCCCTGTGTACTGATTCCAAGGACATTTTGTTTCCATTGTTGGTGCCCACGTTGCTCACATCAGACACTGCTGTTCCCAATTTACAATGGGCATGCCTGTCCCTGGGGTCCCACACCGCTATATCCCTCAGAGGGGAGATAGCCACCTGGTTGAGGTCTGCTTCTCCACAGCTCTAAGCCTCTTCTTGTCTCCTCTGCACACCCCGACTCTTGGTCCATCATGGTGCAGGGGAAACTGCTGATCCCATTTATTCTCCATCACCACGAGACAGACTTTACTAGAAAACTCAGCACTCTTGGCCCAACCTCTATTTCTTCACCTCCCACTGTCTCTGACCCTCTCTCCCTTTGGTGAATCATGACCTCCATGTGGCTAAACCTAAGGGGCACCTCATCTTGTAGAGTTCCTATCAGACTTCTGGACAGCAACCTGCACTCCGACTAAGCCCTCTGTCCTGCCTCCTTCACAGTCTCTCTTCCTTGCATTTACAATCTTGGCCATCTTCTTTTCCCTACTCTCTACAGTTTTCCTGGGCTGTCTCATCCCACTATGGCGTTGATTGGCATCTCTACATTTGGGGAACGATGCTAAGGCATTTAGCTTCTATGTCCTTGATTACTAGTAAGATTAAACATCATTTCACAGTTTTTGAGCTTTTGAAATTCTTCTGTTGCAAAGTCAGGGTGGAAGCAGAGTAGATGTTGGGAATTAGACCTAGATTCCAATCCAGTTCCTGGCTCCTGAGGGGCTCTGGCCCCACACCTCCAGGCCCCCAGAGGCTCTTCTGATTCTGCATGCTCTGGGCATTTGTGTCCACAGCCGCTGCCTTCCCACCACGGTCCCTACACCTTCAGTCTACTGAGGAGAGACAGCCTCTCATCACCATCATTTCCCCAGCACTGTGCACACCACCCCCTACCTCCCACCCAGTGGACAGGGATAGGCGTCAGCATGCTCCCACCTCCTCAGCCCCTCCAGGGATATTGTTCCACCACCCCCACTTGACAGCCCTTCTCTTTTGAAGTGCATACGATCTATTACTTCTGCCTTCCTGAATTCTTGGTCTGCTTCCTACACTATGGGCCACTCCACTTTGTTTAGGGACTTTGAACCTCATAGACTTCCCTATCCTTTTCCCTGACATCCCTGACATCCACTTCCAGGCTTCAGCATCAAGGTAAGTTTCTTTGTCCACATAACTACTTGACTTAAACCTCACTGACTTGTATTTCGACTCTATTTTAGACACCCATGTGCCTCACTTCCTCTCCTGTGAAGGAGCTCTCTCGAATCTCTAACTCTGAAGTTCCTGTTGACCGCAGCTGTCTACACACCCACCTCCCTTTGTCCATCCCATCTGTGGAGCCTGCTCTTTATCCTTGGTGTGACTGCAAGTTTCTTTTTTGAGACGGAGTTTCACTCTTGTTGCCCAGGCTGGAGTGCAATGACGTGATCTCGGCTTACCGCAACCTCCAACTCCTGGGTTCAAGCGATTCTCCTGCCTCAGCCTCCCGAGTAGCTGAGATTACAGGCATGCACCAACCATGATGGGCTAATTTTTTCTATTTTTAGTAGAGACGGGGTTTCTCCATGTTGGTCAGGCTGTCTCAAACTCCTGACCTCAGGTGATCTGCCTGCCTCGGCCTCCCAAAGTGTTGGGATTACAGGCGTGAGCCACTGCACCTGGCCTGATTGCAAGTTTTATGACCCCTTCCTTTCCCTCGAATCCTCTGGTAAGCTATTCTCTCCATCCAGTCTCCCTATCCAGTCTGAACCACGTGACCTACCATGCCAACTCAGAGGGAACCGGGAACCTGATGACCTCTCACCCCTCAGCCTTCCATGCTGTTTTGAGCTCCTGAGGATGCTCATTCGCCCATGGTTCCTCTTGCATGCCTTCTCCTCCACAAAGACTTCCCTTCCAGCCCTGAAGCTGAGGGGATGGGTCTTTCACTCCAATGCCAATACCATTTGTGCCTCTTTCATGGAATTCCATTCTAACTCAGCCACATACCTGTCCTGCCTCCTCAGAGCGTGAGCTCCAGAGTAGGGACAGCTCCAGCCCTGTTCCCCCAGTGCCTGGCCTCCATGTTTGTGGACTAGCCCCTGTTGGCTTAATTTGGTGAATGGATAATTTCTGCTTTGGCCAGTGACAGCTTCATCACCTTAGGCTGATAGTACCCAGATTTAAAAAGCAATGTGTCTTTCCAGAATAGGAGAAAAATGAGTAGAGAAAAAGAATAAAGTCCAGCAGGAAGGTATATATGCATTTTTTTTTAAAGAGACATGTCAGAGCCAGGTTGCAGGCAAATACAGTTGGGAAATGCTTTCTCCCAAGGTGCCAGTGAAATTCTGCTAGCATTCAGGGACTCTAGTGGTAAACAGGCTTATTTTGGCAGTGACTGTACATCTCGGTGTCAGGTGATAGCCTTGGCAGAAAGATGTGAAAACGTCGCGTCTATGCTGAAAGGAAAGAAATTGCATCTGTTTTTTTGCTAGTGTAGGAGGACAGGCTTTCCTTATTTGCCAGTCCTGTGCAGCCAGCTTTAGAAGCAAAACTGCAGATGCATCTGTAGAAATAATCTGAGGCTCTGCTGCCAGAAGGCAACAAAGTGTGTCACACAAGCTGAGGCCAACACCCTGCTTGTGCAAATACTTGGGACCCACATGCTGGGCTTTGCATCTTTCTGCCTGTGGGAAGTGCCAGCACACTTTCCACCTGTTTCCTCAGGAAGGAGAGACCTGCTGTTTGAGAGGGGCTGTGGCAGCAGGCACAGGGCAGTCCAGCATTTTAGGTAAATAATCACCGCCTAGATTGCTCAGCCTTCGGTGAAGGTGCCTTGGTCTCTCATGGGGGTGGGAAGGTCAGTCTTTGAGAGGCCAAGACAAATGAGTAAGAGACAGCACAGTTTAAGATAGCACCAGCTTTATTGGCCACTCAGAGCCTGGAAGCGACACTGTGCACCGAGAGCTCACAATAAAGCAACGTGCATTTTCCAGCGCACAGTCAACAAGGTGGCCTCCCCAAAACTAGCTCCAGGGGTTGCGCCAGACATCCATTTCCGGGGACAAAACCCTTGGTCCTTAAGGGTCCTCTGTCCTCTCTGTACATGTAGGCTCTGCTGGGCAGGATCTTCCTTTCCAAAGCCCTCTCGTGAGTAAAATAACATTTTTAAAACTATGGTGTGTGGATCAGGTGCAGTGGCTCACGCCTGTTATCCCAGCACTTTGGGAGGCTGAGGTGGGGGGATTGCTTGAGACCAAGAGTTCAAGACCGGCCTGGGCGACACGGCGAGACCCCATCTCTACAAAAAATACAAAAATTATCCAGGTGTGGTGGCATGCGCCTGTAGTCCCAGATACTCAGAGGAGGCTGAAGCTGGAGGATCACTTGAGCCCAGGAGTGTGAGGCTGCAGTGAGCCATGGTCGTACCACTGCAATCCAGCCTGGGTGACAGAACGAGACTCAAAAACCAAAACCAAAATAAAAACCTATGGTGCATGGAGGACTTATAGGAGCCACAGAAACCTCCTGTGCTTGCTATCCTCTACGTGCCCCTCCAGATCCACTCTGCAGCCTGGGAGGCTGAGACTCCAAGTACCACAACACTGAGTTCCCTTCCTTTTTGCTTCCTTTTGGGATCAGCCAAGGGGGACCCCAGCAAGGGACTATAGGGCGGGAACAGCCAGGCATTTTTTCCCTCTCCCTCAGGCCATGGTTTTGGCAGGGCTGCACTCTGCTGCTGTGGCAGCTCCTGCCAGGTTCTAGGAACTGTTCTTCCCTGCCTTTTCTAGCCTAGGGTGGCAGCTGCTTTGTAGTCCACCTTCTTTATTTCCTTAATCTTACCCATGCCTCTGCAAAGAGCTTTCATTGAGCTTTTCTCTTAAACCTTGTGAGCTGTTCCCTCTCAGGCCCTGATTGATGAACTGTCTGACAGGCTACAGGCCCTCTGTCCACCAAACCATATCAAATCACAAAGTGCAATTTTCAAGAGCACCATGTTTTATTGCATTGTGTTTATATATAGTTTTGCAGTGAAACAGTCTAATTCCTTCTGACGGTGGCTTTGATCCAAGAAGCCTCCGGTTGGGCTTCTTTGGTCACTGGTCACAAGATGGCCTTCACAGGTCCTGCTAAGGACTAAAGAGAAGGCAGTAGGGAGGCATTTTTCCTCTAAATTCATGTCTTGGTTCATGATCTTCCTCCTTTCTTTGTCCTAACACAGCCTTTTGCATATTTAAGGGGCATCTGTGTCTTTTCCTATACTGAGTTCAGGCAGATCACACTACTTAGCTGGCTGGACACAGAAGTAAAACTCCACAGTGCCTTCCCCTTCTGGTCAGCAGCCCTTCCTGCACTCATCTGGGAGGAACAGTGCTTTTGTGTACTTGACCACTCCTTCTCAGCTTCTGGTGATACTCTCACCCTTGGTCTTTGCCTGTGGAAGAGGGGACTCTCGGGTCGTGTCTCTAGAGCCCCCACCTTTGGCCTCTGTACCGTATCCAGGAAGCCTAGAGCCCCAACTGAGGAGCAGTCAGTCCTGCCTGGGGGTCCTGAGTTGCGCCCCACTGCCAGCACTACCCAGGTTCCTTATCAACTTGCTTTCTGCACTTCTAGATTTGGGCTCTACTCAAGCCCATCCTGCCATCCACCCTATTTTCTAGAGAATCATCAGGGTTTTTTTTTTTTTTTTTTTTAAATTTTAATTTATATTTATTTATTTATTTTTTTGAGACAGTCTCGCTGTCATCTGGGCTGGTGTGCAGTAGGATGATCTCAGCTCACTGCAGCCTCCGCCTCCTGGGTTCAAGCGATTTTCATGCCTCAGCCTCCAGAGTAGCTGGGATTACAGGCGCGCGCCACCATGCCTGGTTAATTTTTGTATTTTTAGTAGAGATGGGGTTTCACCATGTTGCCTAGGTTGGTCTCTAACTGGACTCAAGTGATCCACCCGCCTCGGCCTCCCAAAGTGAGGGGGTTACAGGTGTGAACCACCGTGCCTGGCCAAGAATCATGTTTTATACAACTCTACCCTCCCCACTTTTAGGGCACTCTCTCATTAGTGCTGGCACTGCTGAAGCCCATGGAGTGTAAATGGTGACTGCCACTTTAGTGTGGGGAGTCTGACTCTCCACTTGTAGAAAATCCTGTGTTTAGGGCTAACTTTAAACATGCCCATAATGGTGAAATCCATCAGAATCCAGAGGTAGGTGGCAAAAAACTCCCAATTTGGGGCCAAATTATAAGTCATTAATAAGAAAAGTTACTAGGATTAGCTCTGGAAATCTTGGGTAAGGGGCTAGAAAAGGAATATCTGAAACCAAAAGTGTCTGGTAAATAGCAACTCACATTTATATTTTACTTTCATCTGAGGTCTCACTTCATTTCACACTCTCTTTTTCAGGAGGAAGTAGGAATTAATGTAACTCTGAAAGCAAAAATCTCAAAATTATGACAGATGGTACAGATATTTATTTTCTCAGAGCAGAGGTTGGGCCTAGGCCACGGCTGCCCCTGTAGCTCCCCCTCTTGTAAGAGATGCAAAGCTTACTTCTGGGGCACACCCATCTCCAGCTGGAGGTGCAATCAAAGGCCACTGTGTAAGGAGGCAAAACTCTCCCTTACTGTCTGAAGGATCTCCAACAAGCATATTCTGGAGAGCTCTGACGGAGCATTTTACAAGATCCCACTGGAGCTGAGGCTTGAGGTCAGGTCCAAGGGCAGGCTTCCTTCCCATCACAGCCTCCGAGCCTTCCTGGGGCGGCAGCCGTTGTGCGGGATTGGGGTGTTGTCTGTGATTGAGATCACTTCCAGGCCCCCCATGATCAGTCCGTGCATGGCAGACTGGAAGGAACAGAAGGAAAAGTAGAATGACATGGTCCCAGAAATAATGATCCAGTGTCTCCAGGCAGGGTTCAGAGAGGGACAGGGTGGCATAGAGAAGGGAAGGGAGGGGTGAGATACCCACTGGCTTTGATACCTATAATCCCAATCCTATTCTACTCTCACAAAAGTCTCCACCCAAACCCTTTAACCAGGTTTTCACACTGTCCCCCTCTCAAATCGTACCCACCGCTTTCCACTTTGCACTTTACAATCTGAGAACAAAGACTTCTTGTAGACCTTGGCACACCTTGGGTATCATACTTCTGTAGCTTACTTAGGCAGTTTTCTCTGCCTCCAATGTCCCCCACCACCTGCTGTGCCTCCACCTCCCTAATACTTCATTATTCCTGCAAAGTCAGAGAGATGTCACCTCTTTGAGGAAGCTAAAGATTATCTGTGCTAATGATCATCAGGAAAGATTATCCCTGCTAGGTTCGGGATCCCCTGATGGGCTCCCAGCACTCTAGGCACATGCTTTACCACCGCACTCACCGGTCTGTCCTGAGGGATTTGTTTGTGACAGTTCCCCCAGGAACCACCTTCCCATTCCCAGTGTGTGGCACACAGCAGGCACTCAGTGTCTGATGAATTATACTATGTGATCTAGGCTTGCTCTGAGGGGCTTAGTCAATTATAAAAACAACAGACGGGAACTTCAAGCAAACACGGAAATCCACTAAAAGGTGTTTTCTACTCTCCCTGTACTCTGCTCTCAAGCCCCAAATTCTCTCACTTACTAGGAGGCAAGTACACTATGGAAATCACTGTAACTTACCAAGCGTCCTGGCCCCAGGCCTTTCACCACAACTCGGATGTGGATCACGCCCTTTTGTTTAGCTTTCTGGAGAGAAGCAATGAGTGGTTAGTGCCCCAGAGAGAGAACTACTGCATCCAAATCTCTTGCTACTGCCTCCTAGAGCAAGGGGTGTGTGAGCTCAGGGAAAGGGCACCCAGAGAAGTAAACAGGGAGGCAAAGGGCAGATGGCTATAGTGGAGGACAGGCGCCAGCAGAGACCACAGAATTTGGCAGGTTGCAGAATTCACGCGACTGTGATCTGTTTAGCCTAGGACAGCACTGCCACCTAATGGAAATTTCTAAATATTGCTCAGGTTTTTCTCAGGTGGGCAAATGCAGAATTTCAGACCATGAGGCGCCACCCTAGGCTTCAAGGCTGAACCTAAATACCCACTTTAAAAGCATTATCATTTAAAATCTCTAAGTAGTTAGAGTTAAAATTTTCTTTCTTGATAGTAAAGGCAGTTCATTATAAAAATGGGAAAATATACAGAAATCATTCATGACTCACCATGCAGAAGCCACTGTGAACAGTGACATACTTCTTTTCATAGTATATGATCTGTCCATGGTTGGGCATTTACAGCATTTTGATTTCTGATGATAGTACATGCAATCAATATTTTGGGGTGCCTTCCGTTGTTTGAAGGTCAAGGTTTTCCTTCAGGAAATACATCTGGTTTGGCAGAGTCTGAATATTTGTAAGGCCTGTGCTATAGTAGAAATTGTGCAGGCTTTGGTCCCAGACCAATCTGGGTTCTGATCAGTGAACTGAATCGGTGCATGGCTCTAGGCAAGTCACACACTCTGAATCTCAATTGGCTTATGAAAATGTGGATAATGCTGAAGGTCTCTGAAGACTCAAGATAATGAAGGTAAAGTGTCTGGCACATGTAGATGCTCAATAACTACACCAATAGCAGCACCTTGCCAATTTGCTTCTAAAAAAGGTCTACAACAGTTCACACTGGAACTGGTATTGTATGAGTCCTCACGATACCATGTCCTCTCCAAATAGACTATCATATCTCCCCCAACCCCAAACCATGGGTCTTTATTTTTATTTTTTTCTTGAGATGGAGTCTCGTTCTGTTGCCAGGCTAGAGTGCAGTGGTGTGATCTCGAGTCACTGCAACCTCCACCTCCTGGGTTCAAGTGATTCTCCTGCCTCAGCCTCCTGAGTACCTGGGACTACAGGTGCGCACCACCACGCCCAGCTAATTTTTCTATTTTTAGTAGAGATGGGGTTTCACCATGTTGGCCAGGATAGTCTCGATCTCTTACGCCTGCCTTGGCCTCCCAAACTGCTGGGATTACAACTGTGAGCCATCGTGCCTGGCCTATTTTTAATTTTTTTTGGAGACAGGGTCTCTTTCTGTTGCCCAGGCTTTAGTGCAGTGGTGAGATCATAGCTCACTGCAGCCTCAAACTCTTGGGCTCAAGCCATCCAGCCTCAGCCTCCCAAGTAGCTGGAACTACAGGCAGGTGCCACCACACCTGGCTAACGGTTTTTAAATTGAGGGGTCTTTGGTTCTCAAGCCTTTGGTATCTTGGCTCTTACATCCTAGAATGAATCAACAAGGGCTTCACCTGTAATGAAGCTGAGAGAAAGAAAAAAGGGGAGCCTTTCACTAAACCTTTTCAAACCAATGCTCCAATGTCAGGGCATCTAAGCTGCCATGACAAACCCTTGCTTCTGAATGGGTAGTATAATGAGGATTCTCCACTCAGTGATGAGCCATGCAGAAAGCAAACACACACTACAGAGGGAAGCAGAAGGAACACACACTTACCGCTGCTGCGGCTATGCCTGCTGTCTGTGCTGCGATGCCTGTGCCCTTCTTGGCATTCCGAAATCCCTCTGTGCCACAGGAAGCACGGGCAAGGGGCTCATTACTGGCAGAGACTACCTGGATCTGTGTGCTGAGAAAAGTAGAAGAAGCACATAGGATACAACTCTTCTTCAGGGAAATAAGAGAGAGCTAATCTATGCCCCTAGAAGCCTGGGTGAGAAAGAAAAAGGAATTCAGTTGCTTCCACTTTGAGCTTATCAGATCAACATGTTTTGAACTCCTACAGGAAGTATCAGGAGAGGTCAGAATTCTCCCCTAAACCTGACTGAAAACTGCTAAGTCACATAATTTAAAGAGCGCTCCATAATCTGAGAGTAGTTAGTTAAGTGTCACCCAGAAAATGACTTTATTGGGGGCAAGTTTTAAATAAACACAAACGTGAAGAGAATAACATACGAAATCTGATGGACCCATCAACCAGCTTCAACAATTATCAACTCATATCCAATTCAGTTTCATCTATAAACCTTGTTCCCAGCCCACTCCCCTCACCAATGGATTATTTTGAAGCAAATCCCAGACCTATCATTTTGTCTGTAAATATTTCAGTACATAGCTCTAAAAGAAGGACTCTTTAAAAAAAATATTAGCAATATTACCATATTGTATACTTTTTTTTTCTTTTTTTTTTTTTTTGACATGGAGTTTTGCTCTTGTTGCCCAGGCTGGAGTGCAATGGCACGATCTTGGCTCACAGCAACCTCTGCCTCCTGGGTTGAAGAGATTCTTCTGCCTCAGCCTTCAGAGTAGCTGGGATTACAGGCATGCACCACTATGTCTGGCTAATTTTGTATTTTTAGTAGAGATGGGATTTCTCCATGTTGTTCAGGCCGGTCTTCAACTCCCAACCTCAGGTGATCTGCCCGCCTTGGCCTCCCAAAGTGCTGGGATTACAGGCATGAGCCACCTCGCCCAGCCTCATATTGGATACTTTTGATGCTTATAACACTATATTCCATGATCAAAAATCATTTTAAACAAGTAAAACTTTTCTTTTTCTTATTTTTTTGTGAGACAGGGTCTCACTCTGTTGCCCAGGCTGGAAGTGCAGTGGCACAATCACAGCTCACTGTAGCCTCCAACTCCTGGGCTCAGGCCATCCTCCCACCCCAGCCTCCCGAGTAGCTGGGACTATAGGTGCATGCCACCACGCCCAGCTAATTTTTGTATTTTTGTAGAGACTGGGTCTCACTGTGTTGCCCAGGCTGGTCTTAAATTCCTGGCCTCAAGTGATCCTCCCAAAGTGCTGGGATTATAGGTGTGAGCCACTGCATCCACCCACAACTTTTTCTTAATCATCTCTAATAAGTTAACTTATTAATACAATTAAGAATGCCTTAAGAAATCCTCAGATATGCTTTTGATTTCCCCTTTAGTCATCATCATCCTATTTCTGGTCTGGAGAGCTCTGAGAGCTCACAGAAGGAGACAGGAGAAGTGACTGAAGGGGAGGCCTGCTGGAGTCAGCCCTGGGCTTGGGTCATCCACTTGTTATCCTGGCTATGGCTCTGCCATTTTCCCCTACCAGAGTTTCTAGGGTTTTCCATATTGAATAGATGCATAATTGTCGGTCTCTGTGACAGCCTAAACAGTGCTGTATAGAGTAGACCACAGACACTTAAATGCAGAGTTAGCCTATGTCCTTATTAGCCTGAGAGGGGAAGAAAAAGAAATCCAATTGCTGTCACTTTGCATTTATCTGACAAATGCTGAAATGAATCCTATAGCATTTCATCTGCGCCACACACTTTAGCCCATGACTGTAGTCTCTTGTGCTGGTCTCTCAATTGCTGGATGGGTTGGCCGTGACCAAATACTGATCTCATTTCCAAGTGGGGGCCAACCTGCAAAGTTGTTACTAATACCAGCAATGCTTCTGTTGCCAGCATATGTTTGGGAATTCCCTTGGCACTGCCCCCGTCTGTAAGCCACACAAGAACACTAGTCTTGTCACTTTAAACTCACCATCCATATTTAGCTCTACAAGGTGGAGGCCAGCACACAGTGGCCCAGAGTGGTGAGTACTTTAAAGGGACAATATCTATTTAGAGGTCTAGATTCTGGTTAGTGTATTAATAAATCATATTAATATCTTGAATCATATCTCTTTTACTTTATATATCATCCATTCCCTATCAGCAACACTTAATAAACACCTTCATGGTGGAACCATATGCCCCTAATACACTCCTTCCAACTCTTGAGCAAAACCAGGAAACACTATTCTCAAGGAAAGCAAAGAATTCTTATAACTACGATATGCCCACCCAATTTCACGTTTTTATGAAACTTGAATAAACTCTGTAAAGACAGCAGGTGGTTCCTCAAGTGAGAAGGAAGATGGTGCTCTACATTGGCGCCATCATGCAGCACTTAGCACCCTCACTTCTACCCCAGGGTATTCAGGGCCAAGCCTGACTTTCCCTCTGAAGTGGAAAGAATCTCACGCTAGACCTGCCCAGTGTTTCCCTTCCACTTACTTGTTGTGGGATGCTTTAATGTGTGCGATTGGGATCTCCTCAAATTTCTTTCCTGCCCACCTCAGAGAGCTCTCCTCTCCTGGAATGGGAGGGTAAATGCTGCAATTAGAAGAAAGATTTTATTTAAAATTGTCTCGACTTTTTAAAAATCAAAGAGATACAACACATGGTTAAAAAATAACAGCTCTCTGCCCCCTGCTGCTTCTGAAGTGGCTGCCCCCACCATTCCTTTTCAGTCCTTCTGGTGCCACCACTGCATCTGTGACTGCTGTGCTTATGAGGCTGTTTCTCGACTTGTTGACTTCAGACACATCTAGGGACTTTCTGCTATGAGAAGGGATTTTCATTTATACTCCCCATCTTCCTTGTCCCTGCAAGTATGTTCCATTATTTTCAGATCCTTTGTAGGTTCCTCTTCCCGCAATTTAAAAAATACAGTCAAACCTCTGTTTCTTGTTTCATCAACCATAGACAATATCTGGACTCTACTTTATAAAAAATGAGATAAAAATAATACTCATATCATTACCATTAAAAAAATCCAGAATCCTCTAGAATAAAGGACAGCAAACTTTTTCTGTAAAGGGCCAGATAGTAAATATATTAGGCTTTGCGGGCCAACAGGTCTCTGTCCCAATTACTAAACTCTTCCACTATATCCCAAAAACAGGTATAGACAACAGTAAATTAATAGGCTGTGTTCCAATAAAACTTTACTTACAAAAACAGGCAACTGGCCAGATTTGCCCAGTCGACCATAGTTTGCCAACCTCTACCCTAGACAAGTGGTTTTCAATGCAGGCTAAACATCAGTCAGCTGTGAAGCATACAGATGTTTAAGCTTCACCCTGGACTCCTGGATGGGGTCTGGAAATCAATGTTTCAAATGTCCCAATAGAATCAGATGTGAACACATTGTGTTGCGTTCAAGATCTTCCACTGTCTTAGTCCAAGCTGTTTTCTGGCTATTTCTAGCTAAGTACTCTTTATTTTCAGATGGTGAAAATTAGGTACCAATAGGGAAATAGGGTTAACAAGAGAAGCCAAGCCTTGGACCTAGTAGATCTGTCTCAGTCTAGAGCTTTGCTCACCAAGCTGTGCTTTTTAAAATTTGAACACACACAATCATCCTTCAGCAATGGAGCTGGAAATAAACTTGCTGTTCCACTAGGCCTACACACACAAATCATATTCATGTTTGTACCCACCACAGCCACTTGAAATACAATAGATTCCATTTTAGAAATTATATTATAATCTGAGGACTACTCTTGCCCCAGCCCTTCCTGCTTTTCTAGAGGTATTTTAAAAGGCAAAACAAAAACACATTGGTATTCAAAGTTTACGAGTATATTCTTTCCTGTGGGTTTGACCTTAGAAGTGATTAGAACTGCCTCGCAATTGTACAGCACATCCCCTGTTCAATTATCCTTCCATTCTCCTAGATGATTCTTTTATAGCTTCTTTTGTCTCCTCTAACCTCCAACTCCCTGCTTCCTCATTGCTGAGCAGATGACCTCCACAGGAAAAGAAGCCATCAGACTTTCTCCCAGCTCCCACTACTGAACATCTGTGCCCACAGCCTTTGTGCTCTCTCCTGTTACAGTGCTCCACTTGTGTATTAGCCCCTGAAGGACACTGTTCCCGCAATGTTCCCACTCCAGTATCACTTGTTCTTTCCCCTCTATACTGCACTGCTCCCAATGGCAAAACATATTGTTATGTTCCAAACTGAAAAAATAACAGAACAACCCTCCAAAACCTCTTGAATCCACCTGCTGGGAGCTACTGTCCATTTCTCTATTCCGTTATAGCAGAGCCCTCTTAAGGAACTTTAAGGTACTGACTATACTTGCTGTTTCTTCCTATTCTCTGCTTCCATTCTCCTTGAACCCATTTCAATCAGATTATTAACCCCTACCACTCCACCAAAAATGCTTTAATCCAACTAACTCCACATTGCTAAATGTAATAGGCATTTCTGTTATTGATCTAGCAACCTATCACATCAGCAGCATTTGACACAGCTGATCTCCCCACCTTGAGCCAAATTAAAAAATAAATGCTCTCTCCTGGTTTTCCTATTCTCTCTCTGGAAGTTCCTTGTCTCTTCTGATGGTTCTTCCCAGTCTCCCAAATCTCTAAATGTGAAAGTGCCCCAGGGTTCAGTCTTTGGACCTCTTCTCTTCATCTCATTTATGGTATTAATGATTTTGTCATCTCATGGTTTTAAATATCATCTCTATGATGTCTCCCAACTGTATATCTCTAGCTAAAGTCTGAAGTCTGACTCTTGAACTCCATTTCTTTTTTTTTGAGATGGAGTCTCATCCAGGCTGGACTGCAGTGGCACGATCTTGGCTCACTGCAACCTCCGCCTCCCTAGTTCAAGTGATTCTCTCGCCTCAGCGTCCTGGGTAGCTGGGATTACAGACCCGTGCCACCACACCTGGCTAATTTTTGTATTTTTAGTAGAGACGGGGTTTCACCATGTTGGTCAGGCTGGTCTAAAATGCCTGACCTGGTGATCCACCTGCGTCGGCCTCCCAAAGTGCTGGGATTACAGGTGAGCCACCGCGCCCAGCCCTTGAGCTCCATTTCTAACTACATTGTATCTCCACTTGAATGTTTATTATTAAGAATCTCAACCTTAACAACTCCCATCCAAACTCCTGCAGTCTTCCCCATTTTAATAAATGACAATTCCGTCTTTCCAGTTGTTCAGGCCAAAAAAATTTGGGGTCTTCCTTCACTCCTCTCTTTTTCTCACACTGTATATTAACAAATCCTGCTTGCTCTACCTTCAAAATGTCAGACCATTTATAATACCTCCATGGCAATAACCATGGTCCAAGCCACCATCGTTTCTTGTCTGGATTATTTCAATAGTCTTCTAACTGCTTACAGCACTTTTCCCAGCTTCCATTCTTGCTCTCCTATGGTTTAATATCAGCACAGCAGCCAAAGAGCTTACAAGATCTTGTCAGCAAGATCATGTCAACCCTTTATTCAGCAATTTCCACTGGCCTCTCATCTCATTCACAGTAAAAGCTGAAGTCCTCACAATGTCCCTAGAAAGTCCTACAGAATGTGGCTATGCAGGCCTGCTTGACCCCCCACCTTCCCTTTCCAACCGTTATACTCCTACATTTTACTTGTTTTCTATTTACTGTCTTCTACCCACTGGAATTTAAGTTCTATGAGGGCAGGGCTTTTTGTCTGTTTGGTCAGGGATATATCCCCAACACTCTGAACAGTGCCTGGCATTGTTGAAGAAATGACTACAACAGAATCTTGGTTTAGATCCTTTCAGTAGCTCCTCACTGCCTTCAGTGGGGACAGGGTAAAAGCTCCAGTGTGACAGACAAGACCCCTGGCATTCTGATTCCTTCTTGTCTTGTTGGCCGCATCTGCCATCACATACACACCTGAACACACCATGGTTTTTCATACCACATGCCTTTACACAGACGGTTACCTTTGTCTCCAATGACCCACTTCAACTTGTCCAGATGAACTCCCATTCACTTCTGAGCTCCATGTTCTTTTCTCCATGGTCTTGCCTGATTTCCTCAGGAATGAGACACTTACCCTTTTTTTTTTTTGAGACAGAGTCTCAATCTGTCACCCAGTGGTGTGATCTTGGCTCACTGCAACCTCCGCTCCCCGGGTTCATGCGATTCTCCTGCCTCAGCCTCCTGAGTGGCTGGGATTACAAGTGCCTGGCTAGTTTTTGTATTTTTAGTGGAGACGGGGTTTCGCCATATTGGCCAGGCTGGTCTCGATCTCCTGACCTCAAGTAATTCGCCCAGCTTGGCCTCCTAAAGTGCTGGGATTAAAGGCATGAGCTACTGCACCTGGCCAGGAGTTAGACACTTAAGCTTTCATACTTCCAACCAATGCTTACCTCTATTATACTATTGAGCAGATTATGGTGAAAATGTTTGCATGTTTGTCTTCCTTCAAAGACTGTGAACTACTTGTGGGGAGGAATGATCTTTTGTATCTGTATTCACGGCACCTAGAATGGTGTCTCACTCATAGTAGATTCTTGGTAAATGTTTGTTAAATGGGTGTGAAGTTAAATGGATGTGTATAGAGCATACAGAGGTGGTGGCACTGGTGGGAAGCAAGATGCCAGTTCCTAGGGCTGAGCACAAAACCCACCCTGGACCATCTGTAAGATGTGCAGGAGCATCTGTTCCATCGCTAGTGCCCTTCACCTCTCCATTTTGTGTTGGAGGCAGGGAAGGTTGTTGGTCTGAAAAGATCTCCATCTCAGAAGGAAAGAACGCTGACACACGTTATGGATATCTCACATTCACTCATTGATTTAACGAATGTTCACTGAACATTTACTCTGTACCACGGCTCATCTGATTCTCACAACCTTTCTCAGCATTATCTGCATTTTTAGATGAGAAGGCTGAGGCTCAGATTTATTTGCATAAAGTCCCACGGATAGCAAGTGACATAGCTGAAAATTCACTGGTTCTGACTCTGGAGGGTGTCGGGCAAGAGTCAGGGGTTGCGGGTCTCCAGAGGGCTGGTCCAAGTGGGGCTCACCTGAACTTGGTGTGGCTGGGAGCCGCCTTCTCTTCAACTTTCTGCTTGGCCGCAGCGTCTCGGAGCTGTCGAACGCCTGTGTGGATGGTCCCGGCCGGCGTCCTGGCCACGACCCTGCTGGGAAGAAAAGCTCGGTGAGGGCCACGGCCTAACGGTCACTGGGGCCCGGGTGGCTCAAGGGACACGAGTAGGAGCATAGTCTGGAGGTGGCGGTGGGCTCGAGGGGGCAGCCATTTGTTACCCGGTTGTCTGGGGCCAAGTCCAGGACCGCAGGAACCACGACGCCGCGTTTCTCACAGCCTGCATGACTTGAATTGACCCCAGTCAGTTTCCGTCGGCAGCGTCAGTCACAGCTGCGCCGGCGCCGGTACCATGAGTGCCGGTCGGGGAGGGGACAGAAGGGAAAGTCATCTACTCTTCATCAGGTCCACTGAATATTTTTATTTCCATTTAAATGCTCAATAAGACTTTCACTGTGGTTCACCAGGGGATTCTTTCCCTTTTTTAATGTTCTGAGATGTTGGCTCACCCCTCCATATGCGAATGGTTCGTTCTCGCAGTTCCGGGACTGAGCTCTCCCCTGGTTTGCTGCTCCCGCGGCTGAGGGATCCTAGGGAGCCGCGGTGCATTGTGGGAGAACGAAAGATGGCGGCGCCCGTAAGGCGGATGCTGTTAGGTGTGGCGGGGGGCTGGCGGCGGTTCGAGAGGCTCTGGGCCGGTAGTCTAAGCTCTCGCAGCCTGGCTCTTGCAGCCGCACCCTCAAGCAACGGATCCCCATGGCGCTTGTTGGGCGCGTTGTGCCTGCAGCGGCCACCTGTAGTCTCCAAGCCGTTGACCCCATTGCAGGAAGAGATGGCGTCTCTGTTGCAGCAGGTAGGACTGAGATGCAGGGTTCAGAGTGACGTTTATTCTGCGTGACTTTGAGCGAGTAATTTCACCTCTCTGAACTTAAGTATATGGTACTTATCCGCAGAATGGTACCTACCTTACTGACTTGGTTTGATACATAGATGTTCAACAAAAAGTGGTTTCATTGGCCGTCTTTATCGTCACCTTAGGCAACTCTTTGGAGATACTCTACTTCTTGTTCATGCAACACAATAGAGATCCTGTGGTGAACAAGAATCGGTCCCTGTCACTAGGAGCTTACAAGTCTGGAGGGGGAAAGTCTTTGTGATGTGATGAATGTTAAGAAGGAAATACAAGAGGCGGTGGGCACATCTGTAAGATGCCTGTGATAAGCCTACTGTGTTTTACCTCATGGGGCTATATGTGTGAGGGGCAAGTGAGGAAGCATGGGCAAAAACAGTATAGTGGCTGTGAGGGTGTGAAGTCACTACAGAAAGTGTTTGGAGGGTGATGTGTTTCCTCAGAAGCCGAGATGTTTTTGTCTTGGTCTATTGAGAACTATAAACTTCTCTCCTGTGGTTTTTGCTTGATTTATTCATTTACTCGCTCGCTTGACAAATATATGTTACTCAACCTACAGATGTTCATTGTGCCCATACTATGCATCACAGAGTATGTTAAGTGATAGAGATGCTGTAATGAGTAAGGCAGAAGTAGCTCTGGTTCTCAGAGTACTTCAGTCTGGTTGAGTGAGGGCATCAGTCAGTAACCAGATAATCATACAACTAAATGCAGACCCTGATAAGTGTTGTTAAGGAAGACACAAGGCACTATAAGAGTGTTTAATAAATACACCACATTTTATTTTATGGTGAGTGTCAAGGAATGTCTCAGGCTTTCTAAATACAGGTTTTTCTCTTTATGAGAAATGTCTCTCTGAGACAGTCATATTTAAATTGAAGTCAGAAGGATGAGTAGGACTCTCCCAGAAGAAAGAATGTGAGGAAAAACATTCTAGGAAGAAGGAACAGCCTCTTGAAAGTCCCTGAACAGGAAAGTCCTTGGTGAGTGAGATTCTGATCAAAGACTGACATGACTGGATTGTGGTAAGTGAGCAGGCATTGCCCAACCCAGCTCTCTGTTTTTGTAGCAGTCTTGACCCCCAGTGACATTCTAACATTTTTGGCATATGTAACTCAAGCCCAAAGTTCAGAGGATCTTTTTTCCCTCTGTTTCCTTTCTGCATGGTGTTTTGATTGTGTATCTGGTTATGTTGAGTGATAAACTTCTGAGCCTGCCAAGCGTGCCATATCTCTGTTTTATTCCTCCTGGTTTTTTTTTTCCTTTTAATTTTGCCAGATTAAGGTAGTTTTTTGCCCTTTTAATTTTCCCAGATTGAGATAGAGAGAAGCCTGTATTCAGACCATGAGCTTCGTGCTCTGGATGAAAACCAGCGGCTGGCAAAGAAGAAAGCTGACCTTTATGATGAAGAAGATGAACAGGATATATTGCTGGTGCAAGATTTGGAAGATATGTGGGAGCAGAAATTTCTACAGTTCAGACTTGGAGCTCGCATAACAGGTTGTGATCCTTTTAGGCCAGCAGGAAGGAAGGGAAAAGGGGTATTTGGATTTCCAAATAAAAGACAGTTGCTTGGACCCTGCTTTGTGTTTTAAGTAACAAATAATTTCATATTCTTTTCTCTGTTGCTCACATCTACCATAATATGACTTAAAAAGTCTGTCTTATTTTCGAGTGAGAGGTAAGGGTATTGGAATGGCCTTTTCTCTCAGTTAAACTTTGTGAATGTTTTCTGTGTTTAACTCCAAGTTTGAGACTGAGAGTGGGGCAAATGAAGCCTTTTTCCACTAATTCCTGTGTTTTATGTGAAATCCCTCTTAAAGCGGGAGATTGGGTTCTGTTTTCCTTGTTTCACAGATGAAGACTGAAGAACAGAGAAAGTAGGGGCTGGTTAAGTCAGTAATAGTATCAAAACCAATGAAGTAGTTGTGTTTGAATTAGTATGATCATTGTTTCTTTTTTGAAGACTCAAAATATGGTTTGCTATTCAAAGAAGTTTACCTCTTGATTTCTTACCTTTTAGTTTCCTCAAGATTGTGAGACTCTTCCCTGGAAGAGGTCAGAGTTAGAGAGATGGGTCGAGGTGTAATTTGGTTCTAAGCTCTTTGAGGGCAAGGATTGTGGATCTTAAAGGAAGATTGTAAAACTCCAAGTTTCTTGGTTCTGGCAGATCACAGTCTTCTTACCTCCTCTGACCCCCTTTGCTGTAGAAGCTGATGAAAAGAATGACCGGGCATCCCTGAACCGGAAGCTAGACAGGAACCTTGTCCTGTTAGTCAGAGAGAAGTTTGGAGACCAGGATGTTTGGATACTGCCCCAGGCAGAGTGGCAGCCTGGGGAGACCCTTCGAGGAACAGCTGAACGAACCCTGGCCACACTCTCAGGTGGGTTTTCTGCCTTCCTCTAAATTCCACAAAATTCACTTCAGACTCAGCCAGAGGATTTTTAAGCTGACTGGGGAATTGGATTAAGGGTGGGGGTGGGAAGGTTAATGGAAATTTTGCAGTTTATAAAAATTTCAGCCAGAAAAACCCAGGTAAGGATTTTTTAAATTATTTTTTTATTTTTATTTTTAGACCAGGCAAGAATCCTTTGTTCCACTGAGATTTTAAAATTTAGTACATTCAAAATTGATATTTCTACCATTTTCTCGGCCTGCTTGTCTTCTTACCTTTGCAGCACTGCTTATTGCCATCACTGCTTGTCTGTTCACTCAACTTAAAACCTCAGAATTATCCTTGACCTCATTCCCACATCCATAAGTCCTGAGTCCCTTGTGATCTGTTCTAAATAGTCCCCTCTTTGTTCTGACAGCTTTAGCTGTGACCCTCTTCACTTCTCACTAGACTAGGGTTTCCCATCTTTGGCATTATTGGCGTTTGGGGTCGTATAAGTGTGGGGAGCTATTCTTTGTGTCATAGGATGTTTAGCAGTATCTCTGGCCTCTACCTACTAGATGCCAGTAGCACTACCTCATCCCCCGACCCCCACCCCCAGTGCAATAACCAAAAACATCTCTAGACATGGCCAGATATTACCCAGGGAGCAAATTACAGTGGTTGAGAAGTACTATACTGAGCTATTGAATTAGATGCCCAGTAAGTTTAAACTTGGTTTTGTGGAGTGCCCTTCAATGCTGCCAAAATGAGCTTTCTGAAACACAAATCCCTTGTCACTTCTCTGCATGGAATTCTTAAAAGGTTTCCAATAAAAATTCTAACTGTCAAGCATGGCCTGCAAATCTTATTTGCCCTGATCCCAGGCTCATCAGTCTTCTGTCTTGCTGTTCATTAATGTAAAATTCAAGTTCTAACTTAACAAACCTTTTGCATTCCTTGAATAATATGGTCTTTCATGTGTCTCTGCTTTGGGGCCTGCTGGTCCCTGATGAAATACTTTACTCCTTCCTGGCCTGACTGCTCAGTTTTTAAGACAGCTTATACATTATACCTTATGTGGTGAAACCTTTCCTGAGCCTTCAGGAAGACAGAGCTACTCCTCGCTGTAGGCTCCCGTAGCACTGGTGTGTGTCCTTATTCCATTTATGCAACAGACATATAGGGTCTCAGTGATGAACAGGAGACTACCCTACTCCCTAGGAGCTTGTGTTCTAGTGGAGAATACATTCTTTCACTTAACGCCATTGCACTATAATTGTTTACTAACACATTTTTCTCCCTAGTCAGAATTTTGACTTCCTTGAACATATGGGCAGTATCTATTCCTCTCTCTGATCCTAGCTTTCACCAAAGTACCTGGCACATAGGCATTTGTTGAATGTTGACTAAATGGATTTGGTGGTGCACAGCCACTTTACCTGCCCTCCCATCAGCACAAGTACCTGCTAACGAAATGTCAGCAGCCAGTGTGTGTTCCCTTAACTCTCCCAAGGGTCCTGTGTGGCCTGCAGGAGAGACATCAAGACAGAATGAAATGTGGTAGGAGGGGAGGTTGCTGCTTTCTCAGTCTCCTCAGCCATCACATAGGAGTCAGCAGCTGAGTTTCTTGCAAGGATCATTGTGTTCAGATGCTCAACCTCTCTTAACATCAAACATTCACAACTGATCCTTGCTCAGCTCCCCTTTCTGTTTGCAATGAGGAAAGGGGTTCCACCCGAGCACTATGCTTTCCTTTAAACATTGCCATTGTAATAAATACATGTAAAAGGAAATATATCAAATATATTAAAACATTTATGTTTAATAGATGCATATAAAATAGTGTATTGACGTATTACAAATTTACTAAACTGACAAATAATATAAAATGGCAAAGAAAAGCTCAAGCAATGTAGGAGTCTATACTGTATTTTAAAAAGTGAAAGTGCACTCCTTTCCTCCCCACTGGCTCCACACTTCCAGTATTTTTGCAAGATGGAATTTCTAGAGGTAGAATTAATGGGTCAAAGGTGTGCACACTTCAGTTTCTGGTAAGTGCAGCCCAGTTGCCCTCCAGAATGTATATAACAATTGACGTTTTCCAGGAGTGGTGTCTGAGAGTGCCTCTTTGTCTAAGCCTCACCAACATATGAAATAGTCATTTTTAAAATTTTGCTCATCTAGTGAGTCAAATGATCCCTTTCAGATTAGCATTTTCTTGTTTGCTAGTGAGATTCACTATCTTTTCATGTGTTTATTGGCTGTTTGTACTTCTTTTGTGAACTGCCTATTTAGATCGTTTGCTCATCTTTGTAATAAGCTGTTTTTTCTTTTTAATTTGTTTATATTTGTAATCCATCTTTTCCAGATTATAGAAAAGTAACATGCATTTATGGGATTAAGTTTAGAAAGTTCAGGAAAGTGTAAAGAAATATGCCAATACAATTCCACCACTCACAGATACCCACTGTTAACATTTTTTACTTTATGTGAGCTCACACTATCTATAAATTTTTCATCTAATGCTAGTAGTGTTTTTTTTTTTTAGTATGAGAAAAGCCATTCATGTATGTGGTAAAAAAATTATCGGTGTCTAGTAAATGTAGTGTAAGATGTAATTTTCCTTTTTCAGAAGCAACCTCTATTAATAGTGTTTTTCTGTATCTCTTCAGAAATTCTCTATGCATATACAAATGCATAAATGTTTTGTTTTCTTTTTTTGCATATAACGGGAACATGTTTATACATTGTTATGTGCCTTCCTTTTTTCTCATATACGCTTTTAAACATCTTTTCAGATCAGCCTATTAAGACCTATCTTAAGCTTTTTTAACAGCAGCATACTATTTTATAATATGTATGTACTGCAGTTTGTTTAGCCAGTCTGTTTTTACAAACAAAGCTGCAGTGAATATCCTTGTATGCTCATCTTTGCTCGCATGGGCAAATTAGTATACCTGGTAGGATAAAAGTCTAGAACTGGAGTTGCTAGGTCAAAGGGCATGTGCAATTAAATTGACACCTCTTGCCAATTAATAGCAGTTATACTAATTTATAACCCCTCCAAAATATGTGTGAAAGTACAGGTTTTTTCCTTATCCTTCATAAGCAGTGTACAGCTAAGTTTTTGAACTTCACTAATAATGATGTATATTGTTGTTTAACTTTATTTCTTTAAATTATTAATAAGATTGAACACCTTTTAATGTATTTATGGGCCAGTGATATTTATTTTCATGTGAGCTTACTGTTCATGTGCTTGGTTCATTTTTCTTTTTAATTTGTTGTTTGTTTTCCTCACTGATTTTTTTTCTTTTAGAGATGGAATCTTGCTATGTTGCCCAGGCTGGCCTTGAACTCCTATTCTCAAGCAGTACTCCTGCCTCAGCTTCCTGAGTATCTGCATTGATTTTTAAGTGCTTCTTATACCTTAAGATATTTCTTTGTTGAATGTGTTGAAAATATTTTTCCTAGTTTGTCATTTTGTCTTTGACTTTTTTTGTGCTTCATTTTTCCTTGCAGAAAGATTTAATTTTTATGTAGACAAATATAAATCTTTTGTTTTTTGGGCTTAAAAATTTTGTTTCTTGCTTAGAAAGGCCTTGCCCTCTCAAATAATATCTTAAGGTTTAAGAAAGCATCCTGCATTTTCTTCTAATGCTCGTATGTTTTTATTGTAATTAGAAAATATGCCCAGCACTTCGGGAGGCCTAGGCAGGCGGATCACTTGAGGCCACAAGTTTAAGACCAGCCTGACCAACATGGCAAAACCCCGTCTGTACTAAAAATACAAAAAAAAAATATTAGCTGAGCGTGGTGGCACATGCCTGTAATCCCAGCTATTCAGGAGGCTGAGGCATAAGAATCCTTTGAACCCAGGAGGCAGAGGTTGTAGTGAGCCAAGATTGCACCACTGCACTCCAGCCTGGGTGACAAAGCGAGAGACTGTCTCGGAAAAAAAAAATACAGAAAAGATTGGAAAATATTAAATGTCCATGAAAAAACCATCCAGAATTAACCAATTTTTAATGAAAAGTTAAAATGTCTATTGTTAAATCTTTGATCTATATGGTATCAATTTTAATGTGAGGACCGAGTATGGGATCCAGCTTGGTTTTTCCCATCTGGCTAGTCAGTTCTTCAGATGCCATTTAGTAGTCCAACATTTCCCCATCCTTTGAAATGCTGGATTGGGGTTATTAACCCTTAGTTATAGATTACAGATATTGTCTACTCATCTAATTTGTCTTTAACTTTGTTTATGACTTTTTTCACTTGGTAGGAGTTAAAACTGGGGTCCTTTTTAATGCTTTCCATGTGACACCCTTTTCAAAGGTGGGTGAACTTTGTTTTACAGACCAAATGTCCTGGACCTTCACCAACAGATAGTGACTGGGCTGAACGTAGGAACTAGGTGCTGTGACTCCCAGGTGTCATCGTAACTGTGTTGCTGACTTTCAGTCTAAAAACAGTAGCTTGGCACATGGAAATGAGCCCAGTGAATCTGGGCTCCACAGGCCAGGAAGCATTTGGATTGAGAGGGGAGGAGGCTCTTTTCAGGAATGGCTCTAGTCCTATTCCTAGGGATTGATTTTACCTCAGGGCCAGATCTTGCAGAGACCCCCTATAATTTTGGGAGCCAGAGTAAACAGATGGCTGTATCCTTACCTTCCAATTGTGATTTTTCTTTTCCTCCCTCTTCAGAAAACAACATGGAAGCCAAGTTCCTAGGAAATGCACCCTGTGGGCACTACACATTCAAGTTCCCCCAGGCAATGCGGACAGAGAGTAACCTCGGGGCCAAGGTGTTCTTCTTCAAAGCGCTGCTATTAACTGGAGACTTTTCCCAGGCTGGGAATAAGGGCCATCATGTGTGGGTCACTAAGGACGAGCTGGGTGACTATTTGAAACCAAAATACCTGGCCCAAGTTAGGAGGTTTCTTTTGGACCTTTGATGGGCCGAGCTGCCTGTGGATGGTGCTCAGACAAGTCTGGGATTAGAGCCTCAAGGACGTTGTGTGATTGCCTCACATTTGCAGGTAATATCAAGCAGCAAACTAAATTCTGAGAAATAAACGAGTCTATTACTGTGTTGGTCTCAGCTGATTTGCCCTTTGATGGCCCAGTGAAGAGAGCTATCTCTTAGAGTGTCTTTCCATTTATTTCCCAAGGTGATAATTGAGTACTGGATTATATTACAGTGCATCACTGACTTACTGGGCCCAGGAAGAAAGAACAGAAGGAAATGAATTGACTTCCCGAAAGCCTTGAGTTCTGTGAAAGCTTCTGTAGGCCCTTGGGAAAAAACTAGTTCTATATGGTTTCTTAGCCATTTCCAGTTTGTTTTTCCTTCCCTCTGCACTTGATATGAAGGTGTTTTAATCCAGCCTGGGAAATAATCCTTCCTTCCTTTCCCTCCCTTCCTAAAAGCATTTTATTTTAAAAAGAATTTAGTTATGTCTTACCTTTTTTGAAACAGTCACGTGAAATGTGCACGGTTCGTTTTTCTCCATTCTACAGATGGAGGAATCACGGCCAGGCTGTGACTTAGCCCAGAGTCATACTGCATGTGCCTGTTGGTGCTAGAGGAGAATGCTGACCCCATGCCCCTCACCTCTTTGGGGCTCTTGGCTCTTCATTGTGTTGCTTGGGTCCTCACTGGTCCCCAGTGCCTGGCACATACGAGGCACTCAGTAAACATTTGTTAAGTGAGTGGAAGAGCATGGGGAACTCAGGCATACCTTTGTCTGCCCAGAATAGTGGTTTTAGTCTGCAGTCCTGGCTTCCCATCAGATGCTTCCTGGTTTCCTCTCAGATGGCCTAGGTTAAACAGGCTGTGAGCACATGAAATGGGATTTCTGTTTCTGCATCAGCTGCAGCCTTGTGTTCTTGCCCAGGGTCAGGGAAATTGCTGTCTGTGATCAAAATCGAGGGGCCTAGTCCTGATACTCCTCTGCTAACCTTTTCCCTCCTGCATGTGTTCTCTCCCCGCCATGACTGAGGGGAGATGTCTCCTGGTGTAGGCTTGCTGATGGCTGTAGTGGCACCTTTGGAGTGAAGCTTGGGTGCAGCCATAGGGCCAGGATGCACTTTCTGGATTTTGGAGTGACTTGTATGTGAACTGTATTGCATATTCTTAGGGCCACGGGCACCTCTGACCTAGAAGGGAAGGAATCACCAGAGTGAAGTGACTATTTTCATGACCATGCGTGTCTGTAACAACATTGTTTTTTTGGTGGGAAATAGCATATATGCAATTGGGAAATAGAGAAATGGTGTCAGAATGACCCAAAATTATGTTAGATTTTCTGCAGAACATTAATGTTTTTAAATGATCAGGGACAAGATTGAATAGCTTAAGAAAAAAGCTGAAAATTTTCTAGAAGCGCCTTCCTTTATTGCAAGTAGAGGCTGGTTTAGTAGCTTCTAGAAGCACTGCTAGCCTTTCCATGATGTTCAGCTCTCAGGGGAAACTGTGAGTGGAATGGAAGAAGCTGTGACGACACCTCACCCACCTTGTTTTAAAAAATTGATGAAGAAGGCCCTGTCCTGGATCTCAGTTTTAATTTTGATGGAATGCATCTCTGCTAAGATTACATATCAAAGGACCTACATCTCAGGAAGCAGTATAAGCACCAGGATTTAAGGCTGCTGAGGACTGGTGTACAGGTGGTGGGGGTACTGCATTAGCATCATCATTAGGCTTCATTCTCTTTTGTTATTGCTCCAGTTACAGAATTCCATAGGTTTTGAGTGGTCTTCCCCAACCCCCTTTTCTGTCATTTTTGGAGTGTGATATTGCAGAATGCAAGATTTTTAGTATTATAGTATAAATAACTATATTTGCCGAGTGCCAGCTTGAATCTTCTACCGGCTGCCAAACATGACCAAAAAATTGTTTCTAGTGTATCCTTTGGGGGAAGATTGCCAGGGAACAAAATAAGAGGCGATGTTCTCTGTGTGGGAGGACAGCGTAACGTGTGTGGTGCTGTGGGGATTAGGAGTTCCAGTTTGAAGTGTGTTTGTACAACCTAAGAAGAGAAACGCCTCTGTGTGTGTGTGTGTGTGTGTGTGTGTGTATGTGTGTGTGTGTAACATGTACAATAGACCACCCAGTTCACTGAAAGGATCCTTCAGTTGTTAAGGTTTAGCCTTCGCCTCTTGGTCATTGCTCTCCCAAATGATTTCCAGTCTCGTTGTTTTCACCTTTGCTGGTTCTACAGAGAAAATATGGCCCTGCTTACAGACTTGTTTTCCTGGTAACTTATTTTCAAGGGTTACTTCCGGCCGGGGCATTTCCATGCCTTGTATGGGCTTCTACGCTTAACACTTTATAGGATAATTAGTTGTTAATCTGGCTCCTATACAGGTTGAATATCCCTTATCTGAAATACTTGGGAGCAGAAGTGTTTCAGATTTCAGGTTTTTTTGGATTTTGGGATATTCGCATTATGCATAATGAGATATCTTGGGAATGGGACCCAAATCTAAACATGAAATTCATTTATGTTTTATATACATCTTATGCACAGATTACCTGAAGGTAATTTTATACAATATTTTAAATTATTTTGTTCATGAAACCAAATTTGTGTTAAGTACTTGATGTGTGGAGTTTTCTACCTGTGGTGTCATTGAGGCCCTCAAAAAGTTTTGGAGTTTGGAGCATTTTGGATTTTGGGGTTAGGAATGTTCATCTGTACCTACTGGACTTCAGAAATTATGTGCAAATTAGCTCCTTTCCCCATGAGCACTGGACTTGGGGTCAGAAAACCTGGATTTGAATTTTTATGACCTCAGTTAAGTTACTGTTACTGTTGATGACAGCGTAGTGACTCCTGAGTGCCAAGAGCCGTGTGAGTGCCCTTACTTACAAGCTATGTTGTTATTTAAACCAGCAGAGCAGGCATCTTTATCCCTATTTTATACATGAGAAATAAACTCAAGTTAGTTAGCTTACTTAGAGTTACTTCCTAGTAAGAAGTGGGGCCAGAATTCAAACCTAGACCTGTATACAAAGGTAGTTCTTATCCTTTCTTAACTTTACCTTTCTCATCTATAAAATGAAGATGATACTACTTCTCAGGTAATGTGATAAGTTATGTGAGAGTACTTAGCACCATGTGTGGCTTGTTATAAACACTCGGTAAATGTTTCCCTCCTTCCAACATACTTAGGCTCCTGAATTCTGCTCCTTCATTTAGCTGTAACATCTTTAGCTTTTACAACTCCCATTCTAACCTTTTCTAAGTTATACATTGTGGCAACCAAGCATTTCTGACCTATTTGGAAAGGGGTGTGAGTAATTTGGACATTAATGGTTTCCATCCATTAATGCCACACACAATGGGTGTGTGGCAGGTCAGTCCCATAGCCAGCCTCATCCAGCTGGTTGGGCATGTTAGCTCTGTCCCACCCTGGGCCAGGAAATCCAGAGTCACTGTTAGGCACAGGCTTATGGGCACTAAAAACAAAGGATTTGCTGACCCGTTCCATTACGCCAACAGGGGAAAAGGAGTGCAGCTGAAAGGTCAGCAACCCAATTATCGAAAGCTCACAGATCGCTAAGCTTCAAACACACATAAGAAGATAAAGCCTGTTTGCCTGAAATCTCAGGGTAGCCTCAGCCCCTACCCTTCTCCGCTTTATTTTCTAGAAGCCCATCGAGCCTGGATTATGGCCAGTTACTTTAGGCTATCAGTTGCCTTTCACCTCTCTTGGCATTTCGGTGCTTAAAACAGGAAGCGAAGGAGGAGAGTGTTCTCTCTGTGGCCAGAATAGGTGCTGTTAAAGGCTCAGGGATAGGTCCAGATAGCTGAATCACTGCTGTAGCTGAGGGGCTGGGGCTGGAAGGTCCCCTGCAAGTCAGGAGATAGGCACTGCCAGGGAGGGTCTTACTAGCCTAGAGCAAGGCATAGGTGCACATGAGCACACATACATCCCAGCCACCCTACCTAAGCCACTCTGAAGTGGGCCTGAGAAGCTGGCCTCAGGTTTTATTCAGAGGCTTTGGCAGTACAAACAGAGCAGTGATTGCCCAAGTGTCAGATACCAGGCCCCAAGTAGCTGCTGAGTGGCTAAGGTGGGTGGGGGAGAGAGACTCCCAGGTTCTCCTTTGGCCCAGTAGGGGAAAACTGTCCTAATGTAGTCAGATGAGGGCACTGAGGCTAGGGCCTTTGGGAATGACAGGGCTAATAGACAAAGTTGAGAACACCCTGGGTCTAAGGGCTTTGGGACACACCTCCAGGTCAGAAAGCCTTGGGGTAGATCAGGCTGAGAAAAGGAAAGAGGATATCCGCAGACGGAGAAACCAGATGGCAGCCCAGAGTGGAAGGTGGGGCTTTATGACAGCTGGAGTGGGCTCATATGCATGAGCACCACTAGGTGGCAGGGTTTGCCTGGCATCTGCTCTTCCGGAAGTAGGCTGTCTCTGGAAACCTTCACGGTGCCTGGCCTTAGGCTGCTGCCCTTGGAGAAGCTTCTTATTTCAGGCTGAGCGGAGTCCCCAGCACCCAGTCCCCTGGGGTTAAGCAGCAGCCAGAAGCTGGCTAACAGCCAACCAGGACAGATGTGGGGCACTCATGGCCATCCACCCCCATGCATCAGCTCCAGGGAGTGCCAGAGATGGACGCCATGTCCTTGGGAGGGGAGGGCACCCAGACTGCCATGTGTTAGGACCACTTCATGTAGCCTTGTGCTAGGCCTGCACGTCCACAACATAATCTGGCTCACCTAAGAATTATGTTGGTCTTGTGTGGCATTTTTAGATCCACAGACAAGCCTGGAGAGGGGAGGAGACCCTGTGAAGGTCTCAGTCAATGCTGGGTAGAGCCAGGATTTGAACCCAGAGCTATGTGATTCTAAAGCCATCCATTGTCCCATGCTGCCTGGACCCCTGCCTTTGTATCATGGAATTCCTGAACTGGTCATGGAGGGGCAATCCACTGCAGGCTCATGGACCCCTTGGAAAGCCTGAACTGGGGTGATTTGTGAGAATATGAAGAGGATTGACGTGGAGAACAGTGAGGCTGAAGGCATTGGAATTATTTGAACTTGGAGAAGAGAATGATGAGAGTCATGGTTTTTGAGTGTGTATATTACTTACACAGAGGATGTCAATTAGTCATCTTGGTCTGAATTAGAGGAAGTAAGCAAGCTTTAAAGTGCAACAGTAGGAATTTTGAGAAGTTACACATGGGAAGATTTCCTTGACATTTAGGATTATTAAATATTAAAGTGAGTTTTTATTTGAAGATACTACTTCTTAGTACAGAAATCAACAGTTAAAGCACATTTTGGGAAAGCTAATTGGTAACAGTGGGTAAGAATCTCCATGAGTATTAAAAATAAAACAAGAACAAATGCCACTAAAAATAAGGTCAGTTCTAAGTAGTCCAATAGATTAGTCTTTTTCAGTTTCTTTGTCAATCACCTCACCACATTTTCTACAAGACAGTAAATCTTGATGACAAGGAAAAATCTCAAATAAAGAGAATTCTTGAAACATCCCAGTTAACCCTTCAACAAATATTTGTGGAGGAGGTTGTTTTACAGCCAAGCACTGGGAATAAAATGGAGACCAAAATACTCTTGGCCAACATCCTCAGTTTAGTGCTGAGGGTGGTGGTGGAACCACGCCTGTCAACAAGCCAAAGGGAGCTGTGCTGTGCACCAACCCTGTGAGGGCCTCAGAATAGAGGGGAGAGAGCCAGGGAATAGAAGAGAGTAGGAATCATGTGCACAAAGCCCAGAGAGGCCTGGAAGAAGCTCTGTGGTGCTGGAGGGCAGTGCACATGGGAATTATTTTACAGTGTTTTAGGTTCTTAACTGTCCAAGACAGCTTAAGAGTAGTTTTGTCTGAAGGCAAGAGAATGAGTTCCATGATGCCTTGCACAGAATCACATCTAACCTGAGGGCTGGATTCTAAAGTCACCGTATAGGTCACAAATCATCTATGACTAAAGTTACCATGGAAATATCCTTTAGAAAGGTAACACACTGGTGACTGGCCAGGTCTCTCTGGGAATCTAGCATGGCCAGTGTTTCTTCTAGAGGTGGAACCAATAATGATTTATTTGGATGAGCACAAGATTAACCAGTTGGCTTGTGTTTAGGGGCCATGATGTATAAAATACTAAGATTCCTATCCCTGTCCCTGAAGGACCATTGACTGCAGGTCTGTGCCCCATCCCTTAGAGGCTTGAATGGAGCGGGTTGGGAGAATATGAAGAGGATTCTGAATTACACCAAACATGAGATGTTTGCACAAAGACAGACATTCGAGGTCCTAGATGGAGTCGCCTCATCCATCCGAGGCTAACTCCAGAGCAGGAGCCCATGGAAGAAAATAGTGGATGAAAATGCCTGCACTGTTTACAGTATTATTTGTCTCACCTTTAAAATTCCTGCTGTAATAGTTCAAATTTATAAAAGTCAAATGTGTGTATGATGGAATTCTGTAGACTCCACAGTATTCCTTTGGTTCCCATTAGTTTCTGTAGCTCCCTGCACACTGCCATCCACAACAGCTAATTATCAAGCAATGAAGCTTGTATTTTAATGCATACATGCAAGGGAAGCTTAGCCTCAAGGGGGACACATTTCTTTTTTTTTTTTTTTTTTTTAGAGAGAGATTTGGGTTTTGGAGAAGTTCTTAAGCCAACAATGGGAATGACGAATGATTAAGTTGGGTCATTCTAGCCTCAGCCAATAAGAATATGTGATTATGAGTAATGATTGTGATAATACTGAGTAATAATGTAATAATGAGTAATGATTATGAGTAACTATTCATTGGGCACATAGATGGACTATGAAAGCAGACCCCAAAATTTTACTGGGCCATTGCTGCATCAATACAGGAAGAATTTAACTTTTTAAGGTGGCTACTTTGAAACTCATTTGGATGAAAAAGTCTGTTTATTAGGGCAAATTTTATATTTCTTATAGTCACACCTCATGCACAGCTGTATTTGAACACTATTCTCTTAGCCATTCTTTATGCACGTGTGAGCCTGAAAAGTTTATTATGCATTTCTGTCCCCAGCGAAGACAAATGGCCACATTCCCTTCTACGGATATAGGGAATATTTCTGTACACTCTGTTCTTCCATCCCTATGTCTTCTCACCAGTCTCTCTCTCTCTCTCTCTCTCTCTCTCTCATACACACACACACACACACACACACACTCTCTCTCTCTCTGTCACATACACTCTGTCACACACGCACGCACACACACACACACACACACACCTTGGATGAATATCACATGACACAGCTCTGAACATTCACATCACATATACACCTCCTGAACATTCACAGCACACACACACATGTCCCCCAAGATCTTTAAATATTCTTATCACACATACACATAGCCTTGAATGTTCGCATCACACACAAACACTTGGGTGTTTGTTCCTATCACACATAGGTATAAAGCTTGTTATCCATCTGATACATACATACCCTTGAACGGTCACACTAAAACACACACATGCACACTCTGCCGACACACCTTTGAAGCTGTTACAATACACACGCGTATTCTTGAGTATTCACGTCACATGTAGGCTTGAACTTGCACCTCACACACTGGGGCATTTGCCTGTTGCTTTCAGATCCATTCCCTAGCCTTTCCCTGCTGTGTTTTGTAATGCATATGCGTGTGTGTGCATGTTGGGGAGGGTGCTAACCACTGCAAATTACATTTTTTTTTTTTTTTTTTGAGACGGAGTCTCACTCTGTCGCCTTGGCCTCCCAAAGTGCTGGGATTATAGGCGTGAGCCACTGTGCCCGGCCTGCAAATTACATTTCTTAAACTTTTTTGCCAACTGGATTCCAGCTGGGTTTGGCCATAAGAGGTACCGACAAGAGACTGAAAGGAGGAGCAGCCAGTTATTTCTCCTCATTCTTTATGTGTGCGGCAATCCAGCATCTACTCTGGGCCCAGTTCTGCTGGCAGCTGCCTTCATGATTCAAATTTCTGCAGGTAGTCGAGGCTCCTGGGAGCACCACATCCTTCCTCTGTACCCCCAGCCCTGGGAATGGCAGTGACTTCTAACTTGCTGATCTCTGGGGTGTCCCACCATCCTCTGTTTTCATTTTTCAGTCTTTCCAACACCTTTGTAACTAGTTCCTTATATTAAACTCATTCTTCTGAACTACGTGGCATGGCTGAGTTTTTCCTGATTGGACCCTGACTGATGCTCAGCCAATGCCCACAGCTCACCTTATAATTTTCTCAACTCTGACCTACAGCCTTTCCTCGGACTGTGATCAAATTGTGTTTGGACCAAATCCTGGTACAGAGTTTTCAGTATTTGTTGAATGAATGAGTACAGTGACAACCCCCGCCCCCCTACCACCAATCCCCACTATTCCAGGATTTTTCTGGATAGAGCTTGCTGCATCCCTGAGCCCATGAACTGAGTGGCTCTGGGACATCTTCATCCCTCTCCAGATGGATTACAAATGACAGCAGTGATGACACTGGTCGTCTTGGGCAGAGCCCATTTGGAGAGTGGAGGGTGAACCCTCAGTCAAGTCAGGCCCTTGTGGAAACTTCAAGGAGCATCAGGCATAAGCAGATTTTGCAATAGTAGACCGGATGTGGCTTCAGAAGCAAGGGCACTGTCACTACTTGATATAAACAGAAAAGAATGAGGTCGTCTTTCTCCCCAAAGATTTAGGTGCATGTGTGGTCTGAGGATTGGTCCTCAAATCTAAATTTCTAGCTTTGAAACTGACTTGAGCAAGCTGCTCTCTGCCTTAGCATTCATGCTTATAGAATTATAAGGTGCTGTTACAGATCACTTCTTCCTGTTTGCAAAATGCCTAAGGAACTGTTTGATCTTGAAGAAGTTATCCACCCCCATGTGGGCCTCGGGTTTTTCACTGACAGCATAAGAAAGTTGCCTCCACAATCCTGGTGGGGACTGCCAGAGGCTGATAGATGTTGGCAATCAGGGTCGGTCCCAGGCAATACCTGTGGTGTCCACAGGAAGGCGCCACACACAAATGTATACACGTCCCAGACGCTCCAAGTCGAAAGCTGTGCTGCGGGTCCCGAAGCCCATGTTCCCCCTTCCCTCACACCTCCTGGCATGTGAGCACCACGGAGTGACCATCTGCCTATTACAAATTGAGTGAAGGCGTTGAAGGCCACTGCAAACATGCAGCTATATTGGGAGGCAGAAGTCATCAACCAAGTCATTAACACATTAGGGTGAGCTAATGGGATTAAGCAGAGTCATGAAGAGGGTATGGGAATTCAAGAGAGGTGAAATGTGAAAGGGTAGACAGAGCCAGGAAAAAAGGTAATAACAGCAACATCCTATCGTTTTCCCATGTATTTGATTCAGTTTAACGTACTTTTGCTTTGAGTAGACTGAGAGGCTAGATTCTCTCTGTAGTCTGGCATCCTAATTTTTGTGACCCTCACAAGATGCCGGAGGAAAGCAGGGTTGTATAAACCTCACTAGGAGTAAGGGCGGCGTGGAGCTGTGGAAGGAATGTGCATGGCCCCGCCTCACTTTCGTGAGTGGCAGAGCTGGGACTTTAATCCTTGTGAGCCAGGGACCAGGCTCTTGAAGGGCACTTTGGGGTACTGGAGACAGCCAGTAGGGTGGGGCACCTGTCTCAGGATGGTCTTGGGTTAGCAGCTCCTGACATGTGACAGGGAGGCAATCCAGGCCTTGTGCTCACACATGGCTACATGCAAAGCAAAGCAAGGTGGACTCTTTAAGTAACCTGCCTCTACCCTCTTGCTTTACATTTGGGGATAACCAGGCCTAGAGACAGGGAGTCACCTGTATTAGACCTCAGACAGAGTGGAGGCAAAGGCAGGAGACTCCAGGAGTCCTGATTCCCAGCCTGGGCTTTTGCCCACATGCCATGTGGGGTTTGCCTGGCCCCAGCATTTCAAATCCGCGATGCTTTCTGGGAGCCACCGGGAGCCCAGGGTCTCCTCCCTGTGCTCAAATACCAGGCTTCCGAGGAGCCAGCGCTGCCCTGGAGGCAGCATCTCCTTAGCCTCCTGGCAGAGCTGCTTGGCTTTCAGAAGCCCTGTCCAGTAGAGCAGGGATTACCCAGCATGCTGGGCCTGCGGAGGCGGAAGAACCTGGCTCTTTGCTTTGCATAGCCCTCCCTGGGATTACAAGATAATGCATATGAAGAGGCATTCGCTTATCCAAGTTCATGGATTATGTGGAAATCAAATTGTAGTAATCTCCCTGGCCATCTGGTCTTGATGACTCTAGCCAGGATCTCCCAGAGGCCTGCTCAGGCCCCCGTGCAGGGCTGGGGCAAGGGCTGGACGTGCTTTTGATGCCTGGAGCCAGGCCAGCATTTTCCAAGGGTCCTAGAAGGCCAGGAGGGTTTATACCCCCAGTATCAGGGAGCAGACGGCAGGGCAGGGCCAGGCAGCTAGAGCCAGGAGGCAGAAAACCATCCGTTACCAATAATACTGCATGTGGATGGTCCACCTGTTTTGTTAATGAAAACAACCTTGCGTTTTAAAAGGCATCATTAGGCACATTTCTGGGGTGAGGGTGTTGGGAGGGGAATTTTTCTCAAGATTAGATGCACACATCTCCCATTCTCTTAAAGAAGTGAGGCCTGAGCAATGGGCCTTCCCTGGTTCTGAGAAAAGGGAAATCAGGTTTTCTGTAGCTGGTAATTTGGGTTCTGTATTCATGACCCACTGAAGCTTTTGAAAGGGGAAGAAGAGAAGAAAGGCAGTGCTGTGTAGGGTGAAGCACGTGGATTCGGGCTCTGGGCTGTCAGGTTTGGATTCAGCTCTTCCACTTAGTAGCTGTGTGACTTTGGGCAAGTCAGTTGATCTTTCCGTACCTCAATTCCTCATCAGTAAAGTGAGAATACTAATAGGATGTACCTTGTGGGGTTGCTGTAAAGGTTAAATGAGTGTTTATATTTAAAGCCCTTAGAGGATTGCCTGTCACCAGGGTTCTTGAGTGCAGAGACTGTCCTGAGTGTGAGTGGGGTTGCAGCTGATATTGAGTCATTACTAGCTGTGTACAGGTAAACAGGCTCTTGGAAGTGTGGGGGTGGGGGTGGCGTGTTGTTTTGTGGCACTTACTTGTCCATCTCCATGTTGCAAATATTCCCACCATGGCTGATTTTTGAGCCAACATTATGGTGTCACTAAATGCAGAATTGGGAAGAGATGTGCACAACTGACTCTCAAGAGTTGGGGTGAGCTGATTCCAACAGAGCTCTGGCCCAGCACCCACTGGTGTGATGAGGCCGCATAATCAATATTAAAAATGTTCATTCTGGCTGGTCAATGCCTTAAGAGTCCTCCTACTACTCTGTTAGTCATGGCTTCTCCCCTTGTGATCTTCCCAGACTCCCCACTGGTCCATTAACTGAGAGAGTTATGAGGACTCTGCTCCATGATTTGGCCAGTATCAGTTCTGATAGGTCAAGGCTGTGCTAGACCAGCAGATAAGTTGTATGAGTATCACAAGTCTGCAGCCCCAAAGGTTCCAGGTCAGGAAGCTGAGTGGCCCTGGCTTGTGGGTGTGATGCCTGGCTTACTACTGTCAGCTACTCTGTGAGATTCCCTCCCTGTATTGTCACCCAGCCCAGCCACGAGACAAAGGTAAAGCCCTGTAACCGTACTCTGAACTGAGGCAAAAAGGTGTCTATCACTTTTAAAATAGAGTTTGCACATGATTTACTCAAATGGTTAAAAAATGTAATCAATATGACCTACTTCACCAGCTTGGAATGCAAATACCATCTCGTTTCTGTTAGTTTTTCCAATTAATTGCTGGAGTAGTCTCTATGATTCAGAAGTTCAAGCTCTCTCTTTTGAGGCTTCTGCCCCACTGAATTATCGCTGGCTTAGAATAAAGGAAGAACAATTTCCAAATGCAAGCCAGAAAACAAGAGTCTGATTAGTCCACTAGCTGGCAGTCTGAGCTGGGTGGCTGCTGTGGTACTCTCATTCGGAACTCCCAGCCTGACCAATGTGCCAGGGTGGTTGGACCTGGGCAGTATGGAGCCAGGCAGAGGGTAGAAATGAGTGTGATGGGCTGGGAGTGGGCAATAGAGAGTGGTGGGGTCTGTGTTGAAGTGATATGTACCTTCCTCCAGCCAACTGTCACCATGTGCGAGTATGAGCCCTGTGTTGGCTGATTTTCTCATGTTTTCCAAAGAAACCAGATATGTATAGGGTTTTATTTTTGAGGCATAATTTGAATACAGTAAAGCATACAAATCTTAATGCATCTTTACACATGTATACATTTTACATGTGTAACCACCATCTGTAATAAAGAGATGGAACATTTCCACCACCCACAAAGTTCCTTTGTGCTTCTTTCCCAGTCAACAGCTAGCCCCCTCCCCCAAAGGTAACCACTGATTTCTTTTTTCTTTTTTTGAGATGGAGTCTCACTCTGTTACCCAGGCTGGAGTGCAGTGGCACGATCTCAGCTCACTGCAGCTTCTGCCTGCTGGGTTCAAGCAATTCTCCTGCCTCAGCCTCCCGAGTCACTGGGATTACAGGCATGCATCATGATGCCTGGCTATATTTTTGTATTTTTTAGTAGAGACAGTGTTTCACCATGTTGGCCAAGCTGGTCTTGAACTCCTGACCTCAAGTGACCCGGCCATCTTGGCCTTCCAAAGTGCTGGGATTACAGGCATGAGCCACCGTGCCTGGCCATGTAACCACTGATTTCTCTAGCCATAAATAAGCTTTGTCTGATCTTCAGATTCCTATTAATAAAATCTTACAGTCTGTATTCTTTTGTGTCTGGTTTCCCTTGTTCAGTATACTTTTGAGAGTTTTCCATGTTGCATGTATTCACAGTTTATTCCCTTTTATTGCTGAGTAATAGCAAATATCACAATTGGTTTATCTATGCTCTTATTGAAGAATATTTGGATTGTTTTCCCTTTTGGGCTACTGGAAATAAAGCTGTTATGGACTGTCATGTATAAGCCTTTTTTGTGGATACATGCACTCACTCCTTTTGGATACATATATATGACTAGTATTGCTGGGCTATAGGATACGTATATGAAACTTGATTAGAAACTGACAATTTTTCATAAAGGTTATATCAGTTTATACTCTCACTAGCAATATATGAGAGTTCTAGTGCCTCCACATCCTCATGAGCACTTTTGGCCATTCTAGTGGGTGTGTAGTGGTACCTCACTGTGGTTTTAATTTGCATTTCACTGATGAATACTAAGATTGAGCATCTTTCCATATATTTATTGGCCATTCAGTATCTTCTTTTATAAAGTTCCTTTTAAATTCCTTGCCCTTCTTTTTCCTTTTTAATTAAAGTGTCTTTTATTGTTTTGTATTTTATATCTATGTATTATATATATGTTTTATTTGGGTTATGTTTTGTTGATGATTTCTGTTTTAATCCATTGTAGTCAGAGAACATACTCTTTTGAGATTAATGAAGACTTGCTTTATGTCTTAGCATATAGACTATGTTGGTGACTGTTCCATGTGAATTTAACAACAAGTATGCTTTGAAGTTGTTGAATATTGTTTTCTATGAATATCAATTAGGTCAAGGTAGTTGATAGTGTTCAAATCTTCTGTATACTTGTTTTTTGATTACTTGTTCTATTCATTGCTGTATTAAAATCCTCAGCTGTGATTGTGGATTTGTTTAGTTCTCCCTTATGTTAGTTTTTGCTTCATGTACTTTGAAGCTCTGTTGTTATGTGCATACGCATTTATGAGTGTTAGGTCTTCCTGATGAATTGATCCTTTTATCATTATAACATATCCCCATTGTTTCTGCTTTTATCTCAAAGTCTATTTGTCTCTTACATAAATGAATATAGCCACATCAGCTTTCTTCTGATTAGCATTTATATGGGACATCTTTTCTCAATCTGTTTACTTTCAAACTGTGTCCTTATATTTCAAGTATGTCTCTTGCAAGCAGCACAATTTGAGCTTGTTTCTTTATCCAAACAGGCAACCTGTTTTTAAAAAAATTTAAGTGTCTGGTTAGTATAATTAAGGATATGGTTGGGTTTAAGTTTGCCCTCTTACTATGTGTCCCATCTCTTTTTATATATTTGTTCCTCGTTTCTGGCCTTCTTTTGAATTAACCAGGCATTTTTTATTATTATACTTTATTCCTTTGTTGGCTTTGAAGCTTTTGTACATTATTTTAAATGTGTATTCTAGAAATTATAATATGCATCTTAACTTTTCACATTTAATAAATCATGTAATTAGTATTAATTACCATAATACAATTTAACAATGTATGAATCTGACAAAATATAATTCCTTTTATTTCCTCTCCAACCATTTGTGCTATTTTTCATATATTTTACTTCTAGACATGATATTAGCTTAACACTTCAATGTTATTTTTTGCTTTAAATAGTAGGTATATGTATATATATTTGCAAATACCCCTTTCCTGTGCTCTTTATTCCTTCCTGAAAGTTTTGGCCTCCATAATGTTCATCAGCCTGAGGAGCTTCCTTCAGTATTTCTTTTAGTTTAATCTACTGGTGATGATTATTCTCTTCTTTTGTTTTTCTGAAAATGTCCTTGTCTTTACTTTGCTTTATTTTTGAATTATGTTTTCACACTGTATAGAATTATAGAGTGACAGTTTTTTCCCTTTTAGGATCTCAACAATATAACTCTATTATTTTCTGAATTCCATTGATTCTGTTGAGAAGTTTGCTATAAATCGGTAAGTCTCATGGTTATTCCTCTAGATTTAATGTTTCTTTTTTCTCTGCTCTGAAGATTTTTTTCATCATCTTTGGTTTTTAGTGGTTTAGCTAAAATATGCTTAGATGTATTTATCTGACTTGAGATTCACTGAGCTTCTTGCATCTGTGGGTTGATATGTTTCATAAAATTTAGAAAATTCTGGGTCATTATCCTTTTAAATATTTATCTTGCTTCAATTATCTTTCTCTTCTTTTCAGACTTCAGTTGTGTTTATATTATACCATTTGATTTTTTTCCCCACAGTTCTCTGATGGCATATTTTGGGTTTTTAAGAAATTTTTTTTTTCTCTTTGTGCTTCAGTTTTGCTATTTTTTTTTTTTTATTGGTCTGGTTTTGAGCTTACTGATCCTTGTTTTGTCCAGCTCATTATTAAGTTACTTCTTCATTTCAGATATTTACATTTTTAGGTCTGACATTTCCATTTGATTCTTCTTTAAAGTTTCTGCTTCTCTGATGAAATTATCTTTTTACTCATTATATTCATACTTCCCAGTAACTTAAAATATTTGTAACTGTTCTTTTAAATTTCTTGCTTGTTAATTTCATTATCTGGGTCATCTGTAGGTATGCTTCTATTGACTATTTTTCTCTTGATTACAGTTGTAATTCTTTGCATTTATTAGAACTTTGGATCACAAGCTAGACATTGTATACAAAAGCAGGGTAGAAGCTGAAGTAGGTAATATTTACCCCCAGAAAAGTGATGTCTTTTCTTCTTTTAGCAGCAAAAACAATGGTTTCATTGGTTTCAAAAATGTCTTGTGGATGGGATCAGGTCTCATCCTTGGGATCTAAATAGTAACTGATTATATGACCTCTCTTTCTCTCCCTCTTTGATTTCCTGCCTGCCCCCAGATTTCTATTCTGTGGGAGAGCTCTTGCTCTGGTTTCCAGCCCAGGTCCATAAGTTACTGTGTACTCAATAGAAGTCCCATGGGGGAGAACTGGTGGCTAGTGAGCACCATCTACTTTGAGGGCTCAGTCAAACTCTAGTCTGTCATTCTCAGCTCTCTTTAATTCAGCAGAGCACCCCAGTCTGTTGCAGGTGTGTGTCTCTGTCTGCCCATATCCCCAAGAATAAAAGCAGCCATAGGTCTCTGTTCCATTATGAAAGGGTTCTCTCTCTCTAAGATTTAGTTTATTTAGATTTCTCTGCATCCTCAGCTCTCTGGGGGGTTTACAAAACATGATTTTACAGTTTATCTGATGTTTTCTCAGTGTTATGGTGGGAGTAACTGTCTTTCATGACCTTGTGTATACTAACTAGAAGCCCAGATCACTGTTCTTTTAGTGTAAAATCATCCCATTTTCAAGATAGCAAAAGAAGTCAAATATTTAAGAAATCTTATGCAGACCAAAGGAAATGCTTCTGTAGGATAGGCTGCTTTTAGCCCATTGGCCATAAGTTTGTGGCCCTTAGTAAAAAATAATTTACTATTATTGATAATTATTGTAATATTTTTCTTCCTTGAAAAATGATTAGAAGTTTTTGTTAAGATCTGCCTGTATGAAGAGAGTATGCCATGCTTGAGTTTTTCACATCTTTCACAAGTGTTGTGATAGGGGAAAATGTTAAGAATCTGCTGGATAAGTCGGGTGCAAGTCCCAGCTACTTGGAAGGCTGAGGCGGGCAGATTGCTTGAGCCCAGGAGTTCAAGGCAGCCTGGGCAACATAGTGAGACTCCATCTCTACAAACAACCAAACAATCAAACAAACAAGCTGCTTGATAAGGCCACTGGTGCTCATAGTTGACAGCCCTCTAACTACTGAAGTCCAGTCCTTGGATCTTAGCAAGTCTTACCTTGAGTGCAAAGAGAATGGGATCTGCTGGTGGACAGAAGAGAAAGAACCCTGAGGTTGCCAGGTGTGTGTGTGTGTGTGTGTGTGTGTGTGTGTGTGTGTGTGTGTGTACATGAACTTAAAGAAACTAATCATTCCAGGAGTCCAAATTACCAAGGTCAATGTAGTACCTAACCCCAGTGCTCTGGACCTTATGCCAAGCTGCCCTTTCTCTAAGTCTAGTGAGAGCCTGAGGCGTCAATCATGATGTCAGATAACTCAACAGATACTAAACAGCTCGAAAAAGTACCTAAAAGGCAGCAAATCAGCAGGACCTGATGGGAAATGAGGTATACGTAGTGCAACACACTTCATTTCAACAGATCTTACCTGCTATTAATAAAATTGTATTTTCTCATCCATTTTGTTGTGAACAGTTAATCTTATTCTTCTCAAAACCTGTAATGAGCCCAATAATCAAACTCTTGACAGAGCATATCATTCTCTAGGATTTGAAGTTCTGTCAAAAGATTTCCCCTAGAGCTTGTAGCTGATCACTGAAAAAAACAAGAACTTGTTCCTCTGAGTACGGAGGGCAACGTGGGGAGTGAGAGGTGAATAGTATTCCAGTTCACTGTGATGACTGTATTGGTTACATATTTCCTGCATTGGGCCAGATCATGCTCATTATAGCTCATTGGTGCTACATATCTGGAACTTCTCTTTGTCCAGTTAGTTGAAGCATTTTCTTTACTCCAACTCCTAGTCCTTTTTCTCCACCCTTGAGCCTCTGCCCGTGTTTAGTGTGTCTGTTTCATGTCAGCATTAGAGTTTATTTGATTGTTTCTCTAAGGTTGGATAAGCAGTTCCTTTGTGGCTTCTCAGATATCTTACATTTGGTTGGCCATTTTTACCCTTCTTGAAAATTTAAAGTCCTCAATTAATTAAATAAATGAACACAACCACATACCTATTTTTGATAAGTGGATTAATGCTCAAAAACAATGCAATTTTATGAATATTTTTATGCACTGTGTTAAGAGAAAAAAGTGACATGCTTAACAAGGCACTTTGCAAGACATTCAAAGGTTAATTTAGAGGATTAAATAAATATTGGGAAATGCACACAGCTCTTATAAACACTTTTATATACAGTTCAAAATAGGTGACATATATTTAATAGCAATGCTGTAAAAATTCTAAATTCAATTTAAAAATATTAAGTAAACAAATGCTCCAAAATATATCAAGTCTTTCAAAGGCAGTAACTGAAAGGACAGGCATGTTTTCAGTGGTTGGAGTAGTTATTTAAAAAATGCAGGCTCAGCGGAACCTTGGAGAAGCAAACCTTTGGATTTTATGTGTCAATAAATGATGTTCAGAACTCAGCTCAGCCCTGGCCCCAGCCTTAGTAGAGGACTGGAGGGTGTCAGGGGCTGGGGGCTCTGGCAGAGGATCAATCAGGTTGCCTGGCACCACAGTGCTCATCTCAGCATTTATTCCTGCCCCTAAGGCTCTGTGTGCCCAGGACACATGATATGGAAACAGGACTATCTCCAGATCCATAGGAAAAGAGACCCTGCTGGCTGAATCTCTCTGGGCTAGGGTAGCAGGGACCCAAACCCTGGTGCTGGTGTCCTCTCCTTTCTTGACTGGTTGGTTGCACAGTGGAGAGGAAAGAGCCCATACTTTAGGTTGAGAAGTCCTGGGTTTGAGACCCTGCTCCAACACTCACTGGCTGGACAAGTCACTTACCAGTTGACTGATCTTCCATCTTCATACCTGTAAAATAAGGCTAATGATGCCTTTCTGATAGGGCTTTGGGAGGACGAAATTAGAAAATGGATACAAAAGTGCTTGGCAAATTATATGAGATGCTGCATGCAGTGCTCATTGTGATTTTTTTCCATTGCAGATATTCAATTCAAGAAGCAGGTACTAAGTACTTACTGTGTACCAGACAGGCCCTGTATTAGGCATTTCATGGAGTAGAATGATGAACAATGAGAACACATGGACATAGGGAGGGGAACAGCACACACTGGGGCCTGTTGAGGGGTGGCGGAGGAGAGAGAGGATCAGGAAAAATAGCTCATGCATGCTGGGCTTCATACCTAGGTCATGGGTTGATAGGTGCAGCAAACCACCATAGCACACATTTACCTGCATAACAAACCTGCACATTCTGTACATGTACCCCGGAACTTAAAAAAAAAAATCCTCCACTGCTAGGAGGATAAGGTATGTCAGTATATAGCTGAAATGGAGGTCTTTCCACCTGAATTTACATCTGCAATGAAAATGTACTGAAAGTACTGTTAGCAATAGTCCCAGTTTAGGATAACCTGCTATACTGATCATGGGTAATTTGCTTTCTAAACATCCAATCCTGATTTTCCTGGTAATAGCATCTGAGAATCCACCTCTCTCTCTCTCTCTTTCAGCCCATGTGGTTGAGTAGGATCCAACCTTGGCCTGTGGGTTATACAGTAAGGCTCAGACTTATAAAACCAGAGCATTCCATTCCCCTGCTGACAGTGATTGGTTCGGAAACTAGCACGTAATTCAAGGGAGACCAGTCAGAGCCAATGAAATTCAGTTCTGGGTTTTTTGTTTGTTGGAGTGCTAGGAAAGCTGACTCACACTTCCTCATAGGACTTAAACCTGGAGGTATGTGGTGGAGCTGCTGCAGTCATCTTGTGGTTATACCAGGAGAGTCTTTCTGAGAATGAATGCTATCCAGAGAAAGTGGGCCTTAGAGATAAAGAACGAGGTTTTGGTGATTCTCTTTGAGCACCTGTATCCAGCCATGCCTGAAGCCAGACCTACCTCTGAACTTTTCAGCTACATGTGGCACTAACTTATCATTTGACTTACGATAATTTGGGTGGGGTTTCTGTGCCTTATGACAGAAATGCTTATAACTCACACCAGGATGCCCTGAAGAATCCCACAAGAGGCTCCTTGGAGACCCTGTAGAGATGACTGCAGAAAGCAAGTATTTTACCTTCTGGCTGCCCCCACACTGCTTCAGCTCCTCCATATTCATACTCACACCTGCTGAAGACCATGAGGACCAACGTCTTTCAAAAGGAAACCAATCTTCTGCCCGGTCAGATGTACCTGTCTGACAACAATGACCCAGCCCTTTCTCCCAAGTGGCACCAGGCCTGAAAACTCTTTCCGTTGAGTCTACTGTCCTCTCTCTTCCCTCTTTTAAGCAATTCTGGGAACTGGCCTCATCCAGAGAATCTTCTCTAACTAAGTAGAAAAAAGCATGAACCATCTTCCTTTTCTCATACTACCCCACTAGCCCTGCCTGAGATGTCCCTCAGCCAAGGAAAGTCAGAGCTGGAAGGGTAGACAATCGAGGTCATCTAGTGCAGGAGGAGGAAGTGGCTTGTCCACCTTCACTTGGCAAGCTAGTTTCAGGGTCAGGATAAGCAACCAGGTCTCTGCGTTTCTTTTGCCACCATGGGACAAGTTTTGTTTACGTTCTGTATTTTTGCATTGCAATATGTCAGATCTTTTTAGACCAGCATGGTCTATGTTGGCGTATAAGTGCCTAGGGAGCAAGGATGCTGGTATATGGTCTGGGTCAGTGGGAGACACAGGATGGCATGGATCTGTGTGAAGTCAGGACAATTGCTCCCATGGCGACCCAGTTGAGTTCCTGACCTGCCATAGGTCATTCTCCCTTGGATTCATGGTTCCTCCCTGGGAAATAGGATTGATGTCTCATTTTCATTCCTTGTTGGAGTTTGCTGGAAAACACACTCTCCCAGAGCATGGACCATGAGGTTTTAGAGAGCCAGAGCTGGTCTGCAATGGCTCTGTGAGGGAGTTTGTATCTCTGCCTACACACTTTGCTTATTCATCTAACAGGGCTCCCAGCAGCTGGAAGGGCAGCTCTCTCTTCCATGCTGATGAGACCAGGGGTGGACATATGATCTAGTTTGATCAGTTCCTTAATCAGATCAATTCTTTTTTTTTTTTTTAATTATAATTTAGGTTTTAAGGTACATGTGCACAATGTGCAGGTTTGTTGCATATGTATCCATGTGCCATGTTGATTTCCTGTACCCATTAACTTGTCATTAAGCATTAGGTATATCTCCTAATGCTGTCCCTCCCCCCTCCCCCCACCCCACAACAGTCCCCGGAGTGTGATGTTCCCCTTCCTGTGACCATGTGTTCTCATTGTTCAATTCCCACCTATGAGTGAGAACATGTGGTGTTTGGTTTTTTGTCCTTGAGATAGTTTACTGAGAATGGTGTTTTCCAGTTTCATCCATGTCCCTACAAAGGACACGAACTCATCATTTTTTATGGCTGCATAGTATTCCATGGTGTATATGTGCCACATTTTGTTAATCCAGTCTATCGTTGTTGGACATTTGGGTTGGTTCCAAGTCTTTGCGATTGTGAATAGTGCTGCAATAAACATACGTGTGCATGTGTCTTTATAGCAGCATGATTTATAGTCCTTTGGGTATATACCCAGTAATGGGATGGCTGGGTCAAATGGTATTTCTAGTTCTAGATCCCTGAGGAATCACCACACTGACTTCCACAATGGTTGAACTAGTTTACAGTCCCACCAACGGTGTAAAAGTGTTCCTATTTCTCCACATCCTCTCCAGCACCTGTTGTTTCCTGCTTTTTTAATGATGGCCATTCTAACTGGTGTGAGATGGTATCTCACTGTGGTTTTGATTTGCATTTCTCTGATGGCCAGTGATGATGAGCATTTCTTCATGTGTTTTTTGGCTGCATAAATGTCTTCTTTTGAGAAGTGTCTGTTCATGTCCTTTGCCCAATTTTTGATGGGGTTGTTTGTTTTTTTCTTGTAAATTTGTTTGAGTTCATTGTAGATTCTGGATATTAGCCCTTTGTCAGATGAGTAGGTTGCAAAAATTTTCTCCCATTCTGTAGGTTGCCTGTTCACTCTGATGATAGTTTCTTTTGCTGTGCAGAAGCTCTTTAGTTTAATTAGATCCCATTTGTCAATTTTAGCTTTTGTTGCCATTGCTTTTGGTGTTGTAGACATGAAGTCCTTGCCCACGCCTATGTCCTGAATGATATTGCCTAGGTTTTCATGTAGGATTTTAATGGTTATAGGTCTAACATTTAAGTCTTTAATCCATCTTGAATTAATTTTTGTATAAGGTGTAAGGAAGGGATCCAGTTTCAGCTTTCTACATATGGCTAGCCAGTTTTCCCAGCACCATTTATTAAATAGGGAATCCTTTCCCCATTTCTTGTTTTTGTCAGGTTTGTCAAAGATCAGATAGTTGTAGATATGCGGCATCATTTCTGAGGGCTCTGTTCTGTTCCATTGATCTATGTCTCTGTTGTGGTACCAGTACCATGCTGTTTTGGTTACTGTAGCCTTGTAGTATAGTTTGAAGTCAGGTAGCGTGATGCCTCCAGCTTTGTTCTTTTGGCTTAGGATTGACTTGGCGATGCGGGCTCTTTTTTGGTTCCATATGAACTTTAAAGTAGTTTTTTCCAATTCTGTGAAGAAAGCCATTGGTAGCTTGATGGGGATGGCATTGAATCTATAAATTACCTTGGGCAGTATGGCCATTTTCACGATATTGATTCTTCCAACCCATGAGCATGGAATGTTCTTCCATTTGTTTGTATCCTCTTTTATTTCATTGAGCAGTGGTTTGTAGTTCTCCTTGAAGAGGTCCTTCACATCCCTTGTAAGTTGGATTCCTAGGTATTTTATTCTCTTTGAAGCAATTGTGAATGGGAGTTCACTCATGATTTGGCTCTCTGTTTGTCTGTTATTGGTGTACAAGAATGCTTGTGATTTTTGTACATTGATTTTGTATCCTGAGACTTTGCTGAAGTTGCTAATCAGCTTAAGGAGATTTTGGGCTGACACAATGGGGTTTTCTAGATATACAATCATGTCATCTGCAAACAGGGACAATTTGACTTCCTCTTTTCCTAATTGAATACCCTTTATTTCCTTCTCCTGCCTGATTGCTCTGGCCAGAACTTCCAGCACTATGTTGAATAGGAGCGGTGAGAGAGGGCATCCCTGTCTTGTGCCAGTTTTCAGAGGGAATGCTTCCAGTTTTTGCCCATTCAGTATGATATTGGCTGTGGGTTTGTCGTAGATAGCTCTTATTATTTTGAGATACGTCCCATCAATACCTAATTTATTGAGAGTTTTTAGCATGAAGGGTTGTTGAATTTTGTCAAAGGCCTTTTCTGCATCTATTGAGATAATCATGTGGTTTTTGTCTTTGGTTCTGTTTATATGCTGGATTACATTTATTGATTTGCATATGTTGAACCAGCCTTGCATCCCAGGGATGAAGCCCACTTGATTATGGTGGATAAGCTTTTTGATGTGCTGCTGGATTCGGTTTGCCAGTATTTTATTGAGGATTTTTGCATCAATGTTCATCAAGGATATTGGTCTGAAATTCTCTTTTTTGGTTATGTCTCTGCCAGGCTTTGGTATGAGGACGATGCTGGCTTCATAAAATGTGTTAGGGAGGATTCCCTCTTTTTCTGTCAATTGGAATAGTTTCAGAAGGAATGGTACCAGTTCCTCCTTGTACCTCTGGTAGATTTCAGCTGTGAATCCATCAGGTCCTGGACTCTTTTTGTTTGGTAAGCTATTGATTATTGCCACAATTTCAGAATCTGTTATTGGTCTATTCAGAGATTCAACTTCTTCCTTGTTTAGTCTTGGGAGGGTGTATTTGTCGAGGAATTTATCCATTTCTTCTAGATTTTCTAGTTTATTTGCATAGAGGTGTTTGTAGTATTCTCTGATGGTAGATTGTATTTCTGTGGGATTGGTGGTGATATCCCCTTTTTCATTTTTTATTGCATCTATTTGATTCTTCTCTCTTTTCTTCTTTATTAGTCTTGCTAGCGGTCTATCAATTTTGTTGATCTTTTCAAAACACCAGCTCCTGGATTCATTAATTTTTTGAAGGGTTTTTTGTGTCTCTATTTCCTTCAGTTCTGCTCTGATTTTAGTTATTTCTAGCCTTCTGCTAGCTTTTGAATGTGTTTGCTCTTGCTTTTCTAGTTCTTTTAATTGTGATGTTAGGGTGTCAATTTTGGATCTTTCCTGCTTTCTCTTGTGGGCATTTAGTGCTATAAATTTCCCTCTACACACTGCTTTGAACGTGTCCCAGAGATTCTGGTATGTTGTGTCTTTGTTCTCGTTGGTTTCAAAGAACATCTTTATTTCTGCCTTCATTTCATTATGTACCCAATAGTCATTCAGGAGCAGGTTGTTCAGTTTCCATGTAGTTGAGCGGTTTTGAGTGAGTTTCTTAATCCTGAGTTCTAGTTTGATTGCACTGTGGTCTGAGAGACAGTTTGTTATAATTTCTGTTCTTTTACATTTGCTGAGGAGAGCTTTACTTCCAACTATGTGGTCAATTTTGGAATAGGTGTGGTGTGGTGCTGAAAAAAATGTATATTCTGTTGATTTGGGGTGGAGAGTTCTGTAGATGTCTATTAGGTCCACTTTGTGTAGAGCTGAGTTCAGTTCCTGGGTATCCTTGTTAACTTTCTGTCTCGTTGATCTGTCTAATGTTGACAGTGGGGTGTTAAAATCTCCCATTATTATTGTGTGGGAGTTTAAGTCCCTTTGTAGGTCACTGAGGACTTGCTTTATGAATCTGGGTGCTCCTGTGTTGGGTGCATATATATTTAGGATAGTTAGCTCTTCTTGTTGAATTGATCCCTTTACCATTATGTAATGGCCTTCTTTGTCTCTTTTGATCTTTGTTGGTTTAAAGTCTATTTTATCAGAGACTAGGATTGCAACCCCTGCCTTTTTTTGTTTTCCATTTGCTTGATAGATCTTCCTCCATCCCTTTATTTTGAGTCTATGTGTGTCTCTGCACGTGAGATGGGTTTCCTGAATACAGCACACTGATGGGTCCTGACTCCTTATCCAGTTTGCCAGTCTGTGTCTTTTAATTGGAGCATTTAGCCCATTTACATTTAACGTTAATATTGTTATGTGTGAATCTGATCCTGTCATTATGATGTTACCTGGTTATTTTGCTCGTTAGTTGCTGTAGTTTCTTCCTAGCCTCGATGGTCTTTACAATTTGGCATGTTTTTGCAGGGGCTGGTACCGGTTGTTCCTTTCCATGTTTAGTGCTTCTTTCAGGAGCTCTTTTAGGGCAGGCCTGGTGGTGACAAAATCACTCAGCGTTTGCTTGTCTGTAAAGTATTTTATTTCTCCTTCACTTACGAAGCTTAGTTTGGCTGGATAGGAAATTCTGGGTTGAAAATTCTTTAAGAATGTTGAATATCAGCCCCCACTCTCTTCTGGCTTGTAGAGTTTCTGCCAAGAGATCAGCTGTTAGTCTGATGGGCTTCCCTTTGTGGGTAACCCGACCTTTCTCTCTGGCTGCCCTTAACATTTTTTCCTTCATTTCAACTTTGGTGAATCTGCCAATTATGTGTCTTGGAGTTGCTCTTCTCGAGGAGTATCTTTGTGGTGTTCTCTGTATTTCCTGAATCTGAATGTTGGCCTGCCTTTCTAGATTGGGGAAGTTCTCCTGGATAATATCTTGCAGAGTGTTTTCCAACTTGGTTCCATTCTCCCCGTCATTTTCAGGTACACCAATCAGACATAGGTTTGGTCTTTTCACATAGTCCCAAATTTCTTGGAGGCTTTGTTCATTTCTTTTTATTCTTTTTTCTCTAAACTTCCCTTCTCACTTCGTTTCATTCATTTCATCTTCCATCACTGATACCCTTTCTTCCAGTTGATCGCATCTGCTACTGAGGCTTCTGCAATCTTCGCGTAGTTCTCGAAACTTGGCTTTCAGCTCCATCAGCTCCATCAGCTCCTTTAAGCCCTTCTCTCCATTGGTTATTCTAGTTATCCATTCTTCTAATTTTTTTTCAAAGTTTTTAACTTCTTTGCTATTGTTTTGAATTTCCTCCCGTAGCTCAGAGTAGTTTGATTGTCTGACGCCTTCTTCTCTCAACTCGTCAAAGTCATCCTCCATCCAGCTTTGTTCCGTTTCTGGTGAGGAACTGCGTTCCTTTGGAGGAGGAGAGGTGCTCTGCTTTTTAGAGTTTCCAGTTTTTCTGCTCTGTTTTTTCCCCATCTTTGTGGTTTTATCTACTTTTGGTCTTTGAAGATGGTGATGTACAGATGGGTTTTTGGTGTGGATGTCCTTTCTGTTTGTTAGTTTTCCTTCTACCAGACAGGACCCTCAGCTGCAGGTCTGTTGGAGTTTACTAGAGGTCCACTCCAGACCCTGTTTGGCTGGGTGTCAGCAGCGGTGGCTGCAGAACAGCGGATTTTCGTGAGACCACAAATTCAGCTGTCTGATAGTTCCTCTGGAAGTTTTGTCTCAGAGGAGTACCGGGCCCAATGAGGTGTCAGTCTGTCCCTACTGGGGGGGTGCCTCCCAGTTAGGCTGCTCAGGGGTGAGGGACCCACTTTAGGAGGCAGTCTGTCCGTTCTCAGATCTCCAGCTGCGTGCTGGGAGAACCACTACTCTCTTCAAAGCTGTCAGTCAGACAGGGATATTTAAGTCTGTGGAGGTTCCTGCTGAGTTTTTGTTTGTCTGTGCCCTGCCCCCAGAGGTGGAGCCTACAGAGGCAGGCAGGCCTCCTTGAGCTGTGGTGGGCTCCACCCAGTTCGAGCTTCCTGGCTGCTTTGTTTACCTAAGCAAGCCTGGGCAATGGCGGGCGCCCCTCCCCCAGCCTCGCTGCCACCTTGCAGTTTGATCTCAGACTGCTGTGCTAGCAATCAGCGAGACTCTGTGGGCATAGGACCCTCCGAGCCAGGTGCGGGACACAATCTCCTAGTGTGCCGTTTTCCAGGCCCGTTGGAAAAGCGTAGTATTAGGGTGGGACTGACCCGATATTCCAGGTGCCGTCTGTTACCCCTTTCTTTGACTAGGAAAGGGAACTCCCTGACCCCTTGCGCTTCCCGAGTGAGGCAATGCCTCGCCCTGCTTCGGCTCGCGCACAGTGCGCTTCACCGACTGTCCTGCACCCACTGTTAGGCACTCCCTAGTGAGATGAAACCGGTACCTCAAGCAGAAATGCAGAAATCACCCGTCTTCTATGTCGCTGGGGCTGGGAGCTGGAGACCGGAGCTGTTCCTATTCGGCCATCTTCGCTCCACCTCCCTCAGATCAATTCTTTTAAGAATTTGAAATTAAGAATGAGAGAGAATGAGTTGGTGAGCTGGGACGCTGCACTATGGTGCCCTGTGGAGCTGAGGCCAAGTGAGCCTGGCTCATGTAAGCCATGGAAAGCCTAAGTTATGGATGAACCAGAACCACAGCACCTAGATGACACGCTTCTACAGAGAGAACTGGAAACATGATGGTGCTACCCAGAAAGAGGAGGGAGGGAGGGAGAGGGAAGCACAGATGACTTTCCGGCTGCTGTGAGAATTACTTTCACTTCGTGTTCAGTATCTCCTTGAGGTTTTCTGGTAGCCCTTCAATAAAACTCTTTATTAGTTGAGCTAATTTGAAGAGGTGGGTGGGGGGTTCCTGTTTCTTGCAGCCAAGTGATGCTTGACTAAGACAGTGTCTCACACATGCTGCCTCCCCAGGTCCTTGCAGCAAGCCCTGCACATTTGCTGAATGTGTACATGTGCTCCTCGGGGCTGTGTGACTTGTGATGGAGGTGCATTCAGCAGTCCAGTGAGCCCAGGGCCCAGGCCCAGAGCTGTAGACACAAATGCTCTCACCTGATGAGGGACACTGGGAAGGGGTGAGCCACTGGTGGGTGTTTCTGGGGTGTTTACAATGAAGGCTTAGTTTCAGAAACAGAAGGCCAATAGCTCTGGGGTCTTCTTCAAAACCCTGTGGAACATGAGTGCTCCCTGTCTCCAGCGTTCTTACCTATGCTTTTTGAGTCCCTGTGCCTCCCCTTTGCCTGTCCCCAGGTTCTCAAGATACTCCCTAGTTCCCCTTGGGGCCCCTGATCAGTCTTGTCCTGGTTCTTTGAGTCTCACTCAGTTAACTGCAATCTCTTTCTGTCTCTTCTCCTTCCCCTTCTTTTCTTTGATGTTGAAACATGCATACCTAGCAATGGGAGAGTCTGTAATACAAGTGGCAAATACTCTGATTTATCCCTGTGTTCCTGGAGCCAGCCTAGCTCCTCGCCTCCAGTAGCTGGTACCCAGCCCACCCACAGGCCTAGTACTTTTATCTCATATCCTGTTCGGTGCCCTGCAACAAGGTAGGCACTTCGGAGACATTTGTAGAACTGAATTTGGAGGAATATACTTGATAGAATTCTTCTAGAGGGCCTTCGGCAATCTAGGAGAACTGTAGATCTCCAAGGCCTTGGGGAAATGGAGAATGAAGAAAAGGAGTCTGAGAGACAAGGACGGCTATGGGAAGAGGGGGAAGTCACCAAAGGCATGCTTTGGCAACTGAATTGGTCAGGGTAGTGCCATTGGTGTAGCAGAGAAACTCAAGATTGCAATATCTTAAAACAGTAGAAGTTTACTTTTTGTTCAGGTATGAGTGTGATTTGGGTGTTTGGCAGGTGGTTTCCATGTGGTAATTCGGGCACTCAGGTTCCTTTCCCTTTGTAGTTCCGTCATCCCTGGGACCTGCAAATATTTCGCTGGATGCTGTACAACCAGCCAGTAGTGTGTGTGTGTGCATGCATGTGCACGTGTGTGTGTATGAGACAGAGAGAGAGAGAGAGAGAGAGAGAGAGAGAGAGAGAAACCTGCATGGGAGGCTTTCATGGGCCAGCCCTGGAGGTGACATCTTGAAATTCTGCTCATCTTCCATTGGCTAGAAATTTAGCCTCATAACTATTTTAAAATGTAAGTTTTATGATTGCTCATGTACAGTGAGGCCAACAGATCAGGAGGCAATTACCACTGAAAAGAGAATTTGTTACTGACAGTTCCCGATAAGAAGGGGGCATGCCATGCCACGCAGGGCCACATGTGGGAGCAGGCAGAGGGAGTGAGGGGAACTGTGGGAAAACCTTCACTGAGGTTGTCTGGGGAAGGCAGGGTGAGCAGGTTTAGAATTGGTTAGTTTGAGACTCAGGGGGGTAGAGGCTTGCCCCTAGTTGTCTGATGGCTGGCCCTGGGGTAAGTAGGGCAGGGAAATAGTGTCCCACAGTATGAGGGCAGGTGTTGAGGGTGTGGGCTTTGGACTGAGTAATTTGCATTTGAAAGGTGTACTCTTGGGATGGTCACTATCTCTAGAAATGTGCCAACTCTGGAAGGGGCAGTCTCCCCAGGTCTTGGATGTCAGAACATCATACTAAAAAACCATGGCTAATTCGGGCCGGGTGTGGTGGCTCATGCCTGTAATCCCAGCACTTTGGGAAGCCGAGGCAGGTGGATCACAAGGTCAGGAGATCGAGACCATCCTGGCTAACATGGTGAAACCCCGTCTCTATTAAAAATACAAAAATTAGCTGGATGTGGTGGCCTGCGCCTGTAGTCTCAGCTACTTGGGAGGTTGAGGCAGGAGAATGGCATGAACCTGGGAGGCGGAGTTTGCAGTGAGCCGAGATCACACCACTGCACTCCAGCCTGGGCAACAGAGCAAGACTCCGTCTCAAAACAAAACAAAACAAACAAAAAAACCATGACTAATTCAATGACCACACTGAATTGCAAGAGGGGGAGGGAGATATTATCTAGTTGTGTGCCCAGGAAAAAAGAGACACTCAGTTCTGGTGAGCTTATTTAGTGTCCACCACAACAACTTAATGAAGAAGAGAGAGCTGAACATTCGGAGCTAGAATATCTGTATGGAACTCCTGACCCAGGAATAAGTAGCTGTGGAGGCTTGGATGAGTCACTTTCCCTCTCAGCACATCAATTTCATTAGCATTCAAAAGAGGGAGAATCCTCAGAGCTACATCTCATGGCAGTTGTGAGAATCAAATAAAATGTATACGATGCTCCTGGCAAACTCTAGAGTGCTGCTCAAATGTTAACTGGTGTGTGTGTGTGTGTGTGTGTGTGTGTGTGTGTGTGTGTGTGGTTTTTCCAAGTTTGCAGGGGTCGCTGTGCTTCTTCCCTTCCTCTTGGAGTTGGAGCTCTGCTGTCATTCAAGCACAGGTCCTGCCTCCAGCACGCTTGGAGTAGGACCAATGAAGCAGCTGCGATGCCTTGATTCCCTAAAACCACATTCAGGGGCTGGGAGGGTCTTTACAGGGATGGCTCAGGATTAACAGATGTGGTCGGGGGATTTCATGCCATCTCCAGCTGGGAACACATGCGGCTCAACAGGAAAGATGCTGATTAGTGACTCTGACAGTGCTTTTAAAAAATGATTCTTTTCCCCATTTGAAATCAGTACATGTTCACTAAAGAAATAGAGTTAAATATAGAAAAATACAAAGAAAAAGTAAAGGCATTCCTAGAACCACTGGGCAATCATTGGTAACATTTTGTTTTTGCTTTTTTCCCCTTTTGGTATTTTCCTCCTGTGAAATGGCTTTTAATTCATTTGTTCTTAATCAGAAATTCATTTTGATACATAGTACATACAAAATTCAAAAGTTACAGAGGATTATGCAGTGAAAAAGAAGTCTGCCTCCCCTTGCAGCTCCCTTCCTGGAAGGCAGCCTTGGTTACCAGTCCCTTACGTTCTTTTGCAAAGTTAATCAATGCACATATAAGTATATGCATGCATATTTTTAAATTTTTAAACACATTCTAGCATGATATACACCCTCTTCAATAACTTGCCTTTCCACATAACAATATATTTTAGAGCATACTCTTATAAGTTCAGAGGAACAGCCTCATTCATTTTAAAGGCTGTATAATATTCAGTTGTATGGACTGTATCACAATATATTTAGCCAGACTGATATTGAAGGATAGTTTGTTTCCAGTCTTTTAGGTTGTTAACGATGCCACAATGAATATTCTTATACATATGTCATTTCATGTATGTGCAAGCCTATCCATAGGATAATTTCCTGGAATTGCAATTGCTAGATTAAAGACTCTGCACGTTTTAAATATTATGGTTTATTGCCTCCGTAAAGGTCACATGCATTGAGAGTGCATATGAGTGAGAGTGTCAGTTTCTTCACATTCTTGCTAACAATCTGTTATTAAGCTTTGTCAACTTGGCTAACATAATAGGTAAAAATGAGTGGTATCTCATTTTAATTTTTAAATCTTTTTATGTGTTTAAAAATTCATTTTTATCTTAGTTACCACTAACTATTTTATCTTATCCACATTTTCCTACTGGACTCTTGATCTTATTGATTTGTAGACACTCTTTATATATAATAGAAATTAGCCTTTTGTCTTTAATATGCGTTGCAAATATTTCCCTCAATTGGTTACTGTTCTTATAACTATCATTTTTTTGTGAAGTTAGTAGTGTAATCAATCTTTTCTATTAGAGTTTCTGGGTTTGTATTGTATTTTTTAAAAGGCCTTTCTGGCTGGACTCAGTGGCTCATGCCTGTAATCCCAGCACTTTGGGAGGCTTACATGGGAGGATCGCTTGAGTCCAAGAGTTCAAGACCAGCCTGGGCAACATAGTGAGACCTTGTCTTTACAAAAAAAAAAAAAAAAAATTAGCCGGGCACGGTGGCGCATGCCTGTGGTCCCAGCTACCCAGGAGGCTGAGGTGGGAGAATCACTTGAGCATAGACAGTTGAGGGTGTAGTGAGCCAAGATCGTGCCACTGTACTCCAGCTTGCATGACAGAGTGAGACCTTATCTCAAAAAAAAAAAAAAAAAAAAAAAAAAAAGCGGTGGGGGGGGTGGGTGTGTGGTTTCCTATTTCAACTCCAAGAATGTAAAACCTTCTTTCAGTTCATGAACTTCCAAGGTTCATTAACCTTGCTTCCATCAGGAATTTATTTTGGGGTAAAGAATAAGGTTGTGATGAAACTTTTTTTTTTTCCTAACTAGAGACTCAGTTTATCCCAACATCATTTACTGAATCCTGCATCCTTTGTTCTACTGGTTTGAAAGGTTGTGTTGATCATGAGCTTTATTTTTCACTTGTATTTGAGTATGTTTCTGGCATCTAAAATCTGTTTCATTGGTGGGTTCTCTAAAGGAGATGAACAGACTGAGTGGGGAGTGATCAGAGAAGGTCTCTGTGAGGAGGTGACATTTCAGCTGAGGTCTGAAGGATGAGTAGAGGAATTAATCTGGCTGAGCGCGGCAGGGTGGCAGGGTCTTTCAGGAGGAGGGAACAGCATGTGTGAGGGCTTTGTAAGGGCTGACATTACCAAATACCACAGCCAAGGTGGCTTAAGAAACAGAACTTGATTTTTCACAGTTCTTGAGGCTGGGAGTCCAAGATCGAGGTGCCATAGGATGGCATCCTAAGCCAGTTTTGGGCTGGGTTTCCTATCGCTTACAAGCAAAAGAGTACTAATTTTCAGTATCAGAACAAAATGGTAACACTCTGAGCATTTATTCATGCAGTGCTGAAATGCTAGCGTTGCTTTCTTGTGAAGCCTTCTCTCCTGGGCTTGCAGACGGCCACCTTCTCACTGTGTCCTCATGTGGCCTTTTCTCTTAAGTGCGTACACCTTTTTCTCTTCTAAGGACACCAGTCCTATTGGCTTAAGGCCCTTCATTTGACCTTAATCACTTCCTAAAGACTGTTTCTCCAGATACAGTCACATTGACAGTTAGGAATTTGGCGGGGGTCGGGCACAGTTCAGTCTGTGTCAGACTAGGTGCATCAGGGGAACTGACAGGGACAAGTCCCGTGTGGCAGGCCTCCAAGTCAGGGAGCAGGTCACAGGAGATGAGGCTGAAGAGGTGAAGAGGGGGCCTGTCAGGACTTATGCGCCATGTTAATTAAAGATTGTGTTCTTCATCCTATGCAAGCAGGAGACTTTGAAGGGTCTTAGGCAGGGAAATGACATGATCACGTTTACATACGTGTTTTTATACCCCTCTTTTAAAGTGCTTAAGATGCTTGTTGAATGAATGAAGACACTAGATGTAAGCTTCATCCTGCAGGCCCTCTGAAGGATGGGGAAGAAGTGGTCATCTTTTCTTAACTCTTGAGGTTTCCAGCGCAGCTGTCAGACTCTCTCTGTCCCTCTGCCTCACTGTGCTGAAAGCAGTGAGATCTGCATATTAGCCCACAATTAGCCTTTAATTAGAAAAGCATGGGTTTGCCTTCACAAAAGGACAAATATCTTTAAAAATGGAATCACTTTAATTGAATAAATCTTTTACTGGATAGTTCTGAAAAGTCTACTTCTTTCATTACGAGCCCCATCCAGCAAGGCCGTTTGAACCTGCTCAGTTAATAGAGCAGTCACTGGAGCATGGGTTTGAATAGGGTTGTTTGATCATGCAGGGTAGCCAGAGTCTTGGCCAGCAAAAGGCTCTTCCCCGATGCTCTGGGCTTCCTTTGTGGGTTCTCTCAAGCACCGCTACACAAAGCGTGGTCCAGAGCCCGTAACATCAGCAGTGGTTAGGAGCTTGCTGGGAATGCAGAGTCTCAGGCCCCATCCCAGGCCTCTTGAATCAGAATCTCTGGGGATGGGGCCAGGATATCTATGCTTTAAAATCTATGTTTTAAGCTCTCCAGGCAACCTAGACACACTAAGGTCTGCATTTAGAACCCAGAGGGTATCTACAGTGCTTTGTCCCATCAGCCTGTCAGATAGAGGGTCCCCAGGCAAGCCACCATCACCTGGAACTGCCAATAAGATGTTCACTCTACAAACAGTTATGGAGCAACTATGGAACGCCAGGCATTTCCTGGGACTGGGGATACCTGATAGTCCCTGTCCTCTAGGAGTTTAGCCTAAGAACTTTTTTTTTCTTTTTTTTGAGACAGACTCTCATTCTGTCGCCCAGGCTAGAGTGCAGTAGCATGATCTCAGCTCACTACAACCCCCGCTTCCCGGGCTCAAGCGATTCTCCTGCCTCAGCCTCCTGAGTAGCTGGGATTACAGGCATGCACCACTACACCCAGGTAGTTTTTCTATTTTTAGTAGAGATGGGTTTTCACCATGTTGGCCAGCCTGGTCTTGAACTCCTGACCCTAAGTGATCCACTCGCCTCAGCCTCCCAAAGTGCTGGGATTACAGGCGTGAGCCACCGCGCCCGGCCAATTTCACTGATTATTTTTAAATGAATTTTAAATACTTCATTTTTAAAAACCAGTATTGCAGAAGTCCTGCTGCCTCCCATCGGCTCCAGTGGGCTGTTGTGGCCATCGCTACAGCAACCCCTGAGTCCTGCATCATGAGCTGCATGAGGTCTGGAGCTGCCGCAGTCACTGGGTGACCCTGAGGGATGGCCTATCCAAGCATAAAGGGGACCCATGGAGGAGAACTGAGTCTGACTGAAAGACTGAGCCACCGGGGTCCTGGTGATATGGTTCATGTCCTTGTGCCGAGCCAGGCCTGAGGCTAGCCAATGCACTGGAATCTGCATAAATGTGAAGTAACAGATTCCCTTTTTGCTCAAGCCAGTTTGGGGCTGGGTTTCCTATCCCTTACAACCAAAAGAGTACTGAGTTTCAACATCAGAACAGAATGATAATACTATGTTTGAATATTTATTCGAATGTTGCTGAAATGCGAGCATTAATCCTGTTTTTTTGTTTGTTTGTTTGTTTTGTTTTGTTTTGTTTTTTTGAGATGAGGTCTCACTGTGTTGCCCAGGCTGGAGTGCAGTGGCACGATCTCGGCTCACTGCAACCTCTGCCTCCTGGGTTCAAGCAATTCTCCTGCCTCAGCCTCCTGAGTAGGTGGGATTACAGGTGCACGCCACCATGCCCAGCTAATTTTTGTATTTTTAGTAGAGATGGGGTTTCACCATGTTGGTCAGGCTGGTCTCGAACTCATGACCTCATGATCCACCCGCCTAGGCCTCCCAAAATGCTGGGATTACAGGCATGAGCCACCACGCCTGGCAATACTGGTTTTTAAAAATGAAGTATTTAAAATTCATTTAAAAATAATCCGTGAAATTGGCCGGGCGCGGTGGCTCACGCCTGTAATCCCAGCACTTTGGGAGGCTGAGGCGGGTGGATCACAAGGTCAGGAGATCGAGACCATCCTGGATAACACCGTGAAACCCCATCTCTACTAAAAAAAAATACAAAAAAATTAGCCGGGCGTGGTGGCGGACGCCTGTGGTCCCAGCTACATGGGAGGCTGAGGCAGGAGAATGGCGTGAACCTGGGAGGCAGAGCTTGCAGTGAGCAGAGATGCGCCACTGCACTCCAGCCTGGGAGAGTGAGACTCCGTCTCAAAAAAAAAAAAAAAAATCAGTGAAACTAAAACCTTAATACCTTTCAAATACAAAATAAGTACAAATGTGGAAAAATCAACTAAAAGTTTTAATTAAAATGTTAACATTGAACAAACATTATGATCCTAACATCATTCTGACATTGAGTGACATTCACCACCACCAGCCCTGCCGTTTCATCTCATTGTCTTCTGGTTCTGCTAGCAGCTTCTCCCATTGTCCCAGTTAGGCCTACGGGTGGTTAAGGTTGCCCTCTGTTTCTAGTCCTATGTATGATGCGGTCTCTTTTTGGGTTCCCTAAACCTTGCCTTTGAAAATAATCACTTTGTTAAACTCTTCTCAACTATCTAGTATGAGTGTTCCACTCATTTTCTGATACGTATCTCAACCCCCAAACAAAAACACTCATTGCAATCAGAAAACAAAAGTGCTAATTGATGCACGGTCTAAACTAGCTGGAGGTGAGTTGATCAGGGAAGGTTTTCTGGGGGAGGGGTCAGGCACTAGTTTGGAGGGATGAATAGGAGTTAGGCAGATATTTAGTGATGCAGCTCATTCTTCCAGACTGAGTCCTGTACTCACCTCCTCCAGGAAGCCTTCCCTGATCTGATGGTGGGAGGAACTGGGAGATGGCAGGGAAGATATTCCAATGAGAGAGGGCAAAAGTGAAGCCTAGGGAGGCAGCAGGGGGCTGAGAGCTGCAGGGGTTTCAGTGAGACATGCAAGTATGCCATAAGGAAGAAGTGGAGGTAAATGGAAAGCAGGTGAGGTGGGCAGGATCCAGGACCCCACTTTGCCCAATGTGGCAATGTGTTTTCTAGCATCTAGTCTGACTGAGGATGATAGAGCCCTCGTCTTCTGCTTGGATGTTTGAGTTGGTGGTCCTGATGGTGGGAGTGGACTGGGCATGATCAGTGCAAGGATTTCCCAAAAGCACAGGAAGATAGGAAAGAAACTATATGCCGGGTACTTTGCTGGGTGCTCTCACAAAGATCTCAAGTAGATCCTACCAGTGACTTATGAGGCAGATGTCTTTTGGATCCACTTTAAATACAGGGAAAACTGAGGCTTACAGAAGACAGATGACTTTTTCAAGCCACCACTAATAGGGAATGAAAGAGGGCTTCAGACTGTGGTTTGCCTCTAAAGGTCAGGGTCTTGCCCTAAAAGGCAGTCTTTTAAAGTGTGTGAGTACATGTATGGGTATGAGCATGTGAGTGTATAGGAGTATGTGAACAAGTAATCATGTGCACGTGTGTGCGCGCGCGCACACACACACACACACACAGACACACACACAGGCAATACTTTTCCAGATACAGGTGGGCAGAACAGAAGCCCTTTATCCCAGAGAAGAGCAGGCTGAATGGTGCTTTTCCTGAATCCTAGGGTTACTCTATAGAAGAGGAGGAGGATGCTAATGAGTGGAAGTTCTAGGATGGCCGACTTCACATTCCTTCCTATTAGGACCAGTCCACACTGCTGAGTCAGGAAGGATCTGAAAGGGCTCGAGCCTGGGCCAGGTGGTCAGCCATCATCGGGGCATTGTAGGAGAAGCCTGTGCCTTGAGAGGGGCTGGATCAGATGGCACAGAGGGTCCCTCCCAGCTCTGAGACATTCCAATGACTGTCAAGGGGTAACCGAGGTTACCAGTGAGTCCCAGGACTCTGGCTTTCCCCCTGCAGGTAGGGTGGGTATGTGGTGTTAGTGTGTGGGGGCTCAGGGCCTTGTTGGTGAGCGTGCATGGTGAGTGTGCATTCAGGGGTTGACAGGAGCCACTGGCTGGGCCTCACACTCACAGAAGGCTTAAGATGTGGGCTCTCGATATTGTCCCCAAATGAGGTTACAAATGCAGTCCGAGAGATTAGCTGACAAGATGGCGAGAGGAGGACATTCATCATCCAGCCCTAAGCACAATGCATTCCCGAAGCCCGCTGCTGCTTGCTGTGTCCTAAGAATTAATTGTTCATAAATCCTTTAATTATTTTGTGGATAACACAATTATCTCGCATTTAAAACACACAATGGTAATTTGTTAAATGTAAACATTTAAAAGAGCTACAAATTTTGAAATGCGGTTGTAGCAATTTGTCATGCTTGAACATGCTGGAAACCTCAAAACTGTAAGTGATCTGGGTCTCTCGTGACTTTTGAGGACCCCAGGGGGTGGGTGTTCATGGATGCTTATTTGAGTGAGTATGGGTGATAGAGTGCATTTGTGGGGCTGTGGGGAGGTGTTTGTGTGTATATGAGGATTTGTGTGTGTTTATGTGTGTGTGTGTCTCTGTGTTTGTGTGTGAGAGAGAGAAAGAGGGAGAAAGAGAGAGACTTTATATTCTGCAGGGGGATCAAGATAGGTTTATACGCTGCCGGGGACCATCTGTAGCTTATGGGGACTGAGGGTGGGCCGCAGGGGAGGAGGCACTGTCAGAGCACTGCAAATCTAAGACGTCAGGGGCATAACTTGATTTGGAGATTTGGCCCGAATAACCCTCTCGAAATAGAAAAATCAAGGACCCAGCGTGGAGGCAGCCTGTCTGGGCTCAGGCTGGTAATGAGGACTAACAAGGGTTGATGGAGCCTGGGAGCGATGGGCGGAGATGGCCCCGAGCTGCCTGGCACCCTGGGGCCTGCAGCCATCCAGGGCTGCCCTGCCCGGCCTAATGCTATCAGCCACGGAGATTCTCTGTGATAAGAGTTGAGAGAAGAGGAGAGAGCAGCCTTGCCAGTCACAGAGGAAGGACAGTGGCCTCTGCACAGTCTTCACAGGAAGCTGCTCTTGTGGGCTGGCAAAGCTGGGATAACTAAATGGAACATTCTAGAGGGTACTCCGTTAAGTCCCCATGAGAGCAGGAGGTCTTAGCTATCCTTAAAAATACATTACCTAATACATATTCATTTTAGGTAATTAGAAGATATAGCTTGTCATAAAGAGAAAAGAAACAGCTTCACCCAGAGGTCACCACTGTACACATTTTGCTGGGAAGGAGCTTCTTGGGAACCACAGGCGGGGGTCAGGATCTAAAGTCAGGGGGAAAACCACAGTGGACAATTTCTCAGGAAGGGGCCGCATTAGGAGAGGACGCGGCATCTTTCCATCCGTACAACTCAGCCATTTTCCTCTGGGCTTGAACTTGATCACCGCTTCATTGGTTGAGCCCTAGAAAACGTAGTTGGCTTGCATTTAGGGGACAGGTTGTATAAAAAAATACACATCTTGAAACATTAGCATCGTACTCAGCATGGGAGGATGCTCACATTCTGAAAGGCAAATGAGAACTGAGAGGGACTGAAATTTCAGCGTTCTTGTGTCCTCATCTCACTCATGTGTTCAGTGAGTGTCAGGTCAGATCTCCTGCACGATTTAAATTATTCTCTCTCTTTCTCTGTCTCCCTGCCGCTGCCCCCCACCACCCCACACATCTTGGGGACTGCACAGTTTAACTCAGAGAAGTTAAAGGAATGCATGATGTAACTATTATGTATCTTTTCAATCTTTCCTTATGCACATGAATGCATCTATAGGTTTGATTGACAAAAACGGTATCATAATGTCCATGATATTTTCATTTATTATATCCTGGCTCTTCCTCTGTATAATATCTGTATCATCATTTTACTCTTAGCATGCCACTGAAGAGGTAATAACCATAATTTGTGTAATTATATAATCAATTTCTTATTGCGGGGCAGCTACTTTCAAACTTTTGTTATCCCAATAATTGCTGCAATAAATTTTCTTTCACAGGAATCTCTGCTTTCCTAACCATTTATTTTCCTGGAAGAAATTTTCTCAGTGAGGAATCCTATGTCAAACATATTTAGAGTTTAAGCCTTTGGTCACAGCTCACCAGCTATTTTTACTCTTATCTAGGGAAGGGAGGAACGAGCTCAGTAGCCCAGAAAGAGGAGGATTGGTCTTATCTGTGTGATGAAGGGCATTTGACAGTGGTCCCAGTTCTCACTCCACTTGTCTTATGGCCGTCCATCAACCTCAGTTTCCCATATTTGCCCTTCATCTATGGGATAATTTCCCCCTCCTAACCAGGATGAGCTGGGCTCAGTTCATCTCTGGTTTCCTTGGAGCAATAAAGACGATCCATTACATTTGTGGAGTACTTTACAGATTTCAAAGTGGTTTTATGAGTTTTATCTTGTTGAATTTTCACAAGGCAGACTTTATTAGTTCTTCATTTGGCAAAGAATGGCCCAAAGGAGGTTCAAAAAAGTTAAGGGAGATTCTCCAGTTCACAGACCTCAGACCTGGAAACCAGATCTTCCGAATTTTAGTTCAGCAAACTGAAAGTGCCACTGGGGTCACAAGGCAAGAAGAGTCAGGGACTCAGCTGCAGGCTTTCTTAGTCACCATCCTACCAGAGCCCAGGGGAGGAGCCAGAACTTGCCATGTAGTGGACCACTGTTGTTTCTGCCTGCCCATCATTCCTCCTCCTTTTCTTTGGTAACATCCTGATTTTAGCTTGAGGACTACCCTTAGTAAGTGGTCACTAGCTTGGAGCATATGCTACATTTTGTAAGGCAGTACCTCAGCCTTACCAGGTCCTTCCTCCATTCTGTAAGGCCAGTTGCTTTTGGGTGATGAACTACTTGAAACGGATCTAGTCTCCCTTTCAGACTTCATCCTGGTCTGACTGTTCAGGGGATGCGTATTACCCGGGCCTGGCGTATTCAATCTCATTGGCCACAGCAATCGATTCAGTGATGGATGTGTGACCCAAACTGGGTGAATGAGATTCAGCCCAGGGACTTTTTTTTCCTTGATGATTGGAAAGAGAAACTCTCTTTCACTGGATTTGGAGCTCCCAGGGGCCACTACAAGGGAAAGAACCTACTTGAGAAGGAATCCAGTGCAGATAAAAGCTAGGTCTAGAAATGGAAATTGATATAGCAAAATTCTGATGACATTATTTTGTCATCTGGAAATTCTGCAGATGCTGTGACGTACTGCTAAATTCCTATGAAAACACAAACTGGGCCTTCACTGCACCGAACTTCTGTTACAGCTCCTGCAGAACTGCCTAAGACCAAATACTTGCGTGATTCCACTAGTCTCACTTTTCACCTCACTATTCTCCCTTCTGCTTTCTAAGTTTTATGCTGATGCCTCTGATTGAAAGAAGCTAGTTTTATGTCTATACCTTACTGAAAAGGGAGGCTGAGAAATGTAGTTTTTTTTTTTAGATGATATCTTGCAAAGGTAGGACTTACAATGTGGAAGTATTCAAAAATTTGAGATGTCACTACAATCCACCCCTTTGCTGCATAATGTCAACATTTGTGTGCCCCATTTTAATGCTTATATTACCAGCCATAATAGTAATAGTAATCTGTGCTTGCCTGAGAGAATACAATGATCACTTGTTGAAGAAAATGCACTCCCCCAAAGGAAGGACTCCAAGTTTCATTGTTTTTCTGTGGCATCCAGATCCAAGTTCAGGTTTTCTGGGTGATATTCATTTCTCCTCTAGCTCAGTCATAATATCATTGGTATTCTGTAGTCTGTGGACTAGGTTGTAAGATTAAGTACCACCCACACAGACTACATAAAATAGTGCAGAAAAGCAGGAAGAAATAAAATAGTAAAATGTATTAAATAGACATAAATACATACATGACACAGCAAACGAAGAAGAAAATGTGGACAGCAAATGTCTATGCTGCAGATCTTATTTTTCTGCAACTGGTCATGAGGCCGCAGTTGTTATTTATAATATCCTTCTCCTACCCATTCGTGTTACCTTTGTCCTCAGCAAGTGAGCCAGCTGGGCATGATTCTTTATCTAGAGGGATGACCCAAACTTCATTCCTGGGGGATCTGAATACTTAATTGCTCTGCCGTTATGGGATTGAAAGTTACCTTCTATTAACTTTTTTTTTTTTTTTTTTGAGACTGAGTCTTGCTCTGTCACCCATGCTGGAGTGCAGTGGTGCAATCTCGACTCACTGAAACCTCCAGCTCACTGCAACCTCCGGCTCCCGGGTTCAAGTTATTCTTGTGCCTCAAACTCCTGAGTAGCTGGGATTACAGGCATCCACCACCACACCTGGCTAATTTTTGGATTTTTAATAAAGACAGGGTTTCACTATGTTGGCCAGACTGGTCTCGAACTCCTGACCTCAAGTGATCTGCCCGCCTTGGCCTCCCAAAGTGCTGGGATTACAGATGTGAGCCACCCTACCTGGCCCCTTCTATTAACTTTTATCACCAGACATGGCAGTTGTAGAGGTGCCCCAGCGAATCTCTTGGTTTACAGAAATAGTCCTTTCTGCCCACATGTGTGACAGCAGTCTACTTGGATAATCTGGATCAGTCACTTTGTCCAACAGGGGATGATAAATCTCAAATGTCTGAGTGGGAGTTTCAGGTTCCAATTCAGTGGCCTCATTATTGTTTCCCCTGGTAAAAGTGTCCCTCCCATGGGTTCAAAGTCTTTGAACCAGCAGAGCCGAAAAGTCACAAAAAGCAAAAATTTAGCAAGTTGTTCCTTAGGTATCATTATGAGAGAAGATACTCCTTTGTTTTTTTTTTTTTTTTGAGCCAGAGTCTTGCTCTGTTGCCCAGGCTGAAGTGCCAGTGGCACCATCTCTGTTCACTACAGCCTCTGCCTCCCGGGTTCCAGAGATTCTCCTGTCTCAGCCTCCCCGGTAGCTGGGATTACAAGCACACGCCACCATGCCTGGCTAATTTTTGTATTTTTAGTAGAGACAGGGTTTCACCATGTTGGCCAGGCTGGTTTTGAACTCCTGACCTCAGGTGATCCTCCTGCCTCAGCCTCCCAGAGTGGTAGGATTACAGGCGTGAGCCACCGGATACTCCCATTTTTACCTCTTATTTTTAGGGTGTGAAACAGCAGTCGTTCACTTAAGACATATGCTACATTTTGTAGGGCAACACTTCAACCTCATCAGGTCCTGTCTTCATACTGGACAAGGGGTCACTCCTCCATTCTCTCAGGCCAATGGCTTTTGGATGATGGAATACATGGGAAGACCACGTATGTGCATGTTATGCACATCAGCCCGCCCCCATACTTCTTTCCTGTACGTCTGTTCCCTGGTCACAAGCAATGTTGTGAGAGATGTCAACATTTTGAATAAGGCATTCAGTAAGTCCATGAATTCTGTGACTTTCAGAAATACGGTGGGAGAGGAAGATGTATTAGTTTGCCTTAGATTGCCATAATAAAATCCTACAGACTGGGTGGCTTAAACAATGGACATTTATTTTCTCACAGCTGTGGAGACTGGAAGTCCAAGATGACAGTGTTGGCAGGTGCGTTTCTTCTGAGGCCTCTGCTTGGCTTGCAGACACTTGCCTTTTCACCGTGTCCTCACGTGGCCTGTCCTCTGTGCTCGTGTATCTCTGATGTCTCCATATGTCTAAGTTTCCTCTTCTTCTAAGACCACCAGTCAGATTGGATTAGGACCCACCCTGATGGCCTCATTTTAACTTACTTTGGAGATACAGACCTGTTTAAAGTCTATATCTGGCCGGGTGCAGTGGCTCATGCCTGCAATCTCAGCACTTTGGGAGGCCGAGGCGGGCAGATCGCCTGAGGTCAGGAGTTTGAGACCAGCCTGGCTAACATGACAAAAACCCATCTTTACTAAAAATACAAAAATGAGCTGGGCATGGTGGCAGGCGCCTGTAATCCCAGCTACTCGGGAGTCTGAGGCAGGAGAATCGCTTGAACCTGGGAGGCAGAGGTTGCAGTGAGCCGAGATCGCGCCATTGCACTCCAGCCTGGGCCACAAGAGTGAAACTCCATCTAAAAAAATAAAATAAAATAATTTAAATACAATTTAAAAATAAAGTCTATATCTCCAACTTCACTAACATTCTAAGGTACTGGGGTTTAGGGCTTCGACAAATAAATTTTGGGGAGACACAATTCAGCCCATAACAGAAGAAAAATCCGTATCTAGAATAAGTGTCTATTGGGGAAGGACTGACTCCAATGCGATCAGTCTACTCAGTGGTGGTAGGCTGTTTTCTCAGAGGTGTATCTCTTGTCCAGGCATCCCAAGTGGTCATTGCTACTGGCAAGTTATGTGCTCAGCAGTGGCAGTATCCTGGTCATGGGAAGTCCATGTTGTTGAGCCCATGCATAAGGTCCAGCTTTGTCACTATGGCCATGTTTTTCATGAGCCCTTAGAGCAAACATAGAGATGATTGAGGAAAGACTCCCTGACACCCAAAGGATGGCTTATTTTATTCACCCAAATATTGTGAACTTCCTTTTCTGCAGGAAATACAAAGTATTCTCATACTGTTTATTCTGAGAGGTTCATCATGTTTCCTTCTCTCCAATACTCCTTGTCACCAGTCTGCCAATCTTGGTACCTCCAAGTCTGATCAAACCATTAGCCATTGCTTATGAGTCCCGGAGGATTCACACTGCAGGGAATTTATCTTTCCAAACAAATTGGAGCATGAGATATCCCCTGAAAAGTCTTCCCACTGGGAGATATTTCTTTTATTCCCTGTTCTGTTGGACTACTTCTATGTGGACTTATAGTCCATTTGAATCTGATGCTTCCATATTGTGCCAAGCCATCTAAAAATTAGGTGCTTGGCAGGGCATGGTGGCTTACACCTGTAACCGTAGCACTTTTGGAGGCCAAGGCAGGAGGATTGCTTGAAATGTGGAGTTCAAGGCCAGCCTGGGCAACATAGTGAGACCCTGTCTCTATAAAATTTTTTTTAAAAAATCAGATGCTAGTTTTTACCTTTTTAATCAACTGGTCATGTTGAATTCCTCTTAAGGATATAGGCATGAATTGAAGAAGAGATAGATAGAAATGTGGAAAGAATAGACACCCTGGGAGGTGAGCCATGCAATTTTTACAATCTTTTGGATCTGCTAAGTTTATTCATTACATATCACTTTCATGTGATGATGAAGTGCTCTTGGATACACCTTAATGGTGGTTGACAATCCCCTATTTACTAAGGGCAGGCCAATTGCAAGGCTACTAGTTTTACTGTGGTTGGACATTCCATTTCTTCCAGGGCCAATAACAAGCAAGGAGTTCTTTCTCAAGAGTATGTTTGCCTACCTACAGGGCACTGATTTGTTTTGAAGCCCCAGAGGCCCTAACTGTGGTTCTTGTATTGGGGCTGGCCATAGGCTCTACATGGCTTTCAGTCAGGCACATATCTACCAAGTCATGAAGGCCTAGTCTCAGTATCCTCAGTCTACTGCAGAGCCTTTTCTTGCTCTGTGTCTCACACAAAGCTGGCAGCCTTATGGGTTACTTGGCAAATGAGCATGGAAGTTCAGTCAAATGTGTCATGTTGCTTCCAAATCTAAAGAGAACTGTTGGCCGGGCATGGTGGCTCATGCCTGTAATCCCAGCACTTTCGGAGCCTGAGATCGGGAGTTCGAGACCAGCCTGACCAACATGGAGAAACCCCATCTCTACTAAAAATACAAAATTAGTCAGGCATGGTGATGCATGCCTGTAATCCCAGCTACTCGAGAGGCTGAGGCAGGAGAATCGCTTGAACCCAGGAGGCGAAGGTTGCAGTGAGCCAAGATCGTGCCATTGCACTCCAGCCTGGGCAACAAGAGTGAAACTCCGTCTCAGAAAAACACAAAAAACAAAAACAGAAACATAAAAAACAAACAAAAAAACCTGTCAAGCAAGGTGCAACAATATGACTTTCATTTTGGCACGATATAACCCAAACTTTGGACCCCAGACACTTCATGAAGTAGCACATTCCTGAATTTTTATGAAATTTATCTCTTATAACCTGGTAAACATGTGTTTCTCCAATCCAACAAGACGACTTAGTACGTCTTGTTCACCAGCTGCTATCAGTATGATGTCATTAATGTAGTGGTCCCGTGTGATATTCTGTGGAAAGATGTGATTATCAAAGTCCCTGTGGACTAAATGTTGCAGAGTCTGAAGTTGATGTATCCCTGATTGTGGAGGCCAAAGCAACTCCATCTTGGATACTAATCTGCCATGTTGACATCTGATTAACCACCTGTAAGATTTCTGGTTTATCTATTGTTCCTTGTGCAAGAGCACCTACTTACCATAAATCCTGCCCTTAGGTCGAAACAACCTTGATACTTCAATTGTCTTACACATCCCTTCAGAGTCACACTTTCCCTGTGGTATATAAGCCCTGGGTCTGGGGAATAATGGTGCAGGGACCCACCATCTTGTCTTTCTGCTGCCTGAGACACAGACATGGCTTCTGTTAATAAGTCCCTGTTAAATGTTTCTTTCTAAGAAACTAGGTTTGTCAGCCTCTTTCTTCAGCCTCTCAGCTTCCTTGGACTTTGAGGGTAAGTTTATATAGGTCTGTCCACAGCAGAACACTGATGTAAGAAAGTGAAGGTAAAGATATATCACTCTGCCAGATGAAAGCACAGCACTTCTGGAACTCTTTGTCTATCGAGATAGAGAAAAGTATGTATTTGAGATCAATGGCTCAAATACTATTTGCCAGGGTCCATGCTTAATTGCTACCCAGTAAATATAATACATCTGGAATGGCAACTTCATTTGGGGTCATTAAACTTACAACAACCTACTGTTTAAGATTTATCTATTTTCTACAAAGGCCAAATAAGAGAATTAAATGGGACTTCCACTTTTCAAATATTTGATAATGGCATTAATCCTTGTAATGCCGTCACGAATGCAGTAATGAATGTTTGCCATTTTTTTTTAAGTAAAGAGAGTTCTAAGGACTTTCACTTGATCTTTATTCCAAACTAGCTTTTACTCAATGGGTCATAGAGTGAGTAAGCGTGGGGATTTTGTGGTCCTGTGTTACTCATTTCAACTACACAGTCATGAACTGGTGAAATAAACATGATGGGACTCATCGCCAACTTCATTTAACCCTTGCTTCAAAATGCCTCTATCTTAGCAGTAGAGCGTAGTGATGTTCTATGTTGCCAGGAATTAGTGTTAGCTCAGAGTCAGGGTCAAGTAATCCCCCCAAATTTTAGGTATTCCTTTTTTTCCCCAGGGTACAATTATTCTGAAAAGTATTTGCATGTGCCTTTGGTAACAGTCAGTGAAAGATTTATAGTACATGCTTGTGATGTTGTTACATAATCCTTTTTCAAGAGTACCCAATCTCCAATGAAAAGGCTCTGACTTTTTAAACTGATTTATGTCTGGGAATTGAGTGACAGGTAGTGAGTCTCTATAATGGTGGTTCAGATCAACTTTCTGCTTACCAAGTCCAGCACTTTTTTTTTTGATAGGCACATCATGTAGAACCTTAGAGGGTAGCACATTTATTTCAGTCATAGAAGCTTCATTATCTCCAAAGATCCATAGAGGTAAGATCATTCTGTTTGTTATTCTGGCCTGCTACCTGTTATGGTAACCACATCTACATTTTCTCTTGTAGTTGAGTACATCCATTAGACCTTTGTCATTCTGAGTTTCCATCAGTCACTTAAATCTAGGAGCTCATTACAATGGCAGCATCTTCTATCCTTGTACTCTACTTAAAGTATTTAGCTATGAATGTGATTGTAAAGGATGCTGGTGCTTCTGTTATCTATGTATTTCTCAATCTTATGGTGAAGAGACTGTCATCTGAACTTCTCGGAGGTTATTTTTGGGGTAGGGGTTGTGAACACATGATAAATCTGCTCTTAAATTCTTCTCTCTTCAGCTTAATTCTTTCCTCTATATTATATCAACTTCTTTCTGGCATTTTAACTTCATATAGGTTGCTCTTGACTCTAGTTTTCAATCCACCAACCAAGTAAATAAATAGAACATTTCACAGTTGCTTGAGTCAGTAGTTTGAACCTAGAATCTCTGGTAGGTGTTCACACATTGAAAATGCAACCTGGTTTAAAATTATATTCTTTTCTCCCTGTTCCAGGCCTATGAGACTTCATTCCCACACAAGTTCATTATAAATATTGTTTTAATTTTTAAGTTAACATACCAGAAAAATGGACTTTTTTGGGGTGTATAATTCTGAGTTTTAACACATATAGATTTGTGTAATTACCACCACAATCAGTATACAGAATAATTCCATCACCCCAAATAACTCCCTTGACCTATCTCTTTGTATTTACACCCATGTCCTACTCCTAACCTTCAGAAACCATTGACCTGTTCCCTATCACTACAGCTTTTCCATTTTGAGAATATCGTATTAATGGAATCATATAGTATGCAGCCTTTTGAGACTGGCTTCTTTCATTCAGCACAGTGCATTTGAGATTCATGCATATTATTGATGTGTATCAGTAATCCTTTCGTTTTTATTGCTGAATATTCCATTGAATGGTTGTATAAAAATTTGTTCACCTAGTTCCTCTTTGAAGGACATTTGGTTGTTTCTCAATTTAGGTGATTATGAACAGAACTCCTATATAAACATTCATGTACAGGTTTTTGTGTGAATGTAAGTTTTCATTTCTTTAGAGAGTGGGATTTATTTCAATACTTGAAGCGGGATTACTGGGTCATACAGTAGGTGTATGTTTAGCTTTATAAGAAACTGTTAAACTGTTTCCCAAAGTGAATTTATTACTTTGCATTCCCATTAATGATGTATGAGAGTTTCAGTTGCTTGCCATTCTTCTCAGCATTTGGTACTGTCAGTTTTCTATATTATGTTAGCCATTCTAATAAGTGTGTAGTGGTATCATGTCCTGATTTTAATTTGTGTTTTCTTCATAGCTAATGATGTACAACTTTTCAGGTGTGAATTTGCCACTTACATATCCTCTTTGTCTAAGTATTTTGTGATTTTTGAAGTTGGGTTGTCTGTTTTCTTACTGTTGAGTTTTTCAGAGTTAAGAAAAATACATTCTAGATAGAAGTTCTTTGTCAGATATGTGACTTGAATGTATTTTCTCCCAATCTGTATCTTGTCTTTTCATTTTCTTAACAATACCTCTCACAGAGCAAAAAGTTGTAATGTAGATAAACTCAACTTTTTATTTTATTTTATTTTTTTAAGGATTATGCTTTTGATGTCATGTCTAAAAACTTTTTGCTAACCTAGGTCACAAAGATTTTTTCTTATATTTTCTTCTAAAAGTTTTATAGTGTTAAGTTTTACATTTAAATCTCTGATCCATTTTAAGTTAAAAAAATAAGCTGTGAGGTTTAGAATGAAATTCATTTTATTTTGCACATGGATATCCAATTGTTCTAACACAATTTGTTGAAAGAAATCCTTTCACATTTAAGTTGGCTTTGCACCTTTGTCAAAAATCAGCTTTCCCTATATGCATGCTGATTCTTCTAGTCTCTTTATTTTGTTCCATTGACCTATCAGCCTGTCCCTTCACCAATACTATACTGTCTTGATTACTGTGGCTTTATAGTAAGTCTTCAGATTGGTTATTGTAATTCCCACAAGTTTATTCTTTATAAAATTGATTGTTCTAATGCTTTTGCCTTCCATATCAATTTTAGAATTAGTTTGTCTACATCTATAAAAGTTCCTGCTAAGATTTTGATCAGAATTAAATTAAAGTATAAGTCAATAGCTTTATCTTGTTGGGTCTCCAAACATCCATATAGGTAAGTTTATCTATAAACTTACCTATTTTCAATTCTGCTATTGAGCCATCCAGTGAGGTTTTAATTTGTGTAATTGTGTTTTTCAGTTTTAAAATTCTTTTATCTGGCTCCTTTTTATGTTTTCTATTTCTTAGCTTAGGCTTTCCATCTTTTTATTTTGGCAAATCCTTACTTCTTAAACATTTTTGTAATAACTGCTGTAAAGTCTTTGATATTTCCAACATCCGTGAGACATCTCCACATTGGCATCTGTTGATTGTCTTTTCCCATGTGAATTGGGATTTTTTTTGCTGCTTCTTATGCTGAGTAATTTTTAATTTTATTCTGAATATTTTAAATATTATGTTGGGAGACTTTGGGTCTTATTTAAATCCTATGGAGAATGTTGATACTTTTAGCAGTAAATTGACCTAGTTGGGTTCAGGCTGCAACTTCCAGCTAACCTTCTGTGAGCTGTAGTTCCAATGCCAGTTGGGTTTTCAAAGTCTTCGTAGTGCTCATTGATTCTGTTTCACTTGTGTGTCACCCAGTGGCCAGCCTGGGGTCTGGGCAGTGGTCTATCTTGTGACTCAGTTTTTGGTATGCTGTTTAGCGTCAGATCTACACATGTGGAGCTCAAGGGTGAGTCCATAGTTTATAAAGAACTTTATAGGATTACTTTTCTGAGCTCTTCCCTCTCTGTAATTTTTATGAGATTTTCCATGTCCCTGGTATTTCTCCTTTTGGTCCTCTATCCAGAAAACTGAGGCCATAGACACCCTCACTCTGTCTTGTACTTCCTGCAACTATACTTACATCTGGAACCAAGCCATGGAAGGAAAAAGAGAGACAAACAACCTTCAGGGCTTGCCTCATTCTCTTGGGTTTATGACTCCTCAAATTGGAGATGAAGATTCCCTTCCTCAAAGTTTAAGGGTCTGAGGAAACCCTGCTATCACTTCCTGTTCTATCCCTATGAGATTGCCTGGAAGTTGGAGCCTGAGAGAATGGTCAGAAGAGGGAAAAACAGGAAGAAAAAACTGGAGAATTTCTCTACTTTCTCTGAGCATTAGAAGTTCTCTCTCTTGCTCCTTGAGCCAGAGTCAGAGGGCTCCGCCTTGAGAGCTCTCTGTCCATGCCTGGTATCTACTTTTAGGATTCTGAGTCTCTTGAGTCTAGGCTGGGGGATATCAGAGAAAAATGAGAATATTCACCATCAGTTCAGTGGTTCTTTGAGTTCTAGTCTAATTCCCCACCTTCAACTTTTTATTTTTATGTTTTTGTTTTTTTTTCCAGAGACAGGGTCCTGCTCTGTTGCCCAGGCTGAAGTGCAGTAGTGTGATCATAGCTCACTGCAGCCTTGAACTCCTGGGCTCAAGCAATCCTCCAGCCTCAGCCTCCTAAGTAGCTAGAGCTCCAGTCATGGGACACCATGCCCAGCTAATTATTGTTTTAAATTTTTTTTGTAGAGATGGGGGTCTCACTTTTTTGCCCAGGCTGGTGTTGAACTCTTGACCTCACGTGATCCTCCTGCTTCAGCCTCCCCAAGTGCTGGGATTACAAAGCATGGGCCACTGCACCCAGCCTACTATTTACTTTTCAGAGACCTCAAATACCTCCCTGCACTCGATCCAGGTTTTATAGGTATATTCACTGGGAGATACAGAATACAGTGTGCTTATATCATCTTACCTGGAAACAAAATTCCCTCCCCATATTTTTGACAATGTATATGGCAAAGTCCTGCATTTATTTTGATGTATTGGCCACCTTTTGCCAAGCATAACTTTGTAATTGGACTCCTAGAGAATACTGTGATTTGACCCTCATGATAGGTCTGGAGGCAATGAGAGGATACACATAGGTCCTAAAGAGAATCTTTAAAATGTAACTATCTCAGGTAAGGTAATTACAGGGTACTTACACAGGGTAGAACCAGCTTCATGACACAGGGAAAGAGGAAACTCAGTGGCTTTTGGAGATTAGGGTCCTAAGGGCCATCTGGATTTTCCAAAATATCATTATTCCAGTTCTTGGGGTCTTCTTTTTCCTAACAACTGTCCTTTCAAAAGACACAATAGGGCTTTGGGTTCAAACACTAATGTCATTTGACAAACCACCAGATTCTGAGTCTGATTTTAGTTATATCAGCCCTGCTGGAGATAAGAGATTAATTCTTTCTCAGTGGTTGTAGAAACTCCTTGGTTTTCTAACCATACTTTGAGCTGAAAACTTAAAACCCCAGCCTTTCATTTTTACCTCTAAGCTTACTAGTGCAGTTATAAATCAGTAGTTTACTCCCCAGTCCTTGTATTCCTCAGGCCTTTGATAATGTTCTACCATAGCTGCCGCTCTGACTACCAAAGTCTTCATTCTCTGTTCTTCATTTCTGGTAGACACAGGTTATTTAAGAAACAAATTTGTCACTAGGTGTTTTAGAGTAGCAATATCACATTCTTTATTGAGAACTGGATTCTCACCCTGTCAGGTTAGACAGCCTATCATTCCTGGAGTCTCATTTCCTCAAAGGTCTATTGCTCCTTGTAACATCTGCTATTTTTGCTCAGGGTTCAATTGCAGACAACAGAAGCCATTTTGCCAAATTTAAGCAGAAACAGAGTTAAAATAGTGTATGTGGAAGTCGAATTCTAAAATGGCTCCCAAGATTCTTCCCCCATCATATATATGCCTTGTCTAATCCCTCTCTTGGAGTGTGGGCAGAACTTTGAATATGACTGAATATCCTTTTGTTATGTTACATGATATGGAAATAGGAATTTTGTAGTAATTAAGATCCCTAATCAATTTACTTTGATTAATCGAAAGTGAGATTATTCCAGGTGGGTCTGACCTAATCACACTATACCTTAAAAGATACAAGAAGAAATAGCAGATGCTCTTCTGTGGTCCTTAAAGGAGCAACCTGTCGTATTGTAGAGAGGGCCATGTGGCAAAAACCTAAAGGTGGTCTCTAGGAACTGGTAGGGGTCCCTGGTTGATATTTAAGAAAATGGGGATCTTAGTCACAAGGCCACAAGGAAACTAATTCTGCCAACAACCTGAGAGAGCTTGGTAGTGGGTCTTTCCCTAGCCAAGTCCCTGATGAGGATACAGGTAGGTGACATCTTATTTTCAATGAGACCCTGATCAGAGGAAGTAGCTAAAGTGTGCTCTTGATCCATGGAATGTGTGAGATCATAACTGTGTGTTGTTTTAAGCTGCTAAGTTTGTGGCAATGTTTCACACAGCAATAGAAAATGAATACAGTATGCTAACAAGCTCACAGAATTTCTAGAAGTTCCAGGACCCAAGTTGGAAAGCCACAAAGCCAGAATTGACACAGGTAGGAGATGTGTCCAACCATACAATGAGACTTATAGCTGAAACCCTGTTGCTGCTTCCACCTGAAGCACATCATTCATCAAACCAGGGATCAAACACCATGACTAAAAGCTGTCTATTTCAATAGGGCTCAAAGAACATGTCGCAATGTTGTTTTCTCATCTGTGAAAGAAAAACAACCATAGTATTTACCTAAATAATTACTTATAAATAAGTAGTTATAAGGATGAAATAAAATAAAGCTTTTAAAGCATTGGAGTAGTATACAGCTCTTGATGTTCTCTATGTATTAGTTATTATTACTAAAGATGGACTTTCCCAAGGCTTAAGTGGAGACTTAACTTTGCATCTTTCTACTATCGAAACCCATTCTTCTTCTTTTTTTTTTTTGAGACAGAGTTTCGCTCTTGTTGTCCAGGTTGGAGTGCAATGGCGTGATCTCGGCTCACCGCAACCTCCGCCTCCCAGGTTCAAGTGATTCTTCTGCCCCAGCCTCCTGAGTAGCTGGGATTATAGGCGCCCGCCACCACACCCGGCTAATTTTGTATTTTTAGTAGAGACAGGGTTTCTCCATGTTGGTCAGGCTGGTCTTGAACTTCTGACCTCAGGTGATCCACCCACCTTGGCCTCCCAAAGTGCTGGGATTACAGGCGTGAGCCACTGCGCCAGGCTCTATTCTTCTTTTTATTCCTTCTTGACTTTAGCAGAAAGAGTGATCCAGAAACTCAGTTTGAAAGAAACTGACTGTGCCAATTTTCCATTCTTAGCCTCTCCAAGGAGAGAAAGATCCACCTCAAAGAGGCAGAGGAAATCCTGCATAATGGAGCATGAATGTTTTATGAATTTGGTCCTCACTGAGGAAACTAAATGGTCAATAACATGCTCATTAATAAGTGTGGCATTTTGTTTGGATTTCTGAAAATGATTGGACTATGCACAACCACATGAACCCATGAGGACTTGTTGAAATTCCCCAGATCAGTTTCCTTGCTTTCATAAGAGTCCCTCTTTCCTGACTTCTGCCTCTGGTGTCATATACCATTTTCCAAATATACATCTCTTTTTCTCCTCTATCAATTGTCTAGAATTCTTCTCTGCCTGTCATTGGGAGGAAAGGGTGTGAAAGTTTGGAACTTCTGCCTTTATTGGCTATGGAAAACGTGTGTGTCTGTGTGTGGGCATGGGCATGTGCATGGTGTGTATGGGGGTGGAGAGTGAGGCAGATGGTTTTGTGATGATGTTATAGACCCTCAGAACTGATGCAAAGGAAAGGAATTCTGTCCAATAAGGGTGCAGAGTAAAGGGGCTAGTGAAGCTGTATCTAAACCAGGGGTAAAATGACTAATGGTATCAAGAAGGAATATAGTTAGCCATGCTCAGAAATATAAACATCATGAAAGTAAAATATTTAAAGCCAAGATGCTAATTAAAAATATAGATATATTAAAGGTGGCAGTGACCTGGGATATTTTCCCAGAGAGCCATGGATGGCCAGGGGTTGTGGAGAGGTCTTGGAAGCTATTCATGTAGTCAGGATTTAAGCAGCATCTAGGTCAGCATAAGCCCTAGGTATTAGTCATAGCCCTTGATTGTAAACAACAGGACTTGCTCTGGCTAATTTGAACCAAAATAGATTCACCTGGAAGGATTTAACTTCACTTTGTACAGCAAATAAATGACAGAAATCTGGAGAGCTGGGTTTCGAGTGGTGAGATACATGGACCCCTGAGTAGGATGATGCTCGATTTATATAATAAAAATATTTCAAGAGAATTCTGTCTTCAGGTAATGGCAGAGGACTTTATGCCACATAAACTTTCCCACTGATAACAATATTAAATTCTTGGCAAAATACTGAAAATAATTATTTGAAGGCACAGTAGAGTGAGAAAAACCAGGGGCTACCACCCATGAAATAAGGCAAATACCCTAGGCAAAACCCACATTTGTCTGACGTTTTCTTGAAGGCATTCCCAGTCGAAGCAACGTATGAGAGTAGAGCTAAATCAGAATACAGAATTCCTGGCCAGGTGTGGTGGCTCACGCCGTAATCCCAGTACTTTAGGAGGCCAAGGCGGGCTGATCACCTGAGGTCAGAGTTCGAGACCAGCCTGGCCAACATATAGTGAAACCCCATCTCTACTAAAAAAATAGAAAAATTAGCTGGGCGTGGTGGTACACGCCTGTAGTCCTAGCTACTTGGGCAGCTGAGGCAGGAGAATCACTTGAACCCAGGAGGTGGAGGTTGCAGTGAGCCAAGATCGTGCCACTGCACTCCAGTCTGAGTGACAGAGCAAGACTCCATCTCAAAAAAAAAAAAAAAAAAAAAAATCCAGAATTCCTAATAGACTGAGTAGACAGAGTGACTAGAATGGCTGTAAATTGAGGGGGTGGGTATCCAGGAAAAGAGGCAGTCATCTGAGACAGAATGGGTTTCACCTGGCACTCAAGAATCCACATGGATCTTCCCTCAAATCCTTAGCTGACCCCTACATTGTGAAGACATGGGGCAAGACTCCAAGGAACCCCAGAAGAAAGTCCCAGGGATCTTACTAATCAGATGTTGTAGCAACTCCCCAGGGTTGTGGACACACAATTTAGAGTTCAAGTTTTGGCAAGTTAGGGAGGCTTGGCAAAGCTTTCTGTTAAAATGCCAGAAGGGCCAAACCTTAGGAGTAAGGATCATATGCAAGGACTAAGGACTACTCCTTAGGATGAGGGAAAAAACAAAAATACCTACCCCAAGAAAACTTAAAATCAAGACTCCACAAGATTGAGGTTATCTGCCTATAATTTAGCTTCTTGCTAGAATAAAAATCAATACTCTTCTAAGGAAGACAACAGCATCCAGAGTCCCTACAACTTATCATCCACACTGTACAAGATATAGTATGACATGAGAAGACACAGGAAAATGGGACCTATAGACAACAGATAAATCAGTCAATGGAAGCATACTCACAGCTGGTCCAGGTGGTAGTTTTAGAAGGTGAGGACTTTAAAATAATTGTGATGAATATGTTGAAAAGTCTGCAGGAAAAGATGGACATGATGGATGAGGAGAAGGCAAATTTCAGGAGAGACCTAAAAACTATGGATCAGAACCAAATGGAAATCCCAACGTAAAAAAAAGGAAAAATATACAAAATAGAAGTTTTAGTGCATCAGATTAACAGCAGATTGGACAGAATAGAAAAGAAGATTAGTGAACTTGAAGACCGGTCAATGTAAATTATTTAAACAGAGAGGGGGAGAAAAAAAGAATAGGGTTCCAATAACCTTTGAAAGGAATATTAAGGAATGTAGAATATATGTAACTGGTGTCCCAGAAATACAAGGATCATGGAAATACAAGGAGCATGGGGTAGGGAAAATAGTTGAACAAATATTGACCACAATTTTCCAAATTTTATCAAAAACAACAATTTACAGATCAAAAAAGTAGAGCAAACCTCAAGGAAGATAAATACTAAGAAAGTCATACATGGTCAATCTAATAAAATCAATAGATTAGAGAAAACATATTAAAGGCAGTCAGATAAAAAGTATGCAAAGGCAGCATCCAGGGCATAAGGGTAGGCATAACAGCAGACTTCTCATGAAAACATTCCAGAAGAGAATGAGATGACATATTTAAAATCAGAAAGAAAAAAAATATCTGTCAATTGAGAATTCCATATCCTGTGTAAAAATTTCTCAAAAATGAAGACAAAATAAATAGAAAAAAAATGGAGGCAAAATAAAGATAGCAGATAGATGAAGGCTAAGAGACCTACACTATATGAAACGCTAAAGGAAGTTCTTGAAGTTAAGGGGAAATGATACCAGGTGGAAATTTGGATTTATAAGAGGGAATGAAGAGTGCTGGAAGTGGTTAAAATGTTGGAAAATATAAAATTATTTTAAGAAGTGTTTAAAAGACAATTATTATTATTATTATTTTGAGATGGAGTAGTTTCGCTCTTGTCGCCCAAGCTGGAGTACAGTGGTGCGATCTCGGCTCACTGCAACCTCCGCCTCCCGGGTTCAAGTGATTCTCCTGCCTCAGCCTCCCGAGTAGCTGGGATTACAGGTGCATGCCACCATGCCTGGCTAATTTTTGTATTTTTAGTAGAGACAGGGTTTCACCATGTTGGCCAGGCTTGTCTCAAACTCCTGACCTCAAGTGATCCGGCCTCCTTGGCCTCCCAAAGTGTTGGGATTACAGGCATGAGGCACTGCACTTGGCCTAAAGAACAATTCTTTAAAGTGAAAATAATAACAACATCTATTGTAGAGGAAAGGAAATATATAGGCAGGAAAGAATAAGTATGTAGAAAAATACATGACAACAATAGTACAAAGTCTTGGAGGGGTAAATGGAATTTTACTCTTAAAAAGTTTTTAATATATGAAATAGCATAATTCAAGGTAGACCGTGATATGTTAAGGACGTGCATTGTAATCCTAAGGAAACCACTAAAAAGTAATGCAGCAAGATATATGGCTTAAATGCCAATGGAGGAAATAGAATGGAATATTATAAAAATCTGACTAACTCAAAAGAGAGTATGGAAAGGAAGAAAAGGGAAGCAAAAGCAGAGGCCATAAATAGCAAAAAATAACAAGAAGATAAAATTAAATCTACCATATCAATAAATTTGTTAAATATACATGGATTAATACTCCAATTAAAAGATAGCGATCACCAGAGGAACAAAAAAAACAAGACCCAACTATATGCCATCTATAAGAAACCCCCTTAAATCTGAAGACATAGACAGATTGAAGGTAAAAGGATGGAAAAATATATAAATTGTAAACATTTAGTATAAGAAGACTGATGTGAATAAATTAACATTAGACAAATTAAAGGGTACTACAGAGAAAAAAAGAGTCATTTTATAACAATAAAAGGACCAATTTAACAAGAAGATATAGCAATTCTAAATGCTTATGCATCTAGTAACAATCTGCAAAAATACATGAAGCAAAAATTGATGGAACTGCTATGGTCTGAATGCTTGTCTCCTCCAAAACTCAGGTTGAAACTTAATCCCCAGTGTAACAATATTAAGAAGTTAGGAAATCTGACTATGGTATTTGAGAAGTGAGACCTTTGGGAGGCAATTAGGATTAGATAAGGTCAAGATGGTGGGCCATTAGTGGCTTTATAGGAGCAGAAGGACCTGAGCTAGCATGGCTTAGCCCCCTTGCCATGTGATGCCCTGTGCCAGCCTAGACTCTGCAGAGTCCCCACCAGCAAGAAGGCCCTCACCAATGTGTCCCACCTTGACCTTGGATGTCTCAGCCTTCAGAACTGTAAGAAATGAATTCCTTTTCTTTACAAATACCAGTCTCAGGTATTCAGTTATAGCAACAGAAAACAGACTAAGACAGGAACTAAAGGGAGAAAATGAAAAATCTACAGTTATAGTTGGATATTTTAATATATCTCAACAGTAATTCTTAGAACCAGTAAATAAAATATCAGTAAGTATAAAGAAAACCTGAACAATACTATGAACTAAATTGACGTAACTGGCAATTATAGAAAAGAGCCACCATCTGTAGAATTATACATTCACATTCTTGTCCAATGGATATGGAATGTTCACTATGCTAAAACATATACTTGGCCATAAAACTAATCTTGATTAATTTTAAGAGATTGAAATAATACAGAGTATGTTCTCTGAGCATGATGAAATTAAATTAGAAATAAATAATGGTAGGATATTTGGAAAATCCCCAAATATTTGGAAATTAAACAATATACTTCTAAGTAACCCATAGGTCATGAAAGAAATCATAAAGGAAATTAGAAAGTACTTTAAACTAAATGATATTGAAAACATAGCATATAAAATTTCTGGGATGAAGATAAAGCATCATCACTTGAAATGATCATACTAATAAAAAAAGATTTAAAATCAATGCTCTGGCTTCCACCTTAAGAAACTAGAAAAGGCATAAACTAGACCTAAACTTAGAAGTGAAAATGAAATGGAGCTAGGTGTGATGGCTCATGCCTGTAATCCCAGCTACTCAGGAGGCTGAGGCTGGAGGAGCACTTGAGCCCAGGAAGTTGAGGCTGCAGTGAGCTGTGATCATGCATGCCACTGTACTCCAGCCCGAGTGACAGAGAGAGAGAGACCCTGTCTCAAAAAATATATGTATTAAATGAAAAAGGAAAAGGAAATATTAAAGATAACAGCAGAAATCAATGAATTAGAAAATAGTCAAAGAAAATGCAGATGACAAAAGAAAGAGTTAGTGAACCTGAATACAAATGAATAGAAATTCTGTAATCTGAAGTAGAGAGACAAAAATGATTGAATGAAAAGGAGAATAGAGAATCAGGGACCTGTGGGACAACATCAAAAGGTCTAACATCGGTGGAATTGGTATCCCACAAGGAGAGAAAAGAGAGCAGAAAAAAAAAAGTTTGAAAATATAATGGCAGAGGAATAGATGCACAGATTCAAGATCACTGAATCCCAAGGATAAATACAAAGAAATCATATTTAGGAAAATTACAGTCAAAATTCTAAAAACCAAAGATAAGGAGAAAATCTTGATAGCAGGCACAGAGAAATGATCCACTACATGCATACTGACAATGATTCAGATTCCCACTGACTTCTCATCAGTAACCATAGAGGCCAGAAGATAGTGGGAAAACATCTGCAATGAGCTGATTGAGAAAAAAGGTCAGTTCAGAATTCTTTCTCCAGTGAAAACATTCTTCAAGAATGAAGGTGAAATAAAAACATTCTCAAATAAAACAAAATGGAATTCATTGTCAGTAAACCTGCACTGCAAGAAATGCTCAGGGCACCTTTTTAGGGTGAAGGGAATTGACATCAGATGGAAATTCAAATCTTTAGGAAGAAATGAAAAGCACTAGAAATAGTAACTATCTGTATAAATGTACAAACCTTCCCACAAAGAAAACTCCAGGTCCAGATGGCTTCACTGGTGAACTCTAACAGGTATTTAAGAAAGAAATATAGCAGTCTTACAAAAACACTTTCAGACAACAGAAGAGGAAGGAACACTTCCCAGCTTGTTCATATCAACATGAACAAAGACATTAAAAATAAATTACCAATATCTGTCATGAATATAGAACAAAATATTAAAAAATCAAATCCTGAGGAAAATATTAGCAAATTCAGCCCAGCAATATATACAAAGAGTGATATATCAAGACCAAAGGAAGCTTATTTCGAGGAAGCAAGATTGTCTTGAACGTCAGTCAATTAATTCATCACATGAACAGAATAAAGGAGAAAAACCATAGGAACAACTCAATAGATGCAGAAAAAGAGCTGCCAAATTGGGCAGTTGATGTCATCCACAAGAGTGGAAAATCATGGCCCTTCACCTAATTTCCAGACTTATATCAGTTCATAGTTCCAGAGCTCATTGATTGAAGGGAATTGTGAATTTCAGGGAGCACAGTAAGGTTCCCAATTAACTAGAAATTGCAGCTACCATTTGGCAATGTTGGGCTCTTAATGCCAGTGAAGCCAATAGGAAAAGAAAGGAACTACTGGGTAGGAGATAACTGACTCATTACTATGAGAAACTAGGTTTGCTGGTACATAATGGGAACAGGAAAGTGTATGTTAGGAACTGAGAAGATTCACTGGGGGCACATTTTGCTGCTGCTTTACCGGTGGACAGTTCTAACAATGATGATTCTACAAGGTCAAGGAAACCAAGGATTTAGACCCCTTGGGAATGAAAATCTAGGTCTTCCCACTAGAGAAGCAACACAGACCAGTCAAAATGGGTGCTGGATGAGGGCATGGATGAATAGCAGCTAAAACAACCCCAGGACCAGTTGCAGTGGTACAGATGTAACAAGTTTGGCTTGCTAGCCCTCTGCTATGGTTTGAATATGTCTCCCAAATTTCATGTCAGGAACAATCTCCAAATTCATATGTTGATGGTATTTGGAGGTGGGGCCTCTAGGAGGTAATTAGGATTAGATAAGGTCATAAGGATGGGGCCGCCATGATGGGACTGGTGGCTTTATAAGAAGAAAAAGAGAGACCTGAGAAAGAGTGGACATGCTCTTGCCCTCTCACCATGTGATGTCCCCACCATGTTATGACATAGCTAGAAGGTCCTCACCAGATGCTGACGCCTTGATCTTGGACTTTTCAGCCTCCAGAACTGTGAGTTAAATAAACTTCTTTTCTTTATAAATTATCTGGTCTATAGTGTCCTAACAACAGAAAATGAACAAAGCCACCTTCTTTAAGTCTTTTTAGGAGAATGCATATGACACCACCTTGAATACTTGGATTTGCATCTCCCCTCTTGGAGAGGAATGGAAGGTGTCTTTCTCTGATATGAGATCCATATATTGCAGATGGCTATGGGTAGATGCGAAAGGCCCAAGGGGTGGACTGTACTGGATTCAATTTATGTGCCACCCCAAGTCCATATGGCCACATATTCTTCTATCTCAGCCTTGGTCACTTGCCTTGCTTTCCAGTTGAGCAGCCTTAGCAAGAGCTCACACTATTGTTCCCACAGCACTAAAGCCAGACTGTTGTCACTGCTGTTAGCACTGCTACAGATAGAGGATCCTAGCAGGTAGGATTGTATAACCAGGAGAGATTGGAAGCTATGCCAGAGCCCTGGACTCCCAGAAATTTGGGCTTCTCTTGAGGTTGCTTGAAGAGACCAAATTACATGTCGTAGAAGAGCAGTGGAGTACATACTTTATAGCGTCGACTTTGATCAGTGGGAGCTGGGACCAGTAAAGAGGCAGCAAATAATAATTTTTCCACTTCTCTTCATGAATGAACTGTTAAGAGAGGGAACAGATGAACTGTTAAGATCAGAAGATGATCTGAAGGACTGAACAATCAGTTGCTGTTGCTCTGAAACAGCCCCTTTTTGTTAAACGTCTCACTTTTATTTTCTCTTCCTCTTTCCCTGCCTCAGTCTCTTTTTCCCTTGATAAACCCTCCCCAATAAAGTGTTAGCCTGTGAGCCTCTCCCCTGGGCAGACTCTCTCCTCCAGGAAACCCGGGTAAAGACAGGTGGTAAGGATCACATTGTGTCGTTGATGAGGATGCTGATGCAGTTGTGATGAGGTTGGCGAAGGTGGTGGTGGTGATGGAACTGAGGTGACAACGAGATGAACGGTGTTGGTAATGACTTTATAAATGTTTTATAAGGACAGTGAAAGTCTGAGAAGTCCAGGGTTATGGTCAATTATGTTCACTCAAATTTGGTGTTTTTCTCTGTAGTTCTCTTTCCTAGGGGAGGATTATATATCCCCATCCTTTTGAACTGAAGCATGACCATTTGACTTGCTTTAGCCAGTAAAGCTGTAAAAGCAGCATGTGCTTTGGCCATGTTCACTTCTGCTGTGACGGCAGCCATCTATAGTGGATGCTGCTCCTTCGGCTCTGTTCTTGGGGCAGAACCATGATTGACCCACGACAGATATTCAGCTTGAGTGGGAATAATACTTTGTCACTGAAAGTCCAAGAGATTTTGGGAAGTTTGTTACCACAGCATAATCTAGTGTATCCTGATTTAGATAAGGGAGAAGAAGTCTGCCTGGGAAATGTGCCTTTGGAATATTAGTGATAAATGAGAAAAATGACTGCCTCAGAAAGTTGTATTCTCCTTTGAAAAAAACCTCTGGATGGAAGTTTTGGGGAGAATCATAGTCCCTTTTAATCTGGACCAAAGAGAAATGAGGAAAGCTACCTTCATGGGTGACAACAGCCATTCAATTATTCCACACTTGCACATCTATATTAGTGGGGCTCTTCACAGGCTTAGGAAGTTCTGCTGAGTTCTCAAGGAGTGGATTCATATACTTACCGGCTGCAGTGGAGTGGAGAGGGAGAAGGATAGGGTCATCAGGCGGGGGAGTGTGGCAGGGAGTCTTCCAATGTCCTTGAATCCTGCTTGACTAATGCAATCAGCTATGTGAGGCAGGAGCTGATTCTCCCCACCTTCCCCCACTAGCCCATAGGGGGTTCCTGCTAATGATTAGCTCAGGCTGATTCTCATTAATGCTTTTTATTTACAGGGAGATGAATCAATTATGGAAAGTACGGTTTTCTCTTCTTCAGTCGGTTTTGTGCTTCGTTTTCGATCTGCTGGTGTTCCGGGCAGAGTGCAGCGCCCCGACCTTCTCAGGGTGATGAGTCTGGTGAGAAAATGAAGAGGGTGTGTGTGTTGGTGGCGGGTGTGAGGGATGGAGGGATACAAGATGGCTTCATTAGGAACAGTCAAGGGGTGGAGACTTGGAGAGGAAGGATCTAATTGAGTGTGCACCCTCCTTCATGTCCCCGCCTTGCCCAGAATATGCAAATCCTGATTAAAACCAGGAGCTGAGAGAGACCGTGTTGTCTCCAGAGGACTGCTGAGATCCTTTGCTAACAGGAATAAGCACAACTTACACTAGCTTGCAGAGTGTGGGGCTGCCTCCAAACGTGTGCTCATGCTCCTCGACCTACATTTCCTTTGTCTTTGTAATGGAGATCCTGTGTGTGTGTGTGGCGGGGGGGGGGGTGGTGAGTGCATGAAATCAGCAAGTATATGAATATTCCTGCAGTCACGTCTATGTACTGAGCACCTACTATGTTCTACTCTATTAGGGAAATGGCTGGAAAACAGGCAGTCATGACTCTATTTCCTCACAGTCTGGCGAGGAAGACAGAGTTTGAGCAATTAAAGATGCAATAGTGCATCTAAAAGAGCTTCAGTTGGGGACCTAACCTTGCCAGAATGATTAAGGATTAAAGAGTGTTTAAGACGAGACCTGAGAATGGGTAGCAATAATTAGTGGTAGTGAATGCATTTATACAAAATAGATACTTGTGTGTACGTGTGGGCGCACACATACACACAGGTGCACACGACAGATGTACACACGAAGCAAAATTCTAGGTAACTGAGTAAATAAATTAGTCCACAGAGAAAAAATTTTCATATTGCCAAGTTTATCATCCATTAAACACCCAGATGATTTTATTGCCAACAAATTAGATGTTGATGTTTAGAAAATTAATTATACATTTCCCTGCTCTCCTAAGCAGTGTAAGTATTGCTTTCGTCATATTTCAGGGTCTTTCGCTGTGACTGTCATGCCAGTACAATGCTTAGAGAGAGTGCTTCCTCAGGATTTATTTGGGGGTATGTAATAATTTTATCGCACTGTGATGGCTTCAGACTGCTTTGCTTTTTGAGTTCTTATGTCTGCTTTTTATAGTTTGCTGTCTCTTTCTGTGCTCTCGGGCTGTCAACTGTCACTTCCTGCAGCTGTCAGTAAGCCTGGCATTGGCAGGCCTCACCACTATCAGCATCTGCCCCGCCCCCAACACTCACACGCTCAGCAATTCCATTCTAATCAGGTACTGACTCGGTTGGCTTGGCTTATCCAAGCTGTAAAGCAGCGCTCCGTAAAGTGCAGCCCCTACCCCAGCAGCAGCAGCTCCACCTGGGAACTTGTCAGAAATGCCAGTTCTTGGGCCCCGTCCCGGACCTGCTGAATCAGAAACTCTGGGGGTGGGACCATGTATTTAACAAGCTGTCCTGGTGATTCAGATGTCCCTAAAGTTTGAGAACCAGTGCTGTAAGGAAGGATAAATAGGGTCCAAGCGAGGGCTGTGTTGCTCTCCTTTGTGCCAGCTGCGTGAGCTTTAGAGCATCAGCCCTGCCTATGTTCTGTCCAGTCAAGGAGCCTGTGTTCCTTCCTGGTTCTGGGCTGTGTTCAGTGTGATTGGATTGTTTCAGGATATCTGAGTTGTAGGAAGATGAGAGGCTGGCTGTAGGAGTGTGAGTGCATGCAGAACAAGAGTGAAGGACAGAAAGATAAAGCCAGGGCCAGAGCTATGGCTTATGCTCAGCTCCCCGGCTCTTAGCTGCTGGAATTTCTTACATCTTGGTTCCAGAGCCCTGGCCTGAACTCTGCAGCCAGGAGCCCTGGTGGTCTTCACGTGGCAGAAGGGTCTTCTGATTCCCTCTTGCTCTCCCACACATGAGTAGCTGCCAGGGGCCCAGGCTGAGTGTCAGGAACACCCAGAGAGGCAGCAGCTGCCGGTGACGCTGCCAGAGACTGTCCAAACGGAGTTCTGAGGAGGGACAGCTAGGATATGTGTGGGAGCCTCTGAGATGCATGGATTTGGGTTTGTAAACATGGGCCTGTTAAATTTAGGGTGGGCCACGGGCTTAGGGAGAGCTCCGTAGCATCTTTTGGCAACAGCTGAACATTTTGAGTGGTTTTAAAACATTGCTTATTCCTTATATAGTAGGAGGCCTGTTTTAGCACAGCTTTTCGTCAAAGGGGAGGAGAGAGGAGGGCGTTGGCACTGGGTGAACACCCATTGTGTGCCAGGTACTTTGCATAAATCTCGTTTTGTCTTTACACCCTTCTCCAGGGGCTGGGGCTTATTAGCTCTGCTTTACAGACTAGGACAGCGACCAAGAACAAAGGTCTGGGCCTAAGAGGTGTCAACCATAGTGAGTCCTGCATGACCCCAGCACTGATACGGGGAGTGTGTTTTGTGAGTATCCAAGACTGTGTAACTGTCAGACAACATGGTAGTACTGAGGGCCCTCTGCCCACAGTGGGAGCGCATGGTTGCACTCCTGACACAAGCCTCCAAAGCTGGGCTAAAGTTCCTTTACGATTGACTTGCTCAGTCTGCCTACATCAGTATTTGCTGGAGAGAGAGAGAGAGAGAAAGAAAGCATCTGCCGAACATGAATCCTGTGAGATGCTCCTCAAATTCAAAGTCTCACTGGCCAAATCGGTTTGGGAATTGTCATAAACTTATCTATATTCCACTCTTGGAGGTCATGATTCAAATTGTATCAGGCAGAGATCAACTAGAGCCACAGAAACAGTAGGAAATACATATTAAGAGATTTATTGCAAGGAGTTGGTTTATGTAATTGTGGGGGCTGGCTGGGCAAGTCTGAAGTCCCAAGGTCAGGTTGGAATTCTAGACCATGGGGTGAAGCTGCTGTCCGAAGGCAGAATTTCTTCTTCAGGGAAACCTCAGCTCTGCTCATAAGGCCTTCAGATTGATTAAATCAAGCCAACCCAGATGATCCAGGATAATCTCGCTTATGTAAAGTCACCCTTCCCAGGGGACTGGGGCTTATTAGCTGTGTCTAATAAGATAAGGCTTCTTAGTCCCTCTGGGGGACAGATTATCTAGGATAATCTCCCTTATGTAAAGTCAACTGATTAAGAATTTTAATCACATCTACAAAATACCTTCATCACAACACCTAGATTTGTGTTTATAGTTGACATCTAGCTGGGTGAGGTGGTCACAGCTATAATCCCAGCACTTTGGGAGGTGGAGGCAGGAGGATTGCTTGAGGCCAGGAGTTTGAGGCCTCCAGTCTGGGTGACAGAGCGAGATCCTGTCTCTAAAATAAACAAACAAAGTTGACATCTAGAACTGTCACACAAATAAACACACTGAGAAGTCCTCCACCAAAGACATCTTGGTTTTGCAGAATCTGTTGTTTCCCAAAGTTGTTTGAACAAGTCCCCACCCCCATTCCCTATCCCCCACAACAGCTGTTTCCACCCAGTATTCCACAGGGTACCTTGGAGATTGCTGCCCCAGCTGTCTGGCCCTGCCTGAGAGGTGCTGTGCAGCAGGAAGCCCAGGGCCGAGTCTGCTCGGTCTACAGGGGCTTTAGGGCAAGGTTTGTCCACTTTGGCCCTATCGACATTTTGGGTCAATTAATTCTTTGTTGTGGGGCTGTCCTGTGCACTGTAGGATGCTTACCAGCATTCCTGGCCCCTATGCACTAGATGTCAGTAGCATCTCTTCCTCCTGAGCTGGGGCAACCTAAAATGTCAGATGTCACCTGGGGGACAACATTGCTCCTGTCGAGAACTATTAGTGTAGAAGAAGTTAGGAGACAACAAAGGGCTATACTGGCCTGGCAGCCTGAGTTTGAATCGTACCTCTGTGTTACTTTTGTTTACTTCCATCCTGCCACGTTCCAAAAGGATCTGAGCCGTGAAGTCTGTTATTTAATAGCTCCATGGGGAAGTTAATTCTATTTTTGTGAACCTCAGTTTTCACTTCTGCAAAATGGCAATCATGACAAGACTTATCTTGCTGGTTATTGAGGGATTCACTGAGGTAGAGTGTCTAGGGTACCTGAATCACAGTGGTTATTCCATATATGTTTGTTCCTTAGCCTTCCAAAAGAGAAACTGAGTCTCACAATTAGGTTTTCATGGGCATCCTAAAATAATGGAGTTGCAAGGATCGTGGCCGTCACCTGGTCCATTTTCTAGATGAGAAGACCAGCCTGGCACCTGCCAGAGGTTCCAGAGCTCCAGGCAGGGATATTTCTCAACCCCAAGCTGTGAAACTTCCCAGGTGTAAAATACCTGGGGGCCCTGGATAAGAACAGCCCAGGTGTCCTTCACAGTTCCTGCTGCTCCTGAGGCTGGAGAGAAGCACCTAGACGTGGACAGGCTTTAAGGACCCTCGGAGGGCTCAACACAGTCCTGGGGCTCCTCTCTAGCCCTCCTCTGCAGGCTGCTCAGGTCCTCCCCTTCCCACAGGCTGTGGTGCAGAGGCTTGAGCACCACGCCGCAGAGATTTATGAATGGTGCACCCTTGAACATAAGGTTGGGCCTTGCCAGGAGGTTTATTAATGGGCTTTCATCTAGCACTTTAGATCTGCGAGCTCGATCTGTTCCCCTGGTCCGTGGCCGGATGTGGGGAGGTACACCACATCAGCAAAATTTTCCTCTTGGCTTGGTGGCTGGGACTTGGCAGAGTGGGGTGATCTAGATGCTATCCTTCTAAGCTCCACTGGGATTAGAACCCATAGGCCTCCTTTCTCCTCTCTCGGCTATCTCTCAGCCTTCTGGGCTGTCTCCCTTGGAGGGGAACATCTAGTTTGTTGTCATCTTCTGCAGTCAGAATGGTGACCACTGTCTCAGGCCATGGTGGGATGCTGAGAATACTGGTCTTGGGTCAGAAGCTATGGACTATGGGCATTGCTGCCTACCAACTGGATGCCCTGAGAGAGCCACTATGCCTCTCAGGACCCCAGTTTCTTCACCTGTAAAATGGGATAATAATAGAACCCTAATAGGATGGTTGTGAGTATTCACTGAGACTTACTCAGAGAGGCTTAGTAGGGGCTTCCTCTGTCCTTTCTCCCTGGCCCAGCACCTGGCCTTTCACTGGATTAGGCCCCTCTCATTGTATGGAGGGCATGAATTGCCATGGGAGCAGAGCCCTCAAGGGTGGAAGCTGGGCCACTCAGTCACCCCAGAGGGTGCAACTTCAGAGGACTCCTGCTTCATCCTTCTGAAGGACATCACCTCCCAAGCTAGGGGGAGCCTAAGGAGGGACCTCCTTACCTGTCCCTTCACACCTTGGATGCATTCAGATGTACCCGAAGCCGGGAGAGGGGCTGAGGAAGGACAGGTTCTTAGCATTGCGTCTCTTGGCATTTCTAGGCTGTTAATCACTTATCAGTAAAGATGTGAATCCAGAGCGTCCTCTTCCCAAACAATGGTCTAAAGTGGCTGCCTCAGCATCTCCTGAGTGGCTTGTAAAAATACTGATTGTGGGGGCCTACCCCAGACCCGTGGGAGCAGAACTGTCAGGGGAAAGGCCCAGAAATTGGCTTATAAAAAGATCCCTAGCTGCTTCTGATGCACGGACAGGCCTGGGAAAGGCTGTCTGGGCATCTGCCTACCCACACCTGTTCTGTATGGACCCCACAGGGTTAAAAAGCCTGTTTGGCTGTCAATCTCATTAGTTCTGTTGGGAAGCAGGGCCTGCTCCCTTTGAAGGATGAGGGCCAAGTCCTAAGGGACAAAGCACACCTTCCTCCGCAATGACACAGGGCCTGGGAGATCTTCTTGCTCCACTTTTGGCAATCTTGCCAGGATAGCAGGAGGCCATGCGTCAGAGCTCTGGGTAACCATTTCCTGCACTTTTTATTTAGATGGGAAGGTTGGCCTAGAATGGCTCTGAAGTCCCCTCCAGCTCTAACATACTGTGCTTTCAGGAAAGGAGCTCCAGAAACTGGAGGAGCAGCCTCTTCTCTCTGCCCTGGGGGTGGCCAAGCTCTTGGTGGAAGAGATTTGCCAATCCTAGAGGGCATGGTAGAGCTGCAGAGTGGTCGTCCCTGTGGCCACATCCAGCCCTAAAGTTCCAGGATTTTCCTGGTGGGCTTGAGCCAAGATGTGAGCTCAGCTACCTCCTTGCCAAATTCCCTATTCCTCACCATACATTGCCCTGCCTACCCCTGAGAACCATGGTGAGCTGCTGAGCAGTTGTGAGCCTAAGTAAGATGTACCAGGCCATAAGTGAGGTAGACTTGTCAAGAACCCCTTTTCTACCCTGTGCATTGCAGACTGCACCTGCTTCTCCTGTGCCATTTCTTCTCTTTTCTTATTTATTTATTTATTTTTTGAGACGGAGTCTCGCTCATGTCGCCCAGGCTGGAGTGTAGTGGCGCAATCTCGGCTCACTGCAACCTCCGTCTCCCGGGTTCAAGCAATTCTCCTGCCTCAGCCTCCTGAGTAGCTGGGATTATAGCCACCCACCACCACCACACCCGGCTAATTTTTGTACGTTTAGTAGAGATGGGGTTTCACCATGTTGGCCAGGCTGGTCTCCAACTTTTGACCTCAGGTGATCTGCCTGCCTCGGCCTCCCAAAGTGCTGGGATTACACCAAGCTTGGCCACCATTTCTTCATTCAGCAAACATTAGTTAAGCACCCACTCTGGAGACATAAAAGTCACAGTCTATGAGCCTCAAGAAGCTACAGGCTGGAGGGGAAGAAGACAGACACACGAGTCAATAGCAGCTTTGCAATATCACAGGCTATCTAATGAACAAATATGCACCTGGGGCTCCAGGTGCCTTTCTGGTGATGCAGCTGGGGATGGAGGCAGGACCAATTCCAGGCTCCTCTGCCAAGGAGATGAACTTAACTTTGAGGTCTGTGCCTCCCCACCCCACACCCAGCTGTTCCTGGTCCTTTGGAGACCTCCAATTGGCCACTTCCAGGTTCCAACTTAGAGGTATAGAATCCTGGATACTTTATCGTGGGAGGCTAGAGCTGTCCTGCCGGGCTGCCCCTCCTCCCAGGCCCCTAGCGAGCAGCTGCTGTATTAGCTGGAAACTCTGCCCTAATGAAGATGAGCAATCGCACCTCCTCCCTCCTTAACCTAACACAATCCTGGCCTTTGAGGGGCCCCTGGGGGGAATGAACACAAAGGAGCCAGGCAGTTTAAAAGCCCTGTAATTGCACTGCTGGTTTCTAGCAACACTCTGGGCTTCCCAAGTTAAAGAAAGTTTACAAGGCCCCGGAAATAGCTCAGGTGCCAGCAGGCTCTGGAGAAGCAGGCTAGGGCAGCAGAGGGAGGAGGAGGAGCAGGAAATGGAAGGGGAGAAGGAGGAGGGGGAGGAGGAGCAGCTAACATGGGCTGGCCACAGGGCTAGGCAGCAAAAGGGGGAACAAATTAGACATATTCCTGCCCTTGGGTGGCTTACACCTCTGTAGGGGAATGAAGTCAAGTTTACAAATGCCTATAAATCAGAACAGTAGGAGGCAAGGCAGGGAGGAGGGCTTAGAGAGATGCGAGAGGTTTTGGAAAGTGTGTGGGGAAGTAGAAAGACTTCAGGGGCAGATGGACTCTGAACCCCAGCATTCCTACCAGTGGGTGTGATATTCTAAGGCGAGTCACAGAAGCTCTCTGAAACTTAAATTTTCTGCATTAGAAAATGGAGATAATCCTACTGATATGGGAGGAAGGCAGGGAAGTGCTGGGAGGAGAAGGGTGTGGTCCCTGGCTAGGGCTCCACTCCCAGACCAGGGCCCACAGACCTAGGTGAGGACAGGCATTTCTGCTTTCGTGGTCAAATGTTGCATTTTCCAAGAACACCCTGGCCTGCCACACCCCATCCTGTGCCTATAAAAACCCTGAGACCCTAGTGGGCAGAGGCACAAGTGGCTGGATGTCAAGAGGAACACACTGGAGGAAGAGCATACCGACAGGCACTGGCAGATGCAGGCAGGCCACCGACTGGTGGAACAACGCGGAGTTTGGCTGGGGTGGTCAGAAGAGAGTCCAGCTGCTGTGCAGCCTGACTCAAAGGGAAAACCACCTTCCCACTCCATCCCCCTTCTAACTCCCCATCCATCTGCTGAGAGCTACTTCCATTCAATAAAACCTTGCACTCATTCTCCAAGCCCATGTGCAATCTGATTTTTCCATTACACTAAGGCAAGAACCTGGGATACAGAAAGCCCTCTGTCCTTGCAATAACGCAGAGGCTCTAATTGAGCTGATTAACATGAGCTGCCTGCGGATGGCTAAACTTTCAGAGCACACTGTAACACATGCCCACTGGGGCCTCAGGACCTATAAATATTCACCCCTAGATGCTTCTATGGGGTCAAAGCCGACGATCCCCACAACCGGCCTGTCTGCTCCCCTTAGGGATATGAGCAATGGGGCACCGAAGTGAGCCACACCCTGATGGCATGCCCTGTGAGGGGGATAAGGAAACTTTTCCCATTTCACAACTCACCTAATAAAGCACAAGTGGTGACTAAATCAGGAAACAGAAGTACAAGATCTTGTGTGGAGTAGGAATTTAACTAACAGCAGCCATTGCTGTTATTATTTAGAGCAGGGCTTGGCAAAATATGACCCTTGGGCCAAATCTGTTCCACTGCTTGTTTTTGTACAGCCTGTGAGCTAAAAATGATAGCTGCATTTTTAAATGTTTTAGAAAGAAACAAAAGAAGAATACTATTTCATGGCACATGAGCATTGTATGAAATTCAAATTTCCATGTCCACAAATAAAAGTTTTATTGGAACACACCATGCTCATTTGTTTACATGTTGTCTATGGCTTATTTTGTTCCACAACTGCAGAGTTGAGAAGTTAGTTGTGACAGAGACCATATGGCCCAGAAGGCCTAAATTATGTACTGTGTGGACCTTTGCAGAAAAAGTTTGCCAAGCTTGGTTTAGAGGCAGAAAGAAGAGATTGAACTGGGCATTGAGTACAATTTGCCTTGAGTCTGGCCTTGGGTGCTGGGTAGGATTACCACGAGTCGCCTCAGAGGGAGGGGCTGGGAGTAGTGTAGGTCTTTGGTGTGTAGGATGGAGTGGAGAGAGATTACTGAAGGCAAAGTGAGCCCCAGAAGCAAAGAATTTAAGGGAAAGAATGGCTTCCATTGTGAAAAAATCTCTTTTTCTCTAGTAGAATCAGGACAGGTGGGAGGCTGGACTCTCTACAGGAATCCCCCCAAAATAAGGGTTGTATGTTTTGGGGGTGGAAGGTTCCTGGGTTTGGGTCCCTGAGTTAGTTTCCTGGAAAGCATGACAGTATCCTCTTTTCAAGACCCAAATAGTAGATAGAAATAGGGCCAAAGAAACGTGACAGGCATGAGTCTCTCTGGATTAGGTCCCCAGAAGTTGTGGCAGCAGGCCGTCTGCTATGCAGCAACCTCCCATTTTTCTCCTGCTAAACAGTGACAGCTGTGATCCAGCCCTTCTCTACTAACCTCAAGGCTCTGGGCTTACTCATGGACCTGACTCTGCAGAGGACACCCTAATTCCAAACTCGAGGGGAATAAGCAGCCTGCTATGAAGTCCCCCCAACATCCCTCCTCCCCTCCTCAGCCCTTCTTCATTTCCCAGGGTTTCCTCCTGCTGCCTGCAAGGAAGAAGTGTCTCTTTCTCTGCTCAGTCCAAACTTGCCACCATGCTTTGATCTCATCCCTTCTTGGCTCCTCCAGGCTCTTGCTCTGTTGATTATACATTTTTCTTGTGTTCTCAGTCTTGTGTCCACTGGCACTTTTCCCTGCCTCCTCTTGTTGGGAAGGTGACTAATATTTAATGAGCGCCTATTATGTACCAGCAGTCTGCTAGGTGATTGTATATGCTGTTTCATTTGATTCTGACAAGAGCCTTGAGGTAGTGTATTAGTCAGGAGTTTCAGTTGCCACTGAAAGAAACCCAACTCAAACTAGCGTAAACTAAAGAGGAAGTCTACTGGCTCAGTCATTCAAGGATGAACATCAGACATGGCTAGATCCAGGTCCTTAAAGAATGTTGTGAGGAATTTCTCTGTTTCTCACTTCTGTCTTCTTTTGTGTTGGCTTCATTCTCAGATGGGCATAACTCATGTGGGGACAAAGGTGGCCATCAGCAGCTCTAGACTAATATTCTGCCTTTGTAGAAATTCCCAAGCTAACAGAGGTTTAGCAAAAATCCAGGGCTGACTCTCATTGGCTTGGCCTGGGTCAAGTGACCTTTCCTGAACCAAATACTGTGGCCAGAGGGTTGTAGTACTGTCACTGGCCAATCCAGGGCTAGCTGCCCACTTTTGGCAATGAGGGCATCAGCCCTAGAAAACCACGTGGACTGGGTGTGAGAATGACATGGGCTCCTCAAAGGAAAATCATGGTGTTGACACCGGATGATGGCAGCATCGTTGCTGGGTAGGCAAGAATGACAGCTGTCTATTAGAGATAGATCTTACCATCCTCATATTACAGATAAAGAAGTTGAACCTAGAAGAGGTTTGGTGCACACCAGGTTCCATAGCTAACACTCAGTAGAGATGCAATTTCTACCCAAGTTGGGCTCATTTTATTTATTTTTATTTATTTATTTTATTTTTTTTAGACAGTCTTGTTCTGTTGCCCAGGCTGGAGTGCAATGGCCCAATCTTGGTTCACTGCAACCTCTGCCACCTGGATTCATGTGATTCTCCCGCCACAGCTCCCCAGTAGCTGGGATTACAGGAACCCACCACCATGCCCAGCTAATTTTTGTATTTTTAGTAGAGATGGGGTTTCGCTATGTTGACCAGGCTGGTCTCGAACTCCTGGCCTCAAATAATTTGCCTACCTCAGCCTTCCAAAGTGCTGAGATTAGAGGCATGAGCCAAGTTGGGCTCATTTTGTATTCTACTTGGTTTCTAGGTTTGCCAAGGCACTGCAGCAAGCTTCAACTTGGTCAGTGGATAGAAGGGAACAGAGAAGGGAATGGCAAGAAAGAAAGCAGTTTTCAGAAACAGCCAATGAGAGAAAAGCCAATGACAGAGTGAACCTCAGGTGGTCCCCAGTGGCTGAGCAGAGGTGCTGGGAATCAAAGAATCTCCAAGGTAGACATCTACACTGCAGGGACCTGGCCTTTCTGTCTGCTCCAAGGGACACTTACTGTTATCCTGTCCAAGGCTTGTTCCAATCAATCTTCATGTCTGGCAAAGGCATTGTAGCACACCTAAGACAACTGGGCTCCAAGGTCAGTGCTGTGAACACACACAAGCCCTGGTGCTTCCCAGAATGACTTCAGAAAGCAGAGGAGTCCTATGACCCCAGGGATGAACCCCCATATTGGGATGAGCTGGCCAAAAGACACCTGACCAGATATTTCAGTTCTGTATCCACCTGCAACCTTGCAAAGGAGAGGGACTCTCTGAACAAGACCATGAGGATTAGGAGAATTTGCCTGCAGGAAGCAATTTTCTACTGGTCTAGAAGACACTGGGGTGGAACTGTTTTCTGGAAAATTTGGGAATAGCTCTGTTAGTATACTCATACTGTGGGAGGGAACACACACACACACACACACACACACACACACACACACACACATTTTGGAGCATTTTATCTGAGGTCTCCAGACCACAATATGGAGAAATAAATGCTCTGGAGAAGGCTGAGTAGGGGGTGCTGGTGTTAGAGAGTCAGGGCAGACACAGGGCACCAGGAGGGGCAGCTGAGGAGGGATAAGAATGTAGACCCAGAAAGGAAAGATTTGAGACCACCTCATGGTTCTGCTACTGGTCCTCCTGAGAGGCAGAGATGGGGACTGAACTCAGCATCAGACCCTAAAGAGGAAGTGGCGGGTTGACTTTGAGGACACTGCAGAAATGTTGTGTAAGAGCTCTGCTTTCCTCCCACACCCCAGCCCCACCCAGCTCTTCTGTGCTTCCAACCTGAGCTCCTGGAGGCTGAGGAGAAATAAGTTGAACATTCCTAAGTACAGAATGTCTTAGACTTAGAACCTATGGGGACCAGCCGAGCGCAGTGGCTCATGCCTGTATTCCCAGCACTTTGGGAGGATGAGGTGGGCAGATTACGAGGTCAGGAGTTCGGGACCATCCTGGCCAACATGGTGAAATCCTATCTCTACTAAAAATACAAAAAATAGCCAGGTGTGGTTGCGGGCGCCTGTAGTCCCAACTACTCAGGAGGCTGAGGCAGGAGAATTGCTTGAACCCGGAAGGCGGAGGTTGCAGGGAGCCTAGACTGTGCCACTGCACTCCAGCCTGGGCAACAAAGCAAGACAACGTCTCAAAAAAAAAAAAAAAAAAAGAATTTGTGGGGACCTGAAAAGCCAACTTGTCCTATCCTAGTGAAAAAGTACCCCTGATAGTGCTTCATCCTTAGAAAAGCTCCTCCTTTTATCACACCCAAATTTGCCTCCCAGTAACTCCTAAAGTAAAGAATGGTCCTAGTTCTAGCCAGTTGGCATCATGTTGGACCAGTTCATGCCCCTTTCTCAGTTAGAGTTGATCCAGGAAGTGTCAGCGATGCCATGTGGTCCAAACGGCAATACTCTTCATGCGCGTGTGCATGGGCTCTGCACGTGTTGGGGTGGTGACGTGTATTGTTGTGCATTCAGGCAACCCAACTGGTGAGTAAATGAGCGGCTATATTTATCTCCGCCTCCCAGGCCCAGGAGCTCCTGCGCTGTGCCAGCAAAGGGAAAAACAAGCACACGGGGAGATGCCTCACATTATTATGACAAGTAATTAGGGGATGTGAGATGTTCAGAAATTATTTTATTAGACAAATGCTGCTTATAAATCCCATGCAACAAACATTCCTGGGGAGTTGCCTCTGGTCCTGGGATTCTGCTACTGAAAGAATTTCAGCTCCTCAGAGCCCAGGGGCAATCCTGGTGCCTCTGCATGGCAGGCTGTGTTTGGGAAGGATGAGAGGGTAGTGTTAAGTTTGCAGGGAAAGATCTGGATTTGAATCTCTAACTGCATGACCTTAGGCAAGTCAACTTACTCTGTTAGGCTGTAGTTTCTATTTCTGGAGGGGGAATGATGCTTCAGGAAGTGTCTCCAGCAGGCCCTACCAATAAGGCTGCAGGGACAAAGAGAAGTGGGTATTACCAGATCCCAGGCATTGGGGCTTGCCTGTGGGAGCTGGGACCATTGAAGAGGTGTTTCCAGTGGGAGCAGAATATTGAATGTCTACTACTGCTAGGAGCTGGAATAGGCCCAAAGATCAGTGTTGAACAAGACTTCCCCTTGAGTTGTTCATCATCCACAGAAAAGACAGATCCTGGTACAAGAGCATTTGAAATAAAAATTGTAGCATCATAGAGCCAAGATCGGCAAGCTTTTCTGTTATGTCAAGGAACAGAGAGTAAATGTTTTAAAGTTTGTGGGTCATGCAGTCTCTGTTGCAACTATTCAACTCTGTAGTAGTACAAAAGCAACCATGGACAATGCCTAAGGGATTATGCATGGCTGTATTCTGATAAAACTATTTATGGACACTAAAATGTCCGTAATCTTCACATGACATGGCATATTATTATTTTGATTATTTTCAAATACCTAAAAATGTCAAAACCATTCTTGACTCACGGTCTGCAGAAAAACAGATGGTGGGTTGGATTTGGCCTATGGGGCATAGATTGCAGGCCCCTGGCATAGAGAAAAACCAATGGCATCTACTGGGGAGCTGGGGAAGGCTTTGCTGAGGAGGTGGCATGGATCTGGGTCTCGAGTATTCAAGGGTTTCACTTGGAGCCAGTGCTGGTGAAAGGAGGGATGTGTCTTCTAAGCAGATAGAATTGCAGTTGCTTGGGCATGGAGGCATAAGCAGGGTATCTGGGGGATGGTGGGGAGTTTGGAGTGATTGGATTATAGGTGCAAAGTGGGAAGGTGTTTGGGCTGGAGAGCAGGTTAGGGTGGGAATGAGAAGCCTTTATAAGCCATGAAACGGAGTTGAGCACATTCTGGGGGCTGGAGTGGCAGTTTCTTGACTTTTCAGGAGGCTTCACCTGGTCATGGCAAAGAGGACCAGGGAGAGGTTGTCCCCACAGATTGGAAGGATGACATGTGAGAGCCTGATGCAGGCAGTGCAGTGGGGACAGGAGACAGAAGATACAGGCAGCAGAGAGGAGGAGAGGCCATCTCTAAGGCCACAGATTCCCAATGGAGTGCTGTTTATGGACTAGGCACCCCATTATGTGCTCTCTCTGTGATGACCAATGGGTATCTAATGATGCATCTGAATGAGGGGAGAGGGCCCACTGTGTTCCAGGCACTGGGCTAGGAGTGTGAAAGTTGATTATACAAACTGGGTCATTCTTGTCACACTCAACTAAATCAGAGTCAGGAGCCAGGGGAAAAAAGTACTCGGGGCACGGAACACCAGCTCCAAGAATTAAATTTTTCACAAGTGCCACTGCTGAAATGGCCTGCTGAGACCCTAAGGCCAGTTTTACCTAGTAACTGCTGAAACAACCTGCCGTGACTCTAAGACTGGTTTTACTTACCACAGTCACTCACCAATCAGAGCTTGCCAGCTCCCAAAACCTTCTCTAGTGCCAATGAGCTTTCTTTCAAAACAATGCATAACATTTCTAGTAAAACTCTCAACCTTCTCTTTGTTCTCCGGACATACTGGAGACCACCCGGTCTGTGTGTAAGCCCTAAATTGCAATTCTTGCTTCCCAAAACAAAACATTTATACTTTAGAGATTTGTCTCTAGACTTTATTTGACTTCAATGGGAATACATTTAGATACATTATCTCATTTAATCCCACCACTATCCTACAAAGGGAGTTTATGATTCTCAGTTTACAGATGAGAAAGCCAAGGCCCAGAAAGATTGAGCAATTTGCCCAGGCTGCACAGTTAGTAAGTGACAAAGAGGAGTTCTGATCTTGGGTTAATTATTCTCAACTCTAATCTCTTTCAACCTGATGCCCTGCTGGGGGTAGTTCGTCAGTGTGTGTGGGGGGCCCTAAGCCAGAAAGGACATTCCTGTGGCCACCTGGAGGCTGCAGAGGATGGCAGAGCAAGCCATGGGAGGTGGAGGGAAAGGGGTGGGAATTGGATTTGACTCCAGAGCAAGGAATCAAGGTTGTGGCTCAGAGACTCTAGCAAACAATGTCGCCGCCTTTTGTGAGGTCTTTCTTTCTGAAGCCCCTGCCTAGTTGGGAGGTTGCAGCAGGGCCTTGGGAGTGATTCCAGTCACCCTGCATACAGAGCTGTCCTCCCACAAAAGGAACCTCCCTGACCCCTGCCAAGGCACCTTCCCAAAACCGTTAATTCGATTCCATCCCTCTACTACTTAAAAGTGCCCAACTTTTTGTGAGTCAACAGAGTCTCCAGATCACAACCACAACCTGGGTCCCAGCAGGCAGGGCGGGCCCAGCCACCCTGGCTTCCAGTCATCTTTCTCAAGTTTACTTCATATCATCCTCAAAACTCTTTTGCTGCCCTAGCCCTCAGTGAGGCACAGTTGCTGAGAAGCCCCCAACCGTCCCCCCTTTCCATAACCCCAGGGAGGTGCAGTCTTCAAGGTGCCGTTGGGCCCTGCCCCCTCCGGTCTTCCTTGGCCGTCCTGTCCCCCTCCCCTACCATCCTGTGATAGTGTGAAGTCCACAGTACCCTCTGGAGCTCGGTGCTGAGGGCTGGTTCTAGGTAAATGGGGAAAGTCAGGGCTTCAAAGGGAAGCTCCTAAAGCAAAAGACTGCTGGATGGAGGAAAGGCCACAGAGGAGCCAGAGATAAGGGGAGCCATTGATTAACACAAGACTCTGAGGGGCTGGGGTGAGTGTGTGGAGGGAATGTCCACATGATGGGCAAAGGTCCTAGGGGACCCCTGGTCATCCTGGCTCCCCTGGGGGCTGTCATGGCTCTGCTGTGAAAATACCTGTTATGGGATGTGCTCAGGGCCATAGTTAGAGGGTAGGACCAGAAGGGCTTTGTATCTCAGGGAGGGGGCCTTGTGGGGAATAAAGCTAATCTGATAAACGGTAAGATACCTTGATTTCCATGTTACTTCACTGACCCCCAGGAAGCTCTATAACCTGGAAGGGTGGCTTCATCTCCTAACACTTGTCATGGTAATCACAAGGCTTGACTTTGAATAGCCACTGGACACTGTACTTTCACAGGCATTGTATCACCCAGTCTTCCTAACAGCCCTGTGTGGTGGGTGTTCACCATCCCCATTTTACAGAGCAGGATGCTGAGGCTTAAGATTAAACATGACTTGCTAGGCTCCTCCTAATGATCACCACCCTGACCTTCGAAGTTACCAGGGAAGCCCTCTTCTGAGTTGTCTCTCCTAGCAGGAAGGCACTGTGTTAGCTAAGCATTCACCAGGAGCATAAAATTTGTATTTGTTTTTTATGAAGTTTCTCATGGAGCTAGTAAGTGACAATCCTGGGATTCAGACCCTAGTTCTGTGCTCCTTCTAATAACACCTTGGCTGGGCTTGGTGGCTCATGCCTATAATCCCAGCTACTCGGAGGCTGAGGTGGGAAGATCACTTGAGCCCAGGAGTTTGAGACCAGCCTGGGCAACATAGCAAGACCTTGTCTCTAAAATATATATAAAGAACACCTTGTATTGTTACTTAACTGCAGGTGTGTGTGCACCTGTGGTCTTAGTGAAATCATACACTCCTTGAGGGTAGAGACTCTGTTTCCTGCTCTGTCTAAGTCCCCCTTCATGCCAGGGACTGGTACATAGTAAGAGCTCAGTCAACATATGTCTGATTATGTCTTCCCTCCTACCCCAGATTGGATGTGCTCAGCCTCTAAATCATTCTGCCTAGGAATGAAGGGATGGAAAACTGCCATAGATTCCCTTGAATCTCCTTCCTTTTGGGGATTTTTGAGGGATATTCCCACAGCTGACCTTGGGAACAGAGATTCAGTCTTTCAAATACAGCATTGATATCCTGATTACATTCATTCCCGTGATGCATCTTCTCATGGTCTTGGACAGTTTAGACTTTGCCTGGTAGGAAGGTGGTGGGAGAGACAGTGGCCCCTCATGATCCCTTTGGGCTGCAGTTTCTTGGATGCCAATTTCTCATGTCTGGCCTGGTTCCACTGTCCACCGTGGGACAACTGCACTGAGGACTCAAGCTCTCAGTCCCACTTTGGGGCTCAGGAAGTGGTGGTCTTTTGTAAATAACACACAACCCCCACCTCTTCCTCCCTCCACACCCAATCCACCTCTTCTTTATCTTTCTTCCAGCTAATGGTTGCTACCCTGGCACAAAGGGTGCTGCTGGGAGCTGGGGAGGGCCCCTTTTCCAACTTCTCTCTCCTGGCAGGAGGGCACTGTGTTTGCTAATAGGTGTTAAATGGGAGCATCAAATTTTAATCAGCTTCTTAATGGAGTCTGGGGACCTGGGGGAGTTCTCGAGTCCTGCATTATGCTGCTTGCCGGAGCCAAGCTGGACATAGTGAGTGGGAAGGTGGGATGAGCAGCTGTTATCAAAGCCAGAACTCCTGGAAGATGAGGTGGTGCTGATCTAGTTGACAGCAACTTTCATTCAGGACGGAGGGCAGCACAGATCAAGTGACTACTCACAGTGACCCATCCACTGATGACTGCTTCTCAGTGGGAATCAGGTCTGGCAACAAATGTGAACATGGGAGAACACTGGAATCAGAAGACTCAGGTTTATATCCTGGGATTTTCAAGTTGAGTGGATGACTGTAGACAAGTTCTGTAGTGTGGTAGCTCATTATTACAATGGTTCCCAGTGAATCAGGCCTCCCTGTGTCCTCACCCTTTTGCAACAGGATGTTGCCACTTCTCCCATTAATAGGTACATTTCTCTATCTCCTTGGTACTGGGCTGGCCTATGGCTTCTCTGACTAATAGAGCAGAATTGTCATTAGGAGAGTTCTAGAACTTGGGCTTTAAGAGGACTTGAAGCTTTTGCTTTCCACTCTCTTGGAATGCTGCCCCGAGGCCACCATGAAAGGAAGCCTGTGTAGCCTACTGGAAGGTGAGAACCTAAATGAAGGAGGACCAAGGTGTCTTGTTCACAGCCAGCATCAACTGCTAGGCATGGATTGAGGACATCTTCAACATCCAGCCCCAGTCAAGCTGTCAGATGACTGCAGCCATATGAGTGATCCCATGTAAGACCTGTAGAAGAACCACCCAGATTGTAAACCTACAGACTGTAAGACATAAAGAATCACCCTTGTTTCAAGGCCTTGAGTCTTGGGATTCTTTGCTACTTGTTAATAGATAACTGAGATGCTTAGCTTGTCTGAGTGTTGGATTCTCAAATGTAGCACAGGGCCAACAATAAGTACTTTGTCCTTGGGAGGTGATCAATGAAAAGTGCCTGAGACATAGTAAGTGCCTGGGAAGATAAGCACTGTCAGTGAGGCTGAGAAAGGAGGGTGAGATCGGTTAGGAAGGTCGGCTGCCACAGTAAGAAGACATGAAATTATTCAGCAGTGGTGGTGGAGATGAGAGAGGAATGATGTGCAAGACATTTCAGAGATGAAACAAAGAGACTTGATGAATTACTGGTACAAGCAAGAGAGATGAGTCAGAGATGACTTGGAGGTTGCCAGCTTGGGTGAGTGAGTAAATAATGCCGCTGAGGAGGTGGGTGGCAGAGCAAGTCTGAAGGGTAAAGATGAGTGAGTTCAGTTTTGAGCCACTGGGTGTGAGCAGGAGACACTGGGATGTAGTTGGGTATGTGGCTCTGAGCTCAGGATAGAGGCCAGGGCTGGAGCTGGAGATGTGGAGCTCACTGGAGCAGGGAACCATTGAAACCCAGAGGTTAGGGACACAAGGCTGTAGATATTAGGGGTTTTTCCAGGGACCAAAGTGAAATATCGTTGAAATAACAGTCCAAGTGGCCACCCTGCACGGCCCCATAAAGATTCAGTCTAGGCCAGGCACTAGGTGGCTCACGCCTGTAATCCCAGCACTCTGGGATGCCAAGGCAGGTGGATCACGAGGTCAAGAGATAGAGACCATCCTGGCCAACATGGTGAAACCTCGTCTCTACTAAAAATACAAAAATTAGCTGAACATGGTGGCATGCATCTGTAATCCCAGCTACTCGGGAGGCTGAAGCAGGAGAATCGCTTGAACCCTAGAGGCGGAGGTTGTAGTGAGCCAAGATCATGCCACTGCACTCCAGCCTGGCAACAGAGTGAGGTTCTGTCTCAAAATAATGATAATAATAAGTCAGTCTATAGGGGGTTAGACCTTCAAGAAATCCTCTATTTGGGGAGGAAATACGAAACATCGGTGGGTCTCATAGATTACTGGATCCCACACTTCCACAGTGTTGTGAGCTGCAACTAATTTCAACTCTCAGTCTATGATTTGGTTCAACTTTAAAAAGCCCATCTATGAAACTCAACAAGCAGATGCTAACTGCAGTGCCCTCCTGGCAGAGGATTAATGAATGATTTTTCCCCCTTCCTTCTACTTTTTTGTACATTCCAATTTTCTATAATAAACATTCAATCCTTTTTTTGGCATGCACGATTTTTAAAGGAGAAAAATATTATCGAACAAATCAAAACAAGAAGGTTTAAAGCTGGAGAGTAAGAGCCTAACTCCCAGGAAAAAGGAGTACTCCAGATATGGTTCTGCTCTTAGACACCAGGATCCCGCTAAAAAGCAAAGTCCAGGGAAGATAGAATGGGGGCGTGGTATATGGTCACTCTCCTTGGGAGCTGCAGCGACTGATCCAACCTCACAGGTTTCCTGGAAATCTAAGAACAGTTGAAGAAAGATGGTGGTGGGGAGGGTGAAGTAACATGGTCTTGACAGGCATTTGGGAAAGCTGGTGTCTTGGGTACTTCGTTTTGAGTTGGTCACTCCTGAGGTCAGCAGAGCAAGTCCAGGTGGGCAAGGCCATATGGCTGGGCTCTCCAACCAGGAAGAACGACACAGTCCAAGTCACTGAGCCCTGAGGCCAGGCATGGAGGTGTGAAATCTGATCTGGAAGGAGGATTTCTGGAAGCACTGGGCAGTTGGAGAAAAGTCCAAAGCTTTGCTCAGGGAGTTCTGAGATGCATGTAGATGGAAGAAAGCTGGCTGGGGTCCTGGGGAGGGTTGGGGAGAGGAGAAGGACAAAGTGAGGTGGCCTAGGAATCAGCCAGCTGACCTAGAGTGGCCCTGGGAATGGTGCCTAGGTGGTGGAGAGGGAGGCTGGATCTTAAAACCTCTCCCATAGGCACCCTGGCTTCAGCTCACCCTGGCCCCAGCTGACCCTGTCCTGATGACGCTGGCTGGCTTATGCAGATTGTTTTCATCCTGTAGTTGCTATCAGCGAAAGGGCTCCTGATGTATCCCAGCCCTGGTCCTCTGTACTCAGGGCTGAGTTTGCAGCAGCTGGGAAGAGTTGGGCAGATGGGCTGGAGAGAAGAGAATTCAACCGGGGGACAGGTTCCCTTCTCTGTCCAGAGGGGCTTTTATTCTTGCTTCCCCTTGGCAGAAGGGTTATCTTGAAAGAGGGAAATCACTCACCTCATTGCTCTGAAAGGTCCTTTTTGTTGTTTTAGGAGGATAATCATATGAGTTTGGGGAGGATACAGTGACATACAGGAGGTGAAATAGCTTGCTATGAAGCCAATGGCTGTGCGAAAGTGGGGTATTAGGGTGAATACCCCTGGAAGGGTAGGGGATCCCTCCTACTTGTTCAATGTCTGTTTCCCTTGGAGCTGGCATATGTCGTGGTCATGACTACAATGTCAGGTATGTCTGTTGACTGCTTAACTGACATCAGGCTCCTTCTAAGCACTTCACAGACATCATCTGTCTCATCCTTATGATGACCCTGCTGTCCCCATTTTACAAACAAGGAATCAGAGGCACAGAGAGTTAGCTTGACTCACAGTGCACACATCTAGTAAGTTCCAGAGGCTGATGCAGGCTGTCTGCTCCAGACTCCACACTATGAACCAGTGCCCTCTACACTAAACACCCGGCATGGTGCACACAGTAGGCACTCACTTGGGAGTGAAATATTTGTTGAATTGAATTAAATTCAACTGACATTCCCAAGAAAGCCAAAGACCGTCAGTTCTTAGGAACCTCATCTCTTTACAAACTGCGTTTGGAATGTCTGTTACTAGGAAGAAAACTAATGAGGTGAGTGGGTAGGTTTTCAGCAGGGATCTTGTGTTTCCATTTTTGTAGCTGGTGTGGTTTGCTGCCCCTGCTCCAACAGCCCTCCCTTGCCCTCTTGAGGATGGAGAGCCCACTGTGGCGGATAGGAGCAGGGGCAGAGCAGAGATCAATTCTCTCCTTGCTGCTGGAGCCTGTGAGGTAGAGGCCAGACGAACTTGAGCTGAATGCAATTTTTGTCAGAGTTCCCTTCCCGTCTATGAATGCAAATCCTGAATTACAAGCCATCCGGATGACAAGTTGACATTTTAGCTCCAAACATTCTCCTATAATTAGCAGAATCTAATGCAATACAGGGAATGGCTCCATTTTACACACACATTATCGTAATGCCTTTAAATAAGATAATTGATTATGCCTCTGCATAAGAAAGTGAAATATTCGGTGTAATTAAAACCAGCATTCTGGTCCTGGCTTCTTGACAGGTGATCCACGTGTCACTTAAAAAATCCTTAAAGTAATGCTCACACCCACATTCTAGTTTTCAAAGTTTGTTGTGGAAAAAAAAAAAAAAAACTTTGGAGAATTTTTTTGTCTTCTCATGGTTTCCAGCTTTGGGCCTGGAAATTTGAGTGGGGGTGGCCACTGACTTTCTGGGTATTTCTGTGTTTCTCCTCAGCTCTCTGACACCATCACAGACGCAGTCTCATGTTTTCCCACTAGATCTTCATTTCAGGGATGGAGTAATTGAGGCTCAGGGAAATGACAAGAATTCTGTGACAGAGCCAGCCTTGGAACTTAGTTCTGTCTGTCTCACAGCCCCGGCGATTAGATTTTATTTTGAGTTCTTTTGCTAAAAGTGGGGAAAAGTGTGGTTTGGTGGACAGGATGTAGGACTGGAATCAGGAAATCTAGATTCCAGCCTTGGCTTTGCAACCAGTTAACTTCTCTGAGCCTTGGTTTCTCAGTTGCTACTACATTGATTCACCAGGGACAAGATTAGATGAGCTATGTAGAGTGAGAAGTCTTAATTATAATAGAAATTCAGTAGGTAGACTCTTGGGTAGTCTGGGGTCAGGGTGGGGAGGTTACTTGTTTGAGTAAAGTCAGATTTGGCCATGGAGATTTTAGTGGCTTTGAGGTCCAGGGGCGGTTGTGGGGAGGGGCTTTCCATTGCTGTCTCATCACTCCTGACCCAACCTCTATCTTCTGGAAGTTGAGTGGTAGGAAGGAGATGGGAGTGTGTGATACCAGTAGGAAGGCCAGCTGGGGATTGTGTAGGCAGCTCTCTGCCTTGCTAGTCCCTGGAGATGACGCTGTAGACATGTCAAGCAGGATTGCCTCTGTCCTGCATTATCTCACCCTCTCAGTAACCCTCCAAAGGGGTTAGTCTGTGGCATGCTTTTGTGGGATAGCTGGGGGGTATGTTAGGGAAATGCTCCGGGGCTAAGACACTGTACTATTCCAACTGGGTTCTCCTAAGGGGGCAAACTAGTGACATCCTTATTCTCATGAACCCCATTGCTTTATCCCAATAACTATACTTGCCTCATCAAAGCCTAGCTTCCTACAGAGATGTCAACACTACTGTATTTGTGCAGAAAAAACTCTTCCTAGTAGCGTCCTGTTCATGCCTGTGTTAGTTTCCTGTTGCTGCTATAACTAATTGCTACAGACTTGGCAGCTTAAAACAAATTATCTTACATATCTAGAGGTCAGAAGACTGAGATGGATCTCACTCAGCTAAAATCAAGATTTCATTACAGCCCATGTTCCTTCTGGAGGCCCCTGGGAAGAACAGCTTCTAGAGACTGCATTCCTTGGTCATGGTCTCTTCTTCCAACTACAAAGTCAGTAGTGGTGGGCCAAGTCTTTCTCGTGCTGCTGTGTCTCTGATTCAAACTCTTCTGTCCCTGTCTTTCCTATTTAAGGATCCTTATAATGACATTGAGCCTACCAGGATAATCTGGGAAAATCTCATTTCAAAATCCTTAACACAATCACATCTTCAAAGTCCACTTTGCCACGTTGTAACATATTTAGAGGTTCAGGGATTCAGATATGGGCATCCTTGAGGGCAACAGCTCTACCTACCTTAATTCTTTACCTACAAGCGTAATCGTATTAGTTATGTATTCCTTTTTAACAAATCACCTCCAAAATTCATGACTTATTTAACAAGCACTTACTATCTCACAGTTTCTGTTGGTGAGGAATCCAGGTCTCTCTAGCTCAGGCTAACAGGCTGTCATCAAGGCTGACAGGAGCTATGGCCACCCCAAGGCTTGATGAAGGAGGATTTGCTTCCAAGCTCACTCCCATGGCTGTTGGCAGCCCTGGGGTCACTGCTGGAGGTCGGCTGGAGATGACAATTCCTCACTGCGAGGGCCTCTCCACAGGGCAGCTCACGTGGTGTCACCAGGCTTCCTTCAGAAGGAGCAAGTGTGAGAGCAAGAGAGGGCACTCAGGATGGGAGCCACAGTCTTTTCTTTTTTTCTTTTTTTTTTTCTTTTTTTTTTTTGAGACGGAGTCTTGCTCTGTCCCCCAAGCTGGAGTGCAGTGGTGCAATCTCGGCTCACTGCAAACTCCGCCTCCTGGGTTCACGCCATTCTCCTGCCTCAGCCTCCCGAGTAGCTGGGACTACATGCGCCCGCCAACACGTCCGGCTAATTTTTTGTATTTTTAGTAGAGACAGGGTTTCACCGTGTTAGCCAGGATGGTCTCCATCTCCTGACCTCGTGATCCGCCTGCCTCGGCCTCCCAAAGCGCTGGGATTACAGGCTTGAGCCACTGCGCCTGGCCAAGCAGAAGCAAGGGAGCCACAGTCTTTTCATAACCCAGTGTCAGGAGTGGCATTCCGTGACTTCTGCCACATTCTATTTGTTGGAAGTAAGCCAGTAAATCTAGCCTACATTCAAGGAGAAGGGATTACACTGTGTGAATACCAAGATATGGCAATGAAATCTGTGGGCCATCTTAGAGGCTGCTTACCCCAACCACCCATACCACTTTTCTTTTTTCTTATTTTTTTTTTCTTTTTGAGAAGGACTCTTGCTCTGTTTCCCAGGCTGGAGTGCAGTGACCTGATATCAGTTCACTGCAACCTCTGCCTCCAGGGTTCACGCCATTCTCCTGCCTCAGCCTCCCGAGTAGCTGGGACTACAGGTGCCCGCCACCACACCTGGCTAATTTTTTGTATTTTTAGTAGAGATGGGGTTTCACTGTGTTAGCTAAGATGGTCTCGATCTCCTGACCTTGTGATCCACCCGCCTCAGCCTCCCAAAGTGCTGGGATTACAGGCGTGAGCCACCGCACCCAGCCACCCACACCACTTTTCTTAGGGAACTAATGGTCAAAGATTAGTTACCCAGAATTTAAGGCAGGAGATCTCAGACTTTAGAGACTCCATCCCAGTACACAGGAGAGTGAGTGAGGTATTGGGACTGAGGGTAGGTATGTGGGTGACAGTGAAACTTTCTTCTATTTAAGTTAAGGGCTCTCAAACTTAGGAGGTATATTAGAATTATCGGGAAACCACAATAAAATACCAAAACCTGGGCCCCAAATCTGTTTACTTTTATTTATCTGGACTAGGATAGAACCCATGCATCTGTGTTTCTTTTTTTTTGTTTTTTTTGTTTTTTTTTTTTTTAGAATTTCTGAAGTGATTCTGATTTGCATCAAAGTTTGATAAACTTTGCTCTAAAGAGTTTTCTGATGTCTAAAATAAGGGGTTTGGAGACACTATGGAATGATTTGAAGTCTGGATCTTCTCAGTGATGGTGATGACTGTTGATGACCTTGGTAATAATAAGAATTATTGTTTATGTGCGTATTTAATACTTGCCAGGCACTGTGCTATGGTGCTTTTCTCCAGAGTCTCAGTTTCCTCAATGCAAAATGAATGGAACAGGATCAGCCCAACAGAAGGATTGTGAAGTCTAAATGACTTAAGTCTAAATGATTAAGTAAAATGTCCAGGGCAATGCATGTGACCTGGTAAATGCTCAATTTACAGGAAACCTTTCTGGTCCTGGGCATCCTGGACCTCCTTTTGGGGAGCTGAGACACCATGAAACAAGAAACCACACCTGCCCCTGAGGCCTAGTACATTGAAACTGCTGGACAAGGCTGGGACAACTCAGAGGCGCCTATGAAGGACATTGTGTAGTGACCACAGGCCTGACGGGCTGCCCAGGAGACCATTATGCAAGCCTGGGCTAGGGTGAGGTTGGCTGTGTGGTGCACCCAAAACCTCCATTAAAAGGCTTAGGCTAGCAGCCTAAGCCAAGAGCAGTGACTCTGAGCTATTTTTACCTCCACGTGATGGAGCTGGATCTATTCTTTTTCTTAGAGGAAAGTCTATGCTGGACATGGCTATACCTCTAAAGCCCCATCCACTTCTTGTCTCCCGTGACTGAGCTCCATTGACAATTATTTCCAGAATTCTCAGACCTCTGAGGCTTCTCTACCACCACCTGGCAGCATGGCCTGCAGCTAATGCGGGTGTAATTCTTTGTGTGGGCAGGACTTTTGGGCTCCCCTGCTTAAGCCATCACCTAATTGCTCTGGTATGCCTGTACTTGTCTCCTCTCATAGCCCTAAATAGGAAAGTAGAAAGGGCTGATGAACCAAGCCATCTTCTCTATTCTGCCCTTAGTAGAGAAACGGAGGCCTAGCATAGGGCCTTACCTGTTTGCTGATGGCAAGAGCTTTGACTGTAATTGAGAAGTTTCAAGGTTCTTAGAAGCTTCAACCCAGTGAGGATACTCATGAACTGACTCATCTTGTGTGATCGTTTTTTTCATCCTGAAGCTGCGAATAGGGATTAATGACGAAGACAAAAGACGTTCTGTAGTTCCAGATCCAAAGGGGCTGAGTTCAAGATGGGTTTGTAACATTGAACTTACAGTCAGAAAGAACACCCTTTATATCCTGGATTTGCCACTGTCCTGCTGTATTACTTAAGACAAGTTAGTTCACTTAACCTATCTCAGCCTTGGTTTTCTTGTTTGTAACATAAGTGTATCAGTCAGCATGGGCTGATGCTGCAGTAACAAACAACCCCCAAATCTCGTTGCTTATCACATCAAAGTTTTAGTTCTAATTTATTTTTCATGTCCATCCTGGGGCCACCAAAAGCTGCACTACATGTTGTCTTTATTCTAAGGACTCAGACTGACAAAATAGTTGCCATCAGAAATGTTGCCAATTTCTGTGGCAGTGGGACAGGGGGAGTCGGGGAAAATGAAGGTACAAGGGCTCTTAGAGTTTCCACCTGGAGGTAACCACATGATCCTGCTCACATTTCACTGGTCAGAGCAGGTCATGTGGTCACCTCTAACTCTAAGGATGCAGGGAAGTGCAGTTTTACCATGTGCCCAGAAAGCGGGGAGAACTGCAAATATTCGGTGGATAGCACTCCTGGCTACCACAATGAGCACTGTTATATCAACTTCCTCATGGGGTTATTGTAAGGATTAAAGGAGATAATGGATGAAAAATCACTTTGCAAATAATAGATACAAGTAAGATATTGCTTACATGACATTTGGGGGGCAGTCATGTGCCAATCACTATGCCAGATATTTCATAACAGCAGTGCATCCCAGACAGAGTTCAGGAAGGGCATAGCTTGCCTAGTTTTGCTCCCTCTTGGCACTGGAACCTTGACTGTAATTGTCAGGTAGGGTCCACTAGCCCAGGTATGTGCAGGTGCCAAGAGTTCTTCAATTGGAGACTTTTGATGCTGCCCAAAGTATTTCTTGGGAAGGGCTTACCCTTGTGACTGTTGACTAGTGATCTCCACAAGCAGAGAGAGCATCAGTGGTCCTGGTGTCCATCTGTCTCTGCACCTCCTCACTAAGGGGCAGGTAAGTCTTTTAGTTCAGTGGATTTGAGACAGTTGTGGTCTGATTTGGATTTTGTTCCAAATGCCCCTCTGTATTCTTGTCCATCATAGTCTGCTCTGCGCTGAGATGTCTGCTTCTTTCTTTGAGGCATTTGGAGTGGGAAGTCTTTCTGATCTGGGGAGGGTCTTGTGATGTTACTATTTTCTGTCCCTGTCAGAGGTTCTTCTGGCAGGAAATAAAAAAGCCCTTTGGGATCACCAGTGTTTTGTTGGTGGCTCTTTTCCCATGCTCTCTGACTATTGGGATTTGGGGTTTTAAGCATCTCTCTTCTTTTCATGGGAAGAATCCCTGCTTGAAATTCAAACAAAAAGAGATGCCTAGGTCCTTAACATCTGTGTGGGCCAAGAGACACACCCCTGGCAACGGTAGCTCAGAACTTAGTCACTCTGTGCACAATATACTCTCGCAAATGCATTATCTCATACCATTCTACAAATAATCCAGCATGACAGGTAACATTCTTATCCCCATTTTACAGATGAGGAGATTGAGGCTACTTGCCCAAGTCATGCAAGCAGCAAGTGGCCTGGATTTAAACGTAGGTCCTCAGATTTCAAGCCCACTGACTCTTTCACTAACAGCTGTCCTTCATAGTGCGATGCTTGCCTTTCTTTGATGATGAAAGATCTGACTATCAGTTTTAAAGCTGGAGGGGATTTTAGAGGTGAACTGGCCCAAATCCATCATTTTACCAAGCGGGAAACCTGAGAGTCATGGATGGGAGCGATTTGCCTGATGGCACAGCTCACAGTGAGCTGTCGGAGGTCTCACTTCTTGCTTTTCCTACTGTATTTGAACCATGATGATGCACTTGTTGCTTTATGTCTCTCTATTCTCTACCCCTTTTTCTACAAAATTCCATCCTCATTTCATAACATCACCTCCCAGAAGTCCCCCCGATCATCTTTTCTCCCCCAGATTAGGTTTGGTGCCTGCTTTATGCAATGTGAGACCCCTATAACCTTCCAGAGTATAGGATATACTCATTGCATTGTAACAGTTTACTCATTGGTAACAATGCACCTCCTACTCCATTCATCACTTGGAGAGGAGAAATTGGGTTTGTTTTGCCTGTGACTCCATACTTGGGGCTGGCACTTAGCAGGTACTCAGTGCTATGATCATAAAAAGGAATGAGAAAGAGAAGGAAGGAGGGATGGAGAGAAGGAGGGGATATAAAGAGGAATAGAAGGAAGGGAGGAAGGAACGAGGGGAAGAAGAATTGTAGAAAGGGAGGAAGGAGGGAAAGAAGAAATGAAGAAAGGTTAGAGGAAGGAGGGAAAGAAGGACAGAAGAAAGAACAGCCTTCCAGTATGGCTTTCAGCATGGGCCCTCTCTTGCAGGGTGAGGGGGTATCTCCGGTGGGGTTCTCCCCCATCAGGTCTCCCAAGGGCCAGGGAGCAGGAAAATCTCTCGGCTGCTTTTGGGAGGCCTGCCCCTCTGCCCCCTGAGCTGTTCTTATTGCCAGCAGCCCCCGGAAGAGGGAAATGAGTGAGGGGGAGAGAAAAGAGAGTGAGGGGGAGAGAGGAGAGGAGGGTGTGCTGCTCCAAGGCAGGGGAAGAGCACTTACAAAATGTCACTTAGAATCCCTGAAAGAATAAGCTGTAAAAACAACCACACGCTCTCTGCTGGGTGACGCAAGTCAAAGAGAAATGCGATGCAATTAGTCACTGGTTCTGAGTAGGAGGTGGATAGTGGGGGAGGAGGCAGAATGGGAGAATGGTGAAGGGCTGGGGGGCAGCCTCCCTCACAAACTCTGCTTCATCTGCTCCAAGACAACCTCCGTTGCCTTGGGGAGATGCGGTTTCTTTCCTTTCATCTCCCTATGCTGGTCAGAGCCCCTCCTTACTCCTCCTCTTTCTCTCCCACGAGATGGCACCTTCCACCTTTGCCAACACAATCACATTCTTAGGCCTAGAGTTGGAGAGAGGAGCCCAGAGACTCCTCCCTGGCTCTGCAATGGGAGGGAGGCAGCTGGAGACCAGGGGATCTGAAGTCTAAAGGGCAGATGACCTTGATCCTGGGGCCACCCTGTTACTTCCATCCCCAGCTCCCAATCTTCCTGTCCACCTTGGCCCAGGTGGAATGTTTGACCTGTTCAGGAGTTTGAGGGGGTAATTCACTCACCCCACCCCACCTACCAAGCATTTATTAAGCACTTATTTTGTGCCAGACCTTGCCCTCATGGAGCTCACAACTTAGCTCAAAAGGATGGAGAAATCAATTGGCAAATAGGATGCTGAATGGTGGGGAAAGTGCTGGTGACTTCTCATTTTCATCTGTTCAAGAGCTAGCTTGGCTGCTTTCCCTGGAACTGAGGGGCGGACCCAATGACCATCCCTCATCAGGCCCTCCTTCCTTTCCTGGGTAGGGCAGCCATCAATGATGATGAGAAAGTCCAGGTACTGAACCTTCACAGGGCAGTGGGCTACCTGGCAAGAGAGGTAGATATAGGAAAGAAGGATCCTGAGCTTACTGGGAGAGTGTGGGTCATTCTGTCTCTTAAGCATAGCCATTCACAGAGTAGTCCCCAGACCAGCAGCAACCACATCCTCTGGGAACTTGTTAGAAATGAGAGTTCATGGGCTCCACCTAGACCTTCTGAATCAGATGCCCAGGGAGTGGGTTCCTATTTGGGTTTTCAAAAGAATTCCAGATAATTTCCTGGGGCATGAGAGTTTGAGATGCACTGTCTTAAGGCCTAGGTGAAACAGACACAAATCCTGGCTTGTCCTGGGGTAAGGCTGAGGCCAGTCTAGCTCAGCACCTTGATTTTTGTAGGACCTGATAATTCTTATTATCTATTTAGTACCCTGGGCCTTTAATAGCACCTTGGTTACAACCCAGATAAGGAACATAGGCTCTTCTTGACCCACCATTTTGCACTTTCATGCCTCCCAGATGCAGCTCATATGAGGTACATCATAGATTTTTCCTTGTGATTTGAGGGCACATTGAGGGGAGGAATGTCACAGAACTGCAAACCGATCATTTAAAATATAATATTCCCCTTTCTGGTCCCTCAGTCATTTCTAACAACTGAAGCCCCTGGTGATGTTTCTAGGCTTCCTCTCTCCTTCCTGCCTTTTCCTCTTCTCTACATTTCCATTTCCATGCATTTATTAGCTAAGGAGCTCTTTATTGTCTCCTTTCAATTCAGTCCATCACAATCCCACATTGTACCACCTAAGAAACTCTGATGGTATTTTTACAAATAAAGATGGTTCCTTCCCTAAGAGGCTCTCTGGTGCCATTTGGTAAAATGGTAGTTTCAGCCTGGGGCAGTGGCTCATGCCTGTAATCCCAACACTCCGGGAAGCCAAGGAAGGAGGATCACTTGAGGCCAGAAGTTCGAGACTAGCCTGGGCAACATAGCGAGGCCCACATCTCTACAAAAACTAAAAAAGAAATTAGCCGGGCATGGTGATGTGCATCTGTAATCCCAGTCACTCAGGAGGCTGAGGCAGAAGGATTGCTTTAGTCCAGGAGGTCAAGGCTACAGTGAGCCATGATCATACCACTGCACTCCAGCCTGAGAGACACAGCAAGACCCTGTCTCTAAAAAATAAAAAAAAAAAGTTAATTTCCCTTATCCCACTTCCTTAGCAGCTGGGCTGCTTACCCACTCCCCAAAGGGGCTACTGCAACCATGGCCTTGACAAGTACCTACTCCTTTAGGCTGAAGCATGTGGTCTGCTCTCCCTACATCAGCATTCTCTCCACTTGGGAAGCTTCTCTTTGGCTTTTTTACTGACTTGGTTCTTGGGTGGATGCTTCACCCCATTGAATAAATTCCTTATCACTCTTCCTTTCTCTTGCTTGTCCTCTTTTATTATTGTTTTTCTTCCAAAGACCTTTGCTCATTCAGCAAATTATTTTCTTTCTTCTTTTGGATCCCTCAATCCTTAGATGCTGCCTTCTTCTTCTATGAGCTCTAACCATTTCCTTCTTGCCTTCACCTCCAGCAGCCCGCACAGCAAACCCCTTGCTGGAAGGAAGATCATCCCCTGACCCTGGCCAGACCATGAGAACTGCCTCAGTGGGGGACTCTTATTCTTTTCAGACTTGCGCCTATTTTACCTGTTTACCAAACTAAGGATTAGACTGATGTTATTTAAGCTTTCAGGTAAAAATGAAGGCAAATCATAGCACCTTCTCCTATTCACCCCAGAATAAGCTTGTAATTAGGCTCCTCTCTTCAAATGGCAGGAGCACTGGTATTTCACCAAGGAGGAGGCCTTACCCTTCATAAGTATGTTTGAATTGACTATGTAGGTTCCTGTTAAACTCCTGTGGATGGATGGATGGGTGGATGTCAAAATCTTTTCCCATCTTCACTTTCTTGACCTGTCCATCATCTGCAAGAGATTGTCAACCTTGCTCTCTCCTCTGATTCTCCCTCCAGGCTGTTCTTAATGTTGGTCCATTTCTAGTGTCTTCTATTTCAGCATTTCTTTAAGTTTTCCTGTTATATAAGTTGGGCACCAGCCAGGTACAGTGGCTGACGCCTGTAATCCCAGCACTTTGGGAGGCTGAGGCAGGTGGATCATGAGGTCAAGAGATTGAGACCATCCTGGCCAACATGGTGAAACCCCGTCTCTACTAAAAATACAAAAATTAGCTGGGTGTCTAATTACAGGCAGGTGCCTGTGTAATTTACTCCAGCCTGGCAACAGAGCAAGACTCCATCTCAGAGAAAAAAAAAGATGGGCACCTCCACCCCTTCCCTACTTTTCTTTGCCAGAAGTAGGACCCAAATCTAGAACCAAAATGTTAAGATTAAGTAGGTAAAAGGAGAGGCATGGAATGCTGAGTCCTGGCCACCACATTATCTTATCTGGAAAAACTAGGTCTTTGGGGCACATCAAGCAGATAAATGACAATGGATTTCTCTTCACGAACAAGTAAGGTTCCTCTCTCTGACCTCTCCTTGGTCCAGAGATTCCACATCCTTGAGTGGAAATCAACAATCCTTTCCTCAGGTCAGATTTTCCAGATATGAAGACCAAGAGGGCCTGGTCATTTGTAATAGCCTCTTTCCAGTTGATCACAGACATTGGAGCTTTGAGGGTCTGAAGATCCATGATGAACAAGAGGAGTGTCCACCCATGAGGCATCTGCCAGGTGGGCTTCCTGCCAATGAATGACCCTCCTTATCACTTTTCAGGAGTACAAATACAAATAGCCTGCACAGGGTGCATCAACTGGGAAAGCCAGAACGACCCAGGACCACCTTACATCTGTCGTAGTGATTTCATGTCCAGCCACTACAGGGACATTATTCTCTGGCACTGCTGCCTCTGCTGCCGGCATCTCTTATCCTTGGGGTAGAGCGCAGGGACAGATTTTCCATCAGTGAAGGGGCATGGAGGCTAATAGCACAGATCCTTTTTCCTTGGAAAGTCTTAAGGAGTTGCATATGAGCATGTGGGGAGGGAACCTGAAAACACACGGATGCAATGAAATCAGATCCTACTGTCCGGAGACCACCAGGCTCATGGCAGCAGCTGAGAAGCTTACCTTCTGGGCCAGAATTTTGGGCTAATGTAAACTGAACTAGAAGGATAAGACAGGCCCTGCTCCATGACCTCTGGGATACCGTGATTCAGATATTAGAGCCAAGATGAAAAGGCTGAGGATGGAAAAAGGCAGCAGACATTTCCTTTGCAACGTAGGAAAGCCTAGATGGTGGAGAACCCAGGGCCTGTGGTCTCAGACCCCTCATGGTGCCAGCACATAGTAGGCCATTTAGTATATGTTGCCCAGATGAAACTAAACGGAGCTGCCTGTCTGGTTAGAATAGGGAGGGTGGGGGGAGGGGCCCTTCCGGATTCCAGTTGAATTTTTCTGTGCCTTAAGAGGGTGGCTTGAGGAGAATGCCAAGGGCAGGCTGATATGGGTACCCCCAAACCCAACAGGCAGAGTGTATTAGTTTGTTCTTGCATTGCTATAAGGAACTACCTAAGACTGGGTAATTTATAAAGAAAAGGGGTTTAATTGACTCATGGAGCTGCAGGTTGTACAGGAAGTGTGGTTGGGGAGGCCTCAGGAAACTTACAATCATTTCAGAAGGCAAAGAGGAAGGAGGTACATTTTACATGGTGGGAGCAGGAGGAAGAGAAAGGGGGAAGGTACCACACACTTTTAAACAACCAGATCTCATGAGAACTCACTATCACCAGGACAGCAAGGGTGAAGTCGGCCCCCTTGATCCAGTCACCTCCCACCAGGCCCCTCCCCCAACACTGGGTTTACAATTCAACATGAGATTTGGGAGGCGACACAAATTCAAACCAAATCACAGGGGCTTCCCTTCTTCTTATGTTCTGGCTGTGAGAGGTCATTGAGTCTCTTCACTTCTCTGAGGCTCCAGCTTCTACATCTGCAAAGCAGTTCGTGATATTGATTTTGTGGGCTTGCTGTGGGGACTCAGTGAGATGACAGGTGTGCAGTGAGGGGCACACCGCAGCCCTCATCAAAGTGCAGTATGGTCTAGTGCTGAAAGCCCCGGATTTGGAGCCAGACAGCCCTAGGTCCAAATTCCCATTCTTGCACTGCCCTTCCTAGCTGCGTGACCTTAGGGAAGTTACTTGATCTCTCTGAGCCTCAGCTTTCTCATCTGAAACTGGGACAAAATAGTGCCCATTTGTATCAGTTTCCTATTGCTTTTGCAACAAATTACCACAAATGTAGTGGCTGAAAATAAAACAAATTATCTTACGGTTCTAGAGGTCACAAGTCCTCAGTGGGTCTCACTGGGCTAAAATCGAGGTGTTGGCAGGGCTGATTTCCTTTATGAAGACTCCAGGAGAGAAGCTGTTTCCTTGGCTTCTCCATCTTCCCTTGTGTCCTGCCTCATGGCCTCCTCCATCTTCAAGGTCAGCAATGGCTGGTCTGGTTTTTCTCACATTGTATCACCGTGATATTCTTCTCTCTCTTTCCTTTTTAGTGATCCTTATGATTACATTGGACCCATCCAGATAATCCAGGATAATTTTTCTATTTTAAAGTCAGCTAATTAGCAAACTTAATTCCCTCTGCAGCCTTCACCACCGCCTCCCTGCATCCACCATTCCCCCACCCCATGTAATATAACATACTCACAGGTTCTGGAGATTAGGATGTGAACATCTCTGGGGGCCATTATTCTGTCTGCCACACTACTTCAGGGTGTTGCTGCAAAGATTAAATAAGGCAGTACACGTAACCCCTGCTGGTGTAAGGTAAGAGTATAGCAAATTGTGGCTGCAATCATCATCATCATCATCATCATCATCATCATCATCATCATTCTTTTGCCATTTTAGTCCCCATTCTCTCCTTTGCTGCACAGGAGGAAAGCACAGGCCTGGCCCCTCTGTGAGGACCACCGGGTGTGCTGTGGGCAGATGAAGCCTCACAGAGTTTCCAGCATGTCTTGCTGCTGACATTGGGCTCTCTGTCCTCACACGCCAGAGCCCAGGACCGTCTCTGCTTGTAGACATGGAGCACATCCTGTCAGGAGGAGGATACCAGCTTCATCTGTCTCCCCCAGCCTGCTGCGCTCATTCCACGGATCCTGGCTGGAGAGATGCTCCTGGATGTATCAGAGCAGTTATGAGGACATGTTTCTGAGAGGCTTGCAGCTTCCCCATGTTCTTCCTGAGTACGTGAGACTGTAAGCTCAGCCCGACTCCGTTGAAAGATGGGCTGATAAAATGGCTTCTTAGACAATGTGCCTGTTAGTAATGCAACAGGATGTTATCAGGAGAGGGGAGGGGGTGCTCACCACTCTCCTCCAGCTGAGGGAAAGGGACCTGTGGACTCCAGGACACGGGATGGAATGAGGTGACAGAGCTGTGCTGAGAGAAGATCACTGTGTCCTCCAGAATTTGCGTGGCATAGGGGCAGGGCCAGATGCTTGCCTAAAAGTGTCTAAAGGCTGGAACTAAATGGAACTGCCTGTCTGGTTAGAATAGGGAGGGTGGGAGGAGGGGCCCTTCCAGATTCCAGTTGAATTTTTCCGTGCCTCAAGAGGGTGGTGGGATTGAAGACATTTGGAAATGGGCCCATGCAAGAAGGACCCCAACAAAACGAAGTTGCATGCATTGTGCCACTGGATGTGAGCTCTGGAAGGAGAGGTGAGACAGTTGCCTGAAAGTACTTCCCTGCACAAGGACATCATGCAGAGAGAGGTCCCCAAAGCCAGAGGGCAGGGTGCCCAAAACCCCTTCAGAGGGCACCAGTGGCAGACTGCAACCATACCACTCATGAGAACTTTTTTTTTTTTTTTTTGAGATGGAGTCTTTCTCTGTTGCCCAGGCTGGAATGTAGTGGTGCGATCTCGGTTCACTGCAACCTCCGCCTCCTGGGTTCAAGCGATTCTCCTGCCTCAGCCTCCTGAGTAGCTGGGACTACAGGTACATGCCACCATGCCCGGCTAATTTTTGTATTTTTAGTAGAGAAGGGGTTTCACCAGGATGGTGTCGATCTCCTGACCATGTGATCCACCCACCTCGGCCTCCCAGAGTGCTGGGATTACAGGCGTGAGCCACTGCGCCTGGCTGAGAACTTCTTTGACCCTTATTTTCCTTCTCTCCCATCCTCTGTCCCATTCCTAGACAAACCAGGTGCAGCAGGAGTGAACAGGGCAGAAGGTGATACAAGGAGAATGAGGAGAGCCACCACATCTTCCTTCTCCAGTGCAGTTTCCAGGAATAGGGAAGGGAGGAGCTTCAGCTCAAATAAGAGACTGAACTTTTTTTTTTTTAAGACGGAGTTTTGCTCTTGTTGCCCAGGCTGGAGTGCAATGGCGCAATCTCTGCTCACTGCAGCCTCCGCCTCCCAGGTTCAAGAGATTCTCCTGCTTCAGCCTCCTGAGCAGCTGGGATTACAGGAGCCCGCCACCATGCTCAGCTAATTTTTGGTATTTTTAGTAGAGAGGGAGTTTCACCATGTTGGCCAGGCTGGCCTTGAACTCCCGACCTCAGGTGGTCCACCTGCCTCGGCCTCCCTAAGTGCTGGGATTGCAGGCATGAGCCACTGATCCTGACCTAGACTGAACATTTTCTACCTGACTTTCCAGATTTTTACTACACACAAAAACTGTTAATATCTAAAAGTAACCAAAGAAAATCAGTATATCTATATCTATATATATATCATGGACAGAGAGGAGATCAGTGTTGAGAATTTTAAAAAAAGCAAAGGTGTTCGTGTTTGTAAACCAAGTGAGATTTATCTGATGAACTGGCTCAACAATTATCATCCATATCAAGGTGATACTTAAAGAGGCATCTTCACCTCACGAAAGTCTCACCACAGCACTGTGAGAAGGACGCTTACTCTATTGCTTCACATTCAACATAAATGAGGCTGAGGCTTAAATGGCACGCCAAGGTCACCCAGCTCCCGAGGAGGGGACATTTGATCTCTGGGCGGTCTGGCACAGAATCTCTGCATGAGCCACAGATCTCAGTGGGGGAAGTCACGTGGCAGGTGACTTCCCTTTTTTGACCTCAATGTCATTTCCCAACATTTAGGGAGGGTAAAAAAGAGCGTGTCAGGGAAGGAGGCTGAGCTTGTGAGAAGAGAGAGACAGGGGAGCAGAAAGTTTTTCTGACCTTTGCTGCATTTTGGTTTGTCTGTCTGCCAAGCCTGGGAGTTGTTAGGTTGCCCAAGGGCATACTGTGGCGGTGTCAGGGAGTTCTGTGGGACGCACGATTAAAGGTGGTGTGGCAGCACCTGCTGTAAGAGAGTCATGGTGCAGAACAGAGGCCAGGGTGCTGCTCTTGGCGCTGGGACCCAGGGGTCTTCATCCCTGCTTCACGCCAGCCAGCCAGCCAGGTGACTGTGGGCAAGCCACCCCAGCCCCTGAGCCTCAGTTTCCCCATCCAGAGCCAGAAATCCTATCTGACTGCCTCTAAGTAGTGGCCATCTGCCCTGACTACCTCGAAGAAGTGACCATGTGAGCAAGGCTTTTTTGAGCTCTGTGGCCACGACAAACTGGGACGAACAAATGGCAGGGCCCCGATGTGGGTCTTGCCCTGGTTTGGCAACCCTGAATCCAGACATTCTTTTCACTTGGGAGGATTCATGCACTGGGAGCATCTTGGTGAGAGGCAGGAGCCCACCTTGCACCAGGAGAAGCAAAAGATGACACTTCACTTCCTCTCCTGGAATCCACGCCTATCACCGCTGCCCCCACAACCACACACAGCCCTCGTCCGAGGCCTCGGAGGTTCTTCATCTGCACGGGCCTCAGTTTCTTCATCTGCACAGCAAGGACAGTAATAGTGTGTCCGGAGTTGGTTCCTTCCAGCGGGTTCGTGGTCTCGCTAACTCCAGGAATGAAGCTGCAGACCTTTGTTGGGAGTGTTACAGCTCTTAGAGGTGGTGCGGACCCAAAGAGTGAGCAGCAGCAAGATTTTTTGTGGAGAGCAAAAGAACTAAGCTTCCACAGCGGCTGGCTGGCAGCAGGAGTGGGGGTGAGGGGTAGGGACACCTTTTATTCCCTTATTTGTCTCCGCCCATGTCCTGCTGATCCGTCCATTTTACAGAGTGCTGATTGGTCCATTTTACAGAGCACTGATTGGTCCATTTTACAGTGTGCTGATTGGTCCATTTTACAAACCTCTAGCTAGCCACAGAGCACTGACTGGTGCGTTTTACAATCCTAGCTACAGAGTGCTGATTGGTGCATTTGACAATCCTCTTGTAAGAGGATTGTAAGACAGAAAAGTTCTCCAAGTCCCCACCTGACCCAGAAGTCCAGCTGGCTTCACCTCTCAGTAGCACCTCCCTCACGGGGCTGTGGGGAGAATGAAATGCGAGCCTCTCTCCTGTGCTCCCCACAAATGACTGGAGGTGGCTATGATTAACTTTATTGTTCTGCTCTTGCTAGGATGCTGGCTTTCCCTGCTCTGCTCTGGAGTGTAATCCAGGGCCTTTTCCCATCTCTGAGGCATGGGCACAGAAGGCCTGAGGTTGACTTCCTTGAATGCTTTGGCTTCTCAGTAAAATATGGGTTCTGGTACAAGGAAGCAAGGAGTTCAGGAGATTTGGCACCAGATGTGTAAGCACCCAAGTTTTTGGCAGCCTCACATCTGCTGCTGTCAGTGCTGGGTCGGTCTTGCCCATCGCTCACTGATGCTTTGTATTGTGGGCGCTCTGGCCCCCTATGCTTCCAGCTTTCCTGGGTCAGACCCAGCACACTATCAAGGTCACCTCGGCACCATGATCTGGGGTCCTGGACAGAAGGGGTCTCTATGTGGTAGACTCTCAGAGCACAAAGAGGCACAAGAGCCCCTTTTTCTGACTTCCTCCTTTACAGATGAGGAGACCAAGTCCACGGAAGGAAAAGAGCCTCAGGATAGTGGAAGTGGGATGCAGCCCAGTCTTTGGACTGCAGGGAAAATCCCTTGGGCCCACACCCTCGGCCAGTGTGTCCTGGAGGCTTGCATTCACACACGTGTGTGCCTGTGCCATCTCATTCTTCCCCTTTCCTCCTCCTTGACGTTTGTCATGAGCACATACAAGATGCAGGGATTCCCACGCTCTTCCGCCTTTACAAGCTGTGTATTCTGAGGCTGCACATACCTCTGTTCCTTGCCCGACCCTGGCCCCCCACCCCTCTGCCCTCCCTCTGATTTATCTGTCACGAGACTCCTGGGATGAGCTGCAGCACTGAAGGCAGATGTATGCCCAGAACATCTTCAGCTGGCAGCTCGCTCAGGCTGTGATCACTTATAATCACCGGGGGCCTCATCAGCAGATTTCTTTCCCGAGCTTGCAATCCAGGGTCAGGTGCTTCCGAGAGGTAGTGGAAACAGACAAATCCACAATGGAAACAACCAAGTCCAACCAAAGGAAGGGGAAAGGGCTAGTGGGAGAACAAGGAGAGGAAAAAGGATTTCATTGAGTGACTCTTCACCCTCAATCTCTCACTGAATTCTCGCAGCTGCTCTACACGTTATTTTCCTCTTTTACAGGTGGGAAGAAATGGCTTCAGAGAGGCTGTGAAGGCCACAGGGCAAGCAGAGGCTGGAACCAGGAGTACAAACCAGGTCTGTCTGCCTCCAAAGTTCATGAGAACCTCTTGGTCACAGTTCAGTCAAGTTTCTGGAGAAGAATTTAACATGTTTGGGAAAAATCCACTGTAAGAAGGAAGAGTTTCTCACTTTGTCCTTGATTCTTCTTCCTCAGAAACTCTTTTTCTTTATAAACTAATGTCTATTTTGCATTTCCTCTTTTTCTCCTTTGTCGCCTCTCTCCTTGCTTTCTCTTTTCACTTCTGTGGCTAAGGTTATCAAATGTACTGAGTTGAGTCCCCTGTGGAATCCAAGGGCCCACGCAGTCTTCTCTCTGGGTAGAGAGGCTGGTGCAAGCAGTGGGCAGGAGGCAGAGGCTGCCTGGTTGGTGTGAGCAGGAGGGGGACAGGCTGGCCTGGGAGGTGCCCCAGCTGCTCCTGGTTGCCTTGGCCTCTGGCACTCCCTAGACTGGGGACCGATGGCCACATGGAAGAACCAACAGGGTAATGGATGGAGGATTGCCCACCAGGCAGCATGCCAGACATCAGGACACCCTATACTGCTCTCCGACTGAAGTTACCCTGGTCCACATGGTGAGCAGTCAGGATGGGAAGTCTGTAACTGACTTGGCACCTGAAATTTAACCAATGGTTATCAACTTAATAATTAGGTCTCTAACTTGTCTATTCAACAAGTACTTATTGAGGGCCTACTATACTCGAGACTCCTTTTAAGAGTCTAAATGAACCCTAAAATGATTAAATGTACGTGGCACATAAGTCATAGGTTCAAGAAACTTAACTTCTAGCAGAAGGAAGAGACAATGAACAAGCCTCATTTTGGAGGAGAAAGGGGGTAGAAAAAAAGGTGCCTGTGTTCAGATCTAAGACTTTTATTTCATTTCTCCCTGCCTCTTTAACCTGTTTCCTACCTTTGTGTTAATTTGTAGCAATTACAGATTGCAGCCAACATCAAAGACACCTGATGTGGATGATCAACGATTCAGGATTTAAGTAAAGCAAACAGCGTCTCTTTTGTATTTCAAAGGTGAGTGATGCTACTGTTCTCTTTGGGCAAACACTCAGGCAGCTCTGTGTCTTCAAGGAACATCCATAACACCATTCCCCAGGTAGATGGGATGACCTGTGGATAATTTTTAGGGAGTAACTTCTAGGTCAAGTCATCTAATGGCAGGGGTTTCTTTTCTTTTTTTAAATTGAGAACTATCTACCATTCAAAGAGCACCGTCATGTGCATAGGACATCCAGAGAGCCTCAAAGCCCATGGGTATCTTGGCATCCTCACTCAGAGAGCTCATATTCTTCCAATTGTGGGGGCCCCAGGGATACACCTGCCGGCGATACACCTGTTGCTGTCAGTCATCACCTGTACTGGATAAAACAGTGGCTTTAGGGCCAGAACTTATTTTAAAATCTACTTCTGTTATTTCCTGTGCAATCTTAGCTAAATTACTTAATCTTCATGAGTTTCAGTGACTCTTCGGGAAGCAGAATAGTTAAATAGAAAACACAGAGTCTTTGAAGTTTGAATTCTTGCTCTGCCACTTACTTGTTGTGTAACCTAAGGCAAATAGCTTACTTCTGGGATCTTGGTTTTTACATCTAAAAAATGAAATAAAAAATAAACAAAAAATAAAAATAAGCATAAAAATAAATACCAGCTTCACAGGACTGTCTTAAAGATTAAATAAAAAATCATACATTTCAATCACAGAGTCTGTATACATTATGTGGTCAAAAACATAATTTTTTTTTTTTAGTTATATTATTATAAGTTTTAGGGTACATGTGCACAACGTGCAGGTTTGTTACGTATGTATACATGTGCCATGTTGGTGTGCTGCACCCGTTAACTCGTCATTTAGCATTAGGTGTATCTCCTAATGCTATCCCTCCCCCCTCCCCCCACCCCATAACAGTCCGTGGTGTGTGATGTTCCCCTTCCTGTGTACATGTGTTCTCATTGTTCAATTCCCACCTGTGAGTGAGAACATGCGGTGTTTGGTTTTTTGTCCTTGAGATAGTTTGCTGAGAATGATGGTTTCCAGTTTCATCCATGTCCATACAAAGGACATGAACTCATCATTTTTTATGGCTGCATAGTATTCCATGGTATATATGTGCCACATTTTGTTAATCCAGTCTATCATTGTTGGACATTTGGGTTGGTTCCAAGTCTTTGCTATTGTGAATAGTGCTGCTATAAACATACGTGTGCATGTGTCGTTACAGCAGCATGATTTATAATCCTTTGGGTATATACCCAGTAATGGGATGGCTGGGTCAAATGGTATTTCTAGTTCTAGATCCCTGAGGAATCGCCACACTGACTTCCACAATGGTTGAACTAGCTTACAGTCCCACCAACAGTGTAAAAGTGTTCCTATTTCTCCACATCCTCTCCAGCACCTGTTGTTTCCTGACTTTTTAATGATCGTCATTCTAACTGGTGTGAGATGGTATCTCATTGTGGTTTTGATTTGCATTTCTCTGATGGCCAGTGATGATGAGCATTTTTTCATGTGTTTTTTGGCTGCATAAATGTCTTCTTCTGAGAAGTGTCTGTTCATGTCCTTCACCCACTTTTTGATGGGGTTGTTTGTTTTTTTCTTGTAAATTTGTTTGAGTTCATTGTAGATTCTGGATATTAGCCCTTTGTCACATGAGTACGTTGCAAAAATTTTCTCCCATTCTGTAGGTTGCCTGCTCATTCTGATGGTAGTTTCTTTTGCTGTGCAGAAGCTCTTTAGTTTGATTAGATCCCATTTGTCAATTTTGGCTTTTGTTGCCATTGCTTTTGGTGTTTTAGACATGAAGTCCTTGCCCATGCCTATGTCCTGAATGGTATTGCCTAGGTTTTCTTGTAGGGTTTTTATGGTTTTAGGTCTAACATTTAAGTCTTTAATCCATTTTGAATTAATTTTTGTATAAGGTGTAAGGAAGGGATCCAGTTTCAGCTTTCTACATATGGCTAGCCAGTTTTCCCAGCACCATTTATTAAATAGGGAATCCTTTCCCCATTGTTTGTTTTTGTCAGGTTTGTCAAAGATCAGATAGTTGTAGATATGCGGCATTATTTCTGAGGGCTCTGTTCTGTTCCATTGGTCTATATCTCTGTTTTGGTACCAGTACCATGCTGTTTTGGTTACTGTAGCCTTGTAGTATAGTTTGAAGTCAGGTAGCGTGATGCCTCCAGCTTTGTTCTTTTGGCTTAGGATCGACTTGGCGATGCGGGCTCTTTTTTGGTTCCATATGAACTTTAAAGTAGTTTTTTCCAATTCTGTGAAGAAAGTCTTTGGTAACTTGATGGGGATGGCATTGAATCTATAAATTACCTTGGGCAGTATGGCCATTTTCACGATATTGATTCTTCCTACCCATGAGCATGGAATGTTCTTCCATTTGTTTGTATCCTCTTTTATTTCATTGAGCAGTGATTTGTAGTTCTCCTTGAAGAGGTCCTTCACATCCCTTGTAAGTTGGATTCTTAGGTATTTTATTCTCTTTGAAGCAATTGTGAATGGGAGTTCACTCATGATTTGGCTCTCTGTTTGTTATTGGTGTATAAGAATGCTTGTGATTTTTGTACATTGATTTTGTGTCCTGAGACTTTGCCGAAGTTGCTTATCAGCTTGAGGAGATTTTGGGCTGAGATGATGGGGTTTTCTAGATATACAATCATGTCGTCTGCAAATAGGGACAATTTGACTTCCTCTTTTCCTAATTGAATACCCTTTATTTCCTTCTCCTGCCTAATTGCCCTGGCCAGAACTTCCAACACTATGTTGAATAGGAGTGGTGAGAGAGGGCATCCCTGTCTTGTGCCCGTTTTCAAAGGGAATGCTTCCAGTTTTTGCCCATTCAGTATGATATTGGCTGTGGGTTTGTCATAGATAGCTCTTATTATTTTGAGATACATCCCATCAATACCTAATTTATTGAGAGTTTTTAGCATGAAGCGTTATTAAATTTTGTCAAAGGCCTTTTCTGCATCTATTGAGATAATCATGTGGTTTTTGTCTTTGGTTCTGTTTATATGCTGGATTACATTTATTGATTTGTGTATGTTGAACCAGCCTTGCATCCCAGGGATGAAGCCCACTTGATCATGGTGGATAAGCTTTTTGATGTGCTGCTGGATTCGGTTTGCCAGTATTTTATTGAGGATTTTTGCATTGATGTTCATCAAGGATATTGGTCTAAAATTCTCTTTTTTGGTTGTGTCTCTGCCTGGCTTTGGTATCAGGATGATGCTGGCCTCAAAAAATGAGTTAGGGAGGATTCCCTCTTTTTCTATTGATTGGAATAGTTTCAGAAGGAATGGTACCAGCTCCTCTTTGTACCTCTGGTAGAATTCGGCTGTGAATCCATCTGGTCCTGGACTTTTTTTGGTTGGTAAGCTATTGATTATTGCCTCAATTTCAGAGCCTGTTATTGGTCTATTCAGAGATTCAACTTCTTCCTGGTTTAGTCTTGGGAGGATGTATGTGTCGAGAAATTTATCCATGTCTTCTAGATTTTCTAGTTTATTTGCGTAGAGGTGTTTATAGTATTCTCTGGTGGTAGTTTGTATTTCTGTGGGATCGGTGGTGATATCCCCTTTATCATTTTTTATTGCATCTATTTGATTCTTCTCTCTTTTCTTCTTTATTAGTCTTGCTAGCAGTCTATCAATTTTGTTGATCTTTTCAAAAAACCAGTTCCTGGATTCATTAATTTTTTGAAGGGTTTTTTTGTGTTTCTATTTCCTTCAGTTCTGCTCTGATCTTAGTTATTTCTTGTCTTCTGCTAGCTTTTGAATGTGTTTGCTCTTGCTTTTCTAGCTCTTTTAATTGTGATGTTAGGGTGTCAATTTTAGATCTTTCCTGCTTTCTCTTGTGGGCATTTAGTGCTATAAATTTCCCTCTACACACTGCTTTGAACGTGTCCCAGAGATTCTGGTATGTTGTGTCTTTGTTCTCGTTGGTTTCAAAGAACATCTTTATTTCTGCCTTCATTTCATTATGTACCCAGTAGTCATTCAGGAGCAGGTTGTTCAGTTTCCATGTAGCTGAGCGGTTTTGAGTGAGTTTCTTAATCCTGAGTTCTAGTTTGATTGCACTGTGGTCTGAGAGACAGTTTGTTATAATTTCTGTTCTTTTACATTTGCTGAGGAGTGCTTTACTTCCAACTATATGGTCAATTTTGGGGTAGGTGTGGTGTGGTGCTGAAAAGAATGTATATTCTGTTGATTTTGGGTGGAGAGTTCTGTAGATGTCTATTAGGTCTGCTTGGTGCAGAGTTGAGTTCAATTCCTGGGTATCCTTGGTAACTTTCTGTCTCATTGATCTGTCTAATGTTGACAGTGGGGTGTTAAAGTCTCCCATTATTATTGTGTGGGAGTCTAAGTCTCTTTGTAGATCACTGAGGACTTGCTTTATGAGTCTGGGTGCTCCTGTATTGGGTGCATATATATTTAGGATAGTTAGCTCTTCTTGTTGAATTGATCCCTTTACCATTATGTAATGGCCTTCTTTGTCTCTTTTGATCTTTGTTGGTTTAAAGTCTGTTTTATCAGAGACTAGGATTGCAACCCCTGCCTTTTTTTGTTCTCCATTTGCTTGGTAGATCTTCCTCCATCCCTTTATTTTGAGCCTATGTGTGTCTCTGCATGTGAGATGGGTTTCCTGAATACAGCACACTGATGGGTCTTGACTCTTCATCCAATTTGCCAGTCTATGTCTTTTAATTGGAGCATTTAGCCCATTTACATTTAAAGTTAATATTGTTATGTGTGAATTTGATCCAGTCATTATGATGTTACCTGGTTATTTTGCTCGATAGTTGATGCAGTTTCTTCTTAGCCTTGATGGTCTTTACAATTTGGCATGTTTTTGCAGTGGCTAGTACTGGTTGTTCCTTTCCATGTTTAGTGCTTCCTTCAGGAGCTCTTTTAGGGCAGGCCTGGTGGTGAGAAAATCTCTCAGCATTTGCTTCTCTGTAAAGTATTTTATTTCTCCTTCACTTATGAAGCTTAGTTTGGCTGGATATGAGATTCTGGGTTGAAAATTCTTTTCTTTTTTTTTTTTTTTTTTTTTTTTTGAGATGGAGTCTCACTCTGTCACCCAGGCTGGAGTGCAGTAGTGCAATCTCGGCTCACTGTAAGCTCCACCTCCCAGGTTCACACCATTCTCCTGCCTCAGCCTCTCCGAGTAGCTGGGACTACAGGCACCCGCCACCATGCCCAGCTAATTTTTTATATTTTTTAGTAGAGATGGGGTTTCACCGTGGTCTCAATCTCCTGACCTCGTGATCCACCCGCCGTGGCCTCCCAAAGTGCTGGGATTACGAGCGTGAGCCACCGCACCCGGCCGAAAATTCTTTTCTTTAAGAATGTTGAATATTGGTCGCCACTCTCTTCTGGCTTGTAGAGTTTCTGCCGAGAGATCAGCTGTTAATCTGATGGGCTTCCCTTTGTGGGTAACCCGACCTTTCTCTCTGGCTGCCCTTAACATTTTTTCCTTCATTTCAACTTTGGTGAATCAGACAATTATGTGTCTTGGAGTTGCTCTTCTCGAGGAGTATCTTTGTGGTGTTCTCTGTATTTCCTGAATTTGAATGTTGGCCTTCCTTGCTAGATTGGGGAAGTTCTCCTGTATAATATCCTGCAGAGTGTTTTCCAACTTGGTTCCATCCTCCATCACTTTCAGGTACACCAATCAGACGTAGATTTGGTCTTTTCACATAGTCCCATATTTCTTGGAGGCTTTGTTCATTTCTTTTTATTCTTTTTTCTCTAAACTTCTTTTCTCGCTTCATTTCATTCGTTTCATCTTCCATCACTGATACCCTTTCTTCCAGTTGATCACATTGGCTTCTGAGGCTTCTGCATTCGTCACATAGCTCTCATGCCTTGGTTTTCAGCTCCATCAGGTCCTTTAAGGACTTCTCTGCATTGGTTATTCTAGTTTTCCATTCATCTAATTTTTTTTCAAAGCTTTTAACTTCTTTGACATTGGTTCGAATTTCCTCCTGTAGCTCGGAGTAGTTTGATTGAAGCCTTCTTCTCTCAACTCGTCAAAGTCATTCTCCATCCAGCTTTGTTCCGTTGCTGGTGAGGAGCTGTGTTCCTTTGGAGGAGGAGAGGCGCTCTGATTTTTAGAGTTTCCAGTTTTTCTGCTCTGTTTTTTTCCCGTCTTTGTGGTTTTATCTACCTTTGGTCTTTGATGATGGTGATGTACAGATGGGTTTTTGGTGTGGATGTCCTTTCTGTTTGTTAGTTTTCCTTCTAACAGACAGGACCCTCAGCTGCAGGTCTGTTGGAGTTTGCTAGAGGTCCACTCCAGACCCTGTTTGCCTGGGTATCAGCAGCGGTGGCTGCAGAACAGCGGATATTGGTGAACCACAGATGCTGCTGCCCGATCATTCCTCTGGAAGTTTTGTCTCAGAGGAGTACCTGGCCGTGTGAGGTGTCAGTCCGCCCCTACTAGGGGTGCCTCCCAGTTAGGCTACTCAGGCATCAGGGAACCACTTGAGGAGGCAGTCTGCCCATTCTCAGATCTCAAGCTGCATGCTGGGAGAGCCACTATTCTCTTTAAAGCTGTCAGAGAGGGACATTTAAGTCTGCAGAGGTTACTGCTGTCTTTTTGTTTGTCTGTGCCCTGCCCCCAGAGGTGGAGTCTACAGAGGCAGGCAGGCCTCCCTGAGCTGTGGTGGGCTCCACCCAGTTTGAGCTTCCCAGCCACCTTTTTTACCTAATCAAACAACTAACTTGGCAGTGGCGGACACCCCTCCCCCAGCCTCGCTGCTGCCTTGCAGTTTGATCTTGGACTGTTGTGCTAGCAATGAGTGAGACTCTGTGGGCGTAGGACCCTTTGAGCCAGGTGTGGGATATAATCTCCTGGTGTGCCGTTTTTTAAGCCCGTTGGAAAAGCACAGTATTAGGGTGGGAGTGACCCGATTTTGCAGGTGCCGTCTGTCACTGCTTTCTTTGACTAGGAAAGGGAACTCCCTGACCCCTTGCACTTCCTGGGTGAGGCAATGCCTCGCCCTGCTTCGGCTCGTGCACGGTGCACTGCACCCACTGTCCTGCACCTACTGTCTGGCACTCCCCAGTGAGATGAACCTGGTACCTCAGTTGGAAATGCAGAAATCACCCATCTTCTGCGTCGCTCACGCTGGGAGCTGTAGACCGGAGCTGTTCCTATTCGGCCATCTTGGCTCCTCCTCCTGCGAAAACATAATTTTTAAACCCTTCATTTAGAATGAATTAGGACCTCCTGGGATAACTCCTTCCCTAGCCCAGAAATGGCACTACCATCTACCCAAGTGCTTGGCCCCAAAACCTAGAAGTCATTCATGATTCTTCGTTTTACATCACCATCACCCCCTTTCTCCAGCATATAATTCAACAGCAAGTTTCTTGACTTGACTCCTAAATGCCTCTTGAATCTGTCTTCACTCTCCATCTTCACTGCTAATCACTGTTTGTAGCCATAATAATCTCTCCCTTAGCAGTTTTAAAACATGGTCCCCAAATTCTTTAACACTTCTGGCATCAAGAGGTGGAGTTGATGTTCCTTCCTCCTTGAACCTGGGTGGGCCCAAGACTACTTTAACTAATTGCATATGGTGGAAGCGAAGCTATGTGACTTCTCTGAATAGATCACAAAAAGCTTCTTTTTGCTTCTCTTGGAACACTCACTTTGGATGCTCCGTATTGTAACTAAGCTGCCATGCTATGAGGAAGCCCAAGAGGCAGGCATGTTGGTATTCCAGTTAACAGTTCCAGCTTAACTCCACAAGTGCAGTTCCCACCCATTTAAATCATCTCAGCCATTTGAGACTTCCAAGGTGAGGCTTCAGACATCATGAGCATAGATAAACCATGTCTGTTGCACTCTTCCCGAATTCTTGACTCATAGATAATGACCATAATAAAATAATTTTTTGTTTTTTTATTTAAAAATTTTTAGTTTTCTCTATATGCCAGAAAGTTATTGTTTTAATGCTTCTGAATTTGGGGTAGTTTGTTACACAGTGATAGATAACCAGAATGCTCCTCTTGACTACTGGCATGCACTCCCAACTTATTTCCCTCCTTCCACTAATATCTATTCTCCATGCAGCAGCCACAGGAATCTCTTGGAAATGTGAATCAGATAACATCACTCTGTCATATGAAACTCTTTCAAACATCTTACCTTGGTCTACTAGACTCACGTGTTCTGGTCCCTCTTCTCAGGTGCATGCTAGAAGTGAAACACTCATCTCTAGGGAAATCAGAGGCTGGCCAGGGGCAAATGATGTGGGACACGAAAATCACCTATTACAGCTCGGTTTCAGCTTCCCCATTTCAAGGGCCAAGGAAGCATCACCTGTACTTGTGTGGGTTTTAGAATCCTGGTTTATAGACCCTAAACCCTCTGCAGATGGTCATGACCTTCCTGTACCTTTTTGGCTCTGTCTTATCTCTTGATTTCTGGCACTATGACATTTCCCTTTCTTTCTTTCAAGTGCAGCCATATTTTAAAAACAATATCAAGTGTTTCTATGGGTTTGTAACTGAAGGGAAGAGCTGCATCAACTTAACAGAACATGTTGCAAGAAGTCTGAAAACTCTATCTGTACATAATATGATCATCTACTTAAGAGAATCAGCTAAAAAGCAGTTGGAAGTTAGAGTGTTTGGCAAGTTGATCAGAGAGCAGAGCTGAGTACACTCATCTAAATTCATACTGTCCTGTAACTCCACTAAAACCACCAGTAAAGGGTTTCTTTTTTTGCTACAAATCCACAAGTTTGGGTAAAATGAGAGTGGAGACAACGGTATCATTTTGGAAGCTAGAAAGGAGATGGACAAGTGATAACATATGTAGCTGACCTGAGAAAGAAGACTCTGAAGGCAGCAGTGAAAAAATCCACCAACCAACCAAATTTACACTGCAGAATCCTCAAAGGCTCAGGGATTACTGGCATCAGAAACTTTCAGAACTGGAGATAGAGGTGGGAATAAAGAGGATTGGTGGAAAGCAGTTTCAGAAACAGGAATGGGGAATTATTGCCTAATGAGTACAGAGTTTGGGGTGATGAAAAATTCTAGAAGTAAATAATAGTGATGGTTGCACAACACTGTGAGTGTAATTCACACTACGATTAAAGTAGCAAATTTTATGTCATATATGTTTTACCACAATAAAAAAGAAGCAATTAGACCTCTACATTTTCTCCCTCATTCTTTGCTGATGGGTTAGGAAGCCCTAACATCCTGGCCAAAATACAAGGGGTTTATTTTCCAGAAAGGTAAAAGAAAGTGTCCATAGATAGAGGACACCAGGCTCAGTCAATGTTATGGGTACTATACTGAAAATAGGGAGACAAAATGACTGAATGCAAACTGGATGCTTAGATTCCCAGGCTTTCTCCTTTACTCCGTGCCCTCTTTGAATCCCAGAACACAGCCCTTTAACTTCCTAGCAGGAGATTAGAATAATTGTTTCTGGGGAATCTGAGTAGCTCAGTAAGAAAGACTGAAGAGACTTACATTGAGGTTCCCTACAAATGGCCCAGCTGTATCACTTAACAGTGTAGTTCAAAATCAACAGGTGCCACAATGAGCTCAGGACTTTCAATCAGTGCTTTAGGTCCCCACTATTAAATATAATTACCAGAGATTTGAGAATGTGAGAATGACTCTAATGTGAACGACTGAATACCAAACAAGCTAGTAGGCAGACAGAAAAAGGCAACACGTAGGAAACAAGAATAGGACAGGAAAAAGGAAACGGGTAGGATAGCATCTGTGAAACAAGAACATGATGCTATCCAAAAAGAATGGATATTTAGAGAACAAAATAAACTTTTACAAATTAAAATAATGGTAGTGGAAATGAAAAACTCAATAGAAGGGTTAGAAGATAAATCTAGGCAAATTTCTCAGATTGCATACCAGGAAGACAAGAAAAACGCAAAGTAGAAGAGGAAAAAAATGTAGAGTTTCAATCTAAAATGCTCAACCTCTGAATAATAAGAGTGTCAGAAGGATAAAACAAAGACAGTGAACAAGAGAAAATCATCAATGAAGTAATTAAAAAAAGTTTATAACTTAAGAACATGAAAACCCAACACTAACATTTATTTATATTGTGAAATTTTGGAATGCTGTTGTAGTAGTATGAGTTTTATACTGCTGTGTAACAACTTACCGTAAACTTAAGTAGTTCAAATGGACATACATTTAGCATAGCATGGTTTCTATGGGTCAGGGGTTTAGACACAGTGTAGCTGAGTTTTCTACTCAGGGTCTTATGAGGCTGCAATGCAGGCCGTGTTCCTATCTGGAGCTTGGGGTTCTCTTCCAATCTCATGTGGTAATGTTGGCAAAACTCAGTTCCTTGTGGTTGTAGGACTGAGGTCCCTGCTTCCTTGCCGGCTGTCAGCTGGGAGCTACTCTCATCTTTCAGAGCTACCCTTGCCATATTGTGCTTTCATAGACCATCTCACAACATGGTTACTTAGTTTTAGTTTTTCAAAGTCTGCAGAAAAATCTTTCATTCCAGTCTAAGATGGAGTTTTATATAACATAAAATAATCACATGAGTGACTATCCCATCACCTTTGTTATAGAATGTAACCTAACCAAGGGAATGACTTTCCCATCACCTTTGGTATATTCTATTTGCTAGAAGTAAGTCTCAGTTTCTGTCCTCAGATTATACATGAGTGTAGCCCATTGAGGGTCATCTTAGAATTCTTCCTACTATAACTGGGACAAATGAAGCTCTTGTAAACTTTCAGAGGGAAATAAATAGGTTAATATAAATGATCAGGCAGTTGAATGGTTCAGATTTCTCAACAGCAATGTTGGAAGCTAGAAGACAATGGAGTGGTGCTATCAAAATTCCAAAAAGAAAGGATTTCCTACCTACCATTCTATATCCAGCCAAACTATCTATTGAGCATGATAACAGAATATGAATATTGTTGAAAAAAAGGGTCTCAAATTTTTACTTTCTAAGCTACTGGAGACTATGTTCCATAAATCAAAGTAGTAACTAATAAAAGGAAGACATCTGATTCAAGAAACAGGAAATATTGAGAATCTTCAGCACAGCAGGGAAGGCACATCCTCCAAAGATCAACCTGAACAGATTAGAGCAGGTTAGAAGCCCTGGGGATCAAGATGAAATTGACAGACAGTTGAGATGAGTGAATGGGATGAGAAAAGATTTAGACAACTGGCAGAAGGATTTGTTTAAACTGATGGTAAGAACATAAAAATTAATCAAAGAGAATGAAAAACTATTATTAACTTCAGATACAACAAAATTATTCAGGAAAAAAATAAAACCATAGTTTACTGCATAGCTGAGTGCTGAATAACTCTCAGTTTATTACAATGTAAATACTGAACATTAATCTAACCAAATTGATGACATAATTATATGGTTTTGAAAGGATGTTATTATAGGTTGAATTGTGTTCCCATAAAATATGTTGAAGTCCTAACCCTCAATACTTGTGAATGTGACTTCATTTGAAAATAGGTTCTTTGCAGATGATCCTGTTAAGTTGCAGCCTTTGGAGTAAGCTCCAGTTCAATATGACTGATGTCATTATAAAAAGGAGAAATCTGAATATAGAGAAACAGAGACACAGTGAAAACATTGTTGTGAAGATTGGAGTTATGCTGCCATAGGCCGAGAAATGCCAAAGATTCCTAGCAAACCACCAGAAGCTAGGAGAGAGGCATAGGACAGATTCTTCCTCACGGTTTCAGAAGGAACCAACCTTGCTGACACCCTGACTTCAGAGTTCTAGTCCCCAGGACTGTGAGACAATACAGTTCTGTTGTTTGTCACCTAGTTTGTGGCACTTTGTTATGGCATCCCTACAAACCTAATACAGGTGGGAAGTACGTGTGTGTTGGTGGGAGGCAGGGAAAGGGAGATGAAAGAGTCAACACTTCATCTTCCTGAGTGGGAAGTTAACACGTATTTCCTATACACAAAATATCAAGAAACAGTAGTATACGCATGGCATTTAGAGCTACTGAGGTGAATACTTGCTGTGGATTGGGTATGGTTTATTTGTCCCCACCAAAGCATAATGGAAAATGGTGAGAGATGAAGCTCAATAGTGAGGCTGAAATCAGGTCATTAAAAAACCATGCACTCAATGGGAGTTGGCTCTGTTTTATAGGAATGGGAGCCTTTGAAGGTTTTCAAGTGGCAGAGTGAGACAGAAGGTGATGTTTCTCTCATGGTATAAACAGATGGGTGATTTCTCAATACAAGATGTCCATTTCAATACAAGATGGACAGACAGGCTGTGTTACTGGCTTGAATTCTTCAGGCAGACCCTCTAAAGACCCTATCTTAATCAACTTGGATTGCTACAACAAATTAGCATAGAATGGGTGGCTTAAACAACAGAAATTTACTTCTCACAGTTCTGGAGGCTGGGAAGTCCAAGATCAAGGCTCAGCAGATCTGGTTCCTGGTAAGGGTTCTCTTACTGGTTTTAAGATTGAGACGGAGCTCCACCACTTCCTGATTGCTTGAAGAGGTGTACCTTTTTTGAGCCTCCATTTCGTTATTTCTAAAATGGGGATAATAATGTCTGTTCTACTTTCCTCACAAGCTTTTGTGAAGATCGGCTGAGATAATGCAACTGAAAGCAATTAATAAACTCTATTATTTTAGCCAAAGTTTCTTGTTAGGTCTGCTCAGCCTGCATCCTCCACCTTAAACTTTTTGGTTCACTGGGGCCAACTCCTTCCCCTTGGCCATGCTCATTGGCTGAAGGATGGTCATATGACCTAAGCTGGCCAATAAGCCTTTTGCTGGTTATATTGAAGGGAAAAAAAGTGCTCTTTCTCCTGGAAGCCATCTTGTCTCCAGGGAATAGGCAGTCTTGAGAATGAAAACGACACAGAGAAAAGCAGAGAGATGTTTAAAGACAAATTTCTGATGATGTGGTTTAAGCATCTGCATCAAATAATTCATTTTTTCATTCCACAACTAGTTGTTAAGTTCCTCTTATAGTCCATAACAATTTCTGGATTCTTGGCCTTTGGTGATAAATGAAAGGAAGACCCTACTGTCATGGTGCTTGCATTCCAGTGGGCAGCCCAGGCCATAAACAAACACTAAATAGATACATGATCTAATGCCAGGTGGTAATAGATTCTAAGAAGAAAAGTTACAGCAGAATAGGGGAAGACTGAGGTGAGGTGTTATTTAGATGGAGTGGCTGAATCCACCTCTACCTCTGGATTTTTTAAACTTCATGAGCCAATAAAACCTCATTGAATTGTGGTGCTATCAGTTGCCACCAACAGTCTTGATGAATACAGCTTTACAAATGTAAGGATTGGTAATGATGCTGATGATGATTATAATTATAATAGCAGCACAAAAGCCTCTTGAGAATGAATTGGATCATTCCTCCTGGGAATCCATGTCTAAGATATTTATGCCAGTGAAACAACCCAAGGACAGGAAATTATCAAAAGATTCCCAAAAATATTCTTCATGGAATTAAGTGCATACAAGGGTCATTCCTCTGGATTCATCAATTGTATCAATTCACGTGAAAGCCAGAAATTTTACTTAAAAATGCATTTTGAAAGTTGAAGACACTGAGCATCAAGTCAAACAAAGCATTCAGTTGGTCATCTGTGGCCAGCTGGCTCTAGCAATATTAACAGGACTGACACCTATCACTTATGTGGAGTTAGGGGACACTGTAAAAGCATTAGAAATGATGAAGTTAAAGAACATTCACAGCCACTAGTCACAGTCAGTTGACTTTCTGCAGTTCTTATAGGATAGTTAGAGGCTAATAGTTTCAAACCCTGATGTTGCTCCAGGTTATTGATAGCCAGTCACCAAAGTTGAGCATGCAAATGTCCTTTCATATCATCATTTCCTCAGAGGTTTTCTACATTTGAGTCCTTTAATTTTAAATTCCTGACACTCAGGAAATTTTCTAATGTTTTGTAGCTTTATAACCACTCACCCCCACCCTCCCTCCGCCACCCTCTTTCTTTTCCTCTCTCTTCTCTAAAATTTTGGTGTGGTGATTAGTATTTCAGGGATGCACCAACCATGGGAGTTTTCTCAGCTTGAACTTTCAAAAGAACATTGAAACATCCTATATAGTTTTGATGCATAGAATGTACACCAAATAAAAAAAAATGCGAAACTGGAGCTTCCATCATTGTCCTCCTGAGCTGCCACACCTACACTGTGAATAATATTTGTCTTACTCAGATTAAGACGTGCACAAGCCAAGATGAACCTACTCAAAAAATAAAACAAGTGCTTCCAGACTTCCTGTACCTGCTGGAATTTTCCCATGTTTCCCTTCCACAAAATGCAACAATTGCTGAGATGCTGCATCGCCTGCTGGGAAAAGGTGTTCGTTATCTCTGAACAAGACAGCATGAGGACCCTTTCCAGAATGTCAAGCAGGTGTTGTCTTCTGTCACTGTGCTGGTTTGAAGTGTTGCACACCAGGACTGAAATGAGCTTTGCAAAGACAGTATTCTGTCAGGAGTGCTATAATCATGGTTTTGGCTCGTTTTTGCACCAGTATCTTGATTCCAAGAAACATTATAATCTGCCAGATAAATGTATAGCTCAGCATTTCCCTAAAAATACTGGAACACTGAATGTTACATTTAAGAAAGAGTTCTATGGTCAGGCAAGTTTAAGAAACACTAGGTTAAAAAAAAAGTTTAGGTGATAATACACATTGGTTAAGCAGAACCTTATAAATGATAATGCACATTGTAAGTATACCAGAGCAAGGTATGACAGGGTTCCTAAATTTATTTTATCACAGATTTTTTTTTAGGTGGGAACATCTATTAACACTCTACAGAGCACAGTGTGGGGCAAATCAAGTTATAGCAATATTCAGGAGAATTCTTTATCCCCAGACCTTGAGAATTCAGTACAAATGAATAAATGAGACTGTTTGAACACACACAATGGAAAGAAATTAAAAGAGATAATACTCTGAATTTATAAGTATAATTAAACCTAACAAAGTACACATTTTTAAAACAAACAACTTCTCTACTTATGAATTTCCAAGTTGCAAACTTTTATAGATAGAAACAACACAAAGCTACAAAACAAGATCACATTAACTCCACCTCCCACCAAAGGTGGTGGTAGTTGCAGTGTGAGGTTCTTTTAGTCTGGACCATAGAGTCCTTTGTTGTACAGTCATGCACCACTTAACAAAGTTTCATGCAATAACAGGAAACAGGTGTGTCCCGTAAGATTGTAAGACTGTATTTTTACTGTACCTTCTCTATGTTTAGGTACACAAATGCCTACCATTGTGTTACAGTTCCCTACAGTATTTGGCATAGGAGAATGCTGTACAGGTTTGTAGCCTAGGAGCAACAGGCTATACCATACAGCCTAGGGGTGTAGTAGGCTAGACTATTTAGGTTTGTGTAAGTGCACTCTGTGATGTTCACACAATGACAAAACCACCCAATGACACATTTCTCAGAATGTATCCCCATGGTTAAGTGACACATAACTCTTAGTGGCAATCTTGCTGGGGTTCTATTTAGTTCCAAGGTATTTTGCAAACATGATTAATTTCATTGTATCCAGTGAATACAAAAGCAGTGAACGTTTTGAATTGCTGAAATAAAAGGTGTGCAATTGTTATGGAATTGAAAGAAGAGAATTGTATGGAATTGAAAGATTGAAAGTGCTGAGAAAAATAATGCTCTTGCTCTATGTGCTGTGAGTTTTCCAAAAGGAGGCGTGGTTCAGAAGGACAAAGTACTTGGCTTGCAATCTGCTATGCATACACCGTCCATGATACTCAGCAAGAGAGGAGGAAAAAGGACAAACACAAAAACTAGAGCAGAGCACTACAAGATCCACATCCAGATGGGCTACCTATCAGCCAGATACTCAGGAGAGATCTGGGACATAGCTCAGTGACCTAAACGGCAGAATATGCTGAAAGTGCTGTTGCTGAACTGTTCATTCATTCGTTCACTCAGCACCTATTTTATTTTATTTTTTTGAGACAGAGTCTCACTCTGTCGCTCAGGTTGGAGTGCAGTGGTGCAATCTCAGCTCACTGCAGTCTCCACCTCCTGGGTTCAAGCAATTCTCCCTGCCTCAACCTCCCAAGTAGCTGGGATTACAGGCACCCACCACCACACCCAGCTAATTTTTGTATTTTTTTTAGTAGAGATGGGGTTTCGCCATGTGGCCAGGCTGGTCTTGAACTCCTGACCTCAGGTAATGCACCCGCCTCAGCCTCCCAAAGTGCTGGGATTACAGGTGTGAGCCACCACGCTCAGCCACCTATTTTATTGAGTGTCTACTATGAGCCAGACATTGTGCTGGCTACGGGGAACACATTAGTGACTAAAACAGATATAGCTAGTCCCCTGCCTGTAAGGAACTGATAGTCTGTGGAAGAATGGGGGATGGAGGGAGCAGACAACAAACAAACAGAAATATAGAAGTGTAAACGCTGGTAAGTGCCGTGAAAGAAATGAGACGAGGGCAGTGATAGAAGCAACTGAAGCAGAGGTCGGGTAGGTGATGGGGTCAAGATGGTTCTTGGTTTCAGATCTTTCAAATCTGTACAGGCCAGAGTGGGTGGGGGCATGGCACTTTGCAGCTATCATGGCAGCTGAGGCCCTCCATGGGATGACCGTGGGGGCAGGAGGGAATTACCTGGCTCCACAGATTTCCCCAGTACACTGATCTGATCTACTTTGGAGAAAAGAAGACCCATAAAATATTGATTAGCATAAAGAAGCAGCATCTGCTGGTTTTAAAGTTTCAAGGGACTTACACTCAGATTAAGTGGAAATACTCCTTGTTCCTTCCGGACTCACAGACAAATAGACTTACAAAAAACATAACTGTTCTTAAGTAGAGGAATTTCTGTGCTACCTAGCAAGAGTCTGGTGTTAGTTTTTAATTTCTTATCATTAAAGAACAGAGAAAATGTTTAATTGGATTTAGCTAAGAGAATTGTCTGCTCAGGCTTGATCTGGATTTTTTTTTCCTTATATTGTGCACTTAAGAGTCTCCTGAGCCTCTTCTTTTCTTCCTACACTGATCTTAGCCCACACTGGTCTACACTTTCTGTGTCACAACCTTCTTTTGCAGACAACCCTGTCTTTATTTAATAATTTAATAGATCAAAACGTATTTAGCATTTACTCATTGTAATGCTGTGTTTACTCAGATTGGGTTGGGATGTGAGTAATAGAAGAATCCAAAATTAACAATGGCTTTAAAAGATAGAAGGTTATTTTTATCTCAAATAAAAATTAGAAGATGTGTAGTCCAGAGAAAGTACAGCAGCTCTGCTCCACAAAATCTTCAAGAAGTCAGGAGCTTTCTCCCTTGTGGCTCCACCAAGCATGACTCCTGTTTACCTCATGAACCAACAGGCTTGCTTGAGCTCCAGTCATCAGTTCTGCATTCACAGACAGCAGGAAAAAGATAAGGGAGAAAAGTCCTTTCAAGGAAACTTCCTGGAAGCTGCACTCACCACTTCCACTTACATCCTTTGGGCCAGGACTAGTCACTTATCTACACATAGCTGCAAGGAAGGTTGGGAATTTGTTTTCTATCAAAAAAAAAAAAAAAAAGACTGGCCAGGTGCAATAGCTCACGCCTGTAATCCCAGCACTTTGGGAGGCTGAGGTGGGAGGAACATTTGAGACCAGGAGGTCAAAATCAGCTTGGGCAACATGGTGAAACCCCGTTTCTATGAAAACTAAAAAAATTAGTCCAGCATGGTGGCACATGCTTGTAGTCCCAGCTACTTGGGATGCTGAGGTGGGCAGATCGCTTGAGCCTGGGGGGCAGAGGTTGCAGTGAGCTGAGATCACGCCACTGCACTTCAGCCTGGGTGACAGAGTGAGACTCTGTTTGAAACAAACAAACAAAAAAGTGGGAAGAAGTGCTGCCTCAGCCAGCAAGCTCCACAGGTTATCTGTTACCGGTTTTATCTTCCTGTCTTCATGGCTCTGCTGAGCTCTTCGTCATCTTTATCCATAACTCAATTCCTTCTGAAGTTCTGCTGTCTATGAGAAGCCAGATCTCTATCGCCTCTGGAGGGAAAACACATTTTGATTTTGTCAGAGCTGAAAATTGCCCATTGGGCAAAAACCCAGACACTAGAAGATATTCTATGTACTACTAGAATTTGTCTAAATTGCAGCAGCTTATACATTTACCATTTAACATCTTCATGTTCACTGTCTTACAGATTGAAGTGTTAATATTTTTAGAGAGTTTGAGCAAGGGAGCAAGAAAAGGGTTAATTTTTATGAAACAGCCGTATTATGACATATATGAGCTTGGAAGCACTTTACTCACTTACGACCCTGCTATGCTGCTGTCCCCTAGAGTTTGTATGTTGAAATCCAATACCTAATATGATAGTATTAAGAGGTGGAGCCTTTTGGGGGTGATTAAGTCATGAGGGTTCCACCCTCTTCAGTGGGATTAGAAACCTTTTAAAAGAAGCTTGAGAGAGCTGCCTTCCTCCTTTGCCATGTGAGGACACACAGAATGCACCAAGATGAGGAACAGGGACTCAACAGGCACAGAATCTGCTGGTGCCTTGATCTTGGATTTCCCAGCCTCTAGAACTGTGAGCATTACATTTCTGTTGTTTATAACTTACTCACTCTAAGGTGTTTTGTTATAGCAGCCTGAATAAACTTAGATGGACCTCCAAAAAATAATAATTGGCATGCAGAAGTTCATTCACTGAATTACTTTATTCAATATCTATTTCTTGAGCGCCTACTATATGCCTGATGCTAGGCACTGGGCATACAGCAGAGAACAAGACAGTCAAAGTCCTCATGGTGCAAGTATTCTAGTGGTGGGGAGGGAAAGAATGAACAAGCAAACAAATTCAGAACGTAATTTCAGTTAGTGAGTAAGGAGAGAGAATGACTGGGATGGGTGGGGAAACTAATTCTAACAGGAGGTGACATATTATTATTGATGAATGATAATAGTTAACTCTTATTTACACTTACCATGCAATAGGCATTATTCTAAGATTTTACATGCACTGGCTTATTTGATTTTCATAACTATCCATCCACTCAGGCACACAGATCTGGGGTTTGAGCCCAGGCAGGCTGGCTCCAGTGTTCTTGCTCTTAATGCTTCAAGATAAGATCTCCTGAGAGTATAAGCAGAAGACAGCCACATAAGGATCTGGAAAAGAACATTCCAGAAAATGGACCAGGCAAGGCTCAAGTTTCTGAGGCTGGCTGGCACCAATATGTTTGGAGATCCACAGGAATGCCAGCATGACTGGAGACTAGAGGTGAAGAGTGTGAGAAAGCCAGGCCAAGGTCTGTTCACAGGGCCAGAAGGCCAACCCAGTAGGGAACTGCCAGAGAGTCACAAGAAGGGGCAGGTCTGCATAGCACGTTTTCTTCCCTATCAGTCAGCCTTGCTCAGTGTGCCACTGTCCCCGAGATGCTGAGCCGCACTCAGCCACAAAACCACACAGGGCCATCTGCTTTCCACTCAAGAGCCAGGTTATCTACAGAGAGGCCTTATGCCAACACTGATGCAAACGTATTTATTATTACTATAGTTAAGAAGCATCACTGGTTTTTTCTTTTATAATCCCTCGCCTTTATAATAAGACCAAAAACTAGGTGCTTTTGGGGTTCCTTGGAGGAAAAGCCTATGCTGCCTGTTCATCTCTGGGTAGGCAATGCCAGTGTTTCTGCATGGGGTTTTTAAGTATACTCCTGACAAGTGGGAGGAGGCACAAGCTCTGAGGGGTCGAGTGGGCTGCCTTCATTGGCCCCTTCCGTTGGAGGTGTCAACATGGAAGTCCTCCCTGAAGCATGCCTCCTCAGGTGGGTTAATAACACCATGACCATCCCTGGGTCAATGGCTGACTGAGGTCTGGGGTTGTTGTCAAGAGGTGTCTGCTATGGGTTTAATGTTTATGTGCCCCTAAGATCTGTACATCAAACCCTTTGATAGGGTTTGGATCTGTGTCTCTATCAAATCTCATGTCAAGATGTAATCCCCAATGTTAAAGGTGGGGCGTGGTGGGAAGTGATTGGATCATTGGGATGGTCCTCCATGAATGGTTTAGCACCATCTCCTGCTGCTGTTCTCATGAGATCTGGTTGTTTAAAAGTGAGTGGCTCCTCCTCCCCACCTTCCTTTTGCTCTGGCCATGTAAGATGTGCCTGCTTCCCCTTCCATCATGATTGTAAGTTGCCTGAGGCCTCCCCAGAAGCAGAAGCCACTGTATTTTCTGTACAACCTGCAGAATCATGAGCTGATTAAACCTCTTTTCCTTGTGAATTACTCAGTCTCAGGTATTTATAGTGTGTGAGAATGGACTAATACACCCCTAAACCTCAATGTGATGGTATTTGGAGATGGGGCCTTAGGGAGATAATCAGGTTATCAGGTGGAGCCTTCACGACAAGATTATTGACCTTATTAGAAGATATGTGAGAAGGTTTACTTCCTCTCTCTGGCTTGTCTTTGCAGAAGGAGCTGAAAAAATAGGACAAGGCAAGAGATTTGATAAAAATCCTTGAAGGTTTTTAAATTCTTTGGGTGGTTGACTTTGCTTCACCTGTTGGTCTCTCAGTGGAGCCAACTGGTTGGACATGAGTGGTAATAACTAAAAGGTTTAGCCTAGCACGTGGAAAGTGAGGACTTACTACATTGTGAGGAGGGACTGGCAATAACAGCAAATTCTCTGAGCCTGATGACCTGAATCTGAAAAAAAAAAATGGCATCATATCTAGGCAACTCACAATCTCCTCTGAGCCATGTGGAAGCATAGAAGTTTATCTTCCTGCCAGCTTTGCACACATGGATAGAATACCAATTTTTAGAGATGAAAGGAACCTCAGGGAGCAACTGGTCCTACATTATTCTCAACCAGTGTTTCCTGGCTGGCAAGTCAGACTTTTAGCACCTCATGCCTATTCTCCTCCCCATTCCCCATCCTCCTTGGTCCCAGTGGTTGTGTCTCTTTTTCTTATTCTGGGGTCAGTTGTAGAACGATTATAGGGTTGACCAGTTTTGCAGAACAATTTTGATGGGAACACATCGATCTGGGGATTTTGCATTTGAAGAACTGGGCTAGGAAAAAAGTAAAGTAATGTCTCCAAGATTATATGGTGATAAGCAGAGGAAATGACCCTTAAACCCAGACATTTAATTTTATTTATTGGCTTAAAGTTCAAGTTGTTTCTAGTAAGCCAGTGTTTCCCAACCGTGGCTGGGTCCCATGCCAGGGGTTCTGATTTAATTGGTTTGAGGCATGGCTGAGGCATCTGGATTTTCAGAATCTCCTCAAGTATTGTGGTGTGCAGTCGCTGTTGAAAACCACAGCCACCCATGAGGTAAAATGCAAGGCTGTGGGTAACTCCAAGTGAGGTTAGAGGAACTTGGACTAGAAGTAAACTGGATTATAGGAGAAGATTATAGGATTATAGGAGATTATAGAAGAAAGGAATAGATCTGATATCTTTATGGAAGCAAACTGGGCCAATGAAGGAAATGGATATTGGTTTCTAAATGCAGACCACGATGGGCACAAGGCCACTGCTGACCCATAGTGCTTTTGTGCAAAAAAAAAGAAAAAAAAAAAACTCCTCTAGGGAGACTCAACCCTGCAGGTTCCAAGCTTGGCAAGAGGATGGCCACTGTGTTGTGAATTTAAAAAAGAACCCATGGGAGGCGGAGGTAGGAGAATTGCTTGAGGTCAGGAGGTTGAGATCTGCCTGGGCAACACAGTGAGACTCTGTCTCTACAAAAAATTAAAAAAAAAAAAATTAGTCAGACGTGATGACACACATCTATAGTCCTAGCTGCTCAGGAAGCTGAGGCAGGAGGATTACTGAAGCCCAGGAGTTCGAGGCTACAGTGAGCTTTGATTTCTGGCCACTGCACTCCAGCCTGGGAGACAGAATGGGACCCTGTCTCTAAAAATGAATGAATAAACGAATGCATGAACAGAACCCCCTCCACCTTGAAGGATTCAGCCCTGCAACAGGCACATGCCAGTGAGCAGAACAAGGACTGGATTTTGGTCTCCACCTGCCCCCTTGGATAGTTCTTTGTGTAGTGGACAACCTGCAGAAGAATTATGTCTGTCTAGGGTAAGGACGTCCAACCAAGTAGAAATTCCATGCACCTAGAAGATGAGTGTCTAACACCTTGACTTTCCTTACTGTTAAATTCATCTGCTGGGGGAGAGAGAGAGATGCAAATATGCTCCTACTACTCTAGTCCTTACACGGATAAGGAGAAATTGCTTGGTAACATAGAAATGACTAGAGTTTTTGGGAAACTCCCGTGCTATCTTAGGATGGATTAGGCTGGGTATAATCAGACATGCTTCCCAACCTTTAAGAAGGTAGACCTTAGTAGAACTTTAAAAAAAGGTGTCCAAGTCATAGCATGAAACTTACGAAATAACATGGCTCAAGAGAATTGGAAGATTGTCAAAAATATAACTCTTAAAATAATTTTTCTTGTTACGAAAGTGATCCAAACTAATTGCAAAAAATGTAGAAAATAGAAATGAGCCAAAAGAGGAAAAGAGTCACTTGAAATTTTACTACTCAGAAATAACCACTCACAGTTTTCTGTTTATCCTATCAGTCTCTTTTCTATGCTTATAGATACATTTAGGATACATTTATATATACTGCAAAATGGATTGTATGTATAGACTTTTTTGGTCTGCTTTTAAACTTAATAGCATTCCGTAAGCATTTTCCATTTAATTATCTATTCCCAAACCTTGTTATTTTAACAGTTGCACGGTAACCCATTTAATAATACTGTAAGAATTTATGTAATTCATCCTTATTTTGGAATTTACATTGTTTTCATTTTTTATTTTTATGAATAGTGTTCGATGAACATTCTTTGAGTTTCATCTCTTGCCACATGTATTAGTCGGGGTTCTCCAGAGAAACAGAACCAGTAGGATGTATATAGAGAGATAGATAAGAAAAGATTTATTATAGGAGTTAGCTCACATGATTATGGAGGCTGAGAAGTCCCACGGCATGCCGTCTGCAAGCTAGTGAACCAGAAAAGCCAGTGGTGCAGTTCAATCCGAGTCCCAAGGCCTGAGAACTGTTTACATGTGAGGGGTTTTGATGCCTGGAGTCTGATGGCCTGAGAATCAGGGGCTCTGATGTCCCAAGGCAATAGAAGATGTCCCAGTTCCATAGGAGGGAGCAAATTCGCCCTTCCTCTGCCTTTTTGTTCTACTGAGGCCCTCCCACATTGGGTGAGGGCAGATCTTCTTACTCAGTCTGCTGATTCCAATGCTAATCTCTTCCAGAAACACTCTCACAGACAGAACCAGAAATAATGTTTCATACACTATCTGGGCATCCCTTAGCCTAGTCAAGTTGATGTATAATATTAACCATCATGAGAGCACTATAGGGTGAATATAATTGACAATAATTTACTGTATCTTTTTAAATAGCTCTAAGGGTGGATTTTGGATGTTCCCAATACAAAGATATGATAAATGAGGTGATGGATATGCTAATTACCCTAGGATGATCATTACACATTGTATACATGTATCAAAATATCACACTGTACCCCATAAATATGTACAATTATTATGTCAATTAAAAATAATAATAAGAGCCTGGGCGAGGTAGCTCACGCCTATAATCCTAGCACTTTGGGAGGCAGAGGTGGGCAGATCGCTTGAGTCCAGGAGTTCGAGACCAGTCTGGGCAACATGGCGAAAATCCATCTCTACAAAAAATACAAAAATTAGCTGGGCGTGGTGGTGAACTCCTGTACTCCCAGCTACTTGGGAGGCTGAGGATCACCAGAGCACAGGAGGCAGAGGTTGCAGGGAGCTGAGATCATGCCACTGCACTCCAGCCTGGGCAATAGAGTGGGACCCTGTCTCAAAATAATAATAACAATAAAAGCAAAAAATTAACCATCAAACCACATCCCTGAATGAATTCTTAGAGGTGGACATGAAGGTCAAACACTTCTTGCCAAATGTCTCAACGGCAAGATTGTATCATTTTCTACTTCCATCAGCAGTGGATGAGAATGCAGGTTTTTTGGAAGACCCTCCAACTAGGCAACGAGGGTCAGAACAATATCTCTGATTTAGCGATTCTTCAACTCTAAATGAGGTTTGTGAAGCAAGGACAGGGGTTGAGACCTTGAAAATAGGCAGTCCCAGGCTGATGAAAATGTGGAGAAAAGGAAATCCTCGTACACTGTTAGTGGGAATGTAAATTAGTATAGCCACTGTGGAGAACAGTATGGAGGTTCCTCAAAAAACTAAAACTAGAACTTCCATATGATCCAGCAATTCCACTTCTGTATATATCTATTTTTAAAAGTGAATCAATGTAACAAAGTGACCTCTGCACACCCATGTTTTTTGCACCACTATTTACAATTGCCAAAATATGGAGTCAACTTAAGTGCTCATCAAAGGATGAATGCATAAAGGGAATGTGGTACATATACACAATGGAATACTATTCAGCCATAAAGGGGAATCAATTCCTGTCACTTTCAGCAAGATGAATGGAACTGGAGGCTATTAAAAGGGAAAAAGAAGGGAAGAACCCAGCGTCCTCCTCACTGGCAGTGTGTCTAATGCCTCCCAGCCCTCAGGGAGAGCTCATCGTGTCCCTCCAGGCTCTTCTTACTCCTTTACAAAAGCAAGTCCACCCCACCCCATCCCTCCCACTGTGCTCAAGCAGTGTCAGGCAGCCAGGTGCACGCAGTGAGAACACCTATGAACAGGAAACCCGGAATGAACTCTGTGCGGGGAGGTGGGAAAATGCAATGCAGGCTCAGTTCCTCTGGCCCAGTGGGGTCAGCACAGGGCAGACAAATATCTTTCTTGAAACCTTATTGTGTGAGAACAGCCTCCAGGAATCAGCTCTTTGGGACTGCCCCTTTTCTTTTTTTGAAATAGAAGTTTTCCATTTTATTCAAATTAAGTTTTCTTTATTGATGCATAATAGATGTACTAGTACATAGTTTCAGTTACATGTGATAATTTAGTACATTGATATAACTCGTAACGATCAAATAAGTGTACTTGAGATATCATCACCTTAAATATTTTTATCTTTTCTTTGTGCTAGAACTGTTCGAATTATTCTCTTCTAGCTATTTTGAAATATACAATTGATTACTGTAAATTATAGTCACCCCACTGATCTAACACCAGGTCTTATTCCTTCTCTCAAACCATATATTTGTACCCATTAACCAGCTTCTCTTCACCCCGCTCCCGCCTAACATTCCTGGCTTCTGGTAACCACCAATCTACTCTCCATCTAAATGAGATTCACTTTTTAACTCCCACATATGAGTGAGAACATGCAGTATTTGTCTTTCTGTGTTCAGTTTATTTCACTTAACATAGTAGCCTCCAGACAGAAACCTGAAGACCACTGGTATTTCAGGAGCAGGTGGCAGAAAAGAAACCTTCAAAGGGAACAGAGAAGGAACTGCTCGAGGGGCAGGCTCAGGATAAAAACAGCAAGAGAAAGACGTTCTGAAAAAAGAGCGAAGACAGTTTCAAGAAGAAAGAGGAGGCCAACAGTGTCAAAGGACTGAGGTTTAGGTTAGGGTTAGGTCAGTGTTAAATAAAGGTGAAGCACAGCCGGCTGAGTATCAAGAATATTGATAAGATCCAAGGCTTCCAGCTTGTAGGTCAATGTTCTCTCCCCATCCTCTGCTTCTCTCCTGTGATCCCATTCAGAATCTCAGGGGAGAGAGGATTCATCCATTGCAAAGAGCCCCTGTTTGTTTGCCACAGCGCCCATTTTAAGCAAATTTGTTATATGAAAAGAGGAAACTGCAAGTGTTAATAGTTGCTGGGCTGAGACTGCATGGTTGATGATTACCCTTAATCCTCTACCCCTGCATGTATCCATGCCCTTTACCAGGCAGCTTTGTAATTCCTTCCACAAGAGGGCAAGTGTATTTCCCTGCTCCTTGCCTTTTGGCTAAGCCACCTGACTTGCTTTGGCTGGCTGGATGTTAGTAGATGTGCTGCAAGCAGGAGCTTGGGGGGCCTTGTGCAGTTGGTCTTGCTCTCTTGAACATCTGTCATTGCCCTGAAAAAAACCTGCCTGCTAGCTCACTGGCACCTGGCGGATGAGGGGTGTATGGAGCAGAGCCATCCCTAGGCACCCTCAAACTCATGTGGGAGAATTTGACAGGCTTGTTACTGTATGCCACTGAGACTTTGAGGTTCTTTGTTTCAGAGCAAGCATTTGAGTTTTCCGCTATTTATTTAATAAAGCTCTGGTGGCTTCACAAAAGCTTTAATCTATCCTACCTTTCTTGATTCTCACCTTGGTGTCCCTCTTCCTGACTCCCTGCTGGGACATGGTTCATCTATTGCAGTCACAGCTCTCCTAGATTCTGGGGCCTGATCTGGGGCAGGATGGATTGAAACAGCTCCAGCCCCACCTCCCATTGCCTAACTCCATTCACTTGGGAGGCCAGCCCAGCATGATCAGCACTCACGTATGAATGTGGTGTTTCTTACTTATACCCGAGCCCAGTATCAATCAGGTGCCCTTCCATTCTAACATTCTAATTCACATGAATTAAATAATTTGTTTTATATATATATATATATTTTTTTTTTAGATGGAGTCTCGCTCTGTCGCCCAGGCTGGAGTGCAGTGGCATGATCTCGGCTCACTGCAACCTCTGTCTCCTGGGTTCAAGCGATTCTCCTGTCTAAGCCTCCCGAGTAGCTGAGATTACAGGTGTGCACCACCACGCCTGGCTAATTTTTCTATTTTTAGTAGAGATGGGGTTTTACCATGTTGACCAGGCTGGTTTCGAACTCCTGACCTCAGGTGATCTGCCCGCCTTGACCTCCCAAAGTTCGGGGATTACAGGTGTGAGCCACCGTGCCTGGCCTACTCAACATATTTTATTGGACAGTTACTATATGCCAGTCTTTTAAAAGCAAACTCTCCTTTTCTTAAAAAAAAAAAAAAAAAAAAGAAAATACTTGGTTGTTTTCATGTAAATCACCCCGTGCAGTGCCTGATATGACATTGGTGATCCCCTGATGGCAAACACATTGTTATTTTAGAAAATAGTGTAATAAAATCTTTTTGCATAAATCTTGGTTTCCACTTTTAAAAAATTCTTGTATTTTTAATTATAAAAGTAATGCATGTTTTAACATATTAAAATATCAAATTACATTTAAATTTTAAATTAATTGACAGGAGTTTGTTTTTCATATCTCCCAGGGAACTGTCTATTGGGTAAAATGAAGCTCAGTTTTGTATTATATGCTTAGCACTGGGCCTGGCACAGGGTAAACTCTCAATTTAGCGAGTGGAGCAAGGCTGCCACTATGCAAGTTCAGGTTGGCTGGAACTCCTGCCAGGAACACTGAAATGGCCTCCTAACTGGTCTCCCCTCCTCCAGCCTCTCCGTGCACTGGCTGATTAATTAATTAAAGCCTGATTAATTAAAGTGCATCTCTGATCCTGTCTCTTGATGCTCCAAGCCCTTCTGTGGCTCCCCATTGCCTTACTGACTCTTTCTTTCTTTTCTTTTCTTTTTTTTTTTTTGAGATGGAGTCTTGCTCTGTCACCAGGCTGGAGTACAGTGGCGCAATCTTAGCTCACTGCAACCTCTGCCTCCGAGGTTCAAGTGTCTCTCCTGCCTCAGCCTCCCAAGTAGCTGGGACTACAGGCGCGGGCCACCACATCCAGCTAATTTTTGTATTTTTAATAGAGAGGGGGGTTTCACCATGTTGGCCAGGATGGTCTCAACCTCCTGACCTCGTGATCCACCTGCCTTGGCCTCCCAAAGTGCTAGGATTACAGGCGTGAGCCATTGCGCCCAGCCCTTACTGACTCTTTCTCACTTGCTTTAAGGCTCATAAACATCTAACCTGAAACGACTTTTTCAGCCATTTTCTCTTACTCCTTCTCATGAATGCTGTACACAATGAAGTGCACAGTTCCTTGAACACACCCCTCACTTTGCACCTTCTAGGTCTTGCTCAAGTTCTCTCCTGTGCTGGTAATTCTTCTCCCTCATCCTCACGCATCCACATCCTCCCCATTTGTGTGATCTTCTTAAATACCTCTTTTCCATGAACCCTCTTCTGATTTCTTTAACTGGAATTAGCCACGCTTTCCTCTGCATGCCTTACTGCAATCCTTTCTTTGGATCAGGGTTTCTCCAGCTCAGCTCTATTGAGATTTGTGGGCTGGGTAATTCCTGGTTGTGGGGAGCTGTCCTGCACTGTTTAGGATGTTTAGCACCATCACTGGCCTCTACCTACTAGAGGCCAGTAGCACCCCCTCCACCCAGTTGTGACAACCAACAATGTCTGCAGACATTGGCCTAAGTGTGCTGGGAGGCAGAATTGCCTCCTCTCAAAAACTGGTCTACAGTAAAAATTATGCAATAAATCCCCTGCCACACTCGGGGTTTGCATCTTGCTTAGGAGGATGCTACCTAAGCACCAGGCCCTTTTAAGCCTCCAAGCCTTTGTTCATGCTGTTCCCTCTCCCGGGAATGCCCTTCCCCTCCCTCCTTCATCTGATGATTTCCTCCACAGCCTTCAAGGCCTGGATGATATGCCATCTCCTCTTGTCACCTTTCCCAATCTGGCTTCTCTTCCCCAGGCAGAATGGATGGCCCTGCTCCCTGAGTTCCCATAGCACTTTGCACAAGCCTCAGTCACAGCCCTCACCAGACCATGTGCCATGTTATACAAAAACAATTGAAATAATTGTGTCTCCAGGTAGAATGTGAGTTGTGGTGTGGCAAGGACCTTGGCTGGCTGAGGCCTTTCCAGGTGTGGCAGGGCCCTGTACCATCTCCTATTGGTATAGCAAAAGGCAGTGCACAGGAGTGGTTATGCATATCTAGAAGTTCTGGAACAACAGTGCCTGGGTTCATGCTCATCTCCCTGCTCAACTCTCAGAAGCATTTACTAGTTGTGTGATTTTTGGGTGATACATTAAGCTGTGGAGGCTTAATTTCCCTCTCTGTAAAAATGACATTGTAATAGCATCTACCTTACTGGATTGCTTCAAGGATTTAGTACATTAATACATAGAAAATGGTTGCCAGGTGCCTGGTACACAGTAAATGCTTGGTAAATCTTGATAATTAATGGAGAATGAATGAATGGGTATGTTGAGCTGGGTGATGAGGGAACACAGATCTCACAGGCTGTTACACCAACTCTGTAACAAGGGTGCTACCCTTGAGACCGAAGCCTCTGTGCCTCTCCTACCCCTTCCAGCTGTCCTCACCCCGTCCTCCCCAGCCTGGGCAGTGGGCACCGGCTGCTCAGGGAGTGAGGGCTGTGGGCTCGCTTCACAGTAAGGTAGCCAGGCTGGGCGGAACAAGGGCAGACATTAAAAACCTATTTTCTCACTGGGCATAAGTAATTAGCAAAAAAGCTCTAAATCCATAGCTGTCAGGTGAAGTCATTTCCGAGAGAAAAGGATGGAGGGAGAGAGCAGGAGGAGGGCATGGGTGGGAGCCAGAGGGAGAGAGCAAAATGCAAAACCAGGAGCTGGTGAGGCCAGGACAGAAGCCTTCTCCTTCCCTCTTCCAGACCAGGCTGCTCTCCTCACTTCCACCCCGCCCTCATTTATTGTTTTCTTTTCTGGAAAGAGGCTTCTAAGGTGGTAAAAGCAAAGAAAGCCGTCCATGGGATTATTTAACGAGTCAGAATGAATTGCATTTAAAATCCTTTAAATGGGATCTGGGAGCATTTAACTGCAGCTCGGGATCTTAACTAGAGTGGGAAAGGATCTTTGTGCTAATTGCTGGCAATAATATTCGTACAGAGAGGGAGAGATAGCAGCGAACAATTGGCAGACAGGGGTAGTTTCAGGGTCTGCCCCACTTGGCTATGAGACTGAGCACCTTGGTGCAGCCACCTGGGGAGTCCAAGACCCCTAGCAGGAGACAGGCAAGGCTTGGGCCCCACAGGGAGGGGAAACTGTGGGGGTGAGGTGAGGTGAGGTGAGGTGAGAGTGGCGAGGGAGACCCGACCTGGGCTTCCAGGAGTGGAGGCAGGGCCTAGCATCCTTCCTAAGGGTGAGCATTCCTAGGAGGAACATAAAGTGAAGCTTCTAGCCTTGCATTTGTTCTAACCCCACCATCCAGAATGCAAACTTTGGGCAGGCAGCAAACTTTACCTAAAGCCCAAGTGAGAGAGCAGAGACTTCCCCACTTTACCCATTTCAGTTTTTTCTATTCCATTTCACTCACTGAACCTGGAGATCCCGCTGTTCATTTCACTTTTCTTTTCTTTTTTTTTTTTGAGATGGAGTCTCAATCTGTCGCCCAGGCTGGAGTGCAGTGGTGCGATCTTGGCTCGCTGCAACCTCTGGCTCCCAAGTTCAAGCAATTCTCATGCCTCAGCCTCCAGAGAAGCTGGGATTACAAGCATGCGCAACCACACCCAGCTAATTTTTGTATTTTTAGAAGAGATGAGGTTTCACCATGTTGACCGGGCTGGTCACAAACTCCTGGCCTCAAGTGATCCTCTTGCCTCGGCCTCCCAAAGTGCTGGGATTACAGGTGTGAGCCACTGTGCCTGGCCTCATTTCACCTTTAATCATCACTTTTGGCAGGGAGTGTAGGATCCTGTTCGTTAGCTTTTTGATGCACATATAACCCTGGGAAGGTATTATTAGCTCCAGTTTACAGATGAGAAAACTAAGACGTTCAACTGGGGCTTAGTTGAGGAAACATAGTTGATGAGTGACAGAAGGTGACCTAAGACCCAACGTGTGTCCTGAACACCTATCGACTAGTAGTCATTGCTTGTTATGGTGATGTTCAGATAAATGTGAAGGACAATCTACAAGGCTCATACCCTAGAATCATAAATAATTATAAAAGATTAAAATGCTAACTTCCATATGAAAGACACAAGTGAAAGCCAGAGGAGAGAAGGGTTACTTCTGAATGGGTGGCCAGCAGAGGCATCACCTTGAATATGGGTAAAATTGGGGCATGTGGGGATCTGGAAGAGAGAGATGGTAACAGAGGGCATTATTTGAACAAAAACAGGGAGGTGGGAAAGCATGAGACAAGTATTGGGAGACATCACATGTTTCTATATGTCTGGAGAGTAGGAAGAACTAGGGGAAGAGTTGGGGTCAGATAATAGAGTTTTGCGTATAGATTGAATCTCACTGTGCAGGCAGTGGGGATCTATGGATGGTTTTTGAGCTGGGGAGTAGCTGCAGTAGGTTATTAATTTGGCAGTGGTGTGGAGAAAGGGCTGGAGTAGAAATAGGATGACTTCTGGAACCAGTTGGAAGTTATCATAGTACCCTACCGAAAAGGCAGTAAGTGTCTGGATGCGGCAATGGCTGTGAGATGGAGAGAAGACAACCCTGTCTCTCCATCCACCTCCATCCTTCACTCTGCCCTCAGCACCATGCTGGCTGTCATGAGTGTGCTCTGAGATCCTCAGCAGTAGCTGGACCTCAGCCTGGGTTGGAAACAGGTCATGTACAACATGTGCATAAAATGTGGGACACAAAGCTGGTGTGGCCAGGAGGTCATCTGGTCATCAAGACCAGTCCTTGCCCTTGGCAGATGACAACCCAAACCACCCAAGACCATGTTCACTTACCCTGCATTATAACCCCCCAATCTCTCTTCTCTGGGAGGTCTGCCTTCAATCATCCTGACAGTCTAGAAAGCCTGCCCTAGCACTTCCTCGAGTTTGAGCAGGAGCATTTTCTAACTGAGCTATTGGCAGAGGGGAAGTTGGCCTCCCTAGTCCAGGTTGGGACTCATCCCTGGAGTAAGGTAAATAGACCAGACCCGTTGGAGCTGGCTTTGATTCAAGTGTGGGAACAGGCGGTTGGACCTCATGACCTTTAAGTTGCTTTCCACGCTGATTCCTAAATTTCCCTCATTGTGCTGTAGGTTCCTTTCATTCTATGCTCTGTGCCGCCTCCTCCACAGCCACCTCGTGCCTCCTGAAGGATCTGCTTCCTAGAAGAGTTGCCTGTAGAGAGATCTGAGCCTACCTTGAAGGCAGGGTGTGTGTCTTGTACATATGCCCTATAAGACTAGCAGGAGGCATGATAGAGAGAAATTTATTATTAATATAAACATAATATTTTGCTATTATTAATAATGCTAATAATTATTACTAAAGTTACCATTACACTTACTATGTTCTGAGTATTTCAATACATTATTTGTAATCTCAAGCAAACCTGCAAGGGAGGTATCATTACTACCATTTTCAAATGAATAAAGTGAGACTCAGGCCAAATCACTTGTCCTCTGTGCTGCAGCTAGAAGGGGAGGCGTCACGACTTTCTCCCGGTCTGGGCAGCCCTGAAGCTCTCTCCCTCTCTCTCTTTTTTGGTGGAATTGGATGATCATAATCATGTTTCCAAATATCATCTCATGACTGGAAGAAGAATAATAGCAAACCATATTGAGTGTGCTAAACTAGGGTTATAGTCCATCTGAAGGTCCCCAAAAGGATTTATGGCACAAGGGGAAGTTTGTTTATTGTTCTAATTCTGCTGATCATGCAGCTTTCCACAGCTCTAGGCCAATGGATTGGGGTGGGAGGGCCCACATGTAGTTTCTTGGGTAGACAAAGAAGTCGCTGAGAAAATGCTATCGCTCAGGGGTCTTCCGGCCCATAGGTGGCGCTGTTGGACCCTGGGAAGTCCCACGGCCCAGTTGCGGAGGGATGGAGGTAGCGTTGTGGTGCAGTCCCAGCTCTGCTCTGTTAAAGGGAAGGCACAGATCTGTTTGTAAGAATGCACCTTGGAAGCAGCCTAAATGACCACCAAGATGGGCCTGGTTAAATAAATTATGATACGTCCACATAATGGAACGCCATGTAGCCATTAAAAATTTTGACATAGATTTATGTTGATTGATATAGAAAGATATCTCACAATGTATTTTGTCGAGGGAAAAGCATGCCTCGGGACATTTCATATATATAGCATTATCCCAAAGATATTAAATTGTGTGAGAGAGAGACAGAGACAGCCGGATGTTCACCAAAACTATGAACAGTGTAGATCTTTAGGTTGGTGAGATTTCAAATGATTTTTACTTTAACCTTATCTGTAATGTGGGGGTTTTAAAAATAAAAAAAGCATGCCTTATCTTTACAATTGGGAAAAATCAGATTGGTTTCCATTTGACAATGTATAAACCAAACCAAACCAAACTGAATGTCTCTCTAACTCTCCCTGAAAGAAAAGTCTCTTTCAGAGTGTAGCCACCTCTGATGTCTCATCTGTATATTAGTGACTAGTTATTCCCTCTTCAAGGAGTGGAGATATTTGTCACCAGTGTGAGAGAAAAGCCCTAGGAGGCTTTTCCTGGGGCAGTTCCAGGGCACATTTCACAGTTCAGGCACGGGGTGTGATCCTGGTCCTTCCCACCCTGTGTCAGCGACACCCATCGCCCCCTCCCCAGCCTCCACTTTCCATTCTCTCCTTCCACGCCTTCACCCTCTTTCTGGTGTCTCCAGAAGCTTTCGTATCCACACATTCTATTCAGCAGCGAGTCCCTGAACTTTCTAATTGAGATCAGAGATAAATATAGTGGGGAACGCAGGAGGGAGAGGGAGGAGGCCTAGTTTTAATTTGCAGCACTTCCCATTAATAACAAATTCTAATTAAAAAGTCTCTGTCTTCCAGCCTCAGTCCAAGGGAAAAGTCTCTCCAGGTCTGTCTGGCTGGAATCTTTGTGACAGTGAGTTCAGGGTGCAGATTTCTGTACCAGCTGAGCCCTCTCTGTCAGAAGCCATAATTAAGCTGGAAAAAAAAAAAAAAAAAGGATATCATCTAAGACCATAGGGATCTTCTCTTGCTGCAGTCCTAAAATGAGGCCATATCCCTTCCTTGGACAGAGATGCCTCTGGGCTATTCCTCTTAGAGAGGGTGGCCAGCCCGGGTGTGCAGTGAGGCAGATGTTCAGTGGCTGGGGAGTGTTTTTGGAGTTGCAGGAGCTAAGCGTTTTTGGAGGACAGGAGCTCCCAGTAGAAGCGAGGAGCCTTAGGGGAGAGCCTTCTCTGCATCATCTGCGGGGCCTCTGCCTCATCTTTGCCTTTTCTCTTCACCCAGAGTTTTCTCAGTGAAGACTGCCTCATTGGTGTGTGAGCCTCTGTGTGTGTGTGTTTGTGTGTGTGTGTGTGTGTGTTGTAGACAGGGTGCTCGTGCTGCTGACAGAGGAGTGAAGGCTATTAACAGTCTAAGATAGTAGGATGTGCCACTTAGTATTGATCTAAATACAAGTTTATTTTTTTTCACCAGGAACATTTTGATGCCTTGCTGAACTGAAGTAGGCACTCAGTAAATGGCTGTGAATAAATGAAGAAGTGAGTGAACAAAAGGGTCCACCCTGAACTTTCAGTCTCTTATAGCCACCCGCTTACTTAGCACCTCCTCTTGGAGGTTGAATCCTTAGAAAACTAATGCAGGAACAGAAAATCAAATACCACATGTTCTCACTTACAAGTGGGAGCTGAATGATGAGGCATCTCAGACTTAAGGTGCCGAAGGTCATAGGCGGGGTCCAAGGTCATGTGGCTCAGAACTTCCAGTTGCTCAGACAAGAAATCCATCAAGTGATTCCTTCCCCTCTTGGTTATGACATCCCTGACTCTACTCTTTCTCTCACATGCTGCATCCCTCATCCGTGCAGCATTCCTGTCGGCTCGACGTTGAAAATATATCCAGAATCCGGCGGGATTCTCTGCACCTTTACTGCTGGGACTCTAGTTGGAATCCCCATTGTCTCTCTTGTGTTCAATTTCAGCAGCTTCCTAACTGTTCTGCCTGCTTCCGCTCTTGTCCACTAAAGTCCATTCTAAACCCAGCAGCCAGAGGGGTCCACTTACAGCCTTAGTGAGATGACCTCCCTCCTCTGCTCTGATGCCTCCGTTGGCTTCCCTTCTCACTCAGAGTGGAACCCCAAAGCCTTGCGGAGGCCTCAAGCACTGCAGGGCCTGGCCCTTTTAAACCTCGACCTCACCTCCTGCTACTCTCCCCTTGGTCCTTCTGCTCCAGCCAGTTGGTCTCTCTGCTACTCCTTGACTGCCAGCCATAGCCCTGCCTCAGGGTCTTTCTTCCTCTGCTTGAAAGCTTCTTCCTCCAGGTGCCCACATGGCTCAATCCTTCACCTCTGAGAGGCTGCCTTCCCAGCAAGGCCACTCTGACCACCCTAGTTAAAACTGCAACCCTGCCCCTCCAGCACCTGATTTCTTCCCTGCCTGGTTATTTTTTTCATAGCACTTGCCACTTTTAATATTTTTTTCTTTTCTTTTAGTTTTCTTTTTTCTTTCTTTCTTTTTTGTTTTTTTTTTTTTTTTTTTTTTTGAGACAGAGTCTCATGCTCAGGCTGGAGTGCAGTGGTGTGAGCTGGGCTCAACACAACCTCTGCCTTCTGGGTTCAAGTGATTCTTCTGCCTCAGCTTCCGGAGTAGCTGGGATTGCAGGTGTGAGCCACCACAACCAGCTAATTTTTGTATTTTTAGTAGAGACAGGTTTTGCCACGTTGGCCAGGCTGGTCTCAAAGCCCTGATCTCAGGTGATCTGCCCGCCTCAGCCTCCCAAAGTGCTAGGATTACAGGAGTGAGCCACGGCACCTGGCCTTAATTTTTTTTCTTATTTGTTTTATTTATGCCTCTCTCCCTTTCCTCCATCCTGCTAAAAGGCAGGGTCCAGGAGGGCAGATATTTTTGTCTGTTTTGCTCACTGCCATTATTCCAGCACCCTAGAACAAGGCCTGGCTCATGCAGTTGGTCAATGAGCCACTTGTTGGATGAATGCAGGTGAGCTAAATTATCAAGTTAAAGTCACGATTTCTTGACTTGGGAACCATAACCAAATGTAACCCAGCTGGGTTCTAGTACCTGGGAAGGGGAAAGCTATTGTTGTAAGATGGGGCTCGGGAATCAGTAGGACCTGGGTTTGAAATCTAACCTTGTCGTTTGTGAACTGTATGACTTCGGATCATACTTAACCATTCTGAACCTGCAATTTCTTCATTTATAAAATGGGGATAATGGGCTGGGCACGGTGGCTCACGCCTGTAATCCCAGCACTTTGGGAGGCCGAGGTGGGTGGATCACAAGGTCAGGAGATCGAGATCATCCTGGCCAACATGGTGAAACCCTGTCTCTACTAAAAATGCAAAAAATTAGCTGGGTGTGGTGGCGGGCACCTGTAGTCCCAGCTACTCGGGAGGCTGAGGTAGGAGAATGGCATGAACCCAGGAGGTGGAGCTTGCAGTGAGCCGAGATTGCGCCACTGCACTCCAGCCTGGGTGACACAGCGAGAGTCCGTCTCAAAAAAAAAAAAAAAAAAAAATGGGGATAATGATAGGATCTACCTTATAGGAGAGTTGGTGGAAACAATCAAAGCAGTGATATGCAGTACTTATCCCTGGCCCAGTGCATAGCAAGTGCTCAGTGAATGCTAGCTAGGAATGGTGGTGCTATTTTGTTGTCAACAGGGAACACCTTGTAAATCAGCACTGACTGTTGGCCATGAGAAAGTGGATGTCATCTTTCTCTGCAGAAAGAAGGGCTTGGTATTAAAAAAGGAAGGAGATGAGTCTTGTCCAGCTCCTGCAAGAGCATGGTTCTGGGATTGCTCTTTGAAAAATGAACATAAATTAATGGGAGGTGTTAAAAGGAGAGTGATCAGGATGGTGAAGGTGAAAAGACTCAAAACCATTCCCCATGTTGATCACTAGCAAGATCTAGTTTGTTCTGCACCTACCGAAGAAGTTATAGTCCACAGCAGGAGTCCCCAACTCCCGGGCGGTGGACCAGTACCAGTCCGTGGCCTGTTAGGAACTGGGGCACACAGCAGGAGGTGAGCAGCAGGCTAGCAAGCATTACTGCCTGAGCTCCACCTTCTGTCATATCAGCCGTGGCATTAGATTGTCATAGGAGTGCGAGAATTGTGAACTGCTATTGTGAACTGCTCATACAAGGGATCTAGGTTACGTGATCCTTATGAGACTCTAACGCCTGATGATCTGAAGTGGAACAGTTTTGTCCCGAAACCACCCCCCCCAACCCATCCGTGGAAAAATTGTCTTCCATGAAACCCGTCCCTGGTGCCAAAAAGGTTGGGGACTGCTGGTCTACAGCAGGGGTTGGCAAATATTTTTGTAAAAGGTTAGATAGTAAATATTTTAGGCTTTGCAGGCCATATGGTCTCTGTCACAACTACTCAGCTCTACCGTTGAAGTGTAAGAGCATCTATAGGCAAATGAATGTGGCTGTGTTTCAATAAAACTTTATTTACAAAAACAAGTGGAAGGCCATATTTGGTTCCAAGACCTGGGGTTGCTTAACCCTGGTCTTTAGGTCTTTCAACCATCTTGAGATGGTTGAAAGAATGTTTGAAGGAGGCCTGGACTGTTCTGAGGGTCCTCAAGGGGAGAAGTGGGGCTGAAGGATGGAATGTATAGATCCATAAATTTTCTTTAAGGGTAATGTTTAATTGGCCAGAGCTTCTGGCTGTGCCTAGTCAGAATGGGCTGCCTGGGGCAAAAGGCTGTGAATCCTTATCTGTGGATTGTTCAGGAAAAAGCTAGGACAGCTTGGCAGAAATACTGGAGAGTGTATTCCAACACTGGGTAAGTCGTTGCTTCATTCCTCAGGGGCTTTCAAAATCTCTGCTTATCAGGATGTTCTAAAGCATATGCATGTTGACATTCAGGAAAACAAAGTCGCAGATTGGGCACCTTTCCAATGAATGGGTCATTGAAACGTGCAGATTGAAGACAGTTCTACATTCTAATTATATTACCAGATGGATTTTGTGCACATATCCACAGGTGAAAACCAACAAGAATGCATTGTCAACTTCACTTAAGATGCAATCCATCTCAGTACTCATCTGGGTCTCTCATGAAGACCCAGACACTGACTGTCAGCCATAATCACTGTCCTACTAATAACATAGCATGAGGAATGCATGATAATTCATCTTCCATTTGTATCCAAGAATGGCAAACATCTGCCACAGAAGCCTCCACTCCTCTCACCTCTATGTATTTGAAAAAAATTGCCAATTGATCTTGACTGTCTTTCTTCCTGAACCTTGGCCTCAAATAGTTCAGGTTCTAGAATTTTTATAATAGGAGGGACTGGGGCCAGCTGCCTTATTGGAATAGGGGTGAGGGTGTAGGCTCAAAGCTGAAGTATGTCAAAGAATAGAGCGGGGATGAGTGAGAACTCCCAAAGACTTTCTTCTCTAGGACTCCCATTGCCCCTGCTACCCAGGAATTATTCACAATATCTTGCTTCAGGCATCAACTGTCAACTTACTGAAGGTGGCTCTTTGTCATCTTTGGTTTGGGAAGTCCAAGAGCAACAACAGACATTTTCTAGAACTGCCTAGAAGTTGGCTGGGGGACAGTATGAAGACTGTGGATAGCCTGGGATTCTCTACTGAGCATCCTGTGCAGAAAGAATCAGGATCTCAGCATCTTTGATATCATAACATCTTAATCAGATAGCTACTGGAAGTTATTCAAAACTTTTGGATTCAGGCATACCCTAAGCCAGGTGCTAGAAAATGTGAAGTCATAAATTGGTGACATTTATCTGACCTTTTTCTGTGCGCCAGAAGCACCTGTGTTCATGCCTCGTGAGTAGCAGGGCTGAGCAATGAGAGGAGAATGGGATTCTGGTGAGAGTATGGGAGTGATGGACTTAGCCATGTGTCCACACTTCAAGCTAAATATGGAATGGAGGCAGGAGAACAAGGGCAGGATCAGTGGTGAGTGTGTTTGTGGAGACAAGGTGAGCCCATTTGGAACATCTTCCAGGAGGGAAGCCCCAAGATTTGAGGATTTGGGGATTAGTGTGGAAATAGCCAGGGTCCTGTCCTAGAAAATGATACCTGACATCAAACCCCAAAGGCCAAGGTAACAATGTAAGTGGCAGAGCAGACAGAAAGACCAACCATTGGATGGGTTGGTTGCATAATGAAATTGGTGTGATGGATGGACTAAGGAGGGCAGTTCTGAAGCAAGGCAGGAAGTGGCAAAGGTGCTTGTGTTTGCATCTCACTTAGGATAAAATACGAAACCATAGCCCAGGTTCCTCAATTTTGGCATTGTTGATATATTGGTCCAGATCATTCTTTGTTGTTGGGGGCTGTCCTGTGCATTGTTGCATGTCTAGCCTCTTACTACTGATGCCAGTGGTATCTGCTCCACCATAAAATGTTACAATAAAAAATGATGTTACAATAAAAAATGTCTCTAGACATTACTAAATGTCCCTGGGGGGCAAATCACCCCCGGCTGAAGACCACTGCATAGTCTGCCAGGCTGCAGCACACAGCGCGTGTTATGGAATATAGAAGAGATCTGCCAGTCTAGCCTGTAATGGGGGACCTGGGAGAAATGGAATAGCCTTGTGGCCCTGTAGATTTACTGGAGAGTCTCTCAGGTCCAATGCCAGCTCCCTGCATTTGATCATCCCGACTTAGGAGTTTCACCTGCCATGGTACATCACACATTTTCCCAATCCAGCTACTATTTTCTGCTTTTGTCAATGTTTGCATGGTTCTATCCCCACAAGACTTGAAATCCCCCCAGGGCATGCTTGCATTCTTTGTGTTTCCAGTAGCCAGCATGGAGCCTGGCATATAGAAGTTACTCATTAAATGTTTCCCAAATGCATACATGCATGCATGAATGAATGAAGTAGTGATTTTGTGGATCATTCCCTGGACCTCCAGCATGACAAATGGATGAGAGGCAAGACCCTGAATCATCAATGCAGAGGAGATATCAGAACTGGAAAGTGATGAGTCCTCTCCTCTTCTGGAAAACATAAGTCAGCCTAGGAATGAGGTTCCTGAGTCACTGAGGCGAAATGAACCCAGAATGGGGACAGGAGGGCCGAGCTTGGGTTTGGGACCAGGCCAGAAGGCTAAGTGGTCTTAACATCCTGACAGCAGCCAACTCAAGGCCCACTCCCTTCAGCATGGCCCACAGCGGCCACCCTCACAGCTCGGCCTCCCCCACGCTGCTGGTGGTTGCATAGGCCAGCAGCTGGGAACACAGCCACCAGTTAATGGACCTCTTAAAGGGGGGACCCAGCCAGGAGCCATCAGCACAGCTCCCTACCAAACAGTCCTACTGAACCGGTTATTTCAATTAAAGGACCATTACCATGAAACCCTATCCAGCCCCAGCTCCCATCTGCCAGCAGGAGGCCTTTCTCCTCCCTGTCCCAGGCCCTGCTCTGTGGTTACCCCACGGCCCTCTCACGGGGGCTCACCGCCTTTGCTAAAACACAGCAGCTGCTGCTAATAAACAAACATATTGATCATACAGATATGGGATGTCAGGGACTTAATTCATGAATGAAGTGAGCTTTAAGAGTGCCCAGTGGGAGCTGGCTCCATTTAAAGGGCCAGCAGCTGCCTGAGCACTCTTAAGGGAGGTCCAAAGAGGCCAGGCAAGATAACCTCTCTCTTCCCTGTGTCCTATGGTGTGCTGTTGGGGAGAAATGGAATCTCCTGCCCCATGGTTATCACCCTACCTGACCCACCTTCCTCCTCCTTGATCAATTTTGCAACTTGAAGATAGTCAGATGAGGCTGCCGTGGACTCGTATCTAACAAGGGCTGGGGCCACTGTAGTGGAGGAGCAGGAGAAGAGGCTACACTAGCTCTCGGCTCAGCCTCTCAGGCCCCTTACCCTAATGATGTGATGACGGCCTTGGTCCTGAACCTGTCTCTACCAGGATCTGCTATCTCATTAGAGCAAGTGGCATAAGGACTCTGAGAATCGTGCCGAAGGGTCCACTCCACTAGTGGTGGAGTGCTTCTCCAGTACGCTGGCCTCAGCCCTTGTTAGGTATGAGCCCACTCCAGCCTCACCTGACCATCTATCTCCGAGTTGTGAAAAGGATCCCGGAGGAGAACAGTGGAGAGTTGGGGAGGGAGCTAACCATGGGATGAGAGATTCCATTTCACTCCAACAACACACCATAGGACTCAGGGCAGAGAGAAGTTCTCTCGCCTAACCTGTTTGAGATTTCCCTTAACAATGCTCAGGCAGCTGCTGGCCCTTTGGGATGCCAGAGGGCCTAGACATTTCTTCATGTAACCACTTCCAAGCCAGACAGACCAACCCCTTGATAATTTTAGCATTTAGTCAAGCACGAAGGCTCTGGAGCCAGAGTTCTAGGCTTTAAATCACAGCTCTATCATTCACAATCCATGTGACTTCAGGCAAGTTTCTTAACCTCTCTGGGCCTTATCTATACAAAAGGCAAAATTGTTGGTGTAGAGAGTAAAATGAACCCAGTATGTGCTGTGCTTGCAACAGTGCCTGGCACTTATTACATGTTCAGTAACATTCCTGCTCCCAGCCCCATCCTGCTGTGATGGCCACGGACCTGCACTGCATCCTTCTCTCTCTGTCCCTCATGTATTCTCAGGTACCACTCAGGAGCAGGAGGTGGCTTCATGGAAGTATAACATGCTCCAAAACACGTTTCGTCTTTTCTCAGTGTCCAGATGGGCAGCTTCAGCCTGAGCCCTGGCCCAGTTGCTAGCTGGAAGCTCAGAGTGGCTTCTGCACCTAGGCTGAAATCCAGCCACCCTGAGCCCTCCTAGGCCTGAGCTTTGGACTGCTGTGGGAGAAGGCTAGTCCTTCAGCTCCTGCAGCTCTTTGCTGTAATCCCTCCTCCTCTCGGCTTTGTCTAGAGCTACACTGACCCAATATGGTGGCGACCACAAGTCACACGTGACTAAGTACATTTCAGTGAATTAAAGTAAAACTAAAAATTCAATTCCTTAGTCACACTAGCTACATGTGGCTACCACATTGGACAGTGCAGACTATAGAACATTTCTTTTTTCTTTTTTATTTCCCTAGAGACAGGGTCTGGCACCGTCACCTGGGCTGGAATGCAGTGGTGTGATCATAGCTCACTGCAGCCTCAAATTCCTGGGCTCAAGTGACCCTCCTGCCTCAGCCTCCTGAGCAGTTGGGACTATAGTTGTATGCCACCACACCCTAATACTTTTTTAAATTTTTAATTTTTTTGTAAAGACAGAGTCTCACTTTGTTGCCCAGGCTGATCTTGAACTCCTGGCTTCAAGCGATCCTTCTTCCTCAGCATCCCAAAATGCTGGGATTGTAGGTGTGAGCCATCACCCCCAGATAGAACATTTCCATCTCTGCAGAAAGTTCTGTAGTGCTTCTCTAGAGGTCTATGGTAAGGAGGGAGGCACACAGATTTAAAATCCCTTGCTACTCAAAGGGACATCCATGGGCTTTGCATCCATATCACCTGGGAGCCTCTTAGAAATGCACACTCTCGGGCCCCGACCCAGACTAACTGAGTCAGAATCTGCTTTTTTTTTTTTTTTAAGACAGAGTCTCGCTCTGTCACCCAGGGTGGAGTGCAGTGGCACAATCTGGGCTCACTGCAATCTCTGCCTCCCAGGTTCAAGCAATTCTCCTGCCTCAGCCCCCCCGAGTAGCTGGGATTACAGGCATCCGTCACCATGCTTGGCTAATTTATTTTTGTATTTTTAGTAGAGACGGGGTTCCACCACATTGGCCAGGCTGGTCTCGAACTCCTGACCTCAAGTGATCCGCCCGCCTCGGCCTCCTAAATTGCTGGGATTACAGGCGTGAGCCACTTGCCCAGAATCTGCATTTTAATAGGATCCCAGGTGATTCCTGGGCATACGAAGGTTTGGGAAATACTGCTCTAAACCTCAATCTTCCTGTTATGGAAAATGGGAATCATGCCTTGTGGGATTAAAGAAGGTACCCCCTGAAAACTTCTTGCCCAATAGTAAGTGCTCAATGAAATCTAGACGCCTTAACCAACCTTATCTGCCTCAATGAAAAAGTGATTTGTCTGGGTGTCATGGAGGACCCGATGTTGTGTGGAGACCAGAGGGTGCCACCTGTTGTCCTTCCCAGCTGTAGAGGCAGAGTGTGAGGTCCGAAAGGGACCTGCATCTGCTCTGGGCACGTGTGAGTGTTTTCTTTCCAAAGCCCAAGCTGCAAAACCCTCAAGGCCCACAGCTCAGAGATGTTCATCAGTTGAGTTCAGAGTCAGCATCAGAGTGAAGGACTGGGGACCCAGGTACAAGGAAACATTGTGTTTGGTCATTAGTAAAGTGACAGATAAACAGATAAGCAAGCAGATAGATTATCTCAATGCACTGTGGTGAGGAAAATGCAAGGGCCATGTCCACGTGGCTGCGGGAGCTGAGGGGCGCTTTGCCAGGGAGCAGGCATGGGGCAGGGAGGGTGCCTGGGGAGGCTTCTGAAGCAGGGGGCTCCTAAGTTCAGATGAGATGGTTGCAGCACAGGAGCTGGCAGGGGAGACATGGGTGGGCACAGTGGGTAAAGGCAGCCTGTGATGCAAAGGGATGGAGCTATGCACCAAGCTGGGAGTACGGGGCAGCATGCGTTGCTTGGTTCTGTTGGAAGATGAAGGATAAGGGTGCGTGGAGTCTGGGAGGAAGGGCAGTCGAGGTTAGAGGTGGGCAGGAGTTCAGACACAGGGTGGTGTGTGTGGCACTGTAATGAGAAAGCTGCTGAAGGGTTTTAGGTAGAGGAATCATGAGGCTGCATTTGTGAATTAGAAAGATCACAGGAGCAACTGTGTGAAGCAGGAGCTGGAAGCAGAGATCATTAGGGTTGGTGTCCAAGTCCAAGGAGAGACAGTGTAGGCATGGACATCTGGCAGGCAGGTTAAGGGGAGAGGAAGGAAAGTGTTGAGGACAAGAGGCCACACATTAATATGTCAGCTATTAATTTTGAATTATTAATTTTGAATTTGTGATCAGTTTTTTAAAGTTTGTGTTCAGAAATAATTCTTCAGACAGGGTGCAAGTCTCCAAATCTATGAGACAGTGAAAGCTGTTTACAGAGGAAAATTAATAGCCTTAAACGCCTTTATTACTAATGCCTTCACTTCTAATGAAGAAAGACCTTCCTTCCCCCCGAAGAAAGGGGTGGTGTTAAGCACTCATCTTAAGAAATTAAAATAGGAATGACTAAATAAACCTAAAGAAAATGGGGAAAGAATATCAATAAAGATAAAAGTGATGGTTAATAAGACATAAAACAATGTATGTTAGAAAAAAATAAAACCAGAAGACTAGCAAAATAGATGAACCTGCCTTGAGTGCCTGATTAAGGGGAGGGGAGATATTAAAGAGAGAAAACAGAGATGATATAAATTAATTGCCTCAGCAAGATGGTTGGGAGCAAATTGTAAACACAGTACTTGAGATTCAAGAGCCTCTTCCTATACCGATAATGGACCTGGCAACTCCAGTTCATGCTTAACCTTCTGTTCCCTGGAGCCTGAGGATACCAGCAATATTTTGTTAATATCATTCTCCTTACCGTCATACAAAATACAGCGACTCACATTTATCCAGCTTTTCTTCTATGTGTCAGACACTATGCTAACTACTATGCATAGACTTTATTTTAATCCTCCCAAAATCGAACCAGGTGAATTCGGGCCAACTATGACATTATTTTACAGATGAGAAACATCAAATTTAGTATGACAGATTAATTTGCCGCATGCGCCCACCTCTCTCGAGAGGCAGCGTTTGCGCTGGGACAACATGACTCCTGGCCTTCTGTTCCCGTACAGTTTAACTGATGCCTCTCCCTCAGTATACCTTCCCTCAGGTGAGCATGTTTGGAATATTCAAAGGTGTAGGAGGAGCACTTTGGTTTTGTCTCAGTGATAATCTGGACCCTGGGTTCCAGTCACATTGTTGTCACTTAGAGGCTCAACTTTGGGGCTTTGTCACTTAAGACTTCTAAGTCTAAACTAAGCCTTCCTAAGGCTCAGTTTACAACTCTTCTTTAAAATAAAGGAGTTGGACTGGGCCCCTATGCTTTTAAAATTCTTTTATATCTTTAAAAATGCCTTATATTCAGACCTCACTGCTAATGAAGGTTGGCCTTGACATTCAGTATCTAGGCATGGATATTCCAGCCCTGTCAGTCTTACCTTCTGTGCAGTATCCCTGGCTCCCCTCTAAATAAGTGTACCAAATACCAGCACATAAACTGCCACAGTAGGAAGTACAGACAGTGGCATATGGTGGTACTGCCCTTAGACCTGGTGGGACATGCCTACTAGAACCCCCACTCTCTTATTTTCTGAGACAGGGTCTTGCTCTGTCTCCCAGGCTGGAGTGCAGTGGCACGATCATGGCTCACTGCAGCCTTGACGACCTGGCTCCATCAATCCTCCCACCCCAGTTGCCCAGGCTGGTCTTGAGCTCCTGGGCTCAGGTGGTCTGCCTGCCACACTCTCCTCTTGACCACACTTCCCAAGCCTACTTCCAGGGCCTGTGTAGGCCTCCTACTCCTGGCCCACCTCTCCCTGATGGATTCACTGGTGTGTGCATGTCCAGCCCCATGTGGTGTCCGAGGGCAAGTGCTGGGGCTGTGGACAGAGTTGGGCTTTGCAGGACTTACAGGCTGGAGTGCATCAGGTCCCTTGTGGTGTGAGAATGAGCTGGGAGTGGGAAGAGAAGGGGAGCACTGGCATGGGGCCTCCCACTGGAACTCACGCCCTGCCATGTGGTGCCCTAGAATTTAATAAAGGAAAATTCAATGGCCTGGTAAGAGTTAAACTCCCCATAAAAGACATATATGCATGAGAATATATATATATATATGAATGTGGATAAGAGACAGGCAAAAATGATAGGTCGCAGGACAGGTCAAGCTTGATCATTAGGGGGCTGGGTAAATGAGCACAATTGTGGCAAGAGAAGCCCTCAGAAAGGGGCTGCACTGCCTAGAAGAATTTGGGAGGCCAGGATAGAGAGAAAGCAAACTAACAGAAATCTATCTTAGCCTTCTGATCTCATAACTAGCTCACTTCCTTTGGCCCTGGCTTGGACCTGACTGGAACAATTTCCTCCAAATAGATGTGCCAGGATTCATTCACTCCTTCATGCCTCCATCAGTGAGTATTTATGGAGCATCTCTCATGTGCAAAGCACAGTGCCAAGGATGGTGGTGAGCAGAACCAGATCCGGCTCTGCTTCGTGGACATGCAACCTGGTGATGAGAGACACATGTGATTGAAGAATCGTAGAATGGTGCAGGTAGATGTAAACCAATGCTTGCGAAGCACCCATAGAGGGGAGGTCCAAGGGCTCCAAGTTGCCCAGCACAGGACCTGACCTGGGCTGGTAGTGGTAGGTGCTTTCCTGAGGATGTGACATTTGGGGATGGGAGAGCTTGTGTGTGGTCCCTGGGATGAATGGAAGGCCAGTCTGCTTAGGGGTAAGAAATGGATGGGGAGAGGAAGCCAGATGAGACTGGAAGGTAAGCAGGGGTCAGGAAAGAAAGGAAAGAAGAGGGAAGCATCAGGGGAGTTTCTGGCTCCCAGAGCCCATTGAAGGTGGGGCCTTCCTGAGATAAGGAAACTGGAAGAGAATCAATTCTAGGGGTGGAGATTTTGGGGAGGTCATGAATTTGGCCTCCTAGTCGTGAATTTGACCTGCTGATCTTGAAGTACTTAAAAAATAATTTATTTTGAAATAATTTATCTCGAAATAATTTCAAACTTAAGAGCTGCAAGAACTGTACAAAAATCTCTTGACTTCCCTTTTCTCAGCTTCCCCGGTAGTTAGCATTTAATCACATTTGTTCCAACACCCTTAAATGCTCCCCTAAAGACACTCTCCTTCATTACCACCACACAAGCCCCAAATCAGGAAAGAAGCCACAAATCCCATTCAAATGTCATCAACCATCTCAACAACCTTTCTCCTTATGGCCCAAGATCCCGTCCAAGAACACATGTTGCATTTGGTTGCCATGTCATTTTGGTCTCCTTGCATCTGAAACACTCTCTCACTGTTTCCCTGGCTTTCATGTGCAATTTGAAGGGTACAGGCCTGTCTTTCTGTGTGATGATGTGTGTGATGTCTGTGTGATGAAGCTCAGCCCACTTTAATGTGGGGTTTCCTGGTGAAAAGAGTCTTTTAAAAACATGTCAGGTTTATTGAGGTTTAATTTACACATGGTAGCATTCATCCTTTCTAGTGTGTTTTTATGGGTTTTGAGAAATGCGTAGCACCAGCTAGTCACACCACCATCAAGATATACAGCATTTTCATCCAGGGCCTTTTTCCTGGGCATGGGACCTGTGCACGCCCCGCGCATAGAAGAACCCACGCTCGGTTTAATCGTATTGGTATCCTGTCATTGTCTTTCAGTTCTTAATAACTTTTAAACAAGGGACTACACATTTTCATTTTGCACTGGACCCTGTGAATTTCATAACCAGTCCCGTTTCCCATCATACTAAAAAGTTTCCTGGTGCCCTTTTCTTTGACTATCTGTTTCTTATCCCTGAGTTTTGTTTTTTCCTGGCTTCATATAAATGGAATCATCTCGTATGTAGCCTTTCAAGATAGATTTCCCCTTCACTTAGGGTAACGCATCTGAAATTCATCCTTGTTGTTTTATGTATTAGTAGTTTGTTCCTTTCTATTGGTAAATATTATTTCACTGCATGGATGTATCACAGTTTGTTTATTTATTCACCAGTTGAAGCACATTTGAATTGTTTCCAATATTTGGCACAATAAACATATACATACAGTTTTGTGTAAACACGTGTTCTTATTTCTCTTGGATAAATGGCGGTAACAAATAGAGTGGGATTGCTGGGTCAAATGGAAAGTATATGTTTAACTTTAGGAGGAACTGCCAAATTGCTTTACAGAATGGCTGTATCATTTTGCATTCCCACAAGCAATTCATGAGGGTTCCAGCTGCTCCAAGTCCTTGCCAGCACTGCGTGTTGTCAATATTTTTTTGTTTTAGCTGTATCAATAGGTGTGAAGTGGTATCTCATTGTGATTTTATTTTGCATTTCCCTAAAGACTAATGATGTTGGGCATCTTTTCATGTTTGCCATCTGTAGATCTTCTTACATAAAGTGTCTATTCAAATCTTTTGCCTATTTAAAAACTAGGTTTACAGCCAGGCATGGTGGCACATGCCTGTAGTCCCAGTTACTTGGGAGGCTGAAGCAGAATTGCTTGAACCTGGGAGGCAGAGTTTGCAGTGAGCCGAAATCACGCCACTGCACTCCAGTCTGGGCGACAGAGCAAGACTCTGTCTCAGAACAATAACAACAACAAAAACAAACAAACAATCAAACAAACAAAGAAAACTAGGCTTGTTTTCTTATTATCAAGTTCTGAGTGTTTTAAAATATGTATTCTGGATACAAGTTCTGTATCAAATATGTGTTTCATAAATATCTCCTCCTGAAGTGCTTTTGAGACACTCAAGTGGTTAGAGCTGATGCTCAGAGGAAAGTTCTAGGCTGATAATATAAAATACAACTTAATTAGTGTGTAAATTAGAAGTGAAGACATGGGCTTGGGTACAATTGTCCAGAGGAAAGGAATGGTTAAGAGAGTCAGATGCAGTTGAGAAATTAAGTAAGATGAGGGCTGAAAAATATCCTTACTACATTTAGCAACATGGAAGTCTTTGAGGAGCTTAGCAAGAGCTATTTATGTGGAATGATGGAGCAAGGCTGATATTAACACCATACCAAATGATACAGCCATGCTGTGTGAACACATGGAAATACTTATATATTGGTTGGTAAATAGCTACCACCCCCAATCCCCCTGAATGATCCCCCATAGCCCCAGTTCGTTGTCTCTCTCCCTGGCTCACCTACAGACCTCAACATGATTCAGTAGCAAAAGTCAACCTCCCAACCAGCAGGGGGATGTAGGACCTTGCCAAGCTCAATGGCTGGATGATTGCTTTCCAGGCCATCTTGGCAACCAAGTATCTTGGTTACTTAGATACTTATGTTACTGCTGGATGGATGTCATATTGAAGTGGATTGAGAAATCAATGGGAAGTGGAGAAACTGTGACAATGACAATGAACAATTCTTTATAGTACTTTGGTTTTGAAAGGGAGGAGAGAGAGAGAGGGGATAGAAACTGGATGTGAGGCCCAGGGGCGTTAGATTGTGTTCATTGTTCTTTTTTAGGTGAGACACTTCAGTGTGTCTAAATGCTGATGGAAGGATTTTGACCAAGAGAAATTGCCCTAGTCGGCAAGACCCGGGCACTCTAGCGTGCATGACCATTATGCTTACAATATTTTTCAATGTAAATTAATAAGTTAGAGTCCAGTTTATATATCTATCTAAAGAACTCAGTTGATGTGAGTTGTCCCTAATTGACAGATCAGTTCTCTGTGTTAACACATCAAGTTTCTGAGCCTCTCAGTTTGAGGACCAGATCCTGGACTCTTATGAATTCACTGATGCATATGCTACCTTGGGAGACTGATATGGTTTGGCTGTGTCCCCACCAAAATCTCATCTTGAATTCCCACATGTTGTAGGAGGGACCCAATGGGAGGTAATTAAATCATGGGGACAAGTCTTTCCCGTGCTGTTCTCGTGATAGTGAGTAAGTCTCACGAGATCTGATGGTTTTAAAAAGAGGAGTTCCCCTGCACAAGTTCTCTCTCTTTGCCTGCCTGCTGCCATCCATGTAAGACATGACTTGCTCCTCCTTGCCTTCCACCACGATTGTGAGGCTTCCCCAGCCACATGGAACTGTAAGTCCAATTAAACCTCTTTCTTTTGTAAATTGCTCAGTCTCAGGTATGTCTTTATCAGCAGTGTAAAAACGGACTAATACAGAGACCCATTGGCCTTCTGCTAACCCTCCCTGGCATCGTCTCAATCTCCCTGCTAGAGATCTGTTACATCTTCAAACCATCCCAATCTAGGCCAGTCAGGAGCACCACCTAATTTCTAGTGCAAGCCACTGTTACTCCCAGCAGATCCTTGAGATCACCAAGTGTGTGGGTCATTGAGCATTGATAAGATGTGAACCCTGCCCTCATCTTGTAGGTGGAGAGACAAGGCAGTGTTAAACCAAGTTAGAATAATATAAGGTGGACTGCAACATGTACCATCATAAGTATAAACAGCATGATGGGAGCCCACAGCAGGGTGCAACAGGCTCTGTTGGGGAGGTAATTAATTCTGCAATGCAATTTGGTATTCTTCTTGCCAACCCTGCATATCATCTCCCTTTTACTCCATGTTCCCTCATTCACACTCCAAACCCAAGGAAGTATTAATAGTATCCTCGAATGTACCTCTGGAGGTGCTTTCCATCTGCACAGCTGCATGGGGTTGGGATTAGTTCAGGCACCTGCTGGTCCTGGAGCTTAGAACCTAATCACATTCCCTTCCCTTAGACTGTCTTCAGACACACACAGCACAAAGGTCCACTTTGCCCACCCTCTCAAAGATGCTTTCTCTCTGCCTGTCGTACAGCTATTTTACCCTCCCAGGGTTGACTTTCTAAGTCCTCCCAGCAAGTCTTTCCACCACCTCATTCACTTGAAAGAGAGGCAAACACAAGCTTCATTCAGGGTGGATTGTTTGGATACAGAAAAGATTTGCTTTGCCCCAAAGGGAAGGCCGAGTTTTCTCTTCTGGCACAATTCTCTGGGCTTCCATGTAGCTTTCTGCTCACACTGACTCACAAATTCCCAAGGTCTCCTTTCCTCTTGGATGGAACTACCCTCACATTTCCCAGCTAGCAAAGGGAGAAGTTGTACCCGATAGTGCTGAAGGCCTCCTCCAGCTCTGCTGACTTATGAGCCTTTGTCCTTTGTGGTTTGTCCTCAGCTAAGGACACCTAGGCACTGCCGTATACATTGCCCACCTGCAACAGCTGCCCACACGTGATGCCATTAAGGAAGGCCACCCTGGTCTTGTGGTGTTTCAATTGCAAGGTTACAAAGTAAATATAATGGGAAATAATGCTGCTTCATCATTTTTAACCTTTCTGAATAATGCCTCTGTGCATAAGCCAGAGATTTTTATTTTAAAATCAATTGTGCTTATTGTGTTCTTTGGAAAAATAAATGAGAAGCTGGGAAGAAAGAAGTGGGATCCAGGGTTTATTAAGACAAAGAGTTTGGAGTGGGATGTGGGAATGTGGTCCTGCCTAGCCTAGACTGCTGTTGTCCTGGAGGACAGGGTTAGCAGCTGAAAACCCCAAGTGGTTGCTATGGGAGAAGAGAGCTTCTCACGCTACAAAAATGTACCAGACATATGTGGGCAAAGCATCTGTCTTCTATTACCCTCGGGCGCCCAGAGAACCTCCATTCTTATCCCAAGGAAAATGGGGCTCTGGCCCTAAGGAAGAGCTTTTAAGAGAAAAATATCAGACATCAAATTCAGCTTCAGCCACTTATTAGCTGTGTGGCCTTGGGAGGGTTACATGATGCCTCTTCTGCAGAATGCAGGCGACAACACCTATTTCTTGGAGGTCAGAGGGCCCCTGAAACAGCATACACCCTGGACCAGAGTAGCCAATGGCTTGTGTAGAAGCCCAAGGCTCAGCCCCAAAATAACATGTGGAAGTGTGGGTTGCAGGAGTGGAGGGGCTGGTAACTTGAAAGAACAAAGTCAAGCTCAGTGGGTATAAGAGGGGCTGTCATCTCAGCCCAGTTGATTCTGCAGCTGCCTTGGGCATTCTGATGACAGCACTTGGAGCAGTGGAAACCCCATGCACAGCCACATAGTGTCCATGCTTGGCTCTGTTAAAGCCACAACATACATACACAAATCATACACACACACACACACACACACACACACACCATGCACATCACACCATCTGCCCTCAGCCCCATCTCACCACACAGAACCTCGTACTCCTTTTCCAAATCTACTTTCACTTCTTATAGGAGAAAGCAAGGGAGCTCTTTTCATCACTTGCAGGGGAAAACCATGAAGATCATGGGCCACATTGGACTGTCTTAGGGTGTGCTCATTTTTGCTAGTTACACCACTATGCATAATCTAACAGCCACCTGGTGTAAGAAACAGAGCAGACCCTCCAAGAGGCCAGGGAGCTTTTCCCTGAGCAAGCCCTTAGCTCATTTTGTCACTCCTACAGATCTTGACACAAGTAGGGATGGTTATTTTCCAGCCTGGACCTTAGTGCTGGCAAAGACATCTTACCGGAGAGGCCACACCCTCAGTTTCATCCCAGGTATCCGCATTGATCTCTCTTCCGCTGTTCTCTAGGACTCACTTATTTGCCACCTATGTCCTAATGGGACTAAAAGTAGGAAGGTAGAGCGAGGGAAGAGGGATGCAAAAAGTAACTGTTTCTTCTTGCTCACCAGAGATTATTCATGAGGTTTGATCCACCCGATTTGGGATTATTTTCATTCCCTGCCTGATGTAAATGAGCTGAGCATGGGGGCAGACTTGGGGGTAGGGAGCAGATGCTGAGGGTGTGAGGATCTGCAGGGAGATCTTAGAGACCTGGGGCAGTGTCAAAGGTTTCATGGTGGCTTTTTATTGTTCTAGAGATCAAGCCCTTCTTCTTACGCTGTCTTCACCAATGAGCACAGAGGTCCATGTGCACCTTCTCAGTGCAGTATCAGTTGTGTCCTATGTGCATAGCATCCCCCAGAGTTGGGCAGCAAGGCAGCCCTGATTCCCATCACTGTTCAAGCCCTAGCTGCAATAGGCATTGCTTTGTGGGTCTGTCACTCCTGCCTGTCATATGCTTTATGTCTGGAATGGTCCTTCATATCCTGCATCAAAACTGGCTCTCTAATACTTATACCATCCTAGAACTCCAAACTCATTCAAGAAGCAATTTCGCATGTCTAAGAGACATCTATGGCTTGACCTTATCCAGGCAAACACCCATCTTACCAGGTAGGGTAGACACTGCTGGTTGCCTACATAATAGATCTCTCTGTATCCCAGATCCCTTCTTTCTGTTAGGGTTGGCCTTCTATTCTAAGTGTTAGAAAGTCACATACTCACCTCACTAGGCTCCCTTGCATCCAGAGCATGGACAATGGGATCTAATCTTTACCAATGGGGCAATGTGCAGGGAGATCTCCAAGAAAGATTTTCCTCCCTGGTAAAAAGAGACATGTGAGGATAAAATGCCATTTTTTCTTCTTAAGAATATGGGGTGTGAGGATATGATACCTGGAGCCACAGCAGTCATCTTGGCACCATGAGGATACCCACCTTAGAAAACTGATGCTGACAGCAGAAGGAAAGAAAGAACCTGGTTCTTTGATGACATTGTTGAACCACTGGATAGATCTTTGAATGCTCCTGGTTCTGTGACTTCTTGTTAGGTTTGGTAATTAAATGCCCTTCTTGATTAATTTTTATGGGACATTTTGTTACATGCGGCCAAAAGCCTCATCACTGGGCTTCAGAACCCAACTACCACCATCAGCGTGTGGAACTCTGTAGTGGTGGAAAAGAAGTCCTGGCTATTATGTCCAGCTCGTCTACCACCTTCTTGTGGTGAGTCAGGGACTGGTAGGAAATAGCCTTGAAGGTCAGGCTAGAGCTCAGTTCTTGATGAGAACTGGAGTGGGTTCAAGGAATCAGCTGCCAGGACACAAGGTCACCCCAAGTGTGCTAGGCAAAGAGGTTACAGCATTACCCTCTTAAAAGCGTTCAGGGAGTTATTCTAGCCCCTTGCCCACCTAGAACATGGTATTCAAGTCCTAGACCACCTCTAAAAGCCTGTCTCATATGAGTAGGGGGAGGTCTGAACAAGCTGTATGGCTGGCTGGCTCTTGTTGGCTCAGGGACTGGCCAGGATGAGTTTGCAGTTGGCAGAGTTCACAACCCACACAGAACATGGGGCGAAGTCTGCAAAAGGCTTAGCTGAGGCGTGGCCTGACACCCTTGGCTAAATTTCGATCTTTGCTTTTTGAATTTTTCATGCTGTTCCTGTCTTCCCTCCCCTTGGCTATGAAAAAGTGGCCTATGCCATACTTACTGCTTAGGCTCAAATTACCCTTTGAGGAAACATCCTTGTCTAGGGCAGGTGCTGCTCCTTACTGCAAGGCAGGGCCCCTAAAATCCCATCTGTCAGATGGGGAATATCTTTTAAAATCACAGGACATTAGGACTGAAGACACTGTGACCCAGATAGTGACAGACGATTTGCTAAGGTCACCAGGTGGTTACTGGAAGAGCCTGCTTAGAATCAACACTCTAGATGCTGAGTTTGATGCATCCTGTATGACACTAAAAATAATTCACTGGTTCATTTCATGGGCGCCCTCACACGGCAATAATGACGTGGGTAAACGTGTTCATGAAAATTGGGGCTGAGGACAGACCAATTCATCCTTCTTACCCTCTGACCTTTTATTATCTTCCAAGACTTGGACTCAAGTCACTGGGGAAAAGATGATATCAGAGCATTGGGATTCTCAGCCATAGGTGTGAGAAGCCCTCAGGTTTTGATGGGTACATCTTTTTTAGGACTAATTTTTATCAGATGGTGGTGGGTCCAATTTGGTGTGGCATGGATCAATAATTTACCTCTTGTATTTTTTGAAAACCAGACATCACTCAAGGGTGATTCATCAAAAGCAGTGCCAATGACACATTATTTCTGAGGAGCTGTATGATAGGTAGCTTATGAGACCTCCCCCCTCTCCCCGCCCCTTGAAGTAGTTTACAGGCTAAAATAATTCAAGAACCACTGTCATTCTTTGTGTTTTGTAGGTCACTCAAATGAAAATTTAAGGACTAGTGAAGCAATCTGTATTTGTCGGGGAAGGAGTATACTCCACAAGGTGGCCCCTAGTGGTAAGAAAGTCCTCAGGGGAACAGGTTGAATTCTGAGTGACTAGAATAACTTACTCCAGTGTGTTTTGAATACAGATGGCTTGCACCTGCCTGTATGATGTGTATATATACACCTTCACTCAGTCATGTGTGATGGTATAGCATCACCCACAAAGTCACCCCTCCACCTGCAACGACACCCATGGTGTGGTGTGGTGGAAAGTACACAAATCTGGCCGGGCGCGGTGGCTCATGCCTGTAATCCCAGCACTTTGGGAGGCCGAGGTGGGTGGATCACGAAGTCAGGAGATCGAGACCACCTTGGCTAACACAGTGAAACCCCGTCTCTACTAAAAATACAAAAGCAAAATTAGCCGGGACTGGTGGCAGACGCCTGTAGTCCCAGCTACTCAGGAGGGTGAGGCGGGAGAATGGCGTGAACCTGGGAGGCGGAGTTTGCAGTGAGCAGAGATTGTGCCACTGCACTCCAGCCTGGGTGACAGAGTGAGACTCCGTCTCGAGGGAAAAAAAAAAAAGCACGCAAATCTCAAAGTGAAGCAAATTTGGGATCCAATTCCAGCCCACCAGCCAATTGTCTGGAAGTAATCTATTTCCCTCACTGTATCTCAGTTTCCAAATCTGAAAAATGGGGATAATTATATTGACCCCTTCAGGTTTCAGTAAAGATTAAGGGAGATCCCTTACTTAAAAAGAGTATAGCATACAGTAGGGCCTCAATGAATGCCAGTTCCCTTTCTTCTTTCCTTTTCCCTCACCATCTGCCAGCTGCTCTGGGAAATTTGGTTCCAGCCCCTGGCAGTCATCATAAACTTCACAGCCACGCTGTGGGAAAGACCCAGCACAGTGAAGATGCTGGGAGCATCGGGCTTTCCTGCTGCTCTTCCCATCTCTTAAGCAGATGCATCTGCTTCTCAGCAGACAGCAATCACATCACTCACTTCCCCAAAGGGAACCTGACTTCTGAGACCTTTTTAGGCATTGGGTATCAGGGCAATAATAGTAATAGCTTCCGTTTACTGAGTTTTTACTATTTGCCAACCATCGCGTTAAGCGCTTTATGTGCATTCTTACCACGTCGCAGGAATGAGCATCCTCAGACTAAGGAAACCCAGGTAGGGAGAAGCTAAGTTGCTTATCCAGGGTCACATAGCTAGGAAGAACTGGACTCACGATAGAAATCCCAAACCAAACCTCACTCTTAATCAAAGGCCCCAGCAAGACGTACGGTATACATCTGCCTTTGTGTGAATGTAGCACGTTATGACTATCTTATAAATGTCGTCAATACTGCATTGTCGTGGATAATGTGCATTTTAAAATTTCAGACTCCAGCACGACCCAAATAGGTATCAGATAATGTCTGTCCTTTCTGTTTGCTAAAATATATGTTTATAAAATGTAGGTAAGTGCTACTCAAAGTGTGGCCCCAGCTTCACCAGGGAGCCTGCTAGGAATGCAGATTCTCAGGCCCCACCCCAAATTTGCTGTATCAGACTTGGGGGGCAGGCTCAGGGATCTGTGTTTTAGCAAATCTTCACGCGATTCTAACTTGTAAGAAGAACTGGAATGGATGTTTCTTTGAGGTCCGCAGCACACAGCTTTGCAGAAAAATAGCGAATTAAAACCCACCATCCCCTGATTGGTTCAATCAGCTGGTGGGAGGTTTCTACATTGTGCCGAAGACCTTGCCGTGTTCTTGCTTTCTGAGAACCTGAGGCTGACCCGTTATTTTGCTGAGAGCTGCTAAATGAAGAAAGAACATCAGCTTCCTCTTTGACTGCACGACACTCTCCTACCCCTTTCATCCAGCGACAATGGCAGCAAGCACAGCCACTCTCAGAAAGATTTAAATACTCAATTAATCAATGGAATATTCCATTAGTGGGATAATCAGTTGCCATTGCCCTGATCTATAGTTACATCTCAGCTGGGCCTCACAAATTGATTCCTGATGAAGTTCTAATTGACCGGACCATCTGATAAAGGGCCAGTTGGAGTTTATTGAAATACCCGGTGAGCAGTCCCTGGGGTCAGGGCCTTCCTTAAGGGAAGGCAGAGGGTGGAAAGAGGGGCAGAGGAGCATGATTTACGCCTGGTTGTCACTACATCTCCTCTCCGACACAACATTTATGGGTCCCAGGTGAGGGATGAGCACTCACAGCTGGGATGTGGGGATGACACAGCTGCTCTGAGCCTACCCCCAGCCCTGGGTGGCAGGTGGCCTGAATGGAATTTGCCCAGGAACTCTTGGGGCAATGGATCTCAAACTTGAATATGCTTAAGAGTAACCCAAAGAACTTACAAATGTAGGGTTTCAGATCCTGGTGTCAGATATTCCAACTTTCTGGGTCTGGGGCAGGTTTTAGGAATCAGTGTTTTAACAGATCTCCCGACAATTCTTATGCCGGTGGCCTCCAAACCCCACTTTGAGAAATACTGCCTTAGGAGCTGGTGGCTTAGAAGCAGGCTGGTCCCCAGGGTCCAGCTTCCTCTGGGGGAGATTAGAGCTCCTTAGGCCATGTGTGGGAACACACATCTGTGCATTATCTAAGGATCCCAGCCTCTTTCTTCCCTGGCACCATTTTCATTATTTTTTTTTTTTCATTTGTTTGGAGTGATTTTTCCTTCAAAATAATTTATGTTTACTACCAATGAATTGCCTTCACATTTTGATTAATCTAAGATATATATATATATATAGAGAGAGAGAGAGAGAGACGTATGCAATGGAAACAGTGTAGTATCACATTTATTTGTTTCATTCATCCAGTGGCCACTTACTCATCGGACATCTTTTAAAGATCATTATGTGCCAGGCATTGAGGATATTTTTTTAAAAAGTGAAATCAGTCAAATGCATGGTTTCCAGTTGCAAGGAGCTCACATCCCTTTGCGGGAGACAGGCAAGAAAATGATGTGATACGTTAGAGATAAGTACAGGACCCTGCTATGGGACCACAGGTAATTTACTAGGCTTTGTTGCAGGAAAATATATAATACCTGTTAGGTTTTTTAGAAAATTTGAAAATCGCTCCTGGTGCCCTGTATCTACCTTTGAGAATTCCCCCAGAACAGGGAGTCCTGGGTGACATTAAGGCCCCATCAGCTGAAGATGCCCCTGGTAGTCCATAAGTGTGCATGACTCTTCCTGTGGGGACCTGCAGACACTGGGTGGTCTTAGCGGGGCTAGATTTAGATATAAGTGATCCAAAACTCTGTGTATCTAAAAAGGAGAGTAGCCTTGTCCCTATTATAAAGGGAAAAAAATTACTGAAGAGTTTCACACAGGGGAGATGCTATGGTCAAATATCAGGCCATTTTCCTTTTCCCTTTCTCCTCACTTCTTCCTCTTTCATTTTCCATTTCTTTGCCTTCTCTCCTTCTCCTCTCTTTCCCTCCCTCCCTTTCTTCTCTCTTAATACACTATATTTTGTATCTATGCTGCTTTAATTTGTATTTAGATAGAAATGTTCAATGTTCTGTCTGTAAAGATACATTCTGGTGTTTTGGATGATGTGGGACATACTTTAGGGCCTCAGAATGTCTTAATCTGGCCCTGGAGCTATTGAATGTTTTAATTCCTTTAGACGTAGCCCTGCCCCAGTGTGCCACAGGAGCGATTTGGTAGATGGAACCTTTAGTGTGGTTTAACATTTTAGTCCCATTTCCTTTGTCATGATGTTCTGCTTCTGACAGAAACCGCCAGCTGGGTAAGAGACTGTTCCTGGCCATATCTTCACTCATTTACTGTTTATTGAGTGGCTTCTATGTGTGAGGCACCAAGAGATATACAACTGCCATTTAAATGTGATCTTGGCCTTCAGGGGACCATAGTCTAGGATAGTGGCCCCTAAATGGGCATGGATCCCTCCGGAGGGCAATGGGGCTCATCTGATGTGGGATGTGGATATACACTGGAGAGCTGATCACACTGTGGGAAAGGTGTTCTTTTTAAGATTCTTTTACAATCCTGCTGATCATTTTAAGGTGAAAGTCTCATCATGGTATTAGTTCATCTTTAACACCTCCCCAATACTTGTTCATCTCCCTTTTAAATAGACAAAAAAATAGCAGACCTCAGACCGAGAGCCTTTGATAGGCAACAGATTCTAGCTGGACTTAATCATAGTGTTAGGTTTTCATTGTATTGTATCTTCTAATTGTGGTAAATGTATGGTTAATTTAATGCATTGACTTGACTGTGCTATAGAGTGCCCAGATATTTGGTCACACATTATTCTGGGTGTATCTGTGAGAGTGTTTCTGGATGAGATTAACATTTAAATCAAAAGACTAAGTAAAGCAGATGGCCCTGCCTAGGTTTTATGGGCCCCATCCAATCAGTTGAAGACCTTAAGAGAACAAAAAGCTTGACTCTCCCAAGAATAAGAGGGAATTATTTCCTTCAGGACTGCCTTGAGCTGGGACATGGTGGGTTCTTTTTTTCCCCCTTTAGACTGAAACTATAGCATCAATTCTCCTGGGTCTCCAGCTTGCTGATTAAAGATCTTGGGACTTGTCTGCCTCCATTTAAAGAGTTGCATAAAGTGTCTTTAGTCAATATATTTATTCAAATTAAAAAGAGAGCCTGTTTTTGAAAAGATATTAAGTAAATGATAATAGAGGTAGTAGTGGATTTGGCAATCAAGCTGAAAAGAGTTTGGGAAATACAGAGGTTGGAAGAGGGATACAAAGAGCTGCAGAGCTTCACAGGAAGAAGGAAGGGTCAAAAAGGCAGTGGCTGAAATCCTGACCCCTTGTGCTTCTCTCTGGGGCCCAGGGAAGGAGGCACAGATGACAAGCCAGGGTACTGTGTCTGGAGTGTGTAAGGCAGCTGAGTGGCTGGTGTTGGGGTGTACTGACTGCTGTCACAAACAATCTCAAAACCTCAGCAGTTGCACCCAATCAAAGGTCACTTCCCATTCACTCACATGATGTTTGTTTAAAGATCAGTAGGGGAGGGGATGACTCTGCCCCATGGCATTATTTGAGGGCCAGACTTCACTTGGTGTGGGCTCCACAGAACAGCACATCCCATAGCGCTTTCTGCAATTGTGAACTTGTTCTCTACCTGTGCTGCGGTGAGCAGGCATTTGAAATGTGGTTAGTGCAACTGAGGAGCTGAATTTTTAATTTTCTTTCCTTTTTTTTTTTTGAGATGGAGTTTCGCTCTTGTTGCCCAGGCTGGAGTGAAATGGCGCGATCTTGGCTCACTGCAACCTCCGCCTCCATGTTCAAGCGGTTCTCCTGCCTCAGCCTCCCGAGTAGCTGGGATTATAGGCATGCACCACCACGCCCGGCTAATTTTGTATTTTTAATAGGGATGGGGTTTCTTCATGTTGGTCAGGCTGGTCTCGAACTCCCAACCTGAGGTGATCCACACACCCCTCAGCCTCCCAAAGTGCTGGGATGAGAGGCGTGAGCCACTGTGTCTGGCGAATTTTTAATTTTTTTTAATTTAAAGTAATTTAAATTGAAATAGCTGCATGTGGCTAGTGGATACCGTATTAGTGCAGTCTAGAGCCTCGTCCTCATTTGCAATCATCCATTGAGATAGATATAGAGATAGATAGAAAGAGAAAAGGGGGACATGAGAGAAAGAGAGAGAGAGAGAGAGAGAGGTTGGGGGGAGGAAGGAGAAAGGGAGGAGAGAGAGGAAGACTGAACAAGTCTATGAGCTGGGCCTAGAGGTGAAGTACAGAGGTTCTTCACTTTCTTACATTCCATTGTACTCACATCAGAACAATGTCATAGGGCTGCACTGTATTCCACAGAGTGAAGTCCAGGTATGTGCCAGGAAGAGGGGGGATGGGTTTGGTGAGAATCTAGCCAATCTCCACCACCACAAATCTGGCAGAAGAGAGCAGTCTGGGATGGGCACTGGGTGACAGCATAGGCAGATGGCATCAGAGAGGCTGGGATGCTAGTGGCACAGTTGTCCTGTGGCTGAGGTTCAGAGAGGGAGTTAGCCTCTGAGTAGAAGGAAGCTATACCATGGAGAAAGTGGAGAACTGGAAGTATAGTTCCTTCTGAGACCTGGAGGGAGGATAGACCATGGTCTCAGGAGCAAGGCAAAAGCCAACCAGACAGAGGCAAGGAACAGAGTAGGCTATTTGGCAAGGTGTCTGTCACTGAGTCACTGCGCATAGGAGGGCTGCCATGGGCTCCTGATATTTCCCTTCCCTTTGCTGTAGCTCCAAGGTGGGGAGGGGCTGAGAGAACAGAAGGGGCTCGGTGGGTCTAGCAGTGGGGAGAAGCGTAGTGGGAGGTGTTGCAGGGGGTCAGGCTGGTTATAGCAGAGTGAAATAAGGAGGGAAGAAGCTGCAAGGAGCTGTGGGAGAGTCATTCATTCATTGATTCAATCACTGATTCAACAAGCATGTGGAGCACCTACTGCGGGACAGGTAGGGAACAGAAGATTCTGGTGCAGTCATTTCAACAGTGAGACATTTTGATGCACGTAAAAACCAAACCATATACTCTCAGCTATTTTGAAATTAGAAATGTACAAGCCAGACATCTTCACTCCATCCCCAAACTGCATCCCCTGGTCAACTCTCACCCCTAGGGTGAGAACCAGGGGTGGGATGGGAGTTGGGTGAGGTAGGACACAGGGATTTTAAATGCTGATATGGCTGAGCCGAATCAGTTGCATTGCAAAACTGCATGTGAACATGTCCTGCTTTTGCCAGGCACCGTGCTAAGTGTGGGCAGTTTTGTGGAGGAGGTGACACCTGAGCTGGGCTTTGAAGGCGAGGTGGGATTTGACAGGTAGAGATGGAGAGGAGAGCAGTCTAGGCAGAGGATGTAGAATGAGCAAGCTCACAGGGAGGAGAAGCGTGGGTGTGTGCACAGGAGACCAGAGTAGACCAGCTGGGCAGAGGGTGAGTGGGTGCAGTGAAAGATACAGCTGGAGAAATGTGCTGGGGCCAGGTTAGGAAAGGTGGTGAATGCCAGGTGAAGGGGATAGCTTTTATTCTAGGGCCAATGGAGGCTGCTGAGGGATTCTGAGCAAGGCAGTGGCATAACCAAGCTCTGGAAATGTGCAGGGCTGGATTGGAGAGAGGGCCAAATAGTGAGAGACATGGTAGGAGGCTTTTGCAATGCACTGGAGAGGGTCCTGGACAGCTTGGACCCATGTGCACGCAGAGGCCATCGAGAGGGCTGTGTGTGTTGTGTGTCTGTGTGTATTTGTGTGTGCGCGCATGTGCATGTGCAGGGGAAGTGGGGAAAGGGGTTAGGTATTAAAGACTCTAATGCAGGATTTGGTTTCACAGCTCAACAAATATGTCTTTGTGTCTACTCTGCTTGCACAGACATGCCTGGCTTTTGGTTGTGTGGACAGGTCAAGAGAGTGGGGGCATTTCACACATCACCATCCTTTTCTAGAAGAAAACTCAAGGACTATGCTGCTTGCTTAGGTGAAGAGGTGGATACTGCTGATTTCTTCTGAAACAGCAACTTCAATCTGAGAGAGAGGCTGCAGCTCAGATGGAAGTCCCATGAGTCTGTGTCTTGGAAGATCAAGAAAGGGCAAGAATGGAAGGTGCTTTTCAGCTTGGGTCTCCATGGGAGCCACACCCAGGCTAAAGGAGACGAGAAGACAGGTGAATAGAGAGGCTGGTGGAAAACAAAACAGCAGCAGTGGTGGCAACGACACTGAGCCAGATGAAAGCACAGTGGTGAGCAGGTTAATTCCCCCTGGCTGTCTGGATGCCTGAAATGAAAGCATAAACATTATAGAATTGGATGTTTTGCATTACATTACAGGCCTGCCTATGCGGGGGGTTGTGCTTTTTAAGGAGGAATTTGGTGAGTCAATTTGAGTCTATGACAGCAATCTGATTCTTTTTACCAATGCCAGCTGGGGGTTTGGAAAGGGAGATTTCCTTTTCTACCAAAGACATTCAGTGTGGAAACCCAATGCAGCAGAGTAATAGGCATTCCATATAGGACTATGAAGGCAACAATTTCCTCATTGTGTGTATTTCCATAATAGCTACAAGAGTCTCTCATTCTCGCCCTACCTAAGTGCCCAATTACAGAGGTTTCAAAGAGGGAGAAAGTCTTCAAGGTACTTGGTTTTTGGGCCTTTTTTGATTCCATTTTCATTCTTCATTGTGGTTTTAATCCCAAATGAAACTGGCAAGAAAAGGCAGCGTGTTATCTCAGCAAAGTTTATCTCCTGCTCATTCCGCTCAGGGAGAAGCTAGCAGAGCCTCCAGCAACCAATCCCTCCCTTCTCCTGAGTGAGTGGGCTACAAATGCGTGGGCTGGGCTGGAGCCAGCCGGGCACCTACCCCTAGTTTGGTAGAGAAATCCTGGCCTGACGATCAACAAAGCAAATTTACCGCCTGCTTTAGCAACATCCATCCTTCCTCTGATCTCACAGTGAGGAATCCAGACCTCCGAGCAAATTCTCACCAACATCCACAGAGCGCCTCTTGCAAGGCCTTTCTTCACTTTCCTACATCCAGTCCTCAGCATATTGACCAGTCAGAAATGTGCCAATCATCTTTCTCCGCAAATGTTTTACTCAAACCCCAGCTCTGCTCTGTGACTTTGATAATTTGCTTAGCTCTTCTAAGCCTCAGTTTCCTCATCTGTAAAATGGGGGTCTGTAATAAAAATCCAGTTCCTGGGGCTGCTGCGAAGGCCAGATTGGTCCATTTGGGGCAAATGACTTTAGGAGCTGCAGTCTGACAAGGCTGGACATACCTCTGCTCTGAATGACTGTGAGAGAATGGGGCAGATACAAGCTGGGTGTGACCTTTGCTTTAGCATCTGTGAGCTGTGAGACCTGGAGCAAGTTATTTCAGCTGCAGAAACTTTATTTTCTTCCTCTAAATAATGGGAGTAATAATAGCACCTAAGGCATAGGGTGGTGGGAGGACTGAATGTGACAGTGGATGTGCAAGAACAAGAGCTCACACTCACAGGGCACTCAGCACGTGGGAAGCATGGCTCTAAGCACTTTCCATTTGGGGCCAGTTGGCCAGGCGGGCATCCAAAATTTGTTCTGCACCTGTGACACCTAGCCCCATGCCAGGCAACTGGGACTGAATGAGGCACACGGCAGATGTGGTCTCTGCCCGCCCACGTTATGGGGCAGGGGAGGAGATGGGGTGACCACACACATGCCGTGAGGAGGGCTGCATGCTGCAGTGGGGGACGGGGTTCGCATGAAGGAGGCTTATTGCCTCTGAGAAACTCCTAGCCCAGCAGAGAGGTTAAAGAGGTTGGAGTCTTTCTGCGGCTGGGAGTGGCTGCCATTCACCTTTAGGATCTGGAACTCTGAGCAGGGAGGCTGGTCAGCAGGGGTGAAATGGGGCTGCTCTTTGAGCAGGGTCTAAGCCGAGGAGCTGGAGCATGTGAAACACCAAGGTGTAACCCTCCAGGTGCATGTATTTGAAGCTGCCATTTCCATGGCCAAAGCTCCCAGCCCGGGGGAAACTTGTAGGGAGATACTGGCTGCTCTCATCCTGCAGATTTCAGGGAAGAGCAGGTAAAAGGGACACCTGAGCCAGGGCTGATGGGTTCTCCAGCTACCCTTGAGCAGGCATTTTGTAGCAAGTATCTCCTCCTGTGAAGTTTCCCTCCCAGACCTGCATTCCCAAGCAGCTCAGCATATGGACAGAATCTGCAGGAGGCAGGGGGAGTGGGGAGGGGTGTCCAGCCCAAAGCATGTCACAGATGCCCACGGAGAGCTGGGGAGGATTAGAGCGAATCATTAATTGTCATTAATATGCTGGGGCTTAACAGCCCTGGGTTTATTTTTACGCTGAAGACCAGACGTGCCTTGCACATGTCCCTGGGTTCTGGGCTCTGGGGGAGAAGGGAAAACTGGTTGCACTTGTCATCTGCCAGCCTCCCCAGGATTGGACAGTGGACCTTCAGCTTGGCTCCATGGCCTGGCAGAAACCATGGCTTCCAAGGAGCCCCTCACCCTCCTTCCTTTCTGGTTTTCTTCCCTCAAAAGGGCTCTGTGGCTCGTTGACCTGTCGGCCAAGGGCCTCGGGGATGAAGGGAGCAGTCCAGACGGAAGATAAATGATGTCACAGAAAAGGCTGCCATTCAAGGGTTAAACTGCTACCTAGAAGAGTGATGTATCAAAAGAAAAGCCTTTGGCCAGGTGCGGTGGCTCACGCCTGTAATCCCAGCACTCTGGGAGGCCAAGGCGGGTGATTGCCTGAGGTTAGGAGTTCGAGACCAGCCTGGCTAACATAGTGAAACCTCGTCTCTACTAAAAATACAAAAAATTAGCTGGGTATGGTGGCGGGCACCTGTAATTTCAGCTACTCGGGAGGCTGAGGCAGGAGAATCGCTTGAACCCGGGAGGTGGAGGTTGCAGTGAGCCAAGATTGTGCCACTGCACTTCAGCCTGGGCAACAAGAGCAAAACTCTGTCAAAAAAAGAAAGAAAGAAAAGAAAAGAGAAAAGAAAAGTCTTTACAGCAGGACTTTTGTAGATACTAACTTCTATAGAAGCAAATGGACTTCTGGATCACCTTTCCTTTCAAATAGTTATTGAAAACCCAGGGTTGACTCTAAAATTGATTTTGTAATCCTTATGAGAAGCTGGTGGCTCTTGCTGGAGACACTCCTGTGAGCCAATATTGTCCTCTGAGGCTAGAGGCCCCATGAAGAGGTAGATATGGGGGTTCCATGAATCCTTGAAGAATTGCATTGAGCCTTTACTCTGTGCCAGCACTGAGCTGGGCCTGTGAATTCATCTCACTGAGCACACTGGTTGTGCGTGGAAGGCTCCATCAGCAGAGAGCAGTGGGGTCCTGTCTTCCAAGTGGTAGGCACCCTGTTACCTCTCGTTTCCCCATACTTCTGCCAGCTTTCCTTCTGGGGCTTTTGCCCTTTTCCCCTTTGCCGGCATTTGGGAGAACTTCATCAGTTTCTAGGTGGTTGAATTAGTTTCCTATGGCTGTTATAGCAAAACCATAAACTTGGTGGCTTCAAACAACACACATTGATTACAATTCTGTAGGTTAGAAGTCTGACATGGGTCTCACTGGATTGAAATCAAGGTGTCTGCATGGCTGTGTTCCTTTCTGGAGGCTCCACGGGAGAATCTGTTCCCCTGCCTTTTTCAGCTTCTAGAAGCACACACTTTCCTTGGCTTGTGATTTCTTCATCTATCTTCAAAGCCAGCAATGTTGCATGGCTCCAGGCCTTTCCCCACAGCCACATTGCCATTATTCTGCCTAGTGGGTTCGTCACTATTGTTTGGTAGCACTGCTAGCTGTTCCTCCTGCACCTGTGTTTGTGGGGATGCAGGGCTCCTGGCACAGTTGGACAGAGGATGGAAAAGCACCTTCATGTCCTGGAGAAGGAGCCCTGTGCCGGGTATTGGGTGGGAGGTGGTGCCTTCTGAGATCTCTCCCACTCCAAGGGTTGTGATTTGATGACTCTGTGTTATGGACTGAATTGTGCCCTCCTCAAAATCCATACACTCAAGCCCTAACTCCCAATGTGATTATACTTGGAGAGAGTGTCTTTAAAAGAGGTCATTAGTTGGGAGGCTGAGGCAGGCAGATCACGAGGTCAGGAGATCGAGACCATCCTGGCTAACACGGTGAAACCCCATCTCTACTAAAAATACAAAAAATTAGCCAGGCATGGTGGTGGGCGCCTATAGTCCCAGCTACTCAGGAGGCTGAGGCAGGAGAATGGCGTGAACCTGGGAGGCAGAGCTTGCAGTGAGCCAAGATCGCACCACTGCACTCCAGCCTGGGTGACAGAGCAAGACTCCATCTCAAAAATAAGGTCATTAGGTTACATGAGGTCATAAGGGTGGGCCCTAATCCATTATGACCGATGTCCTTATAAGAAGAGGATAAGACACCAGGGATGAGTGTGCACAGAGAAGAGGCCACATGAGGCTACAGCAAGGAGGTGGCCATCTGCAAGTCAAGGAAACCAACCCCATTGACACCTTAATCTTAGACTTGTAACCTTCAGACCGTGCGAAAATAAATTTCTGTTGTTGATGCCACTGAGTGTATGGTATTTTGTTATGGCAGCCCTAGCAAGTAAGATAGCCAGGCTGGAAGACAGGACCAGTGTTCATCTCAGGCAACATTGCCATCTCACCTGGCTCAGTGACCATGGAGAAAGTTTACTGCTGGTGTGTGACCTAATGGCTCCCTTGATCCTTCCCCTCCCTCCCATCTATTTTCTGGGATCTTCTTTCATTCAAAGGTGAGTCTTTGGAACAAACATCACTTTCTTTGTCTGAATTCCTGTGGATTATTTTCTGAGTTCTTGAAGGTTTATTGTGATTCATTTGAGGGCGTCCTTGATGAAACCAAGAACGACCCACAACTGGTAGTCTCCTGGATATGGTTTGTAGTGGAGAGAGTCTGAAGACCTTTGTGAGGGTCACTTAGAATACTTAAAACCACATGATTTCATCTTGGATCTCACTTGTCTTACCTTGAAACAAAGAAGCAAGATTAGATCAGGGATGGCAAAGAGGTTTGCCAGGTCCAATTAATTCAGAGTTGTTGCCTGGGACTAGTAGGAAAGAATGCTACCACCAATTAGCCATGTCTGCAAAGGGAGGCAGGAGGAGAGAAAGGTAGCATATATATCAAGTATCTGCCATCTCAGAATCAGAGTCTTAAATTAAGGTCTCTTCCAGCTCAAAGTTTTTAAGACCCTTGTTGATCAGAGGTTCATGCAGACCTAGGATCCAAATGTTGCCTGGTATCTTGTCTGCAGTCATATTTCTACCCTGCTGCCTTGGACCACCCACACTCTTGCAGTCTCCTGCTGCTTCCCTTTCATTTGCTCTCTCTCCTTGCTGGCACACGAAGTCCTGGGATGCCCATTTCAAGCTTTCCTGTCACTGCTAATTAAGGTATTTCTTCTGAGCCCTATTGTTTAACGACTCACATTGCCCTTCAGCCCACATCCCCCAGGCCCCCTTTGGGATCCACCTCTGATTTCATTAAGATGTGTTCTGTTGCCAGTGGCCATCAGTGGAAGATCCGCTTTTAAACTGGAAAACCACTCAAACCTTTTGAAGTTTGTCCTCAGCAAAGTCCAATCAGAGGGAATGTAAGGGTTGATTTTTTTTTTCTTTTAAAGAAAAGAGTGCTCTGTGTGTGTGTGTGTGTGTGTGTGTGTGTGTGTGTGTGTGTGTTTACCCCCAAAGAAAGCATTTCAAATGCTCGTTAGGCAAAAATATCTATTTTACATGCACTGTAATTGTTCTATCTAAGATGAAATATGTTATTTTTCTTAAGTAAAGCTACAGGCAGTTTATTAGCAGAGCTAATTAACCCACAATCAGGAACTGGCTCACCTCTAATCACAACCTGCCTGCATTCTTCACAGGCAATGTGGTAGTGCTACAGCACTTATATTTATAAATATGTGCAATGCAATATGAACTATATTTATGGGGACAGCATCAATTTTTTTAGCCATAAAACCTGACCTACCTAAAACAGATGGTGAGAGAACTGGACTGCCGATCTAGGGCTGGAGGTGGAGACTCTTCATCTCTTTAGCAAGAGCTTTTTTTTTTTTTTTTTTAAAAAAAAAACAAAACAAAACAAAACAACAATAACAAAAAAAACCTATTATCCTGTTAGGATTTTTCCTCCCAGTGAGTATTTCCAAGTGAAGGGTTGTCTAGTGCACTGTGTGTTGCAAGCCTGCTGTCTCCTGGTGGGTGGGCGTCAGCCTCTTCTTCACCTCCCTCAGTTCCTCACTGCAGGGAATGAATGAAGGTAGCCCCAGTGAGACTGGCAGGTGTCTTGGCCAAGGGAGATTGTCTGAGGAAGGTGAACCTGTCTGCTGGGGCTTGGGCAGAGGTCAAACTGAAGGAATTCCTCCCAGCATTCAGGGAACTCTGCCAGTCCAGGCAGAAATTGTCCCATTGGTGGTAGGTGGCACATATTAGGTTAGTTTAAAGGGAAATCTGCCAGATACCATGGAATGCTCATGTCTTGACCCGACAACGATGCTTTGGCAGAGTTTTAAGACATTGAATGGGAATAGAGAACCAAATAGGAATAAAGAATCACTTTTGCTGGACTCTATGATAAAGAGTGCCTTAAAGCCTGAAAGCACATCTTAGGTGTTCACTAACTGTGGCCAGCTGAACAGAAGGCATTTAGAGAAAAACAGCCAGGTCCCAAGAGGATCCTCTGTATAGACTGGAGGGAGGAGACAGCTGAGTGTAGACACACAGTGACCCCAGGCACCCCAGTGAATGCTCTGTGCCCGGATGGATTCGATGGATATTTCTTCCTGCGGTGGAATGGGGTAGTTGTGAGGTAAGCAGGAAGGAAGATGCCAAGGGAATCTAATTCTTAATAAAAGTAATTGCTTATTTGATGAAAGGGGGGAAGGGAGGAAGGAAGGGAGGGAGGGTAGGAGGAAAGAAAGAAGTGACATTCAGAATCTAGTATATGTCAGGAAGTATGTCAAATATTTTTATACCCACTATTTCACTTAATTCTTCAACCCTTTGAGGCAAAACATATCACCTTCATTTTATGGAAGTGGAATTAACATAGAATCTTTTTAAAAATCGGCATTTGGACCCAGGCCCATCCAGATCTCTTTCCACCTACCATTTTTCAGGTATCCCCTTAAGTGAGAAGTGTTTGCTTGTTGAATAATGCGACCACGAGGCTCTTGTACTTCTAATCCAGACCCGTTTTCTTCACATGAACAGGGTAAAATTTCCCTGTCAATTCAATCAGGGGAGTCTTGAAGGTTTCATAGAGTCTCTAGTTGTATCAAGCCTAGCCTCTTCCTATATGAGGCCCTGGTGACTTCACCTAAGTTAGAAGGGAAAGCCTGTCTGGGCACTGTGGCTCACACCTGTAATCTCAGCACTTTAGGAGGTCAAGGTGGGTGGATTGCTTGAGGCCAGGAGTTAGAGGCTGGCCTGGCCAACATGGTGAAACTCCGTCTTTACTAAAAATACAAAAATTAGCTGGGCATGGTAGTGTGTGCATGTAATCTCAGCTACTCAGGAGGCTGAGGCAGGAAAATTGCTTGAATCCATGAGGCAGAGGTTGCAGTGAGCCGAGACTGCACCACTGCACTCCAGCCTGGGTGATAGAATGAGACTCCATCTCAAAAAAAAAAAAAAAAAAAGTTGGGGGAGGAACCCAGCTATTGCGTTTATTACATAACAGATAAGTATAGGCATACTATGTCAGTTGGCCTTAACTTCCTGTCAGAGCCAAGGGGTATTCCTGTAGGGACAAGAGATAGGGTATAGGGATTCTCTGGTTTGTGGTAGGTGAGAGATTTCAGTAGAAAGGAATGGAGACTCTCAGTTCATTTGTATCCAAATACTGTGCCAAGGTTTCCTTTTGTCCCCTATGGTAGAAGAACTGGCTCTCCTGGGTGGTATCCACTGCCCTTTTCTGGCTCATTTGTTTTCAAGGCTGGGAATAGAAGCATCTGGGATGCAAACTGGATGGGGGCCATGCATGGGGCCAGAAGGTGCGTCTCAGATGCCAAGACTGGATGGCTGGAGGAGCAATGGCTGGGGGACTGGATGGCTAGGGGGCTGGAGGCCCCCCACAAAGTGCTGGGGGCCTGGGACAAAGAGTGGGATGCACATGGCAGTGATAGCTCAGGTAGAAGCCACGAGTGACCAGAGCAAGAAGTCATCGGTCAGAATGGGTGAGCTGGAAAAGTTTTAGAAGCAAGATCCAGTGCCCTCTAATGGAGTTTATGTGTGAGTGTGGCTGCAGATACACCTGGATCACTCTTCTTTTTTTTTTGGTAGGAGTCTTCAAAATGAAAGCTGAATTCCTTTTAAGGTCACATGAATTCACTCAAATAAGGTAGTATCTTTTGAGCCTGGGCAAGGCATCACAAACTTACCCTGATGAAACCTTCTTCTAAAATCGCTATTCTCCAAATTTATGAGATTGGTTGGAAATGTGAGGAGAGAGAAGCAAATCAATAGATAACCAAGTTATTCTTTGCATCCTGCATCCATCTCCTCTTTCTTGGAAAGTTTTCCTGTTACTTGTCAGAAAAGGAGTTCAAGAGGTAGGTGTGCCAGATGTACGAGGAATAAGTAGCTCAGTGCTTGCAGTATTAATGTAAGTCTGCTGATAGGGTGCGAGGCCTATACTTAAAAACACAGATTCCCTTCTCTGAACTTCACCTTCCCTAGGTGTGAAATGAAGCAGATGAGTTGGCCATCTCAGTAAAGAGCTGAAGCACCGGTTAGTAGGTATGACAACAAAATGTCTCAAAAGCTGTGTTGCATAGGTGAACCTTGAAGACATTGTACTGAGTGAAATAAAACAACCACAAAAGGCCAGATACTTATGTTTCTATTTATATGAGGTACCTAGAGTAGTCAGAATCACAGAGACAGAAAGTAGAATGATGGCTTCCAGGGGCTGGGGAGAGCGGGGGATGGGAAGTTATTGCTGAATGGAGACAGAGTTTTTTGGGGAGAGGAAAAAAGTTCTAGAGATGGATGCTAGTGATGGTTGCACAACCATGTGAATGGACTTAATCCCACTGATGCGTACACTTAAAAATGATTAAAATGGTAAATTTTACATTAAGTGTATTCTACCATAACTAAAGAAAAAAGCTATATTGTCTACAAGGGGGCCATAAGGTCAAGAAGCCCAGTTTGTAAGACTGAGGCATGCCCTCGAACAGGTGCACAGGTCAGCCCCCTGTTTTAGACAGGCTCACCATGGCCATCAATGGACTTTTAGGCCACCTGTTCTTAAATGTGAAAAACAGCAGTGGACTTCTTCTCTCCAAGAAAAACAAAACAAAACTTTGTCACAAATTCCATTATATGAAGCAGACAATGAAGAGATCACAACTTCGTGGAGCAAGAAGCCAGGCACAAAAGCCACAGTGGCACAAAGTGGGATGAGGTCAGCATGTGCGTCCCACCCTAGTGTCGCAGGTGGGTGTAGCAAAAGGAGAGGCCACTGGCACCATGTGATGCTCAACACCAGAGAGTTGCGTGAGCTTCGTGTCTCTATCCTTGGTGTGAGGTACGGGCTTCCATTAAGTGTGTCTCTCTGGCCACAAGGAGGCAAGGCCATGATGCAGCAAAACCCACCCCCTCTCCCAGCAGCCTGGTCCACTGCCCCTTTTGCAGGATTCCCTCGTGCAGGATGTCCTGTAGCATCACCCCCAAGTATAATCTGGGAAAACTTCTGCTAGGCCAGCATCGTCTCTGCTTCCTAAATAAGGAACCTAGTTGGCCTTGGCCAGAGATGACATCCCATATTGGCCCCTTTCATGGACCTAAAGCATCTGGATGGATCAATAACTCTTTTGGTTGCAAGTGACAGAAACCAAACCCAAAGTGGCTTAAACTCAAATAAAACTTATCAATTCAGGGTGTAACTGAAACTTACCAGTTCAGTGTATAACTGAAATGTCAGGTGCAGCTGGCTCCAGGGGCTCAAATAATGCCGTCCGCTTTCTTTCTTTATCTTGCTTGCTTCCTCCACAGTTTGTTTTCCATTCATCGTCCTCTCTCTCTGGCAGGCCCTCTCCACATGATGACCACTGGCAGCAAGAGGCTTATGTCATGCCTCCGCCTGGCAGTCCGTCCCAAGTTTTCTTTTTCTCAACAGGATTTACTTTCCAGCTCATGCATGAGCTATTGGCATGGCCAGGGGTCACGAGTGGAATACTCTGATTGGCCAGGCCTGGGACACTTGCCACCCGAAGCCAGGGTGTGAGGCCAGTGCCACCCCCAACCATGGGTGGAGCATGAAGGAGGAATTGGTCCCTGGAGAGGAAGTGGGTACAGTGACCAGAACAGGAAGCAGAGACCAGTCAGGCAGTGACGAGAGACACACCTTTCCAAGCCCATTGTGACAGGTGTGAGAAGGGCATGAGAAGCTGCCCAGGGCTTAGGAACTCTCTAAGCTCTTGTCTCTCTGCTTCTCCTGCCCTGACCCACTGCCTTCGGTGTCTCCCCTGGTGTCTGGACCCATTTTGGCTTTTCTCTCTCTCCAACCCTGGGGTTGGTGACCTCAGTTCAGATGATTTAGTGTGGCTGGTAACCGACCCTCCCTTGTGATAGGACTTCCATTATCTGCCCTGTGACTGCCGTGGCCTGCCCCAGACCACAACCACCCGACACAGGGATGGGGGTGAAGTGCAGGACCACAGGACACAGGACGGTGCCCTAGTTTAGGGGAACTCACCTTTGGGAGGCTTCAATTTCACCTTCCTCACCCTGCCAAGATTCAGAGCCTCAAACACTTTTTCCCCCTTCCAAGTTATTTTCTTCGTTTGTCAGGTCGCTGTTGTGATGTGTGGCATTTGCTGCTGGGTGGTGTTGGTTTGTTATTTACACCCTGTTTTGTGCCCTGACACTTCCCAGAGGTGCAGGCACATTCTAAAATAATGAGCTCCCCATGGCCAAGAAAGCCTGACCCCTCTGCAGTGGTTTCAGCAGCTCTGGTCTCCAGGAGGGGACCAGGAGTTTTGCTCGGGGCCCGGTGCTGGAGGGGCTGGGATGAGCCCACTGGGACAGAAGAGAATGTCCTGTGGGGGTGCAGAGGGCCAGAGCTGGAAGGTGTCTGGGTGGAGGTGAATATCACAGGTGTAGGTGGCTGGGCCTCAGGGATGCTGCTCTGGGTGGCAGCACCAGGTCCCAACCAGGCCAACTAGAGGTCATTGAGGTCATCAGGCCCTGAAGAAACCTGCTCATGATGGCTACACTCTCCAGGAGCCCCAGAGTGGCGGTGGCTGATTTGCCGCAAAGGATCTGGGCAGGGGAGGGGTGGGGCCGGATGAGGGGGCTCCAGAGCAGAATGCACACAGCTGAGCCCCTGCCTTGCCAGCCTCACGGTACAGGGGATCCTTCCATCATTTGAAGGTAGCTCCATGTCCGTGCTGGTGGCATGTGCTTCCAAGATCCAGCTGGAAGGAGATTTCTTGCCCTGTGGAGTTCTGTGTCCTTGTGTCCTTATGCCACCTTCTGTGGCTGTTGGAGAAGGGTATTCCTCCGTGGTGGGGCGCATGCCTACCATCCCTGGACAGAGAAGGCCTTGGGGCTCTTTGAAGCCACCCACTCTGGTTCTTCCTCCTCTTTTCCAGTTCCCACAAGACCTCCCTCCTTTGGCTGGTTCTGGCCACAGTAATTCACTGTTTGAATTCAATGGTATCCCGTTTAACTGTTACCACTCCCAAGTGTCAGGTGATGCTTCTTTGATGATGAGGCAAGATCCAATCGTGTTGGCAAGAGGACAGCCGTGAGCTCTGGAGTGAGGTGGACATGGATTCATGCTCTGGCTCCACCTCTCACAAGTTAAATGACTGGTGTGAGTCGCTCAGCTTCTGTAAGCCTTAGCTTTCTCATTGACAAATTGGGTTGATAGAATTGCCCTCTTTTCAGGGCTGTTGTGAGGATGAAATCAAGCAAACACTGATTCCTTCACTAAGTATTTACTGCGTGCCTAATACCTGCAAGGTGCTGTTCTAGGCACTCTGTTGCACTCATAAAACAGTTCCAGTGGATGGGATGCAAGTAATGCATATAAAAATCCTTGGCAAAGAGAAGGGGTGGGGGGCCCTGATGGTACCACACAGTGGGCCATGGCTTTTGGAAGGGTTTCTATTGCTGCCAATGCTGTTGGAGACCCTGATGCAGACCTGCCCCAGAGTCTGGACTGGACAAGCCTTGCCAGTAGGTGTGGGGCAGGGTGAGCAGTCCTGCCCCCTCACTTCAGGGTGAGTCTTTGCTTTGCTGACTAGAGGGGCTGGTTTCCTGGAACTCCCTGAGCTTATGTCTTCAGAACTCTTCCCACAAGCCTTTGCAGTCTCGTTCTTCAAACTCAGGCCAGGTGAAGATGATGGTGTGCGATCCATCAGCCCAGAGTCAGAGAAGGCTGATAGCTAGGCGGCCTGTCTTTGCCCCCAAGAAGTGGGCTGAGGTTGACTCTTGCTGCCCAACATCCTGGGTACATGCACATGAATGCACGCACACACACACACACACACACACACACACTGTTTCCTACACCATCTGCTGTGACGCCCTCCCTTCCCCAGGATGCTCTTCTGTGGATGTAGCACTGACCATGACCTCACAGCACAGCCAAACGTGACCCACTCAGGTGCCCTTCAAGCAAGGAGTGAAAGGGAGGGGCCAGCCAGATCCAGAGAGAAAGAGAACCCCGTTGAAGGTTCCTTTTGGATCCAGGGCCTTAGCTGCCTCTTCCTTGGGGTCTTTATAGGTGGAAGGTAACACCCTTGTTTCAGCCTTACACGACCCCTCCCCTTGCCTGGTTTGTCCCCAACTCTAAGACCTCACCCTGGAGGCAGTCTCTGGACCTCCCCATACCCTCTTCCTCCTAGGAGGAGAGCTGAGATGCTAAAGAATAAAGGAGAAATGGGGCTGAAGATACCAGTCGGCGCAGGCTGGCAGGGAGCCACTGCTCTCCCGGGGCAGGTATTTCTTGTTCTTTTTACATGACTCCCTAGGACGCCAGGGGTGGCTATTTGACCCTGGAGCACTGGGCTTCTCCGGAGAGGTAAGGCCTCTCTTGAAGCCCTAGGTCCTGTCCACTACAGCCAGAAATTTAATTCTTAAAGATTTTCCCTGGCCTGAACTATGGCTCCCTTACCTTGTCTCTCTGGCTGCTGCTAAAGCTGGCTCCTCCTCTTTTCTCTCTCTTTTCAGATTTCTTGGATGAAATTGATTCTCTTTGAGACTCTCACCCCAAATGCAGCTCAGAGCAGAAGGGTCAGCAAATATTTTATTTCTCCAGCAGGCTATCTGTCTCATCTGATGAGCAGTGCCCATGAAACCCTCAGATCTGGTGTTTGTGCATGCATGTATGTGCATGTGTGTGCATGTGAGTGCCTGTGCATCCACGTGCGTGTATGTATGTGCGTGCATATGCATGCCTGTGCATGTGCATGCACGTGTGTGCATGTCTGTGGGTGCATGTTTTTGTATGTATGTGCATATGCATGCATGTGTGCATGTGTGTGCATGTCTGCATGTATGTGCATGTGTGTGCGTATATGTCCGTGTGGGTGCACATGCATGCATGTCTGTGCATGTGCGTGCATGCCTGTGTATGTGTGTGCATGTGTGTGCATGTCTATGCATGTGTGTGAGATGAATGTGGTGAATGAGGAGGAATCCAGGGAGAGGATGCAGCTTTTTTAACAGAGGTGAATCTGATGCCCCAAAAGACAACAGCTCTGTCCTTCCAAGACTGGCCAGGGCAGGCTACAGCAGCAGGCTCTCCTTTGGCATCTGAGTGAGCTGCCCCTTCCCCTGGAAACTGATGGGGGAAGGGAGAGGCAGCTTCTACATGTAGAAGGGCCAGGAACAGAGCTTTCTCGGTAAAACTCAGGTTCGAAACGTAACATTTTCCCCACCTCCTTCTCTCTCTCTCTCTCTCTCTCTCTCTCTCTCTTCGTTCCTCAGAGGTTGCTGCTGAAGTCTTTCTAATGCCTCTGCCTTGGCCTTCTTTCTGTTGCCATGGCCTTGAGTGAATACCTAGATCTGCAGGGCCCTGCAGTAAGCTCCCAATAGGACCCCTTTCCTCTTCTTGTGCATCCTTCAATCCCCTGACTGCCTAGGGTTTCCAGAACCTGCCCCATTCTTGCTCACCTGTGCCTTTACTGACCATCCTCCTGCCGCCCTGTCCCTCTCGCCTATCTCATCCCTTTTCTTCATTCCAGGCCACATTCTGCTCTTCCCATGAGGTGTCTGTGGACTGCCCCCTCTATCAAGGTCTCTGCTATTAATTTGCCAAGTCTGCCACCTCGAGCAGTCAGGCTGGGCAGTGTGGACTGTGATGTATTACCAGTTACTCACTGTGTGACATAGAACCAGGCTTTTGAAAACTTTTCTGAGCCTTAGCTTTCTCATCTGGAAAATGGAACCTACCTCATAGAATTATTGTAAAAAAAATCCATAATATAACATATATACAAATTCTAGTAGCTCAAACTTGTAATCCCAGCACTTTGGGAGATCAAAGTGGGTGGATCACTTTCGCTCGGGAGTTTGAGACCATCCTGAGAGACATGACAAAACTCTGTCTCTACAAAACATACACAAGCTTAGCCAATCCAAATTTTGGTGGTGGCGTGTGACTGTAGTCCCAGCTACTTGGGAGGCAGAGGCAGGTGGATTTCTTGAACCCAGAAGGTCAAGGCTGCAGTGAGCAGAGACTGCACCACTGCACTCCAGTCTGGGCGATGGAGTGAGATCCTGTCTCAAAAAAAAAAAAAAAAAATTCTGATACTGTGACTGGCACATAGTAGGATCTCTATTACTAGAGGTTCCACTCCCTTTGTGGACATGGGCCATTTCTTCAATGAGAGTTCGAAGCTCTGGAGAACAGCGACTGAATCCGATTGTGTCTCTGAGTTCCCAGTGCTTAAGCATTCGATAAATGTGGTTTGCAGTCTCTGATCTAGCTCCTGTCTACCTCTCTGGGACTTTCTCTCATTGCTTTCTCTTTTCTTTACTCCAACAATCCTGAAACTGCCTGTCATCTTTCTAGAGCAGGTTTCGCAGTTTCTCAACATTGGCACTATTGACATTTTGGAGTGGAGGCTGTCCTGTGAATTGTAGGCTGTTTAGCTGGTGGCACCCCCAAGTTGTGACAACCAAAAATGTCTCCAGATATTGCCAAATGTCTCCTGAAGGGCAAGATCACTCCACGTTGAGAGCCACCATTGTGGAGCTTTGTTTTCTCTTAGAATTTTATGCTTTTCTGCATGCAGTTGCCTCTGCTGAGCACTGACTTCACCTGTTCACCTAGTGAACTCTTAATCACCTGTTGAAACCAGGCCAGATGTCAGTTCCTGGGAGAAGTCTTCTCTAATCCCCACAGAGGCCCTTCTAAATCCCACATGTTTTCATGCTTCCCACTCAGCCATTCTTCATCAAATCATATTGCCATTGCCTATTTTTGTGTCACTGTCTTATGCATTATAATTTGACCTCTTGAAAGGCAGAATTTGTGATTTACTCATCTCTTTATCTTTAATACATAATCTAGGGTGTAGAATATAGTGGGTGGTCAAAATAGTCAAGAGAAAAATGGGTAGAAGGCTAGAAAGATTAATGAATGGTAGATAGATTGATGAATGAATGGATGGATGGGTGAGCTGATGGATAAATTTGTAGGAAGGTAAATGGGAGAGCAATTGCATGGAAAGGTGGATAGAAGGATGGATGGAATTTACAAATAAATTAATAAGTAGAGGAATGAATAGATGTGTGATTTGATGGATGAATGAGAGGATAGGCAGATGAATGGGTCAATAGAGAAATGACTGGGTAGATAAATAAATGGGTGGGTGAGTAGATAGATGGATGAGTAAGTGGATAAATAGATGGATGAGTGAGTAGGTGGTGGATGGGTGTGTGAGTGAATGAATATAGGTGGGATGGATGGAAGGATGGGTGAAATTTATGACTGAGTCAATGAATGCATGAATGGATAGGTGTGTGGTTTGATGAATGGATGGGAGAATAGATGAATGGGTGAATGGATAGATGGATGAGTAGACAGATAAATAGGTTGGTGGGTAGACAAGTGGGTGCGTGGGGTAAATGGATATATAGGTGTGTGAATGGGTGAATTTCTGAGCGAATTAACCCTTTCAGAAGATGAAAGGAGTTTATGAATGGGTGCATGCACGGATAGAATGAAGATAAATGGAACAATATATGAACAAGTCAGTGAAGAATAGGGCACATTTTCCTGTGCTTATCTCTTTATTTAGACAACCCGGAGGGAGAAACTGAGTTAGAGGGGTGGGGACATCCTGAGGGTCTGGAATTCTGAGGGAACCCAAAAGTTTCCTTCCTTTAAAAATCCCTCTTACGTTGGGTTCCGACAGGCTTTTTTAGGAGGGGGTTTTGGGGGTCCCATTTTAAAAATGGAAATTGAACAATGTGCAGGTCAAAGTCATTAGGTGTGGAACTCAGCTTTCTAACTCCCAGTCTGCTATTCCTTGGGAAAGCATGCCCTGCCTCTGCCACTGAAGCTCAAGACAGCCTGGCCAGGGACTGGCAAAGTCTTAGAGTTGCCTTGAGGGTTAAAGTCCTCAACACAATGTCTGGCATGTGGAAGCCACTCAATGAATGTCAATTCCACTGAGAGACTGGGGCCGCAGAGCCATGGGGTGTCAGGCCAAGGACAGTCTCATTCTGGATTAAAAGGGGACAGAAGCCTCAGGGCTCAAGGCTGATCACCAAGCGATGGAAGGGTGCACAGACAGATTCTGGAAAGGTCAGCCACAAAGAACACTGCCCAGAGCTGGAACCAGGGAGCCTGAGCTGGATGCCAGGGACTAGAACTGCTGGTGACAGACTCTGCCAGCACCACCAGGCTCAGTAGCCAGAGCTTCAGGGTTAATCTGCCTGAGTCAGCAATGCAGGACTCAGACCCATATGCCAGGTGCAAGGCTCCCTGGACCCAGGCAAGGAAGAGGGTTCCTAAATTAGAATCGGAGTGCAAAGCTGGGGTCACACCTCAGAGCAAGGGTCAAGTGGGGAGCTGCTGCAGTCGGCGCGCGGGGGCGGCTCTGACAGGCTGGTGAGGAGCCTCCACCTTTGCCTCTATTTACAGAAGGCAGACTGGAGACCTGTGACCCGGACACATGACTCAGTGGAGGAACCTTACTCCCATGGGGCCTCCAGGGCATGGAGCAGAGGCCCATTTAGCTTCTTGCAGAGAGAGAGAGGGGGTGGGGGGCAGGGTGAAGGAGGAGAGCTGCAAGGGGCTGGGCTAGGGGACAGGCAATTAAGGCTGCCTGAGCTGCCAGCAGAGCTGATGCACACCCTCCCCCTTGGGCTGCAGAGAGAGCCCCTTCCTTCATTAGCTGCTAAGCTGTTGCCCATCTCTAGCACCTCAGTGCGGCCTGGAGAGGCGGGGATGTGCAACCAGCCTCAGGTGGCATGGGAGCTGATTAATAGAAACACACAAAGACAAGGGCTGTGCCCACTTCCACTCAGCCAGCTATCTCAGATATCCAAGGCTCTTCCGGCCCCTTTTCTCGAAACCGTTTCCTTGCCTAGGGTCAGAAACAGGCTTGTGGACTCTAGCCCTTTGGCCAGAACCTGAGGCATGGTGGGAGGGACATTAGAAAAGGAGGGAAGCTCCAGAGGTTCCAGTTTGAATTCCGTGACAATGCACATCTGATTGGTAGGGCGTGTTGGAGAATTGAAGATAATTTTGAAAGACAGTTTGTATTTTTGAGGGATATTCGGGTTCTCTTGTACTCCTTTGCATTTATCATGGTTTAGGCAATTAAGTTCAAATGATATTAATAGAGCCTTCTGCCTGGGGTGCTGGTGCCCTGACAGGCTGCACCCTGGAAGGCAGGTGAAGCTGGGCAGGGTGCCCTTGGGTCCTAGAGCACAGGCACACTGGTTGACTTTGCAAATGCTGGCCACTGCTCACTTGAAGAGGGTAAAAAGAAATCTGGCACGATCCAAGGAAGCCTGGAAGTTTCCAGAACAGGGGTGATTGCTAGGTTCCTGTGGAAACTTTGGCTGCAGCCTAAACTTGAAGCTCCCCATCTGTCAGGAGATGGGGGACACTCTCTGGACTCTGGATGGATGGATGGAATCTGCCTGGAATATGAAGATGGCTCTGTGTATCTGTGCAGCCCCTGAGGGAGTGGGTGTGTGAGGCTGAGGGCCAATTCCTCCCTCTGAGGCAGCTGCCTGCGTAAGGGTCCTGGCTCTAGTGGCTGGGCTGATGCATAAAGAGCTGGGCCTTGTGGTCTCTATTTGAGGTGCAGAGAATCTCAGAGTGGGCAGAGAGCTTGGAGACACCTGGCTCTTCCTCTCCATTTTATAAACTGGGAACATGGATGCCTAGTATGGAAAATAACCTGATGGTAATCTAGGAAAGCTAAATGCAGAGAATAACCTTATCCCGAGACTGAGGTCCTGAGAGAAGCTGGGAGCCCCTTAAAACAGAGTGCAAAATTGTCACAAACGTGTGCATTTTCCTGGAGAATGGTTCTGGGGAGTGTCTACACATCTGCAAGGTGCCCGACACCAGAGCTGGTTAGAATGACTCACCTAACAGTGGAGCACGGGACAGAGGTGTGTTCACTGGCACGAGGATGGAATGAGGTTCGGGGGGCTGGGGGTTAGGTGAGCTGCTACCAGCCTCAAAAGGGAAGGGAAAGGAGGCTCTGATGGCACCATCATCGCTGTGAGCCCCCTCTAAACAGGCCTCCACCCGCTGCGCTCCCCCACCCTGACTTCACTTTTCTGAAGGCATGCAAGACTCCAGATGAGGAGATGTGTTTGTGGCCAGACCAGAGCCCTTTTGTTAAGCAAACACAGCAGCCCTCCATTTAGCAGAAATAGCTCTGGAGCAAAGAAAGGGAGGGAGTGTGTCCACAAACCCATTTGCCGTTTAGGTGTCAGAAATAAATTTTACCACTGGAGTCTGTAGCATCTGATTAGTGAATTATTCAGTTGGGATATTGCGTTCCCTCTGACCTCATTAGTAACCCTGAGGTGAGAGGGATGCATTAGAGTAACCACCAGGCTGTCACGGAGGAGCAGAGTGGGGGCATTAAAGTGGATTAAAGTGCTTTACCAAGAACTACGGCACAACTCATAAAAACAGGGCATTGTTAAACCAGGGCTCAGCAAATAAACAGGCAGACGCCACTGGGGAGGGGGAGGGGAGGGGAGGACAGCAGGGCAGCGAGGAGGTGGAGGGGGGGCAGAGCTTTGTAGCAATGTTGGCAGTTCTGCCTGCCAACTGATGGCACTGGGACCCAAGTCTGGGGAGAGGGTGCTCCCCGAGCCCGGCTTAGTTGATTTTTTTTGTGTTATGCCCTTTTAAATACCTTCCATGGTTGTCCTTTTTGCCCTCTTTTGCCGCTGGGTCTTAAAAGTCCTGTAGAGTTGATAAATTCAGAGTGAACAAGACCTCATTGAGTGTCCACTGTGTTTTGGTTTCTAAGTAGGAGTTTTCCATTTTAATAAAACCTCTTGCTGCCTCCCGTTGATAAAGTAGTCAGCTAGCGGAAGGGGAGGCTGTCCTGATACCTGGTTCCCCAGTGCGCCAGTGTTCCTATCTACCTCACAGAAGAGAGCTCCCATCCATGCCTGGCCCCTGTATCTGGGAGATGTGCCAGAGGGTCAGGCTGGTCCATGGATCAAAGAGGGCACATTGGTTGGGTGGGTGTGATCTTTTGTTCCTCCCAAGGAATTCACATCCCCTTTGGGAGACCCGTGGGGCTTTTTGCACTCCGTATAGCTCTTAGCCCTCACACCAAGCCTATTTGATCAGACATTTGGGTCTGTCACGCTATGGAATGAATGGGGACAGAAGGGGAACACCGGAGGGAGAGCCTGCTTCTGCTTATCCAAATCAAGGGCTCTACGAGCCTCCTGTCCTTTGTTTCAGGGGAATGGAACCTGTTGCATAAACCTTAACTCAGAGGAACTGTGTCTTCCTCCAAGGAAGGGTGGATTCCATGGACAGGGTCTGATTCTGGAAGCTGATATCAACAGTTGTTATGAAGATACCAGGTCTCAGCAACTCATCTCTGTTTCTCATGGAACCGCCTTAGTAGGACCATTGCTCACTGAGCTAAAGATATTGAGGACTCTTCCTTGCCAAGGACCAGAACACAGTTGGAGGGCTACAACGTTGGAGGTCTGGATTTAGTGGCAGAGATGGAGATGGGGTTGCTGAGAGCACCTCCTCTATCCTTTGTTTGGGGATGGGGCTCTGGGCTGGAGTTCAAGGCTGTCCCAGGAGAGCCAAGCCCCAGCTAGTGACTGGTGTGTTTGCAATTGTTTGTTCAGCAGCAGTCGCAAATGGATGCTAAAAGGCTTTGTGGTTCATTGATGGTCAGGCTCCTCTCCATCCCATTCTTCATCCATTTCTTAGGCGAGCCGCAAACTCTCCACTGGCAGCCCCTACCACTGCCCTCACTTGGTGCTGGGTCCTAAATCCTGCCTGCTCACGGCCCTCTGCCTGCCAGCAATCCTGAGGATGGGTGCCCTTGCTCCAGGTCCTGTATTTTGAAGACCCTTGGCAAGGCCAGGGCCTTGCTGGCCTTCTCCTCTGCTCCTGGCTTTCTGTCTGAGCTCATAGAAACTGGGTGGCAGGTCCATATGGCAGCTGATATGGTCCAACAGAATAAATAGTTTATTCAAGACATCCACCAGGAGCTTAATCACACAGAGAAAGGGGCCACGGAGAGGAGTTGTTGGGAGCTCCATTATCATTTTACTTTGGATTTGTGGCCCCCCAGTTTGGGGTCCAGTTGCTGATTCTACTTCAAAGGCCAGATGTGAAATGACTGTGTGGGTGGAGAACAGGACCCCCCTTTTACAAGCAGAAACATATTCTTCACGACTTGGCATGGAGGCAGGGGAAGAGGAAAGGATGTCTTTTTGTTTGGTGATGCCTTGAGATATTATATTAATCTGTTCATCTGCTGTGGCATGGGAGAACCTTGAACATTATGCTCAGTGAAAGAAGCCAGCCACAAAGGACCATGTATAGAATGAATCCATTTAGATGAAATGTCAGAATAAGCAAATCCATAGAGACAGAAAGTGGTTGCCAGGCACTGGGGGTATGGGAGTACTGGGGAATGATGGCTAAGAGATATGGAGTTTTTTTGGGGGGGTGATGTAAATATTCTAAACTTGACTCTAGTGATGGTTGCACAGCTCTGTGATTATACTACAAGTTGCTGAATTATACACTTTAAATGGGCGAATTGTATGGTATGCGAAGTATGTTTCAATAAAGCTGTCAAAAATAAGCTACACATCTTTTTCCCCCAGTGGGTGTTTTCCCCTTTTCCTTCTCCCACTGAAGTAGGTTACCTGACTCTGCTCCTTGCCCTAGAGGAGAGATGGTAGAAATTGTGAAAAGTCTGCCTATCTCATAGGCTTTTGTGCCTCAAAAGCCTAAACCATTAGGCAAAGTTAGATGCATTATGGGGGAGGTGAAAGGAAGAAGAAAGAGATGCTTGGGTATAAATATAGTGTCATGGAAAAACAAAAAGGAAAATAACTCTCCATAGTGGACTGGAGAGAGGATCCCCAGGCAGGAGAGAAGAGAAGAGATGTGTACAACCTCCACATCAGTGTGGACTTATGCCAGGGAGGAGGTAAGACCCCAGACAGGTGTGTCTGCATATTGATGCATTGGGCAGACAGGGTGTTCCACGTACGATTGATGCATAACAAACCACTTCAAATTTTATAAAGCAATCATTTTATTATGCTTACAGACTTGGTGGGTCAGGAATGCAGAAAGAGGACATTAGGAATAGCTTGTCCCTACTCCTTGAGTTCTTGGAAGAGTCAAAGGCTGGGAGTCATTTGCTGGCTGGCCCAGGGCTGGAGTCACCCATAGGCTTATGCACCCATATGTCTGGCAGTTGCTGCTGGCTGTCAGCTGGGATCTCAGTTGGGACTGTCAGCTGGAACCCTGCATGCATATTCTTTATGTGGCTGCTTGGGCTTCCTCATAGCATGGAGGCTTAAGTTTCAAGAGCAAGCATCCCAAAAAAGCCAGGCACAGCTGTATCTCCCTTTAGAGTCCCATAGTGTCACTTCTGCTATAGGCACAAGACTCCATCTCTTGATGGAAGAAGTTTCAAAGTTATATTGTAAGAAGAGCATGTGGGATGAGAGATATTCCAGCCTCTTTGGAAAATACAGCATGCTACATGGGATTATAGATAGCCTTGAAAAACGGTACTATGCAGAAGTACTATGCAGAAGTAGTGAACCATCAGACCTGCCTGAATGAGCTGTACAGAGAGAAACAGTGAATGTTTCAGGAGTAATCTGAGTGGACAGATGGCCAACAGCATTCCTCACACCGTCTATCTCCCCACCATGTCTTGGCATAACTTAGGACCCAGGAACTCCGACCTAACCCCAGGGAGTATGGAGGGCAGGAAAGCCTCAAGAAGGACTAAGATCACATTTCTGCCAACCAGGCAAAAGGAGGCTCAAGATTAGAAATTAGGTAGAGTTTCTGAATGCATGTTTGAAAATACCTTGCACAATTGGAGCTTATGGTGTGAACTTTGCCCTTGTTCTGCATTCATTCATCTCTACAAAGATGGAACCAAGGGCATAAGGGACAAACGCACAAACATGGAGGCAGGATGAAGTTCTAAGTCAGGCTTTAGGCCTCCCCAAGTCTCAGGTTACTCCCCGGGCATGGTGAGATTGTATGATGTAGGGTACATGATGCATGGGATGCCTGCATGGGATGCATGCTACAGCTGCATGCCTGAAACATGCTGAAACTCAATGCACACGAGTCATTGTTACTGTTATTTAGGCCAAGCACTAAGGCATCAGTCCCAAGCTGGAGAGTGGCCTCACCTGAGATGGGGAGACTCCTATTCCTTTCCCTAGGGCCTCTGAAGGTTGTGCAGAATCACTCATCTCTTCCCTGTCATGTGAAAGCAACCTGATTGTATCCAGGTCATTGGTTCTCAATAAGAGAGATTGAGAGGTTCTCAATGAGAGGTGATTTTGCTCCCCACCCCCGAGGACTTTTAGCAACATCTGGTGACATTTTTCATGTCACAACTGGGAAGGAAGGAGGGTGCTACTTTGGCATTTAGAGAGTAGAGGCCAGGAATGCTTCTAAACATCCCACAATGCATGGGACAACCCTATGACATGGAACTCTCCAGCCCCAAGTGTCAACAGCGCCTGGGTTATGAAACCTTCATCTAGGTGTTCCCAACAAGAAACAGATCTTTCAGGGAGATTTTAGAAACGCTTGCCCCCTTTTACTCCCGCTGTCCGAATGGCATCCCCTACTCGTGTCCCAAGGTGGTGACTATTTTTTCACCATCTTCCAGAAGGAAGTCCAGCCAGGCGAAGTTGGTTGAAAGTACTAAATTTGAGTCTGTGGGTGATTTCTTTTTGCCTTTCGCAATCATGCATATGCTACATATAATTTTTTTTTGTTTTTAAGGCATCATAAAATCTGCCTTCCTTATAGACCAAAAAAGTTATCTGATATAAAAGTGAGCTTTATATACGAGAAAGGTATGATTTCTCGACAGGGAGAAGAATGGTGAGACCAGGGTCCAGGTTACTCACCTTGGGATCGGGGATGATGAGTTTGGAGAAACTGAAAAGAAAAAGTCTGGAATGAGTCATTGATTTTGGTTACAAGGATTGTCAGAAATGAGCAGTCGGAAGAGGCTGAAAGTTAAGTTTAGGAAGACAGAGGCTTTCAGAAAGGAGACCGGTTGACTGGGAAAGGCAGGCAGAGTGGTTCTTGGGCTGTGTCCAGAAGGGGAGACAAGAGGGAAGATTGGTCCTAAAATTTATTGGATCTGATGGGAGGAGAGGTGGGTGAGGAAGGAGTGTGAAGCTCAGTTTAGACCTAGAACTTGGGAATGGACTTGGCTTTCTTGGGGAATCAGGGGATCTGAGAAGAAGAAAGAAAGGCAAAGAAAGAGGAATGAGAGGGAAAGATGTGAGGCGAAGAAGAGATAGAAAGGGCAATAGCAGCTGGGAATGGAGAGGAAGCAAAGGGGAGGGAAGGGAGGAGTGGAGGCTGCCGGAGGGAACCCGAGCTCCTTAGGTGCTCCAGCATCTCCTGTCCTCCAGGTCTTTCTACAAGTAGCTAGTAGCTTTGTGCCCCAGACTGACTGGCAGGGGGTAGTCTGCTTGGCAGGCCCCGTAACAGAAAGGGCACAAATGGAAGTAAAGGTGGAAAGAGCAAAGGTGTGGGGTCAGGATCTGAATACTTGGAAGGAATGTCTGAGCCCTTAGAAATCTGAGCTTAGGGAGGGTGTGAACTGGGAGCTTCTTGCCCCCCCGCAAGAGGCTTCCTTTGTGTTCAAGGATGGAACTGTTTTTCTGTGCGACAAAGACACACATGGCAGAACCCACAGGCCCTTCCCTTCCCTCCCTTGGAAAGCTGTTGTCAGAAGCCCCTATCTGTCCCTGGGAGAAGATGGGCAGGGGGAGGGAGTGTGTGCAGCGGGAGGAGGAGTTGGGGGGAGGGAAGGCGGCTTGCGCTCCTCCCTGGCACTTGCTATTTCGGACCCACCAAAAGTCTGTTCCTCCTAGGTCTCCGTTCAAATGCAAGTGACAAGACTCCTCGCAGCGATCTCTTTACTTAACCCCTTTTGCTGGGCCATCTGTTCAGAACTCGGATGTATGCTTCTCCTCGGAGCAGACATCACATTATTCAGGCTCCTTCCCTGGCACAGGCTCTGTCCTTCACGGCTGCCCCTGCCTCACACAACAAAACCCAACCGCTTGCTCACGTCCTGAGTGACAAGGATACTTGCAGGCCTGTGGGCGAGTGGATCGCAGTTGAGCAAAAAATACTGGAGGTCTGGTTCCCTACTCATCCTTCCTTCAGATTCCAGCTTATGTCTCAACTCCACTGACTCCCCCGGGCTGGTTTTTAAAAATACCCCTCCTCTGTGTTCCCATGGTGCCTCGTGTTTCTCTCTCATGGTCAGTAAGGAGCTGGGGCTGCCACACCCTGATCCTTCCAGAGAGTCTTCAAGGGGCCTGTCCTACCCCCCTGCCGGTTCTTCAAGCTCCCACAAAGCCTCAACAGCCCCGGGGCTTTCCATTAGACTCTCTTTCACTCCTAGCCCGTCACCCTTGAGAAACCCATCATTCTGGATAGACTTTCTAGAGCAGTGCTGTTTGATAGAACTTTCCACAACTATAGAAATGTTCTCTATTTGCACTGTCCAATGTGGACCACCAGCCACATGTGTCTACCGAGTCCGTGAAATGTGGCCAGTGCAACCAAGCAACTGTACTTAAATTCTAATTTAATATAATTTTAATTGACTTAAATTTACATAATCCCACAGCAGCAACAGCAGCAGCAGTAGCACCTGGGAACTGTTGGAAATGCAGAATCTGGGGCCTCCCTTCAGACCTTCTGGATCAGCATGTCTAGGGATGGGGCCCAGCAATCTGTGTTTTAACAAGCCCTCCAGGTGATTTTCATGCATAGTGAAGTTTGAGAAGCACTAATTTAGGGCCGAATGCTTGGAAAGCCCCAGTTCCCTTTCTAATGCCTGCCACCCCCATCACTCGAAGCTTTGGAGAGCCAGGGTTTTGGAAGATGGACCCAACTTCCTTCTGGTCTCTGCACTAGTCTTGCTGTCCACCTCTCAGGCAGAGAAGGCAAAACTGGCCTTGGCTGGTGTTCCTCGCACACCCCCATAGCAGGCATCAGGCTGTGGGAAGTTCTGAATAATGAATGCTGCAGAGAGGGGTGCTGGCTTTTTCCGTTCACTCACTGAGCGCCTTCCCTAGTGGGTGGGGTGCACAGTCATCACCCACCCCAAGAGCAATCTTCTCCGGGTGAGAACAGGCCCCTGCCCCCGCCTTTCCTCCCTCACCCACGGAGGCTGGGAGCTGGCTGGGGGAGGCTGCTGAGCCATGCCTTAGAATTTATTCCAAGCAAGGGGATGCAGGGTGCTCAGCGACGAAGCCGTCAAGGTCTTGGTTTTTCTTTTTTCCTAGCCAATATTTATTGAGCTTATCTTCCAGGTACTGTGCTAAGTGGTTTGTGTGCTTACTCTTTACAACAGTTCGATGAGGTGGTTTTGCCATCCTTATTTTTCAGCGGAGCACAAGGCTCAGAGATGTTAAGTGACTCACCCGAGTCAACAGCTGGTGTGTCTGATTCCAAAGCCTGAAATTTTACCTGAAGCTCCGTGTGCTTCTCCGTGGGCTCCTCTCTGTAGCCCCTGGAAAAGGAGGGAGCGTGGACTATCAGGGATGTCAGCTTCTGCCAGTGCCCAGGAAGCTATCTTTAAAGCAGAAATCCCTGAGCCAGTGATTCAAAATTGAAGGATGCTTAATTGCAATTTAATCTTACATCAGGAACTCTATATGTGATTCATGTAATATCAGCTTATGCTGAAACCCTCACCTCTGTTCCTTCTCCCTTTGTCTCTTTCCAATCTTCATGGCTGTCTCCCGACTAAGAGGAGCCAGAGCTGAGCTGGGCACCAAGAAGGGTGTGTCCTGGCTCCAGCTGCAGTGCTGGGAGCAGCCCTGGGCAAGTGCCGCTCATGGAGGTCAGAGGGCTGGGAGGAGCTGCCCAGAAGCACCTGGGTACAAGAAGGGTGACATTGTCTAGGATGAGGGCAGCCTCAGCACCTAACCTGCAGTGGCCGGAATGTGACTCCTTTCTGGGACCTCAGGTCCTTCTCAGGAAGATTCCATAGAACCCTCCAGCATTTTCTGTGTCTCCACTGCTTGGTTCTGACCCTCATTCACTGTGCTGCTGTCCCTTTTTGACCTCTTTCTCAGGCCCCATCCTGCTCCGCCCTCTCAGCCTGCCCCTCAGGCTCCAGGGCACAGATTCTGTCCCTGTGTCTGCCTGCTCCAGCTGGCTTTGTGGCCTCTTGTTTCCTTCAGAGTGTCTGTGTCACCTTTGAAGTTTGCCATCTGCCCTTGGGTGGCGAGATGGGGCTCCAGGGTGATAATCAGGGTGTGAAGGGGTGTAGCATCCAGGCAAGGCGTGACTTGCAGGAGCCCTGGGGGAGAGGTGGCAGCTGGACCTTTGCTTTTCCTCTTGTGGCCAGTAGGTGGTGCTAGATGCCAGCCGAGGCCCATCTGGGGCCTTGGATGTGCAAACTGCAGCCCTCACTTACAGCAAGGGGCTCAGCTTGCCACCCAGCTCTTTTGGGAGAGATGTAAGGAAACACAGACTTGCACACTGATTCAGAACACTGGACGGGATGGGAGAACTCAGTAGTTTCTCTTCACTCAGGCTCATGGCCTTTATAGGTTTGTTCCCTACTAGGAATTGGAAACAGGTTGAAAAGAGAACCTACCTTACCTTTTCCTCCCTAAGGAGATTGGAGGAACTGGATTACAGGCACTTGTTTCCACCTTTGCTCAAATATCGTCTCTTCCAAGCAGGGGTTGGCCCTTGCCTGTGGGCGCTCATGACAAGTTTTATTAATGCTGCATCACACTGGGGGCACATTATACATGACAGAAACACTGTTTCCATGGCTGCCTTCCTCAGTAGACTGTCAACTCCTGGAGGTCATTTTATAATCACTTCTGTATCCCCAGTGCCTACTCAAGGCCTGGTGCATAGCATATGCTCAATAAACGAGTTAGCAAGTGAATGAGTCAATGGAGGGATGAGCTCAGTAGTTTCTACTGGCTGTAAAGAGAATGTGCTATCTTTCTGTTTGGAGATCTTTAAGTACATGAGGTAGTCCCTCTGCTTAGGGATTTTAGGGATGGCCCAGTGGAAAGGATGAATCTTGAAGCCCTCTTGAGGCCAATGCCGAATTCAGAACTTCACACGCATATATGGAAGGTGCTTCTTTTCCTTTAATTTGATGAACGTGCACTGCATGCCCACAGTGGACCAGGTACATCTTTCTAAGTCAAGAAACTTCCTCATGTCTGCAAAGAGCTCTTCCCATATCTACGAAGAAGAGGAATGCGATATAGCCTGGACACTGGAGCTCTGGGACTTTAGACTTAGCTTCCAGGCATGCAGAGCTTGGGAAAATGGTTGGACTTGTGGGGTTGACCAGTCAGAAAATAAAAAAGGAGCTCTGTTGGGCAGGACCAGGGCTGCTGGGCTCAGTGTGCAGGGGGAGGGGATGTTATCTAGGCAGGGAAATGAACAAGCATTGAAGTAACCTGGTTGGTGGGGGGTGGGGGGGGCATATGTTCCTCTAAAACTATTTTTCCCTGCCTAAGACTCAAACTCTGAAGAATGTGCAGTTTTATTGAGAATAAGGCAGGCTAATCAGATGTGCAGCTGACATGGAATTGGGAAGGGTTAGGTAATTTTTAGGATCCCTAAAGATCTGTACAGACAAGGATGGAGGGATGAGTCAACAAGGCACCGTGTAACAGGGATAAAAGTAAAGTTCTGCCCCCAAAGCCAACTGAACTTAGGAGGCATGGCTTCAGAGTTATGAAGACTCTAGTGCTTCTTATTGATACGAGTTAGCCATGGAATGGGAGAGCCACAACAATAAATTAGTGTTGCAAGAGTGTTTAGAATAAGGGTCTGAGCTGTGGTCGGCTCTGGTCAACCACTCTTGGAAGGTTCCATGCAGTTCTAGGGAACTTTATAAGGATTCAATGAACATCAGTTCGTGTTGAAACCCTGACCCCTGTTCCTTCCCCCTTTGTCTCTTTCCAATCCTTATTGCTATCTTCCAACTAAGAAGAGCCAGAAGAGCTGTCTTTTAATAGATATGATGTACCAAAGCAAACACTGAGGGAACAAGCCCGGCGAGGCAGAGACTCAAAACCAGCTCATAAGAGAAACCACTGAAGGAACCGAGCTCATTACCCTCGAGAAAACAAAGCATGGGGCACGCGAGGCTCAAAGGAGTGATTCTACTTTTGCTGAGATGACTTGGTGAGCAGACTTGACATGTTTGCAGCAGATGAGTTCCCCTGGGAATTTGCAAGCCCAGGATGGGGGTTGAGTTTGAAGTCCCTGTGTTTCCTTTTGGGCCTCTGAGACCAAGAGCAAGTCTCTCTCTATCTCTCTGCACCTCTAGCCTTCCTCAGGGACTGCTTTGCCGTAATGTCAAGCAGCTGTAAGGGTCTGTGGCCTCACAGCTCTGCCTCTCCTGTTGGCCCTGTGGTGCCGTACTCAAGCCCCTTGCTGAGCCTGGGGCTGTGGATTGAGCTGGCTCCTCTTGAGTCTCTGGGTGAGAACCAGGAGTAGCAGAGCTGATGTGCTCATGGCTCCCAGAAATGGGGCAGCTCAGACTTGAAGGCTTCTGCTGCTCTCCTCTTGCCCCCTCCTCTGCAAAGACTTGGGGTAGAAATCCTGGCTGTGTGATCTTGGGTAAGTCAGATGACCTCCCAGAGCCTCAGCATGGGCACTTGCTGGGTTAATTTCAAGATTCATTAATCTTGAAATGACTCTACTAGTGTTCAGATGACCCGGTGAGCAGACTCGACATGTTTGAAGAGGGTGAGTTCCCCCGGGGATTTGCAAGCCCTTCATCTTAGCACTGTTTGTCATCTGCCCTGGAGCTCCATAGCAAAGGGCACATCTCCTCTCAGTTGGAATGGGTTTGCCCTTTCCTTTCTCACTTGGCAACTGTTCATTTCCCCCTGGAACTTCTAATGAATCTTGAAATTAACCTGGCATTAACCAGGTATCCTTTGGCAGGTATGGCAGGTATCCTTTCCGTGGACCATCTCTCGGAGCCACCCTCCTCACCTTGAACACTGTAGCATGAAGCACCTTCAACAGCCACTTGCTGGAATTAGGGGGATGACCTTCCCCATTTGCCCTGGGTGGAGGGGATTCCTGGGATGTGGGACTTTGAATGCTAAAACCTAGAATGATCTGGGCAAGCCAAGACCAGTTGGTTACCTTAGCTGGAATCCCCATCCATTTATCTTCCTCTGCCATGTGGCTGTCCTGCTGTCAGCCCTCAGTTAAAGATTCGCTGAAGGATGGCTTGGGGCAGCCGTTGAGGACTGATGCTCTGTCCCTTCATCTCAGCACTCTTTGTCACCCCCTGGAGCGCCACAGCAAAGGGCACATCTCCTCTCACTTGGAATGGGCTTGCCCTTTCCTTTCTCACTTGGCAACTGTTCATTTTCCCCTGGAATTTCTAATGAATCTTGAAATTAACCTGGCATTTTCTCCCTGCTCACCTCACATGGGGAGCCTGGTGCTTTGGGCTGTCCATTGCTGGACAGAGGAGGAACAGGAGGAGCAGCTGTGTGCTCAGGCTCAGCCTGCAGAGGGACAGCAGCTTTCATCCCCTTCATCGCTGGGGACCCTGGTGCCCATGTGGCCTCCAGGTGCCTGGGTCTTGTTCTCTCCAGTCTCCCAGGATAAACAAAGGTATTTGGGCTCAGTGCATGACGTTTCCTAGGGCAAGGAAGTCATCGTATTGACTGGTGCCGTTCTCAGATATTTTCACTTCCTTTCAAGTTGAGCAAAGGCCCTGCAGGGACATAAGGCCAGTTTCCCAATGACCATGGATGGGATCCCACATTGCTGCAACCCCTTTCAGCCCATTTAAAGAAGGGCCTTCCATAGAAGCACAAACCCCAATGCCACACAGTCTGACAGTGGACTTAGCCTTGCCTGCCTTCAACTTAAAACTCTGTCTAAAGACCACACTGCTCCATTGGCACGTTTCTTCCTGGGACCCAAAGAAATATCCTGCTGGGATGGAAAGTAGGGGAAGGGAAAGAATAGAAAGCATTATTTTCTGGTTTGGTTTTCTACTTTAATTCAATGTGTACTAGATAAACACACATTGATGGAATGCCTGTTAGGTACTGGACTCTGTGTAAATACATGGCCCTGGCTTCAAGGAACCTAAAGTTCGGGATAGAGGCAGAAGTATGTATGGCCATCTCTGACAGATGGAAGACCGATGGAAGGCTCTGAATGATGCTGTAATAGTTGCTGAGCTGCCCCGTTCTGAACATACGGGAGGCAAAGTTGCTTGGAGAAGTTGAGGGGCTTGTTAAGGAGGTGAGATGCCTGGGCTTTGAAAGCTATGCAGAGTTTTGACAGGCTGGAGCTGAAGAGCCAAAATATAGAGATGGGTAATGGTGGGAGAAGGTGAGATTGGAAGTGGGCTGGAGCCCAGGTGCTGGGCACAAGGGGCAGTCTGGTGGCAGAGAGGCTGAAGTGGGAGGAAAGGCTGGATCCTGGACAGTGCTGGATGCTGGGTGGTGGAGCTTAAAGTGGAGACCTGTAGGCAGTGGGGATCCAGGAAAAGTTGGAAAGCAGGAGAGAGCCAGAAACCCAGCCATCTTTTGACAAAATGTCAGTCCCACTGTGACTTCCACCTCTTGCTGTCTTTTCCTGTTTCTTCTTTAACAAGGAGCTGGACCAGCCTTCCCCCACCTGGAGCAGCCTTTTCCTTTCTCTTCATGCCTGGAGCAGGGAAGTTTGACCCAGCCCTAGGGAAGCTCTGGCCATTGGCTCCACTTCATTCCCAGGCAGGGAGTGGCAGAGCCCCTCCTCCCCATCGCTGCACTGGATCCCACTGCTCCCTGGCTACTTAGAAGCAGGGCTTTGAGGTCAGACAGATCCCAGTTTGCTCCTGGTCTCCCCAGTGTAACTTCAGGCATGCGACTTAACCTCTTTAAGTGTCCGATTCTTCACCTGCAAAAGATGGATGATGAGAGAGACGCCACTGGGTGGGGAGGAGTCCACTGGCACCTGACCCTCATGGGCACTCAGGTACGTGCTTCCTTTTCCCTCTTCTCCCTTTCAGGTTGGGGATAGGAGAAGGGTATCTTGGCCTTTCCAGGAAGCAGCTAGCTAGCTTTGGCTGGGGAGCCAGTGGGCAGCTCCAGATGCTGTGGGGCTCCTTGTTGGGCTTCCCAAAGCTGCTGGCCTTTTAAATTGCCTTGCTGTCTTCCTTACAGGATAACAAGGGCATAAATCAGGAGCTGTCAGCATTCATTTCCATCCTTGGGTGGACAGTTGTCCTGCCCTCACCAGGCTCCAGGCATGTCTGCGGAAGATCAGCTCCCTAAAAGCCAGGGAGGGTGATATGCTGGGGCTGAGAGGGTCAGTTCAGACCCCAGAGCTGCAGGAGGAAGGGCCAGCATGCGCTGCCACTCCCATGTGGGTCTGTCCTTCCTGGTCCGCATCAGTCCTAGGTCAGAAACCATGAGCTGTCAGACAAGTGGGGACTAGAATCTTCTCTCTGAAATGCCAAGCTGCTAGGGTGAGACCAGCACTTGCCAGGGGCTGTGTGTGTGCCAGGAATGGAAGAGGGAAAACCTTCTGCCAGGAGCCTTGGGCAGAGACTTCAACAAGGGTGGTTGCTTCTTGTCCTTCTGCTTCTAGGGGACTGGAGGGTGCCAGAAGCAAAAGTAACTCTCAGAAAATCAGTGAAGAGAATGAGAGGTAGCAGAGAACCTCAGGACTTGGGCAACAGAGCCCTTAACTGCAGCCAGGACCTAGAAAGCTTGGGTGTCCCAGCTGGGAGGAGTTTTTGAAGGGCTCCAATTTAAACACAGCCATTTTACAGATGAGGGAAATGAGGCCCAGCAGGACCAGACTTAGTTATCTGGGTCTGAATCCCAAGGCAGCTGCCACACGATCTCATAAACACAGAACAGGCACCCGACAAACAAATAAATGAATCAATGAAAGTAAACAGATGTATGAATGAAAACGAATGAAAGAAGAGAGCTGTAGCCCCTCTGACTTTTCCCAATGAAAATGAACCTCTCAGCTGGGCACAGTGGCTCACGCCTGTAATCCCAGCACTTTGGGAGGCTGAGGTAGGTGAATCACTTGAGGTCAGGAGTTCGAGACTGGCCTGGCCAACGTGGTGAAACCCCATCTGTACTAAAAATACAAAAATTAGCTGGGTGTGGTGCCACACACCTGTAATCCCCGCTACTCGGCAAGCTGAGGCAGGAGAATCGCTTGAATCCGGGAGACAGAAGTTGCAGTGAGCTGAGAGGGTGCCACTGTACTCCAGCCTAGGTGACAGAGAGAGATTCCGTTTCAAAAAGAAAAAAAAAGATAAAAAGAAAAAGAAAATGAACTTCTCTATGTGCTCACTGCCCACTGACACCTGGCCCCTGCCATTTGCCATGTGTCAGATGATATTCTGCTGTTTTCCCTAACAGAGCCGACAGACCATGAGCTACTTGAGACCAGAGACCAATCTAATGACCAATTCGATGTCTCTTGCCTCGCCCATGGCTTGCCCTTGTTAAATGCTCTGGGATGCTCTAGACCTTTTTTTTTTTTTTTTTTTTCATTTCCACTGGATCCATCTGGGGTAAGGGATGCAGGGACTGAGAGGATATTCCCATCCTGCCTCCGTTCAGCCCAAGAGTCAGCTGGCGAGAAGCAGGCAGCAGAAGCAGGCAAATTGGCCCTCTTTAGGAAAGGTCAGCTAAATCAGCCCCCCTGCAAGAAACATGCCTGGTATTTTTAGAAGCTTTTCAAGCCTGTGGGCCTGAGCTCCGCAGGAGGCACTCAGAGCCTTCACCCATCCAGCCCCTGATCACCCCAGTTTAACCCCACTTCACTCTCTCCTACTTCAGGCAAGGGAAGGTAACTGAGCAGAAGCTGATAGAGTCATTCAGCAAGGCCACGTGGCTAAACCCTGACCTCCTTTAGATGATAGAGTAGGCGGTCTCATCTACTTCACTGGCCAAAATGTATCACGTGACCATGAGAGAGTCGCGTTCCTATGTTACTCCTACCTGTACAATGGAGAGATCATTATATTTACCTGTAAATCCATTTTGGAAACGAGGCAGGAAAAATAGGAATCCAATAAACACCCAAAATTGCTGTGCTCTGCTGGATTCTGGGGGTCTGTTGTAAGGCCTGGGTGAGGTTATTTTGGAGAATTTTGTGTTCCTTGGAGAGAAATGCTTAAAGAACTGATGTCATAAAAATCTGTCATAAAATGCTGTTGTGCTGAAAAAATTAAAAAAAAAAAAAGGTAGCTTTCCACTTGAGAGAGAGGTATGTGGTCCAGGAGGGGCCGGCAGTGTTTGGGACATGAGGTTCTCAGACCTCTAGCCAGAATCTGTTACTTTTTCTTCCTTCCTTTCTCTCTCTTTCTTTCTTCCTTCCTTTCTTTCTTCCTTCCTTCCTTCCTTCCTTCCTTCCTTCCTTCCTTCCTTCCTTCCTTTCTTTGTTTTTTTTTTTTTTTGGAATGGGCAGAATGGATGCCTTGGAGTAGAAGCCTTTGGCTGTAGTCCTAACTAACTATGTGGCTTTGGGGACATAACTTCGTTATCTTGGGCCTAATTTGTCTACCTATAAAATAGCAGGGAGAGGGGATTGTACTAAATGTGGTGTTTCCCAAGTTGGTAAGTTTCCATGAGGCTTTTGTGACTGTGACAATACCCCAAGGTCTTCAAAGGCACAGGAATCATAAACATGGCACAAATCTTCCACCCCCTTCCCCCTCATCCCCTCCCTCCCTGCTGTCTCTCTCCTCCAAGTTTGGGAATTCTAGTTGGGAAAATGTGAGGAACACAGGAATGGTCAATCTCTAAGGCCTTTTCAAAGGTTATGATTTTATAATTACAAAAGCTGTGATATTATTATTGCTGTTATTCTTGGTGTGTGTGAGGGAGTTGGGGTTAATGATAAACTGAACTCATAGAAATGTCTAGTATCTTCTTTATTCTTCCTAAAATCCTGGGACTGGAAACTTTCAGTGGAACTGGAAGTTGAAAGCAAAGTGAGCTGGCTTCTGTGGCCAGCCCATGAGGGCAGGGAGGGACAGAAGAGAAGAGTGGGGGTCAGGAAGTGGGGTGATATTTACAAAGTTCTATTCTTTCATCTCTGCATCAGAGAGTTTACAGATTAAAAGCATGGCTTCTAATTCAATCTGGCACAAGGGAATGAGGATCCTGCCATCAGCATCCTTTATTAAGCACCTTCTTTTGCCCCCAGCCCCTGCAGTTGCCCTCACCACACACACAACCTCCCTACACACCCCTCTGGCTCCCACCTCTCTCTCTGACCTGCATCCACATGTGCACACACAGCCCACTGGGAGTGCCCCTCACCCACACCCCGCCCCGCCCCACCCACGAGTAAAGCCCACCTGCCCCGCACCACCTGCTCCCTGTGCTCACCTGCACTGTCCAGCCCCTGCAGACCCCCTCGCAGGCTGGAGGTTCCTGCCACCCTCAGCACATGCCCCTGGGGACCACATGTGGTAGGTCCACACACCCACCTCCGAGCCCACTCCCCATCTCTCTGTCGCTGCCTACAGCCTTCCCCAGGCTTGGAGCACACACTTGTTCACCTCCTTGAAGATCAGAAATAAACTCTCTCTGGAACCCTTTCAAAGGCTAATGTGCATCCTCCCTTAATTATTGATTTGTTGATTACAGATGCTTCGGTAGGACATTCATTGTGTCCACTGTGCCAAGGACCTAACTCTAGAATCCCTGTCCTTTTTGGGAGAAAGTTGGCTCATTAATCTTTTGGGAAGGGGTTATTTGAGTGTTTGATAAAACCTGGCCACAGGACAGGTCACAGACTAAATATTGTGCTCCCTGCTGAAGCCCTCATTAGCCCTATCCCTAATGGTCTAGGGCTATGGGCTATGGGCTAGGATGGTCTAGGGCTATGGCTAATCAGGGCTTGGATGGTCACTGCTGGGGTCCTCCCTCCTTCCTTCCCTCTCACAACCAGGGAAACCCTGGCAAAGGGGTGTGGGGATGCAGAGGGGCAGAACTGCCCCCCACCAAGTCCCCTGCAGAGGTGGCAGTCTCCCCTTTCCTCGTTGCCTCACTAGGGACAATTTAGTGTAAAAAGTGGTACCTGGTTCCATGCTGTGTTTAGGAGACCTGGGTTTAAAACCTGGCTCCTTCCATGTACAAGCTGGGTGACCTGGGACAAGTGATTTAACCTCTGTGATTCTGTTTCTCAACTGTAAAACCAAGTATTTGTGAGGATTCAATGAAATGATACATGTAAAGGCTATGGAAAAATGTCACACACAGAAAATAGTCAATATGTTGTGGTTGAAGTTATTATCATTATCATCACCATCATTCTGCCCATCTTCATCTCTGGCGCCCCATGATCATAAGCGATGGCCTTCTTTGGCCCAGAGGACGCTTCCCTTTTGGTACCTGGGTGTGGCCTCTGGATGGCTTCTGCTACATTTAAATCTATCAGGGACACTGAGCCCCGGGGCAACCATAAACTCTTCTGGAAAGAGGTTAGATCTTTCACACCATAGTTCTATGGACATCTCCTTGTTCGTTCCAGCACGAGGCTGGGCAAGGGGAGTGTGGGTCTTGTCACTGGGAAACACTGGGGAGAGGTCTGTCACAGGGCACATGCACAGTGGGAAAATGTCACTGCCATCCATCCATGGGGTTGGACTCCTGGGCTCTCTTTCTTGGAGGGAAGTTCTAGAACTTGACACTAGGAAGAGGGTGTTCAAGGGGAACTCCAAGTGTCCGCAGTACTTTGAGGGTCATCTGGCCTCCAGCAGTTGGATGAACTCATGGTGCCTTCCAGGTGTGCTTCCAGGCTGAGTTTCTGGGACCCCTTCCCCACGCTTCACATTCACCCCACAGCTTTGAGCATCCGACCTGAGCTTTTGTCAGGGCTGGTTTGCACCTTCCCCCACTGCCACCTTCATTCCCTGTCCCACCCCCATCCCAGAACTCCCTGGGCTGGGCTTTCTGTTCCCTCAGTTCCCAGGCAGTGCAGCTGGTGCTGTGGGCTGGGGAGGGGGTGGAGGATGCAGCAGAAAATCTGTGGGAGGGAACTGTCTCTTAGTTCCAAAGGCGAGCATGGCTTCCCATGCCCTTCCCCACAACGCATCATCGCTTCCCCCAAGTTCCCGCACTGGTGTCTCAGCAAATAAGACAACTCTTTTTTTTTTTTTTTTTTTTTGGTTTTCCATTTTCTCTTGATACCTACTTAAATGTGTGTGTGTGCTGTTCTCAGTAATCAGTGCCAGAAGAAATTGGAGCCGATCTGGTGATTTCTTGTTTTGAGTCCCAGGTATCTGGCAAATATCTGGTCTCCTCCTCTCTGGGCCTGAGGACTTTGGGGCATCACCTCTTTGGCCCTCTATGCTCCTGGAGTTCTGTTCTGTTTAAAGAAACAGAAGCCAGGATAGTTTCTAGCAAGCAAGGAGGGTGGAGTTGTGAGCACCCTAATAGGGAGGCTGAACTATCTGGTATGGAGTGGGCCCCCTAAGGAAGAATAGTAGAAAGAAAAAATAAGGGAAGGGAGAACTCCTATGTGTCAAATCCTGGGCTAGGCACATTACGCACATTTTATGATTGCCTTCTCCAAACTGCATTGCAAGGGAAATATCCATGAGCAATGCCCTTCAGGAGAGGAGGATGAGGCTCTGCTAGGTGAAATGATAAGCCCAGGTCACCAGGTAGAAAGTGCTGGAGCTGGGGTTCGAACCAGATTTGCCTGGGGCTAAAACTCACACTTCATAAAGCTGCCCCTTGGAGGTGAGAGTGTAACGCATGGTGTAAATGGAAGCTGTTGTCTTGGCTTTCCTCAACTCTGCGATCATCTGGTTGTTGATAAATGCAGGCAGGTCAGAGGTGAAGTGCTAATCAAGTGTGCAAGGGTCCTGGTGTCCACTACTCTTAGCAGAAACCAGTGGCTGTCATTGTGAGTGTTAATGTCCACAAGGTGTTTTCAGGTGCATTATCTTGCTTGGTCCTTGGCATCATTGGTTCCCCATGTGACAGAGAAGGAAGTGGAGGATAAGAGAAGGACAGTAGCATGCCCAAGGTGATGCAGCCCAATATGTTTTGATGCTAAATGAATGCATTAGTACAAAGATGAGTCTGAAAGCCATAGTCCTATAATCTGAGCCACAGGCTCAGGGCCAGGGCAGCTGGAAGGTGTGGCACGGGCCGCTTTGGTGAGGAGCGGGTGGAGAGAAGGGCAACTGTGGGAGGTGGTGAGGTAGAGGCGGGAGCCTGGGAGCCGAGCAGGAGTGGGCTGGGTTGACTAAGAAGGGCAATAGGATACAGTGGGGGCCCTAGGAGATGGGGAGGAATGAAGGGGGAATTCTAACCCAGAAGAAGTCTTTGGCTTTCTGCAGGGCAGAGGCCACAGTAATGGGGCTGCTGGACCTGGGCTCTGCCCTAGACTCAGTGGGAGGAGGCTGCCAAAGGCCCAGGTGGTGGGACATTGCTGTTCCCAACCTTCTCTTGAAAACAGGAGCTACTAATCTTTCTGCTTCTAGAAACCCCTTGATATTTGCCTTGTTGGGGGAGAAGTGTGTGGCAGCACATATAACTCCGGGGATACAGAGGAGGTGGTCAGCTCAAAGCACCTCACTTCTGTTAAGTCCCAAACTTCTCTTGTGGACACACACGGGGTTTCAGGCAGCAAAATAATTCATTTAATCTTCCCCCAAAATATGTGGTGTCCATTTTTGGGCTGGCACCAAAGTATGCCCTGCGGGGATAAGTAGTGAACAACACCGACAGCTCCTGGCCCTCTTGGTGCCTGCAGCCCAGGGGGAGGCAGACGCTGAACCCTTACTTCCATGTGTGTGGAGTGGTACAAAAGGGCAAGGTGTGCTGGGGGCAGCCATTCATTCAGCAACCACCTAGAGAGCCCCTCTGTGTTCTCAGTGCTGTTTACGGGGCTGGCAAATCAGTAGATAAAATAAACAAGGTCTGCACCCTCAAAGAAGTCACATTTTAAAACCTGGTAACAGGAATATCCCCTTGCAAGTCAGGAAGGTGCCTAGACTTCTCTGCCCCACCCTGTCAATCTTAGTTCCTTCATCTGCCAAATGAAGGCCATTATCCCTGGCTGCCCTCTGAGATGATCCCTGGCTGCTCTCTCATCAGTAAATAGGCAAATGGCTGGGTATTGTGCAGAGGAAGGCACAAGGTAAGTTATACTCCGAGAGAGCTCATCTAGGAAGGCATGTGAGGGCTATGTCTATAACGGAGGGTGGGTGTGGAGGTGCAATCCTCCTACCTCTCTATTCCCCCCAGCCCCTGTCAGTGGTGCTGCACTAGCCTCTGCCAACGACCTGCAGGTTTCTGGCTTCCTAAAAGTGTGAGTCCTGACTCTTGACTCCTGATTTCATACCTTGGGGGAAGTTGGCTCATGGAGTGGGAGTCCCTCTTCCCTGACTCCCCTAACCTGCCTGCAGTGCTCACCTGCTGGCAGGAAAGCCAGCTGCCTGCCCTGGATCCTGCTGTCTAAGGAAGGGCTCTAGCATCTGCTCCTGCAGGGCCCCCACCGGGACACTCGGAGGCCAGGGAGGCCTTGCGAGCCACTGCCTGTGCAGTACCTAGGACGTGCGGCATTAAATTCCCAGCCCAGCTCAACTGCTCAGAGCCGGTGGTGACTCAGCAGGGGCTACCTTCCTATGGAAGGGACCAAAGCCCAGAAGGAGCAACTCAAAGGCACGAGAACCAGCGGCGAGGGGCTCCGGGGCTGAGGAGTTGCATCTCAGGGGGGATGTACCTGGGCCTGCGCTCTGTACTTTCTTCCCCAGGGACCGGAGATTCGCTGAACCCTCTCTGGCAGCACACCACTTTGGGGTCTAGGACTGGAGCCGGAGAGTATCTGTGGGCGGTGGCTGCACCAGACCCATCGCACCAACTTGCCAGGGGGCGCTGCAATATGTGTGGGAAGAGCTTCGTGGTGGCATTGTGTTTGGCTGTTAGTGGATAAAGGCTGCTGGGGCCTCCCTGCTGAGTGGTAAAGCCCTCTGGGAACCTCAAAAGTGGCATAATGAAGTTGACATACCATGCTTCTGTGCACCAGGCACTGTTCAAAGTGCCTTGCTGTGTTATCTCATGACAACCTTGTGAGTTAGATCCTATTTTGCAGAAGGGGAAACTGAGGTAGAGAGACTTAAGTGCCTTGCTAGGGTTCGATACTAGTGGGTAGTAAACCCTACGTGACACCATTTCAGTCCCATTACAGCTCCTTACTCCCTGGGTCCCCAAGGTCAGAGCACCTGAAGCCTGTGTGATTTGGAGCCATGCTTTATTTAAACCGATCATTTTGACAAACCGAATGCATTTCCAATAGCTGTAGTGGGGAAAGAGCTACAAAAAGCTGTGCGTTTGGAGTATAGGGAAGGAACTGAGGCTTTGCTCAGAGAAAAGAGGGGCAGGGAGTAGCCTCCTGGATGGCTTGCAGAAAAGAGGTGAGACTTTTCCCTGGGGGTCTAGGTGGCAGCACTAGCACGAGGGTGGCAGCTTTAGGGTGCTGGCTTCGCTATGTCAAAGTCAAGGATACCCAAGGAATGGAGCTGTCTGAGAACAGAGTTGAGGGCTCTGGAGTGGCTGGTAATGAGCTTCCTGCCACTGAAGGTGTTCAAGCAGGACACCACCAGCAGGTACTTCCAACCTCCTGGCAGGTGTTTGTCCAAGATATTGGGACTTGAGTGGGAGCCTTGAGTTGGCTCTCCCATGGTTGAATTCTTCTGCTTTCCTGGACCACTTTGGTGCTTGACTGTCCCCTTTCGTGGGTGGGCTTTCATCTTCCATGTATGGTCAAAATTCTTTCCTTGGACGCAGAGCTTCTGGATAGCATTATACATCCCCAGCCTCCAACCAGGCCCAGACCTGTCTCTTTCCCTTTTATCTTATGCTTGGGCCACCCAAGAAACAGAACTCCTCCACTAGCCCAAGCCCAGATCTGCCAGCTCCAGGTAGCTCTTTTAGAACAGCAAGTCCTTCAGGACCTAGTATTCCCTTTGTAGCCCGCTGTGCTCCCCAGTCACCTCCCAGTATCACAGTTTCTCGACCAGCTGAGACTTACAGAAGTAGATCCTATTTCTGCTCAAACTTGAAAGTTGTGAAGCACAGCTCTTGGATTCAGAATGACACCATAGGAGCAGGGTATGGTGGGTGAATCCATGCACCTGCCTGGTGTGTGGCCTACATCCCAGTAATGTGGCCACTGACTCAGGGGTATGGGTCCTTTGGAAAAAGGGATGTGGCTGGGTTAGAAAGGCAGACAGGTGACCAATAGACTGGCATGGGTCTGCTCTGAGTTTCCACTCCCTTTCTTCCTTGCTAGGCGGAGGGGAATGTGGGCTGCTGGAAATCTCCCATAAGCAGTTGATATTAATCTCAGGTGCTTGCACGCCTGGAACATGCCTTTTAAGAAAGACACGTGTTCAATTTCTCTAGGTGTCAGGGGAGTTGGGCCACTGTGCTCCAGCAAGTGGTCCCCACTCTGACCTGTCTGGTGAAAGACCGCATTCGAATCTTGGGAACATTTCTGTCTTCTCCAAACCCTTGGTACTGGAAGGTGTCTGCTCACCTGTAAAGGGTTTCTAAAGCTTAACTTTCTGTTCAAAAAACAAAACAAAACAAAAAGCTTTGCCTATTCCTGCCTCTTATCGATCAGCAAGGGGCACATGGGTGAGTTTCCTCCTTTCTAAGACTCCAGCTGGTAGCAAAGGAGATGAGGAGGTTGGGGGGTGACCCCTGGTTGGCTGGATGCTGAGCTTGGTCATGATCTCTCCAGGACTCCATGATGCGACAGGCATTCTTCCTTGTCAACCAGGACATTCTTACCAAGAGGTAAGACACTGCAAATGCTCTGGACTCTTACTGAGGGGAGGGTGTCTATGCTGGAGACTTTCTCCTGCTCCCTCATTTAAATCTGGCCTACTTCAGAGGTTAAGAATTAGCAAACTGAGTTTGCACTATTATTGACACTGCACTATGATTTCTGTGAGCGGTGCGTGAGCAGGTCAATCTCCTCACCTTCTTAAGCTTGGAATGAAACTTCAAATGTCTGTTTCTGACAAGGCCCCTGTCTCTGAGATACCCAGTTTATTTCACCCTGACTTCACCCTACCCATCCCCATCATCCCCCACTTTTTTTTTTCCTCCCTCAACAGTCCCTTTGGCCCAGATCCATGTAGAATCAGAGAATCTTCAAGCTGGGAGGGATGACATGGGGCTGCCTGCGATGTGCTTATGAATCACCTGGGAGCTTGTTCTGATGGACATCCTGGTTTGGGAGGTCTGTGATGAGGCCTCAGATGCTGCACTTCTTGCAAGCTTCCAGGTGATATAAATGCTGCTGGACAGAGGGCCACACTTTGGGTTTTGAGGATCTGGTCTTTTTTTTTTTTTTGAAACGGAGTCTCACTGTCGCCCAGGCTGGAGTGCAGTGGCGCGATCTCTGCTCACTGCAGGCTCCGCCTCCCAGGTTCACGCCATTCTCCTGCCTCAGCCTCCCGCGTAGCTGGGACTACAGGCACCCGCCACCTCGCCTGGCTAATTTTTTGTATTTTCAGTAGAGACGGGGTTTCACCGTGTCAGCCAGGATGGTCTCGATCTCCTGACCTCGTGATCCAGCTGCCTCAGCCTTCCAAAGTGCTGGGATTACAGGCGTGAGCCACTGTGCCCGGCCGAGGATCTGGTCTTAATGTGGTCATTTTACAGATGAGAAAGCTGAGTCCCAGAAAGCTTGTCATTTCCCTGTGGTTAGAAATGAAATTCTGCTCTTCCCCACACCTAGTCTATCACTTGCTTTTTTTTTTTTTTAAACCTTTAAGTTCAGGGGTACGTGTGTAGGATGTGCAGCTTTGTTATATAGGTAGACATGTGTCATGGGGTTTGTGGTACAGATTATTTAATCACCCAGGTATTAAGCCTGGTATCCATGAGTTATTTTTCCTGATCCTCTCCCTCCTCCCACCTTCTACACTCTGGTAGACCCTCATGTGCATCGTCCCGTCTATGTGTCCACGCGTCACCTGCTTTCGAAAGGGCTTCCCTCTTTTTCAGCTGCCACTTCCTGCTCAGGCCCAGAGCATGAGCATAAACGTAGCACCCCATCTTAATCCCATTTTACTGTCAGGATGAAAGACTTCTTGCCCATCAGGGCCCCTTGCTCCACAACCTGCATTTTTACCAAATCCAGAGGGGTTTTTAAAGGTTTTTTGTTGTTGTTGTTGTTCTAACTTATAGATGTCTCCTTCTCTGCTTGACATGCTAAAAATCCTCTCTCTCTCTCTCTCAAAAAAGTGGGCTGGGCATCTTTTGGACACAACCATTTCAGTTCCAGCCTGGAGCACCGATGCTGGGCTGAATCCACTTGGCCTTCCCTGCCCAGGAGTGGTCTGAGAGAGGCTGTGTTTCTCTGCTGCCACCTGCCACCTCCCAAGAGAGGCCAAGCGTGAGGATCTGACTACACCTCAGTTTCCCTGACTCAGATATTCTAAAGCCAATCCCAGAATGGCACTTGAAGTGACAGGGAAATTCCCAATGGCCTAAGGACACCAAGGATTGGCCTAGGGCCAGTAGCAAGTGGTTTGAGAGTCCAAGGAGGTCTTCACACTCTGTCCCCTCCTGCTGGTGGGAGGGCAAAATGCCAGTCTGGAGACAAGGCCATAATGGCGACGGGGGTAAAAAATCTCCCTGAGGCCAAGGGAAGGTGGAATGTGACGGGAAGTCGGGAAAACTGCCTTTTATAGGCATGTTCTTTTCTTCCTTTTTTTCGTCCAAGTTTTTACTCTAAGCGACAGTGCCACCCGAAGTCGACCGGCCTGTCTGTGGTTGCGCCTGGGGCAGGCGGTGACACCGGCATACCCCTTCCCCCATCTTGCCTGCAAGTTGCATGACCTGCATCGGAATCCACAGGGGGGCGGGGGAGACTCCTTTCAGTTACTGGATGCAGTTGAATTGAATTCAATGTATTTTGCTTCCTCGCCTGCCCTCATCCACGCTCGGGAAGGAGAACCCTGCTTTCTTCTGCGTGTGAATGCTGTAGTGTGTCTGCCTGCTCGGACTCCCCTAACCCTTTCTTCTCCTTTCCCACAGCGAATGCTCGTTTTTTTTTGTTTTGTTTTTGTTTTTTTTTGTTTTTTTCAGCAAACAGCTCACACTTGGCATCTTTACGTTTTATTAAGAAAAAAATCCCTACCAGCGCAAAAGCGGGGACCCCCCCCACTTCTTTCCCGGATGATATCTGAGCTCGTGTCGAAAGCTGCACCTGCTTTGCGTCCCTACCAGGAAGGGGTGCTTGTGTGGGAGGGAAGGAGGAGGTTCGGCGCCCCCGAATCCGGAGAAAGCAGCCCGCCCGCCCCCTCACCCGGCAGCCAGCTCAGCGCACCCGAGAGCTGAGCCCGAGAAACCGGCCTCTGACTGTGCTGGCGTGGCGCTTGCCAAAATATGCCCCTTGCATCTCAATTTCCCCCGGCCATTTCTCTCGCACGCACAGCTCGCCCGGGGCCACCTCGGCTCTCCAGCGCAGCCCTTTCGATCCTTGTTTCTTCCTTCCCCGATCCATGCCTGCTCAAGGCCGAATGGAAACCCACCTCCAAGAAAGCGCAGCGGGCACGGGGGGCACCTAGCGTGCCATGTCCCGCAGTCCCCTCCCAGCCAAGACCAGCGCCCCAGACTCTAGATTACGGAAATGAGTGTCATTCAGACCAAGGACTGCGCGTCTGCGGTCCCGGTCCCTGGCTCTGGGTGCTTCTCTGGGGTGTCTGTGCGCTCCGGCACCCCCCGTCGCTGTCCGTGAGCCTGCGCCCCCCACCCACCCAGGCTTGGGAGCGCCCCCCACCTAAGGCTTGGGAGCACTCCCCAATCACCTCCGCCACGTTCATTTCACTTCCTACCGCGGTCCGGATTGCAGCAAAACCGGGTAGCGCGAGGGCCAAAAAGTGGAAAGGAGAGCGCCTTTCCGTGTCGCGCAGCCAGCTCGCCAACTCTCCCTCCCCAGCCCCGACCCTCGCAATCTCAACTGCAACTTTTTCCCTTCGGTCTCGGTTTCTCCCGGGCTGCGGCTAGCGGGCGCCGCGCTGCGAGGCGTGGAGCGGGCGGGCTGCCGCGAGGCTGCGGGTGGCGGTGCCGGCTACAGCCGCGAGCCGGCGAGTGGGTGGCTGGGTGGGTGGGGAGGAGGGAGAGGACGGGCGGGGAGAGAGACGGGTGTGGGGAGGGGAGGGAGGGGGAGATTCCGCTCTCCTGCCGCTCCCAGCCCGGGCGGGGGGCGGGGGGCGGGGGGAGGAGGCCGCGACGAGGGAGGGGAGGAGGGAGGGAGGAAGGGAGGGAGGGAGCCGAGGAAGACGCTCCGATAACCCGTGCGTTTCGTAAGGCTCGGAGCACTTGTACATTTCTGCAGCCGCGCGGCGAGCCATTCGCGGCGGCTGCTGCAGCTCCTACTGCATCTTCCTTCTCCTCCTTCCCTCGGGCTCCGGGTGTGTGTATGTGTGAGAGTGTGTGAATGTGTGTGTTTTGCAGGTGTGTGGTGTGTCCGTTTTAATTCTGCCCAGTAGGTGGGACTTGGTGACTTTAGCACCATTTTTTCCTTTTCCTTTTTTTTTTTTTTTTTTTTTTTCTGCCTCCCCACCGTCTGTTGCAACCCTGCAAAGTCTTGGAGTCGGAGAGCGCGCCTCGCTTCCAGAGCCCCCGGACCCGGCGAGTCAGCGATCGCCGAGCCGGCCACCATGCCCGGCAGACCGCGCCACTAGGCGCTCCTCGCGGCTCCCACCCGGCGGCGGCGGCGGCGGCGGCGGCGGCCGCGATGGTTTCAGACGCTGAAGGATTTTGCATCTGATCGCTCGGCGTTTCAAAGGCAGAGGCCCCCCCTCCCCCTTCCCCCCTCCCTCGCCGTCTTTGTTTCCTTCCCCCCCTGCTCTCCCCACTCCCCCCACCCCACCCCCCTCTCCTCTCCTCCTCCTCTTTTTTAGAAGCAGCGATCGGAGATGGATGTCTCTCTTTGCCCAGCCAAGTGTAGTTTCTGGCGGATTTTCTTGCTGGGAAGCGTCTGGCTGGACTATGTGGGCTCCGTGCTGGCTTGCCCTGCAAATTGTGTCTGCAGCAAGACTGAGATCAATTGCCGGCGGCCGGACGATGGGAACCTCTTTCCCCTCCTGGAAGGGCAGGATTCAGGGAACAGCAATGGGAACGCCAGCATCAACATCACGGACATCTCAAGGAATATCACTTCCATGTAAGTCAGGCGGCCGCTCCCCAGCCTGCCTCCTCCGCGCTCCGCGTCTCCCTCCTGCCCGCCCGCGGCCGGGAGCCGGCCCTCCGCCCGCCCCAGCTCGCCGCCGCCCGCCGCCCGCTGGGCGCGCGTCAGGCTCGCTCTAGCTCGGGAGATGCTCTCGGGCTGCGCATTCCAGGTGACTCTGGCCCTGGCGAGGCGCGATCCGGCGATGCCTGTGTGTGCCTCTCCCCGGAGAGGACCCCGGCTGCCGAGGGCACGCGGGGCCCAGCTCCCGCCCGCCCCCCAACCAGCTGCTGGCTCGTTTCGACGGTGCACATTGTTTTTTTTTTTTTTTTTTTTTTTTTTTTGCTCCCCACTAAATAGCAACAGTTTGGCCACGCTCAAGTGGAATAAAGTAGACGAGGTTCGATTCTTTGGCAGAGGCGGCAGCAGCGGTGGCGGCGGCGGCGGCGCTTAGCCGGCAGGGAAGGTGACAGATAGGGACTGCTCGCGATCCAGCCGAGGTGTTTAACTATTTCCATTTGGAAACAGCAAAACATGCTGACAAGTAAACAAGTTGGGAGCTGGCTGCTCGCGGGGAGACTTTGGACGTGTGGAGGCCGTCATGGACGCCTACCTCTTCCCTTCCCCTCCTGCAGCCCGCCCTCTCCAGCCCCATTTTGGGCATTTCCGAGACACCCCCTTTGCCACCCTCATCTGCATCTGGGCGCCTACAGATCCCTTCCCAGTTTGGGCTTTGATAACTGCTCCGGATAATTCCGAGTCAGGATGGCGCAGGGAGAGGAGAGGGCCTGTGTTTTGAGGAGAGGGGTTTCTTGTGTGATCGTGCGGATCGGTTCATTTGGAACATTCAACTCTGGCTGGCTTTTGCTTGGTTCTGCCCCGTCCGAGGGAGACCAGTGGTGGCCTGCTCTTTTCTCCTTGCTATTTTTCTTTGGTGGGGATGGCAGCAGAAGCAAAGGAGAGGACAGATCGAGGGCTGGGGACCGGAGAGTCTGCTCCTCTTTTCTTTCGTTGACCTCGGCCAGGTGACCCCCTCCTAACCTACCACCCTGGAGAAGGGTGTGGACTATACTGGAATTGCTCAGAGGATAATTCTCGCCTCTTTTCCTCCAAGGCTTCCAGCCTTTGGGGACCCCCAGCAATGGGTAGGCAGCTCAGAAGGGTTTGTGCTGAGGTCCTGGCCAACGTCTGGAGGAAGGCGTTTTGGGTGGCTCTTTACTCCTTCCACGGACTTAAGGGGGCCGGACCTGCCTTTGGTGCTGCTCTGGGAGCACCTCCCCTTGCTTCAGCCCAGGGCCATGGGGCTGCATAGCCTGGAGGAATTGCAGTCCTGCTCTCTGGAAAGCCCACCAGCCCTCTCGTCTTAATGGAGCCTCTGCTTGCGTTCTCACAGCTGACAGTTTGAGGGAAATGGATAGCCCAGGAGATGTCTCTGACTCCTGGCCCAGGAGACAAGCTTGACCCATATCTCAGCTTTGCTGTTCACCCCCTCACCCCCTTCAACCCGGCCAGAGATGACAAGACAAACAGCCAAGGGGTGGGGGTCAGCAGGGAGGGCAGGAGAAACAGGACAGACCCAACTGTGCCTCTGCCCCACTGCAGGCCACAGGCTTCCAGCATTCCCAAGGATGTAGGGAGAAGGGTTCAGAGTGAGACTGTTAGGGAAACTCAGACTTGGAAGTGCATTACTGGGGCTGTGTGTGTGTAGGGGGTGGATGTGGGGGAGTGGGCTGGTGGTGAAGGTGGGAGCTGAGCGGCCAGTCTTGGTGCTCAGAAGCCTGACCTAGAGATTGCCCGGGGTGGGCCAAGGGTTGGAAGAAGGGGCCCCTGGTACCCAGCCTGGGTCTCTGGGAATAGGTGAGCTGCATCCAGTGTGCTGCTCCAAGGATGTGTCTGTCTGTAGAAAGCCAGTGGGAGGCAGGGATGGTCACAATCACGTAGGCTCTTTATAGCCACACAGAGGTGTTGCTCCTCTGAAAATGATGCTCAGGGAAGCAGTTTCATAGGGAAGAGTTGGGTTAGCCTTTCCAGGCTGCCAGAAAGGTCTGTGATGGGAGGGGACTGGGGTGGCCTCTTGCCCTCTTTGGCACTGGAGGGCCTCAGGAGGGCGTCTGGGAGGATAGTGAGCAGGGAATGTATCTGGAGCCCCTCTGTGTGTGTCCCCATTCTTGTTTCAGGACTTGGATTCTGAGAGGCCATCAGGACTCCTTTCTCTAAATCCACCCAACACCAAAGAACAAGGGAACTGGATTCCCACAGGAGCTATGCCAGTGGCAGGTGGGGGAGGGTCAGAGGTCATGGGTCGAATGACCTCTCCTTGCCCCATCTTCTCCCCAGTGCCCTGTTATATCTATGGCTGGTATTGACTGAGCTCGAGAAGGGCCCAGATTTCCACTCTAGAGCCAGAGGGCTGGAGAGAGGGCAGGGAGTCACGCTCACCCCGGGAAGTCAGCATCCCCATCCCTATTTGACTTCTGAGGAAATGGAGGCTTGGGGTGGTAAGGTCACTTTCCCCAGGCACACAACCCCAACAGGGACCCCCACTGTGTGGGGCTGCATATGGAGCAGGCTGGAAGAAGGATGTGCCGGCAGAGAGAAGCACCCTCGGCTGGGGTCGGTTCTTGTTTTAGTATGGCTTGGGAAGAGGGCTTCAGTTGAAGCCCGTGCCTTGCTGGAGAGTTGTTCTTCAGATTTCTGATGTTACCAAGGAAATGGGACCAAGAGGTCCCCCAGCTTCCCATTGGCCTGAAGCTCTTGATGCTGGTGGATGCCCCAGGTTATAGCTTTGGGCACACTCTGGGTAGAAGATGCTGAGGCCTCCACAGTTTCACCCTCTTGTTCTTCGGGCTGTAATGTTTCGAGGTCCTTCCTTCAAGTGCTGAACTGATTGCACGTGAGTTTCCAGAGGGACAAGAGGTTTCTCTGTGGTTCTGCTTCTCAGGGATGGTGTGTGGAGTGATTCCTGTGTGGCCATCCAAGGAAGCTGGCTGGGAACTGCCTCTGATGGGGGAGGCCATCTCCCCATTCGGCTGCCCTGTTTGTATCTGGAGGAAATCAGTTGCAAGGCATCAGAGCAGAAGTGTGGGTCTCACCTCCACCCCTCCCAGAGTCACGCTGCTCCAAAAGGCCCTCCCTTTTGGCCCCTTTCTGCCCAGAAGGCCAATCCCTTTGCCTTTGCAGTTGTTGATGCACAGGAACCTCATGGAGCCTGAAAGGGTCCATGCGCAGCCACGCCCAACCAGGCTGTGACGTCACAAAGGCAGGAGGGTGGTGGCCATGGTGGACTGTCTGGGCCGCTTTGCTAGGCTAGGCCTACCTGGGGCTGGGTTGGAATGGTATGGTCTTTAGCTGTTAGAAAGATGAAGCAGGAGAGGATGGCGTGGCTGGACCAGGTATGCTTGGGGCTGGCTACCTCGGCTTGCAAAGACCATGGGCTCTTAGCCGGGACTCTGAGTCGCCATCTGGGTCTCACTCTGAGCCACCACAGGGTCCCTGGCATTTGGCAGCTCTCTGGTCCCTTCATTTCCATGGCCCTCCCTGAAGGCCCTCTTCTGGCTGGCTGAAGGATCATTCGGGGCTTTGGCCGTTGGCTCCTGAGTCTCATTCTTTCTAAGGATCAAGGGGAGACCCAGCCTTGACAATGACCCGGCAGGGTATGAGCCAGGCCCCAAAGGCATCATGGGGCTCACTCTCGGTAGGCACATTGAGGTGCTCAGAGCCCCAGGATTAGGACTAGGTCTGAGAGAGGTGGGCAGAAATGTGAGGGGCTGTTGACATGAGATTTGGAAGCAGGAGTAGTTACAGCCCCAGAGAAAGATACTTCCAGGATCAAACCTGGGGACCTTGGTCTCCTGAGGCCCTGGGGTTTTCACCGCGAGAGAGGCTATTGGTGGCTCCAGAGCCAAGATCCCCTGCCCCAGGAAGCCCAGCAGGTCAAGCTTCTGTCATACACCCTGGGGCCAAGGGCATCTGCTCTGCAGCTCCATTGGACCTGAGGCCATGACAGCTTTGGGCAAAAACCAGCCCAGCCTGGCCAGTGCTTTGAAAGTCCTCATCTCCTGGCCCCAGGAAGGCTGAGCCTGCAACCTAGAAGGTTCTTTAGGGTCCTAGAAGGCTCCTACTACCCTCCTGCCTGGCTGAACAGGAGGTGCTGCTGTGAGAAAGGGAGGGCCTGATGCATGCCCTCCTGGGATGCTCCCCGTCCTTGCCTTGCCAGTCCCTGCCCGCTGCTGCTTCTGTCCAATTCTGTAGAAGGACCAGGGCCCCACCTCAGCTGGCTCTTGGGTGGGTGTGGGTAGCCTGAGGCCCTCCTTTGGTATGGCCCTTGCCAATATCACGGCATTTCCACTGTGGCTGGGGTACCCCCATGTGCTCCCATGGGTGGCTTGCACAGGAGTCACAGGCATGGTCTCCAGCCTCCCCTCAGGGCCTCCAGTTGGCTGGTGGCAGAAAAAGGGACGGATCATGTGAATCCCACCTTGGCTCTGCCCCTAACCCCCTGTGAGCTCCATCAGTGCACTCTAGACTTTCTGAGCCTGTAAACTCAACTATGAATTGAGGCCGCAGGGCAGAGTGTTTCTTCCAACTTGGACATATGTCATCTCGGGGCCCAGGGAACTTCCCCCAGGAGGCTCGGCCAGGCCACTTTTAAGGGTGCCTCCTTGGGATGGCAATGATCCTTGTGATGGTGCCAGGAGGAGGTGCACTCCCTCACTGACCTTGGGACACTAGTTATTCTCCTCTTCCTTCCCTTCCCACCTCTAGCAAACTCAGGCCACCCAGAATTTGACACCATTTGTGACACATGACACTATTTAGAGTCAACTGCCCAGACCAAATGGCATATTTAACAAGAATGTGCTGGGGCCTGCAGCCTCTCATTAGGGCCTGGACACCCAGCTTCGTGACTCCCCATCTGCACCCTGGGCTCAGGGCCAGGAAAAGATGTTCTTCTGCAAAGCTTTCAGCCCATTGCTGGAGCACAGCTCTCCACTGAGTGTGAGAAGAAAACACTGGAACTTCTATCACAAATTATTTTTGCCTAGAAAAGAGGATATTTCATATTTAATGTATAGATAATAGATATATAAACATATAAAGTAATAAACGAGTGTTTGGGGTTTATAAAATAAACTTTTTGATTGCTAAATCATGCATGATCATTACAACTTGGTACCCACTGCTCTTGTGATTGGGAGGGTTGGCACTTGAGAAGGAGACAGGGTGGTGACAGAAGAGGTGGTCCTGAAGCCCCTGGCTCTCCCTTGGTGCTATGCCAAGGAGGGGTTGATTAATAGGGGGTAGGGTCAATGTGAGGAGGGAATAAGCTGGGTGGGGTGGGGGATCTCAGTTCCGGATCAGAGTTCCCAAGGCCCAAAAACCCCCTCACATTGGCCAGGCCAGCTCTTAAACGATGGTCTAGTCCCTACCAGGATCCTACCTTCTTATCCTTGTGTAGCAAATTCTTCATCTCCGCGAATGCCCCCGTCAGTCATATCATTATTTTTAGTTTACAATTGTTGAGTTTATTTTTGTGACAGTTGCTTGGCATACAAAAGCAGAGCTTAACAGTCCCATTTTACAGATCAAGAAAACAAAATAAAGAACAAATCCAGCGTCCCAGGTGGTCACGTTGTTGTAGCTCACAAATGGAAAAGTCCAGAGGCTCTCAGGAGTCTGTGTTTCTTCTGGGGCTTCTCTTACCAGCTTGTGGGTCCCCTTGGCTCTGTTCTTTCTTGGGTGTGACCCTTTCAGCCAGACGTTAGGACTAGGCCTGAGAGAGGAAGGCAGAAATGTGAGGGGCTATTGACATGAGATTTGGAAGCGGGAATAGTTATAGCCCCAGAGAAAGATACTTCCAGGATCAAACCTGGGGACCTTGGTCTCCTGAGGCCCTGGGGTTTGGCTTGTTGGGAAGGAAGGTGCAGAGGATTTTCATCTAGGAAGTTTTTTTCCACCCAAAGGGCAGCATTGTGGAAATGACCCATCTTTGAGGGACTTGCAAAGGGTGGCTGAGTGTTCAGCAACTGGTCAAAGAGTGGCCCAGGTAGAGGCTGGACTCAGTCACTCAGATGTTGGTGATCAGCTGAGTGATCAGCTCGTGTCATTTGTCATTCTTTGAGCCTCGTTGACCTCAACTTTGAGAAGCACAAATCCTCCTGGTGGCCCGGTGTGTTGGAAGCTGCTCATTGATGGGTCGGGTCATCAGGAGTGAAGACTCCAGTGAGGCTAACACCAAAGCTTAGGGCCCGGTGGAGTCCTGAGAACCCCCAAGAAGGCTCTTCCCATTTCCGCTGCCTCTAAGTGCAGGGCTCACCAGAATTCAAAGCTGGAAAGGACCACTGCAGTCATCTTCTCCCTCATGTCACCCATGAGGGTCCCAGGGCCCAGAGTGGGCAGGGACCCAGCTGGGGTCCCTGGGTCTCTCGAAGACTCCTCTTCCCAGGCACACTCCCAGGTGCTGGGGCCGCCTTCTACTCAGCTCTGGCTCCTGTTCTGGGCACTCTGTCAAAGCCAGAGCCTCCCCCATGACTGTGTCTCCCTCTGAGGCAACGTTTCCAAATTCAGGGTCCCCAGAGGTAGCAACTGTGTGAGACTGGCAGCCCCAGGGCTCCTTGCAGCTTGCAGCCCACACCAATTAGAAATCAACTCGATGAGGCCTTCTGCTGAGCTCTGTTCACATACAGGGCTGGGGAACCTGGGGTCCAGCAGGCTTGGGAGATTGTCCTTTTCCCCTGGCCTCACCTCTGCCCCCGGTCCTCCCGCCTGGCTTGTCCCATCATAAGTGTCCCAGAGTCTGGGCAGTGGGAGATTCAGGATTCCTTCCCCAGATACACATTGTCAAGCATGGAGGACTCTGGCAGCTGCTCTTTTCCTAAGCCCAGTTTTCCCAGCAGCTCTTCCAGGCATGGCCTCCCCCTAGCTTTGAACAAATCCCTTTCCTCCTCTGGGTCTCAATTTCCTTGTCTATAAGAAATGGATAATAATAACAACTACATTATATAAGCACCTTGTTGAAGTTCAGTGCCCTGGGTCATGTCTGGCAAAGAGAAATCTGTCGATACATAACTAGTGACAGCTAGCATCTACTGAGCACAGGATAACAATCGTTAGTGTTTCTGGAACACTTACTATGTTCCAGACACTGTGCCAAGCACTCTAAGGCTAATACCTCATTGTGGCCTCACATCAACCCCAATAAGATAAGTACTATTATTAGTCTCATTTTCCAGATGGGGAAACTGAGCGCAGAGAAGGAACTTAACTCACTTAATTTCATGCAGCCAGTAAATGGCAAAGCAGTCTGGCATTTAAATATTAAGCTATATTGCCTATGCTCTTTTGCAATACTCTTATGCATACTAGCATACACATATATATGCATACATGCACACACACACACACAAATATATTACTATTAAGTTAAATAAAAGAGTTGATGTAAAAGCCTAGGAGAATCCTTTAGTTTACAACATTTCAGTTCCTTGGGTGGGAATTACTCTGGCTGGGATGGGAGGGGAAGGAACATAGGATAATTATGGGTGTGGTATTGGCCAACACTGTCCCAGGCAGGCCTCTCTAGTGGTGGGGGAGGCTTTTGGTCTGTCCTCCTGACCTGTTCCCAACAGGGAGTTTCTCCTGAGATTGTGTCTCAGCCACACCCTCTTCCCAGGCCTCCTCATCCACCCCGTGATGTCCTGGCCTCTGAGGTCAGGTCAGCCCACAGCAGAACAGGTGCCAGCTGAGGCTGGCTGAGATTCAGAAAGCTGGTGGCTGGGTCCCAGCCAGCTCCTCTCTGGGCTGAGCTGTGGTCAGGAGGGCTATGCCCCTGGTGCTTATGGCCAGTGAGAGCCTGGATGAGAAAGCAGAGGGCTGAGTGGCTTCTCCCAGGTAGAGCTTGGGGGTGCCAGGAACATTTCTGGGTGCAGAGCAAAAGGGGGGTGTCTAAAGCACTGGGCAGCTGGAGCTGGAAGCTGATGTTTAGAGCTTCTTTCTGAGTCCTTCCGTGGTCCTTTCCACAATAAGCAGCCTTTATCCCCCTGCAACCTCACCCCACCTCTCCACCTTCATTGCTCGTGGAAGCTCCATCTCTCTCTCCATAGGGATGAGCTCTTAGCGTGGGAGACAGATACAACTTTCTTCTGTGAAACAGCTGAAACTGTGGGGCAGGGTTTGGTGCACCTTCCATGTTTGCTGCTTCTTGGCTGTGTGAGCTTGCTTCATCCTCTCTCAGCCACTGGCCTCACACTTCTGAGAGCTGAGGTCATGGAACTCTCCAGCCCGGCACCCCCTTAGGGTCACTGTCATGTTCAGACCTATGCAATGATGTATTCGCTAGGCTCTGTAAATAATTGGGTACCACGTTGGTTATTTCCTTTTCTAGACCACTGGGAAGATTTCTGAGTTAGAGAGAAGATCAAGACTTTGAACCACAAATTACTAGATCTGGAAAGGGGCTCAGAAAATGTTGGGGCCAAACACTGTTTTACAGAGAAAGAACTTAGGAATCGAGAGGTGAACTGATTTGGCCCAATCGCCCAGTGAGTTCCTGGCACAAGGCAGCCCAGAACGATGGGCCCTGCCTCCCTAGCTGGTGTGGGTCTCCATCCGCTTGTTGGTGTCTGCTCTGGGACTGAGGGGTTCGGGCTTTTACAGAGAGGCGGGGAATGGAGCTCTTACAGTGCTGCAGAGAAGAGGAGAACACGAGGGGAGCAATAGTAGCTTCGAAGTCCTAAACCCGGCTACCTGCCGCGCGAAACAGGGCTGCGTGAGTGTATCTGGGGGCGTCTTGGCACAGGCACAAGTGCGTCTCTTCTGTGTTCTGTGCACACCGTGTCTGAGGTCTCTGTAAATAGACCTTAAAAGATTTTGGCTTCCCTCTGCGTCTACACTCCTGGTGGCCACCAGAGGGCAGTGTGGCGCACGAGACGGTCCTGGGCTGGTGGCTTCCCGGGGCGGGAGCCGGGAGTGTGGCGCTAGCCTGGTGAGAAGTGCACTGTCAGCCCTGGCTTTCAGAGCATTTCCTGAGCCAGGGCTGAGCAGGGAGGTCAGCTCTCCTCTATGAGGGGCATCTCTCCGCCGAGGTGACCCTGCTTCCATTGTATCTCTGCAGTCCAGGGATGTGAGACTCCTGGACCTGGACTTTCTGACTCATGAGCCCTTGGCTTCCTGGGAAGGAGGTGACTGGGAGACTGCATTGGATGGAGGAAAGCCACCTTGTGTGCTCTCCTTCCTGCCTTCTCTCAGCAGCAGCTGGAGAGATCAGCACATTTGCACAGAGGGTAATGGGGTGAATGCATGGGAGGTAGCCCAGGAAGACCCACAGGCTTAATAGAGAAGTTGACAGATAGTTTCACTGTGGGGCTAGTATCATGGAGGAAGCAAGCTTTATACAGGCTCTCGGGCTGTCTGATGCCCAGGCTCAAGTGTGGGGGCATCTCTCCCCTCTCCCTGCCCCCCGAACCCAAGCTTGGAAATTACCGGACAAGTAGTGCTCAGAAAATAGCAGGTCCTGGCATTGACTAGAGATGAGAGCTTGACGCCTTCTCTTAACCTCTCCAGATCCTGTGTCTGCTTTCGGAGATAACCATACACAGAGGTGAGTACGAAAGTGCCTTGCAAACCAGGGTCATGGGCCCTGACTGGACTGGCTAGTTTTGACAGTGCTTCTGGGAGTATCGTTGGCCCGTCTGTCTGTTCCAGGCAGTCTTGTATTTGAGCAGGTGCTGTCTTGTTCCATGCACAAATGAGCGTCCTCGTACTAACAAGGTTATCAGCTTTAGAGACAGGATCTGCTGCTTTTGGGGTGGGTGTGGAGCTTTCTGGTCTGGGGCCTGTGACTCTTTCTTGAGGGTCTGCTCCCAGCTTCCTGACCCGGGCTTCAGGCAGGGTCCTCTCTGTTGTGGTCCGTCTTTCCCCACTTCCTTATTTCTGATAGTTTTTCAAGTCTGGTCCACTGAAGAGCAGGAAAGAAGCTGACATTATGGCCCTCCTACTGGGCCAGAGATCATTTGCATATACAACCCTGATTATTTATGGCAACGACTAAATGAAGCTTTAGATCATGACTCTGCCTCTTACATGCTGAGACCCTGGGCTGGCTACTTGACCTTGTTGATCCTCAGTTTTCTCATATGAAAATACTAAAAATAAGGCAGGATTATTATAAGATTTCAATGAGCACGTGTGTGTGTGTGTGTGTGTGTAAAACTCTTTTCTCTCTCTTCCTATTACTACACCCCAGAACCTCATCCCCACAAGCATGGATACTTTTTATAGCCCTCATCTGTTCTTCCTACTTCCAGTCTCTCCTGCCTCCAGCTCATTTTCCACGCTGTAACAGATTAATCTTCTAATCCAGGGTATTTGGTTAGACCAATTCCTGCACCCCAAACTTTTCAGTGGTCCCTTTGTCTGAGAGGTGGCATGGTGTAGCGGGAAGAGTAGAGGCTTCTTTGGTCAAAAAAACTTTCAGTTTAAATCCTGGCTCTGCCCTGGTATAGGCTTAGGCACATTACTTAACTTTTCTGAGCCTCAGTTTCCTCATCTGAAAAATCTGGTTAGCTATACCCATCTAATAGAGAGGTTGTGAGGGTTGAATGAGATTATGGTAGGTGCCTGGCATGTGATGGCTACACAGCAGCCAAGCTGGTGAGCAGTCCACGGGAATCTGTAAGAGGTGATGGGCAGTGACATTTCCAGGTCCTTGAAGAATGGGAATAGAGGAAGTTGCATGAGGGGACTAGCATGTGGACAAAGCTGAAGGAGGCAAGAGAAGGACTAATATGGCATATATTTGGAAAAAGGGACACAGTGGCTGAGGTACAAGCCTTCCACAGGGACAGGGAGATTGTTATGGCTCCTGCTGATAAGGGACTCCTTTGGAATACCAAGTGTCAGAGTGTCCCAGGCAAAGCCGTTTTGCTACCTGCCTTCCCCACTCTGCAGCCCCAGAAATCTGGACGCCAGAAATCTCTATCTAGGGTAATTTAGTAACATCTAGCTTCTTGCAGATGTTGTCCCAAGCGGTTTTATTGCTATTCTTGCCCTACATAGCTTCCCATTCACTAGCTGGTTCCCTCTTGGCTATTGTAATCCAATAAGTCTGTCTGAAGAGGGGGCTTCAGGACCATCCCTGGTAGAAAGAATTTAGGAATCCAATGGGATAGGATGACCTAAAATCCCTCCAATCCACCCATGAGAGCCTCCCATGGACATTCATCCCAGTTCCATGTAAAGCCACAAGAGGGCATTAGACCATGATTTCTGCAGGGAGGGAAGGGCTGTTGAGCCTGTCCTGTTGTGATTTGTACCTTTGATGAAAGTCTGAGCCCCACTTGGTTTTTTCCCAGATGCCATCTTCTCTGGGGTCATGGCAAACCAGCTTGATTCAGCCAGAGCCGATAGCACTGAGACTGATAGCTCAAGGGAGGCTAAATTGCATAGTAAAAAGGTCATGGAATTTGGCATCTGTCTCAGGTTCCAATCCTTGCCCTCCTCCTTGCTTGTTTTTTTAAACTGTGAGCACGTTATTTAATTTTTCTCTGCCTCATTTTCTTCACCTGCTAAGTAAGGTGTTATCAGGAGAGTTGCTGTGAGATGGTGTTGTGAGGATTAAATGTGGGGACGGCATCTGGAACATGATGGAACAGCATCTGGAAGAGCATCTGGAACATGGTTGGCCATCTAGCTCTTTCTGGGAGAAATATGAAGTTAGGTCACACCCAGGAGATATGTATAAGATCCCCTTGGCCTGCTGGGGTCATTTTACCCCCTACTGAATACTCTATGGTTCCAATTCCTGGGGGGCAGCAGTGACACCCAGTGGCTGGCATGGAGAACAGCAAGTGTATTCCGATCTGGGAGGTGGTGTGGTGGGGATTGTCCAGGCCAGGTGAGGCTGAGTCAGGGTTAGTGGATATTGGCTTCAGAGGTTTCATTAGCAGAATTTCTCCCCTTCAACTGCTAGGTGCTAAAGATATTTTTTTCTGAGGGCTTTCATGTGATGATGGCTATTGGGGATGTTTCTTGCTGGGGCCCACAGTAAGAAGTCACAACTGGAGAAAATATATGGGCAACTGACTAACTTGATTGTAATGAAACAATCCTGGCACCTAAAAACCAGAGCCTTTCTGGTGTTTTCCTGGGATACCACTCTTTTTGAGATGCTTTCATACAGTCTATCTGGTTGGCCTTAGCCAAGAGACTCCAGATCTCTGAACCTCAGTTTGTTTACCTGGGAAATGTAGGGGTTGGTCTGGTTGACAAAAAAGGCTCTTTTAGCTTAAATTTGAGGGTCAGACATGATTGAATCCCTTTTGCTCAGTGTGTGTGTGTGTGTGTGTGTGTGTGTGTGTGTGTGTGTGTGCTATGGAGGATGGGATCAAGTGAGAAGCAGGGGTGGGGTCACTGCTAAGCTTTGGGCTTTACTGGTGAAGAAACTCCAGCCTCCTCTCAGCAGAGGGGTGGCTCTGAGGCTGGTTTGGGGTGTCCCTGGCTCTCATCCTTGCAGCCTCTTCATTTCTCCACCTGAGATCCAGGAGGGAGCGTTGGCAGACGGGCCAGGCTCAGGAAGTTATTTAATATCAGCTTTGCTCCAGATTGTGTTTCTGACTCCCTGCCACCTCTTAAGTGGCAGTCATTTGAACAAATGTGGCGATAAGACACAGAGAGGGAAATAACATAAGAAGTGGGGAGGGGGCAAGGGCGTGGAGGAGGGGTGCAGTTTTATTCTCTTGGCAGAAACCTTGTTTTTGAGGCACTCAGGAGCAAGAAAGAAATGAAGATGAGTTCAGCTCAGGGCTCCACAAAGTCCCTGGTGTTGAAGGAAGAGGGTGGAAAGAAGGGCCCAATTTTTAGGGCCTGCAGCTGCAGCTCCTCCTCTTCCGTGGGAGGGCCCTATGGCCTATGGGGACTTCTGGCTCCCATCCCTAGGGCAGGTGTTGGAGGGGCGGCCTCATATTCTGTTTTCCAAAGGACTGTCTTCCAAGTGCGTAACAGACAGCTAATGGGGGCCTGGCATTGGCGGCGTGTTCAGCCCACAGTGACTGCTGAGCTGCATCTGTACCTAGGCTGTGGGGTGCCCAGGTGTCTGGCTGCCTGCCTTGCTGTTTGCCAAAGCCCATCCTAGCATCTGGACTGTTGGGGAAGAATGAGCAGATGTGCTAGCAGGGCCAGCCTGGCTCTTCCTTCTGTGGGACCCAAAGAGGAGGAGAGTCTACCCCCTTTCATCCTAGCGCCTAGCACCAGCTGTGGGCCAGGCCCATGCTGAGCCCTGGTGCACAGCCTTGAGAAAATAAAAGTCCATGGTATTTCCTTCTTGGAGCTACAGTAGAATGGAGGGAGGCAGGTATTAGACAAATGATCTACAGCTCAAAGGGTTATCTCAAGAGAAGCGGGGGCAGAATTTTAGAAAATGGATCTAATGTAAAGTTTAAAGAAAAATTTATATATATGAAAATGTGACTTCCCTAAGGTAGAGAGGGTGCAATTTTCCTAAATGGAGTTTTAAGAATTCTAGATTTACCTGCTCCCAGGTGTACTGAATGTGATAACAGTGGAGTGAGTTGTCAAGACTGTGCCCCCTGGCTGGGAAGTTGATTCACTGGCATTGCTGTTGCTCACAGAGGCCCCATGCGGAAAGGCAAGAGAAGCGAGTTTCATTTCTTCCCCTGTCACTCTGCCTGTATGAAATGAAGATTTGGGGTGTGGGTAGTTTATTTGGAAGGTGAGCTCAGGAAACCTGGGAGGGAGAGCAGAAGTGAGACAGGGAGGGAGGAAAGCCACGCATCAGTGTGTCCATGCTCAGGTGGCCACGTGCTCTTCCCAGGCAACCGTTCATTCATTTCTCTATTTGTGCATTTATCCAATGTGGGTTTATTGGAGAGTCTCTGATGGGCCAGCCACTTGGGAGAGCTGGGAAAGTGGTGGAGAGCAGGACCCCTGAGGTCTCCATTGTCCCTAGGTCTCCATTGTCGTTCTAGGATGTGTGCAGCCGAGCAGCAACTCTCCAGGCCTCTCCCTGCACCTGGAAATCGACCTCCGGAGAGGGGAGGTGGGCCAAGTTTGCTGAGAGTGCACGGCAGATTCCGTCTGTTCCCAGGGCCATGTTCTCGGCAGAAAAGTCAGAGGGCTGTGGGGATAGGGCAGTCCTGCTCTGCCATGCGCTGGGTGGAGGTGAGCGTGGGTGAGGCAAGGTGCAGGTCGGATGAAGAGAGTAGCTCCACGTGGTACCGAAGGGTAGCCCCGCTTCCTGCTCCCAGCACCCAGCTGACATTCTGCCCAACCAGTGGCTGACCTGCCCCATGCCCCCTGTTCCTAGGTAAGACTGACCAGGGCACACCCTCCCTCCTCCTTTCCAGCCCAGAGCAGCTCCCTGGGCCCTGGGGAAGCAGAAGTGGCAGAAGAGTGACCTCATGACTCCCTGATTTGCATCTAGGGTTCATTTTCCAGGGTCGTGTTCTGTCTCCCTGGAAATGATTGGTTGCTCTTCCCTGCGCCCATCACCCCCATCCCTGAGCTGCAGGCTGTGTCTCCCATCCAGGTGACTGATGTCCCCGTGCCCTCCTCCTGTCACTCACTCAGGGCTGCTGTTGCCTGCTGTCTGGGCAGGCATGCTCTGGCCTTGAGGCCCCACCCTGCTGCCCTCTACCGCCCTCTATGTTCTTACCAGCCCAGGAGGTCACTGAACAGAAGAGGGCGGCACAGCTAGTGTCTCAGTCCAGCTGACACCCTCTGGAGCCATGATGTGTCCTGTATGGCATTAGCTTGTTAATGTTCCTGTTTCCTCACTGTGTGGTGAGCTCCTGAAGGCTGGCATTGAGGCTCATTCAGCTGTGTCCCCAAGAGCCCCCACCTAGTAGGTGTTCAGTAAAGACCTGTGGACTGGCACAGGCTCATTTCCTGCACCAGAATGTCCCCCAGGCCCACAGCAACCCTCCCAGCTTGGTGAGGGCACACATGCCTCTATGCAGAATGCTGGGCACACCATTCTCATTGCTCTCCACACCTTTGTGGGCCTCGGGCTTTGCCCTCAGCAGGGCAGCCCATTGGAGGAATCTTCTAGAGAAACCTGAGCTCATCACAGTGACAGCAAATGCTGTGTGATGACTGCTCCGGGGGCTCCTTTAAGGGGACTTTTGTTTTAACCCCCTTCCATTCTCAGCACAGTGACGTGGCAGGTCTCATGATCATCCTCATTTTATAGGGGAGAAAACTGAGGCACAGGGTGGCTAAGTAACTTGCCCTAGGTGGTTCTGCTAGGAAGTAGCAGAGCTGAGATTTGTCTGCAGCAGGTCTGGCTCCAGAGCCAGGAGGGCGGCCCCGTATTACAGACCCCTTCCCATTTCCTGCCAGCCCCAGCCTCCTCCACAGTAAGCAGGCACCCTTGGGCCAACAGGACACACGCCATGCTGTTCTGGTTTTTGACTTTGGTAGTGGTAAGGAGGGTGGGGCAGAAGGGGCCCTCGGGACCCAGTGGAGTTTGAGATCCTTGAGTTTCGTGGACACAGGTGTTTTTGGCCACATCCTCACAGCATGTCCCCTGAGTCAGGGCAGGATAGGGCTGGCCTCTGTGTCCTGTCACTGCCACAGTTTATCGGGTGAGTCGGGCCCAGCCATTGTTGTCTGTAAGGTCTCAGTTTTCTCATATTTAAAATCAGGGGGCTGGACTAGGTGATCTTTGAGATCCCTTCCAGCTCTGACTTGTGATGTTTCTATGGCGGTGGTTGAGGACGGGGTGGGAAAGGAGGGGAGCCATACAGATGCAGCAGCCCTGGGTTTCTCTGGGGGCAATCCTGTGGGGGACAGGAGGGGGGCTGTGCCCTTCCACACAGGTGCATGGCAGCCTTGTTCCTGTGTGTGTGAGAGTGTGTGTCTGTGTGTGTCGCTGTGTGTGTATATGTGTGTTCTGGAGACCAGACCCTATGAGTTATTAAGCTTTGGTGTGCATGCGCATCACCAAGGGCTGTTAAAACACCGACTGCTAGGCCCCACCCCAGAGTTTGTGATTCCGAAGATCAGCTGTCAGGCCTGAGAATTCGCATCAAGTCCAGGACCACACTTTGAGAGTGATTGTTGATATTGATGGCTTTCACACTGTACTCCCTGGAGTGAGATCAGAGGCGGGGTGGTATTCTGCATAACATTTTTATGAATAAGATTTCCTAGACTGCAAAAAGCCTGCATCCTTCCATTCTTGAAGAATACCAGCCCACTCCCAAGCACATTCTGCCAGGCCTTGTCCTGGTGCTGGGTTCTCTCTCTGTTTCTCTCTCCCCTCTTCTCTCTGCACCCTAGATGTGGTGCCTGGCTCTCTCCTGACTGGCCCCATGCTGACCTTTCCCCACAGTGCTGGACTTGACCTGAACCTGCCTTGACCTGTGTAATCCAACCTGTAGTTGAGAGACGAAAACACACTTAACGTGTTACAGAATGCCATTCCAGACTCAAATGGATTTGTAAAAATGATCTGGGAGGTAGAGTAAGTCATTGTGTAACTGCGCCTCAAGAGCCTTACTTGGCTCCCACTTGCCCCCAAGGTGTAGTTGAGACTTCTCTCTGTGGCATTCAGAGCCGTTCACGTTCAGGCTGCAGCTCCTCTTTGGAGTCCTGCCTGCCATTATTCCCCATGGGAATCCTCTGCCCCAGTGAACTGATCTGCTGTTCATTCCTCAAACATTCTCAGCATCGTTCACTCTCAGTCTCGTGATCGGGCCACTTACCCTGCCTGGAGGGCTTCTGGCCTCCAGTTTGCTCATCTGGGCCCTCTGTGTCACTCCAGTCCCACCTTTGAGAGGTTCTTTGTTGCCCAGACCCATGTTTGTGGATTATTTTTTCTTTCCACTTCCTGGAGCTCATAGTGCTAGCAGCTGCTGTGTGTTAAGCACTGTATTCGGGCCTGGCAGTGTATATAGTCACTCCTTTAATCCGCACAGCCACTATCTGAGTGGAGAACTGCTCTCGTCTGACAGATGAGGAAATGGAGACCAAAAGATGCAAGAGCTTGTCTAAGGCCACAGCAGTAAATGACAGTGAGGATTCCAGCCCAGGCTGACTCCAGAGCCCGTGTTCCCATGTTTATTGCAGAAGTGTGTGCAAGAGCAAAACAACTGGAAACAAGCTGAAATGTTATCAGGAGGCATTTGAATCAAGAGCTGAATCACGGCATAGTGATATGATGAAATCCTGTACAGCACTTTCAATGAAAACCTTGTTCTCTGCGTGGTAACGTGGCTATATTTTGAAAACATAATGCCAGTGAAAAATATAATAAGTTGCAGAGTGACATACCATATATACACGTTAAACATCACAATGACCGATATAATATGTTGTTTATAGACAGAAAGATAAAATTGTGGGCTGAATACAAACCAATTTCGTGACAGTGTTGGCCTCTAGGGAGAGAGGGAGAGAGGAAAAGAAGGGTATGTACAGGGTTCTTAACTTTACCTGTAATGTTTATATTCTGTCTTTTTTTAAAGATCTTGGCATTTGACCAAATGATAACATGTATTAATTCCAGGTGATGGGTAGATAAAATATTCAATACATGATCCTTTGTTTTTTCTTTATTATAATGAAACTTTAGAAGCCCTAAGCCATTAAAAGATTATACCCACTAGATTTATGATTTAAAATAAAAGCAATATTAAAATCCTCATATTTCTTGGCTGGGGCTGCCATAAGAAGGTCTCACAGACTGGGTGGCTGAAAAAGCATACGTTTGTTTTTTTATGGTTCCGGGGGCTGGAAGTCCAAGATGAAGGTGTTGGCAGTTTTGGTTTCTTCTGAGGCCTCCCTCCTTGGCTTGCAGACGGTCGCCTTCTCACTGTATCTTTACGTGGTCTTCTCTGGTGTGTGTGTGCCTGTGTCCTAATCTCCTCTTCTTATAAGGACACCAGTCATTTTGAATTAGGGCTACCCCAATCACTTCATTTAAACTTAATTACTTCTTTAAAGACCCTATCTCCAAATACAGTTACATTCCGAGGTACTGGGGGTTAGGACTTCAACAAAGGAATTTTGAGGGGGACACAAAAATATTATAACAATCATAAAACAAAAAAATGCATACCTGATGAAATTTAAAGAGCCATTGTTCGATTTTCTGAGTGCAGAATTCTGCAGTAGTTCATCAAGGCTGATTTTTTTTTCTCATTTTCTTTTGGTGTATCTTGTTGTGAATGCCCAAAGTGTCTGCTTAGTTGGTCGTGTAAGCAAGAGAGCCCTGTGGAAGAAGTTGCACAGTCTTAGGTGAAATAGAGGTGGATAAAGGGAAGGACACAGGCAAGCAAGTGCAACATCTGAGAAGGGTCCACAGGACAGTTCTGTGTTTTAAATTTAGATCTCAGGTGTAAATAAGCAAAACAACTCATATATAAAGTGTACGATTTCTAGCTCTCTTATGAATTAATTAACTAATTATTTCAACAGCTACCAGTGAGCACCACACTTGTGTCAGTAACCACGTTAGGCATCCCTCCACCCCCATACAATGACAATGGGCAGGGACCTTCAGCTCTGGGGATGTGGGTTAGCAGTAAGAAAGAACTTCCCAAAACAATGGGTCACAAAATAGGGCTATGGAATTGTTTTCTTTGGGGTATGTACATACATAGGATCCCTCCCATCCCATCATTTTATTATGCAAATCCTCAAACATACAGAGAAGTTGAAAATTTTGCAGTGAACATCCATAAAACTACACCCTAGATGCTGCAATTAATATGGTACTCTACTTCTTTATCACATCCTCTATCCATCTATCCAGCCCTCTATCCACTCCTTAACCCATCCTATTTTTCTGATGCATTTCAGAGTAAATTTTAGATGTTAGCATGCTCCCTCTACATACTTCAGCATGTATGTCATAAAATTAGAGTTCGATTTTTTTTCACTTTTTGAGCTAATATTTATATTTAATGAAATGCATTACTCTTAAGTGTGCATTCTCTGAGTTTTGACAGATGCACACGCCTGTGGAACCCAAACCCACTGAGAGGCAGAACATTACCATCCCCCAGAAAGTTCCCCACACCCTTCCCAGTCAGCGTCTGTCATTGCCTCCCCAGGGGGAGCCACTGTTTGGGGGATTTTTCTTTTCTTTTCTTTTTGTTATCTACTTTTGAGAGTAGTGTTTATTATTATTATTATTATTATTTGGTAGTTTTTGGAGTACAAGTTGTTTTTGGTTTCATGGGTGAATTTATAGTGTGAATTTGTAGAGGAGATTTGTATCCAATATGTAGTTTTTTTAAGCCCTTCCTCCCTTCCGCCCTTCCCCTTCTGAGTCTGCAGAGTCCATTATATCCCCCTGTATGTCTTTGCATCTCCATGGCTTAGCTCCCGTGTTGGTATTTTTCTTCTCTTTTCTTTTTTACAATTTTTTTTTTTTTTTTTAAATAATAGAGGCTGGAGTCTCACTTTGTTGCTCAGGCTGGTCTCAAACTCCTGGCCTTAAGTGATCCTCCTGACTCAGCCTCCCAAAGTGCTGGGATTACAGGCATGAGCCACAATGCCCAGCCTGTTTTGGGCTTTTTCACAATAGATGACTTTTTCTTCTTCTACGGCTTCATAGAAATGGAATCATATAATATCTATTTGTCAAAAATGTTTGTGAGATTCACTCACATTGTTACAGATATCAGTGTTTGGTTCCTTTTTATTGCTAAGTGGTATTACATTATATGGGTAACCTGAGTTTATCTGTTCTCTTGTTTTTGGTTGTTTCTAGTTTTGGAGTATTATGGATAAATCTGCTATGAACATTCTTGTACAAGCCTTTTTGTGAACATATGCTTTCATTTCTCTTGGGTCATTCCCCAGGAGTGAAATTTCTGGGATGTTTGATAAATTTATGTTTGACTTTGTAAGATACTGCCTGACCTTTTTCCAAAGTGGTTGTAACAGTTTACACACTAGGACTGTTTTTGATTAATCTGGGTTAGGAGAGACACATTTATATGACTCATCGAAACAGGACCTTGTATCTTTGTCTTGCAGAGGAAGAAATTGAGGGGAAGAAGGGTGGCGTCACTTGTTCAAGGTCACCCAACTGGTAGGTGGCAGAGCTGAGATCCTGTTTGACTCACAAGCCCCAGGGTGGTTCCTGTTGTGGTGCACTGCTTCTTGCTGCTTTTTGCAGAGGAGTGAAGCAGGCAGAAAAAGCAGATGACTGACTTCTCAAGGGCACCTTCTGGGGTCCTCAGCCTAAGGACATCCCCCTGGGGTCCTCTCAGAGCTCCCTTCTTCTCTCTGACACTGTGGAAGCCAGGGCCTGGTGCGCATTTAGTGCTCTTGAGCAGGGCTGGGCCCCTGGGTCTCCAGCCTGGGGTTGAGTCATTTCCTTGGGGTTCTCCATCCACCCCAGTTGTGCTGCTCCTCCCAGGGGCCCAGGCTGTCTCATGTGCAAGGGATAGATGAATGCCACTCGAAGAGGGCCTGGTCCCACCAGAAAGGCAGCTCCCCTGGGCTTGTGTCTCTCTCCCACAATGGTTTAGCTGCGAGTCCTACTTGCTGAGTGCTCAGATGTGGTGTCCGGGAAGACCGAGACCAGTGAGTGTCCACTGGCCCCTTCCACAGTCTGTGGCAGGGTACTGAGTGCGAGGGTCCAGCAGCCAGCCCACCCTGCCAGCTCAGAGCCTGGAGGCTGTTGTGGGTGGAGTAGACAGCGACACAGACAGGCCTTACTCATTCATGTTGGTGATTCTGTGATGTGCAAGATACAACGTTTCTGGCCTGGGACCTTACAATTCAGTGGGTAGAGGCCATCCGTTGATATGTAAGCAAATCAGTACAATCATATCAGGAGTAAGAAGTCCCGTGGAGGTACTCAACAGAGTGCTCTGTTATGAGGCATGATGGGTAGGTGAGGAGGCTGCCTTGGTGTAAGCGTAGGGCGGCTGGGCTGTCAGAGAATGGACTGTCCAGCTCCGATCTATAAGTAAGAGACAGTCAGAGCTTCCTGAGAACTGGAGCCAGAAGTTCCCAGGCCCAGGGCACAGCCAGTGCAATGCCTCTCAGGTCGGAAGGGGCTGGAAGTGTGTCGGGGGCTGGGTAGGAGGCCCTGGGAGCAGGGCTGAGTAGGGTGCGCTGGCGGGAGTGGGAGGTTGGAGAGGTCTGCAGGGACTAGATCAAGCAGGGTCATGCAGGCTGTGGGAAGGGGTTAGATTTCAATCCAGCAAAATAGGAAGTCCCAGAGCGTTTTCCTTTTAAATAAGAGATGATTCGACTTAGAGCTGAAGTGATGGGTGTAATAAATGTGTTGGAGAAAGAAGCACGAGGTTGTACAGGTTTCTATGAGGGGGTGCTTAATCCAGGCTGGGCACGCAGAGAAGCTCCCTAGAGTAAGGGGCAACCGAGCTGGAACTGGAGGGATGAGCAGGCACTGGCCACATGGCGAGGGCAGAGGCGATGGAGAGCTAGTCTAGAGGAGGCAGGAGCGTGAGGATGGCCCTTGAAGCAATGGAGTCTTTAAGAAGCCAAAGAAAGTTCATTCTAACTGGGGAAGTCCAGAGGGGAGAGACTGTGCAGGCCCAAGGAATATGGGCTTCTTATAAGGATGGTTGGTGTTTGGTCCTGCTTATCTTTCTCTTTCCAGTGTTTGGCATATGCCTTGCTATATAAATGCAGGGCTGATGCATGCATCAATCAATGAAGGAGAATGAATGAATGAAGGAAGAGAGTGCACTCTAGAGATGTGTAGGCTATGGGGGCTTTTTGAAGGTCGGTGGGACTGAGAGACAGCTTTGGGTCCTGAGAGGGGCAGATGTGATTGGACTAGGGTGCTGTCCATCACCTCCTGACTGAAGGTCCAGGCTGCCTGGCAGGCTGGCCTGGCACAGGACGGTGACTGTGGACCTCCTTTGCCATAAGAAGGCTTGGTCCCACCCAAAAGACATCGAGGTGTATGGTGGCAGAAAGGGACTCCAGCTCAGGAATGCCACTTGCTAAAATATATTTGTTTATTCAGAGATTTAATTAACATGTTTAAATATTAAAGAGTAAACAACGCGTGTCTCGTGGGACTCAACATTTACCAACAGTTCTGACTTATTTAATAATTTGTTTTCACAGCCCTGAGAGCCATGTTTCTGGCTTTGTTCTAGGGAGGCCAGAGGGAGTAGAGATTCTCTTGGACAAGGCAGGGAGGGGGAGAGCTGGATGTCAGGGGAGGAGGAGCAAGGTGTAGGGAGGAAGGGGGCAGGGAAGGAAGGGAGAGTAAGGAGGACCAGGAGGAGAGGGAGGAGAGGAGAGCAGTTTTCTGAAGAGGTGGACCTCTCCAGGCAAAAGAAATCAAGACCCTACATTTGGTTTTTGTGGAAAGAAGAGAGTTTTGGAGTTTCAGGACAGTGGGGCTAGGCTGCAAATTAAGGAGGCCTGTGGCAACTAGGAAGTCTGTGGGGGAGTCTCTGCAGCTGGGGGATTAGAGTGCCTTGGGATTTGCTCTTTCGAGGATGCTAACTGTGGTTTCAGTGTGCTAACTTTCGTGGGGTGCTGTTTCTCCCCAGGATGCTTAAAGAGGCTGCAGGCTGTATGGCAGCAGCCCATTCCCTTGCCTTCACAGGGAGGGAAGGATATGGACAGATAATAAGACCCCCAGCCACCACTGCAGGTGGAACTGTGTGAAGCCAGAGGTGTTTCACAAGTGATCTGCATTATAATATCTCTGCAAATGAAGTCCTGGATGCTGAGAGATTACACTGGGGGGGTTATTTATTGGCAATGTGCTCTACGGTTTTAATTTTTTCTTTTTGCTTATTCAGGCTTTAGCTCCAGAGGAAAATAGCCTGGGGTGGCTCCGAAATAGATTCTCTCTGCCCCATTAACTTATTCAGTGAGTTTAATGGTCCCTTTTCCCCTCAGCCTTGAAGCCATCATTAAAAGGCAGAGATTTATAAAAGCAAAGACACTGAGCTTTAGTCAAACTTTTGCTCTGGGCTGGGGGGAGGGCCTGGGTGGGGTGCCCCCTCAGCCCTGCTGCTGTGGATACAACCCATGAGTGGGCCCAAGACCCTCGAGACGGGAGCTGTAGGCTGGGGGATGGATTCCTGGGTGTGTGGGGGTAGTGACATCACTCCACAAACCTCTTTAGGGTTGAGTGATCCCAGCTTCTTCCAGCTCTCACAGGGCAGGAATGTTATGTTGTCACTGAAGGCCCAGAGGCCGAGTTTTCTGGGGTCCTCATTAGGCCTCTGGGACCTTTTCTTGGTACATCCCACTGCCCAACTCCCGGCTGCTCACTGCCTGCTTTGGTTCAGTTGACTGCAAATCAGCTCCTCAGAAGTTGCTTCATGGAGGGATTAACTTGTCAGAAGCCAGTTCCTTTCCAGCCAAGTGTCTAGGGGGCCAATTGCCCAAATGACCAATGGCCAAAAGAAAAACAGCCACATTTACCAAAACTTTGATTTAAGGAATATAATTATTGAATCAAGCCAAGTTAAGCCAGTCTAATCCAGGGCTGTCCAATTCAGTGCAATCCAATTCAATCCACTCCACTTCCTCCATTATTTGAGCATCTGTGCTGTGCATAGCCAGATATTGCAGAGGATACAGCAGAGGAATAAACCAGGTCGGGGAGCAGATTAGACAAGTGCACCTGTTCTGTAAAGGAAGATGGATGTGACAAGTGAGGTGGTGATAGAAGGGGATGCAGTGAGGTGGGGTGGGGTGGGTTTTAGGAAAACTTTGAGGATGGTGCCAATATAGGGGGGTCCCTGGCTGTACAGGTAGGATCTGGATAGGGAGGGAGGTGAGGCAGGACATTTCAGGCGGAAGGTGCAGCGCACAGCCAGAGTGCCCAGTGGGGTGGGTGAAGTGCAAGATCCCCCATCACCTGGAGGTAGGGAACATGGAGGGGCCATGAGCGGCCACAGGTGAGCTGTGGGATTCACTCGGGGAGGGTCTTGAATGTTGGGCTGAGGCATCTGTACCTTATCCAGTTAGTGACTGGAGTCGTTGAAGGTCTAGGAAGACAATCTTAAAGAAAGTTCAAATGGCTCAAAAAAAATTGAAGTATCTTTGTTAATGGAAAATTGAAATAGTGAAAAGTAGGAGATAGAACAAGAAATCACTCAGTTCCAGCAACCAGGAAAAAAATCCCCTGTACTCTGATGGATTTCCTTTCAATCTTACAGTAGGTTGATTCCATAGTAAGGTGGATACTAGAGTCACAAGGCAAAAAGTGATCTCTGAAAACTCTTTAAACCACCCGTGAGTGGACACAAATGTGTTCACTATGAAGAACACAGGAGTGAGATCAGCTAGGGTACGGCGGGTTCAGCACCTCTCTTACACTGTGTTGATGCATGCTCGCATTGAGTGAAATCGAGGCAGAAACACCAGCCTTTGAAACCTGGTTATTTCTCTTCTCATTTTTCCTGGGTACATAAAGCTAAATTTGCATAGACTCAGTGTGTAGACTAAAGGATACCATTGCATTGTGTGTGTGTGTGTGTGTGTGTGTATTTACATATACTTGCACAATTATTTTTAATCTGCGTTTCAAGAAAGAGAATCTGAAAGTGACACAGATTGAGGAAGAGGAGAAGCAGATAGTGGAGAAAGAAGACAGGAGGGAATTACAATAGCTCTGGATGGGTGATGTGGGTGGGAGACAAGGGGAACGGAGAGGAAATATATTTCAAAGCCTATACAAAAATTTTAAACAATGCTGATTTTCATGTGTTGAGTGTGAGAGCTGGAGGTGTTAAGGCGGAATAAAATGCCCAGAACTTGGGTGAGCGGGGGAACAATGCTGCCTTTAGCAGGAAATGCTTAGGGGGAGAGGTCTGTGACGTCTGTTTGGAACACATTGAGTTGATGGTGCTTATGAGAGATGAATAGCATGCAGGTTAGAAATGGTCTGGAGCAAGACACCCTGCCTCTAATCAGCAGACCCATGTTGGTTAAGTTTATCAACACAAGAAACCAGCAAGAATAGCTTGTTAAAGAAGGGGGGTCAAGACTTGGCCATGTTCTGAGAGCCCATTCTGCCATGGCCACCAGCCAGTTTTCTCCATGGGCGTCAACCAACCAGCATGTCTTCAGGAAATGGGCGTTCTCTTGCGAAAGCTTTGTTAATATTGGCTTAAAAGACATTTTACCTTTGTCTTTATTTACAGGGTGGTTTTGCCTTTTATGTTTCCTCTCCCCACCCCCGCTCTTCTCACCAGGTCTGTACGTAGAATCGGGCCTCTCTATCGCAGAACAGGTATACTGAAAGCTAATAGGAGAAGGCAAGAAGATTGGTTGGTACATGATTATTAATAATAATGGGAAAAATTAAAATGATTAAAATTAAAATTGATGGCTTTTCAAAGTAACTTTTTACTTTTCTTTGAGGAAAGCTGGCCAGATTTTTTTTGTTCCATTTTACAGAGAAGGCAAATGACTTTTCCAAGATCTACCTGCCTGTTAGGGGGCAAACAGGGCCCTTCTTGCAATAGTCAGCCTTCCACGATCATGATCTCTGAATCCAAAATGAGAACATGTGCTCTGCAGAGGTGAGCATAGTTGTGGGAACAACAGGTTTCCATACATGAACTTTGAGCCATCCTAGAAAATTCAGGCACCCTCTTATCCTGGTGGATGAAGTACTTATAATGGTGATGATGATGCCTGACAACAATAGGAAGAAGAACATCACCCAAATTGGGTGCTATGGGCTGAGCACTTCTCATTCAGTGACTTTAATTTAATTTAATTGCAACTGAACAAGGTAGGTGTTATTATTCCCACTTTTTAGATGAGGAAACTGAGACAATGAGAACTGAGGTTACATGGCCAAGGTAATCCAGCTAGCAACACTAACTAGATTGGAGCCCAGAGCACACGCTCACACCCCTACAAGTTACAGATGACAGTCTAGGCTCTCTCTGGACTCTTTGTCCAGCCTACATCTGGAGGTAGTGGGACCACCCTGTGCTACCCAGTTCTGTACAATGGCTGCATTATGACTTGGTTAGATTTTCCAAGCTGGAACAAATGTTCCTGATGTCAGTTCAATGAGAAATTCTGCTCCATGCTCCCTGGGCTACATTGATCCATTCATCTTGTATAAGACAACCATGTGGGGAAGTAGATAAAATATTTGTACCATTGATTGCTTTATCTCATGTGGATGGGAGGCGGGAGTGAGCAAGTGCCCATGAGCAGGTGAGGGAGGCTGCACCCGCCTGTGTGCAGAGAGTGGCCAGGGCAGAACCTCAGGGATGCTGGTACCCCTGGGGACATTGCCTGTTGCATCCAGATCTAACTCTGACAAGAGTTAACTGGCAGGCTCTTCTCAGGATCCCTTCTGGTGACAGACTGTTAGTTGCAGACCAGGGTATCTTCTTTTGGATGGGAGTGATGAAGGCATCCATCTTGAGGAGGATGTAGTCCCTCCTCACATCTTTGAAGGTTCATATGGAAGATTTAGTAAAGTGGGTGGTCTTTCCAGTCATTGAGTCACTCAATAAGCATTGGGATGTAACATGGAGAAGCAGATTGGAAAGATCCTGAGTGTAAAGATCAGGCAGATTTGATCCTAGTTCTCCTGCTCATGGGCTCTAGGATGTTGGATAAGTCATGTAACCTCTTCAAGCTTCAGTTCCTCCTGGAACCTCATCCCACAGGGTGGTTGTTAGAGTTGAATGCCATTATATATGTAATCAGACAGCCTTGCGTTTGGTTGCAAGTAACTGAAAACTGGCTTGGTGGCTTAAACATATAGGGGTTTATTTTTCTGATGAAAATTAGACAATGGGAGATTGGCTGATGTTGGTCCAGCACTCAGCTATGTCAAGGGTGGAGTCTCTGCCATTCTCTTAGCCTTTCTCTCATGGTTGCGTGGTGGCTGCAGCCGATATGTCCTGGTGAGGGGCAGATAAGGTCAGGGAGGGGTAAGGAGTGAGCACACCAGCAAAGGAGGGAGCTCCCCAGAGGTCCCCCCACTACACTCCCACCCTTAGACTTCTGCATATGGCTCAGGCTTCAAACCTGGCCATCCCTTGCTGCCAGGGAAGCTGAGCAGATGAACATGTGGCTTTCAATCTCTATGGCAAGGTGAGGTGAAGGGGGCAGAAGCTGGAGGGGCTTCTGGGGGTGCTGCCATATCTAGAGAGCTTGTTGGCTTGCAGACCTCCAGTTCCCCTCTCTTACTGCATGTGAGGTTTTGTGGAAGTTATTTTGAGGATCACAGTGATGACCCCAATAGACAACTATAATACAAGGGAAGAGGTGAAGAGTACTGGGGTCATGTGCTGTGGGTTTTCCTGGAGGAGGGCCTATTTCTGCCCAGGGGAATCAGGAAGGCTAGGTGGGATCTGAGTGGTGGATCACAACTCACCAAAAGGAAGGGAGTGGGAAGGGGCAGCAATTACCACAGCTCCCAGAGGCTCTGAGTGCAGGTGTAGACATGTCCTTTATGCTCTATGGGGTAGTATGGGCGCAAGGGGACTGATAGGATGAGACCCATGTTTCAGGTAGATTGAGCCATAACAGCCAGTCACGGATTGGAAGTAGCAGACAGCCAGGATGGGGAGACCCATTGGGAGGTGCGGAATCTCTCCAGATGGAGGGACGAAAATCAGATATAGGAAGAGGGGATGGGAGAGAGAAATGGCATGGAGGTCTGAGTGGCAGGATTTGGGCTGAGGGGGCATACGTGGATTCTCAGCGCTGGGAATTCCAGTGAGGAGCCCAGGAGAGAGGCGAGTGACGTGCCCAGAGATAGAGGAAGTTCAGCAGGGAGTGGATATGAGAAGGAAAAGCATGATTCTGGTTTCACACATTGGGTTTAGGTTTGGCCTGGAAATCCGGAGGCAGATGTCTGCCAGCAGTTGGAGTTTCTGGGCTGGCTTGGGCATAAAAGCCAGGCCTGCAGTTTGGGGAATTATGTGTCTAGAGGTGAGGGCAGAAGCCAAGGATGCCAGTGAACATGAAGAAGGGGGGAGGGCCAAGGTGAGAACCCTGTTTCCATCTGGATGCAGGAGTAAGGAGAAAAGACCCACGGGAGTGAGCTAGCAAGGGGAATGCTTGGTGCTGCTGCCAGGGGCATGCAGCTTCCAGGGGGAGGGAAGTGGTCAGCAACCTCAGTGGCCCAGAACTGAGGTGGATAAAAGGGGAGGGAGGAACGGGCAGTGAGTGTTCCCCTGAGGGTTTGGTTACCAGGTGTGTTAATCTGCTGCTGCTGCCATAACGAAGTCCCACAGACTGGGTGTCTTAAACAGAAGTGGATTTCTCACCGTTCTAGAGGCTGGAACTCCAACATCAAGGAGCCAGCAGGACTGGGTTCCTCTACGGCCTCTCTCCTTGGCTTGCAGATGGCAGCCTTCTTGCTGCGCCTTCACGTGGTCATCCTTCTGCATGCACATGTCCCCGGTGTCTCTCTTTTCACCTGTCCACATCTCCTCTTATAAGGACCCAGTCACATTGGATTAAGGCCCATCCTAATGACCTCATTGTATCTTAATTACCTCTTTAAAGGTTCTGTCTCCAAATACAGTCACACACCGAGGCTCTAGGTAGGGGCTAGGACTTCAACAAATGAATTTCATGTTGGGGGTGAGGAGTGGACAGCAGTCAGCCCCTAACACCAAGGGAAAGCTGGTGATAGGTTGGTGGGAAATGCAGCTCTTTAAGGGAAATGTGGGCACAGAGGAGGAGCCAGTGGATGGGAGAGCCTGAAGGAGCAGGAGAGACCGGACGGGGAGGACGCAGGGCATGGAGGATTTGGGAGAGAGAGAATAAGAGGTGCAAACTGAAGCTGGGATTTCCTGGAAGGCTGGGGCACCATTGTTCATCCCTGTCCACAGAGCCTCACTTTATGTTGGGTTTTGGATGAATAAAAGAAAAGCATCCCCTATCTCTGCAAAAGGAGGGAAAGTGGAAAAGGTGAATGTGCAGAGGCATACATAAAGTGGAAAGAAGATGAGAGCTCAGGTCAGATGTTCTAGATCTTCTCAGTGAGATACTTGACCTCTCTGAGCCTCAGTTTGCTGCTCTGTAAAATGGGGCTATCACCCCTCCTTCACTGGGTGACTGAGAGGATTAAGTAAGATAATTTCTGCAAAACACTTGGCCTGGTACAATGCTAAGGGCTCTCTACAAGTTGAGTGTGATTCTTGTTGTTACTTTCATTAATAATGGAATAGGACACAAGACCATGTGAGTGTGGGCCCAGGGGCAGGGGTGAGGGTTTGATGGAGATTTGCATCAGCCATAGGGGCCGTGCAGCCCAGAGGTGGCTCAGTGCTCCCCCTGGGTATGTCAGGATGGAGGGCAGTGGGGGCCTGAGGACAAGGAGGAGGGACTTTTGAGGCTGGACTTCCCTGGCCTCCGGAATAATCTGTTTGTGAAATTTCAGAAGCCAGACTGTTCTCCAGGAAGTGAGTGTTGGAACTGGAGACCCACGCCCATTGTGGGTCATCTCCCTGCCCTTCAGTGCCTGGCCTTCCCCGGCATCTCAGGGCCACCTTGTGGACTGCTCGTGGCCTGTTTCTTATCCACTCACACCATCCAGTCGGCACTTCCTGGGATCTACCCTGAGGGATCCTCTGGTGGCTGCAGCCTCTGGGGTGGAGGAAAGGGCATGTGCTGAGGGCATCGGAGGGCAGGGATGAAGGGAGAGGAACCCATGGAAGGGGTCTGCAGGGGGCAACCGGCAGGTGCTGCCCTGGGCTTGGGACTCTTGGTCCCAGAGCTAAGGACTTAGAGACGGTCCGGCTCACTCCCTGCATTCTACAGATGAGGAAACTGAGGCCTGAAAGGAAGAGGACTAGCCTGGAGTTGCACAGTGGGGACATCACAGAGTGAAGACTCCTACCATGCCTTTGACTTCACATCCAGTGTTCTTTCGACTTCCAGGCTGCTTCCTGGGATCGTCCTTGGCTTGTCACCTCGGCCCTTTAGAAGGGCCATCTCTCCAGGGTATGAGGTCTGAGCAGCTCAGGGCCAGAGGCAGCGGCAGGCTGTGCATGTGCATGTCTGGTTAGCGGGTGACTGCTGACTGCAGCCTATTGGACCCCAAGGAAGGGATCTGTGCTTTGTTGTTCTGGCCCTTCCTTCAATCTCCTCCTATCTGTCCTCCTGCCTGCTGTGAGGTGTGGTGTACGGGGCTGACAGGGCTCCCTGAGTTTCTGGAGAGGGTTTTGGATCTGGTCTGCGTGGATCTGGGTGGGAAACATCAGCACTGTCAGAAGAGGGGAAGTGGGCTGTGCCTGGCTGGTCCTGATAATTGTGACCCTGCTTTGTGAATCGGAACTGTGGATGACTTAAAACAGAGATATCAAGAGAGAAGCTTCCCACGCCCTGCAGCCCTGCCGTGTCCCCCATCTTGTCTCTCTTCTTTACCTCTTGGACTCTTCATCCTCCCACTTCATTCATCTGCAGCTTGGTTTGGGAGCCTTCTCCACTCTGAACAGCATCCAGGGTTCCCTCCTACAGAAAACAGAGGGTTCTTGGGGTTTGCAGAAAGGAGGTGGGGATGGGTGGCTTCTGCAGCTCTGACTGGCTGGTCTTTTTTAGGATCAGGGTAGTACAGAGGGTGTAGCCCCTGCTCACCCCCACCCAGCAGAGAACCCACACCCACTTGAGTCCAGTATTTGTGCAGAAATGTCTTCTGTCACTCAAGCAAAACCCTGACCTGCACTGGAAAGCAAACCCAGCAGCACAGGGGTAGAGATCCATTGGGGTGTCTTGACACATCCCTTTTAGTTTCATCTTGGGCTTCTTTCCCTTTCATTATTCCTGCCATCACCCTCTGGCCTAGGGGTACACTCCCCTACCCACCATCCTGTGAGAAACATCGTCTTTCCCGCAACCTCTTGGTAGTGGCTGGCATTTAAAAGAAGAGAACTTCACTAACCACTAAGGGAAAATAAAGTGGAGATCATTATAGGAAAATAAAAAAGCAAACAGGATCAAAATAACCCACTTTGCAAAGCAAGGGACTGCAGTCCTGCACTAGTGACACCCTGCTCCCCAGGGGTTGGTTTGATTCTGCAGCTCCAGTGCCCAGAGTGAGGGCCTTGTGCACACCTCTGCCACTCTGCCTGCCTCCATGTGCCAGGATAATTTATGTAGCTGCCTTCCTAATGAGACAGGGACACCTCAAGGTCAGCAGCAGGCTGTGCCTTATCAACCCTGCATTCCCAGAGTCGCGGCACTCCTGGTAGGTACCTGGGCAGTGCGTTCCTGCTGTAGAAGCAGTGTCACAGGCCAGATAACAGCACGGGTGAGAATAATGGTGACAGTCGTGATAGATCCTGATGATTGAAGTCTTAATAGGTTCCAGGCCCTGTTATGGACTTTATAGAGATGATCTCGGGAATAACGACAATGCTTATCTGAAATTCAAATTAATACTGTCATTAGCTTCATTGGACAGAAGAGGAAACTGAGGCTTAGTGGTTCATAATCTATCTGAGGTCCCCTCAGCTGGGAGGTTAAGGAGAGAGTATTTAGACCCAGCTTGTTGAGGCCCCAGAATGCAGACTGTGTGGGACTTGTCTGCATGTGCTGGGCATGTTCTTCTCATGCTGGGAAATAGGGTTCTCACGACTTGCTCTGCAGGCCAACTGTTCAGCCTGTCCTAGTCCCTGCCTTTCAGATCTAGGTTCTGAGCTCTGGTGCCTGGTGCAGGGCTGGCCCCTCACCTTGCAGGGAGCATCCTGATCTGAACTTGGGGCCTCATCTTTCTCAGCCCCATGCTCACACAGGGGCCTTCTGACACTGTATCATCCTTAGGGCGAGAGGCCCAGGCCTGTTGTCTTACATTATCTGCACCAGCTCTGAGATGCAGAATCTGAGATCACACCAGATCAGGCAATAGGTCTCCAGCCCGGGTCTTCCTAGCTATGTGGGTGCTGCCTTGAGTGTTGCCTGGAGGCCAGCTCTGTGTCCTGTGAACTCTTCAACTCCCACTGGTCAACAGAATGAATGCCATCTCACTGCCCTCATCTTGCTCCTAATAACACCTCCCATGCCTGGTTGTCCCTTGTCACTTTGTTCTTCTGCCTTTGGAGCACTGCCTTGGTTTCTAGCCTGTACCCTGGGCCGAACTTTCTAAGTCTTCTGCTCCTACCTTGTAAGTAACAATCATGACCAGCCAGCATTGTGCGAAGGGTTTTTAATGTGCACTAGCCCACTGAATCCTCTTGTGGCCCAAGGAGGTAGACGGTATTATTATGCCCATTATATATATATAAAGAAACAGAGGAAGACCCCAAAAGGTTGAGTACTTTGTCCAAGACCATGGAGCGATGAAGTGGTGGCGTTGCATTGGACAGGGCTCTCTGACATCCATCAATGCTGCCTCCTTACCTAGGGCTGCCCCAGGCCTGCTTCTGGCTCCTGGGCATACCCAGGCCCTGCTCCGCAGTCTCTGGCTCTTGCAAAACTCCCCACAGGCCCACCCTTGCTGCCCACGGCCTTTGCCTTCTTGTCCCTGGTGCAGTCTTCGCCTGCCAGCTGCTCCTTCTGCCTCCGAGCGCGTGGGCAGAGAGGGGCTCTGGGGAGAAAGGGAGCAATGAGGCAGCAGGGAGCACAGCTGTGACCAGCGGCCAGCCCCCTCCTCCAGCACTCACGCCTGGCGACACAGGCCACTGCGTCCTCCCGGGTGACCTGGTGTGATGCTTTGCCCTGGCCAGCTGGTCAAGGACGTTCCACTCGGCTGATTTGGAAGCCGTCACTGTCCACCCTGGGGGCTCTGTGCTGGGGGTGTTCCAGCTGGAGCGGCTGACATCTGCCTTCTGCCCAATCCCACCCACCTCCTGAGCCCGCAGCTCTGGCTGGAGGGAGCAGGGAGGCAAGCGCCTTCTCTCTCCTGCTGCCCACCCTCCTGCCAGCCCCCTCGCCCCACCTCCTTCCTCTCCCTCCTCTCCGCACTGCTTGGTTTGAGCTCGGAGGGCTCTCAGCCCAGTGTGAGGCAGTCCAGAACCCTAAAAGAATCCTGCGGGTTCTTCAGGGACCCCTTGGTCTCACTTCGCTGCTGCCTGACTGCGGGATGTTCAGTGAGTCATTGAGCCTCCCTGGGCCTCGGTTTCTTAATCTGCTGTTAATAATGGTACTTGCCTCCTAGGGTGATTGTCAGAATTCCAAGTGCCTAGCACAATGCCTGGCACCCCACACTCCAGAAGTGGGCACTCTGGTCACAGATTACAGCTGTGACCTCCAGGAAGCAGTCAATCACCTCAAAGTGCCAGGAGAGTGGCAGTTTTGTATACCTTCATCTCACAACCGGGCAACCTAAACCTCTTGGGCAAGTCTTTGAGCTCCGTGTGCCTCAGTTTCCCCATGTATTGAATAGAAGTCACAGGCTACTTCACGAGATTAATGTTCTGTGTTCTATGTGAAATGTTCTAGAAATGTGCTCCATAAACTGAAATGGATGATTAAAATGAGGCATGATATATCTTTAAAAAATATGATTGTTGTATTATTGAAAGGCAGCTTCAGGGTTAGGAACATAAACTGTGGATCCTGCCTGAATTTGAACACTAGAGCTGCTTTTCTTGCCAGCCGTGTGACTTTGGCTAAGCCATTGAACCTGTGTCTCAGTTTCCTGTTCTGTAAAATGGGAATAATAACGGTACCTGCTGCATGGCCTTGTTGTGAGGTTTGAGTGCGGGTGATGTGCCAGATTCAGAACTAAGCTGGCATGAGAGGCATATGTAGGTGCATGTATGTGTTATAGCTGGGCGCTGGGATCTGTTCCTATGCCCGTGTCACAGAGAATCTCTGAGTTCTGACCCGCGTGCATTCCAGTTAGTTGGCAAACAGCCCCTCTGTACTGCCTCACCCAACATGGGCTGCAAAGTCTGCTTTCTAGCTCATGCTTTGAGGCATGACAGGCCGCTGTGGCCAAGAGATTCCAGTTGCATGTAAGGTGTGCAAGAAGCCCTCGTTCTGGCAGTTATCTCTGCAGTGCTGCATAAGCTGTATTGATAAATTAATCTTATATTGTTGGGACCAAACAATCCTGTAATTTTTCTATTGTGCAGCCTAATCGGTCTCAACAGCTGTGTCATTAGTTTATGTTTGTTGTAATCTAGTCAGGCCCTTGTGAGCCATTGAACAAGCCCCGCCTCCCGCCTCCCACCTCCCCATTCACCCGTCACTACGGGACTGGCCTCAGTGCTGTTTTCCCTGGCCTGGACTCTCTGTTAAGGGGTGGCAAATTCTTTGTTTTATTTTATTTCATTTTTATTATTTAATTTTCAACAATTTTTTTTTAAATAGATATGAGGTTCCACCATGTTGCCCAGGCTGGTCTCAAATGCCTGGGCTCAAGGGATCCACCTGCCTCAGCCTCCCAAGGGTTGGTGGGATTACAGGCGTGAGCCACCGCACCTGATGGTAAACGTGAGCGTTGCATCAGGATCAGGTTACCTGGCTCTGCCCCTGGTATTCACTAGCTATTTACTTTGGTAATATGGTTAAAATTGCTCACTTATTTTTCCCATCTTTATTGATGTGTTTTCTTATGAATTTGTAATGACATCAGAAAATACCTAAGGTGAAATATTAAGTGAAGAAAAGCTAGGATTCAAGTTGTCCATGCATCATCATCTCATCCTCTAAGAATGAAGACGGGAGGAAATGCTTCCAGGCTGAAGATGGTTACCTCTGGGAGCTGTAATTGCCAGTGACTTTACTTTTCTTTATATATTTTCAGTTTTTCCAGACTTTCCACAATACATCTGTATTACTTTATAACCAGGAAAAGAGTAATTGAAATTAATCCGCATGAAGTTCACCAGCCATAGAGTTTCTTTCTTTCTAGAATGAAAGCACTGGACTAGATTCCCAACCCTGGCTGTGTTTCAGAATCCCCAGGAGAGTTTGTTAAAAATGCAGAGAACTGAGCCCCATTCCAGGAATTCTGAGCCTGTACTCTGGGGTTGAGCCCAAGAATCAGCATTTTTGAGAAGTAGCCGCTGGAGGTTCAGAGGCATCCAGGGTTTAGATCTCTGGATGGGTTGATCTTTTGGGACCTTTCTGCCATGATCACTTCCTATGGATGTGTCCTATTTCAAGTGGCTTGACTGTGGGGTGGGAATGGGAAGTCCTGTGGCCATCATTCCTCTGGCTTGAGGGACAGATCTTTTAGATACTCCTGCTCTCGCTGGGAAGAAGCTGGCTGCAGGTGTTTGTGGTCATGTGCAGGAAATGACTGGCTTGAAAGCTGTGTGGGCTCCTGTGACTGCCTGGAAAGGGGCCTTCCTCTTGCCAACATTTCCCAAGAACCTTCCAGGGTTGGGCCTCTTCTCATCTCTGACCCATTTCATTCTCACCAACTCAAACAGTAGACCTTGCTGTCACTATTTTTCAGATCCAAGGCTTCCAAATTTAAGTGACTTGCTGGCATCACACAGCTACTGAGTGGCAGAGCCTGGATTTGAACTCCCATCTGTACCTGCAAGCCCATGGTGTTTTCTCTCCAGCAGGCCCCATTGGGGGCTGACCCACAGGTCTCTGTCTTGGTGGCCTTTGAGGTTTCGGTCATTCTTCTGAGTAGGAGAGGCTAGGATTTTCCTGTGGGCCATCACCCTTCTCCTTGCCTACAGTAGGACCCCTGCCATGGGACTCCCCAACCCCAAGAAATGCATGAGTGGTTGATTTGCTTGGGGAGCTTTTTCAGGGTTCCTATGTGTGGCTCAAAGCCATGGTGGTCATTGTCATCTCTGCTACTGGCATTCTTTTTCATTTCTTTATTTCATTTATTTTATTTTATCTTATTATATTTTAGTCTGCTGATTATGTCTTCTTTTAAACCCAAGCTTATTAAATTGTAGACTGATTTACTTGGGGATTTTCTCTGGGCATTTGAAGCTCTCCTCTCCTGGCAGTCGATAGCTGCATTTTTGGCTGGGCTAGCAGAAGCAAGAGAGGAGGGGGTGAGGGCATTTCTGGGTTTGGATGCAAGTTCCCCAGTGAGAGCTGTGTGACCTTGGGCAAGCCATTTCACAGACCTTTGTTTCACCATGTGTGCAGTGGGGATAATGCTGCCCATCTCAGAGGGGTGCAGAGAGCATGGGCTGAGATGATGTAATGCACTCAGTGCAGGGCCAGGCACTCAGAAGTGCTCAGTGCGTGTTAGGCATCACCATCAAGATTCTTCTAGTCTCGATTTTGACCTCCACCACCCCTGGAAGCCTGGACAAGTCACCCACTTCAGGAGCTTCAGTTCCCACCAGAATGGGTGGAATGGGTGGAAACGGAAGTGCTGATTCACAGCTGGGCTAGTAGAAGTTTGGGTTTAGTCGACTTCATCCAGGGAGAATGACTGTTTCTTCCAGAATTTAGCTCAGTGTGAGGGAAGCAGGATTGGTTCTGTCTCCTAAGGTTTTGCTTGGTTCCATTGCTAATAGGCATTGAGGCCAGGAGGCCAGCCTTCTGCCCAAAGGGTCCAGCCCTGCACAGCAAGGGGCTCTGGGATGCCTCGTCAGTTGCAGCATTCCAGCCGCTGTCTGGGACTTCTCCTCTTGGCCCCCGTCTGTGGGTTTCAGGGGGCTGTCAGTTTCCTAGCAGACAGCTCAGTTGTACCCAAACAGCCACACAGCTGGCTGGAGAGGATTAAACTTAATTTGCTGCAGGTCAAAGGGATTTTAGGCCTCTTGTGTCCTTTTTCATTGATTATTTTGCTTTGATATTGAAGGGGGAAGTTGGACTCTGCTAATGGGCTTCTCTCTCTGCCCAGGCGGGTGCCATCCTGCACATGTAGGTCTGCCTCAGGCCCTCCACAGCCTTTCCTTCATGCGTGCAGATTGTTGTTTACATATTTCCCACCAGTCTGTGGCCAAGAGGTCGTCTCCTGTCATTGTTGCTAGGGCTGTTGCTATGGCATCTGTCATCCAGGCTGTGTTGTGAGAGACCAGGTGGGTGATGCCATGCCCCCTTAGTACAGACGGTCCTTGGCACTGGGATGGAGGAAGGCCTTAAAGAGGATACTGGCTGGGTTTACAAACAGGTGGATTTGGATGAGAATAGAGAACTCTTAGGGCAAGGGATCCCTGAGCACTCTAAAGCTCCACCTCTCATAGGGGTTAATGCGGCATCAGAGTCTCCTGTGAATGGAGCAGATGCAGGTGCTAATGCTGGTGATGACGTCATTGAGCTTTCCGGCAGCTCAAGAAATGGTGCAGGGCACAGAAGCAACACAGTCACCTGAGCCTGGGAATAATGCTTCCCAAGGTCCCCAGGCCCTGCAGTCAGACTGTGAGCCCGGGAGTTGTGCATGGGGCTTCAGCTAACAGCATGGTGGTTAAAACTCAGAATCATCACGTCCTATGATTGAACATTGTGAGTGCCTTCTGTGCGCCAGCCCTTAGCAAGCATTGTCTTGAATCCCCAGAACAGGGCTAGTTGATGAGCATTATTATCCCATTTTACAGAGGAGGAAATGTAAGCTCAGAGAGATCCAGTCAGCTGTGCTGGGTCACAGTAAGCTGTGCTGGGTCACAGAACTGGTAAGTGGCAGAGGCAAGGTTGAAATCCCAGGCTGCCTGGCCCTATAGCCTGGGTCTTCACCAGCAACCCTGGCTGCATGGAGAAGTCTTGTTTATTTCTCTTTAGGAGGTTTTCTATGGAGGCTGCATATAAATGTCCATCAGAGGCCTCAACATAGTGCTCTTGTTTATAGCAAAGGCAGATGCTCCCATTTCACAGACGGGAGAGTCTGTGACTTGCCCAGGGACATAGACAGGCTAGACTAGAAATGGTTTCTTGAAGCACACCTGCATTCAACCCGGGGGAACAGAGATGTTCTGGGCCCCCACAGTGTGTCTTTAGAGAGAGTTGAGATTGCTGTTGTCCAGGTGTTCTTCCAAGATAGTGACCCCCAGAGGCGGCCTGGAGAATGGGCACAAGAGCCTTAAAAAATTGTGCTAAAACGGTGAAACCCCATCTCTACTAAAAATACAAAAAAAAAATTAGCCAGGCACTGTGGTGGGTGCCTGTAGTCCCAGCTACTCGGGAGGCTGAGGCAGGAGAATGGTGTGAACTCGGGAGGCGGAGCTTGCAGTGAGCTGAGATAGGGTCATTGCACTCCAGCCTGGGCGACAGAGCGAGACTCTGTCTCAAAAAAAAAAAAAAAAAATTGTGCTAGAAGACACATAATAAAATTTACCATTCTAACCATTTTTAAGTGTACAGCTCAGCAATGTTAAGCACATCCACATTGTTGTGTAACTGGTCTCCCAAACTCTTTTCATCTTGCAAAACTGAAACTCTATGCCCATTAAACAACAACTCCTCCTCATTTCCCCATTCCCCCCTCCCCTGGCAACCACCACTTTCTGTCTCTAGAAATCTGGCTATTCTAGGTACCTCATATAAGTGGAATCGGACAGCATTTGTATTTTTGTGACTGGCTTGTTTCATTTAGCATAATTGTTCTCAAGGTTCATCTCTACTGTAGAGTTTGTCAGAATTTTCTTCCTTTCTAAGGCTGGATAGTAGTCCACGGTGTGTATTTACCACATTTTGTTATCCATTCATCTGCAGTGGATACGCGGGTTACTTTAACCCTTTGATTATTGTGAACAGGGCTGCTGAGAACATGGGTATACAGTTAGTTATCTTTTTGAGACCTTTAATCTTTTTGGGCATTTATGCAGAAGTAGAGTTGTTGGACTATATGGAAATTCTTTGTTTAACTGGGGCACTATCACACTGTTTTCTGCAGTGGTTGTACCATTTTACATTACCACCAGCAGCCTGATGTCTCTGTATCCTCACCACTTCTTGTCATTTTTTGTTTTTTGTTAGTGTCCACCCTAGTGGTTATGAGGTGGCATCTCATGGTTTTGATGTGCGTTTCCATAATGATTAGTGATGTTAAGTATCTCTTCATGTGCTATCGGCCATAAAAGTCATTTTTTTGAAGCTCTGTTAACTTCAAACTTCAAACCACTGAGTTCAGTTCAGTCCCTGGTACTTTGGGGTCACCACCAAATATAGTTCTTATCCTGATGGGACTTGCAGATTAAGACAAGTGGGGCCTGAAGCTATTCCACGGTCAACTATAGCAAGGAAGGGTGAGATCAGTTCCTCAAGAGAGGGGTGGATAATAAGTTCGGGAGCTCTTGCCATGGGAGGAAGACATGCATTTGTGATGATGCTGGGCTCCCCTAAGAGGAGTGATAACCATTCCCCAGGCAGTCACCATCACCATCTTGACCCACCACAGGGGATGTGCCTCATGGAGGCCTGTTCTAGGAAGGATGGCTGGGTGGCAGGAGGAAGTTCCAGCTGCTGCGCTTGGATCCAGAGACAGCTCTCCCACTGGCCATACCTGTGTGCCCCTTGCCAAGAGGGATGGTCTTACTGCTAATTTGGGGTCATGCAGAACTGCCTCCCTGCCATGACCAGCACGCGGCTGGGCTGGTCAGCCCTGGGGAGAGCTATTTGAGCACATTTTATTCTGTAGCTAAGTTTCCCTCCTTCTCAAGCTCCAGGCCCACAGGGGTGAGCTCTTTCTGAGCCAGGACAAATACCTAGGGCTGCTGTGTAGTTTTTCAATACCCCGTCCCAGGATGGCCAGGATGCTGAGCTTCCGGGGCAAGATATTCCATCTGATTTCGGGAGACAGTCCTAACACAGACCAAACTTGATACCCTAGTGGCTGTCCCTCTGAGGTCAGTGATCAACTGCTCCTGTCCTCCCTGCCCCAGTGAGCTACAACATAACAACTCGCTCTCACCCCTTATTTAATCCTGGCTTAAATGGGAGCACTATTGAGTGGGGACACTAAGATACCCTAGCCGTTACCTTGGGCCAGGCACTGTACTGGGTGCTTTATGAACATCTTTTTGTTCAAGTCTTATGATAACCTAATGAAGGTGAGAATTGCGTTCTCCAATGATAATGGGACAGCCTAGGATAGGGTTTAAAAGCAGAGACCCTCTCAAATCAAGCTGCCTGGGTTCAAATCTCAGAATTGCTTTTTTCCAGGGAGAACCTGGGGAGCCTAGATCCAGGGAAAGAGCAGCACAGAGAGTTATAAATCTTTGCATTCACGTTTGCATTTTTCAATTTCATATTCTTTGCGTATGAAACTTCCTGTGGTTCCATATTTTAAAAGTATATATAGATGTTACCCTGCTACTGCTTTGCCCAGTGTCAATTCTCTCCCTTAAGAGAATGGACTTGCAATTCTCTCACCAGAGGTGATCAATTTTGCATTTAATTTGCAGTTTGCTCCTCTTTGTTATGCAATTGTGTTGCTAGCATTAGACCCACTATTTCTGGATCTCTCATTCTAGAATTCTTTGGGCCTCTTCCCCCAGCTTTCCTCCCAGCCTCAGCCTGGCTCCACTGAGCTGCCTGTTGATGCTTTTGATTTCTCTCTCAGTGGCTCCCTCCTGGCATCACAGGACACAGTGTCTAGCACAGAACGTTTCAGGGGAGCCACGGGGAGCTCTGCGTCAACGGAGATATAACGCCGGGATGAATGCCTACACACAGAGTGAATATCTGCATGAGGGAGATAGTGATGGGGGCCAGGTGGGACAGTGGGGGGCTGTGTTTGCCCTGGAGCCAGGCATGCTGCTCAGGTCCATCCCGGGTGACAGCTGCTTTCCTTCTCCAACCCCCAAGCGTGATGCTCCGTTTGAACTGGGATTTGTCAAGGAAGCCGTGAACAAACTGGGATTTTTTTCCTCTGATGAATTGCCATTGCCAAATTTCAGAGTTATTTCCTGGGCCTAAATGCTAGACGGCAAACCCACAGTGCTTATGGTGTGCCAGACATACAGGGTAGGAGGTGAGGGAACCCAGATACCTTTCTCTGACCAAGAAGGGCCGTGGGCCTACCTGGGCTTTGAGCAAATCACTGAATCTTCCTGGGGCTGTCAACTTCCTCCTGTGGGAGGAAACCGGGCACAGGAGTGGGGAGCAGTGCAAGGCCCAGAAAGTCATGAGTTCCTCATCCCTTTGCTGAACACCTGTCACCTGCTAGCCACTGCTCTAGGCACTGGGGCATGAAGATGAGCCCCACCAGCCCTGCACTTCAGGGGCTCACCTCCTAGTGGAGGGGCAGAATGTGTGCCCAGCCAGTTATGGGACAAAATGGCAAATTCAGACAAAGCTGGGCTCGTATGGGAAGGTGTTCCAGAGAGGTTGCATCTTGCTTGGGAAATAGGAAGAGTTGTTCATTTGGGGGCGGATTTTTTTTGTCCTTATTCTCTCTCTTTTTTTTTTTCTGCTTTATTTTTTCCTGGCTCAAATGGTCCTAGCCCTAGTGACCTCCCCTTCAAGAAGCAGTACGGCCCGGTGGCTCTTCCAGGTTCAATAGTGTCCTCATAAAGCTCATGTCTACTCTGCAGCTCAGAATGTGGCTGTGTTGGAAATAGGGTCTTTGCAGATATATTCCTTAAGATGAGGTTATATAGCATTAAGAGGGGCCCTAAACCCAGTAACTGGTGTTCTTATAAGAATTCGACATGTGGACCCAGCCACATGCAGAGGGAAGAAGGCCTTGTGAAGATGGAGTAGAGAGAGATTGGAGTGATGCAGCTATGAGCCAAGGAATGTTAAGGATTGAATGTAACCCCTGGAAACTAGGAAGAGGCAAGAGAGGATTCTCTCCTACAGCCATTCGAGGGAGCATGGCCCTGCTGACACCTTGATTTCTGACTTCCAGCCTCCAGGACTGTGAGACATTTTCATTTGTTTTAAGCCACACAGTTTGTGATACTTTGTCATGGGAACCCTGGGAAACTATACAGTGGCTAAGCACATAGATCCTGGCATATGGCCTCATTTCTTTTTTTTTCTTTTTTTGAGACAGATTCTCATTCTGTCTCCCAGGTTGGAGTGCAGTGGCATGATCTTGGCTTGCTGCAACCTCCACCTCTCAGGTTCAAGCAGTTATCCTGCCTCAGCCTCCTGAGTAGCTGGGATTACAGGCACATGCCACCATGCCTGGCTAATTTTGTATTTTTAGTAGAGACGGGGTTTCGCCATGTTTGTCAGGCTGGTCTCGAACTCCTGACCTCAGGTGATCCACCTGCCTTGGCCTGTCAGAGTGCTGGGATTACAGGTGTGAGCCACTGCACTCGGCCGCCTCGTTTCAAATCTTACTTAAGCTGTGTGAACTTAGGTAAGTGACTTGACTCCTCTGTGCCTCGGTTTCTTCTCTGTAAAATGGTGATAGTATTAGCATTTACCTTGCAGGACTGTGTGAAGGCTGCAATAAGTTAATGAAGGCAGAGCACATAAAATAGTGCCCAGCACATAGCAAGCACTGCGTGTTTGTGATTATTATTTGAAGTCCATCTACACTCCCGCTTCTGAACCACAGAGCTCTCCTCGCACCTCTGAGTGAGGCCGAGCTGCCTTGTCTGTCTGTCTGTCTGTCTGGGCCTTAGTCTCCACTGTTCCTAGAGAGGGGCTGCGGGCATACCCTCGCAGCATCTCAAGTGGACACGTGTGGGCAGCTTGTCCCCCTGTTCCTCTTTCATTGCGCTTGTCCCGCCTTTATTTTATTCAGACTGCAAGGATAGAAGGTGGGAGAACCCAGACACCTTTAAAAGTAGACAGTTTCCTCCAGTGGAGAAGAGCTGTGAACCTAACAGCTGGGGGGCTTTGAGCAAGTTACTCAATCCTGGTGGGCCTCTGTGTCCTCATGTGTGAAACGGGAATGATGGCTCACCCCAACATCAGAGGGCTGCCTAAGGATGACAGGAAGTGAGACCACGACTCCAGGGAGCAGCTGTCAATAAATGTTCCATGCAAGAAAATCCACACCAGAAAGACATTTGTGCTAGTCTCTGTCAGGCATAGAAAGAAGCACATTTTTACTATGGCTTAAACCTCAGACATACAGGGCCATTCCGCATGGGCTGTTGGCATCAGGTGCCCAGGCGATGGGACCCCACTGCCCTGCAGTGTCTCAGCGTGGGCATCGGTGCAGTGACCAGCTTTCCTGGGGCTGTTTCTGACTCAGTATAGGGTGAGGATGGAGTTGGACTCCACTCAGTGCGGGGACCCTGACGTTTCCCCTTCAGGCATGGATCTTCTTTGGATGTCTGATGGATTTTTGCTCTGCCAATGGCAGCCACAGAGTGGGACATACTGCTGGCCATGGGGGCCTGGGAGGTGTGTGTGTGTGTGTGTGTGTGTGTGTGTGTGATGCAGCAGCCAAAACAGCTTCCATGAAGCATCTACCAGGTTGGAGAGGTAGGAGGAGCTGGGAGAAGGGAGGGTCAGAGGTCAGCCAAGTGCAAGTCTCAGTTACTGTATTTTTGGGTAGGAATGATGTCCATCAACAGAGAAGTGTCTCGTGAACATCCACAGCTAAATGGCAGCTTTACCCTTTACACACCTTGCCTCATATGTAAGCTAAGGGCCATCACTTTGACCACCAGCATAAAATGTCTGCATTATGGGCATGTATTAAAGAATTCAGAGATATGCTGAAGAAATGAACTGTTAGAGACTTTTTATTTTATTATTATTTTTTTGAGATGGAGTCTCACTCTGTCCCCCAGGCTGGAGTGCAGTGGCGCAATCTCGGCTCACTGCAAGCTCCGCCTCCCAGGTTCACGCCATTCTCCTGCCTCAGCCTCCCGAGTAGCTGGGACTACAGGCGCCCACCACCATGCCCGGCTAACTTTTTTGTATTTTTAATAGAGACGGGGTTTCACCGTGTTAGCCAGGATGGTCTCCATCTCCTGACCTCGTGATCCTCCCGCGTCAGCCTCCCAAAGTGCTGGGATTATAGGCGTGAGCCACCGCGCCCAGCCTGTTAGAGACTTTTAATGGATGCGTCCACCATTATTTCTTTGGGATTCTTCACATTTGATTCATGTAATAAATTGGGTATTTAGAAAGCAATGTATCTGGGCTGTATATGCTTTATTCTACAAAATTGGGTTTATTGAATTACAGTTTAAATGTGTTCATGAGCCATATAGAGTTGATTAGAAAAGAAAAAACAAAACCACTCCTTTGAAGAACATTTCTGTCTCTTGTAGAAATATAAGAACATGTTCTCCGCAATGTCACACACAATCTTTTATAGAAGGATCTATGCTACAGGTTCTTTTCTGGATCTAGTGTCAGGGAAAACATGTTTATCTCTACAGCTGACTTGCAATGACTTGATTTGTTTCCCTTTTCACCTTAGCTGCTAGGAAACCTGTGGCCACATTCAGTGCCTGATTGTGAGAATTAGTTCACCTTAGACTCCTGTTAACATATACTCCTTTGTTCCCTTTTAATAAGTCTATTTTGCTTACATTCCTAATTATGCTATTTTATATTACGTCTTCTCTCAAATCCTTTAAAAATGGACAATTCTTCTGGGTGTATACCCAAACTAATTGAAAGTAGGTATTACAACAGAAAACATAAACATGAATGGCTGTAGTGGCACTATTTAAAATAGCCAAAAGGTGGAAACACTCCAAAATGTCCATCATCTGATGAATGAATAAATATGTAGTCTATCTGTATAACCGCCTATTATTCAGCCATAAAAGAGTGACATTTTGATACATGCTACAACATGGATGAACCTAACCTCAAAAACGTGTTAAGTGAAATAAGCCAGATACAAATGCATGTGAATATTTTATGATTCCATTTATATCAAATGTCCAGAATTGATAAATCCATAGTTGCCGGGGACTGGGGAAAGGGAAGAAAGGGGAGAGTGACTGCTTAATAGATACAGGATTTCTTTTTGAGGGTGATGACAATGCTTCGGCACTAAATAGAAGTGATGTTTGCATGACATTGTGAGTGTATTAAATGCCACTAAATTATACATGTTAAGATGGCTAATTTTATGTTATGTAAATTTGCCCTCAATTAAAACAATAGTGCATTAATTTTTTTAATGAGTGGAGTACATAAATGCTACTTTAATGAAAATGGTGTGCTGGGACTCTCAGTGGAACATTTCACCACTCTGGGTTTCAGGCAGGGTGTCTCCCTGCCTGCTCACTGCTCTGTTTGTCTCTCCCAAAGCTGCCTTCCATCCAAGGTGGCAGCTGTCCCAGGAGCCCACTCTTTGATGGAAGTTGACGCAGAAGTTATGCTCTTTGGTTAGCTTTTTAGGACGAGCTTTCATGATCCATTTACAAATAAATCAGAAGAACTCAGTGATACTAGCTGTATGAGAGAAGGCTTCTGCTCTCCCTGAAGACTCTGTAGACTTAGAGGAATTTCTAAATAAAACCAGGGGCAAGTTGCTCCAGGTGTTAGCACCCTCCTGCCCTTGGGGAGGACCCAGCAGCGTCGTCATCTTCAGAGGCACCACCCGGGAGAGTTGTTCCTGCATCTGAGCTTTCCCTCTGGCCAATTTGTTCAGTTCCAAACCATCGTGGTGCAAAGGCAAGAAAGCAATTGAGGAATTGCAGAGGAACAACTGCTTCAGATGTAGCTACATTCTGTAGCATTCCTTTATTTCTTTCAAAACCTGAGGCTAGGACTTTTTTGGGTTTCATTTTAAGAATTCTTCCATTGTCAGGCTTCCGTGAGGAAGATAGATCAGGTCATTGCTCTCTGTTTTGGAATCCGGCTGCTCTTCGAATTGCTTCTCTCCCGGTGCTCCCAGGAATCCAGCACAGATAGAGGGGTCTGAGGCTGCCTCCCCTTGAGAGGCCCTCCCTATTCAAGAAAAACATCTCTTGCTAGATGTGGGCTCCCTTCGATCCCTCTTTCTTAGCTTTTTCTTGGGGCAGTGCATCATAAACATCATTGCACACAGAGAAATTGATAATATTTGTTATTTGTGTAGCACCATGAGGACACATAGAAGAGGGTATTTACAGCTGGATGTGACCTGCTGGGTGGCCTCCCCAGATCCTATGTGGACAGTGTCTGTACTGCATTGGCTGGCAAGATAGAGTTTTGAAGGCAGGGGAGGAGATGAGGGATATGTTTAGCCTGCTTTTGCCAGAAGCCCAGAATGAATCTGTCATTTACCTGTCAGTGCCCAGATCCATTCCCTGGCCTTCAAGCCCTGACCCCTGGAAACTACATCTCCCAGGACCCTTTGCCAACTGGCTGCAGGCTGGGTTTGACCAGTGGGAGAAACTGTTTGAGTCTGTGGTCAGGAACGGAGAGGGCAAGCTCCCTGCCTCACTCTCTGGGTAGTGGTCTTTGCGTCTTTAGCAATGGCTGTGCTTCTTAGTATTCAGAGCTTCTGCTGAGCAGTCCCTGCTGTTCCTGGCTCCTGCCAGATGGCTCTGACCCTGGGCTTCACAGCACCACTTCCTCCTGTTATCCCTTCAGCCTGGGGTCTTTCTGCTGTTGCTCATCTCTGGGTTGCCTTGTGGCTCCCTGTTTGGCTTTTCAGCAACTCCAAGATGTCACCCGTTTCCCCATTAAATTTCCTTTCTCAAGTATAGGATGTGAATTCTGTTTTCCTGACTGGTCTCTGACTGATAGGGCATCCTGGCCACTCCCATGTGGTCTTCCAAATAGCACCAGCTGGTAACAACACACATTGGATTAACCTCGTTCTTTGTGCATACACCTTCCTTATCAACTCATGGTGGCAGTAGGCAGCTGCCTAGAATTTAGGACCCTGACTGCTGGCCAAACATCATCTCCCCATGACCAATAATGGGGAAGAACAGAGGTTTGGGGCAGCTGCTTCTCTTGTCTGTCTAGAAAACTCCTATGCATCCATTAAGGCCCATATATCACTACCTCTTGGTCACCGTCTTCTTTTTCCTCTCATTTCCTCCATCTTGGATCAGTTGTTCCTTCATCTGTATTCCCAAACCAGTTTATAGAACTTATGCCTAATAGTAGTTTTTCCATTATAATTACACACAGATTTATTTCCCTTATTAGTCTTCAAGTTCACCGTGGGCGGTACTTGGTCCCACTCAACTCTGTATGTCCAGTGCCTCGCTCAGGGCATGATGCTTGGCACATTGCAGGCAATGACATTGTTTTATTGAATTCATTGGCCCTCTAACCTGATTGCACACTAGGATCCCCTAAGGAACCTTTAAAAAATACTCAGGCTCTACTGCAGACCAATGAAATTGCAATCTCTGAGGGTGGGCTCCAGGCATTGGCATTTTCGAAAGGTTCCCTAGGTGATTTTGATGTGCAGCCAGCACTGGGAACCATTGGTTTATTTGACTGCTTCAGCTTACCACTTGCTGTTTATTAATGAGTCCTGCCATCAAACCCAGCTCTTCCTGCAGTTTAATTCAACGTAGCAAATCACTGTGAGTGCCTACTCTGTGGCCAGGCGTTGTGCAGGCACACTCTTGCTACTCAAAGTGTGTTCTATGGACTAGCAGCCTCAGCCATCCTGGGAGCTTGTTAAAAATGCAGAATCTCAGACCCCGCCTCATTCTGACCTGTGAGTCAGAATTTGCATTTTAACAACATGCCCAGGTGGTTTGCATGCACTTTATAGCCTGAGACACAATGACGTAGCATCACGCAAATGTCAAATTGCTTTCTCACTGTGAATCTCGTTTCCTTTGTGTCCACTCTATTTTGATTCCCTTTAGAGGGGTATCGTTTTATATCCCTTTCTCCAGCTAAAATGGAACATCCAAAGGGGGCGGAGACCAAGCAGGAGTCAGATGAGATGAAGGATCCCCTTGAGTGTGGGAGGGATGTGGGAGGGAAGAAATAGACTTTGAGAGATGGAAGCCTTCCTGGGCACTCAGAGTGCCAGTGTTTGGGAGGCCTCGGGGATGGGCTGTTTGGAAGGGATGTCTCCTGTTTCTGACATTGCCACTTCCTTGGTTATGATCCAGGCATGCTGGAGGGATGTCGTGGCCATAGTGGCTGGAGGACTGCAACAGATCCCATTGCAGGGAGTGGGGTGGCATCGATGCAAACCAAGTAGCCTTACTTGCCTCATGCCTTTGGGATCCACACACCGTAGGAAGTTTCTGCAGGCTGGCCTCTCAGAATCCACAAGGTTACCTGTTGTTCAAGTTAAAATGGAATATGATGACTTGTGTCCACAGGAGCAGTGGCTTTTAAAGGCAGCCAGGAAGGGGCTGAGAATCCTTGCATATCTGATTGCATCTCTGCCATCTCCCATGAGCTGAGCACATCTGGCCCTGGTCTGTTGAGGCTGTGTTTGAGGGTGATGTTGATAATAGCTCCGGGAAGCCAGGAGGGGTCTTGGCTTATCTGGGGAAAATAGCTTTATCTGGGGACCTGCTTCTTTTGCCTGCAGCAGAGTCCTCTGCCATGTACTGTCACATGGTTGGTACTAAACCTTTGAGAGGACAGAGAAGAGGCAGGATATCCTTCTCCAGAGAAGAAAGCTCTTGTCCCCCTAATACACTGCTTTGCCACCTGAGTCTCTGTGACTGGATGAGGCCACAGTGATAGCACATAACCTGCTTCAACAGGACAGCTGTGTGTATTTCATCTTGAACTCTTCAGATAGATTTAACAGAAGCTTTTGGAGGAATTGGGATTGTGTTTGAGAAACAATGTAGTAAGGGTGTGCTTGGGCTGTGGGCAGGAAGTCAGAAGGTGTGTGGGGGGGAAAGAGTGACATCTGTGGGTAGCTCAGTTGTCCTGACTGCCTCAGCACTGAAGACAGTTCCACCATCCAGCTCATGGGACAACTATCCCCGCAGTATCATCCTGGAGGCAGATGCCTGGGGACTTGCTGAAGGGAGGTAATATAATAGTCCCAGCAATCACCTTCTCAGGAAACCAGCCTGTTAAGATCAAGTAACCTGACAAATAACATTGAGCTCCTGGCCCGAGGGCTGGGGATGCAGCCAGGAATCAAGCAGGCCCTGATGGACCCACAATGTCAGGGCGGAGCTAGACGCTAAGCCAGTGACTCCGAGTTTGACTACGAATTCTCTGAAGGAAGAACACAAGGTTCTGGGTAATGTAGACCTGGGGCGCTGACCAAGCCTGGGCCTGGGGGTCCCTGAGGAAGCACATTTCCCCTGAGATTTGAAGGAGTTGACCAGGGGCAATGGTGTGTCTGGGGACAGTCTCAGGGAGAAGCACGAGCAGACACTAACAAAGGCCCTGCGTAGGGCCGCCGATGCAGAGACAGACGGCTGTGGCTGCAGGGCTGTGGCCGAGGTGGGAGCAGGGAAAGGAGCTGTGAGCCATGAAAGACCTGGCCCCGCCCGCCTGGCCACTGTAAGGAGTGTGGGCTTCTCCTCAGAACCAGGACCCCTTGAGGTTTCTGGAGAGTTTTTTTTTTTTTTCTTCTTTTTTTTGAGATGGAGGCTTGCTCTGTCTCCCAGGCCGGAGTGCAGTGGCGCAATCTCGGCTCGCTGCAAGCTCCGCCTCCCGGGTTCGCGCCATTCTCCTGCCTCAGCCTCCTGAGTAGCTGGGACTACAGGCGCCCGCCATCGCGCCCGGCTAATTTTTTGTATTTTTAGTGGAGACGGGGTTTCACCGTATTAGCCAGGATGGTCTCGATCTCCTGACCTCGTGATCCACCCGCCTCGGCCTCCTAAAGTGCTGGGATTATAGGCGTGAGCCACCGCGCCCGGCCTGTTTTTTTGTTTTTTGTTTTTTGTTTTTTCTGAGACGGAGTCTCGCTGTCGCCCAGGCTGGAGTGCAGTGGCGAGATCTCGGCTCACTGCAGGCTCCGCCTCCCGGATTCACGCCATTCTCCTGCCTCAGCCACCCGAGTAGCTGGGACTACAGGCGCCCGCCACCTCGCCCGGCTAATTTTTTTGCATTTTTAGTAGAGACGGGGTTTCACTGTGTTAGCCAGGATGATCTCGATTTCCTGACCTCGTGATCCGCCCGCCTCGGCCTCCCAAAATGCTGGGATTACAGGCATGAGCCACCGTGCCCGGCCTCCGGAGAGTTTTAATAAGTGTTTTCCAAGGCATCTCTAGCTGCTGTGGGGAATGGATTGGAAAAGGGGGCTGAGCAGATCCCGGAAGATGACGTCGGCAGCTGTTGCAGCTGGACCCCTCTTCCTTAAGCTGTCCATTCACAAGGCACCCTCCAGGTCTGTAGGAGGGAGCATGAGGGATTCAGGGGATGCCCTTGTCCCCTGTACACACCTAGGGGCCGGTTCGACTACAGTAGGCAGGTCAGGGTTATGGGAGACTCTGGTCAGCCTGTATGCCTTCCCATCCCCAGTGTCCTTAGGAGCCTTCCCTTGTAGTCAGGCCCGCCATTTTATTTATTCAAGGCCTGGAGAAGGAGTAGGGGCCAAACCGGGGTTAGAGGGCTGACCCTGGAGTCACCGTTTTGGGGGCTTAGGATAGCCCTTGTTCAGAAGGGGGCTGTGTGCAGCTGGGTTACCTTTCAGTGCTCAGGAAGTAGAGGGCTGTGGCTGGCTAGCTTCCTGTATCCCTAGGATGATATACCAGAGCTCATGTCTGTAAAAGCTGGTAGCCTCCTAGGAAGAGATCTGTGGCAGATCATGTAGTAAGTGTGATTTCACGTAAGCATCACTGCCATGCTGGGCTCTTGGACCTCTGTGGGACCTTGGGGAGATGCTTGCAGGAGAGGCCTCAAAGGCCTGGCTGGTGAGATCGGAGGGTCTGAGAGCCGAGGCCCACATAGGCCAGTCTGGGCGATGGACACATTCTGGCTTGCCATTTCCCCATGCTCTCTTGAACCAGGGAAGTCTGTCATCCCTTCTGTTTCTCACCCCACACGGACACTAAGGCATCAAGGCTCCAGCTGAAACGCATCTTAAACCCTGAATCCAGATCCCTCGTCTTCCCACTCCTGAGAATGCTGATTTTCCTGGTAGGAAGGGCAGGGCTGATGTGGGATATTGCCCAGACTGTAACAAGAATCTCAGAAATGCATCATCTTTCCCATCATATTCCTTTCCTTTTCCCTCACCTCCTGTCAAAGTGGTTTGATCTAACTGAGTTTGATCCAATGGGAAAGGGGCTTGTACCTCACCACTCAGGTAGCCCTGCTCTGCTGATGAATGTGCCTGAGCCAGAGACTGGGCCCAGCAGGTGGCACGTCCCCAGTGAATATTTGTCCAGTGACCGCAGCCTCGCTTCCCTTCACCAGCAGCTCTGGATGTGTGGAATGAGAGTCTGTGGCTTGGGCGGGCTCCCATTCTCACACCTTTATGTAACTGATTAGTTCACCCAGAAAGAATGTTTAACACCTCCTAGGGTGCAAGCAGGGTGCAAAGGAAAGGGCCTTTCTGAGGGGAGGAAAGATACATCCACAAAAACTGTGATCCCAAAACAGACTGTGATAAGGCTTGAAGGAGACGCTGGCCAAGGATCAGGGCATCAAAGGAAGAGTTTGTAGAGTGAGCAGCATTAGAAATGGCTGATTGTAGGAGTAGAAGTGATCAAAATCTGGCTTCCCTACATTTCTATAATGTGTTATCGTTTATTGTGGTTTTTGTTATAGACAGTGACTTGCTGAATCATCTCAAGAACTCTGTGAAATAGGCAAGACTTTTTTTTTTAATTTTTCAAGTTAGAAGGTAATAGGGGAGAGAGTATGCCAGAAGGAGGAGAAATCCAAAGACTGGCGAGAGCAGGTGCCTAAAAGGCAATCGATTGTTCGGATTAAGAGCAACTGCTGCGGAATCCAATGGAGGAGACTTTGTATCTGGACTTCACTTAAAAAATTACCTTAGTTTGATTAACACAGGAACAGAAAACCAAACACCACGTGTTCTCACTCATAAGTGGGAGTCGAACAATGAGAACACAGGGACACAGGGAGAGGAACATCACACACCGGGGCCTGTTGGCAGGTGGGGAGAAAGGGGAGGGAGAGCGTTAGGACAAATACCTAATACATGTGGGGCTTAAAACATAGATGACGGGTTGGTAGGTGCAGCAAACCACCATGGCATATGTATACCTGTGTAACAAACCTGCACATTCTGCACATGTATCCCAGAACTTAAAGTAAAATTAAAAAAAAAGTCTTTGCTTTTTTTTAAAAAAATTTTTATTGATACATAATAGACGTACATATTTTGGGGTACATGTGATAATCTAATACATTCGTATAATGTGTAAAGATCAAAGCAGGGTTATTGGGATAGCCATCACCTTAAATATTTATCTTTTCTTTATTCTAGGAACATTTGAATTACTTTCTTCTAGCTATTTGGAAATGTACAATAGATTAATGTTAACTATAGTCACCCTACTGATCTATTGAACATTAGGTCTTATTTCTTCCATCTAACTGTATATCCATACCCAATAATCAACCTTCTTTAGCTGTGTGAGGTTTGAGAAGGTCACTGAACCTCTTGGTGCCTTGGTGCCTTTCATTTATAAACCAAGAATGATAAAACCTGTTCATTAGGGTGGTTATGGGATTGAAATGAGATTGGGGGGTAAATGCAGAGTCTGACATGCAGTAAAAGCTCAAACAGTGCAACTCTTTATTCTTTTAAGTGGATTATTGGGGTCTGAGTCATGTGGTAGGAGACAGAGCTGGAAAGACATACATGGGTTCCCATGTGTAGCAGCTGGTAGACAAAAAGGTGTCTTAGTTTGGGAAGCAGACCCTGAGAGAAATATTCAAGGGCAAGTAATTTATTTGGGAAGTAATCTCAGGACTTCTAGGTAGGGGAATGGGGAACTGAGATGGGAAGCCAGGAAGAGTGTGTACCGAGCTAGCAATCACTGTGGGAAACTGGATCTGGGATATTTGTCCACCATTGTTGCCAGGAGGGCTGCTCCTGGGGTATTAAGCCCTGCAGACACTTGGCCCACCCCAGAGAAAGCTCTCAGGAAGAGAGAAGCAGGTACTGGCCACTGGGAGCCAGCTAGCATCGGAAAGTGGGAAGGTCTGAGGGACATCAGTGGGACACACATAGTGTTTGCTTGGCAAGTTTTGCAGTGTCTCATCCAGCCCCTGCCCAACCAGATTCTTCTGCTATCCAGTGGCATTTTACTTCCTAGGGAATCAGCAATGCTAGTTTTCCTTCTTTACCTTCTGGTCTTGGGTCTTGTTAGTTCTAGGATCTCACATTTGTGGGAAACAAGACTCATGGGTCACACTCAGCCTTTGGACACACAGGTGTGGATGCTCTCCTTGGCAACATCCTTCTCTCCAGGACAGCACTCTATGCAGCTGCACAGGTCATGGTGAGGAGATAGGCTTGACTGGAAACTTGCAGGCAGCCCCTGAGGAATCCTAGGACAGGGACAGGTCTGGGGTCCAACTAGCCACACCCTGAAGATGAACATGAATGGGTTGCTTAGTCAAAAGGGCATCTGTATCTCCATAACTCTCCCAAATGACTGTCCAGAGCACACAGCTGAGCACGGGACAGCTTTCGGAAACACTGACTCACTTTTTGGGTTCTTTGAGGTTTCTGCTTTAGAGAATGGGGCATTCTGCCTGTTGCTGCCAACTATGACTTCACTCTGCACAGAGCAGCTGGCTGGGAGAGGAGCCCTGTCTCCCAAATGTGGAGACGAATGATTGAAGGGAAAGGCCAGGAGAGAAAGTTAGTGAAGTGGGGGAGATGTCGAACGGAAGTGAAGTTGGAAGAGCCTGAGCAAGGCTGCTGAGATGCAGGCTGGTGGAGAAAAAAGCCCCTCGTGCCTCCCCACTTAGGACTGGATTAGCTAGGAGAAGACCTGGAAGGCAAGAAATGAAGGCCAGGAGGAAGGCTCCTGCAGATTTTGGCCAGCAGTAGTCAGCTGGAGAATGGCTATTAACAGCTGTTTGGGGGTCCTAATCTTTGGAACCTTGACCTTCTTCAGAGGAAAATAGATGTTCACATTTAGGCCTTGATGTAGTTTTTTTTTTTAGGAAGCCAGACCTGTTGGGGGGGCACCATCTATGACAAAGAAATGAGGGGGGAAATAGAAGAGAGAGTGACTTGGAACATCATTCAAATGTATTTTATAAAGCTGTTATCAGTAAGAAGAGCTCTGTATGCCCTATGCAAGCATTTATTCCAGGGGTGTGAAAAGAACCCCTTATGAGCAGACCCAGTAGACAGGGGCTCCTTGGCAAACAGGCAGTTTCCATTAAGAAAAAGCCCAACATCTTGGTGGCCTGGCCATGTGTTCTGAAGTATTTGGACCCCAAGACACCTGCAGGAAGGGCTAGCACCTCACAGGTTTAAGTACAGGGACCAGCAGAGACTCAACCTTCTCTGCTGGGAGGAATGGCCTTTGTATCCAGATGGCGTGAATTGGGAGTGTTTTCCTCAGGGATCATTTGCACCTTAACCTCTCTGCACTCCTGTAGCATGTACAAGGTGTGCAGGAGGAGAGGGTTTGTTGTCACACAGGTTCCTTGAGAGTCTGAGCTGAAGACTACTGTGAAGCTTATTACCATCATAGAATTCAGATGCAAGTCCTGTGCTGGCCTAGGTTTTGAATTCTTGAATTACACATGATATGGTGGCTTCACACACCCTTAGAACCGAGGGATAACACCCATGAGACCCATGGGTGGTAGGTGTCTGCACACTTGTAAATGCAGCTTTTAGTCATTTTGAATTTCCAGTGGCATGCTGATGAGGAAAAGGAAGAAAACTATCAATAGGTGGGCTCAGGTCAAAGGGAAACTAACCAGCTGCTGGGCTGGTCCCCAGAGTCTAGCCAGCACTCCCATTCCAACATATCATGGTGGCTAAGATATCAGGGCTTGAGTCTGATTGGGACTGGTCTGGCTGACCGTGGCACCTAATGCGGTGGATCTGGGAAGCACTCCTGTTGTTAATCAAACATTAATAATGTGGGGCAGACAGGGATCTACATGGTTTGAGATTGGTCCATTAGCCATTAGCAAGATGCTGATGAGAAAGTGTGAGCAGGACTTGAGTCCATCTGCCAGGAAAAGGAAAGATGATGGTGTGCTCGCTGCATTGTTAGAGCCTAGCTGAGCAGCTGGGATTCGGGCAGGGCTCCTGTCCCAGCTTTTCGGCATCTCATTGAAGTGACAATCAGAGCCTGTGATAGAGACCCTGTCATATTGCTAAGGCGCTTCCAGTGGGCTTGGAGGGAGGGCTGCAGCTTGGTGGTTGTATTAATCTGTTCTCCCACTGCTATAAAGAACTGCCTGAGACTCGGTAATTTATAAAGGAAGGGGGTTTAATTGACTCACAGTTCCACATGGTCATGGCAGAAGGGGAAGCAAAAACATCCTTCTTCACATGGTGGTAGGAAGGAGAAGTGCTGAGCAAAGAGGGAAGAGCCCCTTATGAAACCATCAGATCTTGTGAGAACTCACCCATTATCACGAGAACAGCATGAAGGTAACTGCCCCATGATTCAATTACCTCCCACAGGGTCCCTTCCATGACACGTGGGGATTATGGGAACTACAACTCAAGATGAGATTTGGGTGGGGACACAGCCAAACCATATCAGTGGTGCAGGAGGGGAAATCTCTCCAGGAACACCAGATGCCAGGCAGAGGGAGCTGGCACATAGTAGGTGCTTATAAATAAATGAAGTGGAGTTCCAGGCCATACCTGCTGTTGGGATCAGGCCTGGATAAATCAACCTGACCTAGGCTTGGGAGAAGTTGAACCCACTGAGTAAAGATGCTCTAGGTTGGCGGCCAGTCTGGGCAGGTGGGGACTGATGAGTGGCTTCTGGCCATTGAGTCCTTCTTTGTGGTGAATGCAGGGGGACATGAGTGAGCTCTGTAGCCAGAGGCTCAGAGCCTGGGCTCAATCATGCTGCCAATTTATTCACAGTCACCCACTATCCACACAGCCATGGGCTGTGCTTCTTCCTTGTGCATAGTGTGAGAAGAGAGCTGATTGGGGTTGGACCTGAGAATCCTGGTGTGTTCTGGCTCTGACTCCCCTCTCCCACCTGTAGGTTTTTCCTTCCCTTTACTCACTGGGCACTAGCACCACTTCCTTTCTCGGAAGTGGTGGCCCAGGCTGTCCTGCTGAACTCCATTTCAGGAGCCAGCTGTGAGGTTCTACATTCCCAAGCCCCTGGGATCTTTGAGTAAACGCTGCTGCTACTGGCCTAGAGAGGAGGAATGCTTGCAGGGGTGAGGGCCAAAGACTGGGTCTCCCCAGACACTTTCCCCAGGTGCTGGAGTTGAGGGCACAGACACCACTTTGACCTTGAGGTTTCTACTTTGTGCAGCGCAGAAGGTCAGTCCCAGGAGATGTGCTCCACTAGGCTCCCTAGAAGAGGGGCAGTTAGAGTCTTTGTTGCATTCCCCTGTCCTGCCCCACCATGGGACTCCTGGGATGGTGCCTCAGGCCTCCCTTCATTAACGTGGACAATTCCTTTCAGGATATTAAATGCTCTTGCCCAAGGGTGAAGCTGACAGCTCTGGGAAGGAGAACTCCTGCTGCATCCATGCAACATTTACTAGGGCTTTTTAGGAGCCAGGAGCCCCATTTGGCACCAGGGATGCAGAGATAAAAGACATAGTCCCTGCCCCAAGGATCATGGAGTCTTGTGGAGGAGATAGGCTTGTCAAAGAGTACAGGACGATGTGATGAGTGTCCTGGGAGAGGTGCAGGCTCTGTTTAGAGTGGACTGTCACCAGCTCACATCAGTTAAAGCCTGGAAGTTATGAAAGTAGTGAACTACTTCCATAGTAAAGGGTAAATATTTGCTCTCTGAGCCCCCCAAGTGATGATGCCCAATATTCCAGTCTACCAGCAATTCCAGCCTGATACCTTGTTCTCCCCACCCCACCCTGTCCCTGGATCCAGGAACTCAGGATCAGTGTCTGGCTTAGGATGTGATGTTCATTTGGTCCTGAGTTTGTGCTCTATGAAGTGTTACTTGTCTCAAATATCAGCCCTAGTTCCATGATGGACAGCACAGCAGAGAAATTTGTGACTGAGAAACACGGGGCCAAGGAAGGCTCTCCAAAGGCGAGGACATCCTGGCTGAGTTGTGCAGGATGAGACTCTGAGGAGTGTGTGTCAGTCAGCATCTCTCCTCAGCTCTCTGTTTTGTGCTTCTTGGGCCCTTGGCATTGGACCTCAGCCCTGTCCCAGGCTACTTAAACAGCTCTTTCCCACTGCAGGTTGGAGCCCACCTGGTCCCAGCTTCAAGGAGAAGCTTCTGGGAATTCCTGCAAGGTCTGAACGCTCAATGAGCGCAGAACCGAGCATGGGGCACGAGGAGGGCGAACAAAATAAATAGAATGCAGCAGACTTTGTTGTCAAGCAATTTATGCTCTCACAAGGGAAGCCAGGCAGGTAATGCCTAGACACACAGGTGACAGGATTACATACATACATCAGCAGCCATCTAGAAAAATTTCCCAGTAATTAGAGGGTGAGGCTGGGATCACTGAGTGACTGTGACTGGGCGGCGATGGTTTGTTGAAAGCGTAGTGGAGAGGAAGATGTGGCACATCAGAACCCCAGGAGACATTCAGCTCCACCGACATTCTGAGTACCCAGAGGTGGGCAGGGAGAGGCACCATGGCTCAGAGGATACTGGAGGGAACCATATCTGGGCAGCCAGGGCTTTGTTTGGCTGACTTGTAAAGTGCAGGCTGGGTTACGAGAGGAGGAGGAAGCAGTGGGTAAGGATGGGAAGGGGGTGACTGGGAAGAGTCTCACACTACACATCTGTCATAGCCTCAGCCACTGAAGCTACAAGTAGGGTTACCCTCACCGCCATGGCGACCCCAGATCCTGACCTCAATTCCTGCACAACCCAAGGATTGCTTTTCTTTTTGAAGAGGAAAATAAACATTCTTTGAGTCCTAGCATATTTCAGGGAATGTGCTAGGGCTTTTTACAACACTATTTTAGTTCGTTGTTATGATGCCTCCATGAGTTCAGCATCATTATCTCTATTTTACAGATGAGGAAACTGAGGCCATGGGAGGTCACCCAGCTTGTCAGTGACAGACTGGAAAGTGAAGCCCAGTGCTGACCCCAAAGCTGTTATTTTTTTTCATTATACCAAACCGCTTCCAAAAATAGTACAGGGAAGAACCAGAGGGGAGAAGGCATGATGATGCCTGGCAGGTGGATTTCTCTGTGGAAGTAAGCACACCTCCCTGGAGTAGCTTGATGTTTTATTTTCTTTGACAAAAAGATGAGGACACATGGGGACAAGAAGAATGAGAGTCGCAAAAGCCATTTACACAGGTCCCATTAGCAATCCCCTTTCCTCTCAGCTTCCAACTGGATTCAAGCCTCAGGAAAGCATCTCAGTAGTGCAATGGTTTGGACACAGGAAACAGAGAAAAAGTTGCTTCAAAAGGGTCTGTAGCTCTGTTTATAGTCCCTTCTCCTCCGTTTCAGATTTCCCGCAGGCTTAAGGCTTCATAATAGAAGTTTGGTTTGGTGTGAGGTGTTTGATAGCCATTGGGTTGTCTTGGGCCTGTAGGGGACATGATCGATGTCATCTTTGTAAAAAATGGAGCCTAGAACAAGTTAGCACTCAAAGACTGAAAGCTAAAAGGGTTGCTAAGAGGTCCTCGAATCCTTCTGGGCATGAGGCTGTCTAAGATAGAAGCTGTAGAAATAAAAAGACAAGGGAAGTTACTCGCAATATCAGGAAGGAGGGACTGATGGGACTTGAATCTGAGAAAGAAAAGACCTCACAGAGCCTTTTGAGTAGATGTGGTCAATAGATGGTACTTTCATGGTGCTTCCATGTACTGTGCCCAGGGCAGACATCACTAATCAATCACAGAGGTTTTTTTTTTTTGTCCTGCTCAACCATAGACCTCTTCTAATCACAGCACTCTGTGTTAGCTCTTGCCAACCCACTGGTATTGTACATAAGTTAAAATTGACTGACCATCTCTGCTGCCACATTTCAAGTCAGGAGCTCTCAGTGAAGGTAGTTTGGGAAAGTTCAGGTGGGAAGAGTGAGCCATTCTGTCCATATTTGCTCTTTAGAGTCCAGGAGAATGCATATTGTGATAACAAGAACTTCAGGACAGAGAGGTTAGGCATCAAGGGTAGAGCTGTAGAACTGGAATCAATCTCTAGTTAGGCACTAATTGAAGTCAGGTGAATGGAGAGATGCCTTCCCAGAGGGTGAGTATATGAGGAAAAGAACAGACAGTTTATTGCTGGAGGAAAGGAATTGGGTGGCAATGATGAAGCAAGGGAGGGAAAAGCGAACAAAAGAGAAACCTGCATTTCCTTCACTTGGGTGAGGAAGGCTACCACTCCAGCTCCTTAAATGGAGCCCTCTGGGACCTTCAGAAATTCCAGAGCTGGTTTCCTTACAGATAACAAGGGTGAATATCATTTCCTCCCTTTCAGGCCCCAGATGTAAGTCAGTGTTCCTCTCAGTGCTCAGGTCTTACAGGAGCTGGCCCCGGGGCCTGCCTCCCTCCTGCAGCCCCTGCTCCACATTCTTCTGCAGCCTCCATCCCAGCCCACCCTTCCTTCTTCATCCTGTGACTTCTCTCTCCTTCTCTGTGGCTTGGTTGCATCCTGGCTTGCTGTGTACGAAAGAGAGGGCCAGGCACCGCAAATGTGATCTTGTCTTTCTGATGCTTACCTTGACTTAATCATGCTGACACCCTCAGGTTCCGGGATAATTATTCCTGCAAAGTCAAGGACTCCCTTTCCTCCTAGTGACCTGAACTTACCCTCTAACAGTGAAAATGCCCCAAGCTTTGGAGCGACTTTTCTGCATTAACTCTGAGGCAGAGTTGCAGTGAGAAAATCTACCCTTTTAATAGGCGAAAATATTGCCCTCATAAGTCTTTATGCAATGCACTTGAGCTTAATGCTCACTTACCAATTCGCCTTTATAACTTCCATATTGAGTGAATTAAGTCCTCCATGCGGGTAGTTATTAAAGAAGTGATAAGTGCTTTATAATTCAGTAAAGGGTGGCCTGGCCATTTCATATTTTCTTAGGAAATTGGCCACCCGAAGGGCAGCATTCTCAGAACCCCTGGGGCCAGCTGATTTTAGGCACAGAGCTCGCACTATTGGATTACTTTCAAGCCAGCTGCTCAGGCCTGGACCAAACTCCTCGCTCAGCTTTTTCCCCCAAGACCCATTGGAGAGTAAGGGTCAAAATCAATGTCTGTCTCCCTGCCTGAGGCTGTTTTTACTCATGATCAAAGGCCTCCATTTTCTCCCCTGGTTCAAAGCTAAGATGTCTAGTAAGTATCAGAGGTTTTATAATCAACATGATTTGATTCTCATCTGTAGACAGGAGACTTTCTCCAAGGGGCTACAAGGGTTCCAACCCTCTGACCCCAATCCCATGGGCACAGCTTGCTCCTTTATACTTTAGACTCTTCAAGTGGTTGGAAAAAGTGCTGTCCCCATCAAGACCTTGGTAACCACAGATTTTTCATGACTTGTTGAGAGGTCACAGTGTTCTGAGGAGGGATTGTCATTTATTAATTTGTTTATTTAAAATTTCTACTACGTACCAGGAACTTGGATGAGTGTTGCAGATACAATAGTGAATAAGACAGGTTGCCTGCCTTCAGGGAGCCTGCATTGCATTAGGAGAGAGACACAATAAACAAGTGAACACATAGGTGACATAATCAGAGGTTTTGGTAAGTGATAATAAAGGAGTTATCTAGAGCATCATTTCTCAACCTTAGCGCTACTGATATTTTGGAATGGATAATTCTCTGTTGGGGGTGAGGGCTGTCTTGTGCATCGTAGGAGATTAATAACATCTTTGGCCTCACCCTGCTAGACACCAGTGGCACCGCCCCAATAGTGACAATCAAAACTGATGTCTTCAGACAATCCAAGCCTGGGAGGCACAATCTGCCCCTGACTTGAGCATGAGCACTATTGATCTAGAGGAAGGTTCAGAGAATGACCCTAGCTAGGTTGGTCAGGGAAGGCTTCTCTGAAGAAGTGACATTTCAAAACAATCCTGAAGCTGGCGTCTTGGCCAAGGGAAAAATAAATGCGAAGGTCCTGAGAGGAGACCAGTGAGGCTGACAAGTGAATAAAGAGGGAGGGAGGTTTCAGCTGAGGAGGGAATGGCATACGTTACATGAGGAAGGATTCTGCTGGTCATGGTGGAGTCTGAATTTTCCCCCAAGTCCAAGTGCAGGAGAAGCCACTAGAGGTTTTTTGTTTTGCTGGAGGGCATGATTAAATTTATGTTTCAACTAATTCATCGGGGTTTCTGTGTGTAGGACAGATTTTAACTGGACCGCAGTGGAAACAGTAGTCATGTTTTGGAGGCAGGGGTCTTTGTGAAAGGTGATGGTGGCCTGGACCCAGGTGATAATAGTGGATGTGGCAAGAAGTAGATAGAGTTGAAGGGTAGAATCAATGACAGGGTTTGGCTGGGACAACTCCATGATACCAGTGTCATTTATTGATATGGAGACAGCTCACTGGGAGGAAAGCAGAGGCTGGTATTGGATCTGCTAAGATGTCAGCTAAACATCTGGAGCTCAGGGAAAGTTCTGCTAGAGATGCACATTTGAGTGCTATCAGCACAAGGATGGCGCTCAGAGCAGAGCACTTGGGGGAGATCACCTTGGCTCATGAGAGAGGAAGTGAATAGAGGAGCCCCAGGCTCCCTGGGAGACTCCAACATTTAAGGATCAGGCAAAGAATACAACATCAGCAAAGGAGCCTAAGAAAGAATATCCAGAGAGTAGAAAGAAACCCAGGAGAGAGTGTAGCCAAGGAAGCCAGAGAGGAAAGAACGTTTCAAGGAAGAAAGAGTGGTTAACAGGGTAAAATGCTACCCAGAGATTGAATAATGGGTGACAGAGAAGAGTCGACTGGATTCGCAAACGTAAAAATCACTGGTGACCTTGACAGTGTAGTTTCAGTAGAGTGGTGGGACCGAAGACAAACTGGGATGGAGAATCAAAGGGAGGCAAGGAGGAAGGGCCTGCAGCTGTAGACGATTCTTTTAAACCATTTGCCATAAAGAGGTGTAGACACATGAGTTGGTAGCTGGAGGACATGGAGTCAAGGAAGTGTTTTTCCTTTTTGTAGATGAGCTTTCCTAGAACATGTTTATATGTTGATGGAAAAATATAGCACAGAGAGAGTTGAGGGTAGAGAAGAGGAAGAGAAAAAATGAATGTGTTCCTGAGAAGATGGGAAAGGTTGAGGCCGGGTAGAAAGTCCACATGGGAAGCTGATAGCTAAATGGTTAAGGTCTGACACTGATCCCTTTGGGGATTCATTCATTTATTCGCCTAGTGGTCACTATTTGCACAACACTGGAACCACAGCCTCCTGGCCTTGCCCTTAGAAAACTCATGCTTTGGTGAAGGCCATAGTCATGTAGGGACAGGAAAGGTGGAAAAGATGTGCCCGGGTGCCAAGGGCATTTCTGCTTCCTCCTTGTTTGGTGTGGGGGGCCCTCCTACTTCCCCACTGCTGACTCTGACAGTGGACATCAAGCTGAGACCTGGGCCTGGGAGGGAGCTCTGGATATGGGGCCCTTGAGACCTCTAAGATCACCTTCCCCTTGCTGCTGTGCCCTGCAGTTATGCCCCCAGCATGGCTGTCCCTGGGTGGGATGTTCAGTGGTGTGCTTGGGGCCACAGCTCTCCCCAGAGATCAAGTTCAGGGTGCCTGTAGGGTCAGACCAGGGTTCTGGGCTGCTCAGGGGGCCAGGGTGAGGGCCGTGCAGGTGCTGAGTGTGGAGATCCTCTGGCAGTGAGGTGGGGCAGCTGGGTGGCTACATAGTACTGCCCTGGATGGCTTTCCAGGTGTATACTTACTCAGGGGTAGTGCCCCAATTTGAGATTCTGGGGGTGAGTAAATGGTGAGTAAGACAGATATGATCTCTGTTCTCATGCATTATGGTTCTAATGTAGAGACACTGATGACAAACACATAATCAAATAATCTAATAAGACAATTACAGATGGTTATTAAGGGCCGTGAAGGACATAAACAGGAGTCTGTGCCAGAGAGCAACTGGAGGGGAAACGCAGGGGCTCCTAACACAGTGGGGTCAGGGCAGGCTTCTCTGAGAAGGTGATATTTGAGTGGAGATCTGAGGGATTGAAAGAAGCCAGGGATGAGTGTTTCATGTAGGAGGTCTGGTTGGGAATAAGCTTGGCATATTTAAAGACCAGAGGCAGGACAGTGTGACTGGAGCCCACAAAACAAAGGTAGTGTGTTCAGAGAAGGAGCCCTAGAGGCATCTGGTGGCCAGCTTATGCAGGACCTTGAGGGTGGCTTCCCAGTGATGTCTGGACATCATTGGATTTTATTGTCATAGCCAAACGAAGCCATTGGAGGGTTTTAGGCAGGAGACAGTGGTTGCAATAACGTAGATTGTTGGAGAAGAGGGAAAGCAGGGAGGCCAGGTAGGAGGGGATACTTGTTCTCCAGGCTAGAATAGGTGGTGGTTACCAGGAGCATTGATGTGTAGGCAAGCCGGGGTTGCCATCCTGTGCCAGCCCAGGCAGCAGCAGTAAAAATAGAAGCAGATAGGCTGGGGAGGGGTAGGATAGGAGGCCACAGGCTGGGGTTCAGCCATAACGGCCTGGACTCCCCAGTGAACTGGCTGGCTCCCAGATGAAATCTCGCTCCTGGGAGTTAGCCCTTTTCTTAGTGGGGTAGCAGTGAAGATGTGCCCTTGATCTTTTCCTGTTAGGAGACATAGCATCTTTGCACCTGCAGAACACAGGTGTGTGCACAAACGTTCTTCGTTCCCAGCACAACGCTTTGGAATTGATCAGGAAGCCAGCACAGATGCTGTCGTCTTCCATCTGTTTGCTTCACGATCTGAATGTTCCTTTCTGTGGTCCCAGGGGTGGCCCCAGATGCGGGGCTGGTTCACCGTGGTCCTTGGCGCACAGCTGCTTGTAGGCTTCTGTGCTAACGTGCTGGCATGCTGGGGTCACTGGCACAAGCTGCCCCAACCCCTGGCTGCCTGGGGCTCTCAGGTCTGGCTCCCTAGGCATCTAGCACACTGCCCCCCACAACAGCTGTCAAGGGAGGGAGAGCTGGATGACTTGGCTAGCGTGATCTGATGCAGCTCCTCCCCAGCCCCCTTGATGCCTTAGCACCATGGAGCTGTTGCTCCAGACGGTTTGTTTATGATGCTAAACATATCAGATAATTGAAAGCTAATGCTGCTGTCTGGATCACTAGACATAATACGCCTGGGTAACAAATCAATTTCCTCATTGCCCTACAAGGCTTCAGAGTCAAAAGTGCGGCACATTGTGCATGTGTGTGCACATGTGCATTCATGCATGTGTGTGCTCCAATGCCGACTTGTTAGGAAATGGAATTCCAGACTAGCTTCTGCAGGCACTAGCTGGAGAGAAGGGACACCTGTATGCAATCTTGTTGTTTTTGAAGCTTTTGAATTTTGTGTTGGAGGAGTAGAGTACTCACTTATAAAAAACATCCGGAGGCCTAGGCAGGCTGATTGCTTGAGGCCAGGATTTTGCAACCAGCCTGGCCAACATGGTATAGCCCTGTCTCTACTAAAAATACAAAAATCAGCCAGGCATGGTGACACATGCCTATAGTCCCAGCTACTCGGTAGGCTGAGGCACGAGAATTGCTTGAACCTGGGAGGCAGAGTTTGCAGTGAGCTGAGATCACTGCACTCCAGCCTGGGTGACAGTGAGGCTCTGTGTCAAGACACACACACACACACACACACACACACACACACACACACACACACACACAGAGGAAACATCAGCTTCAGCTGCCTCCTGCCAGTATTCTGAACATAATGTTAGTGTTGTACACTTAGGTACCGCAGTGTAAATGTGAACTGTGACTGCACCTCCAGGAAACCTTCACTTAACTGGCAACTTCAGTTATCCAAAAGGGGGAGCAAAACAAAGTCATATGAAAACAAGGTCAAATATCTGCCTATCTGTATGCACGTGCATGTATGTGTGTGTGAATGTTTTCATATTCCCTTAGATCCTATTTATGCTTACTTAACATGCATTTCTAACAATACAAATGGAATCAGCTATTTATTCCACTAGTGCCATGCATCCACACTGAATTGAGGACTTGGGCATTACCTTCTTTAACCCTCACCACAGCTAGTTTTGCTATGGAAAAACTGACGGCTGGAGAAGCTCTAGTAACTGGCCTGAGGACATCTGGCTTCCAGAGCTAGCGCGCCATCTCCAGGTCAGTGTAACTCTAGGTGCCAGCTCTTACCTATTGGTCTCCAAGAGGCTGCAGAAGAGACTGGGCACAGCACATTTGGGAGGGAGGAGGGGCCCTGGGGACAGCTTAAGAGGGATGGCCTGCCTAATATCAAAGAAAGAGTCAGAAAATAGTTAAAATGGATGCAATAACCATTGGAACAGGAAATCATATCAGGGTAGGGCCATTTGTAGTAGGGCTACAAATTCTGCATCCTTCAAGAGCTTCTGAGGGTGTTGCTGTGCTACAGGCTGGCAGACTCATTAGGCTGATCATATTGATGTAAGGTCATCAAGAAAATGTAAATCATGATCTGTCTACTCTGCTTAAAAAGGCAAGGATGTGTGTAATGCATTTTAGGTGGAAAAAAGAAACATCCAGCAAGGAAGTTGAAAATGCAAAGAGTTTTGCATTTAAATTTAGTTGTCTGGAAAATTTGGTTATGAAGAAGAGCTCATTAATAGCAGTGAGAAGTCACAGTGAAGATAACAGCAATCTGATAGCGACAGAGGAGCTGGAAAAGCTTAGAAAAATGAGGCAATACTGGGCCTGCTACCTATCGAGAAAGGAAGGATGTTCCTAAGTCCCACCCACTGAGCTCCTGTCTCACCAAGTACCCAGGGAAGTTCTGCCAGGTAAAGGGTGCCTTGTCCCTGTGGACTTCCTCAATCACCTTAGTCCTCTGGGGTTAGATGGTGGTGGGCGTCTTTGTGTTCTACAGTTTTCTGCATAGGAGAGGAGTAAACATGAAACATTAAATATTGAAGGTAGAAACAACTCTTAAACATATCCACATGACATATTTTTAATTAAAATATGGACCACACATTCTGTACCATCCAATTTTGGAATGCTTGGAGATTGCCAATTCGTTTATCATATTGGCCCAAGCAAAACAGAAGGAAGAAGAGAAAACTGGGGTACAAAAGCACCATCTGGTTGGGAACGGTGGCTCACACCTGTAATCTCAGCACTTTGGGAGGCCGAGGCAGGTGGATCACCTGAGGTAAGGAGTTTGAGACCAGCCTGGCCAACATGGTGAAACCCTGTCTCTAGTAAAAATACAAAATTAGCTGGGTGTGGTGGCACATGCCTGTAATCCCAGCTACTCAGGACGCTAAGGCAGGAGAATTGCTTGAACCTAGGAGGCAGAGGTTGCAGTGAGCCAAGATCGCACCATTGCACTCCAGCCTGGGCGGCAAGAGTGAAACTCCATCTCAAAAAAAAAAAAAAGGAATTACAATCTAATTTATTCTAGCACAAAGAATGTGTCCCCATGAATGTATCAATTAATATTTAATTTATGCCATGTCCCATTATAAAAATGGCTATGAAGCAGCTATCTGTGGTCCTAGGTCTCTGGGACCTGGTGTTGCTCTTATGAGTCACCGAGAGTGGCTATGTTTCAGACTGATTTTCTGGAATTGCCAAAGAGAATCTGCATGGCCATTCCCTGACAACATTTCCCTTCTAAGCCCACCTGGCAGCGTCATGAGATCTTGATCCCAGGGGTCTACCTTGACCTCACTGAGGTTTTTGAGTTCCTGCCCTAAGCCCGACTCTGACTCTGGAGGTCAATGTCATCATGTATTATGCCCACTGTCTCCCTCCCTCTGGAAAAGTGGTGCCCGCTAGCTCTTGGCAGAGTAGTGGCTCTGTGGAATGGAAGGGCAGTGGTGACAGGGTAGGAGCAGGGCATTGAGCTGATTTTCTGAATGGAGCATTTCACATTTCTGTGGAATGAAGAGGCATGAGAAATCCAGGAGAGGAACTTTCGGTGGAGAGAAAAGGCTCTTGGCCAGTGGGTTCCAGCCAGAGATGGTGAGAAGAGACCACTGTTGCTTCTGGAATGTGTAGCCTGGCTTGGGCCATGGTCCAGCAGGCCAACACACCCCTCATTTCCTCTCAAGAAATGCCTGTGACTTGAGAGGGTCCTGGGAGCTGTGGCTTGCCCGTTTTTTTCTCTCACCTGGACTCAGTGACCTAGAGGTAGACTTTTTTGTATTGGCCCGAAACCTGGTAGTGTTTGCTGCAAAGCAGTCATTTTCAAAATTGATGTTGTTTTAAGCCATGAGACTCTTGCTTTAATAGCCCTCTTAGGCAGAAGCTTTATATAATAAAGCAGGATTTCTCAATCCTGGTGCTGTGGACATTTGGGGCTGATGATTCTTAGCGGTGGGGGCTCTCCTGTGCATTGTAGGATGTTTAGCAGCATCTCTAATCTCTACCCACTGTAAGCCATTGTTACTCTCTTTCCCCAGCTGTGACAATCAAAAATGTGTCCAGATATTGTCAAATGTCTGCTGGGGGGCAAAATCGCCTCCCTTTGAGAACCAATGTATTATGAGACTAAAGTGGAGGTAATTTATTTAAAGTAGGAGTGGGCACCTGATGTGCCACCCCTTTACCCTCTTTCTCCTCCCTCCACTCTCTGTTTCTGATTGAACCAAGACACCCAGATTGAGAGCAGAGCTGCAGGTTCCTGTGGGGGCCACCACCATGCACTCTGCAGAATTGCACAGTCCGTTGGGCCTTGCTCTAAATTCCTCCACAGTGGGAGTGGGTTTGTAAGATGTCCAGGCAGGGATGAGCTGGTCCAGCCTGTGGTCCTGGAACAGGGAACCAGTCACAACCCCCACAGGGTTTAGGTGCCTGGCCTTCCTCTAGAAGTGAATAGGTATTGATTTTTTTCTTTTTTTTTTTTGAGACAGAGTCTCACTGTGTTGTCTACGCTGGAGTGCAGCGGTGTGATCTTGGCTCACTGCAGCCTCTGCCTCCCAGGTTCAAGCGATTCTCCTGCCTCAGCCTCCTGAGTAGCTGGGATTACAGGTGCCCACCACCACACCTGGCTGATTTTTGTATTTTTAGTAGAGACAGGGTTTCCCCATGTTGGCCAGGCTGGTCTCGAACTCCTGACCACAAATGATCCACCCGCCTCAGCCTCCCAAAGTGCTGGGATTGCAGGCAGTATTGATTGATTTTCAAATGACAAAACAAATGCTCAATGAAAACAACCTGGACAGCTCAGAAAATCACAAAAAAGGAGAAGCCACGTGTAATCGTGCTGGGTTGAGGTACTCACCATTAACAAAAGCAAACCAAACCTGCTCTTTTACTATATATATATAATATTTTTTAGAGCCTGCCTTTTTCACTGAAAATGGTGGTCTCCCTAGTAGCACACACACACCAGCCAGCAGAGTCACAACACTGACCTCCTGGTTGGGTACCAAGTGGTGAGTCATAGGAGAACTTGGCAGGTGCCCAGCTGATGCCATCCAGAAATGTCAGGGCCTCATCTTCATCCTCTTGCTCTTCCTCGGAACCTGCTCTGATGTGGCATCTATGCACTCCTTGAACCTGTGTATAAACTCCTGCTGGAACAGTTTTCCTGGAGGCCATGAATGACAGGTTTCCTACCCCTCCACACTCTGCCACATGGGGTTTTTATCAATGATTCCTGAGAAATGACAACTTCCAGCAGAAGCCTGATGCCATTTTTAGCTTGAAAACTGAGAACAAGACTGCTCAGTTTCTGTAAGGCACAGGAGGAAAATAATCAGCACAGCCAGCTCTGCCTGAGGACTTACATGTGCCCCACACTGCAAAGGGGTTTTCTTTTTTATCGTAGTCTTTTGATCTTCACATCATTCTTAGGAGGTAGTTATTTTATTATCCCCATTTAATAGATGAGAAAACTGAGGCACAGACAGAGAAGTAACCTGGACAGGGTCACATAGATAGGGATACTGATGGGGCCAGGATATGCATTTTGACCATCAGCTTCTAGGGCAGGAGTCAACAACTGTTTTCTGTAAAGGGCCAGAGAGTAAATATTTCAGGTTTTGCAGGCCATATGGCCTCTGTAGCAACTATTCAGCTCTGTTATTGTAGCTTGAAGATAGCTATAGATGACAGTAAATGAACGGGTATGAACAAGGAAATTTGAATTTCGTGTAGTTTTCATGTGTTACAAAATATTCTTCTTTTGATTTTTAAAAATGTAAAAACCAAACACCGCATGTTCTCACTCATAAATGGGAATTAAACAATGAGAACTCATGGACATAGGAAGGGGAACATCACACTCCGGGGACTGTTGTGGGGTTGGGGGAGGGGGGAGGGACAGCATTAGGAGATATACCTAATGCTAAATGACGAGTTAATGGGTGCAGGAAATCAACATGGCACATGGATACATATGTAACAAACCTGCACATTGTGCACATGTACCCTAAAACCTAAAGTATAATAATAATAATAAAAAAATGTAAATGCTATTTTTAGCTCTGGGGCTGCAGGAAAGCAGGCAGCGGGCTGTAGCTTGACGACCACTGCCTTAGAGCCCTGACTCCTACCCACACTGTTGCACTGTGGCTATAAAAATGCCATTCCCTGATTTAGGAAAACTCAGACCTACCCAACGGAGGAGGTGGGGACCATTATTCTACTTACCGGAGGACTCTTTGCATCGAGGAGTTCATTCATTTCTCTGCCATATCTCAGTGCTCGCCTAAGTCAAGGAAGGGTCAGTTTGTGGGCATAAGGACATGAGGGCTGAGAAGGGTAAGGCTTGAGAACACGGTAATGATTGATAACTCAACTGTAACAACACATTTATGGAATTCTAATGAGGGCTGTGAAAAATGATTTCATTGATTTAAACAATTAGATCAAAGTTGCTTGTTGGGAGCAGATCCTTGTAGGAAGCTGGAGTCCTGTGAATGAGAAGTATTCTGTACAACCATGGTGATCTACCTGGTAATTTACAAAGCCCAGGGAATACACTGGGGGACCTGGTGGCACAGATAGTTCTACTCCTCTGGCGCTTTCTTTTCATCTGAAATGTTGCCAGGTTCTCTGCCGTGGTGGGAGCAGACCACCCAAACTGCCCTGGGGCTGTAAGACTTCCAGGGAGAACTTTGGCATTGGTATCCAACACCAACCTGGCCACCTGGTCCACGTCCCCAGCAGATGCCAGTGTCTCTGGCTGCTCAGCAGGGACTTTGAGAGAATGTGGTACAAAACAGGTTCTCAGCATACCTTGTCACCGTGTGGCTCTGAAATGCTTCCAGAGGCCCTGGCAGTCATAGTCCTGCTGCCTTGCTGGCTCTGACTCGACTTGGTGGCAGATGGCAGAGCTACGGGTATGGTGGTGCCGGAGAGGAGATGTCTGGGGAAGGTGGCTGTCACTTTTCTGGACAGAGTGTGCCTGGGTTAGTTCTGTCCCAGGATGAGCTGTCACCTCTCTGTACTCTTGACTAAGATGGTACTTAGACTTCATGGCCACTGATCAGAGTAAAATCCTGGAAGGATTGGGTGGGCGGTGGAAGGCCTTTTCCCAAGATCCTTTGGTGCCTCGTACAGGTGTGTACGAATCGGCATCATTCATACACCTTTAGAGCTGCAAAGGGCTTTGATAATTAATAGTGTAATGGTTCTCAACCTGGGGACCCCAAAAGCAGTAATGAGGGGTGTTTGTTTCTGGCATTTGGTCAATATAAAAATAATAAACCCAGAAATCAGATCCATACCCATGACAAGCCTTCTCCTGCTGACAGAATGTTGAGTTTCTTTGCTTTGGGCTGGAATTTATGCAGTGGATGAGTTAGCATGGGTTTGTGTCTGTTGATAAAAAGCTCTGGTTAACAGTGATTTATATTGCTGATTAATAAATCCAAGAAGATGAATTAATTCGTAGTTAATAGATGTAGTGTGCTTGCTAGACATAAACCTCCTTAAACATGGGATCTCTTGGGGCAAAGTTCTAAAAGGAGACCTTTATGATGAAAAGGGGAGAAACTGCTGATCCAGTGCAACTCTCCTCTTACAAATGAAGACATGAGAGACTCAGAGAGGTGGAAGCACTGGCTCAAAGTCACTGGGTCCTGAAGCCTCGGTTGAAGCTAGGGTTTGTGTCCTCCACTACCAGGTTCCCATGCTTCCCATGACACCCTGGTGGCTCCAGGCCCACTCTCTGGAGTCAGCTCCACCAAATCAAGCCACTGGTTTTTTTGAGCTCCAGGAGGGATTGGGCTGTGGGTCACCCAAAGGGGGCTTCCAGAGTCTAGACCCTGGTGATGCTGGAAGTAGGAGTGTGTACCTGCTTGGCTAAGCCTGCTGGCCAGCCAGCCACCCCGTCCTTTTTTAAAGCCATGTCATTTGTATTGTCATTATGGGCAATACCTAAGGGGAAAAAAAGGCCAGTCCTTAGGAAATTCTGAATAGGAAAAAGAAAGAAAGGGAAGGCAAGCAGGGAGATTGAACTTCACATCTTTAAATAGCATCTTTTTCTAGCTGATGGGGAGACATTCAATGCAATCCATGGGCCAGGAACTTGGAACCAATGAATCCAGTTAATTCTTGCAACAACCCAGTCAGGCAGACGGTGCGAACCCCACCACACAGAGGAAGAAACTGAGGCTCAGATTTATTTGGTGACTTGGCAAAAGGCCTGGCAATCAATTAGCTTATCAGGGATCCAAAGCCAGGTCTCTGTGGCTCCAACGCCAGCCTCATTTCTGTTGCTTCTGGCTGACCCTTACCTTTACTCCTCCCCTGCAGACACATAGAGAACTGGCGTAGTCTTCACACGCTCAACGCCGTGGACATGGAGCTCTACACTGGACTTCAAAAGCTGTGAGTGCACCTGGCCACAGAGAGGCCTTTCCCTGTGGAAGGGGTGGATGTCACCTGGTCTGCCTTCTGGGGTGACGTGAGGGGCACAGCAAGGCTGCCATCCACGCTTTCTCCCCCGGGTCTTCTTTTGGTAGAGTTGGCAACATACACTTAGGGGACACCAGAGGCTTCAAAGGCCATCTCTTCACACCCCTTTGTTTCACCCTAGTCTAGAGAGGCAAGGGGGTTGTGTGAATTCCCATCTTGAAGGTAGGGTTTCAAGGTAGGCCCGGAACCCACGCATGCTGGGTGAGTGTCCTTTCCCTACCCTTATGCTTGACTGATGAGCCCCATGGAGTATGAGATTTCCCAGCTACTTCCACCCTTGGATGTCAGTGCTAGTGACTGTGGGGACCTGGAGTGGGGAGAGGGACAAGGAATAAAGAGGGCTGCAGCCCTGCCATCACTGTACCAGCAGAAGCCCTGGTCCTTACCCACTGGCCAGGATGGGTGGAGGGCAGCTGCCAGTATGACCCCTGACCTCCCAGCCTCACACAGGGCCCTGGGGTGTGTGAGCCCAGATGCCTCCCTGAGCAACCCCAGCAGGACACCTGTGATAATTGGCAATGAAAAGGTGCAGATAATCCACAGGGCGGCTGCAGGGCCAGCCTTATCCTCACCCCCTGCCAGCCTCAGCCCAGAGCAGATATCCCTCTGCAACTTGAGCTCTGCTGATCCTCTTTTTCTCTCTGTCTAGGACCATCAAGAACTCAGGACTTCGGAGCATTCAGCCCAGAGCCTTTGCCAAGAACCCCCATTTGCGTTATATGTGAGTAGAGCTGGGCTGCAGGGATGGGGTCACATGGCAGGGACTCTTGGGGCAGTGAAGCCGGAGACCTGAGGTCTAGACCTGGTTTTTTACTTCCAGGGACTCTTGGGCAAGGTTTTGAACTTTCTTGGGCTTCCAATTTTGCCTCTTAAAAGGATTATTTTGGGTTTGATTATCTCTAAGTTTCCTGTCAGAAGGAAAAATGTAGGACCAGGGGCTGAGAGGGAGAGTCAGTCTCCTGACACCCAAGTGTGTTCACTTTCATGATGAAACTTGCAGTTTTATGGGAACGTAAATGATAGGGAATTCCACTCATATGTAATGTGAATACTACACTTCTGGGACCATAAGTAGGCCCATAAGAGTGTGTATGTGTGTTAGGACTTGGGGGGTTGCAAGAAGAAAGAAATCATGGCCAATAGCCAGTGTTATGTCTAAATAGATTCTGGGTTCAGTGGGGAAAAGCTCAGAGAAGTGGAAACACCTGTATAAGGTCACACAGATTTGTCTGGGACAAGCTAGAGGTCAAGTGGTTATGGGTGGGGGTTCCTGTCTATCTGTGCCTCCTTCATCCTGTCTCTACCCTTTCCCTAGTGGGGATAGAATCACAAGAGTTGATGCTTCCTCTCTAAGCCGAGTTCTGGGCTGATAGACTTTGGGATTTAATGAGGACTGCCATTTCCTGGGGAGAAAGTGGGCATGAAAGGAAGCCTGGGGTGAGTGATTAGGGGAAGTGCCAACCCGCTGCACCCGTAGAGGGGTACTTGTTGTCTGGGTCAACTCCAAGGATAGTGGCCATCTCAGACACCCACTGGGCATGTTCCCAAAGAGCAGAGGCTCTGCAGGAACCAGGTGGGGAGGGGTCTATTGCCTTTAGGGAGAAAGTGGAGAAGTGGTGTGCCTTGGGCTAGTCTTTCCTGTGGCCACTTAAAAGTTTCACTGACTGAGCACTTTGCATTTGGTAACGGAAGGGCAGCTGGGCTGGAGAGAAATTGCATGCACCGACCGGGGCAGAACATCCAGGGGAGCTGTAGGAAGTGGAGGGTAGGGAAGGTGGGGAAATGGAAGAGATCACAGTGAATCCTGGTGGAGGAGTTGTTTTTTCTTTTTTGGGGGATCCTGACCTTACCCCTGGAGTGAGTGCTTGATAAATATTTGTTTATCAGTATGGCCACCTCTGCTTTCTGTGGAGCTTTCTTTTCTCTGGAAAGAGCAGGCTCTATGGCCACTGCTCAGGGCTAGATGTATCAACTCCAGGGGACTGAGACCTCCCTTTCAGCTGTTTAATTTAGCTGTTGCCTCTTGCCCCAGAGTAGCCTCTGTGGTGAGAGTCTCCTGATGTGTGTTCTTTGCAGCTGGAGGCATAGCTGGGACCAGAGGAGGGTCTTGGACCAGATGTTCCAGGTGTTTATTTTATTGGGGGTTTGAGTTTCACTGTAAAACATCCCAAGGGAAAAAGCTTTTCATATATGAGAAGTCTCCGTTTTCTTAGTAATTCATACAAGGGTCACAAAGCCAAATGCCCATGGTGGACCAGGTGGGGTCACGTGTCCCCTCCAAAGAGGCAACCAGTCATCAGTTCCAGCTGACTGCTGCCACGTGGAGGTGGGGCCTGGTGTGGTCAGACTTGTTTCCAGAAGACTTGGAGATTCCGTGAAACAACTCAAGTTTTAAATGCTGCCAGCTAAAAACAAGACCCTTCATCTCCATGGGCCATACGAAACTACTTCCATGAGCAGAATGTGGCACGCGGAGTGCCAGTTTGTGGTGCAAGGTCGTATTTGGGGTAGGGATGCTGTTGATGTGAGACAAACGCTGTTCTCTTTGAGGACAGGGGCTGGGTGCTCAGGCCTCAGAGCCTTCTAGGGCACGGTGTCCCTGCAGCTCTTAGGGAGGTGGAGAGGCTTCGGGACCCAGGCTCAGGCGTGGGAGCAGGGTTGCATCTTGGGCTGCAGGTGGCTCTGAAGTGGGTTGTACCAGAGCATGTCTTTGGCTTGCCCTTGAAGATCCTGGAAGAGGGCTGTGACCCACTGTCTCTTTTGGAATGATACGGGGTCTGCTGAGTGGTGGCAGCGATAGAGGCTGGTGGAGGTTTGCAAGATTCCCAAGGCTTTGTGGGTAGGAGGACCTAGTTGGAGTAGGACCCAAGGCTACCATTGAACCTGCCTATGACCTTGGGCCCTGTTTTCTCCTGGACACATTGGCCAGCTCTTGCCAAAGTACTTGCTATTGGCTACAGGGGGATTACCCAGAAGGATGGATGACCATTAGTTCACCCCCAATTTGAGTCTGGCTGTGCATTAGGGGCAAGTCAGGGTGCTCAACCTAGTTCAAGAAAGTCAGCACCCAGTCAAGTGGCTCTGATAGGCACAGTGGGATGCCCAGAGGAGCCTGGGGGTCACCGAGAGACGAGTCAATAGGATGAGGCAGAGGCACTGGCATTATCCACGGGTTTTATTTATTAACTTTTCTTATTTATGGAGACACACCAAATTCCCAATTGAGTAAATTTCCCGGCAGCTTTGGGACATTTTCTCCTGGCAAATGGGCCAGGTTTCTCTGCTGTCTCACAACATCTTCTATTTATGTCCTCTAAATGCATTTACAAGTCTTCTGGCCCCAGCTGAGCAATCACAAGATGATCACTTACTCCAACACTAATTGCTGAGCCCTGGCTTGGCGGCTTTTTTTTTTTTTTTAGGGTGATGTCTGAGAAGTCTTTTCTTCTTTCTTCTGTATAAAATAAGAAGTAGGAAGTGATATCATTGCCCCTAGTACTGATGTCAAATTGTTCGAGTTGTTCTGATTGGTTGAACTGTCTCCCACCCCTATGCTACTGTTGCGTTAATCAGTGTAATTCTTCTTCAGGCCAGAAAATGAATTGACAAAGTTTTGGCCAAGTTGTCTGCTACACAGTAGTCTGGAGATTAGGACTCTTGGGCCCTACTTCATGGTTTATGAGTGACTGACCATCTCCTCTTGACTGCTTCAGTTTTCTCTACCTTTTGTAGAATGTGGAAAATGAGATATGGATGAATACACATCAAGGGAAACCCTTTTTTGAGAGATGGGAATATTCTCCACCTTTGTATCCCTTCTCTGATCCTAAGAATTTTGGATTAAGGATTTTTAAGGATAAGGATTTCTGAGATTGATAATTGTAATAGCTATATGCCAATCTGAAAAGTGGGCATAATAATAGTGGCTATTCTAGGGATGGGATGTGGTCAAGATTAAATAAGAGGCGCATACAGCTCTCAGCCCAGTGACCAGGAAATAGTGAGTGTTCAAAGAGAACAGTTGCTAGTAATGATAGTAATTATTGTTATTATTTCTGATGATGATTATACAATCAAAGAGAAAGGGTTAGGTGACCTTGATGGGTATTCTGACCACTTCTTTGTCCTGGAAAAGCTGAATTTCTGTCTCACAGTGGAGCCCACCTCTCTGGTGACTGGAATACTCATATTCTCCAGCATCTTTCCTCATTGTACACTGATGAATAAATCCGGATAAGTTCTCTATTCTCCCCTTTTATCCCCACTTGCTTTAGACTGTATGTAGACCTCTCTGTAGATGCTGTCAGTTTCAGAAAGGACCTAAGCAACTGAAACTGATGAGCTGACAACTTTCTTTATTTCCACCTGAGTTGAGATCTTGTCCACCAGCATTATTGAACTTGGGTTGTTCTCAGAGTCCTCTGAGCCCCGCTTCTGCAGCTGGCCCCTCTTTCCCTTTATGGGGTGTGTTTTCTCTGGCATGGCTCACACAGACTGGATCACCACAGTCTGGGATCCCCATACATGAAGAATGTAGACATCTGTCTATGAGCTGCACTCAAACAATGGTACTTCCTTTCATCTGTAGAGCTCTTCATGGTTTTCAAAGTGCTTTTCCATACATTATCTCATTGAATTCTCATAACCATCCTTGGGGCAGGGGTATGGTAGGTGGCTTTATTTTACAGCACAGAAGATAGGCCCAGAGAGGCTCTGACTTGTAAGTAGCAGAAGTAGAACTGCACCTAAGTCCTCTGATTCTCTTTCCAGGAATCTTTCCACTATAGCTCATGGGCCAGAAGAGGCAATGTTTCTTCACAGAAGCAATTTAAAAAGTTACTATGTTTTGCTAGTCATTACTATGTTTAGAAAACCGCATAAAACTGCTGGTATCAGAAAAGAAAAGGGAAAGGCTAATACTGATTGAGAACTTCCTGTGTGCCAAGAACTGTGCCTGGTGCATTTGCAAATATGAACTCACTTACTCCCCACCGTAACTCTAAGTTAGGAGTCCTCTCTCCCCATTTCATAGATGCAAACACTGAAGCTCAGAAGTTATAACTGAGTTCTCCTAAGGTTACACAGTAAGTTAGTGGAAGAATCAGAATGTGGACTCTAAATCCTTTGAATCTGAAGTCCGTGTACTTTTTTACATCCCAGGAGCGTTTTGTCTCTCTGGTTTTCACAGCAAGAACTTCTTATAGGAGGGGTGGGCATCTTTAAAGTTCTGTGAAAGAGCTGCTCTTTCCCCCTGGGGATTCAGTACGATCCATCCTCAAAGAGCTCTCTTGAGAAAGCTCTGTTTAGTTCCTCTTTCTATTCAGGTCAAATCCTATAATGACAGTTACATTACAACCTGAATATCTTTATTATGAAAGATTTCTTAGCATTAGCCTATGGCCTACTTATTTCCAAGAATATTTAATGTAAGATTCCAGCAAGCCAAGAGAATTTATTTAATCCCTAGAGTTGACTGTGGTGGGATCTCTCTTGGGCTCCATTTCTTGCTCTTTTCCAAAAAGCTCTGGATGCCGGACTAACTTATTTCTCCTTTCAGAAGCAAACGTGCACTCAATCTTTAGCTGGGAGAGTCAGCCACCAGAGTGGGGTGAAAGATGGAGAATGTCCTGATTTGAGCACGATTGTGTCAACCGTGTTATGTTTGCAAGGACAGGAAGTCAGTGATGCTATGTGGATAGGAAAAGAAGAGGTGGCTAGGATCCCTACCCTTTCAAGACACTGACTGCATAGGTAATACATTTCTCTTGAGATTATTGGGGTGAAAAAATGATGACATGGATTTATTATGTATTATAAATTACTCAATGTTCTTTCTCCTTGGAATAACCCCAGATTCTGAGTTTCAAGATAGTGTGTAGACAGTATCTCAGTAAATTTTTTTTTCTGCCTGCCCCCTTACCTCTGCACTGAGACTTTTCTCCAAGTCCCAAAAGGATTGGCAACTGGCACACTGGTCTCCCTCACTGCTTCTCCACAAGCATCCTCCTTCTTCTGTTCTTTGTGGAGGCCTTAGCCATGAAATGCGGGATAGCTGACAGTAAGGAGCATGGGCTTTGAAGATAGAAAGATCAGGATTCAAATCCTAGATCTTTCACTTCCTGCTGTTGACCTTAGGCAAGCTATTGAACTTCTCTGAGCTTTGAAAGGAAAATAAGAGTTCCTACTTCATAGGATTGTTCTTAGCCTTAAATAAGACAATGCCTGGAAAGTGCTTAAGACAATGTACTATGAAAGACTCAATATATATATTTTTGCTATTATTAAAGACTTCCTCCCTACACATGTTGGTCTCCAATTGTTTAGAATCATAGACAGTTAAAGCTAGAAGAGTCCTTAGAACCAACTCCCAAATTTGTATTCCTATCCTGCCCTTTAGCTTCCTGTATCAAACTGCCTACTTGCGTGCCCCAGTCACGAGTCAACCTTAAGTTGTCCAAGACAGGATTCTTGATTTCATACCAAACCCTTCCTCCTAACCTCTTCTTCCTCAATGCTTCTTGTTCTTGTAAGTGGTACCATCCATCAAATTACTCAGGCCAAAACCTTGGGAGACATTCTTGATGCCTCTCTTTCCTTTACCTGCTCAACTGCTTCTTCTTCAGTTTAATAAATTCATAAAATATTTTGTATCCATCTGCTTATTTACCCTTTCCATCCTCATGTCTATTGTCTTGGTCCAAGTCATCATCCCCTCCACTGACACTGTGACAGTAGCCTTCTAACTTAGGTTTTCCATGCCTTCACTTTTGTCTGCTACATTTCATTGTCCACACAGTTGCCAGAGTGATATTTTAAACATATAAATCCGATCATGCCACTTAGCTGCTTAAAGCTCTCCAATTACTTCTTGCGTTACTTACAATAAAAGCTAAGCCCCTTTCTATGGCCACAGGACTCACATGGATATAGTTTCTGTCTCCCTGTCTAATTGTCTTGTATTTTTCCCCTTGTTCTCTCTGCTGCAGCCTTACAAGCCTTTTCAGTCCCTTAAATGTGCCAAGCTCATTCCCACATTGGAGTTTTTGTCCCTGTTGACCCATCTGACCCAGACAGATACCCTGCCCTGGATCTTGGCATGGCTGGCCCCTTCTCATCATTCACTCAAATGCTACTTTCTTAGCAAGGCCTCCTGACTGCTCAAACTTTGTGGCCTTCCTTCTCCTTACAAATAGATCACATTTTATTCTGTCATGTGGCTGAATCATTTCCTTCACCTTTATTACTATCGATCATCTGCAAGTATCTCATTCAGCTATTTGTTTAAGAGTTGATACTCTATCTCCCACACTGGAATATAAACTTCCATGGAGCAGGATCTTTTCCCTGCTATATCTCCAGCACTGAGAACAATGCCTGTCATATGCCAAGTGATCGGTAGTGATTTGTTGCATGTACAAGTGACTCTAGTCTGATTTGATCATTTTCTGGATGACAAGAAGGATGTCTTGAGTGGAGAAGAATTCTGACCAAGATCCCCATGGATAAGAGTTGAGCCAGGACTAGAATGTGGGTCTTGGTACGCTCTGTGTGGCATTCCTCCCATCATATTTATCCTGTCTACTTTCCTTGGGTCTTATCTAGCCAGAGATCTTCACACTTCTATGTATGGTAGAAACCATTGCAGCCCTGTTTAAAAGAAGGGACATATGGGCCGGGCGCAGTGGCTCACACCTATACTTCTAGCACTTTGGGAGGCCGAGACAGGCGGATCATGCGGTCAAGAGATCGAGACCATTCTGGCCAACATGGTGAAACCCAGTCTGTACTAAAAATAAAAAATCAGCTGGGCATGGTGGCGTGTGCCTGTAGTCCCAGCTACTCAGGAGGTTGAGGCAGGAGAATCACTTGAACCTGGGAGGCGGAGGTTGCAGTGAGCTGAAATCGTGCCACTGGGCTCCAGCCTGGTGACAGAGCGAGACTCTGTCTCAAAAAAAAAAAGAAAAAAAAAAAAAGAAAGGGCATATGGGCAAATATTACATGCATATCACTTATATTATTGGAACGTACAAATATAAATAGTACAGAATCATATCACAGTATCACGCTGCTGAGGTGTGATACAAAAATGTACAATGAAGGTAGGTTGCCTCTTTGAGCTTTCTTCTCATTCAGTTCTTCTTGCTCAGAGCTTCCACCAAACATCCTGCTTAAGCTATTGCCTCTAACCCACCCTCATCACTAATTTGGTTATTTTGATAAGTAGTTGAGCGTATGTGCTCTTGAACCACATGGCCTGACATTCGATTCTGGCTTTATCACATGTATCTGTATATCTCGGGCAAGTTACTTCACATATCTATGCCTTAATCTCCTCTTTTGGAAAATGGGAATAATATGGTTGTTAGCAAGACTAAATGAATTAATGTATATGAAGCATTGAGGAGAATGTCTGGCCCATAACAATAACCCAATATATGTTAGTGGAGATTGCTGTTATTATTCTTTAGAAAATTGTAACGTACAAATATAAATAGTACATATAGCAGATGATCAATATCAATATCATCTAAAATTGATATTCTAAAATGGATCAATTTGATTCTAAAATTGATCATTATCATGATGAAAATATTCTAAAATTGATCGTCAGTATTCTAAAATTGATTCACAACTCTGTGAATATATGAAAAACTTTTGAATTGTACATTTTAAGTGGTTGAATTGTGTATATCTATTGCTCTATCTCTTTATGTCTCTCTTTCTCTCTATCTATCTCTCTGTGTCTATCCTGTGTTCCTTCTTAGAAGACGCTTTCAGAGCCTGTGTGGGGCCTACTATGTCTCTTTTCCTCTGCTATGGGGCAAAGGATGTTACTGTTCCAGATGGAGGCTGCTCCATTAGCTGGAGTCTTGTTGGGAAGATGATGGGAGCAAAGCCACAGCTGACCTCTGTCGACATGTAGCGTGAGAGAGAAATACACTTTTATTGTGGCTAAAAAAAAGAAAGAAAAGATAAACCAGGAATGACAGAAGCTGTAATCAGTGTATGGAGTAGATAGGCTACTGGGGGTGCGTGAAACTTGGTGTCTAAGCTATTACCCAATTCTTTTCTCTCCTACTCAAGATAGGGTCTCAGAACACAGATGAGAGAGATGTTATTACAGGGAAAGTTTTGAACCTCCTCTAATGTAAGTATAAGGAAGTAAATGGTGAGTGGTGGTTCTTCATCAGTGGCTATGGGTTGTTGGTGACACAGCTCACACCTTTGACAGATTGCAGAAACAGCTGACATTCTCCAGGGACTTCCAGCACAAGGCAGTGGAGGAGCCGCTGGAGGGCTCTGAGCAGGACTGCTGACCTGAGATGGGCGGGAATGGTTGGGCAGCCTTATGGAGCAGGTGACAGCTGGCCCGGCTTTGGAGGAGGGTGGGCTTGGGTTGGCAGACAGCCTGCTTATGGCACAGGGCTGCAGCTTACCATGGGGTGTGCACAGCTGTTTCCCCCTGGACTTTCTGCTAGAGCTGTTTGGACATGTGCTGATGGGTACAGGCCACTGAGCCTGTCTGTCAGGTATACTGAAAAAATTGCCAAGGGAACAGCATTTGGAAATGGAGCCATTTGTCCATGGAATAGGATTTTCACAGAGTGAATGATGTGGGAGGCTTGAGTCAGGACTATATGCAGTAGTGTGTCTGGGTGGAGGCCAGGAGGGAAGATGCTGGGCTTTGGGTCCATATGAGTATATGGGAGGGGCTGGTGGGGATGGCTGTCAATCATTAGAGGTATTTTTTGGCTACAGCAGGGCTAGGTGGCCACATCCTGCACATCCCTTTGGCTCTTTCTTGGCCTTATGCTGTGACCTTGAATAAGCTATTTAACCCATTTGGTCTGTTTTCACATCTCAAACGTGAGACAGTGTTATAAGTGGCCCAATCCTGACCTCATAGCATTTTGGGAAATTCTTCCTGGAAGAAAGGTTGCATCTGGGTCACAGCTGGGGCCACTGAGGGGCAGGACCAGAGGAAATCTGTTGTCTATTTATTTTGGTTTTACCCACTTTATTCTATTCCCCCATCTCACCTCCCTGGAGGGGCAGGCATTCCAATGCAGTGAGTTCCAGGGACATAACATCAGTGAAGCACTGACTATAGACCAAGCATTCCTCTATGCACTTTATATGTCATTTCATGCTCATAATAGCAAGTGGACATCATTGTTGTCCCCATTTTTTTTTTTTTTTGAGACAGAGTCTCGCTCCGTCACTTAGGCTGGGGTGCAGTGGCGTGATCTCGGCTTACTGCAGGCTCCTCCTCCCGGGTTCATGCCATTCTCCTGCCTCAGCCTCCTGAGTAGCTGGGACTACAGGCACCCGCCACCACGCCCGGCTAATTTTTTGTATTTTTCACCGTGTTAGCCAGGGTGGTCTCGATCTCCTGACCTCGTGATCCGCCCGCCTCGGCCTCCCAAAGTGCTGGGATTACAGGCGTGAGCCACCGTGCGTGGCCCTGTTGTCCCCATTTAACAGATGAGGAATTTGAGCCACAGAGAGGCTGAGTGACTTAACTAAGGTTTCATACCTGCTAAGTGGCAGAGCCAGAAACCAACTCCAGGTTGCTTGCCTCTAGAGCTCCAGAGCCTCCACTCTACCATCTCTTGGCCAGGGCCAGCTCTGGTCAGCCTTGGCTGTTTTCAATTCAGGAACCCAGCTGGAGAAGAGAGGGAGGCAGTAGGCTTCAGAGCAGCACTCCTCAAAATGAAGGGCAGATGGAGGGGAAGGCCCATGGGAGACCACGAAGGGAGTGCCTGAAACCATGTCCTGCCTTGCACCTGGTTGCTAGCAGGGTCTGGGTGAATGGGCAATGCCCCTTAGCCTACTGGCTGGCACTTGGGAGGGCCATTAACAGATGATTACACAGAGTGTGTATTCAGCATAGAGAATGGAGCCTGATGATCGAGCAGGTGGAGATGAATCATGCTGTGATATGTTGATGCAGGAGTGGCAGATTTCTATTTTCCCCATTTCCAGGGAGCATGGGGCTACACCAGCCCTGGATGTCTTTGGCCCATTTCGGGCAGGATTATGACTGTACGTGGCACACCCTGTTATAGAATGGGAAAGAAGGGGATATGGGCCAGCTTAGATAAGCTCCAAGGCTCTGTCTGCTCTAACATCCTGAAATTGTGTGCCTGTGTATGCAACTTTAACATCTGACACCTCATAGTACAATCAAGCCATGCTATTTCTGTAGGTGTGCCTGGGTCCCTGCATTCTTTCCATATCCCAGCCCCTATGGCACATGATAAGACTGAGTGGAGCCCTTATTGTCCTCTTTTAAATGGATCCTTCCTGCTTTTATTGAACCCCAAATGTGTTATTGAACCCCATATGTGTTTTGCACTGCAGAATTCACCAAGCTTCAGATTTTCAACGGATATTTCTTAGTTTCTACTCTCGTATCTGCTGCCTCCAAAGAAAGTAAATTCCCAGTCCCCTCATACCGTTAGTCTCCTGGGTGCCTACCTCTTCTGAGGCACTGTAAAGGTATTGCTCCTGGTTCCCTCATGAGGCAGGTGGCAAACTTCCTAAATTGAATTTCCTTTTTCTTGTCTGCTTGTGTCTCTCCTCCAGATGCCCTGTGGTCCTAAGATTACTCATGCCCCCCAACCCCCGATCATTTCTTTCTGTTCACTTTGTTTGTGGACCACATTCTGATTCACCCAGGACAAGATAACATGGCCACGTACCTCAACTGCTGGCCCACTGCATGTTTGTGATACGTACTTTGCAATCTCTTAGTCGAAAACCCTAACCTCTTCCTGGAGACTGTGTTCTTTCTGATTTCAGTTATCTCAGTTCTCTAGAATCCCCTGGACTGAACCTTAAGAATTTTCTTATAACCCCGTCAGCCGTTGCCTTTCAAAAACTCAGTGTGATGCTGAGTAAACATTCTGGCCAGAGGCTGTGCATCTCCTAGTCTTGGGGATTAGACACTGTGCTCATATTTTCCATCCTTGATTATTCTCAGTAGATTTTCTTCTCTTTTTTCCCCCTCTTCCCTAAGGCTTCATTACCTCCCATTTGTTCACATCTCTTTTCTCCATTTTTCTTGTTAAGGACAGATTTAGAAAATGAGTTCAGTCTCTTGGCTATTTCGGAGTCATCATTAATTTCTGTTCCTCTTCATTCCTTAGCAGGCTAACAGCCTTGTGTCTCTTTCTCCCTTGTTTCCTCCTAATGGGTCTTTGAAAGTCTCTTTTCTTCCTGAGTTAACCCCTTTGCCTTTTGGGGCTTGCCTTGGGCCCAAGAGGCCTCTGCCCTTTCTGGGTGGTCTTCTGGGTGATGCAGCCACTGCGATTGTTCTGGGTTTAAAGGGTACTGGGTCTCCCAGAGGGAGTAAGCCATGCACTGCCTCTGGCCGACTTCATGCAAGCTGCAGACGGGGTCTCCCAAGATGCACCTTGAAACCCATCTGAGGGGTCCAGGTGAGGCCTGAAATATGCCTGTGGAAAGGTATGACCCTCTCAGTGATGTGTATGCTCCATGGGGGCAAAGACTAGGTCTCCTTAAATCCTGTTTTCTCAATGTAAAATTTGTATTTGGAGAACAAATGACTGACTGAATGAATGACTGAGGGAGGGGGAGAAAGAAGAAGGGAAAACACCACACACTTTGAAGGTAGGCAGACTAGGCTGTGAACCCAAGTTTGACTTTGCCAACTCTTTCACTTTGCATTCTTGGCCAAGGAGCTGAGCTTCTGTGTCCTTCCTAGGACACAAGGAAATAATTCCTACCCCGCAGGGCTTTGGGTGAGGATTAAAGGAGTGAACATAAAGCACCTTTCTCAGTGGCTGCACGTGGTAGGTACTCAGTAAATGGCATGTCCCACACCTTGGAAGCTATTTTAGAACCTTGATCCTTACTAAGGGTGTTCAGAAGCCCAAGCTCGAAGCCCCTGGGTTTGAGGCATCTTTGGGATTCTGCTCCCTGTATGTGGGGAGAGCAGAAGCTAAAGGGGAAAGGGAGTTACAGAGCTGGGGTGGGGATCTGGCTGGAGCCCCCTAGCAGAGACCCTCCATGTCTTCTATGGCAGCCTCAACACATATGCACCCTTGACAGCTCATCAGTGTATTGCCATTACCAAGAGGGAGCCTTGTCAGTCTATTACTGTTATTCTCAATGAGGAAATTGAGATAGAAAAAAGGGGTGCAGTGACCTGGAGCCAGTCCTGTGGGGAGATTTAAGAGCTGGATTTAGAGCATGGCTTGCTGGTTCTTAAGCCTCCATTGCAGCCCACTTCATCCCTGAGTCCCTCTCCCTTCCTCTGACAGCTGTTTCTCTTTGGATCTGGTCAACTCTCCACCTCAGGTTTTACATCTGCATTTCTTTAATGTGGTTGCCTTTGGCTTTTTCCATGATTGTGAAGCCTCCACCCAGGATAACTCTCATCCCATTTGCATCTGGAGGGCCGGTTTATACAGACAGAGGGGTTGAATTCTCTAGAGGGCCTGGGGTGTAAGGCACCACTGAGGGCCATCTGCCTGTCTCTGTGACAGGGTGACCTGGCTAGATGGGACTTCATCTGGCTTGCTAGAGCTGAGGCTTTGCTGACCATCAGAGTTGCCTGGGGTTGGGCTTAGGGGAGTCATCTCAGTTCATTTCAGAACTGACTTTCCAGAGTGATGAGGGCCAGGGAATCCTCAGGGACCCTACAATGGGCCTGTTGGGACCCTGACCCAGAGCCCGCATCCTGGGGGTGTGGTGGTCTGGTTCTTCTGCTGCCCTGGTGGTGGTCAACATGTTGTTATGGAACATAGAAAGAGTGCAGACCTGTTCTCTTTAGACGGTGCACAGGTGACCTCCTCCTCTCTCTGTTTCCTCATCTATAAAATGGGTCCCAAACTGTTGCCTGTACATGCCCCTACAGGGTTATTGTGAGGACAGAGTGAACAATGTTGAGAAAGGACTTTGACAAACATAGAACCTGAGTACCCAACAGGGTGCTGTGGGCTGTAGTGAGGGAATCTCACCAAAGCACTGGACTCCAGGAAAACTTGATGAAAGGACTTTACCTCTTGGGTTTTACTAAAAATGGAGACCAAGAAAAAAATGCAACCTGGTCTCAGTTTGAAGATCAAGTTATGAAGATCTTGTGTAGAGTGTTGCTGATGCAAATTGTGTCAACCTCATTGCCTGAAACAAGCATTCCCCGAAACAAGCATTCCCCCTGCCCTTGAAGCTGGCATGTAATCATTGATTTTTTGTGCTTTAGAGTCCTACAAAGTCCACTCATAATGGCCCTTGGGGTCCTGTGGGACTTTTCTGAGACATGAATACATTAATACCCTCCAGAAACATCTGTTTAGGGCCTTCTCTGCCTCAGGAGATTTCATGCAAATTCTCTTAATTCGTGCAAAGGTGAATTAAGTTTAGGTCTTTGGCTTCAGTGGGATAGTCTAGGGGTGGGAGAGGGAGACAGCATGTAGAGATGGTTACTATACATAACAGTGTGATGAGGACTTGGGGCTCCCTGGGAGCATTTAGCACAGGCGGGGGATGCATCTTTGGGGATAGGGAGGATTCCAGCAAGGAAGGCTTCCAGACCACCTGAAACCTGAGGATGGGTGTGAGTCAGCAGCTGAAAGAGGCTTTCTGGGGACATGGGTGATGATTGTGCCAGGTAAAGGGAACCATGTGCTGCATGTCCAGAGGCCTGGCAGTGAAAGAGAAAGCCTGGTATGTTTGCAGGGTCTAGGCCTGTGGGACCCACTAGACCTGGAACCAGACTGACAAGGTGACTCCCCACCATGCTTCCCTGTGGCCGCAAAGTCAGTGTACTAAAGGGTTAGAATCTTTGCTTCCAGGTACCCTGTCTCCCAGTGTGGCCCTGTGACCTGAGATCTCTCTCACTGAGGCAGCAGAGTGATTCATGTTAGAGCAGAAGAGGGGATCAGGGCTGCAGCAGGACAAGACCCCCTCCCTGTGTGCCTCATTTGCTGCCAACTACAGGTATCTGATGCCTCTATGGCTCCTTCCAGAGGGACATCTTGGTGCTTCCTCCACAAGGGCCCTAATCTCTCTTACATACAAGTGTCCTAAAGATCACAGCATCCTAAGAGGTCTCCCTTGAACTACCTGCCATACTCTGACCCATTCTACATGTGTTTTCCATGCACTCTGCAAGGAGGCTGATTAAACATTGAAATCTCATCCTCTTAAATGTGCCTCTGATGTTCTTAGGATATGAACCAAACTCCCTGCCTTAGTCTGCTGGGTGAGTGTGAGGCCCATGCAGAAACCTAGGTGAGACAGTGTGGTATGGTGTAGGACCAGCCTGAAGACCAGTTCCAGCATCTCCCTGCATGTCCTTCAGGGCTCTCCACTAAAGCCACACTGCACTTCCCTCGATAACCCCGTGTGCCATGCCACCTCTAGCTCATGGCCTTTGCCTGTGCTGTTCCCTTGACTTGGAATATTTTCATACAGCCTCTGACTTGCTTTAGTTAATGTCTATTCCTCTTTCAGATTTCAGCACAAGCGTCAAGTGCACAGATCCAAAGGCCAAAGACATCCAGTGAGTTGGCCTAAACTACACGGCAATAGAAAGTAGGCTGCTGCCTTTGAGTGACAACAGCCTCTCCTGATGCTTGTTGAAACTGGGTCCATACTGTGCTGGTGCCTCTCAGGAGCAGGTACCTGCTCCATAGGGGAATTAAGGGAGATGACCCCCAAGTCTTCCCCCAGGAGTAAAAGGGCACCTTGGTTCTCTTGTCCTTACTACATCTGGCAAGTCCAGCTGTGTCCCTGAGGCAGGCAGCTCACTCCCTGCAGGAGGCAGTGGGGCTCCCCTCCCTGTGCCAGCTGTCCATTTGTAGCTCAGAAACCTTTGCCGATGCCAGCAAGGGTGGTGTTTGTAAAGAGCAACCGTGTGCTCCTTATTTATTGTGTGGAAAAGAAAACAAATTAAGCTCTTGTAATTATACAGTCAGACATGGCCTTAAATAAAGCTTAAGCAGTCAAACTCCATTTAGAATATTAATAATTGCCTTTCCCAGCCCTGATCCCCAGCAGCTTTCTCTCTTTCTACTCCTCCCTTACCTTCCCATCCATCTCCACTCTTCTTCTCCCCCAGCTCCCTCATTGGTGCAGACCTCTGCTTGGCCCTCAGAAATCTCTGGAAGACCCCCGGCAGTGACTAGGCATGCTTGAGAGCCCCTGGTGGACATTTCAGAGATCACTAGCAGCATTTATTAAGTGATTTAATAGTCATGGGGTTGTGCTAGAATATTCTTGTCCTGCCCCTGCCTCCCTTATTGTGGTTAATCCATGAGAAGTTGCATAATATTATGATTGAAGACACAAATTTTGTATCAGTCAGAATTGGGCTCTATTCCTACCTTGTTTGCTGACCAGCTGCGAGATCTTGGTCAAGTCATCTAATCTTTTTGAGCTGACTCTTCCCTCTGGTAAGAAAATCATCTCCCTCCTAAGCTTGTTTTAAGACTTGGGTGAGATAATGCATTTGAAGTTTTGGCACACAGCAAGTTTCTTACAAATATTAGGCCTTTCATATACTATAGCTCTAGATCATACCTCATATCAGAATTTTATGGAGTTTCTTATTTTCATTTTTCTGGACTCAAACATTTATTGATGTGCCCAGAGCCTGCAGGTACATATTAGGTCTCCCAAAGCATCTGTGAAGTGAAATGGATGCATCTGCCTGGGGCCTGGCAGGAGGACATGGAGTCGGGGTGGTCAGTAATACCATGTGATGTGTTGTTCGAGGGTCCACTGACATGCCTCCCCTCATGACTAATGACCAATTCTCTGAGCAATATGCTATCTTAACCACTGTGGCTATAGTGCTTTACATACCACATCTCAAAATACCATCTTATTTAATATGCTGTAATAAAATGAAGTAGCTAGCAATTACCATCATCCCTGTTTTATTAGTGAGGAATCTGAGAGAATGCATTGTCTGAGGCCACACAGCTAGAAGTAGTAGAGTAGGAGCCGGGACCCAAGTCTCAGACTTGTTCAAGTTCTAGCTCTTTTTTGCTATGCTGGGCTGTTTCCTATGCTGCTGCCAACACCTGGGAGGAGACTCACCTGTTTTCTGGATCTCAGAGTCGTGATGCTGCCTCAAGACTTAGTGTGAATCTCTTTTAGTTTCCTTTCCTGTGACATGGAAAATGCACAGCAGGACTGGTTTTACTTGTGATATGATGGTAGTTGGGTCATTGCCAGAAACTAACTTGAAAGTAGTTTGGAAACACTGAAAGATGGTTAGGTTCAAAATCTCTATTAGGTGATTATATGGATAATACCATAAAGGGCCTTGTTCAATGCAGGTAACAGGTGCTTTGGAAATGCTGGACACAGGATTCAGGAAGGACATGGGTCTTAAGTTTGTCCTTGGAGGAATTTTTGCAGTATTATATAGGAAGAGGGGAGAAAATTCATGGAATGTACATGTGTGCACATGCAAGCAAGCAGGAAACAAAGAGAAAAAAGAAGAAATATTTATTGTGTTAAGCTCTGTGTTAGGTGTTCTTCCAACAGTAATCCGTCTTCTTGTTTTACACATGAGGACTCCGGGGCTCAGAGAGGTTATGTAACTTGCTCAAGGTCACATAGCTACTGAAGAGATTTATTCATACCTATGAATGTCTGGTCCAGAGCTCATGTTCTTTCTGTTGTAACTGATATAAAGACCAGGTCACCTCTCTGAGGGTGGTCAGGAGTCCAACGTTCCCAAATGAATATTTAAAAATGGTTTCTTCTTGGGAGGGAAACTGATACTACCATTTTTGCTTACTCAACTCCCAGCCTCCATGGTTCTGTCCCTGGGGGTTCAGCACCATGGCCAGAGCCCAGGGAGCCCTCCCTTTCCTCCTGGGCAGTGAACTGTGAACAGCTCCCCAGAGAGAAGCTCCCAGGCCCTAGTCCCCGGCTCACCTTCCCCTAGCATTGTCACAGCTGCTGGTGGGCTGACCTGTGTCCTTAAGCAAATGCCACTGCCTTGGCACAAGCAAAGAGTCAGGTGCATGTGGTGGACAGGTGGCCTGCGCTGTGTTTGCCAGCCCTCCTGCTGGGATCTAGACCCAGATGTAAACAGTAGAGGGAGTGCCCCTTCCACTTCTGCCTTCCAGAGGTCCAGTCTAGAGTGGACGAGGATTGTGATTTATGACTTTGATTACCCTGCATTGAGGAATTATCTAGGGCTGTAGGATTCCAAAGGATCCTGAGCAGGAACAGGATTCTTTCTTCCAGATCAGAGCTCCCAGGGTCAGGTCTGTTCTGTTACTGTTGAATGGGGCCTGGAGCAAGTAGATTTGTCATGTGCTTTCTCACAGGAATAGATAAAGTGGGCCAAATGGCGAGAAAAGCACAGCAGAGCTGGCTGAGTTATGATGTGGGTGGGTTTGTCCCCTAGGCTGAGGTGATTTTTTCATTCTTAGAAGGTTTTCACCTGCATAGTATAAAACCAAGTCCCCAGCTGGAGATCAAGACAACTTCTTGCTTATGCGCATGTGCACATACACACACACATACACATACACACATACACACTCAGGTGAACGCATGCCAAGCGTTATGACAAGGGTGTGGATTTTGGAATTAGGCACATGGACTCAGGCCCTGTAATAACACTACCAGCTTCGTGACCTTGAACTAGCTATCTCACCTCTGAGCCATGGATTATTGAATTGCTTATCTGTCAATGAGAGCAAATCATTATAATAATATGGACCATAAAATGTTGTTGGGAAGATTCAATGGACAAATATCTTTAAAGCGTATAGTGATTAGCTCCTAACAAGCACACAGTAAACGTTACTTATTATTTTGATTTCTCAGAAAATGATTTCTGTATCCCAATTTTCTTTAGTTTACTCTCATGATTATTGGTAATGACTATGGAGAAGTCCTTATAGCAAGGAAAAGTGATTAGCAAGTTAATTAATTGTTTGCACTTATGTTCAGATCTCAAGATTTTAAATTAAGTTGAGGTCAGCCATAGCAGTAGTGCGGGTCTAAGAAATAATGAGTTGAGTTTGACACCCTGTTCAATGCAAGACTTAGGAAAACTGAGTCATTCAGTGAAATTTACCTGCATGCTTTTATTTAACAATGGTTGTGATCAAGGTGTAAATCATTCCTTCCACTTTGCACAAAGAACTACAAGCAGAAACACAGTTCACAAGTCCTAATATTAGTGATTATTCCTGAGAGTGCCAGCCTTTGGCCAGGCCCATGCATCCACATGCCCTTTTACTCTGTTCTCTTCCCACTTGTTTCTCCAAGTCTCAATTCAGATTGCATTGTCTCTATGCCCTCTTCAACTCAGATCATATTCAATCCTCAGCTCCTTGAGAATCTACATGGAACCAAGTTGGATGGGGGTTGGCTCTAGGGTCCGTATACTCAATATGAGATAAGAATTCTTATCTTGTCTCTTCCTTGAGTGAGTCTACGTGAACACTACCAGATCTCTTCAGAAGAGAGGCCATGGGGTGTAGGCATGAACACTGCATTTCCCAAACATTTTGCAGAATTGGGCAAGAGAGGCCAAAAGACTGTGCATGGTATAAATTACAGAAAATGGTGGTGTAATGACATTGTTGGTGAATAAATTAAAGCCCTGAATCATAAGGCCAGTAACAGAGAGGGGGCAGAGAAGTGTAATTAAAAGGAGAAAAGAGATGTTTTTAGCTGACACTGGAAGTGTGACAGAGATGGGGGAACGGTGGGGAGAGAGGGCAGCTCAGAAGAGAGGACATGGATATTTCTGGCAGTCAAGGAAGGTAAGAAATGCGGCCAGTACTTCTGAAGCTAAGGAGGAGAGAGGGACAATGGGGGCAATCTTAGTGGACACAAAACAACATGGGCTTTGGCAGTAAAGATAGCTGTCAGATGTACTCTGCAGACACAGAAAAAGCTGAATGGAAGAGTTCTGATGAAGACAGATGACATCCTGGAGAATAAGGAGTAAAATCAGGGGTTAACTGGATCTCCTTGGAATCGCAGCATTCTGGAGATTGTTCTCCAGTGTCACTTGTATCTGCAGCCGGCCGTTCTTGCAAATACTCTTTGACTTGTCCTTTGTAGGAATGAGAAGTAAACCAAGATATCTGGGGCAAGAGTGCCTGTCTTGGGCCAGGTGGCATGGGTAAGGCTGTGGCCAGCCTGGCTGCAGCCCACCACCATGTGGGTCCAGCAAGGGGTCAAGACCATGGGGAAAATTCAAATTCTGAGCCAGAAGCAATCCTTTTTAGACAAGAGTTCTTCCCTGGATTCCTCTGGAAATGGAGTAAATGAACAAATTTCTATGGGGAGCTGCCTTGTTCACCCCATACACCCAGTACACCCACATTTCCCAGCACAGTGTAGGTACCTAATTAGTGCTGAATGATTGCATGAGCAGAGATGACTTTTAAGATAGAGAAAACAAAATGATGCTAAAGCTGACTCTGTTTAGCGCATTTGCTCCTCTCTTTTGTTAACTGCTATAAAGTGACACCTAGATGGATGCGTGGCACATAGTAGGATCTCAGTAAATAACACATTGTCCAAAGTGGGACACTTTGGAGAATGGAAGGGAAACTAACCTGATGAAATTCCAGGATAATAGATGTGAGCTGGGACTGTTTGGGCAGACAGAATGTGTGGTCACCTGTCACCAGTACTTAATACAATGAATTAGTCTTGTATCCTTGGAACTATCTAAAAAAGAATGAAGGTCCTGCCTCCTTCTGGCCACATTACCTCCATTTATGCTTGGGCTCATTCAATAAACATCTACTAAGCACCTGCTCTGTACCAGGTATCTTGCTGGGCATCAAGAAGACAACTAGAGGGAAAAGCTGTGGTTTTACTCCAGGATTCCCTCCATTCAAGAGGCAGCTAGACTTTTGAGAGATACGTGATTTGACATTGCTGAGCTAGACAGATGGATGAAATGTTCTGGGAGCACGTGAGTGGGGAAAACCAGTCATCTGGAGGTGGTGGTCAGGGAAGGCTTCTCAGAGGAGGGATATATCAGTAAGTCATGGAAGATGATTAAGAATTTGCCAGGCATTCTGGGAGAAGACTGAATGTCAAGGACAACTGCCCAGGGCACAGGGCTCATTATGGATCAGCTCAACAACACCAGGTTGCTGGATGCTGGGAAATATTGTTGTGACTAAGACAAATGAGGCATTGACCTCATAGATAATATAAATTGCTTGCTACCAGATACAATATTATATAGTCCACTGGGGTTGTGATGGGGGAATTTCTGTATGAGTTGGGAGCCTGGAGGAGGGGCACCTACCCGACATGGAGTGGTGTCATTTCTAGGTGCTGACATTGGCCCCTAGGGAGAGATAGGAGGTAGGGAGAGAGCCATCCAGATACTCAGGTGGACTGGGAAGAGAAGGTTTTTGTGCCCTTTTTATACCAAGGGTATGGGGTTCCTCTCACTCTTTTGCAGCTAATGTCACCGGAGCAAACAGAGTGGCCACAGTACTGGACCAAGGCAGCAACTGCTCATGTACAGATCTAGGTCTAGAGGTCTCCCTGATCCTCCTGGAAGTCTGCGAATGAGGAGGGAAAGGCTGGGTGGGAGGCACCGGAAAAAAGACAGGAAGCTGGAGAAGGAGGAGGAAGCTGGGGTGTTGCATAGATAAAGCCCATCTGCCTCCCCATCCAGAGCTTTCAAATGTAATATTAAAATGTTCCTCATTATTTTCCTTGGATGAGTTTGCTATCCTGATGATATTAATTATTCTTAAAGGTCAACAGCGCTCTTTCGAATCCCCTTCTGTTCTATCATGTAATCAGTTAATTAATTGGAAACCATTTAGCGCGACTGGTGAGTGCGTTGTCTGGTGCAAGTTTTCTTGTTTTGTTGCTCCTGCAGTGATGGTTCCCTCCATGTTCCTGTTTTCTTTCAAGGATTTGGAAACTTGAGCGTGGGCCCCCCTCTCCCCTCTCCTTCTGCTGGCTGATCCCCCGTTCATTCACAGTTGGCTTTGGAGGTGTCGTCTCTTTAGCTTTTTCCTTTGTGAGTCCTTACTGGCAATACTAATTCATTTCCATTGAGTGCCTACCATGTGGTGGGCACTGTGTGGGACATCCGTATGTGTTATTTCACTTGATTCTCACCACCTCATGTGGTAGAGATTGTGCTCCCATTTCAGAAGAGAAGGGAGTGAGACTCAGCATAGAGAAGTGAGCTGTTCCTGAGTTGTCTAGCTAAAATGTGGCTGAGTAAGAACAGAACCTTCTGGAAGCCTTATATCCTGATTTGCTGTGGCGCTGGTGCTTCAGAGTATCTGGGAGAGGAAACTTGGGTCTTGTGATAGGGTTTTATTTAGAATTCTTGGTCCCAGGCGTTGCTGGTTCATTACAGGAGTGAGCACTTGAAATATGAAGCTGGAGCTCTGTCTTCCCCATCTTTCTTTATTGCGCTTCCATTTTGCTCTTCCATTTTGCTCTGATGTACACAGAGGGGATTCTTCAGCAGCTGGAGGGCAGATTAGAAGCAGGATTGCAATGCTTGTGGTGAAAAATCCCTGCCAGCTCCTGAATATGCCCAGCCCCCCAGCATGATGCAGTCACACCAAAAGGCCGACCTCTGCTGGACTCATGAGCAGCTCAGCATATTTGTTCAGCTGGGATCTCCTACCCAAATCCCTCCTGGAGAAGGGCTCTAGGATGCTCCAGCCCTGATGTGTCACTGTGTGATCACTCTACAAGACCTCTCCCTGCCTGGAGTATGTAGGTCATTTCTGGTTGACCTCTCTCCATGCCTTTCCCTGTGCTCTCCTTCATGCTAGTGGATGAGTCTCCATTTTTTATGGCTGTCACACATGGTCCCAGTTAGTCCAGGGAACACAGTGAAAAACTGGACTCCAATTCCCCTCTCAGTGACGAGAACTTCAAGTCTTTCCAGACCTGGGGGTGAGGAAGACTTTCCAAATTTTACCTAAGAATGGCAGGATCCTGTCCTAGTGGTGGTGACAGGCAGCGATCACTAGGAGCACAGGAGACAGGGCCCTAGTAACGTAGCCCCTCCTGCTAATGCTAGCAGCTAGTAAAGGGCACAAACTCTGCATCCAGACTGCTGGGGTTCAATCACTGGCTTCCCCCACACAGCAACTACTGACCCAGGGCAAGTTGTCTAACTCACTTGCTGTGTAATCTCCTCTCTGTAAAACAGAGATGATGATAATGATGATAGTAGCCTATCTCTCATAGGGTTGTTGCAATATTTAAGTGAACTTTTATATGCAGAACCCTTAAAGATAGCTGGCCAAGAGCAATCACCATGTTTGTTAGCTGCCATTATTATTACCACCTCAAATACCTCTGTGACCCCAGCAGCCATGCCTTGAGTACCTGTTATGTGCTAAGCACTGTGTTGGGCATTTGACATGCATTAATTTATCTTGATCTTTAGAGTTGCCCCATAAGGCTGATATTATTAGGACTTGCATGGTCAAGATGAAGAATCTGAGGTCCAGAGAGATTAAATAACTTTCTCAGGGCAGGTCCCACAACTCAGGAGGGTCAGAGCTGAGAGCCTAGCCCATCTTCGAAAACCATTGCCTACCTCTCCCCTAAATGCTTTTCCAAACCCACACAGCCACTGTTCCCTTCAAGAGTAGTGTGCTAAGGACAGAATGAGCTTCTCCATCATACACTTGGATGGGGCTTTCTCCGCTGTTAGTTGCCCATTGACTTGGTCCTAAAAGTGAATCTGCTACCTTGTTCCTCACGTGATCCCTGGGGTGAGTTTCCTGGACACCCCTAGGGGAGAAGGCCCCTAAAGGCCAATGGTGTGCTCACATGTCCTCCTGGGCCCTACTAGAAGTGGGGCAGAGGGAGTCCAGCTATGGCTTTTTACATGCACAGGATCTGGTTTGGAAAAGGGGCAGGGCAGGAGGCCTGAGCTGTCAGCAAAGCCGCCACTCTTCTGCGCTGGCCACTCCAGAGAGCAGCCTTAGTGAACCCTTTGACGCTAGCCACCAACTCTGCCCCAGGCAATGAGCTAAGGTCTCTGCTTCTTGGCTCATCCTCTAGCCTCAACGGCTCCCCCTCCTCTGGCAACCAGGGGTATGGGCCCCTCAGTGGGCCTAGGCACAGCTGTGACTCCTTGAGTGTGGCTCTGGCTGGCCTGTTGCTATGTGCTCGTCTCTTCCCTCTCTCTGCTCAGCAGCAACCCCTTGACCATGGCTGGGGCACCCCTCCTCCCTCTGGGCTCCCCAGCTCCAGCTTTGGGTCTCACTCATTGGTTTGGATTCTCTTGTCCAAGTCCTGTTTTCTCCTCTGCTCTCTTTTGGGACCATCTCCCCTCATTCTGGGACCCTCGCTACCCCTCTCATTTTCTCTGGTTTCTAGCCTCTGTCGTCTTCTAGGCTCACAAGGCATGCAGTTCAAACAATGTATGTGTGTGTGTGTGTGTGTGTGTGTGTGTGTGTGTGTGTGTGTGTGTGTGTGTGTAGGAGGCTGGGTGGGGTGGGGAGGCACGGATTCATCTTGTAATTGAGTGCAGGAAGCGAGTGCAGGAGGCACTTTGGGCAGCAGGGACCTCCCTTTAGTCAGTGTGCAGTGCTGTGATGGCCCTGCCCTGGACCACCCAGGGGCACGTCCCCATTGGAGATTCTCCATCAGATTCCAGAAGGGGATTGTGAAGTCCCCTATGTGGTTATTAACAACGGCATTTGTTCCCAGGGGCCTGCGCAGGAATCCCTCGGCTCCCTGACAGGGCATCTCTTTGCATCTGCTCACATGACTCTTTCATTTCCTTATATATGTATATATGATTGTCTAATTTTTTAGGGCAGACAGATTTGATTGGAGCCAAAGTCAACTTGCCCATGGGGAAAACAAAATTTCACCGGATCAGTGGTTATTAAAGTGTGGTTCCCAAACCAGCAACATCAATGTCACCCAGGGAACCTCTTAGAAAAGCAAATTCTCCAGGCCTGCTGAATCAGAAACTCAGGAGGCCTGGCAATTTGGTTTTTCCAAGCCTCCAGGTGATTCTGATACCCAGAATGGGAGAACCTCTCCCCTCAATGCTTTCTCAAATCCACACTTGGCCGGCGTTCCCTCTAACCTCTTATCTTGGAGGAGGGATTGGATGCAGCATTGGCCTACTCAGGTTTCTTTATAAAAAGGCCCAGAGCAGCTTTCTGTTCACAGTTTTGTTGTTTTTAAGAGCCATAGATTTTCCTTTAATCTGAATATTAGATCTTAGAAAGGGAACTGGTGTCTGGCCTGGCTAAAAGGTAACGAACAGGAATATACTTCCTCAGTCTGGAGAGCAGCTTAGCACTCTTGCCCCTGCAGGCTCCCACCAGCCTTCGGGGACCCTGGCTTCTCCAGCCCTGACAGCGCCCTCCCTGGGCAGCTCTCTTTCAGTCTGGGGACATGGCCTGCAGCTGTACCTCTGTTCCCTTCTCCCTCTCTATCCCTTGCTTTGCTTTTAGTCTGTAGCTGCAAGGGGTTCTTGATTTTTCCCACAGATGCTTTCTGCATCTTTTTTTTTCTCTTGTCATGACAGCTCTTGAGTAAAAATGAGTGTGATGTCTTGGCTACATCAGCACATCATGTGCTGGGGCCTCTCTGGGGCAGTCGGCTCCCACGCCAGGCCTGGCCTCCTCCTCCCCGGGTGGGTGGATCCCGGGTGAAAAGGCCCAGCATCTGCCTGGCAGCACACACCCGGGACTCCAGAGAGAGCTCACATGCTTCAGGGTAATTAGCCTTAGGTTAATTTATCTGAAAAGAAACTCCCAAGGAGCAGTGCCCACCCGCCCCGCAGAATAGTTTCAATAACACTCAAGGTCTGGTGCAAAGCAGACAACATGAAGAAACACAGCAGATTTTAAGGCCTTTGATGGCCTTGTGCTGCAGCGGAGACCCAGATGCAGGTGGCCAATAGACCTCGGGGTGAGGGCCGCATTTTCCCTGGACCTCAGGCCCTGCCCAGGCATCTGCTAGGTGGGCTGCAGGAGGCAGCACACAGGCACCAGCCCATCCCTAGGGAAGCAGGTGCTGCCTGTTGTCTTGTTACAGTAGGTCTCTATATTGCCTTGTGAACTCAGACTTCACCGAATAAAATGATGCCTGAATTCAAGGGGGTCACCGCCTGGACCTCCTGTATTTGTTTTAATGGCGTGGGCATGTTGTTGCTTTGGTGGTGACTGGCAGTGGGCAGAAACAGTGACAGAGCATGTTCACTGAGTGCCCACTGAGGATGAGGCACTGTGTCAGCTGCCATCCATACCCCATTTAATCCTCACCACTGCTCAAGTGGACATGCCCTATTATTATTCCCAACTTCCAGATGAGCAAACTGAGATACAGAGAGGTGAAGTAACTCATGCAGAGTCACAAGGCATGGAGGCAGCAGTGGTAGGACTGGCACCTGGGCCTGTGAGGTGCCAAAGGCCATGACCTTATCCATCCTGCAACACAAAGGATCAGAAGTCACTCTTGTAGCCAAGATTGGCCAATAGGGGAGGATCCCTCAGCTGCCCTGGTTTGAGTATCAGGAGCCCTGGTGCCAGCTACCAGCCTCTGCTACCATCCAGCTGGGTCATCTTGGGAACTGGCTTAACCTCTGGGACCCCCATTTTCCTCTCCTGTAGTCAGAATCCAGGACTCCGGGTCCTGGCTCCAACACTGACTTGCCTGGTGACACAGACAAGTTATCTCCTCTCCCAAGTCCTCCTGGATCTCACAGTCTCAGTGTCCCTCGTGTAGGAAAAGGGGGTGGGCTGGGGGCTCCCCACTGTTCCCCCACGTTCTGTGAGGTTCTGAGTGTGCTCCTCAGCCCAGAGACATGAAGGTTTGTGCTGACACCGAGAAAAGCATGCCTACTGGAGGGAACAGGGAAGGGCTGCTGGCTCTGGGACCCGGGCTCACAGAGTCAGCTCCTGGTCCTGCTCGGCTCCACACGTGTTCCCATCAAGAGGCCAGGGCAGGATGGGCCCTGCCGAGGCAGCACAGACCAGAAGGGATGGGGATCCTGAAGGGCAGAAACCCAAATGTCCTTGAGAGGCAGGGAGGGGTCAAAGAGGCAGAGCTCCTCAGACCTCCTAAGAAGAGTTCTCAGTTTGTTTCCTGGTGGAGCCAGACTGAGACAGCTGGTGGGGATAAGTGTGTGTGTTTGAATGTGTGTGTGTGGTATGGTGTGTAGTGTGTTTGGTGTGTGTGTGTGAGAGAGGGAAGGAGAGAGAGAGAGCGAGAGCACCTTCATCCTCTTGACACTCGCTGGAAGAGTCTGGCTTGGCTGCGCAATGGCTGTGTGAGTTCATAGCAGTGGAGAAGTTGGCTTCACAGGGACAGAAAGAGGTCCCAGGACAGGTGAGTGGAGGAGGGCAGTGGGAGGAGCAGAAGCCACACCCTGCAGGGTACAGGATTGTCTTGGTCCCTAGGCCTTTTTCTGCTGAGGTCTCTGCAGAGCCTCTTTGTGCACTGTGGTTGCTTTGTAGAAAGAAATGCTTCCTTCCAGTGTCCTTGGAAACTCAGGTTGGTTTTAGGTCCCTTCAGATGAGAGAGTTTTGTGGGACTTCCGTTGAACTTTCTATACGTTCTTTGAGCACTTACTGGGTTCCAGGTGCTATAAAGAAAATAAAACTGAAAAAGTAAAGGTTGTCTTCAAGAAAAGCAACCTGGTGGGAGGCCAACACAGGCACAGCTGTCACTCCAGGCCAGTAGTCTGAGATGCAGGGTGTGACAGTCAAGGCACAAGAAAAATGCAGCGGGAGAAAGCGGAGGGAAAGAAGATTTTAGAGTGGGTGGCGCTAGCCGTCTGCAGAGAGAACCACTCACACTGTGCTTGCAGGGCGGGGAGAAGGGCATGAAAGGTGCAGTGGTGTGGAGCAGGAGAAGTGCCAGGGAGCTAGCTCTAAGGGTGCAGCCAACAGGGCGATGCCATTTTGTCCCAGGTAGGTTTTTAGGGTTAGCTAGGGGGAGGGGCTGAAGAGTGGGGGAAGGAGGTGGGTAGTGAGAGACTATATGGAAACAGGAGGCTGATGTCATTTTGTGGAAGTACTTGAATTCCAAGGTGGAGTTTGGACTTGATTAGGTAGGCCAAGCATTCTGGAAGAGTCCAGTTCTGTGTGTCCGTATCTGGTCTCCCATGTGCCATGGTCCTTCTCCACCTCCTCAGCACATGGCAAGTCCTGACCTCTCTTTTCCTTCCTGCTCTGAGCTCCAGCCTGAGAGGATGCTGACAGCTACTCAGTGATGTTGCACTGTGCTCTGGGACAACTGGAGTGATTTCCTTTTCATAAAACAAACTATGTGACTGCTGGATTCTGGGATGGATTGACATCTGGGGAAAGAAAACCTGACATTCCTTTGGAGAACTTATAATGACAATTTTCTACCTGTTGACTGCTTCTCTCTACTGGGGACTTCAGGCAAGGTTTGGATTTTTCAGATGGTCCAGAGCCGTGTCTTCTAATATGGTAGCCTTTGGCCACTCATGGCCATCAAGCACTTGCAATGTGGCCAATTCAAATTGAGATGAGCTCTGAGAGTGAAGCACATATAGATTTAAATACTTAGTACAAAAAAGAATGTGAAATACCTCATTGATACATAGATAGAAAGATAGATAGATAGATAGATAGATAGATAGATAGATAGATAGATAGATTACAAGTTGAATTGATGTTTTGGATATACTGGGTTAAGTAACATATTGTTGCAATTAATTTCACCTCTTTTCATTCTTTAACATGTGATTAACAGAAAATTTCACGTGGTATTTTTGTCTTTTATTATATCTATACTGGAGAGTACTGTTCTAGATGAGGGGTTGTCACACTTTTTCTGAAAAGGGTCACATAGTAAATATTTTGGTCTCTGTTGCAATTGCTCAACTCTGCTGTTGTAATGTGAAAGTGGCCCTATTAGTTTCTCATTGCTGTTGTAACAAATTAACACAAAGTTTGTGATGTAATACAACACAAATTTATTGCCTTACACCCAGAAATTCAACATGGGTCTCACCGGGCCACAGTCAAAGTGTAGGGAGGTCAGCATTTCTTTCTGGAGGCTCTAAGGGAGAATGGATGAATGGGTTTTCTTGCCTCTTCCAGCTTCTAGAGGTGACTCACATTCTTGGCTTGTGGCCCCCTCTTTCATCTTCAAAGCCAGCAACATTGAATGTCTTTGTGCTTCCTTCATTAGGCACATGGGTCCCTACTTTCTCTCTGCCTTCCTCTTCTACCTTTAATGCCTCTTATGATTACCTTGGGACCATGGGATAATTCATGATAACTTCCTGATCTCAAAGTCTATACGCTTAATCACCTCTGCAGTGTAAGTTAACCTATTCACAGATTCTCGGGATTTGGATGTGGATACCATTATTCTGCCTGGAACATGACCGTAGACAACACGTAATCAAACGGACATGGCTGTGTTTCCGTAGAACTATAAAAACAGACTGCCGACCTGCAGGCTCTAGCTTGCTGACCCCTGGCTTACAGAACATTTCTCTGGGGATGTTATGTGGGTATTTTTTGGCTGGACACTCCATGGAGAAGATTCTATGCTCCAGTAAGTTTGACAGACATAGTGTACCAGGTCCTTCTCTTATAGTAAAAGCTCTGAGAAGTTCTGCAGTAAATAAGCATGCTTAATTTTAATACAGTTTTCAAGCAATATGATCTTTTTCCCCTTGTAATACCCATGAACATATTGCAGACCTCAGATTCCAGGAACACGCTCTGGGAAACCCTGGTAGAGCCCAGAACAGGCTGCACAGAAAAAGTTGCCTCCAGTCTCCTGAGCTAAGGTCAAGACACCAGTCACGTCAGTTGAGATTTGATTAGAGAAAGCATTTTGGCTTCATTAAAGTTCATTAAATGAGCCATCCAGTGTAATTTAACTGAATAAAAATGGCTCAGATGGCTTTAACCCCCACCCCCTTTTACAGCAATTTAATTGAGGGAAAAGCAAATATATCAATGATGTAGGAAAATATTTCTTGGCCTTCAAGAAGAACGTTGGGCGGCAGCACTTGCTTCCTTGTCATAGGCATTAGATTTTAAGGGGTTGGCTCATGGGCCCTCCTTGGTGCTAGCAGCAGGCCTTGGTGACAAGATTATATGGTGCCTCCTTCCTTCCTACTGCTTCAACCCAAGGAGGCTGGCTAATAGCTCGTTTGGTGGTGGGCTGCAGATATCTCTGGTGTGGAGCTGATGGTGCACAGAAGTAGTCACAGGGTCACGACTGAGGAGGTGTAGATTCCCTGGCTCTTGGAGAAGTGGGCAGTAGGCTGCTAGTTTCATCCTTCTTCTGTGGTTTGTTCTTTTTTTTTTTTTTTTTTTTTTTTTTAGCAAAGTCTGTGTGGGCTTGGGCTTGGTGCTGCATCAGGGAGTTCTCTTTTCTTGCAGATTCTTCATTAGTTCTGGTCTAGAACAGCACTCTTTTCTTGCAGATTCTTCAGCAAAATCAAAAGAATCCTGGTATGGTGTGTTATGAGAAGGGGCTGATGGTCTCCAAGATGATTGCTATGATCTGAATATTTATGTGCCCCCAAAATTCACATATTGAAGTCCTCCCCTTCAAGGTGATGGTATTAGGAGGCAGGGCCTTTGGGAGGTGATTAGATCATGGGGGCAGAGCCCTCATGAATGAGATTAGTGCTCTACAAAAGAGGCCCCCGAGAGCTAGCTAGCCCCTTCTACCATGTGAGATTTAAGTGAGAAGACATCTGTCTCTGAGGAGGTGGATCCTTGAATCTGCTGCCCCATTGATCTTGGACCTCTTAACCTCTAGAACTAAGAAATAAATTCCTATTGCTTATAAGCCACCCAGTCTATGGTATTTTGTTATAGCAGCATGAATGGATTAAAACAAAAACCAAGGAGATATCTCTTTTATGGTGAGAAAAAAGAGGCTGGGCACAGTGGCTCATGCCTGTAATCCCAGCACTTTGGGAGGCCAAGGCAGGTGGATCACCTGAGGTCGGGAGTTTGAGACCAGCCTGACCAACATGGAGAAACCTCATGTATTTTTAGTGTCTACTAAAAATACAAAAAATTAGCCGGGAGTGGTGGCACATGCCTGTAATCCCAGCTACTCGGGAGGCTGAGGCAGAAGAATCGCTTCAACCCGGGAGGTGGAGGTTGCAGTAAGTCAAGATCATGCCATTGCACTCCAGCCTGGGCAACAAGAGAGAAACTCCATCTCAAAAAAAAAAAAAAAAAAGAAGAAAAGGGATAGATACTTGATGATGTTAGATCTTAAGAAAGAGGGAATTGCACCTTTCAAAATGCTGCCTTTGTGGATGAAAGAAATAAGATTTGCACCATAATGATTGCAGCCAGCAAGTCATAGACCCTGGGAGCTAGCAGGATTGGGAGGGGTTGGACATTCATTGTTTTCTGGTTAGCTGTGCTGGATGCACCAAGACCAAACGGTGCTCAAAAGAGTGCCTTTCTGCAAGCAGCAGAATGAATCCTCCAGGAAGAGTCAGTGACTGGGACATTTATATCTGGGATTCAAAACGAGCATGCCCCTGATTCTCTGTTATCTCTTTTAATAATCTTTTTGCAGGAAGAGGCTGGAGTACACCCAGGGGGTGGACAAGTGGGCAGATACCAGATTAGATCTTAGTGGCTGGAACCTGATTGGGAGGCTGGTTCCCTGGAGCCACCAAGCATAGACAGAGCAAGGGGGTGACAGAAAACCATGACTTGGAGGCTTTTAGGGATCACAGGGAGGCAGCCAACTTGGCCATCAAAGCCTCAGGGCAAATGAGGGGCCGAGAACAGGTATATTAGTTTGCAATTGCTGCTAGAACTCAATGCCACAATCTGGGTGGGTTAAACAACATAAATTTATTTCCTCACAGTTCTGGAGGCTAGAAGCCTAAGATCAAGGTGTCATTGGCAGGACTCGTTTGTTCTGAGGCTTCTCTCCTTGACTTGTTGGTGGCCATTTTCTCCTCCCTGTGACTTTACATCTTTTCTTTATGTCCGTGTCCTAATTCTCTTCTTATAAGGACACTAGTCATATTGGATTAAGGACCACCCATATGTCCTCACTTAACTTTAATTAGGTCTTTAAAAATCCCATCTCCAAATACAGACACAATGGGGGTTAGGATTTTGTTTGTTTGTTTGTTTTGTTTTGTTTTGTTTTGAGATGGAGTTTCACTCTTGTTGCCCAGGCTGAAGTGCAATGGAGCAATCTCAGCTCACTGCAACTTCCGCCTCCTGGGTTCAAGCGATTCTTCTCAGTCTCCCAAGTAGCTGGGATTACAGGTGCCCACCACCAGGCCCAGCTAATTTTTGGATTTTTAGTAGAGACGAGGTTTCACCATGTTGGCCAGGCTGGTCTCAAACTTCTAACATCAGGCGATCCACCCGCCTCAGCCTCCCAAAGTGCTGGGATTACAGGTGTGAGCCATGGCTCCTGGCTGGGTTAGGATTTTAAAAATGAATTTTGAGGGAATGAAATTCAGCCCATTACAACAGAAAACATTCAAGTGAGAGGGACCAAGGAGGTGTGGAGGTGGAGTGAGCATCCAGGAGCTGGAGTGGGAGTACACAGGTGAGGCAGTCTGGTTTAATAGCCCAGAGACACAGAGGACCTGCCACCAGCAATCCCTTACACATGCAAATCCTAAGACATACCTGCCCATTAGCCTGCCTCTGCCAGTAGAAGAGAAGGTGCTTCCAAATGTCAGCCCCACTCTTAATCCAGGAAATCCACAAATCCTTCCATCTTCAGGACCACTTTTTGGATGGGGCTTAATATCTCCTCAACTCTCAACCCCCAAACGGGCAACAGAGGGACTCATCTGGTTGGTTTCTCTTGGCAACAGGGTCCGTCTTGTTGACCCTTTTGTAACAGTAGGGTTCCCAGGGTAGACGATGAAATCCTCCCCATTTGTGGGCTCTATTCCTGCCATAGTTGGGTGCCACCATTAGGAAGGTCACAGGACTGCTTACTGTGCTGAGGTTTCTACTGATCAGAGGAGAGGTTGCCTGGGAGGACCCCTGTTCATTATGGGGTTAATGCCAGAGGTGACATCTCAGCTCTATCGTTCCTCAGGGCCCAGGGTTCAGCCATCTGTGTGTCTGGCTCCTTGTTCCCGGAGCACCCAGTAGCCACATCATCATCGTTTATTACCTCTGGACCCCAGAGTCTGGTCTGTGAGAGGGCCAGTTGTGCAGCACAAAATTAATGGCTTTGTTTGGTAGTCTCAGGCGAGAGATAGAAGGGGCAGTGTCACGGAACTTGATTTTGCGGAAGAGTTTGATGCATCATCTCGTAAAATCTTGCTCACCAAATTAATTCAATGATCAGGTGGCTTGGAAACTGGCCATTGACCCAAGCAAAAGTCAGAGACGGGTGATAATGTATCTATTAGGGAGGAAGTGCACAGAAAAGGCTGCTGCGGGTCTCAGAGGCAGGATGGTTCTTAATTAAACTCTTGTCTGATGAGCAGGATAACCAGCTCATCAATAATTGATGACAGGTGCATATAGTTGAGGCCCCAGCTAGAAGAAAAAATCAGGGGCAATGAGTTCCGAGTGGGTGGCAATTCATGTAGAAGCTTCTTTATTTACCCTGCACCACGAGAATTTATCAATGCCGGTGAGGGCAGGGTGGCCAGAGGCATGCTCTGCTTGTTTTGTGGTGTGTATATGTTTGCCTTACTTCTTGTCTTTTTTGTACAAGTTTGTTCCTGGGGCTTGGTGCTTCTACCGTGTGTCTGGCAGGGCATTGTGTACAGTTGCAAGGGTTGTGCACGCTGCACCCCTCCCTGAACTTGTGCAATACAGTTTCCAGTCTGCAAACAGGCACTGGGTTGTCTGTGTCTGTGGGCAGAGCACATGAGTGCTTCAGCCATTCCATCCATCCAAAGAGCGGGAGGAATCCAGGTGGGGCTTGATGGGTGGGGGAGGGGCAAGGGGGAGATGAAGCCGAGACAGCCCTGGGAGAGCAGGAGCCCACTTCCCCCTTAACAGGTGTCCCAGGACCCCTCCTTCCTCTAACTCGTAATGAGGCAATAATGCTATTTCTTATTCTTTATTTGCTGAGAATGTCTGTTATTTTCTTTCTTTCAGAATCCAATTTTCTTTTGACATTTCTGCCTAATGTAGCAAAGCATGACCTTTGTGAGAGGACATCGCTGGCAGCCTGCTCTCTGCCTCGGGTTCCTCAGGACTCCCTGCCTGCTCCTCCCTCTGAGATGGGCAGGGCTGCCCATTTCACCTGGACTGCTCCTGTCTCCTGGCCTGCTAGTTCCCACCAGTTGCTTTTGTACCTTACCAGGGGCACGTTCTTCAGGGCTCAATAAGTCTGAGCTTTCTGGCTGCCAACTGCCCACTGGATGCAACTGCTCAGCTTCAGAACCATGGGTTTTGTTCAGGGAGGCACTGGAGAGGGGTAGGGAGCTAAAGGCAGGGGACGGGCATCTTCCCAAAGTGCAGCAGGGATTACTTCGTGGATTTGGAAGTTGGGGGCTTGTCCAGCTTTTGCTGCCGTTATGCTGTTGTGCATAGAGTAAACCAGGCAAAATAGAGCAAAACAGAAGATTTCTACCTGGATGAATCAAACACTTAGATTTAATAAAACCTCATAAAGGCCAATGGCAATGGAGACTCAGAGTGGTACCAAATCCTGTTGTCCTGAACCCCAGGTTCGAACTCCTGGTCTAACAGGGTGTGGTCAGTGACTCAGCGGGAGTGTGTGTCTGGTCTCCAGCTCCACCCTTCTGAGCAGGAGCTGGGCTGCTGCATGGGGCTTTGCCCCAGGTGGTGTCCTCAGGTGGTCATCACTGCAGTTCTTCTTTTATCACACCTTTCTTTCTGATTGGTGGGGAAACAGTGGAAGTTTGTAGGAATAAGATGTATAGTCATTAGGGGTTTTGTGGAGCTGAACATAATGGATGGCTTAGGTGTATAGGCTTTTAGTGAGCATGTGCTTTCATACCAGAGGTCTCAGCCTTGCAGAGAGGAGGTTGGTGACAGTGTAGGGCCATGGGGACTATCCTAGAGGCTTAAAAACTCTGAACAGAGAGGGTACCGGGTACAGGGAAGACAGCAGAACAGTAAACTTGGGAGACATCTACCTATGTTTCTGTCCCTTCTCCTCCAGTCTCCTGCATCCCCAGCATGAGGCTGCCTCCCCTGCACAGTCATGGGCCATCTCAGGGACCTAGCCAGTTCAGGCCGGGGTAGAACCAAGCCACCTCACCAAAGAGGGCTGCATCCAATGAGAAGGGGAAGCCATGTCCCTTTGGTTGTTCTTGTATTTTAGTGTCTGGTCCTGTTATGAACTGGGTAGACTTCCTCCCTATGTGATCTTACCCAGCCTCAACCTCTCCCACGAGCTCTAGACCCAGGAATCCAGCAGGCAATTTGACTTATCTCTTTGGATAGCTAACAGTGTGTCAAACTTCATATTTGCAAGGGGAAGGTATCTATCCCATTGCCTCCATGTGATCCTTTGGCAGGCTTTCTTGTTCTACTCAGTGATGTCACCATTTACCTGGCCACTCAGTTCTCTTTCTCTCCTCTCCAAAATCCAATCCAATAGAAATCCTGGCAGCTCTACCTCTAATACCTATCTTGAATCCATCCACTTGATTATCTCCACTCCCTTCTCTTGGTTGGAAGACTGTAGCAGCCTCCTAGCTGGCCTGCCAACTTCTAGTCTTGGCCTTCTATTTTTAAAAATGGTAATTAGACTAGGTCACTTCTCTGCTGAAAACCATCCAGTGCCTTCCCATCACTCTTTAATATCAAATCCAAACTCCTCCCCATGGCCAGCAAGTGTGGCGTGAATCCCTCTCCCACTTATCCCAAAGCACTCCTCACTACTTCCTGACTGGCTTCCTTCCTGGTCCCCTGGATCTCTCAGGCCTTGACACTTGCTACTTCCACTGCCTGAAATACTCCTCCCTTGGTACTTAGCTCTTTCTTCTTCTTGGCTCAGGCCCGATGCTACCTTCTCAGAAGGCACCTCTCTCTGAGCCCTCCCCACTCCTCTATCAGTTACTTACATCATGGCGTTGATACTCTTCCTTCTGCTTATTCATCTGTAACTTGAATATAAGATTCCAGAGGGAACTTCCCTTCCCCCTCAGTGGTCAACTCCCTCATTCCTCAGTGTAGCCTCAATAAATATTTGTTGTAGAAGTCATCCAAATATAGGTGCGTGTGTAAGCATATGTGTGTGAATAAACAAGAGTCTGTGTTTGCCTTTAGTACCTACATGTTTAATAGACACAAGTATACACACATCGTGTTTGTGTGGATAGATATTTACCTAAATGGAATCAGCACTGCCATTTATTCCCATCAGTAGATGAGTACATTGTTCCTGGGATGCCACTTCAATTCTAGCAGTGTCTAACTGCTGCTTTAAGGGCTGTTATCACATCAAAAGTTGTTTGTTGAGCCTGGCAAAGTAATAACTGTGGGCGTGTTTCTTCTTTTATCCAGAAGACTAATGGCTGCTCCTTTCCCCTGTACATCCTAATGAGAACAATTAAATAGCCATTAGGAGGAGAACAGACGTGTGAACAAAAGGCTGATGTCTTGATCATTGGTGGGCATGTTTGTCGGGAGAGACACTGGCTAAAAGGAATTGTAGGTGACCTGCAGAGTTTTTCGACCTGTGTGCATGTTAAGAATGCTAGTGGGCTTATCTACTCTGAGAAATCCCTGTCCTCTTAGAGAAGGATGACTTCATAAAGGCTCTGTAAACTTTTATTGTGGGGAGGGTATATGGGAGAACGACCATGAGAATTTCACGGTTTCTTTGATTTGTAAAATCTTGCCCTTTAAAAGCCCTCAAAAGCCTATCCAAACCTGATCTATGCCCTCAACTATTAGCAGATGTATCGCTAGCCTAACAGCATGAAGAAGAAGAAGAAGAAGGAAAACAAAGCCAGGCTCCAGTGAAATGATTAAGCTTACTACCTAGAGCATTATTTGTGCCAGACTTGTTTTAAAATTTCCCTTTATTTGTCAATCTTGCAGAAACCTGTCAAGTAACCGGCTCACCACACTCTCGTGGCAGCTCTTCCAGACGCTGAGTCTTCGGGAATTGTAAGTTTGGTTTTGAAAACTGTCCAGGTACTGAAGTGCTGATAATGGGTGGATGGGGAGAAGTGTCAAGCAATGGAACTACCTGAAGGCTGAGCATACCTCTACTCAAAGAGCCTACTTGGGTTGGTTGACATAGAGTGTACCATGTTCAGTGAGAGCAATTAACCCTGTTGCTTGACTTCTGATGCTGTTTCTGGGCACAATCTATTTCAGAAGACAGGAGTCTCTTCTTTTATTATGACTTAGTTTTGTGATCTATAGGTAATTAGTTATAATAGTATAAATATTTATAATAAAAAATTTATAATAAATAACATTCATAATATATAACTTTACAGACTATTAGGCATGCTTTCATTTATATAACTTTAGATTTATCATCATAAGAGTCATAAGAGGTAGATATTACTATTCTCTGCATTTTATGGGTGAGGATTGTGAGCCCTAGACAGACATGTGAGACTCAACTAAGACCACATTTCTAGGGCCTAGCCAAGCCGGGACTTGAACCCACACCTTCTGACTTCAAGTTACATGCCTTTTCACCACTCATAATCTTCTTCAGCTTATTTGACTTGAGTGCTGGCATGCCAAGGGGTTTTGGGAGGCCATATATTTTTTCAATCTGCATGTGGACTGGTTAGCTTTGCTGTGGTCCAAGGCTGATCAGGACACCCCTATCCCAGCCAGCCATTCTGCACAAACAAACGAAGGCCGGATGAGTGAACATTCGTGACCACTGCTGGAAAAAATAACTCGTGTTGATGAGTGATTCATCGGGGTCATCTCTGTGCATGAAGGACATCATATTATGTTGAGGGTATAAATCAAGGAATAAATTGAAAAGGAATTGAGGCATGGATCAAGTTAGGGAGTCAGAGTTCCAGAGACACCGCTCATGTGTTCCCTCTTACTTGGTGACGCAGATCCAAATTCACTGAATGCTGAGTGCTTTGCTCTCTTTACCAAGAGGCAATGACCTTGGACCTCTGCCTATGCTGTTGGCCTTTCAACTTATTTTCCCTTCACCTAGCAAGACCTGACTTCATGGATGCGTCAAAACCTTACCTTTTCAGACCCAGCTCTTGATGCTTTACATCAAGCATCCCAATAGCCTATCACCCCGTGATGACCTTGTGTACTGTAGGTGGAAAAGATAAATTAACATGACTACTACGATTTACTACTAACACTGATTTCTGAGTTCTTCCTCTGTGCCAGGCATTGTGCCAAGCAATCTATTAAGTTGTATACTTAATTTAATTTAATCCTTATGGCAATTACGTAAGGTAGGAATTATTACTATCAGTTCACTTTGGAGGACACTGAGATGCTTAGCAAGGTTAAGTATCCTGTTTAAGGTCACTCACTGAATAGTGGCAGTGTATGGACCCAAAGCCTTGACCAGCGTGCTCAGTTATCTCCCAATGTTTTCAGTCTGTTTCCAACACAAGGATCTATTCTACCACAATTTTAAAAAAACACATGACTGTGGTCTTTCTTAAGTTACCCTAGAACTGACTGAGGGCCTTGGGGGATCTCTTTCTTGGGTGTCTTGCATGTAATTATTCTGGAACCTGTAGTCCCTTCATCTCAGGAGGCCAGGGATGGTATCTCTCCAGGGGACATAGGGGGTCTGCTGTTGGCTGAATTATTGAGAAAATGTTCAGTGCTCTTTCTAAAAAATTATTGGATGTGAAATCAATGGTGTGCTGCTGCCCTGGTGACCTGTTTCGTGGAGTTTTAGAAACAGTTGTTCCGTGGATATATATTTAAAGAAAATGTCAGATTTCTCCCAGAGGATCATGGGATTCTGCATTCATCTTTGCCTGGGATCAATACACCAGTGAGCTAGATGTAACTTATGGAGGAATGAAGACATTCCCTCCAGTGCGAGTCAGTGTGTGAGTGCCACCATGTCCATGGTGTGTTTTATTTCTGTCATATTGTTAACTAAGAAAAAATCATATTGGAGAATAAAGAAGCCCCCCTCTGAGGAGCAATCACCCTAGTAGGGGTCTATTTTTTGAAGAAGAATTGAATCTTGAGAGAGGAAAATTCATCTTTTGGCTGGAGGGGCCGCGTGTTGGCTCTTAGCTGTGGCTATGATTAAAATCCAAACAATCCCAATTCCTGGCAAATGGAAGAGGGGGTAGTATTTTCTTGTCTGACTTCCTGATTAGTCCACATGGCGCCATCTGCCATGAGCCATCTAGACTGCCAGGGTCTGCTCGATGGAGCCTGTGGGCTGGGGCGTGGGGATGGGTTGTGTGTTTCCAGGAAGAAAGAATTTTGGCCCTGGAGGAGAAAGGGCTCAGTGTGTTGTGGAGCCAGGAAAGCCACAGGCCAGAAGTGTGAGGTTTAAGTGACCCTCTGCAGGGACAGAAGGGGCAGAGGGTGTGCAGCAATTCCTTAGCATGTTTCTTTCCATCACTAAGGACCTCTGCTGTACCCCAACCAGCCCCTTGTCCAGTAGAGGATCCTTGCTGTAAGAATGGAAGGGCTGAGTGTCCACGACTTTTCCAGTAGGGAAGAAGGAGAAGGAAGAGGCACATCTTGAGCATCTAATGTGTGTGAGGTTCTGTCTTATCCTTGGAACAATCCCACAGGGACGTAGCAGTATGACCAGTGTTACAAATGAGGGATTTGAAGCTCGGCTAAGTTAAACAGCTAGTTCAAGATCACATGGCTAGTAAGTGGTACATCTGGGAATGAGTGTTATGATTTTTAATATTATCACTACCCCAATCTGCTGTTTCCAAAGACCATGCTGTTTCTCTTATCTGACTCAAGCAACACACCCTACATGCTCGGCCTCTCCTTCCAGAAGCCCCTCTCAAGATGGTGGGTCTCTTGAGTGGAATCAAAGGAAAAAAAAAACAAGTTACCATCTCAGAGTTCCTGCAGTGTACCAAGACCTTTCCTTTACTTTCTCTCATTTGTTTTTGTGGGATGAGGGGGATGGTCTTGGCCAAGCCCCTGACTCACAGCTTCCCCTCTGTCCAGGGGGGCGTACCTCTTATTGAGTGAATCTGAAGCATCTTCGCATCTTCCATGACTTGCGTCAGAGTAACCAGCACAGTTTCAATGGCACAGGTTGGAAAAATTTGACGTGGCATTGTGCAGTGCTCTCAGAAGTTTCTGGTTATGGCAAGATGATTTTTTTTTTCCTTGCGGAGAAGATTAGAGCTGTCTGTCCAAAAATCAGAGCAAGAATCAGAGAGATTGTCTTAGAGATAAAGAATGAATTAGGAAGAAAAGAAGCTTAGATTCTGAATCTCAAGATACAATTTAGGCAATGGCAAGAGGTCTCAGAGGATGTAGACCCACAGCACAGAAACACTCCAGCAGGACCCTTAATGTATCTTGAACAGGCTTCTCTGAACACCCTGCATGCACGGAGCAGACATGATGAAAATAGATTGGAGTATTTCATTTTGTTTTAAAGGAAAGTGATAATTACCTCTAGTATCATTTGAAGATTTAATCAACTTGGTAAAATATTAACTCAGTAGCCGGGATGGGTTTGGGCTGGTCCTGGTGCATTTCTCTTCCCAGTCTTGGCCGTGACGACTTTCCACGGTTCTTGGAGACGTCACTAAACAATAATGTTACTAATAGTATTACTATAGTGATCATTTCTGGCCTCTTAATAGCTTCTTTTTGTTCCCAAATCATGCTAACATATATTATCATGAATCTTCCTAATAAATTTGTGAAGAAGGAAGGTCGAGCACAATGATCCCCATTTTACTGGTGTTAAAAGAGAACCTTAGAGAGTTGAGTTATTTACTGTATTCGTTTCCTAGGCTGCGTTAACAAATTACCACACACTTGCTGGCTTAAAACAATAGAACATTATTTTTTCACCATTCTGGAGGCCAGAAGTTTGAAATAAGGGAGTTGGCAGGGTCACACTCCCTTCAAAGGCTCTGCAGGAGAACCCGTCCTTGCCTCTTCCAGCTTCTGGTGGCTCCTGGTGTTTCTTGGCTTGTGGCAGCATCACTTCAGCCTCTGACTCCATCTCACGTGCCTGCCATCCCTGTCTCTTTGTCTTTAATCTCCATCTTCTTTCTTTTTCTATTTCATTTTATATTTTTGAGACAGTCTCGCTCTGTAGCCCAGGCTGGAGTGCAGAGGCGTGATCTTGGCTCACTGCAACCTCCGCCTCCCAGGTCCAAGTTATTCTTCTGCCTCAGCCTCCCAAGTAGCTGGGATTACAGGCGTGCACCACCATGCCCAGTTAATTTTTGTGTGTGTGTGTATTTTTAGTAGAGATGGGGTTTCACCATGCTAGCTAAGCTGGTCTCAAACTCCTGGCCTCAACTGATCTGCCCGCCTTGGCCCCCCAAAATGTTGAGATTACAGATGTGAGCCACTGCGCCCAGTATTTCTTTCTTTTTTAAGGGTACCAGTCATTGGATTTAAGGCCCACCTGAAATCGAGAGTGATCTTATCCCTTGATCCTTAACTTGATTACATCTGCCAAGACTCTATTTCCAAATTAGGTCACATTCACAGATACTAGGGGTTGGACTTGGATATATCTTTTGGGAGGACTCAACTAAACCCAGTGTATTCACTCGAAATGATACAGCTGGCCCAACTCATATCTTTGGTTTGTGTGCTTTTCCTACCATCTGACTGTTGTTATCTCAAGGAGGCCTGTGTTGATGGCTCCATCCTTTGGGGATCCTTTACTGGGTGACAGCAGGGCTGTCCTGGCTGATCTGGGTCCCCTCCTCATTTTCCACTGCCTGGCCCCAGGACTGTCACTGGAAGTGGTGTTGCTGTGCAGGGAAGAAGAAAACCACTAGAGTGATGACCGGAGGGAATCAGTGTTTTCTAAATATCCAGTGGTGGCCTTGGCTGTGCTGCAAAGTGCCTGTCCTTACAAGCTCAGATGGGGCTGAGTTAATCTGTGGGGAGCCCTCAGGGCCCTGCAATTAGGCCCCAGGCCATCTTGGGGCAAGGGCTGGGTGTTGGTAAGCTTTGCCTTGCAGCAGCTGCTGCTGTATTATTCATGGGACTGCCTGCATTATTCATGAAGCATGGAAAGCCATGCTTTAGGTTCCACAGGACTGCACCCAAAGCCCTGGCTAAAGGCTCCCCTGCTTGAGATCTGGTTCAGTGGGAGGAGGGACACAGGATGGACAGCATCATTTAGATTTAGGATGTACCGGTCTTTGCTTCTTGCCCACCTCACCATTTGAATCCTCTCTTGTCCAGATATAAAGACGATTGTGGATTTGCTCAGTGGGCTGTCTAGGGTGTCATTGTTTTAAGACTCAAAATGTTTTCTGCTGTGTGTGTGTCTTGTTCTCTTGGAGGAAAGTCCAGAAGGATGGGGGGAGAACCCCACAGTTCTTTTGCAGTTTCCTATAAACTCAATTGGAACAAAGGACCAGGTTTCAAGGTGCATCCCAGCTGCTGGATCAGGCCCTGTAAGCAGGACCCTGGGGGGAAAGGATGGAAGGAAGCAGAAAATTTGTACAAAGCCTTTGCCTGGCAGCATCCTTGGCACATCCCAAACATCTCACCTAATTCTCTGGCCAGCCTCAGGACATTCTGATGCTGTCTGCCTTTGTGGGGCCATGGGATGCTGGGATGTGCAGCAGTGCAGGGACCAGACAGGAGGCAGCACAGCCTCAAGTGCTATGTGGCTTGTGGCAATGCAGCCAAGCCCCTCGCCTGTCTAGTCTTTTCCACCCAGGTGGATAATTTGTATTTTTACACCTACTTAATAATGAATGACTGCATCTTGTCAAGTGAGCAGCTGGGAAACACCAGGCTGACCTGGTTCAGTTCACATATATTCAAGCATCTGGACCCTCCTTGTCATTCTAGCAGGGCGACCAGGCCTCTCCTTGCAGCCCCTGTAGGGTGAGCCCACACCGCTCCACCTCCTCTGGCTTGTCTTTCCTGCATACACTGGGCAGCTCATCTGGCCTTCTGCTCTCCTTGTCGTGAGGGTTAAGTGAAGTAATGCGTGGAAGGCATTTAGTCTAGTGTTGGCACTATGGCAAGTGCGATGCTAATATTATGATCCTATAATGTCTATTACGTTCCTCTCAATTTTTCCTGTCTACCTTTTCTCTTTTCTCTGTCTCATGTCCAGCTACACAGGCATCTTGACATAACCCCAAGGCAACACGTCCAAGGCTTCTTGACTTCATCCTTCCCTTTCCCCTTCTAGGACCTTGGTCTCTCCCTCCCCAGCCTCACCCCCATCCCAGCCTCATTCCTAATGTGTCCTCTCTTCCTTTCCGCTGGTTCTTTATCTTCTGTTTTCAACCAAAGACAGTTCTCCCTGCCGTTGATTTCCTGTCTCTTGGAGCTTAAAATCTTGGGGTCATCTTTTGCTTTTTCCTCTTCTTTTATCCCCTGCAAAGCACCACGTACCATTTTGCCTTCCTTGTGATGCTAACTGGATCTTCTCTTCCCTCTCTCCAGTTTTTCCCACTCCACTCTAGGCCCATATTAACTAGGCAGCAGTTCTCAAGCGGTGGTCCAGGGTGTCCTGGGGGGCCCTAAGACCTTTTCAGGAGACCATGAGATAGAATCTGTTTTCATAGTAACACTGAGCCATTATTTGCCTTTTTCACTCTCATCCTCTCATGAGCGTACCGTGTTTTCCAGAGGCCACAGGACGTGATAACATCATTGCTCTGATGATGCATGGAGTTTGTGCTAATGTATTCTGGAGTTTTACATCTTTCTCAGTGTTAATTTCTAATTGGTAAATACTGATAGATATGACTCACATAAACAACAGCTCTTTGAGGCCCTCAGTAATTTTTTTTGAGAGTAAATGGAGTTTTGAAACCAAAAGTTTGAGAATTGACCTGGACCCTGCCAGTCTATATGGTGCCTATGTGTGAGTTAGAAAAGATGCCCCATCTGGGTGCATGTAGCCGCATACCAGGGTTACAGCTGGGTCTGGCCAAGAGTGTGCAGAGTGGATTTTATCCTCTGTTTATCCCTTTGGTTGAGTACTTTGAGAAATGCTCAAACTACACAACTGTACATGTTGACCCTGTGTTTATAAGCAATCCTAATCAGCTTCTCAATCTCTAGTTTTCCTCCTCTCCAGCTTATCCTGTACACTATTGTTGGATTTCTCTTTTTACAGACTTCTTTGTCCACATTGTTCTCCAGTTCTAGAGGCCTCAATGGTTTTCCCTGCCTCCTGGATGAATTCCAAATTTCCTGATGTGGCAGTAAAAGTCCTCTACTATCTGGCTTCCACTCGCCCTTCCAGCTTTGTTTCCCAGCACTCCTTAACACATTTGCTGTCCTGCTAAGCCTTTCTTTTCTGTTTTCACACCTCACCTACAACTTCCCTTTGCCTTTGTTACTTCCTTCTACTTACCCCCACCCCCCATGCCACCCCCCGACCCCAACATGGTCTTTGCCTACACAAGCTCCTGAAGTCAGGGCTCCTAGCTTGCTCCTCTCTGCTTCTCCCATGCACCCAGCAATGCCTTGCACATGACAGATGGGGTGGAGAGTGCATGAGTTTTGAAGTCCAGCACACTGAGGTTTGAAAGTGTGCTGTCTTGCACACCAGCCAAAGGACCTTGCACATGTGACTTAACCCCTCCAAACATCAGAGAGGGCCCCTCCCTCCTTGCAGTTCTGGCCATCTCCCAGGGTTGTCGTAAGAAGCAAATGCTCAGTAAGGGTTAGTTCCTTTCCCTTCACCTTTCTGACAGAGTACCACATGCAGAGAGTACTTTTAGGCTAAGAGGATGATACCACGTAGGGGTATTTGCACATTCTGCCTCCGGTGTCCTAGTAACTAGAAAGCACTGATTCCTTTCCCCAGGGGCCTCACGTTTTCCTGAAAGCTGATTAATTTTGATGCATACTTAACTATTTTGGAGTTTTCCAGTTGTCAAAAATATCCTAGGTCTTAGTGCGGTGTGCCCAAGTGCCCCTCCCTCTGGGTTCCAACAGATTCATCTCCCTGATGGTCCAGAAAGAGAATCATGTTTCCTCTAATGATCCAGGCATTCAGATTTATCGGGTGCTCTTTACTCTGAGTTTTGGATTGATTAATGCTGTTCATCATCTCCTTAATAATCCCATTGAGAGGGGAGGTGACATGCCTCAAGTCATAAGGAAAATCAGTAGAGAAGGAGGTCCTTGAAGGTGACTCTTCCCCTATCAAACATTCTTCTTCACCAGGCTGAGTGCTCCTGGAGGACAGGGACTGTCTTCTTCATCTCTGTGCCAGCAGCACTCAGCCCATGGCCAATTATGGAGCAGGTGCTTATTAAGAATTTATTGAATTTATGAAAGAATAAAGCTGGTCCCAGGATGGGCTTTGAGCATATCTTGGAAATAGATAACCACCTACTCCCCCAGGGAGAGTCAGTCAGTCTCATTCTCTCTTTTTCTCTCTGTCCTTTAACAAGAATTTATATGCCAGGCTCAGTTCTAGGTTAGGGAATGAACAAAACAGGCAATGTTGCTGACCCCAATGGAGCTCAATTTTTATTCAGGGAGACAGATAAACAAACTAATTAAAAATAAATATTTAAAGTGATGCCAGTAGTGATAAATTCTAGAAAGACAAATATAGCATGGCAAGGGACTGGGCAGTGTTAGACTGAGAGAGCCAGCCTTGTAGAGATGTTGGGTAAGAGGTTGGCAGGCAGTGGAAACAGCAAGTGCAAAGGTCCTGGGGTAGGAACAAACCAGTCAACAGGTGACCTTGCAGACACCAAGGTCAGTGTGGCTGAAGAGGAGGAGGGAGTGAGGGAAGATGAGGTCAGAGAGACGATGGAGAATGGTGCAGATTATTTAGGGCTTTGACTTTGATTTTCAATGAGATGGAAGGCCATTGGAGGGTTTTGAGAAGAGGAGCATCTCGAGCTGATATCTCTTTTTTTTTTTTTTTCTTGAGACAGAGTCTTGCTCTGTCATCCAGGCTGGAGCGCAGTGGTGCAATCTCGGCTCACTGCAAGCTCTGCCTCCTGGGTTCACGCCATTCTCCCGCCTCAGCCTCCTGAGTAGCTGGGACTACAGGTACCCACCACCACACCAGGCTAATTTTTTGTTTTTGTATTTTTAGTAGAGACGGGGTTTCACAGCATTAATCAGGATGGTCTTGATCTCCTGACCTCGTGATCCGCCCGCCTCGGCCTCCCGAAGTTTTGGGATTACAGGTGTGAGCCACTGTGCCCGGCCGCTGATATCTCTTTAAAAGGATCTCTTAGACAGTTGCATTAAGTGAGGTGGATTTCTTTATTTTTTATTTTTGAGACGGAATCTCGCTCTGTTGCCAGGCTGGAGTGCAGTGGTGCGATCTCAGTTCACCGCAACCTCCATCTCCTGGGTTCAAGCGATCCTCCTGCCTCAGCCTCCCGAGTAGCTGGGACTACAGGCGTGCGCCACCATGCACGGCTAATTTTTGTATTTTTAGTAGAGACAGGGTTTCACCATGTTGGTCAGGATGGTCTCAATCTCTTGACCTTGTGATCCGCCTGTCTTGGCCTCCCAAAGTGCTGGGATTACAGGCATAAGCCACCGCGCCTGGCTGGATTTCTTTTTTTAAAAAAATGAGTTTATTGTTTTAAAACTACAATTTATGGACTTAACAAGGACTTTTCCACTTCTTTTGTAACCTTGTTAAATCCCTCCTCCCCTTAATCCCTGAACAGGTCGGGTCCCCCTTGTCCTCATAGCCCTGGGAGGGTCCTGGGCCATCTTCGGTTCAGAGGTTCCCTTCCCCTCTCTCTTTGCCCACAGGCAGTTGGAGCAGAACTTTTTCAACTGCAGCTGTGACATCCGCTGGATGCAGCTCTGGCAGGAGCAGGGGGAGGCCAAGCTCAACAGCCAGAACCTCTACTGCATCAATGCTGATGGCTCCCAGCTTCCTCTCTTCCGCATGAACATCAGTCAGTGTGGTGAGTGAGTGGCCGCCTGGCCCAGCTGGCTCCAGGGAGGCATCCCTCAGACACCAGAGATGGTGCTGGACGTTACCTTGGGATGCCAGAGCCTTCCTTTCGAAACACCCTCCCAGCCTTGAACTCTGCAGTTGTGTGCAGACCTCCTGACTCATCATTCCCCTTCTTGGTCATTCCTGTCCCTTTGTGCACCGGCCATAGGAAGACTGGTTTCAGGAATTCAGACAGGAGTTAAATGTGCTCATTCTCATCACACCAGATTCCCTTTCTCCCTGTGAGTTACCTGTCAACCAAACCTGAAGGAGTGTATCTCAAAGTATGGTCTCTGGACTCCCTATGGCAGCAGCTTCTAAGGAGTTTCTAGAAAAGCAGATTTCTGGGCCCAACCACAGACTTTGAGAATGTCTGGGGATGGGTCCCAGAAATCTGAATTTTAAGCAAGCTCCCCATTGGGAGACTGAAACACTACTATTTAGATAGCCAGAGCCCAAAGTGTAATGATGCCATTGAGCTTAATTGCCAGAAATGCATTCCTTAAGCACTGCCCCCATCCCGCAACCTGCCGCTGCAATGTGGGAGACTGCAACTGCATGGGCTTCAATTCTGAGTTCTGATGTCTACTGGGGAGGTGATGTAAAGCGTCCTGGATTTGCGGGTCTTCCAAGAACTCAAGCAGGTGGTGTTAGAGTCATTACTGGGCAAGGCAAGAAGTGCCACCATCAGCCCCATGGACAGAGCTTCCTTTGGGTAGTAAGTGTTTGCCTGTCTTTTCACCCACTTTGTCTGGCTCCCAGACCTTCCTGAGATCAGCGTGAGCCACGTCAACCTGACCGTACGAGAGGGTGACAATGCTGTCATCACTTGCAATGGCTCTGGATCACCCCTTCCTGATGTGGACTGGATAGTCACTGGGCTGCAGTCCATCAACACTCACCAGGTAGGCATACTGGGCTTCAGCCCCATCAGGAGGCTAGGGAGTGATCACATTGTAGTCTTGAAGAAGAGGGAAAATTTGCGGTCTTGTTACTATAGGAAAAAACACATAGACTTGGGTTACATGCAGCTGCAATATTTTCTAGCCATTTTGCTCTATACATGCTACTCAACTTTTCTGTAACTTAGGTTTTGCTTCTTGTAAAACGGGCATAGTACTGAACTACCATTCACCTCATAGGGTTAATAGGAGGATGGCCTGAACTGTTGCCTATGAGGAGCCTGGCATTTGGCCAGTGTGCTTTCACACAAAGATCTCCTTCGCCTTCTGCTCAGCTTTCCTTTTGATTCCTAAAGGTATTTGGGGATTAGGTAGCAGAGCCATCCTTGTAGAAGCTGTTTGATTGTTATCTTTTTATTGGGGTTTTCAGACCAATCTGAACTGGACCAATGTTCATGCCATCAACTTGACGCTGGTGAATGTGACGAGTGAGGACAATGGCTTCACCCTGACGTGCATTGCAGAGAATGTGGTGGGCATGAGCAATGCCAGTGTTGCCCTCACTGTCTACTGTAAGTGCATGCTATTGTGGGGGATGGCTGTGTGTGAGGGGGAACTGGCATAGGAGGCTGGAGAGGGGCCAAGGTGTTGCTAGGGCTGAGCTGGAGCAGTGAGCTGGTCTACCAGCAGGGACAGAAGGACTCTTGTAGGGCAGGACTGAGAAGTAAGTCCTTGGATGAAAAACCCCACAAAGAGTACCTTTGTCCCTCAGAAGATGGTGTGGCTCCAAGTCAACTACATCTTCAGGACACTTCTAAGTTGGCCTATTCTGCCTTTTATTAAACCCCAAAGAGGTCCCAAGAGGGAGCCCTCCAGCTAGGGTGGATCTAGGAAGCTTGGATGAAGACAGACATCTCTTCCCCTCTGCTGGGATTGTGGTGGGTCTTCTGCTTCCCTCAGCCTTTTCAGAGTGGATGGGGAAGAACTGGGATTCCCATTTTAGTTGCTGGAAGGCTACTGCGGGAGGTGGTAGACTCTGTGTCCTGGATTTCAGCTGGCTTCTCCCTTGACAGATCCCCCACGCGTGGTGAGCCTGGAGGAGCCTGAGCTGCGCCTGGAGCACTGCATTGAGTTTGTGGTGCGTGGCAACCCCCCACCAACGCTGCACTGGCTGCACAATGGACAGCCTCTGCGGGAGTCCAAGATCATCCATGTGGAATACTACCAGGAGGGAGAGATTTCTGAGGGCTGCCTGCTCTTCAACAAGCCCACCCACTACAACAATGGCAACTATACCCTCATTGCCAAAAACCCACTGGGCACAGCCAACCAGACCATCAATGGCCACTTCCTCAAGGAGCCCTTTCCAGGTGAGGGCAGCGTAGCTGGCTCGGAGGTGTATGGATTCTTTCTACAAGCTTGGGAGGTGGAGCATGGTAGCTTGAGAGGAGAAGCAGCATCAGTACTCATACTGTTATCATGGGCAACAAAACACACACTGGAACATGTGCAACTACCAGCTGCATCTGGTGTAAACAAGGATAGAGTCTCCATTTTCCAATAGCAGTCATGGTAAAAACCAAGACTTCTTAGAAATAACAGTTGTGCATGTTAGGACATACTGTATGATAGTAGAGAAAGCAGAGACAGTAATGGTAGAGAATTCTGACCCAGCCCTTTACTTGTGGGGAGACTCTGGGCCTGATAGTTTGCTTTTCTAAGCATCAATTTCCTCTTCTATGAAATAGTCATGATTACACTGCTCCTGTGACTTTTAAACGAGGTATATAAAGCACATCACAGGGTTTGACACATGATGATTGTTCCGTGATTTCCCATTGCAAAGGACTTGAGAGTGTGTCCAGTTTAACCCTCCATTTAATGGATGAATGACCTGATCCTCATTCTACTTGCTGATCTGTGGTAAGGTTTGACTTGAATCTAGGCCCCCAGGTCTGTGACTTCATTCCTCTCTTGTTCCATGGTGAGCTACTGTGGGTCATACCTGATGCCCTCAGCTTATGATAGTGCTAATGTCAAGTGGACCAGGAAAAATTATTGAAATTACTGAAGAACTTTGCTTGATTTGATTTTGGGAGTTGATTCTGTCTTTCTCTGTCTGGGCTAAGATGCTTTAAATATCTTCCTGAAGTTGGAGGAGAAAAAAACACCAAAAGAGTTTAGTGAAAGTGATTGTAGCATCTTTTTGTGGGTTCCGCAAATGAAAAGTTTTGCCCATAAAGCCATGTGTCTTTGCTGAGCTTGGTGCTTCAATTTGGGAAGTGACTAGGAGATCTTTGGTCTTCAATCCCTAGGAATCAGGAGTTCTAATGGGATACAGTGTAAAAACTGATAAGACACATACACACATGCACGTGCATGCTCACACATGTGCACAAAGGGAAGAGGCAGAAAGAGCTAGCAGTATGCAGCATCTGTTTTTATGAAGTCAACTTCACAGTCTACAAATTATCAGGGTGTGGCAGCTCCAGGAGGCTTTATTTATGTCAGTGCGAGGGAACTCGTACTAGAGGCCCTGAGAGTGAAGTCAGAGAAATGTGGCTGCATGAAGCTAAATTCTTGCCATTGAGGTCCCAGGGATGATGGAGCCGTCTTTTCTGAGACAGTTGAGAATGTGCAGATGTTTGAGGCCCTGGAAATCCCATGTGGTCTTAAACTTCCATCATCTCCAGTATGCTCAGTAAAAGCCCCCATGACACTTCCCCTCCTGGGTCACACTGGGCTCTCTTTCAGCAGGTAGATGAGTCCTGGCTTGCGCTGTAGAAGCAGAGGCTTTTGGAGCAGAGATATTTCGCTCTTATGGTCTACAAGGGCAGGCTAGGTCTTGTTGGCATAAAAGACTGAAACTTTGCCCTGCTTGTGGCCTGATTAGAGAATAAATTATGTTTTTAAAGAGGAAAGTCTATATATTGCTGAGGGAAAGTCTCGATTGGTGAGGAAATGAAGCACCCTGAAGCAATGCTTCTGTTTCCAAAGAGAAGCTTCTGGGGCCCAGGGAGGGGGGAACCCTAGAATGCTCAGGAGGGAGGAGAAGACACTCTGGCTCCTTCTGCCAGGGGTATCCTGAGAGGTGTGGGGTAGCAGCAGCAGTTGGATGATGTGGTGGACACAGCTTCTCCATTCTCTCCTTTATCTCAGGAGAAAGCAATTCTTTGCATCCTCTCAGCCCTCAGAGCTATCTCAGAGATACCTCCTCTGCCCCCACAAGATGCAGCAGCCCCTTCTGTTAGTCTCTGGAGATGCTTGTCACCATAGTCAGTTATCAGTGCTCCTCAGGCCGGTGGTTCTCAAAAGTGACCTTTGGTCCATGGACCAGCCCCATCTGCATCACCTGAGAATGTGTTGAAACTTAAGTTCTCAAGCGCCACTCACATTTAATGAATCAGATTCCAGGGTGGGGTCTAGCAGCTATGTTTTAACAAGCCCCCAGCTGACTCCAGTACTCCCTCCTTTGCAATCTACTACCGTGGAATTGAGTGGGAATCTGGCCCCAGGAGGATGGAGGGAGGATAGAGTCACAGAGAAACTCAAAGAGAAAGCAGCTCACCTGAGGTCATTTCCTCAGACCCATCTCCATCCTGCTAGGGCCACCCTGTGGGAAGGTTTGCTTGTTTTATGAGTCTAGGTTAAAGGAATCAATGGGTGATGAAAAGGCAGTGACAGGGAAAAGATGGGCCAGTCAGGCCAAGTGACAAGATGCTTAAACGCTCAGGAGAGTCAATTATTTGGGGGTGCAGGCAGAGATGAGTCATAACCCTCTAAACCGAACTCACCCCAGCTAAGCCTAGATGCAAAGCTGGTCTGTGATTCTTGCTCTTCTCTTTTGATGTGAGAATGTGGAGACATCATGATTATCACGTGTGTTTCTCTTTTGCTTCCAGGCAGCTAAGCATGGAGGCTAAGAGCAGGCACTCTGAAATCAGACAGACTTAGGTGCAGATCCCATCTGTGGCCCCTCCCAGATAGCCCTCCCATCTGGTGGCCTGGGCTCCTGGCATGGGGCTTAGTGCAAGGTCAGTACTAGATGAAGGACAATCACTTCTCTGTGCCTCTATTTCTGTATCCATGAAATGGGAATGATAATATCTCCCATCTAAGTTACCATGAGGCTTAAAGGAAGTTATGCCTGCCAAGTGCTTAGCAGTGCATCTGGACAGAGAAAAGGCTTACTAGCTGTGGGCCATTGTTAAGATTCTTAAGATGTAGAGCTGAGATGAATTCAAGAGTTCTAGAACCAGTAGTCATTCTCTGGTCAACCTAGTAAGTTCTAACAGATAATCTTAAGGTAGTCTAGGCTAGTGGTCATGGAACCACATTGCCAGGGCTCTAACTGTCACTGAATCACTTGTCAGCTCTATGATGTCAGGCAAATTGCTTCACCTTCCTGCTTTTACCTTAAAGGTTGTGGTGAAGATTAATTTACAGAAGGGGACTTCTTGAAGAGTTATGGTCTGGGACTGTAGGAGAAATGTGTATTCCCTTCATGGCACAGCCCCAGTTCATGTTCAGATTGTTCCTTGGTGTGCTGGACAAGCGCTCCTCCCAGCCTACTGGTGCAGTCAGAGGTGAGGACCAGTCCTAGGTACCATCCTCTTCCAGGCTGAATGCCTGAACCCTCCCACAGGTTAGAGAGGAGTCAGGATGGCTCCTTCTTCCAAAGCTTATGTGCTTTCTGGATGTATAAATGCTTCCAGCCTCTGGCAAAGGCCTTAAACATTCATAGGCTGATTTGGAGATAACAGGGTTCACAGACTTGACCAAAACGTTTGGCTAATGTGAGAATGTTCTCTAATAAATGGGAGCCTTATGAGACATATGCAAATCAATGTAAACTGCGAATCGATCTGGCACCTCTCTTCTCTCAGGCTCTGAAACCCAGGCTAGAGTTTCCACTTCCTCCATCGTCCCCCTGCCCCAGTCAGGCTTCTGGTCACCTGCTGTTGAGAAGAGGGTGTTGGCACGAAGGGTATGCCCAGGAATGTGAAGACAGCTCTGTGGCTGTCCCCCAAAACAATACAGAATAGACAACAAACAAGCAACTGAACTGCATGTACCATAAGTAAGACTTTCTTTGAAGGACTCCTTCACAGAAAGTATCCGATTCCCCACAGGTGGTTAGAGAATATTTGCTGGTTCATACTTAATAGAGCTAAGACTGTGAGGGCCTGCAATGAGTGAATGAATGGGTGAATGAATGAATGAATACACTTTTACTTTTCAGGGCATGGTGGGCTGAGGCAGGAGGCTGTGTAGTATTGATATAGTGCATTCCAAAGGGAACAGCAGCATCAGTGTCTCCTGAAAAATTGTTAGAAATGCAAAATCTTGATACCCACCCCAGGTCTACTGAATTAGAAACTCTAAGGTGAGGACTAGTAATCTGTATTTCTTTTTAATTTTTAAAGATTTGTAACTTTTCATTTTGAAATAGTTTGGAATTCATATTTTAAAAAAGTTACAAAATCATACAAGGCACTTCCTTCCACCCTTTGTCCAGCTTCCCCAGATGTTAACATCTTACCTAACCACGATGCAATGATTGAAACCAGGATGTTAACATTGGTCCATCACTATTATCTAGTGTACAGATGTGAATTACATTTCATCAATTGTCCCATTGATGCTTTTTCCTTGCCTAGGATCCAATTCAGAATTACACACTGCATTGAGTTCCTGTGTCATCTCACTCATCTCACTCTCTTTAAATCTGGGACAGTTCCCTAGTTTTTGTCTTTCATGATCTTGGAACTTCCAAGAATACTAGTTTTTTTGTAGACTCTCTTTCCATTTGGAATTTTCTGATTTTTTTCTTAATGATTAATTTCTAGCTATGCATTTTTGGCAGGAACTCTGCAGAAGTGATGCTCTGCCCTCTCAGTGCATCGTTTCAGGGCGCGTGATGTTGATAGGTTTTGGTACTGGAGGTGTTGACTTTATTACTTGGTCAAGGTGGTGTCTGCCAGGTTTCTCTGCTGCAAACAGATGATTTTCTCCTTTGTAAGAAATCAGCATAATATTTTTAAGCTACATAAATAGCTTGTTTCTCGTCCTTCTTTCACACTCTAATTTTAACATTCATTGACGATTCTTGCCTGAAACAATTATTACTGTAGTATTTGTGAAATGGTGATTTTTCTATTTTTGTAATTCCTTCTACATTTAAAAATCAGAATTCTCTTGTAAGGAGGAGCATTTCATTCTTCCACCTTTTGTTTATTGAATTGTTTATTTGTTTCAGTATGCACTCATGGATATTTATTTTGTTCTATGGCTGGTAATTCATGTATTCGTTTGCTAGGAATGCCACAGCAGTGAAATACCATAGATTGGGTGACTTGAACAACAGAAATTTATTTCCGCACCATTCTGGAGGCTGGAAGTCTGAGATAAAGGTGTTGGCAGGGATGGTTTCTCCTGAGGCCTGTCTCCTTGGCTTGTAGATGGCAGTCTTCTCTTTGTGTTGTCATGTGATTTTCCTTCTGTGCACGTGTGTTTACGTTCAAATTTCCTCTTATAAGGACATCAACCATATTTGATTAGGACTCACCCTAATGCCTTATTTTAACTTTAATACATCTTTAAAGACCTTTTCTCCGGATAGTCACATTGTGAAGTACTAGGGGTTACAGTTTCTATATATGGATTTTGGGACGACATAGTCCTAATCCATAACAATCCAGGACTATCATCGTTTTGTTGCTTAAATGATCCTACATTTGGCCATTGAGATCCCCTGTACATTGGCTCCTGTGCCCTGTCTCCAGGCCTCCATTAATCTTTGAGCACTTTCTTACTTTTTAGTATTACAAGCCATTCCAGGCACATGTTGTACTTTCCCTGGTCCAGCCCTGAAATCATCCATTTCTCCAAGGAATCCTCACTCCTTTTATTGGATGTTGGTAGCAATCACCATCTGGGTGCTTCTGTTGTGTGCTAAGGTTTGAGCATTTCTGGTAGAGTGGGCAAGAGCCTGGACTGAGATTTGAATTCAGTTCTAATTTCTTCTTAAATGAGTGACACCCAGTTAGTTACTTAATCTGTATAAGCCTGTTTCCTTATCTTTTAAGTGGGGATAATGCTACCACCTCTTAGAATGGTAATAAGGATTGAGTGATGTGTTACATGAAGCATTTAGCACCGTCCCTGGCTCATAATCAATGTGCAATAAGGATTAGCTTTCATTATTAGGTGAGCTATTTCTAGAGACCAAAGATCAAATAACACATTACCATCTGCAGGACAGGCAGATTCTAGAGGGATTCTCAAGAACTTCTCAATGACCTACTAGAATCAACTCTGCATATTACTTTGAAGAATTTTATTTTGAGATCATACCTGGCATTTTCAAGAATGCCTAGGGGAGCCTACCCTGTAGCCCCATTCCCAGCACTTTGGGTTTTTAAGAAAGCAGAGCTGTGAATGAGACAGAGGGTCTAGTTTTAATTCCCTATCTCATAATGAAACTGGTTTGGTTTCTTGTTCCTAGGTGGGCCACCTCCCTTGAAACCAGGAACTTTATCTCTCATTGCTTCTCCATTTGGAGGACCACCCCCTAAACTGATAGTGTAGCGTGGGGAGACGGGTGATGTGCCATGGATTTTAGTTTGTCAGTTGCCATGGGAACAGGGAATCATGGTGAATGGGAGAGATCATAGCTATTAGGACCATGTAGTGTGTCTGTTCTGGTTTTTATTAAATTTGTTAATTATCTCTTTGTCCTTTTTTTGCAGAGAGCACGGATAACTTTATCTTGTGTAAGTCTGCTTTACCTGTTGCTTTGAAACTGATTTATTCTGATACTATCGGTAACTATTGAATTCAAATAGTCCTCTCTCCTATTCCACATCATCCCTGGCCCATGGCAGCTGAGGGCATCTGAGTGAACTGTGAAAGGGAAATGAAGGGTAGCAATGCTTTTTAGCCAGTTCCAAGCCCACTTTTCTTGGGTAATCACTCTGTGGTTCACTTTCCCCCAGGGAGTTTTCTAATGTCTGATGATGTTGTGGATCTCTTTACCTGGATAAAGAGGGGCTGTGTGAGGATGGACATGGGTTTCATGTGCCTCAATAGATCCCTAGTGATCATCCTAGTTGTTGCAGAGAGAATATGGAACCTATAAACCTGCTAGTGTTTCTCACCTGCTTCAGGAGCCTGAGCATTTGGCCAGGACTCGCCTCATGAGAACTTGACTTACAAGGTTTCCTGATAGGCTCATGTGTCCTCAGAAGGAATTATTGAGGCTCAGTTTATAAGTGATTTGGGGCTAGGGCTAGACAATCCTAAAAGAATTTGGGGTTTTGTTTATGGACTGTGGGGAAACCTGTGTTTATTCCTTTTTCTTTTTTTCCTCCACGGGAGGTGGGAATAACAGCAGCAACTGCTGCCATTTCTGCCCCATGTCTGGCTTGAGATAGTAGATGCTGTTTAGAAACACCCTCGGCTTTTTGGTACTGATGTCAATATCATCTGTGATTTCTTTAGTTGTCTTCAGCCTTAGAGGACTTGTAATCTTGCAGAATATCCCTTCAGAGAATTCTGAATTAGGGCCATTTCTTGTCAAGGAGGTGATTCTAGATGGTGGAGTGAGGGGAAAATTGATACTTGGCTTCCCATCCTGGCCTTGCTGGGTAAAAGTGGTGTTTCCTGGTCAGATGATTCTACTTTTTTAACTTAAGCTGCCCTTGTGTTCTGAAATCAGTGTTAGGGGAATGGATAGTGGGCTGTTTGATGGATCCCCAGGCCTCCTGGATCTCACTGAGGAGTACAGAAGGAAAGAGGGAGGGCACAGGAAAGGCAGGGAGAGGAAAAGGAATGCCTGTGGCAAGGAGTAGCAGAATGTCAGCAACAGCTGCCACCACCAGTAACATTTGCCTAATCCAGACCCTGGCCAGGATCCCAAACCATGTTTCTTTTTTCTGTTCCATAGCTCATGGCCCAAGTTGCCCAGGTTATGTTATTTTCTCTGGGGTGGGGATAGGGAATGGGACTGAATGTCTTTTATTCCTATGGAGCCTGTCCTTGAACTGTAACGCCAGCCAGATGGTTAGATAGGAACCTGGTCTCTGGGCGGGCGGGGGGCAGGGGGGCTGCTGCAAAGCCTGGGGAAGGCAGACTGCAAGAGCCTGGCTTTCAGAGGATGTTCTCCAGGGGGAAGTCTCAAGGGAGCTTGGGAATTGGGCAGAGACTGTGGCTGAGCCTCCCCAGCCAGGAAGCTAACTGTCTTCCTCCTTTTTGTGTTTGGTTTTCAGTTGATGAAGTGAGTCCCACACCTCCTATCACTGTGACCCACAAACCAGAAGAAGACACTTTTGGGGTGAGTCACTTCTTGGTCAAGAGGAGTGTGTTGACTGGCATAGTCATTTTCAGACTTCATTTGTGTTGCTAACTTTTGCAAATATTATCTTACTTGGAACTTTGAAAAAAAAAGTAATGAACTACATTCAGGCAGTTTAAACCTTCCTTGTTGGATGGAAATAGTTCATTGTTTGAGGAAGTCTTTGACGATCTGCTCCAAGCCCTAGGGTTCAGAAAATCCCCAGTCTGTTAGGAGCCCAGCTGGGCCTGATTTGCAGGGGCTGCTAACTGTACAAGTTACCTACAAAAGGCCAAGTTGCTCAGGGCGTCTCCTTGGTGGGTTTTTAAGCGCCCACTCCTACTATTTCAGAGCCTAAGATTACTCTGGGGAGGAGGAGAAAGGATTCTTTTTAGAGTCCAGATCTTTTCGACTTTCCTGGATAAGAACGTTATATAAGGAATTTTAACATGAAGATGCAGAATTCACTTGCTAATTAAAACAAAATTAGAGTCTCTCTAGGCTTGTTTTTGTATCTGTTAGAATGGCCTCAGGTGAGAAGGGGCTCAGAACATTGAATTGTGGAACTTTCTCTAATCAAATTGGGTAATTTATATATTTTTAAATGTTCGTAGCGTCTCATAGATTTCTTCTTCTAAAGACCTTACTCAGTATTGCAGTTCTGAGAAGGCTACAATTACTATGGCAGTAGGACTGTTCTTATCTGGGTACACACATTATTTTCAAGGAAATTGGGTTTTCCATGATTGTTGCTGACTCTCTGTTTCTGGTTCCTCATAGGTATCCATAGCAGTTGGACTTGCTGCTTTTGCCTGTGTCCTGTTGGTGGTTCTCTTCATCATGATCAACAAATATGGTCGACGGTCCAAATTTGGAATGAAGGGTAAGGTGGGAGTTTCATTTTCAAGGGCGTCGTGGGGGTAAACATTACTGCTTTTGATCAAAAGATACTTTTTTAATCTCCCATTGCTCTCTGAGAGAGCCTCCGGTCATGGGGTCTAAGTGGTACTGGTGGAAACTCCTGTTTGCTCCTTGTTCTTGGTAATTATGGATTGAAGGCAGTGTTGGGATCTGTGGGAAACAAACTGTAGATCCACATGGTTTTGCTTTGACTGCTGATAAATATTGCTTAGAAGGGCTTATGCAATGAGGATAATTTGGAAAGGAAGTTGGATTTCCGGGCAAATGAAGAGGGACTTTGGTTTATTTTCATTACGGGTGGGTAAAGGGACTCCTAGTTTGAGGACACGGTTTTCCTCTTGTTTTTGAAGTCATGTTGGGAAGGCATCAGCACAGCAAGATGTAGGGTAGACTCCGGCATTGAAAAGCTGCCCATGCAACGGGATCTCAGCACGTAGCTCTACACAGAGTCCCAGAGTGGATGCCAAGAGCAACATGATTTCTAAATCTGCTGGCTGGCTTCCATGACATACAGTGCTCCACTCCACTGTGGCAGGGTGGGGTGGTGGGATGTGGCTCTTTGCCAAGGCTCGGGTAAGGGGACTGGCATGAAAGGGGTTAACATGGTGAATTAGCATCCACCTGCCTGGTCTCAGAGATGGATGTGACCAAATGGTTCAAGAGAGGCTGGGTACCAGTTCCAAAACAGAAACTTGAATTTCAAGATATACTCCCAGCTGGGGTTTCCATGTTTGGTGATGCTGGGTGGGGGTGGGTAGGGAGGGATGATAAGAGGTTTGACAAGTTATCAGTTTGCTGAGCCAGGACTCAGGTTGGTGTTATCTGGTGAGACTATGGGATGTGTAGAGAGATGAATTTCTGTGGATTCTCTGCATGAGCTTGTGTCTGTGGTTGGGGACCTTGGGGCTCAGGGACTGAAGAAGAGTACATGAATGGCATTCACAGGGATGGTGATCCTCTGAGTTGTATGCAAATATTGGAGTGTTTGCTCATGGAAACGAACTAGTCCGTAGCTTTCGCTATCTTCTCAGAAGCCTCTGTAACTCCTTGAAAATTCAGAACACTGATATATAGGGAAATACCCAGAGAGGATTAGAAGGGTAGAAAACCCTGTAATCCCAGCTACTCAGGAGGCTGAGGTGGGAAGATTGATTGAGCACAGGAGGTCAAGGCTGCAGTGAGCTGTGATCACACCACTGCATTCCAGTCTGGGCAACAAAGCAAGACTCTGTCTCAAAAACAAACAACAAACAAAAAATGGGTACAGGGTGCCCTGTTTCCAGAAGGTTTCTGCCTTTGCACTCTCTGCTCTTGATGAACCTGATCAAGTCACAGCAAAGCAAGCTAGTTTTTCTTAAGTCATCTGAGATATTTTGACCAAGAGAAAGACATGTGCAGGCAAATTATAAAGATGGGATGGAAGTTTGGCTGGAAGCCAGATGACTTAAACAAAATCAGACCACTCTTAGGCACCTAGATTGGAGATGTCTTATCTGCAAACACAACATGCCAAACAGGGCTTTCTAGGTCTAGAAGATGAGATGACCACTGAGTGAGCGCACAGCTTTCAATCTTTGGATAATTCTTGGGCTCCTGGTTTTGAGGACTGGCACTATTATTGCCTGTGCAAAGTTTTCCTACCATGCAGGGAGCTTTTCTAGCTCTTCCTCCTTCCACCTGAAAAAACATCAGGGCCTTGACCAAAGGGAAGAATGGGGCATTATTGCTCTTCCCCCGAGGAGGCGCACCACCAGCTGAGACCCTGCGACATGCTTGGCAGTGCTGTGAGAGCAGATTTTTCCTATTAATTGTCATCCTGTTTCTGGAACAGCGTGTCCCCATGTCGGATGGATTAGGCAGCACCCAGGGTGGTGCCTCCCCTCAGCTGTCCTCAGAGCTTCTCCCAGCCCCTGCTCCCCTCTCCCAGACAGAGCTTCCTTTCTTGGCCCTGGTTGGGTCATGAGAATATGTCCACATAGGTGGAAGTGAAATATCCTCTATTGTAAAGTCAGGCAACTTAAAGAAGTTATACTGGAGTTATAGGCAAGATGAGATGGTGTATCTAAGACTTACCTTGTTTAGAATTAAGCCTGAATCTCTTTCATCTTTATGAAGCCAGATTATGTTTAGGTCTCACTTTAGGATAAATAAGTGCAAACCAAAAATAAAATTCTAAGCCCCTCAACCATCCGAATGCATCCCTCTTCTCAACAAGGGCATCCCAAAGTTAACCTGAAAAACTAGTTCAGACCATGATGGGAAGGGGGGAGCCATACATGCCTCATTAAACCCTCCTTCTTTTTGGAATTACTGATAGAATAGACTTGTTAAGTCTGATGAGAAACATTTGCAATCTATTCTGTCTGATGCCTGCTACCTGGATCATAAAACCTTGGTCTCCATAACCTCTTATTGAACCTTCCTATTGAAAATAACTCTTTCAACCAATTGCCAATCAGAGAATCTTTGAATATGCCTATGACTTGGAAGCCCCTGCTTCCAGTTGTCCTGCCTTTCTGGTCTGAACTAATGTACATCTTACATGTATTGATTGATGCCTTATGTCTCCCTAAACTGTATAAAACCAAGTTGTGGCCCAGGCTCCTTGGGTACATGTTCTCAGGATCTCCTGAGGGCTGTGTCACAGGCCATTGGCCACTCATATTTGGCTCACAATAAATCTCTTCAATTATTTTACCGAGTTTGACTCTTTTCTTTGACATAAGCAAATGCCTCAAGCTGCATTAACCTTTGATCTTTTATTGCCAGTGAGCATCACAGTCTTGGATAAAGAGTGATGACACGGGTACCAGAAGTTCCCCATCTTTGATTTAGGGAAAGCCTTGTCTCTTCACATCCACCCCAGTCTCAGTTTTGAATTTTCAAGTCTGGGTGAGAATCTACGATACCACTTAATTGCTCATTGGCTTCAGCAAAGTTATTTACCTTCTCAGTGCCTCTGTTTCCTCAACTCCAGAATGGTAATAAGACTACCTCCCTCACTGGGTTGCTGTGAGTGTCGAGATCTATGTGTAATTGGCATATAAAAAGGCTCCATGGGAATATTTCTCCCTTCTTTTCTTTATGTATAAATGTTTATAGGTTCCTTTTATTGCCTTCCAAAAAGGGCTCCCATCCAAGACTCAATCATGCCCTCTTTTGTCCTGCACAATATTTAGTAAAATGCCTTTATTATACGCTAATCCCAGTACATTGTCATTTCTTTGCTGATAGACCATATGTCTGTCCTACTTGACCAGGAGCGACCGATGGCAGAAATCACAGATCACTCAGCCTAGTATGCCTGAAAACACCACACAACATTTGACAATTGCTTGTTGAATTTAGAAATGAATGACTTTAATAATAAAAAAAAGTACAGCTTATAAATTAACAATGGGGTAGTTAGAGTTAATTGGGAGATCTGAGATGTCTGGGCAGTGGGAAGTAGAGAGATGATGATAGGGAAAACTCATAAACAATTCCCCCATCCACATCTGAGGGCCAGGTGTGTCGATAGGGAGGGCCTACTAATAGGAGCTTTACTTCCTTCTGAGAAATAAAAAAAATACAGAAAAAGACAAAGATTAATATAACAAACACCCATATTCCCTCCACCTAGAATAAATGACTTACTGTTTTGTCTTATATTTGCATTTACTGCTTTAGTTTTGGAAGATATAAAATATGACTAAAACTAAAACCGCTTTAGTCATCCCCCTGGTCCTATTCCCGTCCCCATCTCCATAGGCAGCCGTTAGCCTAAGTTCAGCATCCTCCAGTTCACTGGCTGAAGCTTCTTTCCCTGTATCTCTGTCTCTATCTCTGTATCTCTCCCCTCATGGCTGTCTCCCAGATAAACTCACACCTCCCAGACTGCCAAATTAGCAACCATCTCTACTACATGAAAGTTGAGTGGCTAAGGCTGGTAAACAGTTCGTTTTCATACTTCTACCTATATGTATTTGTACAGATATATGAATATGTCTCTGTATATCCATATGTAGACACACAGACATGCATATATATCAATACACTTACAAAATGCATTATTCTGTGCGTGTTTTAATTTATATTCATGCTTATACTCTGAGTAACTTGCATCTTGCTTTATTTCCTTGTCATATGTTGGAGATCTCTCTCTGTTGGTACGTGTAGGAATTCCAATGGGTGCCCATTTTATGGGAGATGAATATATTAACCAGATCTCATAGAAACAAATCAAACATGCTTTGTCTCAGAGCCCTCCAACTGCCATGTTGTTGATCAAAATTTTGGCTTGGGGAGGGGGTCACCTTGGGACATAAGCTCATCTTCTTTTGGAATCACAAAGGTTTTAAGATGGTGCTAAGTGTACAGTGGGGGTTTCTTTTTGCTATTGATGAAGTCTAATGCTTCAGAGTGGCAGGGGTGATTTGTGAAGTATTTGGCATGTCCTGGGCACTGCCCTATCAGCCAGCTCTCCTGCCGGAGCAGGGCCCTGGAGGTCCCCACTGTGCTGGGCATTAACTCTTTGATTGTCAGATCATGGGGTGGCCAGGGTGGTTGGGAGGTGGGTACTTGTGGGGTTCAGGGCATGGGATATTTACCGCAGCTACAGAAACATATAAAAATATTTCAGCATTTTAACAACTAACTAGAGTGTACCCTTGCATCCTGGGCCTGGAAGTGAGATGGTTCAGAATTTAGGCCAAATTCATTCTCATAAAATATTGTTAAATTAGGCATTAAAAGATCATGACAGTGATCTGGCTGGGCTCTCCTGTATCCGTATTTCCAGGTGAAGAAACCGAGGCCCAGACAAGGAAGTGACTTGCTTTGGTTTGGCTGAGTTTTAGCTCCAACCACTTTCCACAGCAACACAAATGCCCTAACTCCTTTGCCTTGGCTGCCACACTGTCCACATCCATAGTGCACCATCATCATTTCACGTGGTCATTAGAACAATAACCAGGCAATAGGTGTTAGTGTGTCTGAACAATAATAAAATGTGCCCTGTAGTTTTCATATAAGATGAGCATCAAAATTATTTAATAGAAAATATAAGGTGAGCATCATAATTATTTAATAGAAAAAGAAGCAAGTGTGTGGATCTTTTGCAGCCAGTAAAAAAATATATACATTATTTGGCCTCTTTTCCTCTTGACCACCTCATAAGTATCTTTAAATACTTCTAGATCAGAGATGCTGTGAGAATTACTTCATACTTCTTGGCTTCCTCTTACTCCCATGGAGAAAACAGAATAATGGTTTATCAGAGCTGAAACAGACCTTAGGCTTATTAGGCTAATGTGCCCATTTTACAGCTAAGGAAACTGAGACCCAGAGAGATGCAGTGATGTGCCAGAGCACACAGCTAGCGAGAGCCTCCAGGCCCTGCTTTTCCACATACTTGACTTGTGCAGAGAACCTGGGAGGGTCAGGGAAGTGAAGCTGGATTATGAATACATCAGCTCAATCCCTCCAAGGCTCTGATTAATTAGCTTTGAATGCTGTCCCACTTAAATGGGGCTTTCGAAAATTCTCTTATTAATCCACTTTTTCCAACCTGAGGCACTCCTGTCCTTAGGGAAAGATAGGAGCTGATGGAGGAGTAGGCTACAAGAACTTCCTTCATTTATTTTCAGGCATGCTAGAGACTGCCCGCGTGGCAGGGCAGCGGAAGTGGGAAGGCCGGGAAGGAAGGGCATCAAGAACTGCTGCTTGGGCTTCTGGCAATGCCTTAAGTGCCTCATCAGCAACCACTTGCCTTTCTTCCTAATGGCTGGATGTGTGCTGGTGCCTCTGATGGGCCTGCGGATGAGCACTTGCAGGACTGTTCCATTGTAAATTAGCGTTAGTTAATAGGTACTTAAAGTAAAGTGGTTGCCTATTTGATTATGATTGGGGGTTATTAACATTTTTTTCCATAAACAGATGGTAACTGTCCTCTGAGTGGATTGTAGAATCCTGCCAGAGTCTTGATTTGGAGGGACTGGCTCCTGCCAGAAGATCTCAGGGGCTGCTGCCACATTGAATGATCTTGTTATCCTTCTGGTTTCACTGCTTGGTTAAGGGAATGATTAGAGTTGGGAAGGAGTCATTTCTGCCTTCTCTCCTAACCTTGGGGCATTGGACTGAGAAGAGTTTCTTCCAGGTGGAGGGAGGTAGGAGTGGGAGGGATCTAGGACTCCTGAGGTTTGATGCTGTAGGTTGGCATTTCTTTCTCAGCTGGGACAGTGTCCCTGTGTCTTAGCCATGTGTGCAGAGCAGGGGAATTGGTGCTGGAAGTGTGGTGTGAGATAGGAGATATCTGAGATGACTGAAAGGGGACTTGGACCATGGATGAAAGCACTATTGGTATTGTTGAGTAAAATAGTTTCCTTCGCCCTGCACAATACACTTATTTGATTACATTTAGCAGGCGGTCGGAAACAAAGAGCAGTGCAAGGCAGACATGAAACTGAGTAAAGGAATTGGGTTTCCTGGCTTCCCAAGATATGTCCATTCTTTCTTCCTTCTTGTTTTCTTCCTTCTTGACTTTTTCTATTTCCTCCTCTGAATTGACATGTGCAAGGGAGGAGGGTACCTTTGGCCCTTGCCATGATCCTGTACTTGGGATTCCTGGTGTAAGATGACTCTTTGAACATAATGTTGAGAGTGGTTTCTGGCTTCTTTCCTGTGTTGTGATCCCAGGGTCCTCGTATTCTCCTAACAAATGTTTGCATGCCCTCCCTCTCTTTTCTGACGTTTGACAGACCTTCCAACCACCCCCCTCCCTCACAAATGCCTAGTATTTGACCAATTCTAAATTAAAGAGGTTAGGTTTGTAGCAGATCCACAGGCAGGAGACAAATTTATAGAAGCCAGCGGTCTTCTGCTTCTCCTTCTCTGCTTTGAACTTCATTGAGAGGCTCTGACTGCAGTCAGAGCCTCACCCCACTTGATGACTGAGTTCTAGAATGTGATGCATGGAGCTTTGAGAAGGCTGTAAAGCCATGTGTGTTTTTCTGGCATGCTTTTGCTGCCCTGTCCTTTGTGGGAGCTTTGCAGGGGTGCAGTGAATCATCATAGAAGTCCCTACACAGTCACCATTGGTCGTGTGGAGGCAGAACTTGCTCTGAAGACTCCAGGGAACCAACTGTTCCCTTGCATCGACTCTCCTATTCAAAGGGAATTCCCTTGAAATAGAGGCTGATGCAAAATATTTTTCCTCTGTGGCTACCTGCTAGCTGGCTCTTCTTGGCAGGCCTCTCTATCCTGTTCAGCAGGGCCAAGGATGACCACTATGCTTGGCTCTATAGCCAAAGTGATGGCATCTCAGATTCATTTAGTTTTGGCAGCAGAACACAGTGCTTACTAACTTGTGTTGTTGCAGCTGGCTCCCACAGGGTTAACAGCCCCACGATACCTTACCCAGTTTAGAAGTTCTTCACCTCTTGTCCCTTGCTACTCATGTGACAGGTGAGATCACATGCCTCAAGCCCTACTGTGGATGTCACCAGGCTTTCCTAAAAGTACTGGTTGTCACAGTAATTTTACACCTTAGGAAACTATAACAGAAGATGAGTTAGTAAATGAGATTTTAAAAGCTAAGAATAAAAGTAAATTCAAACTGATTTTTGACTCTTAAAAAGTCACAAACTTTAGTAATTTATTTTTCATCAAAAATCATGGTGACATACTTCCTCACTGATCCAATTATCCTACGGTATCACAGTACAGGATGGAAAACCAAGAGGAGCTGGGGTTGCCAGCTTTGACTTTCTAGCATCTTTCTTTGCTCCAAATGTTTTTTACCCCCTGCAAAGTCAGGTTGTGGAAACTGCTCCAACAGACCCTCTCCTCTCTTCTCGTGGCACATTCTTTCTCTCTCTGCATATTCTTCTCTGGGTCTTGGAAGCTTTCACTTGCGCAGAAGAGGCATGATGATAGGCTTTGGCTAATGAGAAGCTGTCATGTGGCTGCAGTACCCAAGACCTGTGTTTATGCAGCTCATTCTCCTGTGAACTCTGCAGAGGGCTTTAGGATGGCGAAAGAGCAGCCCTGGAAACCAAAGACAGCAAAACAGAGAGATCAAAACAACTGCTAACCGGAAAACACGTTTTTGGACTAGGGGAGAAAAACCACATGCTGAAAACATCAGACACCAAGCCAACGGCTGCAAATCCCCAGCCCCAGCCACCCACTGCCCTTTGTGCTGTGGTTCCTCACGGAGGATGAGCTGGGCAGGGGAGTAGAGAGGAGTGCACTGCAGGTGGAGGAATAGCATCCTTCAGCCAGCTGTGCTTCCAGCAAGCAGGTGTGTCTGCCACCTGTTCCAGGCCTGGAGCTTCTAGGGAAGGAAGCAGAAGCCTGAGGTTGGTCTATCTCTGGCCCTTGCACTCAGAAGGGTTAATAACACTCCCTGTTTCTCTTCCTCAATACCGCAGCATACTTAGAGAGGAACCAACCAAGTTACTCTGGTGCCTGCCTCTTTATTCTTTTCTCTTGGATCAACTCTGTTACCACAAGCCAGAGGGGAACATGCTGCTGGCTTCCTCCCTAACGGGATCGGCTACCTAATTTGTGTGGCCCAGTGAAAAATGTTCAAAAAAGATTAGAATTTCCAGACAGCTACAGCACAGCATTAAATCCCAAGCTAAGGTTCTTTTGAGCATGGAGCCAGGTCACAGGTCCACGAAGCCAGCTCTGCTTCCTGAATACAAATCCATCATGGCTTAAGATCCTAGCTCCTTTGTCTATCCTGAATGGTGATGAAACAGGTATTTCTGTACTTCCTTTTAGAGAGAAGCTGGGATTTGGGCTAAAGGCAAGAATATCAGTTGGTTTTTCACTTCTAATCATACTAGGGGAAGAGAGTGACAGGCATCAAACATTCATTGAGTACCTACTGTGTGCCAGACATCTAATATATCTTCAAATATAGTCTTCATAGGTGGCTATTATTCCCACTTTAAAGATGAGAAAGCTGCTCAGAATGGTTAAATCGCTCAAGGTCATGTACCTGGTAATATCAAAACTAGATTTTAAATGAGTTTATTCTAAATTGTTGGTTCTCAATCTTAGCTGCACATTCTAAACATCTGATAAGATTATATAACTTCCCAAACCTAGGCCACACTCCATCCAGGTCACTTAAATCAGGGGTGGGTGTTCTTTTTTAGTTCCTCTAGTGATTTCTATGTGCAGCTAAGGTTGAGGAACAATGGTCTCAATCCAATAGACGTCCACATATTTCACTGGTTCTCCAGGTCATTTATGTAGTCTGCAGACCAGCTCATCTGATAATGCCGGGAGCTTGTTCAATGTGCAGTTGCCTAGGGTTTACCCCATAACCACTGAATCAGACTTGGGGTGATGTGGGGGACAAGCAATTTCTCTGGGTGATCCTGAATGATTGCTGGGGTTTAGGAACCGCCATCCTATACCTGTAGAGAGACAATGGCTGATAACATGAACGGTACTTCTCAAACTTGAACACGCAAGTGAATATTGGAAGATTCTGGGGATCTTGTTAAAAATGTGGATTCTGGTTCAATAGGTCTGGGGAAGGCTGAGAGTCAACATTTGTTACAAGGTTCCAGACAATGCTGCTTTGTGGACCATGCTTTAAGTAATAAGGGGTTAAGTTTCTGGTAAATACTTCAGGCCTGTGACCTGGGAACTTAGATCACGTCTCTGCTTTTTGTTTTTTCCTGAGTGCCAGTTGCAAAATGAACCTGCCTCAAAGGTCTATAGGCTGGGATTTTGTGATTATAAGATTGCAAACTACAACCACTTTAAAAAAAAATTTTTTTGTATTTTTAGTAGAGACGGGGTTTCACCATGTTGGTCAGGCTGGTCTTGAACTCCTGACCTGAGGTGATCCACTCATCTGGGCCTCCCAAAGTGCTGGGATTATAGGCATGAGCCACCATGCCAGGCCTCTATCAGCACTACTTGTAAGGTATTTCAATTCTATCCTCTTTGGGTAAATATGCCTCTCTTCTTTCCTAAAACTGTTTCTGTAGTGGCTTCCTTGGTTCGAAACCAAACTGCCACCTCTTTCCACATGAGGGGACTTGTAAGGTCTGCTGCCCCAGTTGATTTCAGTAAACTGTCAGGTCAATCAACACTGATGTCCCCACTGAAGGAGTGGGGGCAGAAACTCAGAGAGGCTAGCAGGCAGTGGGCAGCCGGCATTCCCAGCTCAGAGCTCCTTGAGCTGCTGGGACAGTCATTCCTCTCTTTCTTTAGAAACTTCTTTATCCTGTTTGCTTTCCCTCCCACCCCGATCTGGAATGAAACGTTGCGGGCTACAGAAAACCGGAAAAGCTTGTGCTGGCAGGCCCTGGAGTGGCTCAGAGTGGGTCTGTCGGCGGGCAGAGGAAGCCCCATGGGTTAAGTTGGTGGGCTGCCCGGGCTGCCCGCCGGCCTCAGAGACACTGCCCTGGGTGGTGGCTGGAATCCCATTCTTCCCAGTCTTGCTGCTCTGGCGGTTGGTATTCACACTGGAAGCCTGCCCTGCCCTCCAATTTACTGCAGAATAAGAGTTGCATAGTTGGCAGAAGACCAGAGCAGTTTCCAGGACTGATAAGTCCTGGAAATGCCGAGCCTCTCTACCTGACAGGCATCTTGAGTTCAAAGGGGCCTCTGTGCTGAAGCAGCCCTGCAAACCTGTTCCCGGGCAGGGGCAGAAGAATGCCAGCGTCTGTCTATCTGCCAGCAGGCGTTGACATGAAGCCCCAAGGAGGGCGTCCGGGTGGTTCCAGGAACTGCCTTTCAAAAGTGAATCCTTCCAAATAAATGGAGTTCAGTGGGTTGGCCTTGGACCAGTTGAAGGGGGTGCAGAGGGGCACCCTGTTTTTGGCCTGGGCTCTAGGGGAAGCAGGCAGGATTTGAGTACTGTTATGAGCCATTATGTGTGAAAATGGCTCCCACAGCACCAGTCCCCTGCTTTGTGCCTGCTTTGCAAGGGGCATGCCAGCCCGACGGGGCTGTGTGTGCTGCTTGCTGCCTTCTGAGGAGAAGCGCTATCAGAAATCAGGGGCCATCCAGGAGCTTGGGAAAATGGACACTAATGTTTGCTGTTGCCCAGTGTGTAGAATAGGGTAGCTTTCTGGAAAGTGGCTTGACAATATTTATTAAAAACCTAAAATCATGAAAGCCCATGTCCTACTGACTCCACTTCGGAGAATTTAACCTAAGGTAATACTCACAAATGGCTATCCGTATTTGTGGATATGGGTATTTATGCCAGTGTGACTTACAGAGTAAACTTGATAAATAAATAATTACTTACAGACCTAACAATAAATGACTAGTTAAGTATTAATACATTATGGTCCATATATATAATACAATGCAGACCTTAAAAATGACAACTTTTAGAAGTATATATTTAACGTTTCTGAAAGGATTCATATGCAAATGGTAAGAAAACCTAATAGTATAAAAGATAATGGAGTAAAAATCTGAGTTTCAGTCCCTCCCTAATTTCCTGCCACTGGGATAACCATTACTTAGAGGTTCTTACATATCCTTTCAGAGATAGTCAAGGCTTATGCAAGGATATGTTTCCTTGTTGCCTTTGCACAAATGCAAGCTTGTATTCACATTGTTCTGTGCCACATTATTTCTGCTAACAGCCTGTCTTTGAGATGATTTAGTATCAGTTCATAGAGATCTACTGCATTCTATTTTTATAGTTGCATACCAAGAATGATATTTTAGCAATATGTATTGACATGTGAACATGTTTACAATGTATTTCCAAGTGAGAAAAGACTCCAAGCAGTTTCTCTAATGCCATTTTTTTGTTGTTGTAAAATAAAGAGAAAATATTTTTATACACATACCTAGGAAAAATATTGGGATCATATGGAATTATAAGTCAGAATGTAAACAGTAGTTATCTTTGGGTGGTGGGATTTGGGATGCTTTTTTATTTCATCTTTTGTGATGTCTTCTGAGTTTTCTGTATTGAACCTTAAAAACAAAACAAAGCAGATGTGAGACCCATGAGGACAGTGGAGCTGTTCCTCCCTCAGTGGATCCAGAGACTGACTCATTCCCCCACACAGGATCAATCTGCCCCTTTGTGGTGAAAGCCACGGCTCTGGTGTCACTTAGGATTGCTGACTGCACAGAGCAGGATTCCCATAATGTTGCCTCATGCCACGTGCTTGACAGTCATTGATGGTGGTGTGTGTGGTTGTTGGTGGTGGCGGGTACTGATTAAAATGCAGATTCCTGGGCCACATCTACTGAGTCTCATACCTTGATAGTAGGCCCTGGGAATTTGCATTCTTAAAAAACAGGCTGGGTGGTCATACTGCCATTAAAGTTTGAGAAACTCTTGTGTAGATCAGGAATTTGCCAACTGTTTCATAAAAGAGCAGAGAGTAAATATTTTAGACTTTGCTGGCCATATGGTTTCTGTTGCAATCACTCAAGGCTGCCGTTGTAGCATGAAAACGATCATAGCCAATATGTAAATGAATGAGTATGGCTGTGTTCCAATAAAACTTTATTTATAAAAAACAGGTGCCAGGCCAGATTTGGCCTGCAGGCCATAGTTTCAGACCCCATAATTTCATGTTACCCTTAAAAAATATTAGACCAGCTGTGGTGGCTCACGCCTGTAATCCCAGCACTTTGAGAGGCTGAGGCGGGTGGATCACCTGAGGTCAAGAGTTTGAGACCAGCCTGGCCAACATGGCGAAACCCCATCTCTACTAAAAATACAAAAATTAGCTGGGCGTGCTGATGTGCGCCTTTAATCCTAGCTACTCAAGAGACTGAGGCAGGATAATCGCTTGAACCCAGGAGGCAGAGGTTGCAGTGAGCCGAGATTGTGCCACTGCACTCCAGCCTGGGCAATGGAGTGAGACTCTGTCTCAAAAAAAAAAAAAAAAAAAAAATTGATCAGCAGGTGGGGGAGTCTACCAAGAGCTCCTTCTATTTGAAGAAGCAGGTCATAATATTAATAGCTACAATTAATTAAGTGATTATTATATGCCTGGCGGTTTTCAGACACAACCTACACCTTAATACAGCTCTGCATAGTAGCTATACCAACAAAGCCATTGAAAGAACAAAGTGATTAGCCCAAGCTTACATGATCAGTAATGGCTGGGTTGGCCTGAATGCAGACTTGGGGAGGAAAGTGGTAATGCCACAGTCCTATTACTCTCTGGTCTTTGGGAAAGAATGATTTCAAAATCTCTTCCCAGGGCATTGGGCACACACAGGTCCCTCTAAGTCCCCAGCCTAAGGAGGAATAGCCACAGCCACACACTTGGTGGTGGTACAGATCCTGGGGTAACTCTGTACCTCCCAGATGCCTCGACTAATTGGGGTCCTGAGTTGTATGGGGTCTTCCAGGTGCCTTGGACAATGCTCAGGTTGAGGTGGCTCAGTTCACTTTCTTGAAGGGGGAGGAGAGTGCTGTTGCTATAGAAATAGCTCAGGCCACTGTGCTGGACCTTTCTGAACCCTGCTGCTCAGAGTCTGTCATCACTGGGACCAAGAACCTTTAGAGCCAGGCTCCTGACAGGAGACTTTCTTGTGTCCCTGCCCCAGTGACCATGCAAGTTTCCACATGGCCAGTGTTAAACATTCACCCTGCTTAAAGCCCATGGAGATAGGTTAGTGCCCTACGTGTCTGCAGACAGGGCTGGCCAAGAGAGACTGTGGCAGTGGCAGGCAGAGGGCAGTCCCTCGCTTCCTTCTGTCTTCTCCCCACCTTAGCCTTCCTGACCCTCAACCACATCCCGACTCTAGGGCAAAGAAAAACCCTCTGGGCTGAATTTAGCCTCTGGGGCTGATGGTTCAGCTTGATGGCTTTGCCAGGTAGCAACATGGGTGATGCTAGTCCCCTGTGAGGTTACTGTTATAAAAATACTAGTGTTTTACATTTATAGACAGCCCAGTTTGCCTTGAGATGTTGGTTTATTACATAAAATCTTGAAGGCTTGGGCTGCTCATTGGATTAACTGAAATAATGGACATAAAACAGAAACCAGAGGCCGGGCATGGTGGCTCACGCCTGTAATCCCAGCACTTTGGGAGGCGGAGGTGGGAGGATCATGAGGTCAGGAGATCGAGACCATCCTGGCTAACATGGTGAAACCCCGTCTCTACTAAAAATACAAAAAATTAGCCGGGCGTCGTGGCGGGTGCCTGTAGTGTCGTGGCGGGTGCCTGTAGTCCCAGCTACTCGGGAGGCTGAGGCAGGAGAATGGCGTGAACCTGGAAGGTGGAGCGTGCAGTGAGCCAAGACTGTGCCACTGCACTCCAGCCTGGGTGACAGAGTGAGACTCTGTCTCAAAAAAAAAAAAAACAAAAAAAACCAGAAACCAGAACTTGGAATCCAGAGCCCAGAACACATTGCTCAACCAAATAGTAGCAAATTGTATCATTGTTACCATCCATATTATGACAATCAGTAGTCCGCACAGCAGCTCCCTGAAGTCGATATTATCATTCTGTTTTTTACACATGAGAAAACTGAGTTTCACAGACCCTGCTAGAGTTCTAAGGAGGGTCAGCAGGTTTGTCTGGCTTCCAAGCCACATACTCTTAGTCACTATCATGCATTTTAAAGTCAGAATATAAGGAGACCTAGGGCTGCTGGGAATCTTGGGGAGTCCGCATTCCAGGGACCTGCAGAAAACCCCTTGACAGGTTATTCTTCAGTTCCCTCAATCACCTGAGAGCCTCCTGGCTTCCCACAAACCAGTGAGTGTCAAACTCCCTAAGCTAACAGCTTCATACCGTCCTCTTATCAGTTAATAAGCTGCTTACCCAGCCTCAGGTGGACATTTGGCTGCGGGTTAATGAGGCCTTTTTTGGCCCTGGTCCTGGCCCTTTAATCCACTCTCCCATCCCTTTCTGCTGTCTTTCTCTCTCTCCAAGTACGCAAGTGTTACTACTTTGGGAAACAACATAGCACCTCCTGGTAGAAACCTCAATTCCATATTGCACCTGAGGTCATGACTAGCCACCTGCCTTGGAAGGACCCTATCCAGGTTCAAGGAGGCAGCTTAGGCAGGTGTGAAGCACCAGCCTGGATAGATGCCTCAGCCATCAAGCCCCAAACCATGCCCAGGGGTGAACCCCCACCCCATCGCTCATCATCTGTATCTCAGTGAATTTCCTGTAAACTAGGGACATAGGAGACATTCTAGACATGTCTTCTTGCGCAGTCCCCCTCCCTGCTTTTGCACAGCCCAGTCCTGTCTTTGTGACCTAAATATCTCCTGAAGTTGTCCCTTCTCCCTTTGCACACTGCCACTCCTCCATTCCCTCTGGGCTCCTCCCACATGGCTCTGGACCTGGCCCCTTCAGTGTGTGCCCTGCTCTGCAATCACAGTAGCAGACTCATGACTTTGAAATGAAAATTGGGCCCAGGAGTCTAGCCCCTGCTGCGTCCCTGGCCTCACCGAGCTGTAGGGTTTCCACTTCTGCCAACCGTGTTCCATGCTCCCTAAGACTGAGGTTCCTCATGCACCTTCCCTCTGTAGCACTTTGCACAGTTATTGACAGGAGCATTTGATTAGTGCTTTGCCCCTCCAAGTAGACTGTTGGGTTTGCTCACTGCAACACCACTCATGTCAGCAGACCACCTAAGGCTTAGGGTGCATGAATGTCCTCTGGGCCCCTTGGGCATTGCACCCAAAGGGCTGGAACCTGGAGGTCCTCCTCTGACCACCCCTAGTTTTGTTACTACTGTGATGAAGATATAATCTGGGATCTTTCCTTTTGGTACCTGTGGATTGCCTGTAAGATGGAGACAGGGATATTCGGGGGGAGAATGTTCTCCATCCAACAGCTCTTGCCTTGCATTTCTTCCTTCTGCCTACCCCACAGTGCCCACAGACAGGAAGACACTAGGGCTGACCTGCCTTTTCCTAAGATCCCACCTCCATGTTTATCTGATCTTCTTTCTTCCTTATTGTCTCTTTCTTTACCCACCACTTTGTGCAATATCTGGCCAATCCTATGGCTCCTTTTCCGTGTCATGACACTAAGATTTCTTCCCCAGTCATGCTACTGGGGCTCATTAAAATTTAGAGCTAGACAGGCTGGGGTCGAATCTCCATTCTGCTGCTTGGGAGCTGTGGGACTTCAGGTGACTTATGGACCATTCTGGGCCTCCACACCCTCAGCTGACAAATGAGACGGATAATTCTTATCATACAGGGTTTTATGAGAATTAAATGAAATTGTGTATATAAAGCAATTAGCTTAGTCCCCAGCTGTGTAGTCACTCAATTAATGTGTTGAGGGGAGAAATCATTATGATTTTTGCTGCACTCAGAAAAGCTGTGAGTAATCCACAGGTCCCGTTATGGCTGTGGTTCATAGCCTTGGTTTTATGGTAGAATCACATGGGAATCTTTAAAAAATTTCAACAGCTAGGCTACTCCCCCAGCCAGTGGGTCAGAATCTCAGTGGATGGGTTCTTGGTGTTGATTGTTTCTAAAGCTGCTCAGGTGATTTTCAGTGGTAAGCTAAGGCTGTCAGCCTGGGCTTTCCCATCCTCCCCAGCCCCCACCTCTTTCTGCCAGAGCACATATCTTGGAAGTTAAAGGAATAGGAGGGATGCGGGCTGAAAACATGGCGGGAAAACCCTCTTTTGTTGGGCTCCCACGACGTCTCTGGCACTGTGCTTGGCGCTTCACTTTCATGTTTCCATTTGATTTTCACCGTGAACTTGTGATACAAAAATTATTGTCCCTGCTTCTTTTAGGAGCTTCAGGAAGGACGAGCTCCTTGCTTAATGTCAGGTATTAGGTGGCTTAAGGATGAAGGACCACGATTCCAGGTTGGTGAGGTTGGGGTCAGGACGCTGTCTCCTCTTCTCTCCCTCCTGCAGCGTGTTCCTTTGGTGAGGTGACTGAACACCCCAATTTTCCCCACCCTCTGTGTGAGGCCTGGCTGCTGCACCTGTCCACTGCAGTGTTTAATGACCCAGCCCGCTTGCGGCTCACCGGGCCCTCACCAGTGATCTGCCACCTGTTCTACCTTGCGCAGTCATGCTGTTTGCTTAATGGGAAATTTAAGTGCCTTGCAAAGACTCCCCACGGATGGGGGGAGAAGCATCTGCTGACTAGAAATGGGAGCATTGTTGTTGTTTTGTTATTGCCATCAATTTCCAGGCACTCTGTTGGGTTGGAAAATAGTGAGGGGTGGATGGGCAGAGAGAGGGAGGGATTCTTTCTTGTCTGACTGTGCAAGTGGATTAGAGAGAGAATTCTCTCCTTCATAGTTCCTCAAACTTCATGGTTCACGTGGAGCCCTGGGGATCTTGTTATGATGCAGATTCTGGTTTGATAGGTCTGGGCTAGGGCCTGACGTTCTGCATTTCTGCCAAGCTCCTCATATGAGGCTGGTCCTATTGGTCTGCTTGCCACACTTGGCTTAGCAAAGCTTTAGCTTCCAAGTGAGGGAGACTCAAGTCTATTTTTTGGCCCCTGTAATTTTTATTTTGGAAAGTGTCATGGAATGGTATAGAAATCTGGGTTCTAGCCCAGGCTACACTCTGATTTATCTTTGGATATCTTTTGAGCTTCACTTTTATCCTCTATAATTGGAGGGATTTGGATTAAGGGCTTCCAAGGTCCCTTTCAGTTGTAACATTCTATGATTCTGTCAGTTGGAGAGGGTAGATTAGAGGGAGCATGGAGTGAGGAGGATGGGAACTAGCGGGAGGTGGGAGTTGTCAGGAGCACCCACTGCATATATGGGCTATTCTTTTTAGGATCACCAGGTTTGAATCCTGAGAGGCCAGAAGTGAGGAAAATGGGCAATGAACTTCCTTTTGTGCTGTGTGTCCAAGATCCCAGCGTAGACTATGAACTCTGGGCAGGTAGTGACAGTGACTCTTACTTCCTAACTCACATACTTGGCTTCTCCAAATGGCAGGAGTGTATTTGGGGATGTCAGCCATTCTGTGGGTTTCATGGAGGGTAGGCACTGTGGGATATAGATACAAGCAAGGCACACTTTTCGTCCTTAGTGAGCACAGTGTTTTCTTAAGAGAATGGCATATCTTGCAGAACCTGGAGTCTTGCTGTTACTTTCAGATTGGAATTGCTCTTCCCGATACTGTGTCCAGCAACTGGGGTCTTTGCCTATGGGCTACTCTCAGCGTCTCCTGATGTCCTGACTGTTGGTTCTGGGTCTGCCCCACCTGCCCAACACTGTATCTCTAGGATGTCGCTTGCTCTCCGCCTTGGGGTCCTCTACTTGCCTGCCATTGGGATGTCTCTGCTTTCTGCCCCTCTCCCCCTTGTTGGTCTCTTGGATGCCCAGGTAGTGACCACTTCCAGTTTGGCTTCTCCCACTGCTGACTGGGATTTAGTGGTGATAGTACATTCTGTTTGGTGGGTTCAGGTCTGAGATTGTATGATATCTTTATGTTGCTATTCCCTGCAGAGGATTTCGCACACAGGCAGGCTTTATCCATTCTTCCCAATTAGACATATCTGTGTGCAAATGGATAGGCCTTGGGCTCCTGTCTCTCACTGCTCTTGAGAGACCAGGAATGGGCCACAATTGGGCCAGGGAGGGCTTTCAGAACAGGGAGCCTGTGAAGTTTGGAGACAGAGTCATGGTGTGGATGGGGGTGCTACCATGACCTCTTCAGTTCTTCCAGACCAACAGAAGCTCTTGAAACTGTGCATTGAGCCCAGGAAGGGACATGCCTTTATTTTGTACTTTATAGATTTTCTTTTTGAGACATGGTTTCATTCTGTCACCCAGGCTGGAGTGCAATAATGTGATCACGGCTCTCTGTAGCCTCCAACTCCCGGGCTCAAGTGATCCTCTCACTTTAGCCTCCTGAGTAGCTGGGACTACAGGCTCATGCTGCCATGCCTGGCTAATTTTTGTATTTTTTGTAGAGACAGGGTTTTGCCATGTTGCCCAACCTGGTCCTGAACCCCTGAGCTCAAACGATCTGCTCACCTCAGCCTCCCAAAGTGCTGGGATTACACGTGTGAGCACTGCGCCTGGCCTGTGGACTTATTTTTATAAAAGGAATATACATTCATTATATAAAAATCTAGAAAATATTGTATAAAAATTTGTGGTAATCTTATTATTCAGAAATGACCACTGTTAGCATCATATGTATGAATACATATATGTAAATGTTTATATGTACATATGCACATATATCTATGTAACTGTAGATCTGTACCTAAGTATCTATATTCCCATAATTTTTTTTTTTTATTTTTTGAGACAGAGCCTCGCTCTGTCGCCCAGGCTGGAGTGCAGCGGCACGATCTCAGCTCACTGCAACTTCCACCTCCCAGGTTCAAGCGATTGTCCTGCCTCAGCCTCCCGAATAGCTGGGATTACAGGCACCCACCACCACGGCCAGCTAATTTTTTTGTATTTTTAGTAGAGACAGGGTTTCACCATGTTGGTCAGGCTGATCTCGAACTCCTGACCTCATGATCCGTCTCCCTTGGCCTCCCAAAGTGCTGGGATTACAGGCATGAGCCACATGCTCGGCCCATTTTCATACGTATTTTAAATGTACACTTAAGTGAAAATGGTCTTAAGCAATTCAAACAGTGTTTGACCTATTTTTTTCACACAACACTCTTTCTTAAGCATCGTTCTGTGTCATTCAGTAACCCGGTCTCTAGCTTTTCCATTACTCTGCAAAGCTCATTTTCCTTTCTTACATTCTTTCTTCTTTTCACGTTGCTTGTGTATTATACCATTTCACTTGGTTAATTCAGAATCTAATCCATTTGTCCCAAGGCTGCATGGCAAAAGGGCAAAGTATGCATTTATAAAATGTGAATGAGCATAAGGAAGACACAGGCCAGGGTTGCTCAGCTCCTTGGCCCAGTAAAGCTCCCTCTGTGCATGTTTTCAGCTCGGCTTTGTTCAGGGAGCCTCTGGTAGGGGGAACTTGGCAGAAGCCAAGCCAACCTTGTCCTGCTGGCCGCTGCAGCAGCTGCTGCATCCATTAGCAATTATGGGTCATCCACTGTGGGGCATTTCAGAGGCCTGAGGGACACAGCTCTGCCATGAGCAGAAACCACTGGGGAAGCCAGAATGGACCAATGAAAATATGTAATCTTGACAACAGAATCCTTGAACATATGCACACATACACATCTACAAACGCTCACAGAGTGCGATGGAGGCAGCAGAAAGCAGTGACTACGGGTGAACACTCTGGGCTAAGACTGGAATTGGAGTCCTAGACTTGAGGCTTTCTTTTTGACTTGGGTGAGTCACTTAAACCTTCTGAACCTCTGCTGTTCTCATCCGTAAATGTGAATGGTGCTCACGTGAGAAGGTATTGAGAGATTTGACTGGGATTACATATGGGAAGCATTCGGCACAGGGACTCCACGTGGTCCATGCTCAGAAAGTGGCCACCGCTGGCCTAGTTTTAGGGATCTCAGAGGTGGGGGAAAGGCAGTGCTTCTGGTGTGTGTGTGTGTGTGTGTGTGTGTATGTGTGTGTGTGTGTGTGTGTATTTCCCCTCATGAGATACCTTTCCTTTGATGAACATATAATACTTTATGGAGTTATTTTTATTTAATGTCTGTGTGAAGCACGAGGAAAAGATATAGCCCTGCTGATAAATCCAGACCCAGAGAAGCAGCGTATGTGGAACTAGTGGAGCGTGTACTACACCAATAGTAGGGAGATGCAGCTCTCCTCCTGCCTCTGGGACTGCATGGCTGTGTGGCATTAGCTAGTCACTTGTTCTTTCTGATCCTCTCTTCTCATTACTTGGAATGAGCCAGCTGATCGGAACACCTGATTGCTGAGGTCTCTTCTAACCCCAACCATCCATGACTCTTTACAGTGGTTAGGTCCTTGGGCCTTCCTTGAATGTTCCCCTAATTCTGGAGAGTCATTTCTGACACGTTAAATGTAGACAGGCCAATGCTCTCCAGCACCTAGGAGAGCTGCAGATGGTGCCTGGAATTGGCAATGTTGAGAATAAGCTGGGGACGAGGAGCCGTGGTTAACAATCAGGTCCACGGCCTCACTGGGTTGTGCTTTCTCTCTCTAGGTGTAGTTTAGTTTGAATTATTTATGATGATACTTTCTAGTCATTTGGGAAGATGAATGAAGTCTCAGTAATCACAGCCCATGCACAGCCTCTCTTAGCTAAAGTCAATTGAGACATCAATCCATGAAGAGTGTCAGGACTAGAGAATTTCAGGGCTTGCCCAGGATGAGCCACAGCCAACAGAGTCTCATCAAGCAAAGGGACAGCCCAACTCGCAGAAGCAGAGTAGGGGTGTTCTGTCTTCTAAACATAAAAGGACAGGGCAGCAGACAATTAAATCTTTGACTCTGGCCTCTTAGCTCTTGCAGGTGGATAACTTGTCCCCTCTGTTCTCCTTCCCATCTCCCTGCTGATGCCAATGAGATGTTTAGGAATGCCTTCTCCTCACTGCCCCTGCAGTCATAGTTTCCCTGAACTCAGCACACAGAATTGGCAGTAGGAAGAGACAAGAGAGCATGAAGATGCGATGACTCAGGCTGCAGAAAGGACTGGGAGAGGGCGGACAGCCAGGAAGGGGCAGACACACACAAAATTTGAAGTAACTGAACTTCAGTGCTGATAGCTGGGAAGTGCCACCATCATGAGGCTGTCAAGGGCAACTCACTGAAAGTCAAAACATTGTGCTGATGACAGAGCGAGAAGCCAGCAGCTGTAATCTTTATCATCATGAAAGACTGTTAAGGAAGCCCACACAGCAAGGAACAAGTGGCCAAACATTTTCAAGACATGAGCTCAGGTTGCAGTCGGAAAGACAAACATTGTTCTAAGGAAATGCACATCTTCATTAGAGACAGTAGAATGGATTTCAAAAGGAGGCCGATAAATGTATTTTACTTTAAAACTATAATCTACCCGTGTCTGAACTGGAAGGAATCTCATGCAACAGTTCTAGACATACCTGCATGCAGTGAAAAGTCATCATCTTTCAACGTCAAAGGTGGATGTGTCCCTGACGTCTCATCCACCTTGTCATATTGAACCAGCAACTTAGTGTCATTTGTAATAAAATATTCTATAAAGTGGTATTCTCTGACCTAGGATCAGCTCTGCTTTTGGGGGCAAAGCAGATGTCTTCTTCCAGATGCCTGGCTATTTGGGGGAAGAGGAGGTCCCTTATAGCAAGAATGCTGGACTCAAGAGGAAATCAGTAGCACACAAAACCTAAGTCAGTGGCCAGTTATACAGAAGAATGTCTTCTAGTGTAGAATTGTCCATTGGCATCCCATGGAATGGATTCCTGGTTGTGCTGCTCCAGCCACAACCTCTGGGATATATCTAGAGTCTCCTATTGCCCTTTGGCTCTTAAAATGTAAGGAGCTTGTTACCTCTAGTTCAGGTGGGGACTCTGTGGGGAATGGGAGGCTATTGGAGGGGTTTCCATATGCCTTAACCCCTCACTTTCATGTGGGGGTGGCACTAAAGACCTGTGCGCTTTCAGGGTCAGTCTTCTATGAATCCCCTCCCAGAGTCTTACTGAGAGTGGGCGACTACCATGGGTAGATGGGATTTTGATCCAAAGAAGGAAAGAAGTTTCTATGTTTGAACAATCTAAGGTCTTTTTTGACTGTTAAACCTATGGGCAGTATTGAAGCTGCCCCGTCTTTCACCATTCTATTGAATCAGAAAAAATAATGTTCTGCTCTGCCTCTCTCATACCAATCAGATATCTATCCGTCATTGTGTGTGTGTGTGTATGTGTGTGTGATTTATTTTAAGGAATTGGCTCAAGCAGTAGTGAAGGCTGGCAAGTTTGAAATCTGTAGGACAGGCTGGCATTCTGGGAACTCAGGCAGGAGCTGATATTGTGGTCTTGAGGCAGGATTTCTTCTCTGGGATGCCTCAGTTTTTGCTCTTAAGACCTTCAAGTGATTGGATGAGGCCCATTTACATTATAAAGGTAATCTTTACTTAAAACCAACTGATTGTGGGTGTTAATCACATGTACAAAATACCTTCACAATGACACCTAGATTAGGGTTTAGGAAATAAGTCCTACCATCTAGCCAAGTTGACACATAAAACTAACCATCCTTGCCTAACCTCCTTGAGCCTATGTTCCTCATGTATAAAATGGAGTTATAATATCTGTAACACAGGTTTTTGTAAGGATTAATGTATTGATATCCATGTAGTTCTTATTCTGTGCCCAGTAGGTACTTTCTATTAGGCTGTTTTTCGTATTACCACCAAAGGCTGTGAGTCATATACTAGGGACCATCAAAACACCCTTCATCAACTCTGACTGGAGGGTGGTTATACCTTTGTGCAACAGGCCTTTTGAGCTAATAGAGACAGGCCTTGAAGGGTGGTCGGATTCTGGAAGGTAATCCCCTTGGTAGAGTTGGAGCATTTCTTAGTTGATTAGAGGATGCTAATTGAAATTCAGCTACGGTAGAATCTTCTTGGGGAGATTTTTTGGGGGATGGCACATTCTTTTGAGAATCTTTAAGCCAATTCTTCCTTCCCTGGGTCTTTTTTTAATTATCGTGGATATATAATAGTTGTACATACTTATGGGGTACATGTGAAATTTTGATACAAGCACATAATATGTAATAATCAAATCAGGATAACTGGGATATCCATCGACTCAACCATTTATCATTTCTTTGTGTTAGGAACATTCCAGTTCCACTCTTTTAGTGATTTTGAAACGTAATAAATTATTGTTAACTGTAGACATCCTATTTTGTCTACTGAACACTAGGTCTTATTCCTTCTGTTTTTGCACCCATTAACCATTTCTGCAAGTTTCTTTTTCTTTTGTCCTTTCCAGGTGGCCTATGTATAGAAACATTGTGTTTTTTTGGTGTAACTAAATATACCAAAAATATGCTTAATTCAAATCTAGCAATTCATGAAGAATTAAAAGCACCTTCTAGAATGCCTTTTATGCTGGGGACATCATCAAGAACCACCTCTTGCTACTTCTGTCAGCATCTTCTTCCTGTACCATCTATAATTCTGTTGCATAGGACCAGGGGAGATGCTGGCCTGAAGCAGGGGCAGAGGTCACTGTGGTTCTGGGCAGGTCCTTGTGGTTCTGGTGGTTGGGGAAACCCTATTTCCTCTCCCTCTTTTCAGCCTATTTTTAAGGTAGGAGGAGTTTATAATTTGATAGGACAGAGCCCCAGTCATTCACTCAGAGGGTCATGTTTTCAAGTGGGCAGGTTTCCTTTGCCTGAAAGGTCAGTACCCATGCAGTGTACTCTTTCTTATGCCCTTCTTCTCTGACATCCTGGCTGCATGTCTCTTTCTGTTCCCCGCACTGCTGTCTGCTATCAGGTGGGTAAATTAGCTGAGGCTCACTTGAATTCACGGAAGATGGAATAGTAAACTCTGTTTCCACCATCTGAGGTTTACCAGAGCTCACTACTGGGAGTTGCTGGCTGCCGGCTCAGTTGTTAACTATGTAATACTTAGTTCCCCCAAGGCACTATTTTCTGCATATGGCTCTCCAGATGGGAGCCCTGTGGAGAACAGGGGTGTTGGTGGGAGGATCAGTCCTTTTGGCTGTTTGGTTATAGCACACTTGCAATAGCACCGAAGCCTCTTGCATTGTTCTTTGGAGCAGAGTTTGATTCTCATTTTGCTTCTTTGCTATGTGTCTCTTTCACAGTAGAACCTGGAGAGAGCTTATGTCTGAAAGGTGGCCAGCACTGGGGCCAGCACATGCGGGTTTTAAGGAACACAGGAGTGAGGAGTGAGCTTCAAGGAATTTGATGGGGAAACCTTTATCCTCATCACTGGAAGAATAATTCAAGTTTAATTAAACAAGCTTAAACAATCTGTAGTTTAAGCTTTGTCTGTCCATTGCTGCCCTTGGAGTTAACTTTTAACTGTAGAGTCCTCAAAAGGCCAGAGAAGGTGAAAAGCATCCTTGCCAACTCCATGTCCCCCTCCCCAAATCCTGAAGCCTTTCCAGTAGATGTGTGTGGGGCTAGTCCATGCTGTCGGTTGTCTCTATGTAAACCACCCCACCATAGCATTCAATTTCTAGTTTTAATGTTTGTTTTTTGTCCATATGAGCGCTTAGTAACTATTAGGTCAATGTGATCATAGAATAAGAGACAGTTGCTTTTAAGTTTCCCCCACCCCCGCTTTTGGATGCAGAATTGGAGACTCAGAGAGATCAAGCGACTTCTCTGAGGACAGTGTTGATTGGGGCAGAGCCAGGCTAGCACCCAGGCTCTTGCCTCCCGATGCCATGTTTCTGCTGCTGTGGCATTTTGCACTTTTATGGGCTTAAATTCTAGCCTCTTTGTTTCATGAATCATTAAGAGTTTCAGGGAATACCTGGGCAACTAAGGGATGAGATCAGTCAGTAAAATGACGGATCTAAATTTTGAATCCATGTTCCTATTCAAAATACACATCTTTGCAGTCATTTCCCCTTGTCCAGCCTCTCTTGATGAGAGACTTTTTTAGCTTTTAGCAGGTACTGTAGCCAAAGCACCTTCTCTCTTCCACGTTCCTTCTCCAAATCATCTTTTTTCTTTTTGTCAGCTGGACCATATTTTCCTTTTCCCTTCCAAAGTCAGTCGTGCTTCACATTTTGACTGCTTTCCCTGGTTCTGTGAATTCCTTCCAAGTTGCTGCCATCTTTCCACTAATGAGCTGCCCAATACACTGTACCAGTCACCTCCCTGGAGCCTCTCATGGCCTCCTGGATGATCTTCAGCCTCCGTTCTGGAAAAACCAAGGCTTACACTACCCGCTACAGTGCTCTTTCAGCCCTGTGCTCTCCAGGTGGCCTTAGCTGTTACATCTTGTCGTTCATCACCCCTACCACCTTTGCAAGATTAAGGTGAGGTATATGAGCCCTTCGCTTTGGGCAAAAAAATTTAAGAGGGTGCCACAAATTAAAAACCCCAGTAATCAAGACTTTTTTAAACCTACGGATTTTTTGCATTAATTTTGTTTTTATAGCATATCACATTACAGCATTATTTCTCTTGATTACTGAGTTTCCTAGCAGCTCCCTTGATTTTGCGCCCAAGATGAATGCCTGTCTTTCATACTCCATCTCTCCCATGCTCCTTTCCTCTTGGTTTTGCTTCTCCCCATCCTTTTCTGTTATTCCTCTAGTCTTCTGGCCCCTGCGGATTTATTCCTTGTGAATTAATGTTCTGTTTACATCTTCTTCCAGATTGTTAATAAAGATGTTAACACGTTCTCTAGGCCTCACTCCAACCTCACCATAGTCGGCCCGCTATCTGGGGCCCTCTGCTCAAGAAAAGAAACTGCATTTTATCATAAGTTCTGTTGTTTCCCATCTCCTGGTGAGTATTTCCATCCCACCCAAGTTTCTGTTATCCTCGTCCAAGCGCCTTAATGTCTCAAGCGTGAGGCTTGCTGAAGCTGCACGAGTGGCTTGAAAGATAAGCCCCTGTAAATAAAGCTTATGATCCTTGTTAATGTTGGGAGCTGATGGCATGCGTAGTCCAGCCAATTTGGATTAATTTTTCAAGGGAGATTTTGGTAGATGCTACGTCAACAGCTTCTCTGAAATCCCACTCTCTCATCTTGCCTCCCGTCTCCTTGGCCACTCACTCATTTTTGCCAATTAAGAAAAGACATCACTTCCGTGGTTGGGTGTGATTTACTCTTTATAAACCCCAGTTGCTCTTCCGTGCTCAAAGTCCACTTGCTGCTTATAAACAGTGCTTTTCCTATTGGCCTTATCCTTCCAGCAGCAGCTTGAACTAGATTTACCTTTGTTTCTTTTTGTCAGAGGAAAAGATAGATTTTTGTAACATAAATTTGGCAAAATGGAAGGACACTATAGAATAAAACATCCTTTGCAAAAAGTACACACTTTTAGCAGCTCACATTTTTAAAGAAGATTGTCGTTTTCTTGGTTCTCTGTTATCGAAGTAGCAAATGTCCATGAAACTAACTTGGGAAATAGAGAAAAACAGTAAATCACCCTTGTGCTAGCACCCCAAAATAAACACTGTTTACATCTTGGCACCTTTCCTTCTAGTCCTTGTTACATATTTATCATGCTGTAGATGCAATTTTGTGTCTTTACTTTCACATAGTGTATCATAAATAGTCTCCATATTATTATGTAATTGTTATAACCATCATTTTTAAAGATTGCATGCTTTTCAATCCGAGTAAATCTGTCTTTTTAAATTTAATCATTCTCCTTTTATTGGTCACTTAAGTTACAAATACTATTATCAGTAACAATGAGGTGAACATCTTTGTATATATGTTTTCCTTAGTTAGGATTATCCTATACCTTAGATTCCTGGTGTTGGAATTACTATATTAAGAGTGAGGATAAACATGTTGCTAAAGTGTGTTAGAGAAGAGTTTGATCAATCAACAAAGCCTCTATCAGCATATGAGAGTATCTCTTCCCATTCCTCTTCTTGTACTGTATAAAAATAGTTCTTATCAGTGCATTCCTGTCACTCTTAAGAGTTACTCAGGTAGACATATACATAATCACACTCTTCATAGTCCTCTGGTACATTTGTCATGCTAACAGCATCAATGATAGTAGCAATAATATCCCAACTGTTCTCTGACACACTTCTTTAACCAGCACTGTTCAATAGAAATATATTCCAGCCAAGTATGTAATGTTAAATTTTCTAGTAGACATGTTAATAACAATAAAAAGACATAAGTGAAATTGATTTTAATACTATATTTTATTAAGCCTAATGTATCAGAGATATTATCATGTCAGCCTGTGTCACTAGCCAAGTCACAGGTGCTCAGTGGCCACATGTGGTTAGTGACCACTGTATTGGATAGCACAGCTTTGAGCCATAAGCCTAAAGCACTACCAGACTCTCTTCTTTCTTTTAGAAAGGTTGTTAAATCCTTCTTTGCTTTTCAATCTTAGTTTTGGTTCTCCAAAAGTCAACTCTGAGACAAGGACTTGATGTGCAGGTAATTTATTTGGGAGGTGATTCCAGGATGCATTAGGGAGCAAGCGGGAAATATGAAAGGAAGATGATAAAGTCAAGGAAGGGTGTGGGGTGTGACAGTGAGTGGATTACTGCAGTGGGCAACTAGAGCTTAGTGCTGCTGGGGACCGTCTGAGAAACTGGGTGGCACCTGCCTCAAAGTTGCTCTCCACTGCAGATGCAGGGACTGGAACATGTATTTAGTGACTCCTGTCCTCCATTAATTAGTTATGGGTTGTTCCAGGGGTATTAATTACCCCACACTTCTGGGTTGTACCTGCTTAGGGCCAAGCTTGCTCTTGTTGCGCTGGAGAAAGTCCTTAGGCAAAGAAGGAGGGTGCAGGCTCTTGAGGTGGGTGTAGTTGGGGGGCTGAACTGCCTGCTGTCTTTGCCAGGAGACTCAGGTGGGCCAGGGATATGAGTGGGGCCTTAGCAGCACCTGCCTCTGGGTCTGTGTCGTGGTGAAGAAGGGTCTTCTCCAGTGGGGCTTTGTCCCAACCAGGTCATCCTTGGTTGATAGTCATTGTGGGTGATTCAGTCTATATTCTTATATATAAGCCACAGAAACTGATTCTGGCTAACCAGGCAAAATGTAAATGATGGAGGGATGCTGGGGGCTCTCCGGATGTAATAAGGCCTGGAGGAGAGGGCTGGTCAGGATTGGGGATGGGAGAGAATAAGATTTTGTCCCATGCTGGAATAAACTGGCAGGACAGTTAGCATCTTGGAGAACAGCATGATTAGGATGCCCTGTGTTCCCTCCCCCTGTTTGTTCTGGGGAAGGAAATGGGGAGCAAAGTCACTTTGGCTTCCTTTTAGAGGTCACCACCTAAAATTATTTTCCCATTTATACTACACACAATAGAAGAAAGATAATTCCTTGATAGGAAATCAAATCGCTATTAGGGAATGAATGCTGGGCTGCTAAAAATGGACAAATGACCACTGCAGAAGGAGATTGGGCTTTCTGGTGAAATCTGAGTAAAATTGTGCGGATTTCCTGGTTTTCATAATGTGTTATGGTTATGTAAGATGTTAAACTTGGAGAAGCTGGGGCATAGGTACATGGGACCTTTCTGTACTATTTTTGCAACTTCTTGTGGCTGTATAATCATTTCAATTGGAGTATCCAAGCTTCACCTTTACTCCCTACCTCATCCTCCAAATTACTGGTACTCAATCTTTAGACTTAAAGGTACTCCTCAAACCTTCCAAACCTGGGGAGGGTTATGCACCTATTTATTTAGATTCAACTGGTTTTCTTGCTCTGGTTAATTTATTATATTTTTTGGAGTTTATATTTGCAGATTTGATGTTGACCTGCAATTAATTGTGGAGGATAGCAAGCAGGTCTGAAAGGGGACTGAGATTTATACAAACCCTGCTTTCCTCCTTCTGACTCCAAGCAGGTTTCCCAAAAATGCCATGACAACATTGGCACCCTGTAAGTGAGCCATGGTTCAATAGAGAACACTCATCGCTGATCAGCCCCAGAAACTCTAGGAAGGGTTGGATCATCCAGTTCAGAAAGCTTTGGCTCAGCCCTTTGATTTTTGCAATGTACTTGGTCAGATATATCTCTTGGTGAGAAAAGAGTGGGCTAAAGCCACCTTTGTTGAGACATTTCTTCCAAATAGCAGCCATTTCTTTATGTGGCTTTCCAACCAGGGCATATTCTGAGAAGACTATTAAATTCTCAGATGGGACCATTGACTTGAAGGCAGTCAACCCCTGGAGAATATAAGCGGTTCTCACTATTCCTTCTTGCAGTGATTGAATGTCATTGCTGCCAGAGCTGAGTCTGGGCTCACATCACAGGTGTTGTGATGGCCGCCAGAGTGCCATCAATTTGGCCATAGCCACAACTCCCAGGTAATGAGTATTGGAAGCCATTGCTTGTCTAAACAAGATCTGTGAGACTTCCTTCCTCAGTTAGCTGTTCAATTTCTACTAATAATTCTCTAATAAACATTTGGCCAATCAGATTCATTCTGTTACAATGGAGTTAAAACAGCTTCATTTAAGCCATAATAATAATTCACAGCAACAGGAAACACTAAGCCATATTCTTCCCACTGTCTAAGTCATTCCCTGGGAGTAAATCAAGTGTTTAAGGAGGGACATTCACGTCTGTAGGGCACTGGGGCCTTGCTCAGTCAGCTAGGGCTGTGAACACCAGATGGTCCCCAGGCCCTGGCTTGCAAATCTGTGCATGGCCCAGCCCTGGGGGAAAGCCCAGGCTCACATTCTACATGTCATCCTTCTTCCCAAGAAGGCCGAGTATTTCATGAGTATGATCTCATTCTTCCTTCTCAGCTCTCTCTGGAGGGGTGGGAGGGGTCTGCTTTGGGGACGCTGCTGGCAGATTTATTTTTATTCCTCTTTTTTTTTTTTTTTTGAGACAGAGTCTCGCTGTTGCCCAGGCTGGAGTGCAGTGGCGCGATCTCGGCTCACTGCAGGCTCCTCCCCCTGGGGTTCACGCCATTCTCCTGCCTCAGCCTCCCAAGTAGCTGGGACTACAGGCGCCCGCCACCTCGCCCGGCTAATTTTTTTGCATTTTTAGTAGAGACAGGGTTTCACTGTGTTAGCCAGGATGGTCTCGATCTCCTGACCTCGTGATCTGCCCGCCTCGGCCTCCCAAAGTGCTGGGATTACAGGCGTGAGCCACCGAGCCCGGCCATTTCTTTTTATTCTTAAGCCCCCTCCTGCAGCCCACTTCTTCCAAAGGCTGCAGCAAGAAGAGCCCCTTCCACTGGCTTTTTAAAGACTTGCCAAGGAGCCACACAGTGTGCTTGGGGAGGAGTGAGAGTGCATCCCCTGTTTGCACTATGGGATTTGGAATTAGGGAGGGTTTAGGTCGAATCCTGGCGCCACCACACAGGTGACCTTGCTGAGGCTGTTTGCCCCCCCCCCACCAAGTCTCAGTTTCCCATAGGATTGGGGAAGGCAATACCACCTTGTGCTGTTGATACAGTCAATAATTGATAACAACATGTACAAGATAAGTAGAAAGCTAATATGATTAATATTAACTTTATAGCGACCCCCCTCACCCCTGAGGCCCACAGAGAGTGTTACAACCCCTGCTTGAGGCCCACAGAGAGTGTTAAAGGAATCCTTACTGAGTCCAAAGCAAGAACCCTGTCTTCTGGTCCATAGTGCTCACGGCAGATTATGCCCGTGCTATTGAGTTTGCACTGCTGATTCAGGGATCAGATCACATGTTCTTCATAACAATGATCAGGTGCATCATTGGAGACAGGTATGTCATGGCGGAAATAATGTGACTTTGAGATGAAGACAGAGCCTGTCTATTTAAATCCTGACTGCCATTTATGAGCTGTGTGATCTGGGATGGGTTTCTTCATCTGTTAGGGAGAGAAACTGACACCCATCTGTAAGCATGAGAAGAGTAAGTGAGCAAGGCTGCCGGGCACATAGCAGGTGTACTGTAAATGTTCCTTTCAAATCCTCCCCATCCTGCTTTCTAACCATGCTACCCTAAGATTGAAACTGGTGGTTATAGGAGAATATCATCCCTTCCTTTCTTCCTTCCCCCCTCCCTTTTTTTCCCCACTCCCTGCAGACAGAATTGGCATTTTCCAGAGGAAGAATAGATGTTTGACTTTGTGATCCAAATTGAAGTTCCTCTTTGCCAGAAAACACTTCTCCATATGTTTGAGAATCCTTATTAAGGGAAAAAAATTCATGTTTACATTGAGGTAAAAACGACACTTGGTTTTACCTTCTGTGGTAGGCGGAATAAGGTTGTCTCCCCCACCAAAAAAAAAAAAAAAAAAAAAACCAGAAATAAAAAATCAGGTCCTAATCCCTGAACCTATATATGTTACTTTGTACAGGGAAAGGGTCTTTGTAGATGTGATTAAGTTAAGGATCTTGAATTGGGGAGATTATTCTGGATTATCCGGGTAGGTCCTAAAGGCAAGAATGTGCATTTTTGTAAGGGAGAGGCAGAGGGTGATTTGAACATGCACAGAGAAGGCAGTGAGACAGAGATGCAGGGATTTGAAGGTGCTGGCCTTGAAGATTGGAGTGATGTAGCCACAAGCCAAGGAATGCCATCAGCTGCTAGAAAGAAGCTGGAACAGACAAGGAGCAGACTCTACCCAGAGCCTCCAGAGGGAGTGCAGACCTGCTGATGCCTTGATTTCAGTCCAGCAATACTGATTGCCAACCTTGTGCCTGCAGAACTGTGAGAGAATAAGCCACTGAGTTTGTGGGAATTTGTTATAGCATCTATAAGAAATGGACACACCTTCATACTATTGGGACAAACCTCTGGCCAGTCTGGCTTGTGGCCACATTTTTCTGACAGAGTCAACACCATAGGTACCTACAGATGGCAGGGGGTGGGAATGCAACCTACTGGAGATTTAACCAAGCTCTTGTCTTATGTATGGGCTCTCACCTGCCAAAGGTGCAGCAGTTGCTTGGATGTTTCAGGATTAATGATCAAAGGCTGCAGGTTTGATATAGGTCCTGACCTTTGTGGCCATGCAGTCGGAGGCTTGATGATGATATAAGTTAAGGAGCTTCAGTGACTAGAGACCTGGCCCGGCCCTCAAAGGATGACACTGAGCGGCTGAGATAGCCATCATATTTCATCTGATGTGCCAGCTCTGATTGCTGGGGGAGTTGGCAGGTTGTTGAGAAGCTTGAGGCTGAGACTAAGCTGCAGGCAAAGTAGAAACAAGCTGCTCAAGAGCCTGTGCTTTGGTGCTGCTGCCCCTATGTAAGGCAGAAGTGGGCTTCAGAGCCATGGTTCTCATTTGCCTTGTTGTGATGTATGATGTACTGTGAGATGGGATGCAAGTAATTTGTTACCAATATTAAAGTGCTGCCTTTTGCAGAAAATTTACTTCTTTTAATAGATGGGGGCAGATTCATGGTGCTTTTGCTAACTTGCATTCTGATATGTGTTCTTGAGTAGGGCAGAAAGGGGTGGAGTTTTAGATAGCACACAGGAATTGCTCATAATCCTGGGGACACTACACTGGCAGGTGAGTTGTGGAGATAAAAAGTGTCTGAGAGCCATGACCAAGGAACATTTACCGCTTCCCTCAGGTTGACAAATATGGGTCAGATGTGTGTCATCTCCCACCCTTGTGTCTATGGCAGACATCACTAATTGATGTGTGTGATCTCCCTACTCTTGTGTCCATGACAGACATCACTAATTGATGCGAGTGATCTCCCTACCCTTGTGCCCATGGCAGATATCACTAATTCATGTGTGTGATCTCCCTACCCTTGTGCGTACAGCAGACATCACTAATTGATCATGTCACTGTTAGGCTTGAAATCAGGCACAGAATACTTCTCAACACAGTGGTTTGATTGTCCCTACCAATTGATCAATGGGTAAGAGGAGAGCAGAGGAAATGATAAGTGAAGGTAAAAGTAGTATGAGTTTTGTATTTTTGAACTATCATTTTATTTTTATGTTATTGGATATGGGAAACAGTATTACCACTACCAGTTGATCAGGGTTGACCTTTGACATGACATACATTTGCCATTCCTGCTAATTCTTTCCCTAACTTTAAGAGAATCTGCCCTAATTCCCAGCATTTATGCTGGTCTTTCCCAAGTTTCTTTTGGCATCCTTTAACAAAAGGTCTAACCTTTTTCCCCTTTCATCAGGAAAGATAAGCTGCAGGTAGTAAAACTGGTTCCCAATTTAGCATGGCTCCTCTTTCAGAGGGCAGACATCTAAGGAGAGGTCAGCTGCTCCACTCCCCTAGCCCCTGACTTTCCTCTGGGGCCCAGGGATCACACAGGAGTTACAGGGATTAGATTTAGAAATCAGCAACTCTCCTAAGATGAGTATTGGCTGTTCTTTTTTTTGAAGGTGAGAGTCTTGGTCAGATGGCTTGAGCACGCATGGCCATGCACCAGGTTCCCAGAGGCGCAGGCAAGAGGGCCGCATCCAAGTTGTCCTGGAAACCATGCTTTTTTTTCACCATTTAGGGCTGGAGGCCAGATGCTTGCTGCCTGGGTGGGGGAAATAGGAAGGAGCAGCCAGGGTTTGGTCCCTGGGCAGAAGGATATGGTGAGATTAAGAGTGGGTCAGGGGTTGTGGGGTAAGGAGGATTGAGGGAGGAGGAGGAGGAGGAGGAGGAGGAGAAGATAAAATGCCAAGTTGTGTCTTAGAAGTTATTGGCAGGTTGGCATTGTGAACTTGTTATCTGTTTGACATGACACCCCAGGGAGTGGCTGGAGAGACAGCAGCTGTCATGGTCATTTCTGGAGGAGGAATGACTCTGGCTGAATTTGCATTAAGGATTTCCTACCAGGGTTGCCAAGTGATTATCCCACAGGGAGATTCTGAGATCTCACTGTTTCTCATTTATGTATATATTTATAGGAGAATGCTTATCTACGTTGCCTAGGGCATGCTGTCCTTCCTCCCTTCCTCCCTTCCTTCCTTCTTTTCTCCTTCCTTCCTTTCTTCAGCATTTCTGAGCATGCACTGGGCACCAAGTACTGGCTTACATACTGGGATTTGGCAATAAATAAAACAGTCCCTGCTTTTGTGAAGCTTACATTCTGGTGGGGACCGGGGTGGGGAGCAGGAGAGACAAACAATAAACAAATAAATGAACCTATAACATGGCAGGTAGTGATAAGTGCTAAGATGGAGAAGACTGAAGATAAGAGGGCACAGACTGGTGGAGAGGGCTGGGAGGTCTTTGGGATGGGAAACCTTCTTGAATGAGTGCAAGCTGAGCAGAGAGGGGAGGGCCTCACAGACACCTGGGGAAGAGAGTTCTTGGCCAAAGGAGCTGCTAGTGCAAAGGCCCTGAGATAGAACTGTGCTGGCATGTTCAAAGAACAGCCTGGAGGACAGTGTGGCTGGACTGGTGGTGCAGGGGTAATAGCAGATTAAGCCAGTGAGTTTGTGCAGGGCCAGGCCACATAGGGCCTTCTAGGCTATGGCAAAGACCCCGGCAGCCATTTGAGTAGGTGGGGAGACTGTGCAGGATGTAACGCAGGGGAGGGCATGAGCAGACCTGTATTTTAGAAGGGGCCATTCTGGCTGCTTCATGGGAAATGAGCCACAGGGGGCCAGGATGGAAGCAGGAAAGACTGCTGGGTCCAGTAGCACAGGTTGTGCCCTGCTCAAGAGTAGAGAGTCAAGGCTGGAAGGAGGGTCAGGAGGCCGTGTCCATCCAAGGGGAACATCTTTCTGGAATCCATCCAAGGTGCCCTAAGGCGGATGGGACTCAGCTAGTTTTGTAAACCCCTTTTGCTACTTATTAATATGTCATAGACATTTTCCCCGTGTCTTCAAATAGTCTTTGACAACATGCTTTTTAATAGTTGTGCAGTATTACATCACTTGGACATACTATAATGTAATTAATCTCCCATGTTAGACATTTTACTTATTCCCAGTTATTCACTATTTTTTAAATGTGCTGATGGATGTCATTGTGCATAAATCTCCACGTACATCTCTGATTATTTCCCTGGGTAAGATTTCTAGAAATGGAATGGTTGCGTTAAATAAGATGCATTTTTAAGCCTCTTGGTTATTAAATTACTTTGCAGATAACTGAGCCGAGGCTTAAGAAGGGTGAGTAACTGGCCTCCAGGCACAAACCCAGGAAGTGGTAGGGCAGGATTTGCATGCAGGCATGTCGGTTTTGAGATTTTGAGATTTATCTTCTCCCCTGCCACCCCCGTCATACCACACTAAGGACAGCTTAGATGTCACTCAACTCACACTCAGCCAAAGGCCAGGTAGCCTCAGATTTGGTGGCCTTGATGAAGATGATGATGACGGCTGAGGAGTTGAAACTAGTCAGCTTTCTTTAATCAGCTCTGTGTCAGGAACTATATTCAGTACAGATTGTGGATATTTCCACTGGATCCTCAGAGGAACCTAAGAGGCAGTAATATTTTTAGTTCCGCTTTATACCTGGGGACACTGAAGGTCAGAGAGGTTAAGCAGCCTACCCAGGGTCACACAGCTAGAGAACAGGGAAGCCAGGAATGAGCCCCGTGTAATGCCTTCATTCTTAACCATTCCCAGCTATAGGGACTTCCAAGATAGGAACCATGCCCACTAGTCCCTTGAATTATAAAGACTAGCTCATATAGGCTGCTGATTCACTTCACAGTCCGCATTTGGTCTGACAGCTTCTGCACTCTTGCAGCTTTAAAAATAATTGTTACTATTATTATTACCATATTACTTCTATGACTCTGTATTATATTATAATGGTAATATATATGCTGGCATATGCGTAGTATTATATACACTAACCTTATATATATTACATTACTGTTACAACATGTTATTACAATTACTACTATTATTGCTGTACATCATTACTATGAATACTATATTATTACCATTCCCATGCTCCTTGTTGCTCATTCTGGTGTCCAGGTGGAAGGGACAAGAGCATGTTTTCCTCATAGCAGAGTTCAGGGGCAAAAGGATGAGCAAAAACATCTCATGCCTCTGAAGTTATTGCCTCATGACATTACTCTAATAATCATAGCAACAACAACTATTATGATTACTATGTTAAACATAGGAGCTGATAGTTCCACACCAGCTCCACTCAGTGTCTTGCTGGGTTTTCTCCCAACAACTCCCTGGGGTAGATACTTTTATTGCACCCATTTTACAGGTGGGGAAACTGAGGCCCAGAAAGTTTCAGGACTTATTCAAGATCTCACAGCTTGGCACTGACATATTTTTTAACAGCTTTATTGAGGCTTGATTTACACACAATCAGCTGGAAGTATTTATTTATTTAAGATGGGGTCTTGCTGTGTTTCCCAGGCTGGAGTGGAGTGGCGTGATCTTGGCTCACTGCAGCCTCCACCTCCTGGGTTCAAGCAATTCTTCCACATCAGCCTCCCGAGTAGCTGGGATTAACAGGGCATGCCACCATGCCTGACTTATTTTTTGCACTTTTTAGTAGAGATGAGGTTTCACCATGTTGGCCAGGCTGGTCTTGAACTTCTGACCTCAGGTGATCCACCCACCTCGACCTCCCAAAGTGCTGGGATTACAGGCATGAGCCACCACACCCAGCCAGCTGGAAGTATTTAAAGTATGATTTGAGGTTGTGACATTGCATATGCCAGTGAAATCACCACCACTGTCAAGATGGTGACATCTCTGGGGCTCTGGTGCTGATGCAGGTATGACCCTTTGTGGGAAGCCCCCATAAGTCCGTGCATGGTGCCTCCATCAGCTCTCTCACCCATCCCATTGATCCCAAGAGGAAGGTCTCAGCATCTGCTGAGCTTTCTCACAGGTAATGTTCCTGCCTCCACTCTCTTCCTCCTGTTCCCACTTGCAACAGTGCTTTCTGTGGCTAAGGACCAGAATTCATGAGGATGAATGACAGTGGAAATTTATTACTGGGATGGTTCCTCTAGCAAGAGGGGCACAGTGGGGACAAAATGCAAGGGGGATGAGACCTAGAGAGCAGCCCCTCCCGAGAGACCTGCCGGACACTCCCCCAGGGCCACTTCCAGAAGACAGGGCAAGGAGAAAGACCTAGGGGAGCCTGTCCTTCATGGACCCCCTCCACCTTCCACTCTTTAGCTTGTGAACCTTATTTACTCTGCAGTACTGTTCTCACTTTCACACACACATGCGTTTCATGACTCCCTGGGGTACCCACTTTGCCTCTGGGGAGCTTGCTGTGTACTGTTAATTGTTATATTCGCCTCACATCACGCTTAGTTAATATTTAGATAAACTGTGTGAGCAAAATGATTTTAGATTGTGTGTGTGTTCCATTGCTAGAAACCTCTCTGTGACCCAATGCAGTGATGCACCTGTTTTTGAGCTGGGCCCACTTGGGTATGGAGAGACTAAGTAACTGATGTCAAATCACAGAGCCTGGAAGGGCAGGGCCTGGAAGGAGGCCATGGCTTTTATTCACTTAGGCTTGGCCCACTGGAAAGCCCCCTCCTTAGGGCACGGAGGGTGGAGAGCTGCACACTTCCAGGTGAAGAGAAAAACTAAGGTCATCCACCACACAACTGCCCCAGGCTGGAAGAGGATGCCTCTTGCTACAATAATCGTTCCTGAACTTGTCTGCCCATTGAAACCACCTGCATACTCCAAACAGCACTGAAGCGTGGGGCCCGTCTCTAGACATTCTGATTTTATTGGTCTGGGATGCAGCCTGGGCTTTAGAATTTTTAAAAGATCCCCCGGGGATTCTAATGTGCAACCAAATTTAGGTCTAGAGTCTGGCACAGTGCTGTCTAATCAGAATATGAGAGAGCCCCATACATACTTTTATGTTTTCTAGTAGCCATGTTTTTAAAAAATAAAAGAAACAGGTGAAATTAATTCTAATTATGTATTTATTTAGCCCAATATATCTAAAATATTATCATTTGACCATGTTATTTTAAAAATGAGATATTTTAAATCTTTTTTTTTGTTTATACTAAGTCCTTGAAATCCAGCATGTTTTTATTATTACAACACATCTCAGCTTAGACCGGCCACTTTTCAAGTACACAGTAATTGCATGTAGGTAGCGGCTACTGAATTGGACATTGCAGATCGGGCATATAGTAAGTGCTCAATGAAAATTTTTTGAACACTTGAACAAATAATGGAGGCAGTCATGTGCAATATCTGCAATCGTGAGACTGGGTAACTGTTCCAAAGGTAGGAAGGTGTGGTTTCTTGGCAGAGTCCTCTCTAGAGAACGGTTCTGGTTATGTCTTGGGATCCAGGCATCGGACAGCCCTCCTACCCATGAAGTCTTCATCAGCTTTGTCCTGCTCCTGCACTCTGCTCTGTGTATTGGTGACGTATGCCTCTTAGACTGTGATGCCTCGATGCCCTAGGCTCATTCTGTCATTGTCATCATCTGTATCACATTGTACTATCATTCTCTGTTTATGTGTCTGCTTCTCATGTATCCTATTAGCTCCTCAAGGCCCTAGCCATGTCCTCATTAATCTCTGTATCCCTATTGGCCAGCATTTAATAGATGTTTGTGGAATGAAGTAATGAACAATCACATGGTGAGGAGATTTCACTGGCATCAAGCCCAGTTTTATGGGGCAAGACTGGTCAGGGCAGGTCTTAGGTGGAAGGCAGGGCCGGCTCAATGCATTTTTGTAGTCTGATTATTAGAAATTGTAACCAATGTATCTTAGTTAGCAATTGCTGCATACTGCTGGGTAACAAACCACCCCCCCAACTCAGTCTCTTCTGACAAGCATTTATTTCTTGTGCCCAGGCCTGTGGGTTGGCTGGGTTTGGCTGATTCCTGATGTGCTGGGCTGAGTTTGGCTCCAGGCAGTTGGTAAGGTCCTGGTGTGCCCGATGTTTCTCATTCTGGGGTGCCGGCTGAAGGGGCAGAGCATATTCTTCTCATGGCAGAGATGGTAGGCATGCAAGCTGATGAGCAGAAACAGTCTGTACCTCTTAAAACCTTGGCTTGGAACTGTTACTGTCACCTCCCTTGTGTTTCATTGCCCAAAGCAAGTCACTGGGCCAAGCCCAGAGTCAGTAGGGCAGAGACAGGGAGGGGCATGAATATGAGTTGAACAATCATCCAGTCTATTACTCTAAAATATGGTTTCCTGGCTAAGGGTGATGGTGTTCCTGCCTCTGAAAACCCATCCCTTATCTAAGTGGTGATTGACTTCAGCCTGTTTCTCAATGTAGGAAGAAAGGTGGATCAGGGATTTTATTAACCATAGTTGCTTGGCTGCACCAAGGCTGTTTCTGTTTTATTTGACATTGGCTATCTTGTTTTCTACTCTTTTGACCCTGGGAATTGTTTAACCTAAGAATTCATGCTAAACTGTCTTCTTGCTCTTGAGGGACCAGTCAAATCAGTCCCTGATATATAGGTTATCCCAGCTGTGCAGCACGTGCAGACTGTGTGAAAACCCATGCGGGTGCATGTACATGCTATGGTTCTACATGCCCCTTGTCAAAGGGAGGATGCGGATGTCCACAGGCTGACCAGAGCTTACAGTGGCTCTCAGTGTGTCCTGCTCAGCTGTGCACCCATTGTAGAGTTGCCTGCATGAGAAGCCTTCTCTGAGGTTTAAGAAAATGGACCACTCATTTACTGTCCCCTTGGTAACCTTCAGCTCTACTGGGCTGGAGGGCAGGGGGACATCTTTGTGCAGTGCACCTGCAGAGGAGACTCACAAGGTGAGAGGGGTGGGGGAAAGGAGACGTCAGGCTGGAGCAGTGGTCATTCTTCCAGCTGTCTGGCTTGGACCTTCCAAGTTCACTGCCATTCCAGAGACCTTGCCAGAGTCCACAATTGAGCTCAGACCAGGGACTTCAGGCTATTTCCAGAGGAACCTGCTTGCAGCATTCTGTTTTGAGTAAAGATGCTGCTTCCAATGAAGCAGAATGGAACTCCTGGCTTGCCTCCTCTCCCTCCTGCAGCCTGCAGGCCTAAGTGGGCTCTGAGGAGCTCAGTCTTGGATGTGAACAGGAGAACAATTTTACCCTGAACTAGCCTAACCCTGCTTCTTTCTCCAGTCTTCTCCTGGTCAGATTTGGCTGCTTTTAGCATCTCTGTCTCCCATTGAGGTGCAGGGGAGTGAGGGGGCAGTGGGATATCCTTTTAGTTGGTTGGGGTCTCTGGGGAAGCAGGAGCTTTGAACGCAGTTTGAACCCTTGAGCGCTCAAGTTCCTTTTCTCTTGGCACAGTATGATTTCCTGTTTCGAAGAAAAAAACCCCAGAGTTTTAAGACCTTAAAAAAAAAAAAAAAAGGCACTTGGACATGAAATGGCTCTTACGAAACAACATGTTGATGAGTTAAGTATAAATGAATCAGAGACATATGGATTAAATTTTCCTTGCAATCCACAGGGGCTTTAAAATTAGGGGAAGAGTGTTCGTCAAAACGTGTGTGTCTCTGCCAGGGTCTGGGACAGAATCAGAGGCTGTGGGGTTGCTGGAGAAGCCTTGCACCCCTCCCCTCCTCCACTTTCCCCACCCTGATAATAGGGCTTAGAGCCAAGGAAGTTACTACAAGTCTTAGTTTCCTTCTTGTTTACTCCTCAAGGCTAAAGGCCTTTTAATTGCTTTTAATTGAATTGTTCCTCATATATCTCCCCTGTGCCTTCAAATGGGGGAACAGGCCAACATCTAACTCTTGCAGTGACTTTGAGCCAGCGGGGTGAAGGCAACTGATGTGAGCCACAATGACATGTGGGATATTACTGCCCACTCCTTCTTGACTATGAACTGTCCCATCTTGGCCCATCCTGTCTTAACCCTTCCAGGCAACACAAATAATCTGGTGTGGTTCAAACACACTATTAGAAAACTCCTTGCGGTGTCTCATGCCTATAATCCCAGCACTTTGGGGGACCAAGGCAGGTGGTTCACTTGAGGTCAGGAGTTCGAGAACAACCTGGCCAAATGGTAAAACCTTGTGCCTACTAAAAATAGAAAAGTTAGCTGGGCATGGTGGTGGGTGCCTATAATCCCAGCTATTTGGGAAAGGCTGAGGCAGGAGAATTGCTTGAACCTGGGAGGCAGAGGTTGCAGTGAGCTGAGATTGGGCCACTGCACTCCAGCCTGGGCGACAAGAGGGACTCTGTCTCCCCCCCCCAAAAAAGAAATACCACTCCCCTCTCTCCTGTGGCCAGGAACAGAGGACTGTGCAGGGGTGGAGAGAAGGGTTGGTAACTTCTGTTGTAGATCTCTCTGATACTATTCTTGAAATCAGGAGAAGGTGGGAGCTGGAAAGTCTTTTAGTCTCATGGTAGGAATAAGGACACCGAAGGGATGATTGGTTTTTCCCACCCACAGTCCCCCAGATATTCCAAAGTATGTTGGCCTTGAAGTTTTTATCCTTCCTTCTTAATTTTTGACCAAGGAGCAGAGAAACACTGTATATTTGGAGAAACCCTGAGCAAGCTTCTCTAATTGTCTTGTTGTTTTGCCTGAGAGCTTTCTGGGCAAGAGAAGTCTTTGTGGAAGCCCCTGTGTAAAACAGATAAAGAGCTGAATCAGATAAATCAGGGGTAAACATCTCCCGGCCCTAGTTAGACCCCATTTCCGTTTCCTTCCCCACTTGGTGGGACCTGTAGGTCTCTTTGGAACACAGTCTGCAAACCTATCAGTGTTCTAGAATAGGAATCACTACATTCTTTGGCTCTTCGCTCCAGCAGCAAAATTAATAAGTGTCTCATGGGCATTATGTTGAGTGAAAGAAGCCAGACATAAGAGAGAACATGCAATGTGATTCCATTTATACGAAGTTCAGAAATAAGCAAAACTAATCAATGTGGATGGAAGTCAGATAGCAGTTGTTTCTGATAATGATTGGGTGAGAGCATGAGAAAACTTTCTTGGGACACCGGAAACGTTCTGCATTTTCATCTGGGTAGCGGTTATACAGGTGTACACACATGTAAAAACTTCCTGAGCTGTACACTTCAGATCAGTCCTCATTGCATGTATGTGATCTGTTCATTAAAAAGTAAAAAATTCATTCTCTCTTCTTCCCTGCTGCTGAAGTCTGGGGGCACCATGGTCAGGTGAACCTCTTTTTTTTTTTTTTTTTTTGAGACAGAGTCTCACTTTGTCACCCAGGCTGGAGTGCAGTGGCACAATCTCGGCTCACTGCAAGCTCCGCCTCCTGGGTTCAGGCCATTCTCCTGCCTCAGCCTCCCAAGTAGCTGAGACTACAGGTATGCGCCACCATGCCTGGCTAATTTTTTTTGTATTTTTAGTAGGGATGGGGTTTCACCGTGTTAGTCAGGATGGTCTCCATCCCCTGGCCTCATGATCTGCCTGCCTCAGCCTCCCAAAGTGCTGGAGGTGAACCTCTTAGAGTTTGAGCTTGGAGATTGTTGTAGGAATGAGGGCAGAGCCCAGGGGGAGCAAGGCATAAGAAGGGTTGCCCATGGAAAAAAAAAAAGCAAAGCGGGGTTTTGGTGACACAGAGGGTCACAGCAGAGCTGAGTGCACCTGAATGGGCTCTGATCGAATGGCCTCAGCCTCATGAGAAATGCACAGTAAGGTGGTGGGGGAGGGTTTGGCAGGGCCCTGGAGGTTGGGGGCTGTTACCATATGGAGGAACAAGCGGACATAAGAACCAGCCCTGCCTCAGGTACTTCAGCCCCATTTATGGAGAGACCACTTTTGCCCCTATCTGCCCCATTTTGACATGAAGAGGATTCTGGGGGCTCAGAAGGAAGGGGGCACTGCCCACACAGCCCTTGCCTCCTACCCTTTCCGATTCAGAGGGACTGGGCATGTTGGAGGCACATAGAGGATGGGGTGTCCATGACCAGCCCACTAGGATTCCAGAAAGGGCCCATGCCTGTCATAGGCAGTTGGAAGTTTGCTTGAAGAGATAGAATGAGACTTGTCGGGCTAGCATGTCTGGGATCTGGTTGGGAAACATGGTCGGTCAGTGGGATTGAGGAGTGTGGCCTGGACAAAGTGTGACGGCAGTTTGCATAGTTCTGAGGCCTGGATGGGAGTGGTGGCAGGGGGGCACTTGGGGTGTCCTGGTTGTCCAGCAGGTGTGGGACACATCCCACCTGGCCCACTCCACCCCACCGTTCTGTCACCTTCTGAGCCTAGGTACTGGTCATTGGATCCAGGCCCTAAGGCTTTCTGTCTCATTTCTAGGTCCATATATGGAGGTCTCAACCTTAGCCTGGCCAGGCACACTCATACAGGAGGGAGATTTCAGCAACCTTTGGGAAACAGTTTTCTTTCCAAACCAAGCAGCTGCCCTTTGCCAATCTGTGCTAGAAGTGAACTATACACAGCTCTGTTTAAGAATTCCCTTTCCAGCTAATTCATCCCAGCCTCTCTCCGCTTAGTGCAAGGACAGGGGAACTGAGCATGGTGACTCTCAGAGACTTAAGCTGCCATGTACTGGCACTTTCATTCTCGAGGCATAAGTCATTTTTTTTGGACTTGACTGGTTGGACCAACACTGCCAGTTGCACCTGTGTGCCCACTTTCCTTCCTTCCCAATGGAGATGGCAAACTGCTTCCGTATGGAGGTCATTGGCACCATGCTTGCTTCCCCCGCCTGCTGCTGTCCACCTCTGATGAAACCAGGCCAGGGACTAACCAGCCTCAGTTGTTTGGACTCTGGGTCTTTGCTCCTGCCTTCTAACCTGGGGCTCTTTGGCCATGAGATTGGAAGAGCCACGTCACTATGGGGTTTAGCCAAACCTACAGGGACTTCCTGTAAGTGATGTTTGGTTCTCAAGCCCAGGGTGGCTTTTGGAGTAACTTTTCCTTGTAAATTGCCAATTGCCTTTGGGCTCTCAAAAATCAGCATGAAGAAGATAAACAAAAAGCAGGAACAGGCAATTCCCAGAATTAGAAAGTAAAATGGCTAATAAACATATGGAAATTTGTTCAGCTTAAGTAGGGATCAAAGAAATATTAATTGAATCAGTTACAAGATTCTGTTTTCCCCCATTAAATTGGCAAAAATAATACATGATGGTTTAGATACAGAGAAACGGGGGCTCTCATTCCCCTGCTATAGGGAATTAAATTGGTACAACTTTTCCAGAGGGCTTGTTTGACAGTATTTTTCCAAAACCTTCAAAAGAGATATTCTCTTTGACTGAGCAATTCCATGTTTTGGCATTTTACTTACCTTAAGGAAATAATCAGAGATGTCCACAAAAATTCATGTACAAGGTTGTGTATTGAAGCGCTATTTGTAATGATGGAAAATTGGAAATGATTGAAATGTCCAACAATACAAAATCTGTTATACAAATCATGGTTCATTCAAATAATGAAACACCATGAAACCATTAAAATATGTTGTGGAGCAATATTTAAAGGCATGAAAAATATTTGCGGTATTTGTTACATAGAAAAAGTCAGATTGTATTGAATATAATCTTAATTTCATATTGACAACAAAAAATCCATATTGGTGCATAGAAAAAAAGAGTTGGAAAGATATATGCCAGCCATTTAATTGGGGTTATTTCTAGGTTTGGAGATGATGAGTGATTTTTATTTTTATTTTCTTTGTGCTTTTCTTTCGCCATCTTCAAGTTAGGGATTTAATGCAAACTTCTTTGAATTTTAAATTGTTTCCCATTTTTTATTCATAATGTATTGATGACTGTCCTTTACTTAAATTATTGCATAGACTTTTGTCAGTTCATGTAAGTGGAATTTTGGAGTCAAATGGCATGTCCACTAAATGCATGTTGCTTTTGTAATTAAAAACAAAATTAAACCCCCTTAGGGTTTCGTTCTAGAATTCTCTTGCCACTAATCAACCCCTATCAGCTGGCTGTATGCTCAAGTCTGCTCTCCCTTTAAGCTATGAGCTGAGAGCATGTGACTGCCAGTGCCCTGGAGACAGAATTTGTCAGGGAGGTAGGCTCTGCCACCATTTTTCCCAATTCCTCTCTGTACTTGTCTGCCTCCTAAGCTTCTGGAAGCAGGGGGCATCCTGGTATATTCCTCCCCTTTCTTGGCACCTGTGACTGATGGCAGGTGTGCTGGGGAAGGGAGAAAAGCTCTAATGTGTGTGACGACCTGCTCCGTGCTAGCTGCTGGCCTAGCTCTTGTCAAAACCCTGATCGTCTTTGATGACTCTTTCTTACTTCACATCTAATCCCAGTCTCTTTGTTTTGCATTCGAACTGTGTCATGAGTCTAACCATTTCCCAGCACCTCCACAAGTACCACCTAGTTCCTGCCACCATCCCCTCTTGCTCCACAGCTGTGAAGGCTGCCCGCCCCCCACATCCACCGACTGGGCTCACCATATTCACCTGTGCTCCCTGCACTCCCATCTCTACCCAGCAGCCAGAGGGGTCCTTTGATAACACACTGTGGGGCTCCCTGCAGTCCTTCAGACCCACTGGAGTGCCCCATCTCAAGCAGCAGAAAGCCAAAGGCCCCACACCTGCTGACCTAAGCCCCTGCCACTTTCCCCCGTGCTCGTCCACTCTGGCCACATCAGCCTTTTTGCTGTTACCCAGACATAGAAGAACATCTTCCCTTAGGACCTTTGCCCTGTGTTTCCCTCTGCCTGGAGTGTCGGTTCCCTGGGACTCCTTATGGTTCATCCCCTGCTGAGCTTAGATCCCGGTTCTGAGGTCACAAGGTGGCAGAGGCCTTTACTCACCTCACTTTTCTTTTTTTGTTATTGTTGTTTTTAACTCTGACACGGAGTCTTACTCTGTTGCCCAGGCTGGAGTGCAATGGTGCGATCTTGGCTCACTGCAACCTCCATCTTCCGGGTTCAAGTGATTGTCCTGCCTCAGCCTCCTGAGTAGCTGAGATTACAGGCATGCACCACCACGTCCAGCTAATTTTTGTATTTTTAGTAGAGACAGGGTTTCACCATGTTGGCCAGGCTGGTCTTGAACTCCTGACTTCAGGGGATCCACCTGCCTAGGCCTCCCAAAGTGCTGGGATTACAGGCGTGAGCCACTGCACCCGGCCTGACCTCACTTTTCTTTAACTCCACTTTACTGTTATCGCAGCACCTGTTGGGATGTGCCGTGTGAGGTATATGCTTCTTCACCAATGAGGACAAAGCTACCTGAGAGCAGGGACTTTCTGTATTGCTGTACCACTATCCCCAGAACATACAATAGGGTGTACATCGCAACAGACCCTGAGCCCGTGCTAAGAGGACAGAGCTGAGGAGGTGCCAAGATGTCAACAGACCCATCTGTTCAAGGTCATGATGTATACACCTTATAGATTCAAGCTTCTGTCCAACTCTGAATGTGTTTGTCCTCTTTTCTCAGAGGCATGGCCCCTGGGCAAGGGGTCGCTCTCTTTGCTGCCATTCCCAAACCAATGGGAGCTGCTGGCTGGATCCCTGTAGCCCAGGAGGCCTGTGGGGCCTGTTAGGACATGATCCGAGATTTCCTGTGAGATTCTGTCTTTGCAGCCCACACTGCTCTGTCCTCAGTTGGCTGTGTCTTATGGTTATTGGTGCCAGTGCTTCTAAGTTGTGTGTCTGGGAAGGAGACCCACCTGTTTTACAAACAGGGTAAAGTTCCTTGCCTAGAGGCTCAGGCTGGAAACGGGGCCACATCCCAGCTCCACGGCAGCTCCAAGTACAGGAGGGAGGTTTTTAGAGTGTTTCACTCAGTCTTCCCACTTGCTGCCTCATCCTCGTCGTTATTTATGATTTGTTGAGTGCCCCTACTGTGTTTGGCAGGCTAGGAGATATAATGTCGTTGTTCCCTGCCTGAGGCCTTGGAGTCTAATGTAGCCAGACAAGTGACTTAGGCATAAACCACCTTCCCAGAGAAGGTGCTTACTTCTCCAAAGTGTCAGGTTTCTCAAGGTTTTGATTTGCACGTGGCTTTCCATTTTTAAACTCCCATGGGGAGGCGTGGAGACAACTCTGGGGTGAGGGCGAGGGTGGGGGAGGCAGGGTGGGAAGGCGGACTGGAAAATGTTGGCTACGTAAGGGTTTTTGAGAAGAAATGGCATTCCAGGCAGCATTTCTGAGCCACGCAGCTCGTGACTCAAGATACAACATCGGTCTGGGGTCAAGATGGTGCTGAGAACAGAGAAAGTGAAGGCAAAAACCCAGTGAAGGCAGCAGGAACGGGAGGAAGGGGCCAGAAGCCAGGGGCAAGTTTAGCAACTGAAGGTAGAGCAGAAATATTTATATCCATCCAACTGTCCATTCCTTCATTTATCTGCTTGGAGAAATGCAGTTTCATCCTCAAAAATGTTTTGTTTATTTATTTATTTGATAGAGTCTCACTCTGTCACCCTGGCTGGAGTGCAGTGGCACGATCTCGACTCACTGCAACCTCCGCCTCCTAGGTTCAAGTGATTCTTATGCCTCAGCCTCCTGAGTAGCTGGGACTACAGGCACATGCCACTGCGCCCGGCAAATTTTTTGTATTTTTGGTAGAGGTGGGGGTTTCACCATGTTCGCCAGGCTGGTCTCAAACTCCTGACCTCAGGTGATCCACCCACCTCGGCCTCCCAAAATGTTGGGATTACAGGCATGAGCCACTGCACCCAACCTCAAAAGTGTTTTCAAACCTGTGGTTCCCTGCTTGCTGGACAATGTCAGGCCCCTTTTGTGATTTCTCTCATATTACACTGTACTTTTCCTTCATTGCATTCATCACAGCTTTAAGTGCTTTTTTTTCTTTTTGCATATGTATGCTTATTTGATAAGTCATCAGCTCCCTCCTAATGCTCTGTGAAGACAAGGTCCCTGTCTATTTTCTTCTTGTATCCCCTGTCTGAGAGCAGTTTTTGGCATGTGGTAGGTGTTTACATTGAAATATTATTTGAGTAAATGAAACCATCAATGAAGGCAGTGAAAGAAGCCTCATTTGGTGCACTAGGGGATTAGAGGAGGATGTAGTAAGGGGTCAGGAGAGGACTTGAAAGAGGAAATCCCACTTACTCTGCTCTGATATGGTTTGGCTGTGTCCCCACCCAAATCTCATCTTGAATTGTAGCTCCTATAATTCCCATGTGTTGTGGGAGGGACTCCGTGGGAGGTAACTGAATCATGGGGGTGGGTTTTCCAGTGCTGATCTTATGATAGTGAGTAAGTCTCATAAGATCTGATGGTTTTATAAAGGGCAGTTCCCCTGCACACACCCTCTTGCCTTCCACCATGTAAAGCGTGTGTTGCTTCTACCTTAGCCTTCTGCCATAATTGTGAGGCCTCCCCGGCTATGTGGAACTGTGAGTCCATTAAACCTCTTTTTCTTTATAAATTATGCAGTCTCAGGTATGTCTTTATTAGCAGCATGAGAACAGACTAATACATGCTCTGTGATACTTCCTAAATCCACAACAATAGCATCACCACCATCAAAACCAGCGTCTACCATAAGCTGAAAGCTGAGTGTGTGCCAGGCTCTGAGTTCAGTGCTTCACATACATGATCTCACAGAAAGTACGTATGACTATCCTTATTTCGCAGGTGAGGAAACCGAAGCCCAAGGAAGCTGAATAATTTGTCCCCAGGCACATGGTCAGCAAGTGGTAGAATTGGGACTCTCATGTGACACCCCCTGCTGCCACCAAGTGGTGCTTAGAGTCCCTCTACTTCGTGGCCTACAAAACAGTGTCTGCTGTTGTTGCAAATAACCATCATGGAACCGAAGCAAGAGAAATTGCAGCTGAGTGGAGGGAATTTTGAGGTACATGGATGCTCTTCGAGAGAGAGACTTTTAGAAATACATCAACAACAACAACAACAACAAACATAAAGAAAAAAGGGAGACTTTTCTCCTTTGGATACTTATAAGAAGGGAATGTGAATGGTTAGGGTGAAGCGGCTCTGCTGGGGTCCTCTTTAGGGACACAGTGGGGCTCAGGATTCTCCTGAGGTTCCTTTCAGGGCATTGTCTATTAGGATCATTAAGCTGCTAATGGAGGGTGACAGTGCTTGACATTTGGGTAATTAAAACATCTACTGACTGAATAATAACTTTTTATTGACAGTCATACTGGTGAAGGCAAAATTAATTTGATTTTTGACATCCTCGCTGAGTTCTCGGCTAGACGGGGGCCGATGTCATGCAAATAGAGTTGTTGACCCCGTGGATGGTGGCTCAGGCCCTCGGGTGGGCTTGGCTCAGGCCCAGCATGCAGGAGCCAGGGTGATCAAGTTCATGGCAGGGAGGCCCAGCTGATCCGGGCAGCTGAGGGGTGCACGCTGCAGGGTCACTGTACAGTTTACATGTAGGTTCCAACACTAATTCTAGAAGGAGTTTGGGGAATATTGTTTAAAGTGGAAATGTGAGGTGCCTTATAGTCCATGAATAATTAGAACAACCCCCTAGAGCTTATAGGTCAGACAGGAATCGTGGAGTGGAATTGGGTGTAAGGGGAAAAGGGTGCCGGAAGATGTAGAAAGTGCCTTACATCATACATCAGCTCACTTGATTCCAATAACTATCATAGGTGATTATTTTATTCCCATTTTATAGATGGGAAAATGGAGGTTCTGAGAGCTCTGACACCATGCCTTAAAGATAGCATGATGTAAGGACTGGGGTTGCTTACTGACTAGGTCTGTCAACTCAAATCCCAAGGAACCTGTATATCAAGATGAATTTCTCTAGTTTGATGGTAGAAATGGGATGGTCCAGGAAAAGAGGGATTTTCTTTGGCAGGGCCACAGGAAAACCACATCATATACGGCTGTTGATGTCATCATTTACTAGCAAGAGGATGCTGGGTGGGAGTGACCCAAGCCAAAGGGTGTTTGTTGCTCTTTCCATGATTAGGGCCTGGGTGAGAATTCTGTCTCCACTTCTCTCAGAGCTTGAGTCATCCAGGGGACAGGATCAGCCTGATGTCAGAGACAGGGACTCACCAGTGGACTAGAGCTGCAGTCTCCAATATGATGGCTGCTAGCCATGTGTGGCCATTTAAATTAACTAAAATGAAATAAAACTTAAAAACCAGCTTCTCAGAATAAGTAGCCACATTTCAAGAGCTCAGTAACCACATGTGGCCAGTGGCTACCATTTTGGGCAGTGCCATGCACTTCCTTTATCATTCTAATGGATGGAGCTGGACCAGAGGCCACCTGGCTCTTTCCGGCAGCAAGGCAAGAGAGGACACTGCTTTTATTTCCAAGCTGTATGACTTTGAGTATAATACTTAGTTCTCTGAGTCTCTGTCTCCTCCTCTGTGAAATGGGAAGTGGGGGCTGCAGTGAGAACTAAACCCAATGGTGTACGTTAAGCTTGCTCCATGGCGCTTGGCACATGGTCGATGTTCATCGGGGCTGGTACCACCTGCATATTCGGGAGAGACAGAGACAAGCCCCCTGGGTCTGGTATATTTCTTCTACAGATCAGTTTCCATTTGGTGAGTTTACCTGAGGCCACACATCTTCCTGCCTGGTTGCTTCTGGAATACATAATACCAGAAAAAAACAAACAAACAAAAAAATAAAAACAAAAAACAAGCAAACCATTGGCGACACATGCTTTTTTCTCAGTCTTCCCCCATGAACACCCCTGTCTTGCCATCCTACCGAGCTTCTCTATTTCCCCTTCCCTGAGGGGGTGTTGCAGCGCTCTGGACCCTCCCGCAGGGCTTGCATCCTTAGATTTCTCTCTTGCCTTCTTCTCTCTTTGTCCTTCAGGCAAAGATAACAAGTTCACTATTTAACTCTTGGAGCTTGTTAATGAGTGACAGAATCTCCATTATTTTGTACTTGGGCAGGCTGAGGGTGGCTGTTAATGGCCCACAGGAAAGCACTCTGGGTTTTCTTTGCTTATACTGCCCTCCCTTCCTGGAAGAAGGGGCAGCAGGATGTAAAGTGGCCCATGGTTGTCCAGCTTGAGCATGCAAATGAGTCACCTGAAAGGCTTGTGACAACACCCGCCTCTGGGCCCCACCCCTGACTCTTGGATTCAGTAGGTCAGGAGCAACCTGGGAGCTTGACTTTCTAGCCAGTTTCCAGGTGATGCTGCTGCTGCTGACCTGGGGCTCACACTTTGGGAATCACTGTTTTAGGCCCTGCTTCCCAGTCAGCTGAATGCTGTTGAACAATCTACATTAGCATTACACAGAGGGCTTGTTAACAGGCAGATTGCTGGGCCCCTGCCCCAGTTTCTCTTCCAATTGTGGGAGAAGGTTGGAACCCAAGAATGTGCATTTTTAACAAGATCCCAGGTGAGGCTGATGCTGCTGGTCTGAGAACCAGGCTTTGAGAACCGCAGGTGTCTTTACACCAATGTTATTAATAGCTCTGGGATATGTCAGCCGTGAGAGCAAAGCCTGTCTCACCAATCTGTGACCCTCAAGCTACCTGAGCCCCATTTTTCCCATCTGTCAAATGGGAACTATGGGCTTCTAAGATTGTTGCGAGGATTGAATAAACTAATGGTAGATGCTTAATAAATGCTTGGTTTTTCTCTCCTCTGAAGGTGAGCTGTCTTGACTGGGCTGATGCTGGGCTGCCAGGAAAAAGAACACGCATTAACTCCGGATTGGCCCATGATGGCTTCCTGCTGTGGCCCAGCCAGCACTGCCCGCTTGCCCTCTCTTGCTGCTCAGCCTGGCAGTCCTTATCAGCCTCTCCCCCAAAAGCTAGGCTGCCAAACCTCTCAGCCTTCAAGTGCCCACCATACCTCTGCCCTCTTGCTGCCACTTCTCTGAATTCTTCAAACCAATGGTGTCTCATCAAATTGTGCATTAACTGTGTTACAATAAGAATAAACTGTGTTTATTTCTAGATGGCCTGGAGCTTTTGGCTGTCTTGCTTAAATGTGACTCAAAGCAGTTAAAAAATAAAGAAGGAAATAAAATGAAAAACAACAACGGAAAGAAGAAAAGGGCAACCTCAGCCTGACGAAAAACTTGGGAGAGTGAGACCTCTCCCTCTCCGGAATAAATTGCTAGTTGCCTTTCAGTGTCTTGCACTGTAATTGATTCAAAGAAAACCAAAATCAGCCCTAAGCTGAGCTAGTCTGCGTCACTCTGCTCCGGGACTCCTGACAGCCCCCGAGGGGAGTGTGAAAAGGATGTTTGGGGCCGGGCACGGTAGCTTATGCCTGTAATCCCAGCACTTTGGGAGGCTGAGGCAGTCGGATCATGAGGTCAGGAGTTTGAGACCAGTCTGACCAACATAGTGAAACCCCGTCTCTACTAAAAATACAAAAAATTAGCCAGGCGTGGTGGCGGTGCCTGTAATCCCAGCTACTCAGGAGGCTGAGGCAGGAGAATCCCTTGAACCCAGGAGGCAGAGGTTACAGTGAGCCGAGATCACGCCACTGCACTCCAGCCAAGGCAACAGTGCAAGACTCTGTCTCAAAAAAAAAAAAAAAAAAAAAAAAAGAATGTTTGATTTTGCCTGGGATCTGTCAGAACCCTGGAACCCTGGAAATCTTTCCAGGATTCTCCACGGACTGTGTTACTCCGCCAGGGCAGGAACTACTAAGAGCCAAGGCACCAAAAGAGGACTCAAAAGCTGGACAGAGGCTGGGAGTATGGGGCCTCAGAAGAGCAAACACAAAAACAAAAATTCTATGTCTGCTAATTCCTACTTCTGGCACAATTGTGGTGCTTTATAGCATAGGTAGTCAATCCATTTTCTCTAATATTCTCCCATAAGGAGCATCAGTGCTTTCAAGCTATGTAACTTGGAGTATGTTATTTAGTCTCCCTCAGCGATCCTAGCTATAAAATGGGAATAATAACATCTTACCTCTTAGGCCCACTGCTCAGATTGAAATTATATTCATAAAATCAAGCAGCATGTTGCCTAACCATAATAGGTGCATGATAAATATCTGTTCCTTTTTCCTTATCTCAGCTGTATCAGAAGCACTGATGTAGCTGTTCAGAGATAAAGGTGCTGCTCTTGGATGCATTGGCTTGCGCCAACCCATATAACCTCCCTGGTGTTCTGGCCTTTGCCAAGCAAGACTGACACACTGGAAGAGAAACCCAAACAGAAGGGACAGATCGAAATCTCGGCAGCAGGCACTGTGGCTCCCTCCACCTGCAGCTTGTGCTCAGGAAGGAAGCAGGCAAGGTGGAGAGAGGCCTCCCAGCCAGGCTGCTCCCTGCAGAGTCAGTCAGGGGGAAAGTAGCACCCACTTCTGCCCTCATCGCTGGGATGCAGTGAGTCCTCGGGCCTCAGGTGCAAGGAGGTATGTGCAATCCTCAGCTCATACGGCCTGGGACTTAATCAGAGCCGCCTCCTGCATGACTGCCATCCATCTTCCCTGGGCAGTTTAGACTCAGTGAAGATGAGTTAGGACATGAAGAATGTGGTAGGATTGAACCCTAATGAGACCATTACTGCAGCAAGAGAAAAAAATCATTCCAGGCCCAGGCTGTTGTCTCTTTCTGTATCTTTTATTTATTTCCTAATAGCATTTATTTATCTGTTTTTCTGCTAGAGGGCTAGGAATCTTCCTTCTCCTCCTCCTTTTTATCTTGCCTTCCTTTTCTCTCTCCTTGGGTTTTGGTTATGGCTTTTCTTTTTGGGTGCTGCTTGAATGTGGTCCTGAGGCCCCTTGTTGCCAAGAACATCATTCACTGATTTCTAGTTCAAGACAAGAAGAAACATTTTGCTGTGGTGCTGGCTCAGGCTTTTACTCCCAGGCAGCCCTGCAGACCTAGGTGGATGTTGAGTGGACAGGTGGATGGGCTTGAGTTTCACTGGGCTGGGGGAGTGGGTGGAGGGGAGTAAGGAGAGACTACTGGAGATCAGGAAGGAAGGAGGGGTGTGGATCTGGGAATGGGAGTTTGGACTAGGGCTGATTTTTGGCCACCTGAATTTAAGGGCTCCTCCAGACATGACCTTCTCTAATTGAAGGGAGCAAAGCTGATTTCTGCCTCTATATCCCTTGTCATGTTTCTCTGCTCCTTTCACCACATCCAGACCTGTGATGACTCTGTATGTGAATGGCCAGAGTGCCCACAGAGACCCCAGTGTCCCTCTCTGTGGGTAGCCCTCCCCTGCTTGCCTTCCTTCTGGCTCAAGTTGGGGGACGATCAAGGCAAGAGCTTGAAGGGAAAGAGGAGGGCTCTTGCTGTCTCTGGTAGACCTGGCAGAGGTAACTCTAAGGAAACTGCCCAAGGCTGCTAGATCTCAGGGTATTTGGTACTTCCTAGATCTCCTTCTAGTCTTTACTTTTTCTCCTCTTCTCATTTGTTTTTAGAATAGGGTTGCCCATAGAGGCCAGTTTTCTGTTAAATTCACAGATGAGGTCTCATATTTCTCTATTGATAACCCTGAATCACATGGTAGCACTGAAGGATGCTGGCAGGAAGGAAGAAGGGAGCAAAAAGAAACAGCTGCGAGATGGATTTGGGGCAGATGAGGTTGCAATGTGTTCTGCAGTAACAAGTGTAGCCCTTGCTGTGGTGTCCTGGATCTTTCTGAGATCGCCCTAGACTCTCAACAGTGACCTGTGAATTCTGACTTTCCAAGTGCCAGGGAAGAGGCACCTTGTATTTCTGGGCTATTCAGGGCCTGAGATCCCTGGCCTTTTCACCAAGCCAGCTTCCCTCTGTGAGGTCAGCAAATGTATTTGGACATGTACCACGTAAACAGTGAAACACTAAAGGAGAGAATGAGAAGAGGCAGATGGAAAGCTGGAGCTGGCATCTGGCAGTTTGGAAGCAAAATGCTACGTGTTCTGTGCCAATTTCCTTCATATCGTGGCCCCATCTGCCTCCAGCCCTGTTAACACAGGCCTGGACATCTCTGGATCCTGAGTGATAGTGTTCTGCTTCTTGCTCCTTAGCATCTTCCACTGGCATTCCTCTCCAAGAAGCGTGCTTCTTCACGGGAGGTTCCGGTGTAGCTCTGCCTACACCCAGGCTCCACACTTCCCTTGCTACCCCTGACACCACTGCATCATCCTTGGAATCCCAGGTGTTAGCATGCCACCTCAGTTTTCTGTGTAGTGCTGGTAGTCTTGGTTAATACCTTTAATTCTTTCCCCACTCTGGAAAAACTTGTTGAATGTGACTCATCAAGATGGTAGCAAACAAGGACTTGAAATAATCATAGGTCTTTGGGGTGCTCTATCATGAGCTCATACAGCCTCCTTTCTGACAACCTTTTATATGGTGATGTCACTTTGGATTGAGAAGGCAAGCGGAACTTGCCCAGAGGTGGTTATCATTGATCTCTTTCTGCAAGGTTGTCCTAAAGTTTCATGCTTCTGCTGTAGGACTTGAGAGTGGGACTGAAGTTTCAAGATCTGAAGCTGTGATGTTGATAACTTTTGGCACTCTTCATCTCCCCATCATTAAGCCTTCCTTGCCGGTGACCTTCATGTACACTCCATTACAGCCCCATAATAGCCAGTTCTTGGCTTGCTCTGTGGCTTGGAATTTCTCTTCAATTCAGACGTATCTACCTCTCTTTCTTCCTTCTTCCTGCTCTACTTTCTTTTTTGTACCCTACCTTGACCTCTAATCTCTTGGTCCCCTCTGATCCCTGGGTCCTCTTGGCTCCATTTCCTTCTCCATCCAGACAAACCCCATTGTTAGCCAGTAAATGGCATCTCTCTAGAGCCCCAGATTCCCCCACCTCCTTGCCCTTCTTGCGTCACCTGCTTTGATGACCCCCACCCTACTGCCTGAGTTGCTGAGCAGGATAGCCATGGGCCCATGCTAAGTGGGTTCAGTGCAGATCTGCCATGCAAACCCCAGCAAGACCCCTTACTGCTTTTTGGCAGGCCTTTTATTCAGCTTTTGTTGACCTCACAGCAGCTGCTTGCCTTGTCTATCCTTTTTGAGCCCCATATCTTGGCTTTTAACGTCTCAGTTAATATCTTGCATGCTTTGTTGAACTTGAAGCTTCCCAGTGCTGGTAGTCAAAGTATTCCTTTTTCCAAACCTTAATAGTGGTTTTTTTTGTTTGTTTTTGTTTTTGTTTTTGTTTTTGTTTTTTTTTTGAGATGGAGTTTCACTCTCTCACTCAGGCTGGAGTGCAATGGCACAATCTTGGCTCACTGCAGCCTCCATCTCCCAGGTTCAAGCCATTCTCTTCCTCAGCCTCCTGAGTAGCTGGGATTACAGGTGAGCACCACCACACCTGGCTAATATTTATGTTTTTAGTAGAGATGTGGTTTCACCATGTTGTCCAGGCTGGTCTTGAACTCCTGGACTCAAGTGATCCCCCCTCCTCGGCCTCCCAAAGTGCTGGGGTAACAGACGTGAACCACCGCACCTGGCCATAAACCTTAATAGTGTTCTGTATCCTCACCTTTTCTTTCTTGTATTACTTAAAGAAAGAGTCTAGGTAGTTATGTTTAGTCATTAAACATTTGCCCAGTATCCACTCTATTCCTGAGCTAGGAATGTACATGTCAGTAAGTCTCTTTCCTAAGATAGTCACAGCCCATAAGATGTGGATCCTGTAAAAAACTACTGTAAAAGGTATAACAACATAATGAGGATAATAACAACATGTTAAGAGCAGTAGTCTTCATTAATGAGCACTTGCTCTCCATCAAGTCCTGTGTCAAGGAATTTTCGTGTATATTACACTTAATCTTGACCTCAATCTTGTAACTTAGGGACTTATAGGATTCTCATTTTATAGAAAATTGAGAATGAGAGCTCAAATAAGAGGTAGAGCTGGGATTTGAACCCAGAATGTGCATTCAGATTCTACCGACTTTGGCCTCTTTTCTCCCCACCTTCCTTTTCATGGGTGGACTCATCCAGGGCAGGTCTAGAGCACCTTCAGCCCCCTCCCACATCCTCTCTGCCCTCTTGGTTTTCCCAAGTTCATATGTTTCTGCTGAACAAGCACTGCTGCTCTGACCCACCACAAATTTAGCTGCTGAGCACGTGTAGAATCACATCGTGCTTTTAACTGCAGGCAAAACCCATCCCCCTGGGAACTGTCCCAGTTTGAGGGTTAAAAAAAATAGGCAGTCATGTTAAAATAGAGATAAATACTATAGACAGAGACATGAAAATAGATCCAGAAGGGATGGTAGATATTCTATCTAAATAGATACCAGAGATAAATACATGGAAACCATAGATAATTATTGTAGGGAGTTATGCTCAATAGGAGGCTCTGTGGATAAATATATAGACTTCACAGATAGTAGAATAATATTGAGGAAGTGAAACAAAAATGGCATGTGGGAGTCTGTACAACTCTGAGGGGCTGTGCTGAATGGGACTGAGCCCTCAGCACCACGTGTTCCATGGAAATGATCCAAGGGAAGGTCTGAAATACACAGGCAGCTTGCATACTTCCAGAAGCCATGCTGTACACTGGGCAGAAGGAGTGAGTGGGATTAATTAAGGACTGTCTGAGTAGGGCTGGAGTGGGATGGGGGATGATGAAGGCAGGCCTGGGAGAATGTGGCAAGGTTGAGCCTTTTAAGTTGATGCAGGAATGTGGAAGGGCCAGTGGAGCCTGGGAGAAAGGGACTAGTTGGAAAGAGGAGTAAGGAGCAGGCCTTTCCAGCCACCCTACTAACTGACCTGTGTAGGTGAATCATTATTTTGGCAGGCTGCCTGCACAAGAGTGGGGAATGTGGGCATATGTCAGGAGGTTGCTGCCCAATGTGAGAACCACAGAGAAGAAAGTCCATCCCAGGCTGGCACTGTTCCTGTCTTTGACGATCATGGCTCTACTGTGATTGGACATGGGATTGGCCAAGGCTCTGCCTGCAGGTCCTCAGGGTGGGTGATGGACAGTTGGGGTAAGCTTGGGAGAGGCACTCACTCACATGTGCTTCTCCCCTCCCTTGTCTCTGTTCTTCTCTCCCCTGTCCATCCAGGAGGCTGCTGGGAGGACTTTCCAGTTCTGTTGGACAAATGTTCCTATACTATTTGGCTGTGGAATTTTTCATTCAAGGGCCTACAAAATGGTCAGAAGAGGGCTGTGATTCAGAAAGGCAGGGCCGTGGGTCCATTTCTCTATGGGCTTTCAGCTCTTTATTGAAACAAATGAGTAGGAAGGGGATCTGCAATCATTAAGTGTGACCTTTACATCCAGATGGTGATCCTGTCTCTGATATTACTCTCCTTTCCCAGATGAAAGGGGGAGATGTCTACTGTCATGGAGGGAGAACTTTTCTTTGATGGCCAACTACCCATCATTCTCCCTACATGTCTGAGGTGCCCACTGAATATCTTGCCTTGTTCTGGGGTAAGTTAGGGACTATGGAGCATAGAAAAAGCAAGGTCTTTATCATCAGAGAATTGACATTAAAATAGTTTATGCTGAAAAGCCAAGCTATAGTTATCTCTCCATAAGGGAGAAAAAACCCAGGTAGTTGCTGCTTTTGTATCAGGAGTTTTGCCTTCTACACATGATTTAGTTGCTATGGCATTATCTAAAATGTCATAAGGCCCAGATGTGCTTTTCAGGGCTTAGCCCTGACAGTAGGCCATTTTGGCAAAGTCAACTTCCTCTGTAAATCAAGGTCTCTCTTTCTTTGTTTGACAAGGCTTATGATGATGTGATTCATGAGGCATGAAGAGGATCAGACAAGGGGTACACTGGAGAAACTCAACAGGTACTAAAACTACCTTATTAGAGAGTTTCAGATCAGCCAGTTCAACAGAGAACTTTAGGTACACATCCCCTGTGGAGTTAAAATTCCTGACCTGTTTGTACATAAGAGAGGTTCCCATAAATAAGATGGGAACAGTTCCAAAGAACTTCTCTAATAGGAACTTGGCTAATCAAGTTTCTAGCTGGACTTGCACCCAGAGGATTAATGAGAACAAAAATCATGGGGACAGGCATCCAGATGGCATCTGATGGGGGGGTATAGGTTCTTCTCCAGCAATATTCTGGGGTATCTGCCCAGTCCTGGCTGTCTGGAACACCCCTCCCTCCACTCCAGGCAGGAAGGAGGGTGTCCCAGAGAATGGGTAGCCCTAAGCAACCATCTGGTCACCAAGCAGAGCCTCAAACCACCTGATCTGGGGACAGGGACCATATGGGCTTTTCAAGGTTCTACCTTGCTTACTTTTGACTTTAGTCTTAAAGTCCTCTGAACTGGAAACAGGACTAAGAAGAACGTTTTCTGCTAGAGAGCTAGAAGCTATGATTATATGGACTTCTTCCCCCAGTGTTGGATACTCCTGGTGGTGGGTAGGACCATGATCCAGTGGACAGAGGATACGGCCAGAACTTTCAGTGCTTGGTTGGCCTCCTATCAGTGAGGTGCTAAGGTAACCTCTACCCTCTTTCTATAATGGGTAGAGGAAATACAATCCTGGAGCTTGAATCGGTGCCTGTAAAATTCAGGGAATACTACTGAGCCATACTGGGGTTAGTTATCATCACATAGTTGTCATAGATCTTGATTCAGTACAAAAACTTGTTATCAAGCATATTTTATGTGCCTGCAAATGAGCCAGGCTTTGGAGATACAAAGAAAAGCAAGATGAGATCTCTGTGCTTAGAAAGCCCTCAGTCTGAAAGTATTATTCTCACTTACAATTCCTTCCTCCCTCTCAACTGTCAGGAAACTATGTGTTGAGGTTCATTTAGCCCATTGCATGTGGGTAAGGGTGAAGGAGGCAGGGAGCCCTAAAGTGAAGAACAGATATTGAGTCTAGAATGGGACTGGGACCTCAGCAGCAGAGACCCCCATAACCTCTTTTGAGCTAAGTTGAGGCTCTTTCTGAAAGCTCCTTGGTTCTATAATGTCCAGCCTCTCACTGTGGACTGCAGTGGAGGGGGCACTGGAAGCTACAGTGTGGTAGCTATGAGCATAGAAGCCAGACAGACCTAGACAAGAGTTCTAGCCGTGCATGATGGAGCAAATTCCCAACCTCCATGAGACTTAGTGTCATGATCTGTGAAAAGGGATAATTGTAGAACCTACCTCATGAGGCTGTGGGAGTGTAAAATGAGACAGTGCATTAGAGAAAAAAAAAAGAAAAGAACCAACAGTAGAGAATGTGGAGGTTGTTGATGTGAAGTTTGCAGCTGGAGTAAGGAAGGGTGTGGCCTTGAAGGACCAGCTATAAAATCAGTTGGTCCATCTCTAGGTGATGGTATTAGTTTTTTAGGGCAGCCATAACAAATTACTGCAAACAACATGGCTTAAAACAATGGAAATTTATTCTCTTACTGTTTTGAAGGCTAGGAGTTTAAAGTAAGGTATCAGCAGGGTCATGCTCCTCCCAAAGGCTTTCTGAGAGAAATCTGTCTTTGTCTCTTTCAGCTTCCAGTGGCCCAGACATTTGTTGGCTTATATCTGTATCACCCCACTCTCTGCCTCCATCTCACCTGACCTTCTTCTCTGTGTCTCTGTGTCCTTTTCTGTCTTTTATAAGGACATCTGTTGTTGGCTTTAGGATCTGATCTAACCCTGTACGATCTCATCCCGATCCTTATTTTAATTATATCTACAAACACTCTATTTCCAGATAAGCTCACATTCTGAGGTTCAAGGTGGACATATGTCTTTTGGGAGCCAAAGACACTGTTCAACTCACTACAGTGACCAAGACAGAAGCAAAAGTAGTTCTTTCTATTTTCATCCAATTCATGTTTCTTTGGAGCTCCAGGTTATTTGGCCTTTCATGACAGGAGAAAAGAAGTTGTGGGGAGTGGTTCATTCGTTCTTCCACCTATTCAACACGTGTCCATTGAACACTGCCACATGTGAGATGGAAATGGTGCCAGGCATTGGAGCCACAAGATAAAATAGATATGTGACTGCTAGAGGCCTGGTTCAGTGCTCAGTTCTAGGTACAGATATGATGGACACACTCACTGTCCCAGGATAGCTCAGTCTCCAGGAGAAGGCAGGCGGGTCATGAGGTGAGGACCAGCTAGAGTGCTAAGAGTTCTGACAGCCACCAGCCAGGGCTCTGTGATCACAGCAGAGAGACACCCAGTGGGGGACACAGGTTGTCCACAAAGGCCTCCTGAGAAAAGTAGCTTCTGGGCCGAGTGTTCAGGGACATACAGAATCCATTAGTGAGAGAAGCTGTCTTTAGACAGATTGGAAATTTGTGAAAATGGGAGACTTGAGAGAACAGGACAGTTAAGAGAGCCACCAACAGCTCTGTCTGGCCTTGATGCTTGCATGAGTTGGTGGCTGGAAAGCAAGAAATGAGGTTGGGCAGGGCTTATCTTCATCCTCGTCATTGTCATTGTTGACATCACTGGCAGGTATGGAGCACTCACTCTGTGCTCCTATGAAGCACCAAGCGCTCTTAACACTTCACCTGAATTAATCTTCACAGCAAACAAATGAGGGAGTTGCACCCCAGGTTTATAGATGAGCTGAGTTCAGTAATCTGTCCAAGGGATGGAGCCCAGTGTTGAACCACAGCATAAGGAACTTGGCTGTTCCCCCCATCCCCAAAGCACCAAAAGTGTGTGTGTGGGTGAGGGGGATGGGAAGCCCCCCTACTCACCACACATCTTTACATGAAGAAAACAAGGTAATCAGAAGTTCAAATGCCTAGGATTCTAGACTGGGGGGCCTTTGGCCTTTGGCACAGGGGAAGCTGATAGAATGGGCATATGAAGTGAGAAACCCAGGGCTGACCCTCAGTAGCCCAAGGAAAGGAATGTTCTCACCTTTCTGACAAAAATAATAATGAAAGCGATGACAGAAATGATAATAAAGATAGAATTCATTTGGCTGTGAGTAGCAGAGAAGCTCCAAATAACAATGGCTTTTTGAAAATGGACATTTACTTCTGTTTTGTGAAAAAGAGGTTTGGAGATAGGCAGTCCAAGGTTTTTATTTTGGTTTGGTGATCATCGGGGTCCTTTTATCTAGGGGCTGTGCCATCTTTACCCTGTAGCTTCATTGGCTAAATTGGCAGCTAGGGCTCCAGCCATCACATCAGCATTTCAGGTGCAGGAGGGAAGGAGGGCAGAGATAGGCCTACTTCATCCTATTTAGGGAGACTTCCTAGGAATTACTAGCCAAGACTTCTGTTTATATCCCATTGGCTGCAAGGGGAGGTGGGAAGTGTAGTCTTTATGTTGGGAAGACATGTGCTCAGCTAATAATGGGAAAGGGGTAGGAGGCACCTACTAGTCAATGCCAGAAACTGTTATAATTTATGGAGTACTTCTTGCGCAAAACACTTTCATCCTTGTAACACACCTCTGTGGGAGGTACTACAGTTGTCCCTCAGTATTCAGGAGGGAATGGTTCCAGAACCCACCTCCCCATTCTGCGGATGATGGATGCTCAAGTCCCTGATGTAAAATGGTATAGTATTTGCATATAACCTACACACATCCTCCCGGAGACTTTAAATCATCTCTAGATTATGTATAAAACCTAATACAATGTAAGTGCTATGTAAATAGTTGTTACCCCATATTTTTAAAAAATTTGTATGATTTTTTATATTGTTAATTTTTATTTGTTTTCCAAATATTTTTGATCTGCGGTTGGCTGAATCTGCAGATGTGGAACCCACAGATACCGAGGGTCGATTGTCCTATTACCCCTGTTTGATGGATGAAGGGCCTGAGGCTCAGAAAGGAAACTGAGGCCACAGCATGAGGAAGAGGCAGAGCTGAGTCCCAAGCCCAGCTCCGAGTTCCTCCAAAGACTGGCATTTTCTCCATGAAGCTCTCCTGCCTCACAGGGGACTCTAAGAACGGGTTCCAGAACGGAGCCTCTGGGCCCTGGAACCAGCCCAGCCTCTCTGACGTCTGCTCTGGCCTGAGTTCGCCACCCTGCCAGGCACCAGATGAAGAAGCAGGAAGTGGGAAGGACTGGCTTAGTGAGCCCTCGCCCTGTGGGGGCGTGAGTGTCCGTGGGCCCATCCTCTCCAGCCAGGTGTGCCACATGAGTTCCGGCTGCCACTCTGCTCCTGCTCTTGCTCTGTGCTGCTTCTCTGTATCATCAGCCTATTCTAACCTGTTGTGGGCCTGCATTCAAGATGCTCTTAGCAGCCACAGGCTGACCCACCCCACACCTTGTGGAGGGCAGCACAAGCTTTCTGTGTCCCTTTTGATCACTGGGGGTCAAGTAGATGATTCATTTAGTGGTGGGAGTGAGGCCATGGCAGGGCTCCCTCCTCGGAGCTCCATTTGATGGATAAGCATTCAAACTTGATTGTACTCTTTTCCTATTGCAAGTCCAGATTTCATGGTCAGGTAAAAGTTAAATTTATTCATTTATTTTACCTTTATTAAAAGCATCTATAATGAATTATTGATTTTTTTATTAGTTGGTGGGGGGTAAGCTGACTTTCTTGGCAAGCAAGTTATTACCTGATGCCAGATTTGAAAGCCGCTCAACTAGGGGGTCTGTTTTTGAAATATTAAATATTTCAACATAAAAATCAATGAAGTAGCTGAAAAAATGGAAGTAGATGAACAAATTAAAAGCAACTTTTTTTCTTAATGAAGATTATTTTAATAGTTAAAAAAAAGGGAAAGAGGAAAGAGGAAACATCAGACAACCCTTGTCTGATATCAAGGTGCAAAAATACCCACTTTGAAATTTGAGAATATATTGATAGTAAATTTAAGATGATACCAATGGCTAAAAGTAAATATTTTTGAGCAAAAATAACTTCTTACACTTGGATTATGCCTCTTTCTTCTCTTTCCTGGGTGATGAAAATAGCCTGTGATTGGGGCTTCTTGCTTCCACTTCTCCCCCCGACCTATGGTCTGTTCTGCACACAGCAGCCTGAGCCATGTGGTGTAAGGGACAATTAGCTCCTGCTGTTCCCCAGTGCTCAGTTCCAAGGGCTTCCCATCAAAGTGCCTGCTCTTCCGCATGGTCCCCATGGTCATGCACAGCCTGGCTTGGGGCTGCCTCTCTACCCTGTCTCCCCCTTATCTTGCCACTGGTCACTTCCCCTCAGCCACGCTAGCCCCCTCACTGTTCCTTGACCATGCAGCCTCCTGTTTCCCTGGGGACTTTGCACGTGTGCTTCCCCCTGTGGAGAACATCCTTCCCTGAGATGGTCTCAGGGCCCCCTACTTTTTTTTTTTTTTTTTGAGATGGAGTCTCATTCTGTCACCCAGGCTGGAGTGCAATCTTGGATCACTGCGACCTCCACCTCCTGGGTTTAAGCGAGTTTCCTGCCTCAGCCTCCCGAGTAACTGCCACCATGCCTGGCTAATTTTTGTATTTTTTTAGTAGAGGTGGGGTTTCACCATGTTGGCCAGGCTGGTCTGAAACTCCTGATCTCAAGTAATCTTCCTGCCTTGGCCACCCAAAGTGCTGGGATTACAGGCGTGAGCCATCTCACCCAGCCACAGGGTGCCCTCCTTCATGGCAACCAGGCCTCTGCTCAGACGTCGCCTCTGTAGGGAGGATTCCATGACCACTCTATCCAAAGTTACTACCCCTCCACCATCACACCCAGCCACTTACCCTACTCATGTCTTCCCATAGCACTTTGCAGCTCTTAATAGTGTTTATATTTAATTTCTTCTCTTTGCCATGGTCTGGAGTGCAAGCTCAGAGACAGCAGGGATTCTCTCTGGGTTGCTGTGTTCATGATTGTGTTCCCAGTGCTGAGAGCCATGCCTGGCAGGTGCCCTGTGGGTATTTGTTAAGTGATCCAGCATATGCTTATCCTCATGTATTATCTAATTCAGGCTCTGAGTAAGCCTGGGAGGTGACCAGGGCAGATATTCTTGTCCCCATGTTTCCAGTGAGGAAACTGAGGGTGAAAGTATTCATGGTCACCAGCTGGTCAGGCCTCGGACTGGACCTAGGGTCTCTGACTCCCAGGCCAGGTCTCGTACTTCACTCCCTGCTTGGGAAATCATACCGGAGACCTGAAATTTCTACCATGCTTGCAGCATCATTTCAAGGAGGAGCTCTGCTTGTGAGGCCATACCTTTGAGTTTAAGGAGACGAAGCAGCCACTTGCCTAAAAGAGCCAGACATTTTTCAGCACCTCCCCACATGGCACCTACAAAGGAAAGTGAATGCAGTCAATATTTCTGCAACCAAATAGAACTTAAATTATTTCAGTGATTAAGTCAGGGCTTGGGTCCCAGCTCCTCACTTACACGATTCCCTTAAATCTCTCTGAGCTTCTATTTCCTTACTGCTAAAATCAGGATAATAGTTGTACTTATCTTACCTAGATAGGGCAGTTGAGGGTATTAACTGGGCTAGTGGGTTGGAAGTACTTAGCATGGTCCTGGCACATTTAATATTTCGAAAGTGGTAGTCATATTATTGCTGTAGTTATTAGTATTCATCTGTGGTGTTTGGACACTCTGGGAATGCTCATGCCCTGATGCTGAGTTGGACTCACATGTGCCAAAGTGGTTGTAGAAGCAACAGCAGCAGTGGCAGCAGCAGGAAACCTTTGATAGTACAATCTAGTTTGCAAACCTTTTAAACATGCATTGTAGCCTTTGGATGTTACACCATCTAAGACCAGAAGGGGCCTGTAGAAGATGTCCTTGTGCAGAAGTTGATGAGCATTTACTGATAGAGGCTGAGCCCACTTGATGGTGGCTGTATGACATCTGGAGCACTGACTACCTTCTGCTTTAGTGTATTTGTTTTCCAGGGCTCCCATGATAAAGGACCACAGACTTGGTGGCTTTAACAACAGAAATCTATTCTGGAGTCCAAGCTCAAGGTAGCGGTAGGGTTGGTTTCTTCGAATGCCTCTCTTCTGGGCTCTTCTCATTGTATTTTCACATGGCCTTCCCTTTGGGTCTGTCTGGTCCTAAACTCCTTTTCTTCTAAGAAGGACACCAGTGATGTTGGATTAGGGCTTGCCCTAATGACCTCATTTTAACCTAGTTATCCCCTTAAAGACCTTTTCCCCAAATCCAGTTACATTTTGAGGCCCTGGGTGTTATAACGTTAACATATAAATTTTAGGGGGGGGTCACAATTTAGCTTGTAACACCTAGTGTCCTCTTCATCCCCCAACCATAGTTCTAGGTAGAAGCAGCTCTCATGATGGGTGTTCTGGAAAATGGTGCAAACTTCCTGGTGGCATATTCCTTGTCCTGTATTGATTGAGGTGTCTGGGGGTACTTGCCAGGGAGTTTAGAGCTGTGCACAAAGTGGAATATGGGTGGAGCATGTGCAGAGGTGAAGCGTGCATGGAGGATATTTATATGGGCCTGGAATAAAGTACATTTTGTTTCAGGTGTGTACCTATAACTAGGGGTTTGTAGGTGATAGAGGAGCAACAATGAAATGAACATGTAGGATGTGTGTACTGCTTACCAAGTGAACTCCTGGCTTGGGGTACAAAATCATTGTATATTCTGGACTCTTGTCTCCCAGCAGAGCCATCACTGATCTATCTGAATTACAGATTAACTGGCACCGAAGGGACTGCAGAATCCATTTAAATGAATAGCTCTCTAATTTATTAAAGGGCTTATTTATGCTGTTGATATCGGGTGCTCATCAAATTCTTCGAGTGGCACAAGCCCCTCTCCTGCCCTCTGCTTGCCATTGCTTCTGGAAGATTTTCTCTTTTCCAGGAGAGCTCTAAATGGCCACAGGCAGAGGGCTGTGTGTGTGTGTGTGTGTGTGTGTGTGTGTGTGTGTGTGTGAAATAAAGGGGCCATGCACCTTCTGTGGGCTTGCTCTGTTTCTTGCAACTTTGCAATTAACTTGCTGCTGATGGTGAACATCTAAATCTTTGGAAGAAGCTAGAGTACCACATTTTTCTCTGCTGGCTCAGAGGAGAATGAAGGTGGACACTTGGCTGACAACTAGGTCCTCCCTTTACTGCCTCCATCATCATCATAGTTATCATCATCATCATCCCATGTGCAATAACATTGAGATTTCTGGAATCTGACATGTAGCTCTTAAGTTGCTTTCCTGAACATGACCCTGCTTCAGACTCTTCCAGCCATGTGGCTTGTGGGCAGGTTAGGGGAGGATGCAGCATATGGGGATGGATGTATCTATTCATTCAAGAGCCCTTCTGCTGGGTTAGCTGGATAGTTCTGTTCTCAGGAATGGGCATTGGGGCATGGTGGAGGGTAGTGGTGCTAGGTGTGCTTTGGGCCAGAATTTTGGGAAAAGAAGTAAAAAAATGGCAATACTAGGGGTCTTTCTGGAAAGGAGAGAGACCCACAGATAGAACTTCCCCTGTTTGACCTAAGACTTGCACTAACTTTTGACCTTTGGAAGAAAGATGTTCAGTCCCACTTATGATAATAACCTAATAAATACCAAACACTTTTCACATATTGATTCATTTAACCCTCAAAACAATCTTATGAGGTCAGCTATCATATCATTACCATTTGATTGGTGAAAAAATGGAGAGACGTTAAGTAATGTCGCCAAGGCCTCTCATCTAGTCAATGGAGAAACTAGGATTTGAACTCAAGGACTGTCTGATGTCGTAGTCCTGGTGCTTACCTGCCACTCTGGACTCTTTCCCTTTTGGCCAAAGCAATCCAAGTTCCTGCACACTTGCTCTTGACCCTGTCAAAGTCCAAGGCCCCAAGCTGTGCTTCCTGCCATCTGCTCTTGCCTTCCCCTTGCCAGGCAGAATGATGGGCTTGGAGAGCCAGTGAGATCTCACCCAGAGAGAGTGAGCTTTGTCACCCTGTGGCTTCTGGGGTCTGAGCATCTGCTCGGATCTCCGTCCCTGGCCCTTCCTTTTCCTTTGCAAGTGATTCACTGTGTCAGTGGTGTGTCAGCCCCACACTGGCAGCGGGCATCTCCCAGTGTATCATCAGAGGCAGAGGAAGAGAAAGACAGAAGAGAGCAATGAGGGCAATCCACCTCCCTCAGAAAGATATTGGGAGTCATTTTGAATGGGCTTGACAAAGGACTAGGAACAGCTCAAAAGGTGTTCTGCAAGAGGCTATGGGTGCAGCCCTGGCTGGCTGGAAGTGGGAGTCAGGGTTTTCCTGGCAGCTCACAGCCCCCAGGGGCAGAGCAGGGCACTGATCATATTTCCCTGATGCTCCCCTGAGGTTGTAGTCGATAGCAATGTAGAAGGACCTTTGTGCTCCTTGAAGGTCACCAGGAGCTTCCTGTTGCTCCACCTTCTGGGATTGGTCAAGTCGCTCAAAGAACAGCCCTTGCTCAGGACACATTTCTTTCTTTTTTTTTTTTTTTTTTCTTTTTAGAGGGAATCTCGCTCTGTCTCCCAGGCTGGAGTGCAGTGGCACAATCTCAGCTCACTGCAACCTCCACCTACCAGGTTCCAGCGATTCTCCCACCTCAGCCTCCTGAGTAGCTGGGATTACAGGCACCTGCCACCACACCCGGCTAATTTTTTGTACTTTTAGTAGAGACGGGGTTTCGCTATGTTGGCCAGGCAGGTCTCAAACTCCTGACCTTAAGTGATCCACATACCTCGGCCTCCCAAAGCACCAGGATTACAGGTGTAAGCCACTGCACCCAGCCCTCAGGACAAATTTCTTTGTGTTCTTGATACCACATGAACGAGATCATTGCTTAAGTGAAGGTGATCATCAGAAGGGACTTTGTCACAACCCTAAGCCAACCAGGAAGAACATGTTCTCGACTCTCTGTGGAGTCACCCCAATGGGGAGATACTGAGAGAGTGCCAAAGGGTTTTCCCCACAGGCTCTCTTGCCTCAGAGACTCTCAGACCATGCGGAACCATGCTAAGGCTCTGTGGAAGGAGGGAACGAGTGAGCAGCACATTTCTGTGAAAATGCAGTCTTTTTGTCATATTTGAAATTCATGTGAGATTATTTTAATTCTTGAAACAGGTTTCTTCCCAGCTCTAAATTATGATTTCAGCATCAAATTGAAGCAGTGTCTTTGTTCCCAAGTGAAACGAAGGCCCCGAGGCAGATAATAAACTGCATAAGTATGTTAACCATAGGTAGAATATTTACTGTACTTAATTTTCTACATTTGGACCATGAACAAAAGAATAGAGAAATGTTATCATCTCCCTTCATCTCCAACCTATGCCCTAAAAATTTACTTATTATTAATATTTAAAGCCCATCACTCTGCATGAATCATTGGCTATAAAAAGACATAAATTTTGCTCTATTTCCATTTTATACACATATTTCTTCAACTCTTCCATATGATCAAGGTTCTACATTAAAATATATATATATATATATATATATATATATGAAAAGAGTCTGTGCTTGTAATGCTTCACCCACGTTGTCCTAACTGATTTGTTCAGTTGAGAGCTCCAGGAGGCTTAACCAGCAGAACCCAGGGGCCTGTCATGCCCCTTTGTTTCTTTCTTCTGCCTGCTTTCTCTCCAGTTTGTCCACAAGTCATGCCTTAACCTACATGCAGTGCCATCCTGCTGCTGGGGCACTTTTCTTTGCCAGTGGCTTCGGTTGGTTCATCTTAGTGACAATGGGAAAGATAAGATATAAGTCCCTTTCAGTCTGATTCTCCTTTTTCTTTATCAAGGCAACAACCTGAACTCTAAGTCTGTTCCAGCTGCTAGAAGAGGAAAACATTGACTTTGGATTTTAAAAACCTGCGGCTGTCCCGTTTAAATGCCTCCTTTCCCAGTCTAGGTATTTTGCAGCATGGAACCAGAGAGGGCTGGTGCCTCGGTATTGGGTGAATACACTGGAAATCCTGGTTTCTCATGTTGTTTGGTTGATTGAGTGAACTTGGGCAATTCACTGGGTCTTGGTTTCATCACCGATTGAAAGGGAGGCTTGTCACCTACCTGATCTATGTCAGAGAGTGATTGGGAAAGGCAAGCAATGAGCCAGTGAATGTGAAAGTGCTTGGCTCCATGAAGCACTATGCAAATCTAAGGAGATACTGTGATGATGAAGATTATAATGCTGATGATGTTTTCAAGGGTCATTGAATGAATATATTTCATATTTCCAGGAAATATGTTATTTGGTTTTTCATATGAAATTGCATTATTAGAATCTGAGTTTGAGTACAGTCCAAAAATTGGGAAGTGCTTTTTCTCCTAGAACTGCCAGTGATTCACCAGTGGCACTGTTTGGATGTGGTCACTAAGACGCCACATGTCCCCATCTGTCTACTCCTCCCAGTTTAATTTTTTAAGTGGCATAGATCTTCCTTAATCTCTTTCCTATAGAGAGGTGGGGAGGGTGAAGAGAGACTCTTGGCACAGAGCTTCGAGTTCCTCTGCAGAAGTCTGAGGCCATGGGGCTCTACTGCAGGGCCTGGGATTGGCATTCATTACCAGAACCTAAACTCAATGGATGCACCACACTCTCACACAAAACACCTCCCCCTTCCCTCTGCCATTCATGGCTTTGTAAAGCACAGGGAAGTGTTTGGGCTCTGAGGTTAGCCACATAGGAGTTGAAATCCCAGCTCTGTTAATTTCTACCTGCTTGGTGTGGGCAAAGATTTACATCTCTCTGAGCCTCAGTTTTCTCCTCTGCAAAATGGTGATATTAAGAGTACCTTTCTCATGGAAGTGCAAGAATCACTAGCACTTTGGAAAAAAAAAAATACATGCAAAGAGCACAATGCCTGAAACATAGTAAGCCCTTGTTGAGTGTTTGCTGCTATTATTGTTATTGTCATCATCATCATCATCATCATCATCATCATCATCATCAATATTTTCAGAAGCTAGGAGCATTTCTATATAACCCACTGACCCAGGGGGAAATTGAGCTCCAGGAGTATTTTGGCCTCATCTCTGGGGTTGCCTTCATAATGTTAGCTACCAAGTGCTTTGCAGAAACTCCAGAACTGAAATAGGAGGTGCCATGCTAATCATATTTTGCTATTTCTGTTCTTTAATTAATTCTAACTGTCTAACTGTATGGGATGCCCGTTGAGTTGCTCATTTTGCAAGACATGAACTCTAGGATGTCGCTACTATAAAGGAGCCTGCATCTCATCTGTTAGGGCACCCAAGACCTTATAACCAGCTGCAGGTCAAGGTGGATTGCGCATGTGTAGGTTTGAATGCCAGGGATGAGGAGTTCTGGCTGGGACGGGGGTGGGCGAAAACAGAGGACCCTTAGATCAGAATTCATAGAGGAAGTGGCTGTGAACTGGGTCAGTAGATATATAGAACACTATGTCTACCTTATATTAAGTTTCCAACAAATGGTAGTTACTAATGTTATTATTTAATGGTTTGCTCGCAATAGGCATTCAATATATTTTTTGGATCGACTGATTGCCTAAAACTGGCAGTACAAACAAATGAGGCAGGTTTTATTATTCCCATTTCTTTTTGCCCAGAACGGCCTCCGGTTTATATTGAACTGGGCTCAATGCTCATGGTGATGAGCCAGTCATAACACCACATGTTGAATTATCGGCTTTATTTTCCCCTTAGATTTGCAGCCCAGCACATTCTATCTACCTTGGCACAGAATAGAGCAAACCTTCTTTCCATCAACTTCCTGTAGTGTCAAATTAATCAGTACCTTTCTTCAGAGCCTGGTCTCAGGGAAGAGAACTCGAGGCAAATTGCCAAAGGACATGAAATTCTGATTTTTACCAGTTCCATTAAGTATAGCCTTTCATTTTGATAAGGTATTTGTACCCATATCTGAACTTAACAACTCTATTAATTACTAATATTTATCTAGCCCCGGCTATGTGCCAGGCACTGTGCTAAGTATTTTACACATATTTCTTCATTTAAATCTCATAACAACCTTAGAATCTTTGTCAGGTAGGTGCTATTATTTTCCCTATTATTGATATGGGAATACTGAGGCAGAGCGAGGGCAAATAACTTGCCCAGCTGAGGTCCCAAAGAACTTGGGAGGTCTCCCACCATAGCCCATACCCCTAACCAACGTACCTATGGCCTCACTGTATGTTGGGCGTCAGATCCATGGTCAGCTTGCTCTTGTCAAATTCAGAGTGAAGTACAGGCATGTTGGGTTGCTGGTTTCAAGGACTGTTCTTGACAAATACCCTTTGCATGGTCCGGCTGTCAGTCCCAGGAACCCTCTTAAGTCCACTGTAGCCAAACTCTTCTATTTAGTGGGTATGAGGTCTCCGGCCTTGGCTATTAAGTGGAGCCTCCACGCACTGACTGTGGGACAGGCCCTTTGAATCTCTGAGCTCCTATAACCCTTATGACCTATATAAAATTAGCCTCATTACTCTCTGCCCCCTTAGCCTGCTGCACCTTCCTTTGTGGCTGCCAGTACCACTAGACAAATGGCATATATTTATTGGTTTAATTATCCACATTCTGTTGCCCTCCCCTTAGAATGTTATTGCCATCAAACAAGGGCTTTGTTTTGTTCCTGTTGTATCCCCAGTTCCTAGAACAGTGTCTGGCACATAGTAGGTTCCTAATAAATGTTTTGAGAATCTGATAAATGGACACTCTTGTGGGGAGGCTCATTTTCCCAGTTTTCCAGATAAGAAACCAAGGCTCAAAGAAGTTGAGCCACTTATTTAAAGTTACACAGCTAATAAGGCTTCCATACTGATCAGCTGATAGATAACCCCTTGGGCCCAAAGTCTCTTAATATTTTCAGCTCCTTGTTCCTAAAATACCTGGAATGTGACAACCTGTTCGATGGGTGAGTGCTTCTGTTGCTGCACCTCCTTGGCCTGTCATATGTGCTAGCAAACTTCTGCACCTATACTCCCCTCCCTGACACCCTTCACCTCCATTACCCAAAGATTTTTCACTTTCCATCTCATTTCTCATTGATTTATTAGCATAAGCCATTTTTAGCTCACTATTATAATAAATCTATTAAATCCCAGTGATTACAATCAGCATTAATTACATCTAACTTTAAAGTATGATACAATTCATGGCTATAGGGAAGACTCCACTCTTGGATGTGGCAACCCCTGACACCTCTGACAGCAGATGTGTGGATGCCTCTTTGAAAGACGCCCATGGGCTTTAGCATGTTGGAGTTAGAGTCTTAGCATGCTTGCTCCAAACTAGAGAGTTGGCTTTTAGGTCTGACTGACAAGGGTTCCAACTAATTTTTCCCCCTTCTAGCCATGTGTGCTCAGGCAAGTCACCTCATCTCTTGGAGCCATCGCTTCCTATTTTCACCATGTCGTTGGGAAATTAAGAAATGGCAGCCATGCTGATGTCTCACCCAGCCTCTCTCCAGGACGTGATAGGCGGTGATGGATCCCTGTGTTGAGTGTGGGCTACCTCCTGTCCTATTCTTGGAGCTGTTTTAGATGAACACTTGGAAATACTTATGACATCACTTATTCTATAATACATTTCCCCTTTATGTATGGAAATTAGGGAACTATGTCCATCTAGCATAGTTAACAGTGCTGTCCTTTAACATTTACTGGGTCCTTACTAAATGCCTGGATAGGTGAAGAATCAGGCTAAAGTCCATGGTAACCAAGAAGAGTTAGCCAGTCTTTCAATTATGGTGCTCTTCTCTACATCTGATAAAGCTCATTTCTTATTTGCATTATTAAGTCCTCTTGCTTTGATGAGAAGTGGGAAGCATTGGCTAACTCTGATCCCCTAGCATGGAATGGAAGACTTTAGGGCATATAGATGCTGTCATTAGTTGCTATATTAAAAGAAGAACCTGTCACTTAAATCAGCAATTATCATGGGGGTTAAAAGTATTAACAGCAAAATTCTTGGGTTAGCTAACCGCTGTTTTTTTTTTTTTTTTTTTTTTTTTTTACTTTACTAGAATTATTTTTAGTTAACATTTACTGAGAACTTATACCATGCCAAGGGCTTTACCTAAATATTTTATTTAACCCTAACAATAGTCTGATGAGGGAGTTACTGCTATTAACCCTATTTATAGATAAGGAAACAAATACTTAGGTTAAGTGGCATGACCAAGATGGCATTAGTTAACAGAGCAGCAGAAATGATGCTTTTGACTGAGACATGCTCCTCATTGTGATAAACACTATTGCCTTTTCTTAGTCAAGAGGAATAAAAGCATAGAGTCAGAACAACTTCCTTCCCTGTTAAGCCTTATTCTTGGGTTGCAGAGAATCACTAGGGAGAGACAGAGAGGCAATAGGCAAACCTTGATCTTCAGAAGAGCTGCACGAATCTAGAGGAAGAAATAACTGTGTGAGTGGGTGGAGTGGGGAGAAAGAGGAGGGAGAGTTAGGTTCAAGAAATGGTTCAAGGGAGTGGTGGGGATTGAGCTGGTTCCTGGGAGGTGTAGGGTTGGACAGGTGGGTTGTAGGCATCAGAGCAAATGTCTTGGGCTGGAGCACAGCTGTGGCAGAGGTGGAAATGTAGATTGTGTATTTGGGGAACAGCAGACATGTACTTTTACTCAATTGCTGGTAGGAGATGTGGTTGGTGAAATAATTAGATGACCACGGTCTTTGAATGTCAAACCCAAATTGTACATGTTTATGAATCAAGACACACCTAAATAGTATTAGAGAGTAAATTTGATCAAAATTTGCAACAGACCCATGAAAAATATTATATATGCTCTCTTATCATATTGTTTCATAAGTTTTCTTAAAATTATAGTTTGTGGCAGGCAGTATATTGTAGGATGAGTACAGGCCTTGGGATGGATTACATGGTCTTGGATTGAAATTCCAATTTCACCATTTATTAGCTGAGGGACAGTCGGCAGGTTAATAAAATAGTTTTGAGCCTCAATTTCTTTGTCTGTAAAATGGAAGTGATCGTTGCAAGTTTGCGAAGATTAAATGAGCTAATTATTTATAAATTGCTTGGGGGCAATTTTGGCTATGGTATACACTCATCAAATAGTAGTTCTATTAAATTAGAAAGCACAGGAAAGCATAGCCTGATCCCTGAGTGGATTTTCCATAAATACTATCTGATTTATTTGTGTGTGTGAGTGTGTGTATACTATTCAGTTATGTTTTCCATACAAACACACACACACACACAAACACACACACACACACACACGGTGTATATTGATTACTCAATCTACCTAGCTAAACTTTAAAAAGATACATGTCTAATATCTGAGGTAGAAAAAATTCCGTATATAAATATGCTGTGAGCCCAGGCCAAGATGGGAATGGTACCCAGGCCCATTAGAAGTCATCCATTTTTAAAATAAATGCCATTTATTAGCTTAAGGATTGTAATGTGGAGACTTTGAGAAGCATCTTGTTGGAATCCCACCTGTAAAAGTCTAGTTTTCCCCTATAGCCTGGGACACATGTGCCTTTGAATTCATGCCAACAATAGGGAAGGACAGTGAAGAAAATCCTGATATTATATTGACACTTTCTTTACTTCTCTTTGGAAGTTCTCCTGTTTATATTCTTGGTGCTTAACTGCATTAAAAAAATTCAGGGGCAAATTGTTGGTTTAATGAATGCCTGTGCCTTCAACAAAGATACTATTATGTGAAAATAGTCAATAGCCCATTCAGAGTTTCCCAACAGATATGTTTCTAAAATTGTTGAGTGTGAAGTTTTGCATCTATCAGCGTCAGGAGCACAATGCCAAGTGTGTGCCTAGCAAAACTTCTTCACTGTCTAATGCTTTCCTATAGCTTTCTCTGGCAGTTGCAGAGATGCATAATCATTGATTCTGAACCATATTCGATTAGCAGAAACTTCTAACACTTCAAGTTTCTCTGCTCCCAACCTCTCTTTCAATTGGTTAATGATCTTAAAATACCCTCAGCTGCACCACAGTGTCTTTAAAGGGCCTGCTATTTAAAGGCACCTTGGGAGGAATCCCCTGATTCACACATTTGCATATTAGGCCAATATTCTGAGTGTGTTTGGGAACTCAGCAGTTTCAGATAATATTGACAACGGCCTCTTGGCCAGGGTTGACATTATTCAGATAAGGCTTGCTACATACTGACCTTTTACATATATCATTTTGCTTAGCTTAAATGCTTAGGTCAGTGTCAGGATCGGCTAATTAATATTAGTGTTAGTGAACCCCATAAACACACACACCATTCTGAAGTGGACACTTTAAAATTACATGAATTTTAAATTCCATTATAAAACACTGTGGGGTTTTTAATAGAACACCAACGAACAATATTGTTAAGCAATTAAAAAATAATAAAGCAAACCTGCTTAAATAGCTGTAACCTCACAGGCTCAAAATTATGCCTGCTGCCCTGGGAACATAAACTCTTGAAAACTAGGGGAAATAAACTGTTAAGGACTGAAAATAGACTAGGCACACTATGTAAGTATTCGAAACATCACTTCCATGCCTCTTGCGTGCGGTCCATTTGAGCAGGAGACAAGACTTGCTTTTCTCTCTCTTCAGCACCACCTTGCACTGCATTCTCAGCTCCAGGGTTGCTTCTGTGCATCTTCTATCAAGCACAGAGGAAAAGCAATTTCTACACACCTCACCAGGTCTTAAAATATATCCTTCTCTGATTCCTCATTTGCCCTTGACACTGCTGGCATTTCATTTCCTCAGTGTTGTAGGGTAGCGGGAGGTTATGGTTGACCTTACAGGAGGAACTTGAAGCCTCACAGAGATAAGGTGACACCTTCCCGATTGCACACAATTGTATTTACAGCAGTGCTGGGGTAAGAGCTTGGATTAGAACTCAGGACCCTTGTGGCAACCATCTGTTGCTCTTGTCTTCCAGGATAAATCTCCTTTCCTGCTAAGATGGTTTGACTTTTACAAGATCTTGATTTTCATTTTAATAATCCCAAGTCTTCCCCTGACTCTGCAAAGGAGTTAAATTTAAATACATAGCCTACATTTTATCTTGACATTTTCTTTAGAAGGCAGGAAAAGGAAGGAAAGGAAAAGGAGGGGCCAGATATTCAGTCGTCCCATCATGAGAGCAAAATCGTACTATTGTGTTGGAACCCTTTGTTCAGAGAGGTGTAGGGCCAAAGGCTGCTTTGCAAGCCTCCAGGCTCTCCAATTACCCCTGTAGACACCAGGAAAAACCTGCATCCCACATTCTACATCTCTGTGGGGAACGTACCCGTGTCAGCATTAAGTGATGGGGCTCAAAGATAGTCTTGTCAGTCTAATTGCTCTTGAGTCATTGCCTCTCCTGTCAGAGCTGTCTGTCTCCTTACCCATAATCCTCATCACTTTGATAGCCCGTCAGGAATATGGGACTTTGCCCAGCCTTGCCTTCATCCAATAACGTTATGAAATTGATACTGACACTTCCATTGGCACTAATTTCTCTAAGAGATTGGAGCCAGAGGACAAGTGGTTTAGCTTCATGGCAGTTAAGCTTTCCAAGTAGATCAAGATGGCCTAAGATTGATTGACCTATACTCTGAGGAAGGGGGCAGGGAGAAGTGAACAGAGGGAGAAGAGGGAGTGGAAAATCAATGGCTGCATCGTTGTCATCAAATGATATTTATTGACTGCCTAAGAAGGACAATGTCCTATATGGATATTCTGAGGATACATGCTAGGCCCCTCTATAGACTGCTTCAAAGGGAGTTTAGGAGATTAGGATGGAGACATGTTGGCTAGGGTGGTTCACTGCTTTACTTGTGATATTGCATCACTAGTGTCTGGAGTTCAAAACAGCAGTTGATTCCACCCATGACTATCTTTTCTCCACCTTCCACTCCCACACACAGGAGGCCTAAGTTACTTTTTATTAGGCTTACTACATCATTTTTCATCCAGACCAAAGGGGGCTCTATTCATGATGATGCTGGAGCAACAGATAAAAATAAACAGACTGTCCTGGGCAAATCAGGATGTGTGGTCACCCTCCTTTTAATAGAACCAGACATCTCTGAACTGAATGAGGAGATACTCCCTTTTTGGCAGGCTTCAATTTCTTACCTGAACCATTTTTAGGTTAATGGATGCATGAAGAAACAGACTTTGATGAGGAGGTACCGTGAAGGTGAGGAGTTTTATTGAATTGGCCAGTTTAATAATATAACCTGATCTAGACATCAGTACAAGAAAAATACTATAAACTGATTGTGAGAAGTCACAAAATTTCAAAAGAATATGCATTTATGCATTTTCAGATGAGATCTTTGGATTTTTTTTCCCTTGGTACCAGGGCTAACTCACTACTATAGAATCTCCCCACCATCTACCTCACCACACCTTTTTGGGGTATTCTGTTTGGGTGTTGAATATTCCTGGGTATATTACACATAAGTATATTATATACATCACTTATGGAAATATTTTATCTGGTGAGATGGAAGAAGGTATAAAATTGTAAAGAAATGCAGACCAGTAAGTCTCCTTACACACCTGTTCAATGAGCAGCCACGTGGTACTAGTTCATGTGTGAGTTCATACACATTCTTGTTCAGGGAGTGTACATGGGATTTCCGGTATGTTTATGAGGGTCTGCTGGTGGGCATGCGTGGAACCTCATTGCCTTTCACTGTGTGACTGAAGGGGCTTAGAGAACATGGCCCTGTGGGTGTCAGCTGTCAGCCTTGCCCACGGAGCCGCTGCAGGGCGGCCAGGGCAGGCGTGTAGACAGGAGCAGGTACTACAGTATATAAAGCGTGCCGTATGAGGGAAGAGATCACAGAACTGATGCAGTGTTATTTCAATTGATTTTGGTGTTGCGTTTATACCTGCACATGCTGCAAATCAATCGACCCTCTGTACCCTCGCCATTCCTGCTGCAGCGCTGTTCGAATGAAATGCTTATATCATTTTTATGGCATGTCTGTGAAAGGGATGAGTGAGCCAAGAGATTAATAGAGGCTGCTGGGGCCCTTTCCCGGCTGCTGTCCAGGTGTGTGGGGAGAAGAGACAGCAGCGAAGGTTCAAGGTGCCATGAAGGTGACCCCCCCTGAGAAAACAGAGAGGATCTGTGGAACAGGAGGCTAGACAAGTCCTCTGGGGTGGGACAAGGATGAAGGGTGTGGGCAGATGGAGCTCTAGGCTAATGTGTTTGCTGGGTGAGGTGTCCTTCCCTGTACTGCCTTCCTCTCTGTCCTTCCCTGGATAACTGTCTCAGGTGCTGCCTCATGTCCTGAGCGCACCTGTAACATGGTGCTCTTCCTATGTGTCATCTCTGTTGGTTTATTTGTGTGTCCCACCTGTAGACCTGGAGACCTGTTCAGGCTGGGGTTGTGTCTTTTTTCTCCCCTTTTCTAGTCCCTAGCTCAGGGCCCAGCACAGGAGGAGGTATTTGTTGAGCACATGGGCAGGAAAGGCCAGTCTGGAAGGTGTGGCATGAATCATGAACTATAGTCTGTAGGTCACTTTTGGGGATTCTAGAGGGTACATATTGCTACAGTTCCTGGGGAGCTGCTCTTGGGAGATTAAATGCCCATAGATTGAACTCCCAATTCACTCAGAGCCTGAGATTCCTCCACATCTATCACCATCCTTATAATGCTGTTTCATCCCCTGTGCCTGCCAATGATGCTCCAGCCTGGGTGCTGAAGATTAGGCATATGGGAGACATGGTGCTGTGGGTTGAGTTGTGTCCTGCAAAAAGATATGTTGAAGTCTTAATCACTAGTACCCGTTCATGTGACCTTATTTGGAAATAGCCTCTTTGCAGATGGAATTAAGATTTAAGTTAAGATGAAGTGATACAGGAATAGAGTGAGCCCTTTATCTAATTTGACTGAGGGCCTTATAAAAAGAGAAGAGACACAGAAACAGACACACACAAAGAGGAAGATGCCATGCGATGAGAGGAGAAGGCCACATGATGACAGAGGTCAGAGTGATGCATTAAAAAGCCAAGGAATGACAAAGATTTGCAGCCACCAACAGAAGCTTGGTGGAGGCAAGGAGGGATTCTATCCAGAGTCTCAGGGACCATGGCCTGGCTGGTACCTTGATTTCCAACTGCTAGCCTCCAGAACTGTAGAGAATAACTCTGTTGTTTTAAGTCACCTAGTTTGTGTTTTGTTGTAGTTGTTATGGCATCTCTAGGAAGGCTCATATCTTTGGAGAGGCAATGCTTACCGATGTCTGGGGTAGCACCTGGGGCAACATATATTTTGTAATTGCCTGCTCTCTTAAAGGGACTTTACTAGGGACTCAACGAAATTCAGAGATATCCAGGATAGAGTACTTGCCTTGTAGGGATTTATGATCTAGAGAATTTTAGGACCAGCTGAGAAGCTTGAATTGAGATAAGTAAGGAGATGGGCCAGTGTTGACTCCAGGACAATCAACAGCAGGATGGGTTCAAATGCAGATGGGTTCCTTATTGCTTTTTATGGGTGCACATTTCTGATGAAAATTATAACACTGGGTAATGGCAAAACTTCCAGAAGTAAAATGCCAAAGGACTGCTCTGTGACTTGTCCACAGGATATCCTTGCCACAGACACAGGGTGGTGGGCTCCTATTATAGGTCCTGAGACTTGGATGTACTATTCTAGTTGGAGGCAACACTGTGCCTCAACAGACAGCTGGGCCTGGGAGATGTGCCAGCTAAGATGGGCAAGTGCCAACACCTGGTCCAGTGAGCACTAGGCAAGAGGCTACAGGAGGCCAGAAGCACCTGCAATAGTCCATCCCCTATGCAAAGGCAGGGCCTGTGGTCCCGCAGGGCATGCAGAGGCCCCAGCAGAAGTGCCTTCAGGGCTTGTGGAACTCAGCATGGTGCTGCAGCGAATATTTTCTAATAAAGGGGAAAATACCTTTTTGTCTGATATAAGATGATAGGGTCTGTGTCAAGCCCAGGGTGAGCTGAGTGTGAGCACACAGGATTCTCAGGGTGTGGGATTGAGTTCACAATCTCAGAATGGCCTGGAAAAAGACATTGGACTTTCGTGGTTTCTCGCTAACTGTAAATTCAGGCCTCACTTCAGCATCTTTGATTTAGGTGCCTTATAGTTCAGAAGTGTGTTCATTCTAGACCTAGTGCTTTTGGCTGTATGATTATGTAGGTTGAGGCGCCGGTGGTGGGTGTGGGGGGGATTAAGAACATAGACTTGGGCCAGGTGTGGTGGTTCACTCCTGTAATCCCAGCACTTTGGGAGGCCGAGGCAGGCAGATCAGGAGGTCAGGAGATTGAGACCATCCTGGCCAACATGGTGAAACCCCTTCTCTACTAAAAATACAAAAAAATTAGCCGGGCTTGGTGGCAGGCACCTGTAGTCTCAGCTACTCGGAAGCTAAGGCAGGAGAATGGTGTGAACCCAGGAGGTGGAGCTTGCAGTGAGCTGAGGTCGCGTCACTGCACTCCAGCCTGGGCAACAGAACGAGACTCCATCTCAAAAAAAAAAAAAAAAAAAAAAAAAAAGAACATAGACTTGGGAATCCCACAGCTCCAGTTAGAATCATGACACTGCTACCTACTAGCTATGTGACCTTAGGCAGACTGCTTAACTGCTCTGACTCTAATTATAGGACCCACTTCACTGAGCCACCGTGAGCATTGGACAGGATCACACAGAGCCCAGTACAGTGCCAACAAGTGACCAGTGTTGGTCAACAAGTGACAGTAGACCTCAGCTATTATTATCGTGTTTTACTGCACAGGTATTTCAGATCATCACTCTGACTTTTCTGGGGGTGACGATATGCCATGGTATCACTCCATGTGTACTTAGAAATACTGGGAAAAGGGTTTTCTTCAGACATACCCTGGATACCCTATTGCAGTGTATGAGACCCATACAACTGTGGGTGACATATCTAGTTAGGAAGTCTTACATCAGCCAGTGCCTATAAGACCCCAAGTTCCTCCAGAAAAGGATTTTCTTCTTTTTGCGTCAGTTCTCTGTCTCTCTTCTAACTCATTGTGCCTCACTTTAATTTGAAAGAACTTCATATTGAAGCCATCCAGGATCACCTAGTGGGGTTTTAGATATTAGATTTCCCTCTTGTGACCTCCGTAAAGTCAGAGGCATTTGGGCTTAGCCCTCAGGAGTTTGAGTTCTTATTCTCTTGGTCTTGATGTTGAAATCAGATCATGCAAGTGCCAAAAGGGACATGATGTGAGTGGGCGAAGGCATGGGGACTGTAGCGATTCAACGTGGCAGCCCCTGGCACTGCATCACCTCAAGTGATGTTTCCTCCCAGTCTTCAAAAGTCCCCAGGAAGTTGGGGGAAAGTTACAGATAAATCTTTAGGGAAAATAAATGTCTCTGTTTTGAGGTAACACTAGCTAGCCATAGTGGCTAGAACTGAAATTAGACATGTTGAAATTTGAACTATGATCTCTTTATGGGGCCTCGGACCAAAAACCCAGCATTTTGTATTCCAGTCACCTTATATGTGCAATCAGAATGTAACTACTCACTTCCTGTTGATGCCTGGGGTGGTCTGAATTACTGTCTGTACAAAGAGTCTTTGGAGAAGTCTGATGGCATCTGCCTTCCCTCCAGGATGCTTGTTTTGACATTCTTACACCCCTTGCTGCCGGCCATTCCTGTGCTATGAATTTCTGGTTGCCCCCGACAGCTATATCCTTGTGCCACAGTTGTGGGTTTGAAGTTTCCTGGAAATGTCATGGGCTTCTCCCCTAAACAAAGCCAGTTCTCTTACAAATGAATTTCAAGAGAGTAAAGGTTGGGAGTGGGAAGGAGAATGTGGCTGACTTGTCCTATTGTTAGAAAAACAATACTGGAGGGTGGGGCAGCATGGTGCTGCAGTGAAATGAGCCCAGACTTTGAAGTCAGATAGATGTGGATCTGCTTACCATTTATTAACTGTGTGACTGGGCAAATTATGAAGCCTTGAGCTTGAATTTCCTCAACTACATCACTGGGGATAAGAGGATCTACCCCCCAGGGTTGTGGTGATGATTAAGGGAGGTAAGGGAAGCCGAGTCCGAATACCCATCCTGCCTTCCCCTTCCTTAAGTGAGTGTTCTTGGGCTGGTTGATGAGCAACATCATTTTCAATCGCCAAGTGATACCTCCAAGCTATGAATGCTGCGAGGCATGAACAATGCCTTTGATTCCTGTAAGAGGCTGGGAGGGAATTCGAGCCAGAGAATAAAGCTTATCTTTTGGGAAATGATTCAGGGAGAGGAGCGGAGAAGTGCGGAGGGCATGCCTTGCTGTGCTGCCTGCAGGACCCCACATGCTCCGGAGACCACAGAAGGCAGAGTCTGTCTGGAAGCTGGAGGAGGCAGAGAGGTGAGGGCCAGAGGAACAGGTCTAGGAACAGAAGGCCATGACTAGTCCCCAGGTCTGCTGTTGAGCACAGCCCGTGTTCACTTGGCCTCTGTCCCACATCTGCCAATAAAAATTAAGAAATTGATTTTCTTTTGTTTGCCTCTGAGGACCAGGCTTTTTTTATGAGACAGTAAATGGAATGCCTCTCTGAGCATGGCTGGATTTTTAATTGTGTTTGTTGTGCTTCCACTTATTCCATTTTATGAGTTCCTGCTCCCAGATTTGTTGATGCGAAGCTCTCGCCCACCAGGGACATGTCAGTGTTTGATTTCTATCAGTAGGAAAAGGTTGAGGTTTTAAAAAAATCATTTTCTTAATCCAAAGTTTGGCTTGTTTGCTTCATTCTGACACATTAAAAAAGCATGAGACCCATGCAGGCTTATTTGCTTCTGCTACCCAAGTCATATCTAGGTGGTCATGATCTGACTCTGTGGAACAGAAGATTTGAGCTCAACTTTGGGACAGAGAGTGGGGAGGAGGCATTTTAAAATGGATTATATCATTGAGGACGACAAGCCCTTTTTTTTTTTTTTTTTTTTGCATGAGGGAATTCTGAGGAGACTTGCTGAAGATGGTGTGAAGCACGCAAAGTGTCTGAATGAAGAAATTAAAGTACCATTGGTAAATGTGGAGATGTGATAGACAGCACCCCCACCAATCACAACTGCTTAAAACAATGGTGCTGCATTTCGCACGTCACCATGGCTGCGCCAGGTGTTGGCGGAGCCCTTGCGTCTAAGTTGGCCTCACTGAGTGACTGGGGCTGAGTGGGGTTCTGCTTCATGCTTCCACAAATGCCAACCCAGGAAAAAGGGAATGTGGCAAGTCACACTGGATCTTCAAGCTTCCATGTGGGAGTGATGCATCCTCACTTCTGCTCTTCATTCCAAAGAAAGTGATGGGGGTACTGTTTAACTTCAAGGTGGTCCACAAAACTGCAGTCCTAGTTAGTGCCTGGATATACTCAATAAATAGCAGTTATGCTTACCACAGCTCCCAAGAGGGCTTTCTGAGTTGGGAAGTGAGATTGCTGCCCCCCAACCCTACTTTGGAAGGACGTACAAGTGTAAAGGAAGGAGTACAGAAATCGATTCTGGCACTGGAATTATACAATTTAAGTCTATCTGTTGGACTTGTCAGCCCAGAGCTATTTTATGTGGGCTGGTCCAACCCGGAAAATATTTGGCAGTCCATCCCTAGATGCACTGATTTAGCCCCAACCACAGGGGAGCTGGCATCTCGCCTTCTGTATATAGGCTCATGTATTCACACCAAGCACTCTCTGTTTGTGAAAAATACTTGGTGTCAGCTATACTGTTGAGAAAATGGGTAGTTTGGTGGGAAGACGCAGAACTTTGGAGTCAAACAAAATGGCTTGAAATACAGGTTCCACCACTTCCTGACTAGGTGATTTTTGAAAATAAACTTATTTGAGGATCGGTTTTGTTGTTGATTAAATGAGAATAATGGTAGTTGTTGAGGATCAAATGAGATGAGAACAAAATGCCCAGCAATATATCTGTCAAGTAGTTGGTATTTAATTAATGTCAGTTTTATTTTCCCTCCATCTTCCCTTTTCTTGTAAACCACAGGGATCCCAGCATCCTTGGGGTTCTGTCGCTCCTTTGGAATTTGGAGAAGAACCACTTCTACACGTTGGCTGGGCAAATGCCCTAGGGTTGGGCCAGTGGCTGGATTTTCTTGGGGCCACATTTCTGAGAATTGTCAATGCTCTGTAAGTCATAGAGTTGCTGGAAGAGAAAGGAGTTTTAGAGCCAACGGTAGGGCATTTGAGAAAATGATTCAAAGGCAGTCTTTCCCCTGATCTGAAAGAGGGAGTGATTATTGATGTGTCAGTGCATTCCCTGGGAGTCCGCTCCTTTTTCCTCCTTCATTTTTTGTGATCCGCCTCTTTCCCTCTCTCTTTCTGCATTATGAACCTTGAGAAAAACTTTCCCTGGAGTCACCAAAGGCTTCTGCAGAATGGTGGTGTACCCACAGGTCCTCATGGTGACTTGTTGTCCCAGGCTCCTCTCTTGGGACTGGGGCTCAGCCCACCTGGGTGGAAGTTCATGCTACTGCAGTGAAGTTCCCTCTCCCTTGTTGCCATCAGAAAGTTTTGCTTTCTCTGTGTAAAAAGTGAAGTAGAGGTTCCTCTTCAAAGACTTTCCTCCCCATCTAATTAGGAATAAATAGTAACTTCTCTTAGAAGCAAAATGTATTCAAAGACCTGTGCTAACATTCTTAAATATCTGCTAGCCATAATAAAGAAATCAATGTACTTTATGTTCTTAGCTCCCACAATTTAGCCTAAATATCTGCCCTGGCATGCTTATACTGGTCCAAGCATAGCCTGTTCCTCTTCCTTATTTGAAGGTGTTTTTACCTTTCTCAGCATTTCACAATTTACTTCCTCTTTCCTTTGTTCTCCTCTGCCCTTGCCTTTTTTAAAAAGTTCTAAGTTGCTAGCCAATCAGGACAAATATAGAATGTGAGGTCCCATTCCAGCCAATGGAAACCAGACACAGCAGTAGGGTGGACATGTCAGGTTATAAATGACCCTGTCTCCTTTGTCCGGCGTACTCTCAGGGCAAAACTGCTGGTGGGTGTATCCTTTCTGCAGAAAGCATAAAAATGGCCTTGCTGAGGAAATTAAATTTATATTCAAGTGCTATTTCTTTACAGACTGGGGAACAAGCATTTCAAACATCTGGGAACCTGAATCCCACCTTGGAATAAACCATTTATGGAATTGGAGCCATTCCTTGCTCTACACCCTAATTTTTCCCCTGTGGAAGAACAGGGAGGGGAGGAAAAGTTTCTGAACAGACAGTATGGACCATTCTGTGAGGAAAGACACCTGTCAGGGCCATTGAGTTTCTCCAATTATCCAATGATCCTGTTATGGTATGCTTGGAAGAATAAAACCCACCATGGATCTGAAGAAAAAAACAAGGCACCAATTTTAGAAGAGAATAATATGATATTGAGAGTCTGTGCAGACCTCTGTTCCCTTGAGGGTCACTCTCCAAAGCTTGCATTTACTAGAAAGGCTATGAGAATGTTTCTCTTCATTTTGATTATTAGTGTTGCATAACAAAGTAATTGTGTAATTTGGAATGGATTAGTGACAGCAGAGAGGCCGATAATAGGTAGTAGGCGGGCTGTGTGTGTGTGTGTATGTGTGTGTGTGTTGAGGGCTCAGTAGACATCAAAGCTTCACTTCTCTTGACCTGCCATCCACCTCAGCAGCTTCAAGAAAATAGAAGAAAGCTGCCCAGACAGTTGAGATCTTTTTCCCCCTATTACTTTTCCCTCCTTCAGTATCTTAACAAATTCTTCACTGTGGTTATTAAGGTAAGAACAATCTCAGTGAGAACAAATGCTTCCTCCCCTAGAGGGGCTACAGATCTGTGAGTTTTCCCCTGAGGCAAGTGGTGTGAGAACTGGCCAGAGTTTCATGGAGTAACATGTTGGTGTCTCTATCAGTGGTTCTCAACCTGGCATAGCTCCGTCACCACAAGGGATGTTTGGAAATGTGTGTGTGTTTTGTGGGGAGACTGGCCTTTTTTTTTACATTTTAAAATTTTTGTCTTTTAGACTTTATTTTTAGAGTGATTTTAGGTCCACAGCAAAATCAAGTAAAAGGTACAGAGATTTCTCATCTACCCCATGCCCTTACCCATGCACAGCCTCCCTCATGATCAGCATCCTCTGCAGAGTGGTGCATTTGTTATGGCTGATGAAGCTGAGACTGGCTTTTCATGCCCAGGTCTAGGGCTGCTACATACCTAGAACAGCCCTGTCCAAGGAAGACTCGTCTTGACCCAGTGCCAGCCGTAGCCCTATAAGGAGCCCTACTGGACTCAGACACAAGCAGGCAGGGGCAAGTTGCAGAGGCTTCCTCTTACATCCTTTAAAGTGATGGGCCTATGTGCTTTTTATTGGGTTTTCTTTTAAGGAATGTGGTTTATGGAAGAGCAAAGCTGAGTAAGAGGGCCTTGGGAATGGGGCAAGAGTCTGATGGTGTGATGCTCTTTTCTGCTGTGGATATAGCTTAATAGGAACATTCAACAGTGCTGGGAAGAAGACATGATGAATTATCTGTAATCTGTCTGGGTGAGTCTAATGAGGTGACTCACTCCCGTCCCAATTTTCAAGGGCCAAGAGGAACATCTTTAAAAAGGGTCTTGGGGAGCTGCAATTGAAGGCAGCTGCTTATGAGGAGGATAATGTACCAGAATTGATCAAGTATCCCTTTGCATAAATTCTTTCCCCCAGAGGCTGCACTTTCAGGGAGGCAGTGCTGGTGGAGGGTTATGAGCATGGGCTCTGGGGCCAGACTGTGAGTTTGAATTCCAGCATCACCACTTCTTTGCTAGGCATCTGCCCTTGGGCAGGTCACTGCTCTGTGCCATAATGCCCCCGTCTTTAAAGTGGGGAAAATAATGGTACCAATGTCACAGAGGCATTATGAGATTAACTACCTTTACAGAGCCTGATGTGTAGGAAGCATTCAATAATAAAAATTATTACAATGATCAGGATTTCTCCACCTAACTCCTCAACTCACTATAATTTGACTTTTCCTTAACATTCCATGGAAACTTCTCTCATTAAGGTCGCCTACACATTTTCCAACACAGTGGCTCATTTGCAAGCTTAATCCTATTTGTCCTCAGTGTATGTGTCTCTTGAACTTCTAGACACTCTCCTTCTTTGAATGCTTTCTTTCTTTCTTTTTTTTGAGAGGGAGTCTTGCTCTGTTGCCAGGCTAGAGTGCAGTGGGTGCCATCTCAGCTCACTGCAATCTCCGACTACCGGGTTCAAGCGATTCTCCTGCCTCAGCCTCTCTAGTAGCTGGGATCACAGGCATGCACCAATACACCCAGCTAATTTTTGTATTTTTAGTAGTGACTGGGTTTCACTTTGTTGGCCAGTCTGGTCTGGAATGCCTCACCTCACATGATCTGCTCACCTCGGCCTCCCAAAGTGTTGGAATTACAGGCGTAAGCCACTGCGCCTGGCCTCCTCCTTTGAATTCTAAGACAGTATCCTTTTCTGGTTTCCTTCCACATCTCTGGCAGTTCTCTTTTTCCTTGCTCCCCTTCTAATGCCCACATTTTAAGTATTGGGGTCCCCAGGGCTCTGATGTCTGGCTTTATTCTTTTATCTCTATCAGGTCTTCCTGGGTGATCTTATTCCTTCCCGCGGCTTGGGAGTCTGTGGCAGAACACTTCCGTCTATGGATCTTACCCCAGGTTTTTCAAATCCTCAAATAAGGTAGAGAAGGTAGAGACTGTTTGATCTAAAACAGCCCCAGGCTCTTGGAACATTTCGTTGACTACTTGCTATCTATGGATTTTATGTGAGCAGATTCAAAGAAACAGGCTTTCACAAAAGGTTTAAGTCTTGATGTAGTATCTTCTCTAACTTCTCCCTCTTCTGTGTCCTTCCTCCATGTCACTATAACCATCCACATCCGAAAATGCTGAGAACAGAAAGTGGCGGGGTTGGAGGCGTAACTTCTGTTGCGTGTGGTCTTTGTGTCCTCCTGCACTCCGTGGTCTACAATTCTAATAAAGCAAGTAGTCTGTAGTTGCAGTGAAGGCTTGTGAGCTTTGGAGTAAACAAGACAGCCTGGGCATGGATCCTGTCTTCATCATTGTATTCTGTAATCTCTCGCTCCAGACACCTCTTTCCTGCAGCCCTGTGGCTTGAGACTGCCTCTCTATGATACTAAATCCCCAGCTTCCTCTTTTCCTTGCTTGCCCCCTTGTTTTGCTGACATCCGTCTTCCTGATGCATCCTAAGACGGGGACAAGCAAGGCAAATTTTTACACATTTGCGAATACTTTTATTTTGCTCTTACAGTGGATTGATTTTTTTTTTTAGGTGTAGATTTCCAGGTTAAAAAGTTGCCCATCCAAATGTTGAAGGAATTGCTCCGTATAATAACAATAGTGGTATTGTTATAGAGAATGATTCCATTGTCTTTCTGATCGCTGTTCCTTTATAAATGTATCCCTCTTGCCTGGAAGCTCTTAGCAACTTCTCTTTATCTCCAGGGCTCTGGCATTTTGTAATTGTGTGCCTTGATATATGTGTGTGTGTATGTGCATGTATGTGCACATACATTCATATTTGTGCACTTGTGTTAATTGTGCTGGAAACTGGGTAAGTAATTTGGGTGAAATTTCCGTAAGTTTTTTAGTTTTCCGCTCATCTCTTCTATTCATATTCATTTTCCCTGTCTCTCTCTCTCTGGGATTTCTTTTAATTAGATGTTGGATCTCTTTATCAAACCTTTGATTTTCTTATCTTTCCTTTTTTATTTACCACCTCTTTCCTCTTTGTTTAATTTTCTGGAAGTTTTCTTGACTTTATCTTCCACTCTCCTTTAACTTTAAAATTTTGATGATCGTAATTTCCAAGGACTCTTCACTACCCTCGAATTGTTCACGTTTTAAATATTGCCTTGCTTGTATAGATGCAGTGTTTTCACTGACGTCTCTGAGGATATTAGTAGTTTTTTTTTTTTTTTTAGAAAGTCTTCTGCTTCCTGCATTGCCTCTGTTTCCTGCAGGTCGCTGATTGTCTACTTGTCTTGTGCTCTCCCATGCCTGAGCTTTGCTGAAGTGCCTGGTGATCTTGACTGCTTCTTCATATTTAGGAATTGAGCCCTAGAAAGCTAGTGCGATTCTGCCTTGTGTGCGTGGGTAGGGCTTGCCAACTGGCAGGTTTCACTGTGGCATGATCACAGAATGAACTTGACTTTCCACTGGTAGATCTCCAAATGTCCATACCGAGAGGTATTTTTTGAGAGAATTCATCCAGAGATGCATTTTCTAATCTCCTGCAGGGTGCTGGTATGAGATGAGATTGGGGTGACGGGGAGGCAGGGTTGCAGGAAGAAGGGGCTCAGCTTCATGCTTCATCCCAGCCCTCCCCTGAGCCTTCTGGGTTCAATGTCTCTGGGTAAACCACTAGAGTCCTGTGGGAAGGGAGCAAGGTGATGGTGGGGGCACCTTGTTCCCGCCTGGAGCCTCACTCCACCTCAGCCTTCCTGGCTCTCTTGTCCTTTCACGTAGTGATCCTTTCCAGCAGAACTGGCTGCCTGCAAATATTCCCCCGGCAGTCGTGTTGGTCATCTCTTCTTCAACTCTTTCCTCTTTCCTCCTCTTGCCTCTTTCTTCTTTTGACTTTTTAAATTCCAAAATATTATTGAACTATCTTATTTTCTCTTATCACCTCTCTTCCTCTTTGTGCACACGTATTTTTTGAATTTTTTTTTTGTATTTTAGTAGAGGGAATGTTTAGTATATGTTTCAGGAGGGAAAGAGGATAAAAACCAGTGCTTAGTTTTCCCTGTTTAACTGGAATTCGCTACAAAGTTTTTCAAAAAGTTTACAAGGTGTTTTCAGGAACTGGCTTCTTTTTTGCAAGGCAAGTGATTATTGTGAGTATTTGGGCAACCACTTACAGCTACTTTTCCATACGGTCTCCAAACACAGTCAGATATTTGTCATGGATTGGAATAGGCCTGTCTGTGCTGATGGAGTGGAATTCAGGGTCCTCTGTTTGCATTTAGCAGTCTCCCATTTAGTTCTGCCTCATTGGTGCTTCACCTTGCTATTTGATGGGAAATATTCTCTCCATAAACTTCAGTAAGATGTAATGAATTTCTGCAGTGGAAATATTGTTCAAGCTGCAAAACCAAATAACAGCAGGTACTTTGTCTGGGGACTGTGTGTCTAGCAAAGCAGCCATTTAAAACGCCAGTTGTATGAAGCCACAAACAGTCACAGCTAATTCACTTTACAGGAGTTTTATTTGTATGTATGGGAGAACCATGGCACCAAACAGAATCATTCTTCTACCAAGACTGCAGCGTTAATTATCTTTGCCATCTTGGGCTTTATGAGTAACTGTATGTCCTTACTGGATTTCTTCTTTGGGTTAGAAAGAAGCGGGAGTGAAACTGGAATTGATGAAGACACAAATGATGTTCTTTGAAGCCATTGGGTCAATGTGTATATTTCAAGAGTGGAACAGCTGGCCCCGCTGCCGGTATGGAGATCATGATGCAGCTTCGTTACTGTCATTTGTGAAACTTGGCTCAGCTTAAGTCCAGGACCACAATGGGCTTATCTCCCTGTGAACAAGGGAGGGTTGATGGCTGAGTGCAGTAAAAGATACAGGATACTCCCCTGGGAGTCTGGTGGCCAGCTGGAGAGGCTCTGGGTCTTTGAGCCACTCATCAGAGGTTCTTGATCCTGATTGTAAATGGGACTCACCTGGGGAGCTCTCACACTCTGATGTCCAGTTCACACCCCCAGACCAATGGAATCAGAACCTCTGGGGATGAAATCCAGCATCAGCCATTGTTAAAGCTCCCTAGAAGAGGAGGTGCAGGGTGCACAGTACTGCTAGGTCATTTTTAAAATCCTATTGTTGCTACATAAGAAAATAAACGTATTTAAAACTCTTATTTTGAACTAATTTGGACTTGTGAGAAAGTGAAAATAATTTATGCCAGGGTCATTTAAGTTTACTTTGGTTTTGCAGTTGTTTCCATGGTTTGATAGGTGAGTAATTCTCAAGAAAGAGAATTTAGGGTGGTTCTTTGAATTCAGAATACAGAGCATTCGAGGAATATGCTTCCAGTGGATTTTGCTAATAAAGAAAATGTGGGCCAGGCGTGGTGACTCACACCTGTAATCCTAGCACTTTGGGAGGCTGAGGTGGGTGGATCACTTGAGGTCAGGAGTTTGAGACCAGCCTGGCCAACATGGTAAAATCCTGTCTCTATGAAAAGTACAAAAATTAGCCAGGCATGGTGGCAGGTGCCTGTAATCCCAGCTACTTGAGAGGCTGAGGCATGAGAATCGCTTGAGTCCAGGAGGCAGAGGTTGCAGTGAGCCAAGATTGCGACACTGCCCTCCAGCCTGGGTGATGGAGCGAGACTCTATCTCATTTAAAAGAAAAAAAAAAGGCAACCTATAGAATGGAAAAAAAATTGTAAGCCATGTATATCTGATAAGGGGTTAATATCTGAAATATACCAGAAACCCAAACAACTGAATGTATATATATATGTGTGTATATATATATATGTGTGTGTGTGTATATATATGTGTGTGTGTGTGTGTGTATGTGTGTGTGTATATATATATATATATAATACACCTCCCAAAAGAAAAAATAAGAAAATGTTTGTGATGGGAACAGTAGTTGGGGGTTGTCTGTGGACAGGGCTGGGAACTGGCCGGATGTGATGTCACCAGGTTCTGTGTCTCTCTTGGTGTGTGCAGGTCCCGTGGCTGTCATCAGTGGCGAGGAGGACTCAGCCAGCCCACTGCACCACATCAACCACGGCATCACCACGCCCTCTTCGCTGGACGCCGGGCCCGACACTGTGGTCATCGGCATGACCCGCATCCCTGTTATTGAGAACCCCCAGTACTTCCGTCAGGGACACAACTGCCACAAGCCGGACACGTGTAAGTACTGGGATGGAATGCTCTCCCTCCTGGGGAGGGGAGGGTGGTTGGTGATAGACCATGTGCCTGGGGTTTTGGAACCTTCTAGGGTGACCTGCTACCTGCCAACCTCCCACTTTCTAAGAGACCCTCCCTGTTTGTCTCAAAACTTGAAGAATAGCCTGAGCCAGGAGTCCCTGGGACCAGAGTCCTCTGGGAAGGGGGGCGCTGTGGGTCTGAATCTGCTTCCCTCTTTTCTTCACCTGGGCTCAGCAGGACCCTGGGTGCTGAGAGGTGCTCCCAATAAGGCAGGAGACACAGCGAGGCTGTTCTTCTCTCTAGACCTGGCCTATGTAACTAGGAAACATAACCTGACTCTGTTTAGACAGCAGCCCCTGAGCTCACCAGAACCTCCACCCAAGCCTCCATGAGGGGGAAGGGAATAAAGGGCGGTGAGTAACTTTGAATGGAAACATCTCTCTAGCTGCCCCTCCAGTGCCCCGAAGTGTGCACTTTCTGAGAATCAGATCACGGCCCCAGCGCTAGGAACTCTTACCTCTCCACTGCAGATGTCTCACTCAGACCAGAGGGCTCAGGGCACCTGTTTCCCTCTCATTTCCCCCCTCCTGTTGGTTCCAACCCCTTTCCTTATCCTTCTGCTGAGACCTGCTAGGCCCCCTCTCAGGTCCTGAAGCCTCAGTGACTTGGCTGTCCATTCAGCAGGGTTCCTTCTGCTGTGTGCCCAGGTTCAATCTGGGCCCAGCAACACCCAAGCACTGTTCCTGCCCCCAGGAAATGATGCACTGCATCAAGAGAGCGCACAGCAGCTCCTGGAGAACAGGGACACCTGTGCCTGCCTGAGAGCTGGAAGGACAGAAGTGATCAGCTAGGTTGAGGCCTCACCTTACAGACAGGAATACCGAGGCTCTGGGTGGCTGCTCCAGGCTTCCTGCCAGTGGGTTCTCTTCATGTCTCAGCGGGTCGCAGGGTGGGCCTAGGAAGAGGTGCTTTTTGGTCTTGCTCAGCCTCTGGGCGGAGCTCTCTGTACTTGGGGCACAGTCTTTGCAGCTCACAGAACTCTTGCTGCTCCTGCTGGTTCATCCTACAGCAGAGTGTGCACTGGGCTACCCCCATCAGCCTTTGCTTCATTTCCCTGGCTCTGAGTTTTAGGAGAGCATTGTCACAATGGGAGGGACTGGGCTTGAGTCAGCATAAGGTCATCATTTGCCTCCTAACCTTGGGTGTTCTCCAGAATCTGTCTCAGTGTGTATCAGATGCTCCCTGTCAGTATCAGAAAAAGGACACCTGGGTTCTGAACCAGGGCTGGGCAAGGAAGAGAGATACCTGTTTTTCAGATAAACCATGGGAAGCACAGAACAAAGATTAGTTCACCTCTGGCTAAATCTCCTGTCTCAGATCAGGCTCACCTCTGGACTGGCCTGAGTAGGGCTGGGAGGAAGGACCTTCTATGGTGATAGCTGGGTCCAAGCTCAGTATAGGGTTGATACTGAGTTTTCTAGGGTGCTGTTGGTATTTGAGCAGAGACCTAGACATTGCTATGTTCAATGTACAGTTGGTTCTCATTATCTGTAGCAGTTGTGTTCTGTGAAGTCACCATGAACACTGAATTAGTGAACACTGAACCATTGCTCCTAGGGAAGACACAAGGTTAGGTTCCTGTGAGCCTCGGGTCACATTTTATCAACCAGTTAATACATAACCTTGTCATATGTTTTCTGTTTAAAGACACCTTATTTAATACATGTTGTTGATTCATTAACATTGAACTCATGGCCATGGCCACCGTCACTCTTCCTGAGCAAAGCTTATCTATCACATGTGTTTTTTCTGTGAGGCACATCACAGCTGTCCTGAGCTAAGGAACACTAGCCAATACTTCAGAATGATGCTTGGCGGCCCTACCAAACTGCACAGTCACTAGCAACGAGCACAAAAGTGTAAAAAAATGTGGTCTGGAATAGACCACAAAAAGGGTAGTTGTTTACAGTATGAGAGCTGAAACAAGAATTTTAAAACAATGTACGTGATAAATATGACAGATGACAGTTTTTTTTTCCAATTAAAATAAATGATTTTTTTTTTTTTAAAGGAAGAAGGCAGATGTCTCCTTGTTGAGCCTCAGCTGGAACGTGCCCCTAGGGTCACATTTTGTCATTCTACACATGGCCCTAAATGACCATGAAAGTGCCTTGAGTCTTGGTTTTCCACATAATTTTTAGAAAGTAGGTGAATTCCCAGATACAGAATTTGTGTATAATGAGGATCCCTCTGTCCTCTTCAGTGGACGCTCTGGATTCCTGGTGCAGAATATGATCTGGTGATCATATCTGCTCGCAGAAGCTCCTGATAACAGGTTACTGGCACAATTGCCAGATGGGATGACTCTCTGGTGTGTTGGAGGCAAGTTTCCTCTGGGCCTTCAGAATAAGTGTCCCCATGGAAGCCTGGGAGCCATGGAGAGAGCTATAGGGCCTGGTGAGCATTCTTTGGTGTCAAAACATAGTCAAGGACTCATCACACTAGGCAAACCATGTGGAGGAAGTCTTCCTTCTAGAGCCCTCTAGATTTGTGATTCAAAGTGGCTGGCTGTTCTAAGGATCCAGACAGTTCTTCTGTGTAAACAAGAAAAGGTTGGTGAAAATGGAAAGGCAGCAGGTTTATTGATGAGACTTGAAGGAGCAGGGGAAAACAAACAGTGCCTTATCAGAGGAAAATCATGAGATGACTCCAGATCATCAGAACCCCCTGATGCTGGGGAAAGTAGCCCTTTTAGAGAAGTGGGACATTCTGTTCTATCAATAGACAGCGAATGGCTCCTAATTGTTTTCAGAAAACATGAGTGGCATGACAGACAATGAGCAGGAGCATTGTAGCTGCATTTGTCTAATCCTCCCTCTTCTAATCCTTTGGTGACTCACACAGACAGGGTGAAGGGGGGCCCAGGCCAGTCCTCAGCAGAGATTTACTGGCTGAGCCGGCAGCAGGTCTCTGATTAACCAAGACTTCATCGTCGAGGGAACAGACTCCAAGACACATCCCTGTGTGTGATGAGACACTATCATAAATAATTAAAGCCATATGCATCTTGGCATATAAATAACTGGAGAGTATTTATGGTGCGGCAGATAAGGCCAGGGTCACTCCTTTGCGGGGATGGCAAGAACCAGGAAGATTAAGAGAATAAAATTGCTCACATTGTGAATCCCCCAGGGGGTCTCCTCATTCCGATCCCCTTCTTTGTCCCATTTAAAAATGTGTAATGTGGGGTGGAATTGCACGAACATAATGCTACCTGACTTCAGGCCTTATTTCCCCATCCCCCCAGTGATGGATAAGCACAAATGTGCTTTTCTTTCTGTACTCATGTATTTTATTATAAATGGTGGGATCTTTCTGATGGAAATGATTAGGATGCTGGTCCTCTCCTTGCTTCTCACTTTCTATCTGCTTTCAATCTGGTCCATAACATTTTTCCTAGCATGTCAGGCTGCAAGGATATTTAGAGATCACCTGGTACAATCCCTTATCAGATGCTTGCATCCCCACACCTATGTTCCCAACAAGGGCTCTGCATTTGACATTGTCTTTATTCTGCATTTATTTAGCCTTTCCAGGGATTCCGAAAGAGCTGAATAAAGATGCTCCTAGTTGGCAATGTATACAGAACCCAAAGCCTAATAAAGCCCCCTTCATTGTTTTTGTATAGCCCTCTGGTTCTTGAGAGCATCAGGAAATGGATACAGCCCTCCTGGTCACACAGCTGAGGACCCTAGACTTTGGGCCAGGTCTGACAGAATGAGATGTCAAGGGACCAGTCCAGGTGGGTCACTTGGGAGAAGCTAAAAGTTATTTGTAGCAACATTGGACCCTCAGTTACCTTTGCCACCCATGTGGCAGCTCTGGACTGCAGTAAGTTGTTCATGGATGAGGGCTGGACCGCTTGCTGCTGTCTCAGGAGTCACACATTGGCCCTTTCCCATAAGCCAGTTGAAAGGCTTCTCGGTTCATCTTAAGGATAAATGGGGTTCTCTGTTCATCCTTTTCTCCCCAAACCCATACTCTTGGTTGAGAAAACAGAGACCATCTGGGGAGAGGCAGCTAGTTTCCTCCCTCTGCCTCTGCCCCGTCCTTCTGTCCTTGGGTGTCCATGTCAGCCTTTGCTCCCATGTTGTCCCTGTCTCAGAGGAAGCAGCGTCTCCATCTTCCCAGAGTCAGCCCCTCCCAGCCTTCCCAGTCTGGGCCTGCAAAGACGGCCTGTCTCCATCCTGGTCGGCCCGCCCTTTCCTCTCTTCTCCCCCTTGAGGTAGTGTCTGTCTGCTCCTCTGCCCATCGCCACACCTCTTGTAGGTCTCTGTCCTGAAGGTCCATCTGTTTCTTTTTCCCCAGGAGCCCCTCCACTCTCCATCTGTGGTCACTTTGCAAAACCTGACCATGTTCCTTTGAGCTTCCTTTCCTCCTTAGCATCTGAGTCATTTTCCACTGTGCTGATTTTTCCCCTTTCATCTATTTAATCCATGTTTATTGAGGGTTTGTGTCAGCCTTTCTTTTAGGCACTGGAAACATTGGGGAACAAGAGACACATGGTCTTCACCCTCATGGGCTCACGGCCAACCATAGCTGAACCCCAAGATGTGGGATGGCGCCCCCTGCTGCAGGACCACTCAGAGCACCTTGTGCCCTCCCTCCCTCCCTTCCTGTCTTTCTCTCTCCTTCAGCTTTCTGCTGACAACTCACCAGCCTTTATTCCTTCTTTCCAGATCATCAGTCCCATACCTCCAGCCGCTACCTTGAAATGCCCATTTTCCCTCCCCACCCTGACTCCTTCTCCTTTCCTTCCACATCCCGTTCATCTTTTAACACCTCTTTCATTTCTCACTTCTTGTGAATTCTTCCTAGCCCCATGCTATCCCAATGGGACCTTTCCTTCCTTCCTTCTAACCCATAGCTTAGTCAGTGCCATGCCCCAGTCTTGAATGACTCTGAGCCAAATCATAGGTCAGCCTGTCGTTTCTCAAATATTCATGTCCTGTTTCCCAAACCCGACTTTGAGTTTATTCCTAGTGTCATAATTCTTTATTTTCTACAGAAACCACAGCATGGAACTAGGGTCAAAGAAGGTGCTAACTAAGATGTGTCAGATGACTCCACGCCCAGGCTCTCTAGAAACTCAGAGAGGGGCCAGGCACGGTGGCTCACACCTGTAATCCCAGCACTTTGGGAGGCCGAGGTGGGCGGATCACAAGGTGCAGGGATCGAGACCATCCTGACTAACACGGTGAAACCCCATCTCTACTAAAAATACAAAAAATTAGCCGGGCCTGGTGGCAGGTGCCTGTAGTCCCAGCTGCTCGGGAGGCTGAGGCAGGAGAATGTCATGAACCCAGGAGGCGGAGCTTGCAGTGAGCTGAGGTTGTGCCACTGTACTCCAGCCTGGGCGACAGAGTGAGACTCTGTCTCAAAAAAAAAAAAAAAAAAAAAAGAAAAAGAAAAAGAAACTCACAGAGAGGAAAAGGAAAATGTTATTGATTTGTATCAACAGCCTCTTTAGAGCAAGCACTGGGCTGGTGTTTTATGTTTTTTTCTTATGCGATCTTTAACTAGCTCTCTGAGGGGGAGCTGCTACTCCCATTTTATAGCTAAAGAAACTGAGACTCAGAGAGCTTAAGTGACTTGTTCCAGATCATACAAGAGAGAGCCTGAGATTTAACTCAGACCCGCTAACTCCAGCATCCATCCCTCCCCTGTCAAATCTCGTTGCCTAGACTTCTAGTGATTGACATATACTCAGCATGGCTGGAGGGAAGGGAAGCAACCTATTAAGGACAGTTCTTTTGTTTTATAGAGGCTCATTCTTCTGTTTCTAGGATAAGGACAGCCCTGTATAGGGTGTTCAGGGTTGGCTGAAGGCCTCCGAAGTCATGAGGCTGGGCCAACCTCGGTCTGGCTGTTGGCACTACCCCTTTCTGAATTCTCCATGGAATCAAGTTCTTGAGGGGCCATGACTGCCTTCAGATAAGGTGATACCTGGCCCTGGGGTTAATTTTTATTTATTTTAAAGAACAGTTTTAGAATAGGTTTAGATTTACAGAACAATTTCAGAAAGTACAGAGAGCACCCACATATTCCCTTTAAGTCCCCACCTGTCACCACAGTTTTCTCTATTATTAACATTTTGCATAATTATGGTACATTAGTTGCAATTGGTGAACCACTATTGATACATTTTTATTAACTAAAGCCACAATTTAAGAAGGGTTCACTGCTTGTGTTGGACAAGTTCTGTGGGTTTTGACAAAAGCATAGTGTCATATATCCACCATGACAATGTCAGACAGAATAATTTCACTGTCCAAAATGTCCACTGTCCTCCATCTATTTATCCCCTCACACCCTTCAATCCCTGGTGACCTCTGATCTTTCCACTGTCTCCGTAGTGTTGTCTTGTCCACATGTCATATAGTTGGAATCATACAGTGTGTAACCTTTTCAGATTGGCTTCTTTCACTTAGCAATATATGTTTAAGGTCCTCCATGTCTTTTCTTGGCTTGATCGCTCATTTATTTTTTTATTTTTCATTTTATTTACTTATTTATTTATTTTGAGATGGAGTTTTGCTCTGTCGCCCAGGCTGGAGTGCAGTGGTGCATTCTCGGCTCACTGCAAGCTCCGCCTCCCGGGTTCACACCGTTCTCCTGCCTCAGCCTCCCGAGTAGCTGGGACTACAGGCACCTGCCACCATGCCTGGCTAACTTTTTGTATTTTTAGTAGAGAAGGGGTTTCACAATGTTAGCCAGGATGGTCTTGATCTCTGGACCTCGTGATCTGCCCACCTCAGCCTCCCAAAGTGCTGGGATTACAGGCATGAGCCACCGTGCCCAGCCTGATAGCTCATTTATTTTTATCACTGAGCAATACTTCATTGTATGACTGTATTACAGTTTTTATTTCCTCACTTACTGAAAAGCATTGTGTTAGTTTCTTAGGGATGCCAGAATACAGTACCACAAGTTGGGTGGCCCCAAACAACAGAAATTTTTTATCTCACAGCTCTGGAGGCCCAAAGTCTGAAATCAACGTGTTGACAGGGCCATCGTCCCTCTGAAACCTATAGGGGAATCAATCCTTCCTTACCTCTTCCTAGTTTCTGGTGGTGTTGCTGGGAATCTTTGGCATCCCTTGGCTTGCAGCTGCATCAGTCCAACCCTCTGTCTTCATAAGACTGCCTTTTTATAAGAACACCAGACATATAGTTTTAGGGGCCCATCCTTATCCTCACTTAACTAATCACATCCACGGTGACTCCATTTCTAAATAAAGTTTACATTGTAAGGCACTGGGAGTTAGGGCTTTGACCTAGCTTTTTTAAGGGGGACATAACCTGTAACAGACAACTTCATTGCTTCCTCTTTTGGGCAATTATAAATAAAACTGCATAAACATTCATGTGCAGGTTTTGTGTGGAAATAAATTTTTACCTCATTTGCATAAATACCTAGACACAAGATTGCCATATGGTAAGAATATGTTTAGCTTCATGAGAAATAGCAAAACTGAATGGTTATGCCAAGTGAGGTTCATTGCATTTTACATTAGACTGGCTTTCACTGATCTGCTCCTGCCTGAGGGTCTCCTGGCACTTGTGGAGGCACACTGTCCTTCTTGGTGTGCCTGGTGAAGTGTATGTGTTGTGCATGTGTGTGTGTGTCGCCACACACATGTGTGATTGTACCAACCTTTCTCTCTTCTGCTCTAAAGTATAATGGTAACTGATGACTGTGTAATTCTTATTGGATGTTCACATTGACTAATAGTGAGCATACTTCACTTCTAAGCTGTCATTGGTCAAAGACCAATTGCCATGTTTACTAAAAGACTGGCACCTCTTGGTACCAACTAATGTGTCCACGCCTTCACAGCATTTCAAAAGCAGCCTGTCAGGGTGATTCTCCATGATTTCAGCCCTGAACCCCATCTTTCCAGGCATCCTAATTCTTTTCACTTTCCCAGAAGTCTTGTTAACATTTTCTCTTTCCCTACATGTTGCTTTCGAGATGGTTTCCATGCCGAATCCATTTTTCCACATGAGTTTCTACACTTTAAACTATAGGTGTGCATTCTGCTCCTCCTGGCTGGTCACCCCTTCCCGTTTCTTTCCTGGATCTGTCCTACATCCTCCCTGGCTGACCTGGCAGCTCTGTCTTGGGGTCATCTTGGCCCCTCACTCTCATGATGTTGCCAAAACCCCATCTCTGTTGGTTCCTTTCAACTTCTTTTTCTCTTTCACTCCTTCAGTCAGTCAACAAGCATCCACTGAGCCCTTCTTAAGTACCAGGCACTCTCTATTAGGCCCTGGGGATAGAGCAGAGAACCTACCCTTTCTTACCCCTCTTTAGCTACAGAGCAGTAGTGTGGAGTTCCTGACCTCACTCTCTTTCCCTAGGAAAACTGCTTGATGCATTTCCTTCTAACATACCAGCCCACAAGGCAAGAACATCTGCACAGATAACCAAAGCTGGAACTGCTAGATCTGTGCACTGTCTCTTTAGCTGGGACCAGTGGTTCCTTTATCAGAGTGTGCAAGTGGCTTATCTCCTCCTTTTCTTCTTGGCCAATTAACCATGAAGCTTGCCTTTTCTGGAAGAGGAATTGCCCAGGCCAGTTTCCAGCTGTGGTGGGGAGCACAGAGCCCGTGTGCGTAATGCAATATTAATAGTGCATTGGCGTGATATAGATTTCTGTCACCTTCTATACTAACAAACATCCCTTAGCGTAGGGTAATGATGGGTGTTTATTCCCAGCCACTTAACTCAGCATAATGGACTTGCAGATTAAATATGGAAAATGGGCTCCTTTGTCTGGGAGGCTAGGGCCCTTCCTGGTACCAGTAGCAGAGGCAACAGCAGCAGCTGCTACTCCTGCAGAATAAGTCTTTCTAGGTCTTTCTCCAGAAGAAGTCCTGGATGGACTTGCCTGATGCAAAGAAGGAGATCTGGTTACAGGACTGGGCTGGGAGTGTGGGGTGTGCAGCTGAGGAGGGTAAGTTGGCATATCAGGGGCTGCTGTTTGCTTCCTGTGGTTGTTTTAGGAGGCAGGCTCTGCTAGATGTGACATGGGAGAGAAATAGGACCGAGGTGGGTGGGGGATTCTGATGGGTCGCCTCTTTTATTCTGCTGGTTGGATCTTGACAGTCCACTCTAGGGGAACCATAAGATGAATCTTGGTGAATCTTGGTTAATAATTTAGCTTTAACCTTGGTTAAACATTTAGCTTTAACCTTTTTCACCAGTTCAGTATCTCCAGACCCTGCTTGGTAGGCAGTGTTTCATAAAACATTTTAAATGGACATAAATTAGTATTGTCTCCCTCTGATTTTTCTTCAATCTTATCTTCAGATTCAATTAGAATAACTAGGAGACCCCCAGGAATTCTGTGATGCTAGGTTTGGTAAGCCCAAGGTCTCTGGAGGGAGGATTGGGTCTGAACACATTACTAGTATTCTTTCTTTCTAGAAAGAGCTGGATGTTGCCAGAATGAGATATCTTGGGAGCCAAGCAAATAAGTCCCGGGCCCATGGTCTTGAACTTTAGTATACATACAAGCTTGTCTGCAGAGTCTCAGCCTCAAGATATTAATCTCTGCTGGGTGCTGATGTCTGAGTTCCCTAAATGTTGGTACAATCCAAGCATAGCACTTTGACATTTTTCCCCCATCCCAGGAAGAAAAAAATCACATGAAACCATTTCCCTGAAATTAATTGAAAACACTAGACTTCCCTAGCATGCACTTTGGAGCTAAAACCAACTAGTTCAAAGTGACAGATTAGCATTCATCTCCCTGGGCCAGGACCACCTGCCATCCTTGCGGTTGTCATGACCTCATCTGCTCTGTGCCTCACTGCCATAATCATATACTCAAAGTTAGTAGCTGCATGCAGTCATGCTAATTAAGTAATTAGGTCTAATTATGCTCACTGTAAATACAAGGTAATTGGCTTTAAAAAAGTACTTGAGGGATAAGCATTCACTTTATGGTCGAGGAGGGGAAGAATGATGAGACCCCCAGCCAGCTTGGAATAATGTCATTTTATGGTGGGATGGGAGCCCAGGGGAAGCTGCACCCAAAAGCTGAAGGTGAGCAGAACATGGAGTGGGTCCTTTCTGTTCTTCTCAGAGGCCTAGAAACAGAAGGACTACTTGTCTTCCTAGCATGTTTTGGCTTCAGTCTTGCCTTCAAGGAGTAAGAGGATTAGCTTTCCTCCAGAGATCCTTTCTAGCTCAAGATTTCCCAGAGATAAGTAATTTATGTTTTTTCTTCTTCAACTGGACTCAGGCATCCAGTCTGTATTGGAGTTTTAAAGGGTCATAATTCGGAACTAGCTAAAACATATACATAGGGGTCAGATAGGAATCAAAAGATGAGCATTATTGTTGCGCCCAAGAAGGCAGCTTGGGTGTTAAGCCAAAATGGGCTTTTTGGTGCTTCTCCTGTCTTGAACCTGGATGCACAGATAGAACTTGGGTTTGCTGAGCAGATATTATTCATTCAGTTGCATGGAGGGTCATGGTTTACCGTACCTTTTGGAAGCCAGAGAGCTTAGGAACACCCCAGGAAGCTCATATGCACAGGGAGAGACTCCCTTTTCTTCATGAACTTTGCCCAGAAGAGAAATGTGATGGTGGATGATGGACTCTGCCCTCATCACCCATCACATAAGTCACTTGCTTTTCACAGGGAGAAGCCAGGAATGCAGGGTGAGGGAAGGGCTTAGGGTTACTTCCCATGTCTCCAAGGAGACAGACATTCTTATTTTAAGGGCAGAAGTTAAAAATCAGGGAAAGGGAAAAAGGTCTCCTTCTCCCACCTACAAGCAGGAATCTCGGTAGTTGATGGTGGTCTTTGTTAGTGTTCTCTTTCCAAAAGCCCTTTTCCAGGAGAAAGCGGTCATCATCTCCATCTTGCTATGAGTGAACACATGAGTCATTCCTTATGACAGATGTCCCAAAGAATTTGTCAGTTCTAATTCCCCTTGCACTGTATTGTTGATGGTCAATAACTAAAAGCCAAAGCTCTACCCACACATTAGCCAAGAAGCCAAGAGTATAACTGCCCTTCCATCTTCTCTCCAGCTGCCTTTAATTCATTGTTTTGCAAATTGTTCTCTGAAGGATATGAATAGGCATTGCTTAAAAAAATAAAAAGCTTCATGGTAAAATAATTTTGGGAAAACCTGGATTAAGTAACTTTCATACTGTAGGATTCTGAGAGCCTTTAATGCTAGAGATCCCTGAGACTTAACCAAGAAGGACCTTTGGTCTGCAGCACTTCTCAAGTTTCTTGAGCTATTGAACCTGATTTTGAGGTATACCTGTTAGCATCTCTGTAGACACAGATGTTTCAATGGATCCCATTCAGGGCTGTTCTGGGGTTTGGGGGCTCCATTGTTGCCTCCCCAGCAGGTGTGGTCACTCACTGTGACAGTGCCCAGATGGGCCTGAACCCATTTGGCACAGGCACTGTCACATTTCCTCTCAAGCCCCTGGGAGGGACAGGACGTAGCTGCATTCCGTGGGAATAGCCCGAATTGGGGTGGTAACATTCTTCAGGATTTCTGGCAGAGCACTAAGTGCCCTCCACTTAAATGGATCAGGGGATCTTTGCCTGTTGTTCTCTTCCTAGAAGCTCTTGCAGGTGCTTCTAACACTTCCTAAACCCCAGATCCGGAGATGCTGGTCATGGCCAAATTTTCACTGCATTCCTCTTTTCCAGGCAGATCTGCTGTCACTTAGGAATGGAATCTTAGGGAGCTGCTCCAAGGAGAAATGCTCAAACCAAGATGCAGGCAGCCTTCTCAAAGTCACTGTTTCCAAACTATTGTTTGGAAGGTCAAAACATCTTCTTATTTCAAGAAGAGAATATAATGGTGTTGGCATGGAGTTGGCAGGGTCTAGCGGCTGAGAGAGTGAACTGAACTAGGGGGTTACAGAGGATCCTTTTTCATTAGAAACAAAAGTGACATGAGCATGGGTGGCCCTAGACCCAGGTCCCAGCCTACCATCTCAGCCATTGCATGACTGTGGGCAAGGCACCTGCCTTCTCTAAATTTGAGATAAGAAAAGGTGACCACCTTAGCAGGTATCTTTTGAGATGAAGGGGTATGAGAATTTGAAAATACTCTGTAAACTTGTATAAGTGACAATATGTGATCATCCTTGCCTTGACAGCAATATTTTTACACTATCATTACAATTTCTGATATAAATATGCTGTTGGGGGAAACCAGCTTGATGGTACCAAAAAATATATTTTCCAAGCTTGGAGTTATTTCTGAAAAAAGAATCCCCTCCAGGGACTTCTTTCCCCCAACTCTAAGAAACGGCATTTTATCACCCGGCTCCACAGCTACGAAGATGCTCTTAGGAGTCGGAACTGTAATATGTTCGTTGTCAGGAAATGATGGATGTAGATGAGCAGAGGGCTCAGGCCAATTTCCTTTTGGGTTAATGAGACCGAAACGCTGTGGGCTCAACTAAAAGGTGGCAGAGAGATTCATGGCGAGATTCTTTTGTTTGTGTTTTTGTTTGATTGATTCTTTGTTTCACCCTTCCCTTTGTCAGCAAACTTAATTTTGTTGAAACAAAGCTCCCCTTCTCCCCTGTATGCCTGCCTGTGTGCATTACGCTGAGTTCTCATGTGTTTGTGCCTGCACGGTCCCCTCCGAAGTTAGGACTTCTATGTCTGTCTGCTTATTTGACTTCCTTTTGGCTTGTCCTTAGACATGAGTGCACAGCCCTTTCGTTTTTTTCTTAGCAAACTTTCACACAGGATCTTCAGACACAAATATACACATGTCTGAGTCTTGTTCATATTCTCATGTTTTAGACACTGGTTATATCAGTTGAGATCCTTTGGACTGAAAGTACAAGACAATCCTGACTCACTCGGCTTAAACAAGAAAGACGTCGATCATTGCATAACTCAGCTGAAAAGCTAGGGAAGGCTCCTGGTGAAGTGTATTAGGACTCTAGCTCTGCTTTTTGTGATTCTCCTGCCTCTGCCTTTCTGTGTTTTGCTTTATTACCAGTTTGGCTTCTCTCATGGCTACAAAATGGTTGCAGCAGCTCCAGGCATCACAACCAAACACATGGACTAGGGGCCCCACAGGGTTGTCTCTTCTTGTGGGTGGTTGAAACTGAGAAAGCGTTTTCCCAAAGCCCCTAAGTAGTCCTTTCTTCCTGTTTCATTGGCCAGAGTTGTGTCATATGTTTATTCCCAAGCCAGTCGCTCTTAAGGGGAATGGAATTACCCCCAAGCACTTTAAGCTACTCCAGATTCTCCCCTGGGGCTGGGAATGGAACTCATTTTCCCTGAGGCATATGGTTGCCTGGAGGGCATATGTCTCCACAGAATCACAGGGCTCTGTTAGCAAGAAACGGGAAGTGGCTGTTAGAAATGACAGTGCCTGCCACCCAGGTCTCCTCCAGGAGTAAAGCAAATGCTCACCTAGGCTTTCAGCCTTGCAAATACTGTCATCCTGTTCTTCTGGGAGTAAGCAGGTGCCTCTTGGGGTACAGGGGGTAGAATGAAGATGAGAACATTGATACCATGTATATTTTACTCCTTGTATCTCTCCTCTTAGGGAGAGCAACCTAGTAATTTGTTGTTGTCATCATCACTGTTCTGGTCTGGTAAACTGGCCTGCTAATTTTCAAGGCTAGACTTGTATGCCTGGGTGATGAAACATTTCTGTTTGTGGTTTTAGCTGGATCCAACTATCTTGGTTGAGTAAGCTGTGTGAATTCCTCAGAGCTGCTGTGTGATCCTTTGAGAGCATAGCTTTTGGAGAGCAGGTGGGAGCAGATAGGTGGTGAAGAGGGGGGAAAAGGGGGAGTAGTAAAAAATAAAGAAATAAATTAACATTTACTGAATACTTACCAAGGGCTAGGCTCTGAACTTGAAGTACATTCAAATAATAATAAAATCATACACTGCGTAGTGCTTATTATATCTTAGGCACCAAAACCAGTTTAAATATAATAATAAATTGTTTAATCCTCACAAAAATCATATGAGGGCCCGGCACGGTGGCTCACGCCTGTAATCCCAGCACTTTGGGAGGCCAAGGCAGGCAGATCACGAGGTCAGGAGATCGAGACCATCCTGGCTAACACAGTGAAACCCTGTCTCTATTAAAAATACAAAAAAAAAAAAATTAGCCGGGTGTGGTGGCAGGTGCCTGTAGTCCCAGCTACTCGGGAGGTTGAGGCAGGAGAATGGCGTGACCCTGGGATGCGGAGCTTGCAGTGAGCGGAGATCGTGCCACTGCACTCCAGCCTGGGCGACAGAGTGAGACTCAGTCTCAAAAAAAAAAAATCATATGAGGTACCTTCTATTACTTTCCCCATTCTGTAGGTGAGGCAACTGAGGCACAGGGAGTGGTTAAAATATTTGCTAGAGTCTTGCAGCTAGAAAATGACAAAACTGTGATATGACAGAGCCCACCACCCCCTCTTCTTTTCATCAAGTCTTTCTTTCTACATCAAATCAAGCTTTAATGTAAGTGTAGTGTTCTCCACTATATAGATTAGGCATTTCCTAGGGAAGCAAGGAAGTTAAGGGACTTGCCCAAGGTCATTTACTGGTCAAAGGTAGAGCCAGGATTCAAACTCTAGAGTTTAGGAGCATGCCACTTCTACTAACCTGGGATGCCCCCTCCCACTGTCAGCTGACTTCTAACTCACCCACACCCCCACCTTTTGGGAGATCTTGGAGACTTTCCGACAGATGCTAGTTTGGTGACCCATGGTGCTCACCAGTGAGGCAGCAGAAGGCAATTCCTCTCTAGCACTTTAGCTCCTATGTAGTCATCCCCCTCTCTGTGTCCATCCCAGTATGCTCTTTGGAGCTTCAGATCCTCACGAGGTAGGCCTCCCAGAAGCAGGGTCCAGCTAGAGACGGGCATTGGAGGTGATGCAAAGCTATCCCTGAAAGAGAAGAGCAGAAGTCCTTGGATCCAAGTTGACCTATTTTTGGCCAAGTCTCCTTTTATCCTGTCGCTGGTGGTTTTGTAGCTTAATTTGTCACCCAGATTGTGGCTGGGCCTCTCAGCAGGCAATGTATAAGCTTCTGTCCCCAGACCTAGAATTGCTGGTGATACAGCAACTCTTCGCATTGGATTCTGCTGAGTCGAGCAGCCCTAATGCCACTGGTAATGAAGAAGTGTTGGGACTAAACTCCTAATGGCTCATTGATTGGTTGAATTATGCTCAGTGTAATTCTGAAAATAGATTTTAAATATGTGCTTGGGGATTTGTGGGGATTTGTTACTTAGGAGCTTTAACTAAATCATGGCTGGTTTGACAGAGATATCAACACAGGGAGCCTGTGCCTGGGGCGTGATGTTCATCTCTGGGTGACCCCCCTCCCTCTATTCCCCAAAGTCGAGAAAGTGTGCTGGGTGGGGTGGCTAGGGGTGGGATGGTCCCCGCTCCCTTCACATATATTCCTTTGTTCAGGTCTTGAGAAGGTCAACTTGGTTGAACCAACCACTGCAAACCCCTCAATATTGCTAAGGTGAGATGGAGGCATCACAGGTTCTGGATTCTCCCTTTTATTTCCTCTGAAGTTAAAAGCAGAATTTGTCTTCTTTCTAATTCCAAGCTTTCACTTTTCCTGGAGCTGCCACTCTGGGGAAGAGCCAAAGGGGAAGGCTTCATGGAGGCTTAGCTAATCAGCCTTTTGGCATATGCTGGTGCCATCTTTTCCTTCTGCATCCTTGGATCCTAGGCCTAAAAGGGGAGCTGTATGAAGGGTTCCTGGTCTTGGGCTGAGCTTCTAACATCCATGCTTCTTTTGGTGAACGCCAAGTTAACTTGGAGACAATAGAAAAGCTAACGAAGGCCCCTCTGTGAGGGAGCAATCATTAGAAAATAATATTCAGAGACCTCCCAGCACACCCCAAATCACTCTCGTTATATTTCTTTCCCTCTGGTCTATCAGAAACCTAAAATGCCTCCAATTTTTGGTGCAAGGTAGATCAGAAACAAACAAGGGATGTTGTAAGTGAGCCTTAATAAGGCAAATTTGAAAGATGCAGTGAGACCATATTTCCATGGGGAATTTGGTCAGGGGCTTTTTTTTTTTTTTTTTTAAGCTTCGTCTCTTCCATTTTAACCTCTGTCTGAAAGGGTATATTCCCCTTCCCTGGGGTAATTTATACTCAGCCAGTCTTTATGAAAGAAAAAAAAATATCCCCAAAGAAGGGAGGAAGTAAAAACAAAACCTGGAAGAAAAGAAAAAAAATGACACTCCCCTCTAATAAAGAAATTACTGACGTTCTACATTATGAGCTGTATTAATTTTTAATGGCTGAGAAAGGAGTTGATTTATAATGCATCCTTCCCAGCTGCAAAGCCTGTCCCCAGCTAATAAATAAATGACAGGTCTCTTGTATTAAAAGTATCCATCATCTTACACTGTTGGAATGTAAATGGTGAGAGGCATTGAATGAGAGGCCCCTGGGAGGGGGCGTGCCCTGCCGTGCCCAGCTGGAGAAGAGCCTGCCATAGCGTTCTGCCTAGTTCTGACACAGCTTAGCCCATTCCTTCTTCTTGTTTTCAGCAAAGTGACCCAAATAGCTGCAACTCTTGTGGTCCAGGAGAAAGTTCATAAGAAAAGGTGATGGACCATTTAGGAACAATTCATGATGTAAATTTAAATTCCTGGTTGTTTAAGCAAAACTGTCAATGGCTTCTCCTTACATATCCATAGGGGTTCCTCATTGGCTTCCCATGCATCTCTGGGATTATGTGTTCAGTAGTTCATCCTTTGATGGTGGTCACAACTCTGGTTAGCCTCTCTATGCCTCTTTAGAAAACAAACAGGAATACCTAACATTTGTTTCTGGTTTCAAAGTAATATGCAATCACTGAAAATATTTTGAGGGAAATCCAGAAAAATGAAACGAAGAAAATAAGAATCATCCCTAATGCCACCCCAAGTGATGAATGCATGACATTTTGCCTTAAATGCACAGGCTAATAACATACACAGACATGTACACATCAACATGGACATGTATAGTACACACAAATGAGATCATATTCTGCATACGGTTTCATAATCTGAATTTGTCATCTAGCAGCCTATCATAGACCTTTATTTCACAATGCCGCTATTTTTAATGGCTACATAATACGTGGCCAGTCTATATTCACATTGGAGCCATTGCAGAGCTGGTGATCAGTCAAACAAGATGCATTCCTTCGTTCTTCATTACAACGCCAACTCCAGAATAAACATAGTGCAGGAGAAAAACTGAGTACAAAGGATGATTTTTGCACAGAGCTCCTAATCTTGGAGCAACTACTGTGCTGCAGAGTCAATGCAGTGAGGCTGAGAGATGAACAGAGTGGCATCATCCCCGCATGAGGGAGTCCACACTCCAGCTGGGGAGGCAGGCCAGGAAACAGTTCTGGAGATATGAGCATAATGAGATGCCTGCCACAGAGACCCTGCCACTAAAGGGCTCGGTGTGCTTAGAGAGCAGTGGCTCGTTTAAATTAGGGGAGCAGAGGCTTGGGTAAAGGCTCCACAGAGGGGAGAGTGTTTGAGCTAGGAAGCTGCGGGGAAACTGGCAGAGATGGACAGGAAGGGCCTTCCAGGCCACCGTAGCAGTAGCAGGAGGCACACGGGGGCAGGGTTTGGTGGGGGCAGGGCTGGAGGTGAGTGACCAGAGAAGGACTCCCTCCGGGGGTGGAGGGAGCAGGTCTTGTTGATGTATTAAATAGCATAGCTTATTGACACAATAATTATGAATTTATTCATAGAATTTGCACTTACATAGTCCAGGCCTTTGTTTATCACGCTTGTCACTGTTTCTCAGAACTAGGTGATGACTAGAGAAGTAAAGAAACTATCAACATTCTAATAAAAAAGGTAAAACAAAGTAGCAAGTTATTCTCTCTGAATTTAGGGACAGTTCCAGGCAGACATAGAGAGACCCCTGTTCCAGAAAGAAGAGAAATGAAACACTCACTGAACATACCTTTCAGCACAGGGAACGTTATTTAGAAAATGAGAGAGATCTAGCGGTTGCTGCCAGCAGGCTCCACTCCCTCTGATTTATTTATATTGTCTTCATAGGCTTATAAAAATGGAAGTTTGCCTAGATTTTGAGACTAACATTTCTATCCTTTCACATATGAATTTATTTCTTGATTTGTTGTGCATATTTCTAAACATAGATCGACCAATGACTTTTGCTTTTGGAAAAATAAAAAAGAAAATCTCGGAGCTGGTGAGAAGAGGAATCAGAGACCGTGTTCCTGCAAAGCACCTGCTCCGGTGTTGCCGGAGAGGTAGGCGCGGAAGCATCCAAGAAGCATTTATTCCTTGAGCACCTGAGAGAGCCTGTTTTTTTGGCAGGTGGAAAAGTGGCAGCCCAAGATCAAGTCCTAGCTGGTCTTGGTTTTATAACCAGTTAGTTGCAGTTGCAATATGATCCTCGCTTATATTTTTGCCTTCAAATCTTGGACCCAAAATTATTCCAGCAATAGGAGTTGGCTGAAAGCTAAGTTTTTCCTTTCCTGCTCTTTAATTCTCTTTCACTTAACTTCCTTGTAGAACATAGAAGTTTTTTTAATCTGAAAAATATCTCAGAGATCCAGTGAAACTTATCTTTTCATTTAGTAGATGAGGAAACTGAGGGCCAAACACATAGTTCAATGACATTAAACCGCATAAGGATTTGGAAGAAGGAACAGGTCTAGGACCAATGGCTGTTGTCTCATGTTTCTCACTCCTGAAACTGTAAGTGGAAATGCAATCTTTTCATTTTCCCCAAAGTTGATTTTTTTTGTCTGGGCCATTTAATAAGGAATGTCTGACAAAAGTGAACTGTCTGACTCAGGTGCAGTAATTGCCACAGAAATTGGTTTTGGTGTCTTTGGGGAATTCTACAGTTGAACCCAGAAGGCATCCTTCTCAAGTAGTTTGTTCCAACCCTTCTACAAATTTTAAGAACCTCAGATATCACTGTTTTCCTTTGGAGTGATATTTTGTTATTTTAGTAAACTTTCAGGGGGCACTGCCACTTTGCTGCACTGGCTTCCTGGTGAGATACAGTGTTACTGTCTTAAGTCTTTTTTTTAAAAAATTGAGACAGGGTCTCACTGTATCACTCAAGCTGGATGGAGTGCAGTGGTGTGATATTGGCTCACTGCCGCCTCAACCTCCTGGGCTCAATCTGTCCTCCCACCTCAGCCTCCCAACTAGCTGAGACTATAGGCGCACCACCACGCCCACTGCCTGGGCTCAGTCAATCCACCTACCTCAGCCCCCCAAAGTGCTAGATTTATAGGCATGAGCCACCATGCCTGGCCAAGTCAGGCCCTGCTACAGGATTTTTGTACATGATCTGAAATGTCTGCACTTGAAGGATCTCTTAGAAGGGTGTCTGAGTTCCTAATGGCATTAAAAAGGACACAGGAAGGGGAACATCACACTCCGCGGACTGTTGTGGGGTTGGGGGAGGGGGGAGGGACAGCATTAGGAGATATACCTAATGCTAAATGACGAGTTAATGGGTGCAGGAAATCAACATGGCACGTGGATACATATGTAACAAACCTGCACATTGTGCACATGTACCCTAAAACCTAAAGTATAATAATAAAAAAAAAAACTATGAAAAAAAAAAAAAAGGAAGGAAACTTGTAGCTAGGCATCTATTTGATTCCCAGGCTGCTTTCATGTTACTTAATGCAGTCAGATCATAAAGGGAATTCATTTCTACTACTCAACTTCTAAATAACTTCACATGATTTACAGTTGACAAACAGCACACTGGGACTCTTCTTGCATTTCATTGTTTCTGTGGAAAATTGGTTGATAGAGCATCACCAAGTGTATGGCTTCTTATCCTCAGGCATTTCTTCCACCAACACTGGCGATGGCCCACTGTGCACAGAGCTCTGGGTTAGTGAAGGAACCCTGTTTCTTTTTTCCACAGTTCTGTTATCTGGTTACGCTCTGACCTAGAGGAAGATGCCGATGTGATTTTAAACAGTCTTACCAGTGCACAGTTTCAGCTGTTGGTAGTGGAATTTCAGAAGACCGTTGTTCTTTGAAGTCAGGGTTTATCCAAGTGTAGTGTGCAGACCAGCAGCATCAGCATCAACTGGAAACTTGTTAGAAATGCAAATTCTCAGGATTCACTCTGGACCCACTGAATCTGAAACTCTGGGCATGGGATTCAGCAGTCTGTGTTTTAACAAGCCCTCTGGGCGATTCCGATGCACATCAAAATATGAGAAGCACAGTGTAAGATACTGGTGTAGTTTCCTATTTCCCCCAATCAAAAACATCTGAAGAAGCTGAGAAGTGCTTCAATATAATTACTAATAGTATATTATAAAACGTTTATTTATTTAGTAAACATTTATCGAGCATCTATTAAGTTCTAGTTCTGTATTGGGTGTTAGGAGCACAAATAAACCAGCAAATGGGTCATTGTGCTGTGGTTGTTTTGGTATGAACATATAGAAACACTTTTTTTGTGACAGTGATATAAATAAGAGATCCTCAGCCTCATTCTCACCCTGCCTGTGATTTCTGTGCTATTTCTGGGCCTCTCCAAATGGGCAAGTTTGCCAAAGCATGGGGTCAGAGTGTCCTGAGTGAGAAGCAGGATGTAAGCAAGGCACAAGAATGAGCCATGGATGGGGGAATGTTGCCAGCTCTGCATTTTATTTGTGAATAATAAGGAAGGGAGTGAAAAGGTTTGTGTTTTAGGTTGTGTTAATACGTTTCCCTTATGTCAAAACCACCAACTCCTAGCACCCTGTCAAAATGGCTTCACTGAAATATCACAGTTCGTCGAGGATCTCATTGTCTTATAGGTCCATGGATGATGTAGAGATGGCAGGATGGGAGCCAAAGACCTGAAGGTGGGATTCTGTGAAGAACCATGCATGCTCTCTCCTTCATGCTGCACGAGGCCGTAGGGTACAGGGTGGGTGAGCTCTGTTGGCTTGAACATTGGAGCCTAGACTTGCTGCTGTGCTCTCTCCCCATGTCTCTGTGTGTCTGTCATAAGGTGGGACTAATGGGAGGATCTGCCTCATTGGGTCTTCGTGTGTGTTAAATGAGGTAATGTATGTAAGGGATTTGGAACAGCTGCCTGTGTTTAGGAAGAAATGGCTAACTTCTGGCTGTCAGCACTATTACCATAGTCTGTCTTAGTTACACTACAGAAGAAATTCACTTCTGCCCTACTGGGTCATCCCAGTGGCAGGCAAAGGGAGGGGCAGTATCTGGCTGTGCAGACTTTCTCTGACATTACTGATAAATCACCTTTCCCATAGAGTAATGTGCAGTGGGAAGTGTCTCCCCATGTAGAAGCTGGTGTCCTGTTGTGCTGACGTAGTTCAGTGGCCTGCTCGTGCATACACTGCCAGGATGTGTATATGTTCAGCTGTGGCTTCTTTTCAGGGATAGACCCAACTCACCATGACCCAACCCCAAACTTCACCTCATTGTCAAAGTCAAGGAGGAGATTTTGCCAGAAAATATCAGATTACCGAGAATTTAATTATGATTTCCAAATGTTCTGAACTTATAGGAATGTAGCAAATGCCCCATAGTGCACTGAGTTGAGACATCTAACCTCTTCCTGTTTAATATGGAAATGTGCATATTTTGTAAGTCCTTACAGACTTACTAGTAGAGTCACATTCTCATTCATTCCCAGATAAACTTTCTCAAATCCTCTCTATTTTGATTCCTTAAAGCAAGCTGGAGACTGAGCTTTCTATTGGTGATGAATAGGAATTCTAGACAGCAAGAAGCGAGAGGCTGACCTGGTGGAAGGAACAACAGATACAAAGGTGTGGAGGTGCTTTCTGGGGACACTCAGGAGCTCTGGATGAGTGGGGTGGAAGGTGTGTGGATGGGATCCAGTCATAATGGCCTGTGTGGCATGCTTGTTTATTCCAAGCCATTTGAAGATAATACTGGATAATAAAATATCCCTCAACAACCCATGGGCCAGGAAGGAACAAAAAGAAAAACATGTCCAAAAGGATGGATTTTTTTAAATCTCTTCATGGGTAGTGTGGTGTGATGGCAAAACCCTGAACTGAAAATCTGCATTTTGGGAAATTATTCATGCAGGGAATGAATTAGAATGCAAGCCAGATCCAGGTAACTGCTGTTAATGCATGATGTGGCAGCAGGTGAATGAGTTAGGCACACTGAGATGTGTCTGTGAGTGGTACAATTAGCCCGGCTGTTTCCCAGGTTGTTTCTAGTGTGATAATACTTTGATTTTGTGTGTGTGTGTGGGTGTGTGTGTAAATTCCAGCAGTGCTAGAGGTAAAAATACATTTAGCAAGTTCTGTTATTGGCTCTTAAGTGGACAAAAATATAATGTATATTTTAAAAATAAAATTCCCCTTATTCAATAGGTTTATTACATTGCTTTTAGGAATAAAATCTGTTAGTAATATATAAATATCTTCACCATATTATTCATCATTTGCCAAAAAAAAGCATAGTTTCATTCTTCCCATCCTTTTCCTTTTCTTCAGGAAAAATTACTAAAAAGCTTGGAGAAAGAACTACCAATTTATTTTACATAAATTGTTCTCCTTTCCCCAGGATACTCATATCTTAAATCATTATAGAGGCGGTAGTTGGAGCCTTGAGAATGAATTCACCCAGAATGAGAAATTGTAGAGAAGAGCTGAAGTTCTAAGCCAGGACCCTGGGCTGGAACCGTGTTTTAGGGAAAGAAAGGAAAAGCAGATGGCAGGGCTATTAGAACAGGCAAAGGTGGAAAGAGTTTTCACAAGAGAGGTGGAGTTGGAGGCTGAAGGAGTAGACAGAGACTGGACCCCCAAGTTGGGTTAGGAGCTGAGGCCTGGAAGCCTGGACTACAGGGGTGAGGGAGATCCCTAGATTGCTGGGATCTAGAGGGGGCTGGTCGTGCCAAAACAGGCCAGAGAACAGAAGAAATGGACAACATGGCCACTGAGCTTTTGCCTTGTAGATTTGAAAGAGATTTGGGGGCAAGCTCAACATCTAATCATTTGGAAGAAGATTTATTCTACTTTACTTTCTCCATAATGTCTTTTGGCTTGGATAAGCTTGGTGAATCTGAGGACAAAGGAATCCACTATATTGTTTGGAAGGAAAAGCAGTCTGTAGTGTGCTTTTTTCTCACTGGATCTGAGGAGATTCTGAGAATGGGAGCAGAGGTGCCTCCTGTAACACTGCAGTGGAGAGATGGGTAGAGGCTACCTGTCCTAGTAGAAAAGTCTGGATTTGAGTTTCAACTCCAGCTCCAGTGCTTACACGCTGCAAATCCTTTCACAGGTCACGTAACATCATATCTGCAAAGCAGCAACTTGTAGGGCTCCTGGAAGATAGACAGGTTGAAAAACAGCAGTTGGAGGGTCATGTGCACCCTATAGGGGTGTGTTCTGTGGCCTATGCAGAGCGTATCATTCTTTTTGAATTGGTTGCTAACAAGTAAAACTTGACAAGGTTCACACAAAAAAAATCTCTGCATTTCCAGTTTCTCTTGAAAGATAGAAGGATCTGTCAAAATTGGCTTGCATTTCTGCGTGGCAACCATTAGCTAGAATGTAGAAGCAGTGGACCTTTTTCAAGAGCTTGTGTTCCCCTTTTTGCCAGAGTCTCCTTCTCTCCTTATTGTCTTACACCCAACTCTGCTCATCTACACTGCTCACCTGGCTTTTGTGGCCATTTTAGTTTGCGATTCTCTCTCTCCATTTTTTAAAAATAAGGAATAAAGGCAATAAATGCAAAGTGTTCTGCATATAGTAATAGCTTCATACATTGAATGTTAGCTAATATCATCATCATCAAAATTATCTTCATATTTTTAAGCAATATGAAATTAATGTCCCTGATATGTCACTGAGGTAGGGGTTTCTCCATTGCCTGTTTAGCTATAAGCCTCAAAAACATGCAGACAGTGACAACTCTCTTCCCACTCAACTGGGGATCTCTTCCTTCTCAACTAGAGGTCCCCTGGAGGCAGAAAGAAAACAAAATCAGGAGTCTGTTCTTCTTTAACCTGAGAGTAGAAATCCCTCTTCTTCCATCCTAATTTCTTTCTTCTCTAGGCCTGAGGGGGGCTGGTCTCTGAAGTCTGGGCTATCTGAGCTACTGCTAATGGAAAGGGAAACTTCCAGCAGGGAGAGTGAAGGGAGATGCTAAACACGGAGGTGGATCTTATATATTCCATTTCCTGGTAGTGGTCAAGATAATATTTCAGTAATTGATATGACTTTATGAATAATGGAGTGTGGATCAAAAGAATTGTAGTGTCTGTTTAATATGAAGCATCGCTGGGGGCCGAGCCCTGGTTACTCCTCATCAGAACTGCACTGCCACCAACAGCCTTGAGTGTCAGGAGACTGGGACTCAGAACTGGGAACTTAATAGAATTTAAAATGTGAAGCACTTAAAGGTCATCTAGTTCCATGGATATTAAATATGTGTCCTCAGGAATCTGCATTGGAATCAATCGGGAGCTTTTAGAAACCACTGTGTCCTAGGGCACTGAGTCCAAGAACCTCAGAGATCCTGGTTCGTGGTCTGTGTGTGGGGCCTGCTAGCTTCTCACGGGGCTCACATGTACAAGTGAGTTTGGCACTTGCATCTACTCTTGTTGCTTTACAGATGAGGAAACTGAAGTCCTGAGTGGTTAAGACACTTGCCCCAAGAGACCTAGTGAGTTGGTGGCATTGGTAGAAATAGAACCAGGTGTGCCCCACCTTCCTTTTTCACCTTAAATTTACCAGCTAACGTTGAACACATGGAACTTCTCCAAGAACCAACCCTGTTATGCTCTAAGGTTCTGGGAGTGTATTTGCTCTCTGTTAGTTTTAGGATTCTGCTCTTTTTCTTCTGGATAGATCCAACCCAAATTAATTTTAGTTACTTTGCTTCAGGGGACACTTCTCTTCTAAGTAGGAACCTCTCTCTAGTGTACGGGAATATTTTGGTTCCCTTAGATCTCTGTATCTCTAGAGATATGTGGCCAAGTCATCCCAGTAGATAATTCCTTGGCAAATCTTCTGTGCCCATGATTCTAGGAAGCTACAGTCATAAAGGAGCATTTTCTTAGTAACAAAGGTCTCCTAGAAATGCAGCATCACAGGGTATAAGGCACTATTCATCCACCCATTTTACAGACGAGATTACTGAGGCATAGAGAGATCAAGTGGATTGCCGAAGAAACACAGCTGGTTTGTGTGCAGAAGACAGGAAGAATTAGAACTCAGATCTTCAGATTCCTCTGCCCAAGGATTGCCTTGATTTCAATGAGCACATCCCTGGTGGTAGAATTTCACATGCCTGGAAACAGGCTTAAGACAAAAGATAAAATAGGCTTCCCAGGCGCAAACCTTCTCTTGTTTCTCAACAAGTCCAAGTTAGAAAATCTTAGGATTGAAAAAGATAGAACAGATCCTTCTGGGTGTGAGTCTCCTGTCCATCCCTTATAGGTGGCCATCCAATTTCAGATTGTTTTTCTAGTGACCAAAAGTCACTCTTTCCAGAGTGTCCAGTCTCCTTTCAGCCAGCTCTAATTGTGAAAAAGGCTGTCCTATTCTGGCCCAAGAATCATCTTCTTGGGGACCCATTCCCTGCTCCTGATTGTTCTGCCTGAAACCACTTAGCAAACAGTATGGTATTGTGAGCAGGATTTGATGCTGGGCACAACCGGGTTTTGGTTCCACCCTGCCGACTACTAGTTATGTGTCTTGGACTAGTCACTTCGGTTTTTTAAGCCTTGCTTCCTTGTCTGTAAATAAGGATAACAGAATGCCCATATAGGATAGTTGTTATGAATATAACTCAAGCTATCATTGTATCATACCTAGAGCACATCCCAGCACATCAGGCCCTTGGTTCAGGCTTGTCCACATTTTGGAGGCCTGGGGTCATGTCTCTCCTCACCCTAGGTTTTTTCATTTTTGTACTAAACCTTGCCATGGCCTCCAGTTGTCCTCATGTGGTGTCAGCTGACACAGGTGGGCACAAGTGCTCCCTGTGCCTCTCCCAGCTGGCTGAGCAGACTCTCCTGAGGTGGGTCTCAGTTGCTTTTTCACTCATGAAGAAGGCAATGTTAAAATTACCCGTGGGGTTATCTTAGTGGCTCTCTGATGGTGCTGTGTTCTGAAATCCACAGTTTGGAAACTAGCTGTCATGGGCTGTGCATGTGTGAGTCTGTATGTCATGTGTGCATTTGGAAGCCCAGCTGTGTGCCTCTGTGTGCTTCTCTCCCTGTGTGCATGTGTTGTGCTCCTGTGTGCTTTCCCACAAACCTCAGTGTTCAAGCTACAGATGTACTAGCCCGTTTTACATCAAGGAGATGCTCACTGCTTCTTCAAATCCCAGAATCATGCCATCCCATGGGGCATGGCTTTTTGGTTCATCTCTTATTTCCACCTGAAGCCACATGTGTCATGTGCCTGTGGAGGGCTGCTGCCCCCAGATAGAGCTGCCTTTCTGCTGAGGCTGCCACCAGCCACCAGCAGTCCCTCTTCCTGTGACCTGCAGTTGTGCATGACGATCTCTATCAATCCTCTTTCCCCAGGCTCCTGGTAGTGCATAGCATTGCACCAGGTGCTTCAGGAGAAAAGCTGCCTCCACTGCTAATCTGAAAAGCACTTTGCCTGGAAAGACACCTGAGACGTGTAAGATATTAATAGCTGCAGAAGTTTCATCCCTGTGTAATTTAAATCCCTTTCCCGAGGAACACTCTTATGGTGGGGGTGGAAGAGAAGGAGAGAAAAGCCTAGAATAATTATGAGAGGTTGTGGGAAAAATTTTTTTGGGGATGACTGAAATATTCTAGTTTAATCATCCACCCTAGTGCTTGCTGGATTTGGTAATGAACATTTTTACTTTCTCCTTAAAGTCAGAGGCTATTTTGACAGCTACAGATGCTGCAAATTACACGTGTTCTGATATGGTCCTGTGAGAAGCTCTTGAAAAAGTGTTCCACTGTAAATAAGTTTGGGAAGGGCTGTAAATACCATCTGCCTCCTAGTGAGCCCCAGTGCATATCGGCATTTGAGGGGATGAGAGATCCTTCCTACAGAAACCTGTTATGCTCTGTTTATCCTTGGATTTACCATATCGATGTGAAGATAGATTTCCTCACATGTATTGCCCTATCTCTGATAGGTTGCTAATAATGTTCAAGGGTAAAAACTTTGTTGAAGGGGAATGGAATGTTATGGAAATTGAAGTGTTGACTGTGTAGTTGTTGGGGTAGATGGGAGGGTCTCAGGCTTATTTTGGTAAGAGAGGGAGACTGCCTCCTAGCACCTTTTTCTGTGCTCTGGCTCTTAGGCTGTGGGATATACAGATGTTAGGTATTCCAGGATTTGTTGAAATCTCTCCTTTGGAGAGATTTGAGGTGGTCTGTTCCATGCATGGAGTCTAAAGGTGAGACAAGTCAAGGCAGTTATCACAGAGTGCAATGGGAGAGCCACGCAGAGGGTAAGATCAGGTGGCTTTGTAAAGGAATCCACGCAGACCAGTGTGATTTAAGGCAGACAGACTTTAGGCTTTAAGGGCAGGCCCTTTGCTGGATGCATTGACAAAGTCACTGACAGCTGTTTGGAACAATTGCCTAGGAAAGCCTGTCTCCACAAGACTCTTGTCTTAACACAGGCGTCCTAGGTGGTGATATTGTTACTCCATGGGCTTCTCTGGGGCCATCAGAAGTCCTGAATGAACTGGGGGTCAAGCTCATGAAGCATCTGGTTCCTGCTCAGGAAAGCATGGCAGCCTGTGCTTAGGCTTCTCTGGCAGCACCAGGGTGTGTCCAGAAAGCATCAGTCAAGGAAGAACAGTGTGAGTGCCTAATGCGGATGGATCCCAGTGAGCAAAGAGACCCAAATCAATAGAGGGAAAACAAATGCAGGTGAAAACCTTTGGAGTAACACGAATATAGGGTTAAATCCCAGCTCTACTTTCATACCTTTGCACAAATTACTTAAGCTCTATAAGGCTCATTTTTCTCATCTGTAAGATGAGAATAATAAATACCACTTTGCTAGGCACTGGGAGGATGAAATGATTTCACACATGGAATACTCCAGCACTGTGATAAATTCCATCCATTCATTCTGCTGCCACAGATCAAGAGGAGTTGAATGATAGTGAGACCATCATTCACTTGAGCCAATCCTTCCCCTAGTCCTACAATTCTGATCCTGTTCAGTTTTACCCCTTTTTTTCAAGGGTGAGTCTCACAGAGCTTTTAAGTTTGGCCTCTCACACTCTCCCACACCTGCTAAATCCTTATAAATGTTTCTTCTCCTCCCTCAAACTTCCCTCACTGTCTTATTTGTTTCTTGCCCTGTGGAAGGCGTAGGGTACACATTCTTCTTAGTGTAAATATGCCTTGAATTTGCACAAGGGCAGGACAATGTGTTGTTTTTTCCAACAGCTGTTTTGATAATGCTTGGCAACATGTTGGTATTTTTGGCCCAAGTAGCACATATTGAGACCACATCCTCAAGGAATACTTTTTGATCTCTCCCAAGTCTCTTTTCTAGACTGAATGGTTTGGATTTTCCATTGATGGAAAACATTCCCCTTTTCTTGCCCACATGAGAGTTTATCTGCCCATTTTTCTGATAATCTCTCTCCTCTTGTTTACAGCACATGCAAAAGACTCTTGGACTCTTCCTATAGTTTATAACTTTTGTTTTAGTTTTATCTTACCTGGAATAGCTTAGGATCATCTCACAGGGACTCTGGCATAGTCCCTCTTGGAGATCAGAGATGTCAGGAGAGGCATTAAGGATGGAGAGATCAGGTGAATAGTGGAGCGATAGTGGACAAAGTGTAAAGCTCTAAAGCTCCACCAGGTGGAGGAGGGCACAGATGCTGAAAGACAAGAGACAGAAGGGAAAGCCTAGAATCAAGTCAGAGGCACAGCAAACAAAGGTACCCCAAGCAAGCCAGTTAGACTAAGAGAGAGGCTCATTGTCCTGTCTTTTCTTTCTTACGGGTGCATGGCCCCGAAGCTGGAGATTCTGCTCTTGATTGGGAAAGGGTTTTCAAGAGACTCTTTGACCAGTTCTCCATCCATGAGAATACATCTCAATTACCATGGAGACTTCCATCTTAAAAATAGCCATTGAGTGGAATCTTAGTGCAAAAAAAAAAAAAAAAAAAAATCCAAATTTATCTTAACAGTTGGTTCCTTACACCCTTGTGCCTATTTACTCTTTTGAAGATTTTCATGAGGTTTGACTTTTCCTTATGGAGAAAGTGTTTGTTCCTCCATATGTTATATTGGCTTAGCAATGAGTGGTTCCCTGGTTGAAACTTTGTTCCACAGTCCTCTTTCTTCTCAGCGGAGCAGTGCATTGTAGTAGTTAGCTGTGTGATTGTTGGAGGCATCCTTCCTGGGCTCAAATCTCAGCTCTGCATCCTGGTAACCATGGAACATTGGCAAGTTACTTAACCTCTCTCTATGCCATAGTTCTTTCACCAGTAAAATTAGACCAATATGTTACCTGCTTCATGGGATTCTAAGGTTTAAAGGAAATAAAACCTGCCAAGGACTCAAAACAGTGCCTGGTGCAAAGTTAGCTCTCAGATCATGCCAGCTAAGAATTTTCTCTAGGGAGCTCTGACGCACACTGGCATACAGTTTACCTGTGAGACCTTGGCTCTGCTGGAAAGGACCTTAACATTTTGGTCAACAGGTCTACAGGTTCATAGTATTGTTCAAAGCTCATAGTTGGCTGCTTCTATGACTCCCAATTTATCTCCTATCTAATTGTCAGTTAGATCCAGACCATTCTGTGTGTGTGCCACACCTGTGTGCTTCAAAAGACAAGTGAGCGGCTAGCATTTGATTGCCTCAGTAAAGAATTAGTCAAATAACTTAATGATTTTTTTTTTTAAATCTTCCTTGCTTCTTCTCAACCCTAAGCATGCCCTTTGCTCTGTGATTATTGGGTGGAACCAAGGATTCATGTGCTGGCACGCTGCCTTTGATAGATTTAAAGTCTTCTTCTCTCTGACCTTGGAGGATTTTTGAAAAGTGCTACTTGAGGTCTGGGACTCATTGAATATCTGATTTGAGCTTGCTGGCCAAGCTCCCCACTCCCCAGGCTTCCTTCCTCTTTCTCTAGCCTGGGGAGTCTGCTTTTGTTTTTTCCTTTTAATAGGCCCTAGTTGTGATAGGCTGAGATTCACCTGGTTAGTCATGCTTGTTTTAATTTTCTGTTGGTTTAAAGGATGGATATTTTGATTCGTAAGAATCTTGTTTTCTCTGGGCTTCTAGCAAGGTTTTTTTTTTTTTTCTTTTTTTAACATAGCTTCTCAGGTTTTCTGTTGAGTCTTAGTTTTTAAAAAACTGTCTCTTTTTATTTCAAGGTGAGAGTTACAGTGAAATTGTATACCTTTGTTTGTTGCTTTGTTTGCCATTCCAGGATCAAAAATCTATCCTAAGAATTAAAGCAGAGATCTTAGATTCTCTGAATGTCAGCTTCTAGTTTGGTGTTAGATAGAGATATTAATTGGGGAAGGGCTTCTGTACCCTCTTTGTAGTTCCTAGCAATCTTAGTCATCAGGGATGAGGGCTGGGACACATAAACACTATCACAGATTCACCATTTCCTTGAGGGTAGGGTCACTTTGCTGGTGGAAATTTTTTGAACAAGGCCTTCCATTATCCATCCTTGGCTGAACTTATGTCTTTCCTTTGAGATTTTATGATGGTACAGTTCTCCTGTGTGAGCCTGAATGCTTTATAGCTTGAGGAGTTGAGAAAACTCAAAATAGTCCAACTCTTAGATTTTCAGTTTGAAAAAAAAAAAAAAAAAACACTATCCTTCAGAGAGAGAAAATCCCTTTACAATACACCTGGCCAACATTATCATCCTTCTCTGGGAATAATTCCAATGATGAAGAGTTCGCAATCTCCCATGGACATTAGTATATCAATGCATAGATATCTATACTCATTTTTACTTTATTTTTAAATCAAATATCATTTTCATTCAACAACTGGCATGTATGTATGTATATTGATTGGAAGAATTAATATTATTAATATACCAGTACTCCTTAAATTGATCTGCAGATTTAACCACAGTCTCTATCAAAATTCAGGCCTTTTTTTTTGCAGAAATTTACATGCTGATCCTAAAACTTGTATGAAAATCCAGAAGATTCAAAATAGCCTAACAAACCTGAAAAAGAAGAACAAAGTTGGAGGTTCTAACTCCTCAATCCCAAAACTTATTACAAAGCTACAGTAATAGAGACAATATGGTACTGCCATGAGGATAGACATAGATCAATGGAGTAGAATTGAGAGTCCAGAAATAGACTTGTACTTTTGTGGTCAACTGATTTTTCAACAACGTTGCCAAGACAATTCAAAAAGGATATAATAGTCTTTTAAACAAATAGTCCTGGGACAACGGGCTATTCACATGCCAAAGAAGGAAGGTGGAACCCCTACCACATACCATATACAAAAATTAACCCAAAATGGATCTAAGACCTAAATGTAAGCATTGAAACAATATAACTCTTAGAAGAAAGCTTAGGTGCAAGTTTCTGTAGACTTGGATTAGACAATGATTTCTTAGATATGACACCAAAAGCACAAGCAACAAAAGAAAAAATACATACATCAGACTTCATCAAAATGGAAAACTTTTTTGCTTCAATGGACACCATCAAGAAAATGAAGAGGCAACCCACTGAATGGTAGAAAATATTTGTAAATCATATCTGATAAGGGAGTAGTATCCAGAATATATAAAGAACACTTACAACTCAATAAAAAGACAACCCAATAAAAAATGGGCAAATGGTTTGAATAGACATTTCTCAAAGAAGATATACAAATAGCCAGTAAGCACAGGAAAAGTTGCTCATTATAATTAGTCATTAGGGAAATGCAAATCCACATTGTAATATCATTTTATACCCACTGGAATGGTTATAATAAAAAATGTTGGACAGTAAGTAAAAAGTATTGGTGAGGATGTGAAGAAAGTAGAATCTTTACACCTTAATGTTGGTAATATAAAATGATGCAGCTGCTTTGGGAAATAGTCTGGCATATATTCAAAAAGTTAAACATTGAATTACCATATGACCTACCAATTACACTTCTAGGTGCATAATAGAGAATTGAAAACGTGTTCATGCAAAAACTTGTACATGAATATTCATAGCAAGATTATTCATAATAGCTAAAAAGCAGACACAGTGTAAATGTTCACCAACTTAAAAATGGACTAAAAATATAATATATCCATGGAATATTATTGAACCATAAAAAGGAATAGAGTATTGGTACTTGCTACAACATGGATAAACCTTGCAAACATTATGTCAAGTGGAAGAAGCTAGATTCAAAGTAACCACATATTTAATGATTCAATTTCTATGATTTGTCTAGAATAAGCAAATCCATAATACCAGCAAGTAGATTAGTGGTTGTTTCCAGGAGTCAAAGGCAGAGAGGGTGATGAATAACTGCTAATGGATATGGTTTATTCGTGTGTATGTGTGTGTGTGTGTGTGTGTGGTATAGTTTTAAAGGGTGAATTTTATGTTGTGTGAATTATATTTCCATAAATGATTCTAAGAGAAAAAGCACTGCCTGGTATACACTGCCCTATTGGAAGAGATGCCTGCACCTGACCTTGCATGAGCTCCTTGTTCGATTGTGAGAATTCTCAGAGGAGGGGGCTGGGGCCAGCATGACAGTGTTGAGGGTCTGAGTACTCAAGGCAGGGGCTATTTACTAACTAGTATGGACATATGTTGACATTTTAACAAAGAGTGTGAATATACAGCTACCTGTCCACTATTAGTCCCTACCTGTGTCTAAATCCTCAGACTTCCACTCCTGGATTACCCCACTGGGGGCAACAGAAAGTGTATATACACCCCTACACGTTTCTTGAATATCACCATCATAGCACTAAGAAGTCTGATACTTGAATATCACCATCATAGCATTAAGAAGTCTGGTAAGTATCACTATCATAGCACTAAGAAGTCCAAGCTCTGTACTCTCAGATCCCTAAGTCTGTGGGTCAGGAGCTGATGAAATCAGCATTTCAATTAGTATTTTGGGGTAGGTCCTTATGGAGGATGGTGGAAATTTGTCTGGTTCTATGGAATCATATTGCAATGTAATAGAAAAACCTCCTCCCTCTCTCTTTGATAAGAATCATTTGTATTCTTTAGTAAGCCTCTATTTTCTGTCCCAGTGCCATCTTCCTCATCTGAATTCAGAATTCCATGAGCCTATCCCAAGTCTGAAAGGTGTAGTCTTAGAGATAAACTCTTCCAATTTAGCCATGTCCTCAGCTCCTTATCATGCCCCTATTCACAGCAGCTTTTTGTGATGGGGCCTGCCATATTCCTCCCAGGGAAATATCTACATGGCTCAATGCATGGGAAATAAAATTTGCATGAAGGAAGAAAAGACATCTACATGTTATTTATTCAGTGACATCCCATTTCACTGCAAAAAATGTTTGAGGTGCTTTGCAAAAATGCAAATGTAATGCAACAAAGATGAATAATGGCAATGACAATATCTGGTAATAGTGGGGGATACATGTAAGAAAATAAAATAAAATTAGCGGCAAATTTAGACTACTAAGTACCTGCTGCTAGAGGGACCTTAGAGATCTGGCTCTGGGCATCCTAGTGGCCAAGGCACAAAGGTAAGCATCAAAGATTACAGACTGTGATTCAGAGGAAGAATATCTTTTCCATTGTTCAGAGGAAGAGTGTGGGGATGCAGTATATTATACTTTACAGCTTCCTGACAATAGATCTAACAGTGCACCTCTTAGGCGTGTTTGTTAAAATATCCTGTGATGCAAGTCAGTGGCTTCATGTCCAAACCCACTTCATAAAGTGGGTGGGTTAGGGGTGGGGGAGAGAAGCTTTGAGAAGCACCCACAGGAGCCTTTCATACCCTGGGCAGACTGAGGCACTGCTTGGAAATGGGGATCCTTTCGGAAGCCCCATTTTTGAGGATTGATTGAATTGCCTTCCTCCATTGCAGTACATCACCTCTGGGGCCTTATTGGTTGGCTTTTGCAGCCAGCAATCCTCCTCCCCCCACACTCCCTACCAGCAAGGCATTTCTTTCCAGGGTTATTGGAACTTCATCATGTGAGGCAGTAAATCATTGAAGTCCAGAACAAATCTCACTTGACATTTTTATCTTGACTCTTCTGGGGGCCTTTAATTAGCATGATTGCAGTGCAGGCAATTGCTTCAATGGAGTCTGTATTGCTCTTGGTTGGCATAATGGCTACTGAAGTTTCTCTATTTGCTGTTTCTGGCCATCCAGGAAAGATTCTGATTAAATAAGTAATTAAACTCCCTAATGTGGTATAATAAGGGGTGGTTGGCTGTGAGTTTACATGGATTAAAAATGCATCAGAATATGGATTCATATAGTTATAAAAGCATCACTCCTTAAAGTCCAATTTGAGTTGTTTGCACGAGAGCTCCCAGGACTTCCAGAGCTCTACACAGCCACTGTGTAGACATCTGAAGCTGGCATGGCCACTGCCCCATAGCACATACAGCCACCATGTCTTTGGCCATGCGGCCACAATGCACACAACTACAGCAGGCAGCTATGACATTCTCAGCTCTTGTTAATGGTCTATGGGCTTTTAGGAGCATCAGTATATGTTATGGTTAAAGATGGAACTCAGTTAGCATTAGGGATCTTGATTCTCTGAGTTCCTGAATCATAAGCTGCAATGAAAATCTCCTACTTGTAGCAGTGGTTCTAACCAGGGTGATTCTGTCCCCAGGGGACATTTGGCAATGTCTAGAGACACTTTCGATGATCACAATGGGGTGGAGGATGCTATTCACATCCAGTGAGGAGAGACCAGGGATACTGCTAAATATCCCACAATGCTCAGGACAGCCCCCCACGACCAAGAATTATCTGGTCCAAAATGTCATTGCACTAACATTCAAAGATAACTCCTACATTACCTTCTTTAGAGCTCATGATGTTTTTGTGAGGGAGAAGGTACAAAAGTTTTATCTCCCTTTTACAGACTGGAAAACTGAAACTTGGAAAGATAGTAACTCTCCCCTGTCCCACAGGGCTAGGCCGTCATCTGGTTCTCATTCTACAGCTGTTTGCACACATCGTGTGGGATGATGTGAGCTTTGGGGTCTCTACAAGTGTCCAAAAGGGGCACAAGTGTTATCTAAGTGCCTATGGCACATCTCTGGAGACACTATGACCACAGGTTTCTTATGTAAGAAACATACCTCAATTTCATATTTTTTCCCTAGGAATCAAAGAACACATATCCATCAAAAGTATTGTATAATGATAACACTTGATCACATTTGACACTCGATACTTGGGATTTTTAGAATAAGAGTACATGATCTGCCAAAGAGAACTCATATAAAAAAAGTATTTACTGCTCAAAATCGTGTGTCTGTTTGTGATACATTTGCAGGTGAGATTTCCCTCCAGGCCCTGTCAATTTAGTGGAATAACAAGTGGGAAAAGGGTCATGCAGGGTGGTAAGAATGCAGTTGTATTCACATCCTCGTTGCCTGAGAATTTTGAGGGATATATAGAAGGAGGAGAGTCCACCATAGAGAATGCATAGCAAATGTCTCATTGATGCTTCACTGCCTTATCTCACTTCTTGGGACCCTCATGGCTGTCTTGTTGAACATTGTTTACAGCTCACATTTGGAATTAGAATGTAATTCATGCCAATTGTTGCCAGACACTGCGCTGTATACTTCACCTACATATCTATAATCCCTTGGGCCTCCAAGGGAAGTATAGTTATCCCCATTATGCAGGTGGGAAGACTGAGCTCAGGAGGTTACTGGCGCCTGATCCACATCTGCCTGATGGCAGAACTGGAAGTGCAACTTACAATTTGCTTACATTCCCCTTGACTACACTGCCATATTAATCACAGCAATTACATCTTACTCTTTGCTCCTCATTTAAGAAGAGGAAACAGGGCTGCTAGGCATTGAATGTGTTGTTGTATCTCCTGCCTCTTAAGGCAGTGAGTGCATTTGGGGGATAATAGACACAGTGAAGTCCCAAAGGAATTCATCTACACACTAAAAGTTTATAAAATAAATTGACCTAACATTAACCTCAGTTCTTCCACTGATCTTAGCAAGTCTAAAGTGGCTCTAACCTGAGCAGACTATACTGCAATTCTTGGAGCTGAGAGTTCCTCTGTGTGCTGCCATGCCTGGCTGGAAGAACCTTATTTAAAAGCAAGTGGCTTGCCTCAGGTCTGATGAAATAAAGTCAAGGGCATGAGGTTTCTAATTCATAGTTCAAGCATTGCCACACTTCTTTAAGCGTTGTAGGCATGCTGTCCTGAGTTTGTGCTGAACACATCACCAGCTTCTTTTCCATTGCCCCCCTGTGTTGCTAATGTTCTTGTCATTGTCACACTGGAGAACCCTGGAGCAGCCCAGACCCTGCCTCCTCTCCCACCCCCTATGTTTAATCTGATGCCAAGTTTCTGATTTGCATAAGCTGTACCTTTGCATCCCTCTGGCATCCATCCTCTTGGTTCTCTTTCTGCGATCCCAGCCCTAAGGTACCACGTGTCCAGGATGGTACTGTCACCCTTTAACCCAGGGGGCTGCAAACTATAGCCTGCAGGCCCAATCCTGCCTGTTTCTGTACAGCTCTTAAGCTAAGAATGGTTTTTATTTTATTTTATTTTATTTTTAGAGACGGAGTCTCTCTCTGTCACCCAGGCTGGAGTGCAGTGGCGTGATCTCGCCTCACTGCAACCTCCGCCTCCTGGGTTCAACTGATTCTCCTGCCTCAGCCTCCCAAGTAGCCAGGTGCATGCTACCACGCCCGGCTAATTTTTATATTTTTAGTAGAGATGGGGTTTCGTCATGCTGGCCAGGCTGGTCTTGAACTCCTGACCTCAGGTGATCCACCCGCCTCGGCCTCCCAAAGTGCTGGGATTACAGGCATGAGCATCGCACCCAGACGATTTTTACGTTTTTAAATGGTTGGAAAAATTCAAAGAAGAATCATCTTTTGTAACACGTGAAAATTATATGAAATTCAAATTTCAATGTCTCTAAATAAATTTATTGGGACTCAGCCATGTTCATTCATTGCACATTGTCTATGGCTGCGTTCATGCTGCAACGGCAGAGTTGAGTAGCTGCAACAGAGACCGTATGGCCTGAAAAGCCTAAAATATTTACTATCTGTCTGTTGACAGAAAAAGCTTGCTGGCCCCTGCCCTAGCTAGTCCAGCCACCGCTGACCCTTCTCTGTCTCATCTTTCATTGCTTTTTAATCTTTTCTCTGGTCATCCCCTCTTTCAAATCCTTCAAGACTCACCTATTGCCCAAAATTCTCAAGTTCCTTCATGATCTGCCCCCAAGCTAATCATCTCCATTTATTAGTAGGAACTCCTTGCACTTCCCCAAGTATGTCTTGTACTTCCCCACTATGGCCATCAGTATGGTGCTTTCTTCAGGAGGAAGTCTTACGTCTCCTTTAGGCCTCATGGCAACAGCTGCCTCCTCCAAGAAAGCTAAGTCTCCTACTGTTGTTACCTCTTAGGAATGCCCTAGCACTCTCCCCATACTGCTTTTATTCCTTGAGGTTCTCTCTGTCACAGTCTGACTGTTTCAGCCTAGGTTGTGCAGTTTCTACTAGGGGTGAGATCTGTGAGGGCTAAGGCACAGATTTGCTGAGTGCAGACTGGGTGTGTCTACCTGAGCAGGTGCTCTCTGGGCTCTGTGGGACACTCTGCTTTCCCAGCTGTGTAATTCCTATGAATTTCCAGGACTTTTGTTCTCCTAAACCTATGTGACATTGTTTTGAAAGTGGGAAACAGAATTCGACATTTGGAAATTGACTTTTAACATTAATGTGAAAAGCCATTATCATTAGTTGAAGGTACATCACTTAATCTAAATCTCTTATCTAAGTATCCATGTCTGTATCTATTGACCCATCATCTATCATCTTCATTTGTCCATCTATCCATCTGTCAGTCTTCATCTCTATCTATTGATCCATACCAGTGCCTACATCTAAATTCCACAGCTGCAGTTCTAGCACTGTCACTTGATTGGTGATGTCCCATTTTTATGGAGTTACTCACAAATAGTCCTGCAACATCATGTTCCTAATCTCCCTTACTGAGCTGGTTCCCATTTTTCCCATATTCCTGCCTTATGTTGCTGCCAAATTACATACTTCCCTTCTCAGGGAAGAAACAATTCCTGTTTTAGTTTGCTAGGGCTGCTGTAACAAAGTGCCACAAACTGGATGGCCTAGAACAACAGAAATATATTTTCTCAGTTCTGGAGGCCCAAAATCCAAGAACAAGGTGTCTGGAGGGCTGTGAGCCCCCTGAAGGCACTAGGGAAGGATCTGCTCCAGGCCCCTCTTCTAGCTTTGGTAGTTTGCTGGCAATTTTGGACATTCGTTGGCTTGTAGACACATTATGCAGATCTCTGCCTTCATGTTCACGTGGTGTTCTGTGTGTGTATATTTATCTGTGTGTCCACATTTTTCATTTGTATAAGGACATAGTAATATTGGATTAGGGCCCATCCTAGTGACTTCATCTTAACTTGAACATCTGCAAAGATCCTGTTTTCAAATAAGTTGATGATATGAGATACTGTGGTGATGGTTTTTGAGGGGCACAGTTCAATCCCTAACAATTCCCTATTTGCTATGCTTTGTCTGTTGCTCCTGCCACGTGGAATGGCTCCCCCTCCCCAGCCCATGCATTTCTGCCTGGTGACCATTTTTCTCACCGCCTCTTTCCCACCCGCATGTGATCTTATGACCACTCCCTCACTACAATCCCTCAGCTGTGGGTGTATGCCTCTCTCTTGCCACTCACCACTGAAATACCATATTATAATTTGTTTTAGGACCCCATGACTGTAAACTTCCCATGCTTTCTTTTCCTTTTTACTTTCTTGGCTCCTGGAAGATTGATATTTAGGTATTTGCAAAATTATTTTTAGGTAAGCTTACAAAGGTATAGACTCCCATTCTTGGCACTGGGTTTTTAGCTCCTCTCTGCAGTCATTGTTTTTTACTCTTCTTACTCATCTTGATATTCCCTCTCCCTTTATCCAGCTCTGAACATAGTGGCCATGAGCATAGGAGGCTCTCAATGTGTATCAGTTATTTGGAGATTTGGAGGACAGTGCAAGCAGGGATTTGATATGCATTTGCTAGTATCTGCTACAGTGCCTGGCACTGCAAAATGCTGATGCTTGGGAGCTGTGTAGTATATATCTTCCACTCTTTATCTAGGCCTTTGGGGGAGGTGGTGACACCTGCACTGCCCAAACTGAGTATTTTGTGTGTGTGTCCGTGTGTGTGAGTATGCTTCCATCAAATTAAAAAGGACCCAAAGAAAGGTGAAGAACTATTCCTCTATACTGATCTACAATGGGATAACTTTCTTCTGTCCTCTTTTCCCCTTCGTCACCTTCAGTAACTTCTTCATCATCACAAATCATGGAATTCAGAGCCAAAAAATCCTAACTCAGAGGTTTATATTATTTGATTTTTTAGGGCCATACATTTAGAATGAGCCAGCTATCTGATCCTATTAGCCACATCTTGCTCTTGGATAATCTGCTTAAAATTGATACCACCCTGGAATGTGGACTTTACTGATTGCATTTCCTGCCAGATTCTGACTTTTGTCTTTTGCTCATCATATCCTAAATGGTATGGCCATAACTCCAAGGAAAGTTGAGCACCCTGGGGTAGTAGTTGGGACTTGAAGATGTGGGTTCCAGGAGCCATATGGTCAAGTCAGGGTAGGAGGCATTGATGTTAAGATATTTTTTTTCTTTCCTTACCTCAGAGTTATTTTGAAACTAACATAATCATTTTTAAAGTCCTTAGAAGGAGAAATGCTTTGCAAATGCCAAGATACTGTAGTGCAGCCTGAAGATAATGTGGCATATTGTTATACAGATCACACACACACAAGTCAGATTACATGGTTCTGAAAAAAAAGTCTTCAATTCTCTAAAATCCTTATCTATCACATGGGAAATAGAGAGAGCTGTTGGATTTGTTTCCTGCCCTTGGCATCTACATATAGAGGAGGTTAAGAACATGGGAGCTGAAATGGCAAAACCTGGATTCAAGTCCTGGCTCTGCATCCCATTAACAGGGCAACTTGGCATGAATTACTGAGCATCTCTGCCCCTTCGTTTCTGCATCCACAAACCAGGGGCCATACCAGTTCTCCCCTCATAGGGATGCTGAGAAGGTCAGATTAGAAAATCCATGCACAGCACTTTGCTCATTGCCTGGCAAAGTGAAAGTGCTTATAGATATTGGTTGTTGGTTTTTTTTTTCAAATAGTCTTAGTAAGAAATGAAAAATAAATACATGAACCATTTCATTGCAGTGTATGTGTCTGAAACAGTTCCAGGTAAGAGGAGAAGAATTATCAAATAGAAATTAACAATTAACTGCCAAGTGGCTTATACAGAGTGGAGTCTGAGCGGGGGGTGAAAGGATTGAATGGCAATTGGATGAGAAAAATAAATTAGAAGATAAGCATTCAGGACAGTGGAATACTGTGGAAGTGAGGACAGAAGCTGAGAGGCATACGGTGTGGTCAGAGTTTATCTGAATAAGAGAGTGTGAGTAGGGAAGGAGTAGATGATGAGACCGAATGGTTGGTTGGAGATAGAGTATGTCAATATCAGGATGGCAGCCTAAGCTGTTTGGGCATCACACAGTGGCACTTTCAAGTCACTGGTGGCTTCTGAGCGATTGGTGAATGGAATTTTTATTGATATGATTGGACAATGATACATAAAATGGATTAACTTAAGGACTGAAAGCTGGGAAACATGTTAAGAAGCCCCCAAACAGTGGCCCTAAAATAGGGTTGAGTGATGAGGAAGCATAAGCCAAGATTTGTTCATCATCTAGTGTGTGCCATGTGCCAGATACTGACCTGGGTGCCTTTAAAATTAAAAAAAAATTACAACAGCATCTGGGAGATAGACAATGATATCTTCATTTTACAGAAGGGAAAACTGAGGCTTAGGAAAGTTAAGTAATTTACTTAAAGTTACTATCTTTCAACCTTTCTGCCATGCTTTGCTAAAGTGGGGATCTAAATTAAAGAATGTGTACATGAGATATTCCAAAACAAATCATTGAAATCAGGTGTTTGATATGGGGAATTAGAAAGGCACTGGCAAGAAATGAAGATGACTCCAAGAGTTTGAACGTAGGTAATTATAAGCATGATATAAGTGACTTTAGAGAATTGGCCTGCCAGAAAGGGAAATTGTTTGGGATGGGGATTGTAGAAATGCTGAGTTTGTTGTTATGACATACAATAATGGGAATGCCAAGAAGCCAGTTGCCATTGTGAGAATAAAATTCAGAAGAAAGTTTGTGCTGGAGATAAAGGGTTAGAAGTCACCACACAGGAGATGGACATTAATGATGGAGGGTACAGGGAGAGGGAGAGAGGAGCAGATGGCTAGAGCAGCATTTCCCACATTTTACTCTGCATAGAAATCGTCTGAGGATTCTGTTAAAATGCAGATCCCAATCCAGTAGGTTTTGGGTGGAGCCTGAGATGCTGCATTTCTGACAAACTCCTGGTGATACTGTTGCTGTCAGTCTGAGATCCAAACCTTATGTAGCCAGGGGTGAAAAGACTGATGCTTGAGAAACTAGCGTAGGGACCAGTGAAGGAAGAGAAGCCAACAGAAAGAAAGGGAGCAGAAAGGTAGGAAAATGATAAGGATGGCACAGTACTCTAGGTGTCATGGGGAGTGTGGGATGGTCAAGGTGCCACATTCTGTGGAATGATCAAGGTAAAATGATCAAAGAGTGGAGAAAATCTAGTCATGGGGTAACCATTGGTGACCTTTAGGAGGTTAGTTTTGTAAAAGGATTAGAACTTGGATTATGGGAATGTAAGCATGAATGATCTGCAAAACAGTGGAGGTTAGAGTTGAAACTAAGTTATGCAAATTGTTGGTATCCAAAGGAACTAAGAAAATGGGATGAAAGCAAATGGTATGGTAAAGTGGGGGACATTGCTCCATCATTTACTAGGTAAGAGACTAAGAGTGTGGGCATACATTGGTTTGGTATGTGTGCACATACCCAAAGATAGAGGTAACCATATATAGATTTCTGTACAAAAGGGAATATAACAGCAAAGGCAGAAGATGTTGAAGAGACAGGAAATAATTGAAGAAGGAAGTTGGAGATAATATTGAAGGTATCAGTTAAAGGGTTAGTTTTGGAAACAAAATACATTTTTCTCCAGTATAGAAAGAAAGGCAAATAATTGGGCTCTGGTCAGTATGGTACAATAAGTTCATGCTTTACTTTCCCCCTCTGCTCCAAATATGTAGCAATGACAAAAATTATAAAAAGACATAGCTGGGCATCAAAACAAGATAAATAATCTGTGGACAAGAAATGGTACAGAAATAAAAAGTGATGTGCAGAGTTACATTCATTGTTACGCTGGGTCCCAAGTCTAGAATCAAAAAGTCAGGGCAGGGATTTAGCTCTGGAGGGTATCTGCAGAATGCTATGTGCTCCACATTGTCAGAGGATCAGAGCTAGACTCACTGCTTCAAGTCTTGGGGTGGAGATAGTGAAGAAAAGAGTCTGAAAAGATAACGTGGCTGACCCCTATCTGGGTTCCTAATAGGAATCTGTGAGCCTGAGGAAGTGGGAGAGAGAGGATAAAGCTGCAGCTTTGAGACCATGAACTGACTTAAGCCCCTCAACTAGCTGAAGACTGTTGTACTCTACCCTCAGTATTACCCTTATAGGAGGACTCCAAGTCATTATTATAGGATTTGGTTTATAATTGAAGTCCCAAGAGGCTAGATGGAGGTAACAACAACAGCAGCAACAAAATGGACAATATGAGTGAGAAGAAAAGGAAAAGGGAAAAAACAAAGAAAACCAGAAAAAATTCTTTTCACTCAAAATGAATTACAATAAAAAATCATGAAACAAGCCCAGGCATGATGGCTCACACCTGTAATCCCAGCACTTTGGGAGGCTGAGGTGGACGCATCACTTGAGGTCAGGAGTTATAGACCAGTCTGGCCAACATGGTGAAACCACATCTCTACTAAAAATACAAAAATTAGCCAGGTGTGGTAGTGTGCACCTGTAATCCCAGCTACTTAAGTGGCTGAGGCATGAGAATCTCTTTTTTTTTTTTTTTCGTGTCAGCACTAGATCTATACGATTTATTTTCTTGGACTTTTTTTTTTATACTTTAAGTTCTAGGTACATGTGCACAATGTGCAGGTTTGTTACATATGTATACATGTGCCATGTTGGTGTGCTGCACCGATTAACTCATCATTTACATTAGGTATATCTCCTAATGCTATTCCTCCCCCTCTCCCCACCCTACAACAGGCCCCAGTGTGTGATGTTTCCCTGCCTGTGTCCAAGTGTTCTCATTGTTCAATTCCCACCTATGAGTGAGAACACGCGGTGTTTGGTTTTTTATCCTTGCGATAGTTTGCTGAGAATGGTGGTTTCCAGCTTCATCCATGTCCCTACAAAGGACACGAACTCATCATTTTTTATGGCTGCATAGCATTCCATGGTGTATATGTGCCACATTTTCTTAATCCAGTCTATCATTGATGGACATTTGGGTTGGTTCCAAGTCTTCACTATTGTGAATAGTGCCACAATAAACATACATGTGCATGTGTCTTTATAGCAGCATGATTTATAATCCTTTGGGTATATACCAGTAATGGGGTGGCTGGATCAAATGGTATTTCTAGTTCCAGATCCTTGAGGAATTGCCACACTGTCTTCCACAATGGTTGAACTAGTTTACAGACCCAACAACAGTGTAAAAGTGTTCCTATTTCTCCACTGTTGGACCCAGGAGGCGAAGGTTGCAGTGAGCCAAGATTGCACCACTGCACTCCAACCTGGGTGACAGAGCCAGACCCTCTCTCAAAAAAAAATAATAAAAAAATTTATGAAACATGAAAAAAATATAATGATAAGCATGTTTGTTATTGTGTATGACTTTTATTCAATAACATTCTTGTAATGCTAGCCACTGCAATAAGACAAAAGAAATAAAAGAATTGGAAAGACAGATTATCCTTATTGTGAAGACTCTGATCACCCTACATAGAACATCAAAAGGTGTTTATAAAATAACTATTAAAACTAATTAAGGAGTACAGCAAATTTGCTAATATAAGATCAATAAACAAAAATCGATGTCTTCCCTAAACACCATTAGATCATTTAATGGAAAAAAATCACATTTACAGTAGCAAAAATGAAATAAAACCAAGAAATATGAAGTAAAAAAGTATAAACCTAACAAAGGATATGCAAGAGGCTATGGAAAAACACAAAACGTTATGAAGAGTATAAAATAAGAAATGAGTAAATGGAGCATATATTTTATTTTTGGATGGGAAGAAACAATGTAATAATAATGTTGATTTTCTCCCAAATATATAAATTGAATACAATTTTTATAAAGCTTCCAACAGAGTTTTTGAAAGCTCTTGCCTGATATGCTTATCCTATAATTGATGTGGAGGAATGAAACACGAAGATAGCCAAGGTGTTTTTTAAAAAGAAGATAAAGATTGAAGAGATGTGCCCTAATAGACAAAAATACCTATTTTAAAGTTACAGTAATGAAGACAGGGAAAGCAAATAGGCCAAAGTATAGTAATTGTTTTTAACACTCAGAAAACTTATGTGTGTATGTTTGTAGATAGATAGATAGATAGATAGATAGATAGATAGACAGACAGATAGATAAATAGGAGACAGATGTGTAGATATGCGTGCTTTTTTTTGTGCATGTCATTGCAAGTCAGTATGAAAGAGAGAAACTAGGCCGGATGTGGCTGGGCATGGTGGCTCATGGCTGTAATCCCAGCACTTTGGGAGGCCGAGGCAGGCAGATCACGAGGTCAAGAGATCGAGACCATCGTGGCCAACATGGTGAAACTCTGTCTTTACTAAAAATACAAAAAGTAGCCAGGCTTGCTGGCACATACCTGTAGTCCCAGCCACTCTGAAGGCTGGGAGAGGAGAATCACTTGTACCTGGGAGCGCCATTGCATTCCAGCCTGGTGACAGAGTGAGACTCCATCTCAAAAACAAAAAAATACAAAAACAAAAAAACAAGAGGGAGAAACTATTAAATAAAACCCCATAAGGAAAAATAAAGTGATGTTTTTACCTCACAACAGTCAAAAAGTAAATTATAAATTCTGGATGAAAATTTAAAGTATAACTTTTTATTTTAAATCAGCTTTTTATTTTAAAATAGCTTTAGACATACAGAAAAGTTATAACAGTTGTACAGAGCATTCCCTTATATCTCTCATCCAGTTTCTCCCATTGTATTCATTCTATAACACCATGATACATTTGTCACAAGTAAGAAACGAGTGTAGGTACATTATTCTTAATTAAGTTCAATACTATACTCTGATTTCATCAGTTTCCCCCAAATGTCCTTTCTCCATTCCTGGACCACATCCAGAACACCACTTTACGTTTAGTTATCATGTTTTCTTAGCCTTCTATGATCTCTGACAGTTTCTTAGACTTTCCTTGCCCTTGATTACCTTGATGGTCAGGTTTCATGTAGAATATCTCTCAATTTTGGCTGTCAGTTGGGATATTGGGAAGGAAGACCACAGAGGTGAAAGGCCATTCTCATCACTTTATATAAAGAGTGCATGCTTATCACATGACTTAACACTGATGATGTTAACCCTTATTACCTGGCTGAGATGGTGTTTGTCAGTTTTCTCCTCTGCAAAACTGCATTCTCCTTCTTTCCGTATACTTTGGAAGTAAGCCAATAACAGTGTACACTCAAGGGGTGGGGGGAAGTGAAGCTCTACCTCCTTGAATGAGGAGTCTCTGCATAAATTATTCATAATTCTTCTGTAAGGGAGATTTATTAAACGTAGTACTTTTATTTTTTATTTATTATTATTATTTTTTTGACACAGATTTTCACCCAGGCTGGAGTGCAGTGTCGCGATCTCGGCTCACTGCAACCTCCACCTCCCGGGTTCAAGAGATTCTCCTGCTTCAGCCTCCCAAGTAGCTGGGACTACAGGCGCATGCCACTACGCCCAGCTAATTTTCATATTTTTAGTAGAGACAGGGTTTCACCATGTTGGCCAGGATGGTCTTGATCTCTTGATCTTGTGATCCACCCACCTCGGCCTCCCAAAGTGCTGGGATTATGATCCTGAGCCACCATGCCCAGCCCTAAACGTAGTACTTTTAAAGGAAAAGGTAATATCCTGACATTGAGGAGGAAAATACCTCTTAACATACAGATTTAAGTAACATAAAGGGAAAGGTGAATACGTTTGAATACATTAATTTAAAAAATCTATGAGTACTGTATACAAAGTTAAAAGACAAACAGTAGCTTGAGATGACATCATTTCAATGCATATATATGTAACAAAGAATTTGCATACAGAATAAATAACAGACTCCCACAAATAAAGAGTAACAACTACACACACTCACACACACACACACACACACACACATATCTATCTATATATATCTATGTATCTATATCTAGATATAGATACATAGATATAGAGAGAAAGACACACACAAGAAAATGAGGAAAGGATACAAATAGGCAGTTCACAGTTCCTTAATTGGGGAAACCCTTGTTGAGATGATGTACAACCTCAGTAGTAATTAGGGAAATGAATCTTAAAACTACAAGGAGATAACATCTACCACCCATCAGTTTGTTAGAAAAAATATCTGACATGGGAAGATGGGGAAGGAAGTTCATCCATTTAGTGATTATAGAAATATAGTTGGCATTACTTTGGGTAAACATTTAGCAATAGAATTATGTTAAGGATTCAATTACACTAAATTTAGGGATATCCTCCAAAGATGTGCTTCTCAAATGGTTTTTGTGCATAGAAATCACCTGAAGAGCTTATTAAACCACAGATGTTGATTCAGCGGGGTCTGAGCATCTTCATTTTTACCCAACTCCCAGCTCATGCTGATGCTGCTCGTCCACTTGCCTGCACTTTGAGTAAAAAAGCTCTATAGTAGAGGTCAGCAAACTATCACTCATTGGCCAAGGGCCAAATCGGGCTCTTGCCTATTTTTACAAATGAAATTTTACTGGAACACGCTCATTTGTTTATGTGTTGTCCGTGGCTGCCTTCAAACTATACTGGCAGAGTTTAGTGGTAGCAGCAGAGACTGCATGGTTTGCAAAGCCTAAAATATTTTCTATCTGGTCCTTTATAGGATAAGTTTGCCAACTACTGCTCTGGAGAAATTCTCCCACATGTGCATACAGATACGTGTATAATAATATTGATTGCAACTTTTTTTGGAATAATGAAAAGATAGAAAAAAGTGTCAGTTGGCAGAATAGGCAAATAATTTGTAGCATATTCACATAATGGACTTCGTTAGCTAAAATTAATGAATGGGAGCTACATGTATCAACATGGATAAATCTAGAAAATATCCATTTTTTAAAAGGTAAACTTACACAGAACAAAACTATAATTTGGTTATGGATATATGCATATGCAGCAAAATTATTTCAAGATTCCTGAGAAGGATAGTCAGCTATTTCAGAGCAGTGGTTACTTCTGGTGATGGGGAAGAGGAGAAACAGGGTTATATGTGGACTCACATGGGTTCTCAGCCATTGCAGTAATGGATTATTTGTTTAGAAATTTGAGAAGAAGATATCAAAATATTATAAATCGTTAATGCTGGAGGTAGGCACAGAGTTTCTACACTTTTCTGATATTTTAGATATTTCAAACATTTGAAAAGAGTCAAAAGACTCAGGAAAAAATATACTGAATACAAAGACAGATATTTTGAAGTGAAGGGAGGCAATGAAGATAGATTATTAATACCCGAGATTCTCTCTACTCTCAGTTAAGCAAGAAAAGAAGATGCTCAGCTATTACAAATTGTTCCTTATATAGTGAATTCTGAGAATGGTAAAGAACTTTTTTTTCCATATGACTAATATTGCTCCATGGCTTATGAAGTATTATGATTCTAAGAGGTCACTTCACCCATGTTATGGAGTGGAAGGATTTTCACTTTCTCTGGGGACTAACATTTCACTCCTTTAAGCCAAGATCAGCTTATCATTGGAATAGTCTTAGTGATGCCAAGTGGCGGATGGCTCCGCAGCACACCTCCCCACTTTTTTTGAGTTAGAGTCTTGAAATACTCATCAGGGACAAGCTGTGAGAGCCTTCAAGATCCCTTCAGGAACAAGCCTTTTGCTTTTGTCTGAGAATCTCAGTGGTCCATGCCCCTTTATCTCAGCCAGGCATGGATGTCCTCCCCCTGTGACTTCTTGTGGGCATGATGCCATGAGCTAAATTGTAGTTGGGGTGCATTCAGCCTCAGCCCCCTCCCTCTGAGCATCTGCACACAGCTGGAACCAGACTTGGCAACCGTAGCAAGTGGGCCAGGACAATCTCATCACTCATTTTCCCAGCAGCATTGAGGTGACTTTATAGGAAGAGGCGGCCCATACTGAAGTTGGGGGTCTCAGTTCAATACTCTTAGCTACACAGTATACAACAGGGACATTTTGGTTCCAAGTACCTTTCAATATTGTATAGAACCCTTTGAAATGTGTTTGTTATTATAGGGATGTAGGAACACTTCGGGTCCAATTATTCCCCCATGAAATGTACAGCTATATTAAAAAGTCCTGCTTGTTGGCATTCAACAAACTTTTGTTGTGTGCCTTATACATGTCAGGCAATGCGGAAGACACAGCCAGTGGATGACATGAGTGCCACCTTCTCTCCCAGCAGTAGCTTTTTCCAGCATTATGCTTCAGCATTGTGTCTTGTTGGGAACTTGATTTCTGAACACACTTGCTTCCCTTACTCATACAGTTCAGTTTCTGAGCTGTCTCCCCCTTCTGAGATAGGTTTGTCCCTCTGCTGTAGTTTTCCAGCCACTTCTTTATCATTGTTAACCATGACCAGAGGGAGCACAAGTTTGGTATTTTAGGGGCATTCAACAAGGCTTGCAGAGATGGGATTTCCTGGTCTTAATGCACAGCCTATAACCTAGTACAATAAACATAATGTTTATTGTAAAGTTTAAATCTCAAATGCAAAGACAAGCCATGCAGGTACTGTAAATAAGTGTAGGGGTGGAGGATAATAGGAATTGGTGGGGAATATGGCAAGCTGGAGAACACACACTCACACACCTCATATAAACTGAGTGGCTACCGCAGTGGTTATCACTGTGCAGAAATTCTGGCCCAGGATTGCCAGAACTCTTGGATTTTCAAGGGAAGCTAGAAATGGGGATATTTTAAATATGAGACCTCCCAAGTTGTAAATGCTGGCAACTAAGCAACAGATTTTTAAAAATACCATTTGTGTTAAAAAATAAAATAAAAGGCACATCCTAAGGCCATATATGGCCTGTGGGTTAGGTTTGCAATCTCAGAATAATAGAAGAAATAACCTGAAAGTTTAAAGCAGCATAGTCTGTGGCCAGCAAGCCTAGGCGTTTGGGGCTCACTCAACTGAGCCAGTGCCGCCATCCTTTTATTGAATCCGATGGCACGAGAAGAAAGAGCTTAGACTCAAAAAAGCGATAACTACAACCAAGGAAAAGATACAGAACAAATCAGTCATAACCGTAGCCCAGGCACCATTAGAATGCCTTGATGATCACCTTCCCACGACCTTAGAAGGGCCACCATTCAGGCAGGAAAAGAAGAAACAGACATGTGTCTATGAGGAATCCTTTCTTCACCAAGACGCACTCATTTCTGTCCATGCTTGTTTACACAGTGGCCTGGGGTGGATGCTCAGGAAAGAGTTCCACTGGGTACCACGCTTGGCTTACCAAGGGTATTCTCAGGTATTCCACAACCCTTGGTTAGGGTATGACTATATTTTAATTATCCATCTCTCCATACTCTTTACTACCTCACGTTCATGTGGTCATTTTTCATCCTGTCTAGGCCGAACTCCCTGAAACATCATCAAAATGAAGGAGTCCGTGACCAGACAAAGTTTGGGGCTCCTTATCTGGAAGGTCCCAGTGCATGCGAAGTGTCATTGTGAGGGTGGGGGTGAAGCCACCAGGGATAGAATTAAACCAGGGTTGGCCAGAGGAGGGAATGACAGGGTATGGTGCTGCTTACCTTCCTAAGGAAGCTGTTAATGAGGTAAGAAAGCCCTGCCCTCTGTTTAGAACTTGTTGAAGTGGCCAGAGTGAGAGCCCTGCTTCCCCCAGAGAATGTCCTTACCCTCACTACCTTGACCTCCATTTCACCCCCTTCCTGGATATTGGTTTTCCACAAATGGGATTCATATTGCAAAGTGGTCAGTTGCAAGGACTTTGGAGGTATGAAGAGCTGGATTCAAATTTAGACTTTGCCACAAAGTGAACTTGGGGCTGTTTCTCCATATTGTAAAGGCAGTTTTCTCCCTTGTAAAGTGGAGTTAATACTATCCACCTTTTGGGGATGTTGAGGTATAAAGAACTAACTGTAGGCGATGCCTGTCACTGGCACTCCCTTATATGGATCTATGGATTCCAGGGCAATCAGCAATATGTCTGATGGTAGGATTGGCATAGTTGGTTATTGCTCGGGGCTTCCTTCTCCATTCCATGCCTACCTGCAATGGGGTTGAAAAACATCCCACCTCTTCTTGCCTCTTGGGGTAAAGGTGGGAAGGTTGTGGAAAGTGTGGCACCCTGACTGGGGTGGGATGCCCTTCCCACTGCATTGCCTTCTGGCTCCCTGTTAGTCTACCACCCAGGGCCCCAGCACCAGCACTCCTGTGTATTTCAGCCCATGCTAAGGTACAAAATGCTTTTTTCCACAGCCAGTGCTGTGTCAGCGCTAAGGGTTACTGTGACGTAGCAACTTGAAGATGATGAATGAATACATTTGAAGAGGGAATGTTTGAAAATAATTCTATAGAACTCCATTTGGTATTGGGACTGTTGTCTAAACCATAACTTAAACTACTTTATGCAGTTAGGTAATAGTCTCATCTCAGATAACAAAAGGAAGAAGCAGAGACAGAAGGAGAAGGAGAGGTCTGTGAGAATCCACAGTCAGGCGGAAAGAGTGTAGGCAGAAGATGCAGGGAATACCTTCTCCCTGGAAGGTGCTGGGCTGGTAGCTCCAGAATCCCAAGGCCAGACCACAAGGGTGAAACCCCAGCAAGGGAGAGAGAATTAGAATCTGCAAGAATCTCAGAAAAACAGGTCTGAATGTCTTTTTATGGGGCAAAACCATGGGAACCAACCTTTCCTTGCTGCAGTCAATATGAAGGACTCGACTTTAGAGATTTAACCAGATCTTGACTCAGTAGGATTGGCTTCAAAACCTCTCATCCAATCGTATGGGTGTTCAGTGCCCCTTCTCCCATAAGCTCCATTTACAATGTCCCTCCCTTTCCCAAAAAGATCCCAGGGCCTCTGGCTTGCTTCTCAGGGAAAGTATTCTTAGAAGATCCCTGAAGACCCAGCTCTGTTCTGAATTACAGAGAGCCTACAGGTACCTTTGTGCTGAATGTTTTGGGGAAAGCTGTTGACAGACAGAGGAAAAGGTTAGATGTAGCAGGGTCTGTGGGCCCCTGGTGGGAAAGGCCTTCTTTAGAAATGCCTTTGATTTGCCCCTCTTCAGCCTTGTCTTCAACCATTTACCCCTTTACCAGTGTCCACTGTGGTTCTGGGCTCCCCTGCTCTTCCCGCAGTGAATGCCTTTTCCTTTCTGCTCAGGGGTTGTTCTGAGACAGAGGGGGAGGAATGGAGGATTTTGGAGCAGTGCCTCTTATGCTATCAGGCTTCAGCTTTTAGAATCTTGGAAAGACTCCACCTGGGAAAGAGTTCCAGAGAAAACAAACTTCAGATCCCGGCTCATATGGGAAAGGGCTCATGTTCACAAAGGCAGCTTTGGGGACCTTGGCAGAGACTTAGGCGGGCTTGGCCCTGGTCTTTAATGGATCCGACACGGATCTTTCCAGGGCCCACGAATGCTGCATGGTCTCCAAAGGAGATTTCACCCTCAGAAGCTACAATGATATCTCTTTATAGAAGTTGTAGTCTTCAGGTCTTCAGTGAGCCAACAGCTTTTGTTTTTCCAGTCGTTTATGCCCTAACAATGGCAAAGAAGATTTTAAGGAATGAAACACCACCACCTCCTCTCATCTCCTCATCATCCCCGCCTTGTCACATTGCTTTCCTCTTGAAAATTAGCTGAATTTTTTGATGAGATATTAGGAGCCAGAAAGAGGGTCTTGGGTCCAGGATTATCTCCCAAGTCAGAAGAAACATCCGTCCTGGCCCAGGAATAACACTCTGAATGGCAATGATGGACACAATTTTGAGACATTCTGGTCCAAGAAGGAAAATGGGGGGCAAATATGTTAGGAAAAGTGCAGGACAGAGTTCATGGTGATGGTGAATCTTTCTTCTCTGACTCTAACTTGTGCCATTTCTATAATGCCAGGGTGAGATTCTTAGGATCTAGATTTTATGTGTAAAATAAACCAGCTGCCCCTACAGGCACAGCAGAGTGGGTACAGGAGCTGAGAACACCTGGATTTCTGTTTCTGGCATTGTGCACTTAAGAAAAATACTTTCCCATGTTTTTTGCACTTGGGGTTTAATACTGACCATTAATTCCCCCATGTCTGCCTCTTCTGCCAGGGGTCTTTTCAAACATAGACAATCATGGGATATTAAACTTGAAGGACAATAGAGATCATCTAGTCCCATCAACTCACTATATATATGAGGAACCTGAGGTCCAGAGTGGGGAAGTGTCTTACCCAAGGTCACATGGTGAGTTACCTCCTTTGACGTCTTTGTATGCAGTAAAGACCCCTCCCCTAACCAATTTTGGTTCTTAAGACCTTAAGACTCATCAAGCCTCCATATATTTCGTGGACCGAGGTATGACTAGGTGCCCAGCACGGGATTTGGTACTGAAAAAATCCCTTAAGTTAAAGGAGTGTCTTCCGGAGGAGGAAGCTTCATAGGGCCTAGGTAAGGTCTATGGGAGAAGCAAGAGAGGACCATGGCCTGGAAAGAAACAGTGGTGTCACAAACTTTCTCAGCAGGCTGCCCAGACCAATGGCCTTCCTTCCCTTTTCCTTCATACCCAAGAGAACCTTTATCTGGGGTCAGGGCAGGGATGCTATCTCAGAAACGTCTCACCTTGAAACTGAGCCTCCCTCCAAACATGATGTCACAGGCAAGGAAGGTTTCCTCTATCTTCACAAATCTGACCCCACCTCCTTCAGAGGAAGGGGTCCCAGCACCCCAAATGACTCAATACTGTTTTGTCCATAGCATGTCCTGGGCAGGAGGAGAGGAAAGTCTCAATGCAATCAAATTTTGTTTCAATTTTTTCCCATCATATTCCCAATGTCTAGAGGCCCCTTATGACCTTTGCATTCCTGAGCATGGCTTCCATAAAAAGATAGGCTTACTCTGTGCACATATTCACACACATATACACATTCAAACACACACATATGTGCACACACACATATTCGCACAAACACACATGCAAACACACACATGGAACACACACACATACACATGCAAACACACGTGTACACATGCAAACACACACAAACACATCCACATGAAAACACACAGGCGTACACATGCAAACACACACATCCACATACAGATGCACACAAACACACAAATACACATGCAAACACACATGCAAACAAATACACACATGCAAACACACGCGTGTACACATGCAAACACACACACATGCAAATGCACACACACACTATTTACAGACACTTTTTCAATCTGTAGTTGATTGAGCAACATCTTTCCAGAGATTTTATTAGGAACGCCCGCTTTTCAGGACATCCTAACTAAGTCCATGGCTGTATGGCCAGAAAGGAAATGAGCTGTCATGGAAGTCCTCCTTGCTCGAGGCAGCACATGGCTTGGGGGCCACCAGTGTTACTCCTCCGGGGTATTTTCCTCCCCTGTAAGATTTGGAAAGATGACAAGGCTCAGAGATCAGCCGTTACTCTCTAAACCTTCCACAGACCTGTGGTGTGAGGTGAAAATGTCAATGAGAAAGAGCTTGTAGGCTTGGGAGTATAGCATCCCCACCTCCTGGTGTGGTCAGAAGTGGTCTATGTAATTTTAGCTCCTAGAATTAGAAATGCCCCTCTGGTATCCTTAAAGGACGTCAGTTCTGGGAAAGCATAGCCTTCTCCTCCCATCCCTTAGCCCCTTAGTGACCCTACAGTGCATACCCCTTCTCTGACACACCCCGCAGCTCATCGTCAGGGGCTCCTCCTTTCAGAAAGACGCTTATAGACTGAGACCCACTTAGATGAGACCTCTCCTCCTCTTCCATGACAATCCAAGGCCAAGCCCCCAAAGGTTTTGCTCCCTTCCCTCACTCGGTTCAGTGGAGGCTGCAGCAAAATGGAGTGTTTCCAGTTTCTCTGACCATGCAGGGTTTTAAGTTAATCCCCCCTTCCTATCCTTCCCTTTTGCTGACAGTTCTTCCCCTTTCAATCTCCCTCTCTATATCCCCTCCTAGTTTTGATCTTCTTTGGGGGTTTTGGTTTTTACTTTATTTTGCTTTTTTCTGTTTTTTTTTTCTTTTTGTTTTTTATAGGTTTCAGAGAAATTATGTTGAATCCAATAAGCCTTCCCGGACATTCCAAGCCTCTTAACCATGGCATCTATGTTGAGGATGTCAATGTTTATTTCAGCAAAGGACGTCATGGCTTTTAAAAACTCCTTTTAAGCCTCCTTGTTTTGATGTCACCTTGGTAGGCTGGGCCCTCTGAGAGGTTGGAAGCTCTAGGCGTTTTTCTCTTTGGATCCAGGGATGCTAAGTAGAAACTGCATGAGCCACCAGTGCCCCGGCACCCTTTAACACCACCAGATGGGTGTTTTCCCCCATCCACCACTGGCAGGGTTGCCCCTTCCCTCCAATCATCACTGTGCTCCTTTTTTCCTGGCCTACGAGGCAGCTCCTGCCACTATCTTTAGAGCCAATAAAGAGAATTAAAAACCTGTGCACCAGGAGCATCTTTTAAATACACTAGCCATTCTCTTGCTTTACAAAAACAACCTAACCATCACAAGAAAGCCTGATGAAGTCCAGCCGTGCTCCAGCCTCACTTTCCCTGCTTGGAAGCGTGGGGTCTCCCTGGCTCTCCCAGGATACCATGCGGTCCTCTTAGTGACCTCGTCGCCCTGCAACCTCCAGTGGGGAAGAGTCACAGAGAGCACCTAAGCAGAGGTGGAGACAGCACGGTAAGAGGAGGGGGAGCCAGGCTCAAGTATTGGCACCAAGTTAGGTCTCAGAGGAAAGAATGGAAACCAATCACTTTTTATTTTTATTTTCGGTGGAAAAATCATCCTTTTTTGGGACATACTTGCCCCCTACTTCCTCTTCTCTCTGGAACGGCTCACAATGAGTGCGATATTAGAAAACTCCTTGCAGAGGAGAGTTTCTCCAGGCTCTTCCTGGGCCCTTAGATCTGCAGTTCCGACAAGCTTTGGCTGCAGGAGGTTTTACCCATGAACTGGCCATCCTACTAGGACCACAAGGGACCAAGGGAATCAGGGACAAAGGCCCTTCCTGATAGCCCATGATCCCGGGATTGGCTCTCTTCCCCTACTTCCACTTATTCTTGACTCTGAGAACTTTTGGAACCCAATGGAATCAGCATTTCAAGGTCAAGATGAACTGAAGGGGAAGAGAAGTAAAACTTGGCCTCCTCCAGCCCCTCTCATGGCACCAATGGAAGTGTCCTCCTGTTCTCTGGTCAATATGTGTGTTTACTTTGCTTGCTTTGACTCATGCCTTACTCCATGGCCACCCTCTCCCAAAGAGGGGGCTCGCTTCCCCCATTTTCAACTTGATCCACTGAGGAGAGGGAAGGGGGTGACTTTCCCTTCTTCAGTAGGAAAGGCACATTTGTAGGGCCTGAAACTCTCCCGTATTTGCTGACTCATTGGTGGAGTAGACTTCTGGCTCCCAGCTCCACTGGCCCATGGGGCCTCCATTGTGTGAAGTCAGCATAGGCTGCCCACCTAATGGTGGAGAGCATGAAACTGGGAGCATCCGGTGGGGGGCTTGTGGGGGAAAAAGGTGGTTGTTTTAACCCACCATTGTTTTGGGGTGGTGTTGCACACTAGTAGAGAATAGAGTCTATGCCTTTGGCAAATTTAACTGGGAGTTTGGATTCCCATTTTACTTCTTGGGTCCTGTGGATGGTGGTTCTTCATGTCAGGATCCCAGCCCGATTCTGCAAATGCCTCCATGGGGTTTAAAAACATGAGGCTTTCCAAGTTCTTGCCCAGTATCTGGGGCAGCCTCCAGAGTATCACCTGGGAGTTCAGGTTCTCTCCAGGGCTCCAGGTGTGTGTTTATCTCGCCCCCTCCAGCTCTCCTCATCCTGCTCCCCATTGCTCCATGTCAGGCTGTTCCCCATTATGCCCTGCTGATGCTTTGGGTCCAGGGCCTCCTCCCAAGTGTGGCTTTAAGGAGTAAGCTTGAGGATGAAGTTTTTTAATTATTGTAAATCATTACCTCATTTCCAGCCTCCCAGGCTCCATCCATCCCAGCATCTTTTATTCTGCCATTTTCCTCACCTTGTGCTATGACAATGGGGCGTTGTGTTTCCACAGAGACTTATAGGAGTGTTCAGTGTATAGTTTCTTAATAAACACTTTATTTTCTAATGAAATGACTGAATCAGACCTCTTATTTGGAAATTTTGCAAAAACATTCAAAATACAGAAATTCCAGGTTACCTGCATTTTTTCCTGTTTTCCTGTTACTCTTTTAAAGAAGTTTCTTAGTTAAGTTCTATGTTTACAAAGGTGTTCACAATCTGTTCCATTGGTTGCTTTCATTGAGAGTCTTCCAGATAGGTTAGGCTCATACAGTAAAGTGCTTTTTCATCGTATTGAGAAAGAATTAGAGGCTCAGAGAAGTTGAATGGTTCACCCAGGGTCACACAGTGTGAGAGGTGAAAGCAAGATTCAAACCTGACTTCTACAGACACTACTTCTACAGACACTACTCAGGCCACTGAGACCCTCACTCCTTTGGTAGCTAGGGAATGTTCTGTTGTCTGAGCAGCCAAGGCTCACAGAAATCTTCTCTTGAGAGCTGATATATGGGGGTCTGGGAGTGGGGTTGGGGATCCTTTATCTTTGGTGCACCAGCGAAGCCAGTGGGGCTGTCCCTGGGATGGAGTGGTTTTGTATGTTCCCTGTGGATATCGGGAAAGTGACCCTGCCCAAGGAAAGATGGGGCTTTGGGCGTACAGGTCATTCAGAGACACACTCCCTTTCATGCACACACACCCACACACACACTCAGGTGAGCCACACTCTCATGGCAAGTTTCATGTGGGCTGCCAGGAGGGAGAGGCCAAAGAGTAAAATGCTTAGATGAACTGGCACATCTGTGCACCCTTGGACCCTGGCACTGACACAGCTAGAAGAGTTGAAATGCTCCCTGTAACTTGCCCTCTTCCTTTCAGGAGGAGAGGACACCGTGAGGCCCTGTATGCAGGAGAGATGGAGCAAGAGTGGAGAATGCGGGCTGGGAAAGGGCTCCTGGGCGGATCCGATTGCTTCACTGGGCCCCAGTAATCCTTGATGGAGCTCAGTCATTGAGGAAGTAGAGATGAGACAAGTAAAGTAACGTGGAAGAGCTCATGTTCCAGTTTGACAGGAAGTTGATCAGGCTAGGTTGGTGCTTTTCTATATACCCTCAGTTGCTTTATCTTCTATTTAAGTCTAGTTTGGTTTGAGACCCCCTCATGCCAAATGGAAGCTCCTGCTCTCTAGAGTGGCCTGGGTGAGGGGTGGACCAAGCTCTGCATTTATCTCTTCTTAAGGGTTCCAGGGAGAAAGAGTTGGAACAGAGACGCCTGAAGGGTTGGGGCTGTCCTGGGGACCATGAGGAGATGCACTGGTTCAAGGAGAACTTTCATTTTTAATATGGGAGAGATTTGAGCTTTGTTTTGTTCTGATGCCTGGAGCCTATCAGTGTATGGGAGAAGAGATAATAGATAAAAATGGCCCCTGAGAATATGGAAAGGAAAAGTATCTACAGCTCAGGAGGAGGGGCTAGCATTGGCCTGGTGGAGGGAGTGCTCTTCCCATAGAGCAGGAGGCAAAAAGAGGAAAGGAGGCGGAATGTCTTTTCAAGGTGATAGGGCAAGGAAGGGAGGGAGTTCTTATCTGGTGGCTTCCATTTTGCCTATAAAGAATGAGGCAAGGCCTTGTGCTGCTAGTGAGAAGACCCAAGGAGAGTTGGAACATCTGAATTGACAGAGGAAGAAACTATGGATGACTATGGGGATCTATGGAAAGGTTGCTGGGCAGAATGAGGAACCAGCTGCGATTGGAGTCTAGGCCTCTGTTTTCCATGTTTTACTGCTAGGTGTTGAAGTCTCATGGCATTTACCCCAGGGTTGGTGCCTCTAGGGAAATCAGAGCTGGTATAGGGCACATGCAGAGAGCTGAACGCAGCCCAGAAAGATGCCAGTTTGGACTGGCCTCAGTTTAGGATGGCTCAGGGAACCAGCCCGTCCTGCAGCTCCCTGACCTCCTGCATTCAAATGTCACCAACAGGATTTCACAGTAGCTTTCTCAGACCTTAAGCTTACATTTTGGTCCTGCGGGATTTTGCTGCACGGATTGACAGCTGACTCAGTTCATGAACCCAGGGTGCTTGCCAGGTGCTCTCTGGATCTTCATTCTAGAGAGGGGGTTGACAGGTGCTGGTTCTGAAGCTTAGAGAATGAGAAACTCAACTGTACCAATAAGATCTTGTAGAACAAGGTAAAATTCTATCTAACACATTCCAGGGACATTCCCTGGAGAGGCTGGACTCTTTTACTAGCATTACATGACCAGGTCCTGGAACTGATTGCCAAGCTCCCAAGAATGGGTTTACTGTGGGGCATTAATAGTAATAATTCTATGTATCTTATGAAGCACTTACTCAGAACCAGTCACATTTTACCCACAAGGAAGCTAAAGCTCAGAAAGATTGAATAACTAGCTCAGGTTTTCACAGCTTGAAACTGGCAGAACCAGGACTGACAGGGGGCCTGCCTGACACCTCAAAATGCTTTTGGCCACTCTGCTGCCCCCTAAAGTTGCACATCTTCTGCTCCTGGAAGGCTATGATTGTGGAACACCCCCTAGGTGCTCCCCTCCAACCCCACTCCACTCCTAAGACAGAGAAGTCTTTCAGGGGTCTTCAGGGATGAGCACCATCCCTGACTTCCTTCTGGAACTTTTGGGACAGGGTGATTTTAAAGACTAGAAAAGAACATCTGCAACGTTCTTTCCTCTCATTGTAGCCTTTAGTGACTTGGGGGTGTATGAAAGCACGGTTGGGCTTAGATCTGAGATTAATCACATGTCTTACAGTTGGTGAGATTCCCAAGCAATAATGGCCTCTTTGATATTGGGGAGGACTTGTTGGATGAGACCAACCTGATCCTTAGGATAGCAGTTAGGCTGCCCAGGTCTGGGCAAGGGTGAGAAGCTTCAGATAGGAAGGTGGTAGAAGAAAGGATGAGACCAACCTGATCCTTAGGATAGCAGTTAGGCTGCCCAGGTCTGGACAAGGGTGAGAAGCTTCAGATAGGAAGGTGGTAGAAGAAAGGATGAGACCAACCTGATCCTTAGGATAGCAGGTTAGGCTGCCCAGGTCTGGGCAAGGGTAAGCAGCTTCAGACAGGAAGGTAGTAGAAGAAAGGGCCTTGTCTGACTACCCACTGTCACTTAACCTTTCTTCAACCCACCTCAAAGACCTCCTGATATGTCCAAGCTCAGCCATGCAATGCTCACCCTAAAAAGACCAAACACGAATCAGGCTCAATTTGGAAGTCAAGAATCTGACCTTTAGCCACCTCTGTCTGTTCTTTTGTGTGGGAATCCCTTTCTGCAGCCAAGCTCCCAGCAGCTGAATCCTCACCTCCACCTCCCCAGCCACAGGTGTGACCGCAGCACAGCACTGGGCTGTGACACATCCCCTGGCTCGTCCCAGTTCCCTCAGGTCAAGCCCAGGCATGAGCAAAGGATCAAGCATCTCAGATACAATGGTGAGGCAGCAAGGGAGGGTTGGATGCCACGGGAAAGCTCAGGAGCGGGCAGATCAATGCAGGACGACTTCATTGTTGTGTAGCTTTCTGCACGGAGCCAGACATGGATTAGGCAAAGAGCCGGAGCCTTTGTTCCTTCAGGGTTTACTGACTCCTGTGCTCTGGCTAGACTCGCACATTGCTGCCAGCATGACTCTGAAAGTAAGAGCAAAATGAAGGTGGCAGGGAGGGAGAGACAGGGAGGGGGAGAGGGCGATGCTGGCTGCTTGGAGTCTTCTCTGTGAAGGGCCAGAGAAAATTCTTAAGCGTGACAGCGGAGACGGGAGGAAGGTGGAGAACAATGGGGAGTCTGGCTTCCATCTGGACTGTCCAGCAAAGGCCTGGAGCTCTCCTCCTCCTCTCTCCCAGCTCTCCCCCACCCAACACATTGCCAATCTTTAATGCTGGCTGATGTGGGCGAAGCTGCTTGCAGCCTCCAGATTCCTTGGATAGCTCTGGTTCTGTATTTTGCCTTTAGAAATCCTACTGTTACCACCCCCTGTACTTCCCACCTCCCAAGAAAACCTCAGCCTAGATCTGACAATATATTTCCAGAGCTAAATAAGAATCCTTCTTCAACCCTACGTGAACCCAAAAGTGAGTTGAAGGAGACATGCTGGCAAGAGATAAGTCCCTTGTCTGCTTTTTTGGGTGGTTCTGAAATTCCATCAGGATTCTGAGGCCCTCTTGGGTAGGACTTTTGTTCCAATTTCTCCTACTCAGTGGATAAAACTTCCATAGGGTGACCCCAGTTTCCCTTGAAATTAAATCTTGATGAGGGAAGAGATTTCTGTACGGGTGATAAGGTCTAATACCCCTCTGCGTTTTTGCTCCTTCTCATTTTGGCACATTTTCCTTCTATCACAAAATATCTGGGTGTTTGTGCCTGAGAGAGCTAGATCTTCTCTCCTCATTATGCTTGACTTCTGGATGGGTGTGAATGCATTGCTCAAATGTTCTGTATGCCCCTGGGCCAGGATGGTGAGGATTGACAAAAACGAGGGGAACAAGAAGATATCAGAGGCAAACCTTTGACTGGGGCATGCTCTGCTTTGAGAGAAGGGAACAAGAAAGACAGGAGCACTTCTGAGGAGCACAGATCCCACAGGGACGTAGAAGGTACTGATGGCTCAGATTTGGTGTCAAAGGCCTCCAGCCCAGGTCTGTGTGGGTTGTATCTGGGAAGGAACTTGGAACACTGGGGTAGAGCAGAAAGGCAGGGTTGCAAGTTACCCAGAGAACTAACTGAGCTGTAGAGAAATCTTAGCTGAAGGCTCTGGTGGGACTTTCAAACCAAGATACATGAACCTTCCACATGGGATGAGATGGGCACCTGGCCTTCTCAGGATCATGGTATTTTCTCATGACCCTCTGCCAAAAGGATCCTCTCAAAGCCTCTGTTAAATAGATGAACCTGACTTTGATTTACCTATGGGTGGAGACTGGGGCCTTTGGCATAAGTCAAGAAGAATGGAGCTTGGCTTTTCTGAGAGCCAAAACCCTCAAGCAGTTCTCACTTGACACCCTAAAAGTAATGTCAGGTAATGTCTGAGTTCGGAGGGGTGGTCAAAATCCCCTGCTCAGCTATGGAGAGGCTTTGCAGAGCAAGGAGTGAGGCTGCCCAAAAGCATCATTTCAGAATGGCAGTCCCTGACTTTTGCCTTCTTCCAAGTTTGAGGGACAGAACATCATGTCATCTCAGAAAACACTACCAAATCTGGCTTTGGTAAGTAATGCCGGAAGCCTTGGTGGATTGCAATGATGACCAGCTTGTCTTCATGGCTGTCTTTGCCTCAGTTTCTGCCACCTGTGTGCTGTTACCATGGCAGCACAATGAAGCCTAGCTCTGCCTTTGGAGACCTCACTGGAGCAAGTGGCCTATTTCCCTGAAAAAGATACATTCTCCCCTCCCTTGCCCTCAAGTTCGTTCTGCAGTGAGAAGGACAAGGACTTAGCCTTGATAAAGGGGAAAGTGACTTCACTGCTGTCTAATATGGCCTGATGATGCCTCTGTTACAGAGTTCTGATAGACCGCTTACTTTCTCACTCCAGAGTTCACACTATCTTCAGTCTGTTTGGGACCTCTTAATGTCGTTTAAAAATCACATTGTGGTATTCTTTACTCTGCAAGGCTTGCAATAGCCTTTGGCCAAAATTCATGAAATCCTGACCTTCAAAAATACACTTCTCATAAAAAGAGAGGGTGTGGAGCTGTGGGGAGCACATGTGCTCTTCCAGGGATGGGGCAGGTCTACAGAACCTGTGACATGGTCCTTAGCAGCTGCACAGGCCTAGGGAAATATTTACCTCTCACAGCTAGGTTCTCGAGCATGTCGGGAGCTCATGACATGGAGGGTCCTCTAGTTTTAAGCTGAAAGGGTTTAGCCTCTGTGACACATGGGACCCCTGCACCTACAAAGGCTAATTTCCAGTCTTTCTCAGCACTGGGTCAGACAAGCAGTCTCCAAGCTCTGCCCTCTTGCTGCCAAAGTCAAGGCAAGGGTGACAGAAGGAACATTCCAGAGTACTGGCTAGATACTAACTAAATCTAGCCTATTAATTATATTCTGTCAGAACCTCTGGATGCTCTTGCTGTTAATTCTGAAAGAAAATTCACTTGGCAGAGAACATGAGAGTAAATCTCAAACAACTTCTGTCAAGACTGCTAGTCCCTGACAGCTCACCCTGGCCAGGAGGGCACAGCCAGGATCTGTGACGCTCTCTGGTTGCCCCCATCCGGGGACCATAGCTCCTCACTGAGGCCTTTTGCTTCAGAGGGAGCCAGATATAGAGCTGGCCAGGGAGAACTTGAGTCTGTTCCCTCCCACTGTCAGTGGGCAGCAGGGAGGCACCACCAATATAGAACATATTCTGAGAATGTCCTTCTTGGGAGAATTTAAATTCTAAGTTCATGTCTAAATGACTCACAGAATCTTTCAATCTTTATGGCTGTCAATTTGGCATTTCTTGCTACCATAACAGGAGATTGCTGCACAGTACCTCTGATACCAAATGGCCAACCTAGTCATTAAGAAGACCGGAATAACCCCCCCACTGTGCATTTTCAGGATGGTGTCTTTGGCCATCTTAATAATTTTATTGGGTCAATCACTTGACCAACTGTTATCCTGCATAAATTGGTCAGTTTTCTGGGCAGAGCTTCAGGGCCTGCAATATGGTTCTCCCTTAATTTGAAATCCTCAACTTGCAGAAAAATCTTTTTCTTTTCCTCCAGTTACTAGATAAATGATGTTGTAAGGATCAAGTGCTCCCCTTTTTATTGATTGCAGCAATGTTTCCCCTTAGACTTATGATATGCCAAGGATCCATCAGAGAACTTTGGAGAATGTTGCACAGTATGGCCAGCTCTTTTAGATTCACAGTTTGCATTAGGATATCAAAGTCTCCAAGAAGTCCTGCTGTAAACAAACCTTATTCTACCTCTTTCCAATTCTAATTAAACACAAAACATTCTTCATTTAACATCTATTAATAGACTCAGCACACACATGTTAGAAAACACTGGGTTATGGTGTGATCAGAAGATTTTAAAGAAGAATCAAGCAGGATGTGTTCATCAACCACCCACTTCCTATATCAAGAAACCACCACACCCAGCAAGCTACCCAGCTGTAGGCTCAGCCCTCACTTCTGCCTTCTACATGGAGTCAGAAAAAATTCTGGTTGTTGATGGATAGACACTCTTGTGAAGATCAGGAAACCTTCACTGTGATATCTCAGAAGAAAATGGTAAGTCATTTCACATAAGAGCTTGAGACCTCAGCATTAAACCTGACCATCCGCCCAGGCTGGTGGAGGTGACATCATCTAGTGGTAGCCCACAGCAATGAAGACCTGGATCCCAATCTCAACTCTACCACTAGCAAAATGACATGGGGTAAGTTACCTTTCCTTGTTCCATATTTGTCTCTGGGTAGCTAGTAGAGTTTGCTGATCCTCATGTAAAAGACCCTGCCTGGACAGATGCCCCAAATGCCATGTCCCCATGAGTCACTATTGTCTCTTAGTGGAGGACATCTTTTGGTTCCTGGTCCTTCTCTCTCTCTGAATATGTTGTGTATCAGGCAAACAGAGTGAGAGAGATGGCTGCCCCTTTGGGTGAGGATCAGTGGATTTCTCTGGATGAGGATGGAAGCAGATGCTTGGGGGTTAATAGATCCTCTCTGTCACCGCTGGACAAGGCCAAGCGGGAGTTCTCAGCAAGATTTTCTGACTTTGATCTCAAGAAGGCAGCTCTGCCTAACAAATAGTCTGAAATGTCAAAGAATAAATGTTAAAGCTTGAGGGGTCATTCTCCAGGGATTTGCCGGGGCTGGCTAGGGAGGGAGAGGAGGAGGGAGAGAGGGACACAGCAGAATCCTTCACATAAAGATTCCGACTTGGTTTTGTGATATTTAAGAAAAAAGAAAACTCTGAATTATTTATAGCACAGAAGATGTAAGCAGGCTGTAGAGAAGTAGCCTGGCTTCACATGATAGTTTATGGCCATTATTTAGCTGCCCCAGCCTTGAACTGGTAAAACTTTTCTCATTAGTCACATGCTACTGATCTCTACTTGAGCTATCTATTATTATTATTATTATTGCTATTATCATTATTTTAATCAAGAAAATTCATGTCCTTCAATATGTGAGTTGGGGGATGCAATTTCTAGAAATGATATTTGCACAAAGCAGGAGTTATCTCTTTCCCTTAAAGGGACTCTGGCACACCCTTCAGTAACTCTTTCCACCCCTGTGAGTGTTTCCAGCCTGTGCCTCTTCAAGCAGGGATTCAGAAGACCCCTGCTCTGATATGGATGGGAAGCATCTCGGTTTGGGCCTGGGCACTGATTGGCCATGTCAATCTGGGAAGGTGAATTTCATCTCTCATTCGTTCCCTCTGAAAGATTAAGGCAATTGTCCTATGGCTCTTATGAGTATGTTGGGCATAGGAAGGATAATTCCATTGTGTTCAAAATACCTTGGTACCTGGAAGGGGGTGGGGGGATAGCATCTATATTAAGTGAGGGGATAAAAGAAGTAAAGAAATGTTAAAAGGTTAAATAAAAAGTGATTGAAAGATTAGTGGTAAAGCTGGGGGGAATGAGTTCTTTCATCTGTTTATTTTGGTCAGTGATAAAATGAATACTTCATGTTGATAATCATATCCTGATTCTATAGCATGGGTAATTGAAATTCACCAATAATCCCCAAATTGCAGTTAAAATTAAAATCACAAGCTTCACATATTCTCTCTTCCATCTCTACACATGGTACAAACATGCTCTTAGTCACTCTCCTAATTGTTTTTGCATACCCTTGACAACACTCTGGGAGATGCAAACACATGGAGTCAACTTTTGGTCAGTTTGGGGGTGGTGAGGTGAGGCTAGTCAAGCTGCAAATCAGGTCATCAGTAGAGCTCCAAACAAGCAATATTGTATTTAGGAGGTATTGCTTTTGTTGAAGATATCAATACTTTTGTTTCTTTCCTAGACCCGTTTGTTTTTTTTTTCTACCTTGAAGAACCTGGAGAACATTTTGCAGTTAAAATGTCACAGTGACACTCCTGTTATAAAACTCTGAACATGTACATATTTTTACCCTCACTAACTTACTCTACCCCCAGAAGTCTTTGAAGTGTTTTTCCTGCACTCCCTACTTGCTGTGATGTAGAAGTTAGGCTAGCACCATTGCTCTAGGGCAGTGGTTCTCAAAGTTTTTGGTCTTGGGACCTCTTTTCACTTAAAAGTCATAGAAACCCCAAATAACGTTTGTTTCTGTGGGTTATATCCATCATATTCACTGTATTTGAAATTAAAACTGAGTACAATTTAAAAGCTCAAGTATACACACACATTCCATGTAGCTGTCAGGATGATGACGTCATCGCATGTCTGGAAAGCACTGGACAACTTCATGAATAATACCTGTGAGACATGAGAGTAAAAATAGGCATACACTATCTTACTATTGCTAGGAAAATAGTTTTGACACATGAATCTCCTGAAAGGGTCTTGAGCCCACCAGGGACCTTTGGACCATTTTGAGACCTGCTGTTCTAGGAAAACAGGCACAAGCAGATTCTGAAATCAAACCTGGGTCCCCTTGGAGCCAGGGAAATCTACCAGTCATGCACTTTGATCCAAGTGTAGGAGTCCATCAGAATTCCATTTCTTTATTCAAACATCACTGACTGCCCCATGGGTGTTGACTTAAAGCAAACTGGATACAACCATGCATGTTCAGTTGCTAGGAATGTGGGAAATATACAAGAAAGACTTCACCTATTATTAAGAAAACAGAGTGGGGGCTGTTTGCTTGCTCTGGAGAAGAACATGGGCTTGATGTAACAGTAAACATTATTGGTTGATTGAAGAGACTCAGCACGAACAGGATTTACAAAATCCCATTGGTGAGAGCAGGAGGCATGAATGGCAGGGGATGAGAGAATTTATAGGCATCACTTTGCTTGTTGGGCATCCCTTCATCGCACTATTGTGCATTACATTTGGACTTGTTTAAGGAACATGTGAGGCTCACAGTGCTCTAGCCAGGACGTATGGGAGTGCCTATTTAAGTTTAGACACGCTGGCACCTCCTTCCTCTTTCTCCTAAGCTGAGCAGCTTCGGTACAGGAAGATTGGACTATGAAATGCTTTAATGTCTAGGGAGCTTCCTTAGGTTAACTCTGTGTAGCACCCAGCACACCACTCAGCAGAGGGACCTGTCTCATCATGAGGTCCTAAGTGGGTGACAGTGTTCATGCCTCTTCCTGTTCATCATTTTTGCCCCAGGGAGCAAGAACTGCTCTTCCGTGGGATTCTTTCACAAACCCGCTGGAATAGGGTCTTTCAAGGAATACCTCTGAGATCATGAGCAAATGTTGCTTCATTGACTCATTCTTCAAACATATTTGGGGCATCCGCTCTGTGCCACACACTCTGCTACTAAGTGAGTCAGTTGTATTTCCTGTTGTCAAGAGCTTTATTGTCTCCCACAGTGGTTTTCAATTGGGGGTGATCTTCTCCCCCAGGGGACACGTGTGGAGACATTTTTAGTTGTGACAGCTGAGGGTGGGTGCTTCTGACAGCTCCCCACAACAAAGAATGATCCAGCCCTAAATGCTATAGTATCAACGTTGAGAAACCCTAGTCTAGAGACAATACAGTCCAGTATTCACTAGTCTTGGGTAAGAGGGACCTCCCCAATTTTTAGGGCCCTTCTTTAGCTGCCAAGAGTCCTAGGGCCATGAGAAGGGACCATCTGGAGCCTGCACTCCACCTCCCTTCTTGACAATATTTCATTTCCTAAACCAGAATTCCTTACCCAAACATCTCTCAGCTTGCCTCCAGGACACATGCGGGTCTCTTCATTCATCTGTTCTAAGGGTGGGCTACGCTGCAGGTGTGTGCACTGCTAAGCCCAAGAGTTGGCCAAAGGATTACTGTGTGGGGGCAGTGGGAACATGGAGAGTGTGAGGGTGGGATGGTTAGAGGAAGATGGAGTTGCAGGCTCAGTGTGCACACATATGTACGAGAGACCCCTTTCACTGTGGGATGGAAGACGGGGGTGGAAGAGAAGGGTACAGGCCAGGGGCCAACTCCTTAGTACCATGTGTCTCCACTCGCAAATCCGAGGAATCAGAGACACCGAAGTCACCTGGCCCTTCAGGTCATCCTGAAGATCAATTTCTCAGGGCAGGAGGATAGGACATGCCTTATTTATTAGTGTGTTAGCTTGATTTATAACTTCCAAATTTTAGACATATGAAATGCGGGCTTCTAATTATTCCCTTGTCCCAGGTCCTTCAAATGTAAGGAATAGGCCTGGTACAGATAAGTGAGTAATCATGAAGCAATATGATGAAATTATGGGAGAGGTAAACATAGAGGAAAGACACCTAGTTCCCAAGTGGAGTTTTTTTGTGTTTTGTTTTTTGGTTTTTTTTTTGAGACGGTCTTGCTCTATCATCCAGGCTGGAATGCAGAGGTGTGATCTCGGCTCACTGCAACCTCCACCTCCTGGGCTTAGGCGATTCTTATGCCTCAGCCTCCCGAGTAGCTGGGATTACAGGTGACCACCACCACACCTGGCAGATTTTTGTATTTTTGGTAGAGATGGGGTTTCATCCTGTTGGCCAGGCTGGTCTCAAACTCCTGATCTCAAGTGATCCACCTGCCTCGGCCGCCCAAAGTGCTGGGATTACACGCGTGAGCCACCTTGCCCAGCCTAATGAAGTTCTTAAAAATACTGAATCATGATATTGATCTGCAGATGTTTAAATGAAAATGGCAGTTCAAGGAATGGCATAATCAAAATGATCATTTAAGACTTTAAAGTTTCCATTGTTTAGAGAGCTGCCTTCAAGCCTTGGAAATCCTGACTCCACTGCCGGGTAAATAAACACCATAGTCCTTTGGTGACCTTGGGCTGCCTGAGGTACAGGATTGTGGAGGTTCTTCCTGCTGGACAATCTCCACACTGGGGCAATGCTCTTACAGGCCCACCCAGTTGCCATAGATACTGATCTCGAGGTCTCCACAATTGACTGGTATTTACTGGGGATCTGCAGCTCTCTGGATGCCGTGACCAGCATCATAAAGGAAAGAGAGGGGCTGCCCCTTCCCGGCTCCCCATTTGTGGACTATTGTGAGAATATCTCTTTGTCACAGAAAGGTAAAGACCCTGGAGAAATTGAATAGGACGGATTTTTTTTCTTTTAATAACATTGTGCTTTTTTCTGATTACAAAAGTAATTTATATTCACAGTAGAAAATTCAGTGAAATACAGAAAAGCACACAAACACATAAATTATCCACCATCCCATCACCCAGAGACAACACTGTTAACATTTCAGCTTTCTGCCTTCTAATCTTTTTTATGTACTTATTTATTTGTCAGAATCAAATCATTCCATGTGCACGTGCACATACACATTACTTTGCTACCTCTTTTTAAATAAGATTGCATTTGCAATTTAACTGATCTTTTGCAATGTTAAAAAATTTTGTGAGGCCGGGCGCAGTGGCTCATGCCTGTAATCCCAGCACTTTGGGAGGCCAAGGCGGGCGGATCACGAGGTCAGGAGATCGAGACCATCCTGGCTAACACAGTGAAACCCTGTCTCTACCAAAAATAGAAAAAATTAGCCAGGCGCGGTGGCTGGCGCCTGTAGTCCCAGCTACTCGGGAGGCTGAGGCAGGAGAATGGTGTGAACCCAGGAGTCAGAGCTTGCAGTGAGCCGAGATAGCGCCACTGCACTCCGGCCTGGGCGAAAGAGTGAGACTCCGTCTCAAAAAAAAAAAAAAAAAATTTGTGAAAGTGATATATTTACCACATGGTTAAAAAAATGCACACATATACGCACACACAAACTTGCACAGAAATGTTCATAGCAGCATTTTTCATAATGGTCAAGGGACAGAAAAATGCAATATTTATCGACTGGTGAATGGAGAAAGAAAATGTGGTGTAACCATGGAATGGATTACTACTCAGCAATAAAAAGGAATGAAGCACTTATACATGCTACAACATGAATGAATCCCAAAGAAACCTGCTAAGTAGCTGGACACAAAACATCCCATTCTCTATGATGCCATTTGTGTGCAATGTCAAGAAGAGGCAAATATGGAGAGACAGAAATTATATTAGTGGCTGCCTAAAGCTGGGGTTGGAAGCAGGGATTAACTATAAATGGATCCAGGGTCCTTGTTGGGGTGATGAATGTTTTAAAACTGGTTTATCCTGGTGATCATACCATTCAGTAGATTTACTAAAAGTTGTTAAATTTTACATTAAAATAGGTGAATTTTATGGTATGTAAAATAATGTCTCAATAAAGTTTATATATATATACAAAATAAGTTATATAATAAATATGTAAAATAAAGTTTGCATAGATGAACTCAATGATGCTTATATATAGTACATAGTAAATATATAATATATAAGCTAAACATATATAACATATGTAAACTTTATTGAAGTATTATCATTATTTATCCAAATTACTGCTATAGATTGATCTGTCTATAAAATGAGAGCACTCCCCTTTTTTACTCCTGTTCCTCATTGGCAAGTTGTTCCTAGCACACTGCCATTACCAGATAAGTAACCTCTGTTATTGAGTGTCCTTATGAGTTATATCTAAGCAAATTATATACAAACAAATATAAATACACGTGTTTATTTTTTCTCTATTTGGTACAACTGCAGCTATATCATACATACTATTGTGCACTTTTTAGGATAATCCCTTCCCCACCCCAGTTTCTTGGAGCTCTTAGAGAAATCTCTCATTGTTGTTTTAGAGATCCATACTATCCCGTTATATTGATGTACTCAAATTTATTTAATTTCTTCACAATAGTTTTCTCTTATAAATCACAGAAATGGATTGATCCTAAATATATTGAAACTAAATAAATGTGGTTGAACCTAAATATAATATTAACATAAAGCCGTATGACCCCTATAAGCTATTTGGTATATCTGTTTTGTATATATTGACCATATGGGGTGATAACAATGTGTACCCCAAGAGTAATACAGATGCTCCTCAATTTACCATGGGGCTATGTCCTGATAAAATCATGATAAGTTGAAAATATCACAAGTTGAAAATGCACTTAATACACCTAACTTACCAACCATCATAGCTTAGACTAGCCTACCTTAAATGTGCTCAGAACACTGGCATTAGCCTACAGTTGGGCAAAATCATCTAACACAAAGCTTACTTTATAATAAAGTACTGAATATCTCATGTAATTTATGGAATACCATACTGAAAGTGAAAAGCAGAATAATTTCACACCATAGTGAAGTTGAAAAGTCCCAACTCGAACCATCGTAAGTGGGGGACTGTCCATATATGAGAATGAGGTTCCCCACAGTCTTAATAAACAGAGGGTCATGGCTTGACTTTTAATGACTGTATCATGCTCCACTGTGTGGACATGCCAGATTTATTTGCCTAGTCCCCTGTGTTTGAAAACTTGGATTGTTTTATTTTTTCATTCTTATGAAAAACAGCACAGGTATTTAGGTACTCTTGGTGGTTAAGCTGAACAAGGGAGATGGCTCAGTGGCAGCCCTCATCAGAGATAGTATGTCTGTCACTGCATTGCTACCTCTGATGAGGACTGCAGGTATCCAGTGGATTCCCCCAAGCAGGTATCCAGTGGATTCTCCTGAGGAACAGCTATCTTGTAACAGAGAGCTGACTGTGGAAAGCTATCTCCTTCTGAAATATTATTGCTTCAGACCCCAAGATGCAACATCATTGAATGCAGAGGTCATTACCTTTTTTCAGGTAACTTCAAGGTGTTGCCAACATTCACATAATGTTGTTCCCTAAAGGGCTCTTCTGGCCAGAGCCTTGCCACATTTTAGGGCTGGGGATTCAGAGCTGCACAGTCCAGAAATGTTAATGGGATTCTGAGTGAAGCCTCTAATCTCTATGTCCTACAGAGGGTTAACCAAGCGTGATGCCATGACTTTCTCAAGGTCAGAGTGAGGGTTGGGAGGTAGTATCCATGTATCCTGACCTCTTGCTCTGGCCTTTAAGCAGGCAGCCTCCTTGGAACAGATTGGGTGGGGCATGGCAGTAGAGATTGAAGCTGGCTGTAAGAGGCCACAGACAATTCAGAGTGAGGCATTTCCCGCCAACCCACTGATCTGGGCTCCAGGCAAGGGAGGGGCACAAACTGGAGAGAAGTCAACCAGCTGGAAGGAATTCAGGAAATAGCAACAGGAAAGCTGAAGGGGTTGAGAGATTGCTAGTGAGATTATCTAAATCTGCAGCTTTTGAGGCCAAGTGATAGCCATGTTTTCTCTCTAGCAGCCCTCAGCGGTGACAGCAAAGCCCATGCTGTGGTTCCAATACCTCTCCTCCTCTTTTTCTAACAAACATGGTCTTTAGTGTCTTTCTGGAGGTGAGCATGGATGGGGCCAAAGATGGTCAGGCAGGAGAAATATATCCTCTTCCTCTCCTCTTCTGAGTTCCTGAGCTCTTGTCTGCTGAAGATGAAGTCCTGGGGGAAGGAAAGGTCTTTAGACAGCAGAGCAGATGATGCAGAAAGGGCCCAAACATATGTGTGGGCAAGACAAGCATAAAGGGATGATATTAGGGATCAAGATCCGATGGCAACAGGGAAGCGAGAAAAAAGCTGGGTGTGGGAGGAGCATTGTAGTTGAAACCAATAAGTGCAATTAGGTTTGTGTCACTTCCTACAGCCCAAGCAAGCTGTTTGTTGGTCATCTGTTAGAGGTGGCTGCCAAGATGCCTTGTGCATCCCAAGATCCCTGGGTGCTGGCCCTTCCTATCTGCCAGGCTGAGAGAGGGACAATGGATGCCAGCTCTGGAAGTCCACTCAGGCATGTGTGGCCCACCTCTCTGGCATGCTCCTGGAAGCAAGGGTAGTTGGAATCGAGGAAATACAGCATGAGAAAGAAGTCTGAGCACCTGCTCATCGCTTTCCTTGCAATGGGGTTGAGAAGAAGCAGTTATAGGTGGATTGAATCAGGGGTTAATGGCTAGGCCAAAGGGAAACCTGGTGCTCTCACCAACACACCCATGTCCATCCGTTGCTTAGCCCATCTGGGCATGCCCTGGGCAGGACCTGCTGCAGCTCAGAAAGCAGGAGCTTTTAGGGGACAGACTGCACCCTCAGGAATTGGCCCTGCCACTGCAGCCCATTTCAGACCTGACTTACTTCCTGCCTGATTAACTTTCCCCTCTCCCACCCCAGCTCCTGCTATAGCTGGTATGCCAATCTGCAAACCTGTTAATACTACAGTGCCCAGAAAAGTGGGTGCTCAAAAAATATTGGTTCATTTAAAAAAGTTATTAGCTAAGGCATCAATTAAATGCGCCTTTAAAAAATCTCCCTAGAAGGAGTGTCTCCAGATTCTTTGGAAGTCTACCCACATAGCTAGCTTGAGTTTTTTAGGGGTTGGTGGCGTATGTTCTTCTTTTAATGACAGTCAACAGTTTAATGATAGTCTCTAAACTTAATGCCAAGTGTAGGCTATGCATCAGGTTTACATGGTGGATTCAAACCTGGTCTGTGCTTCAGAGGGAGATGGCCGTGCACAGTGAAGCCATATACCACATTGTGTTAAGTACCCGTATGCCCTGGGCTTTCTGGAATTTCAGAATCCTGATCATACCTATGTCTGTCCAGATAAGTGAGTACCCCATCCCATCAGGTGCAAGGTTGCTAATGATCAGAGAGGCCAGGTAGGCATTAGTCAGACTGTGAAGGATTTGAACTTCACTTGTGTTGAATAAGGACTAGGAAAAAGTAATTGGGCCTGGGCATCAGAGATCGCTGTGACTTTATAACAGATAAAGTCAGGGGGGTGAAGTGGTAGAAGTGAGAGTGAAATGAGGCTTGAGAAATGATTGGGAAGCAGAAGAATGACATGGCATGCTGCTTAGATTACCCATCAGAGTCTGGTGATGAAGGCAGAAAAGGGACTAATTTTTAGGAAAGGAAGGGTCGAGGAAATACTTTGATTAGGATGGGGGAGGCCAGGCATGGTGGCTTACACCTGCAATCCCAGCACTTTGGGAGGCCAAGGCAGGCAGATCCTTTGAGGCCGGGAGTTCAAGACCAGCCTGGCCAACATGGCAAAACACCATCTCCACTAAAAATATAAAAATTAGCCAGGTGTGGTGGCACATGCCCATGATCTCAGCTACTAGGGAGGTTGAGGCAGGAGAATCCCTTGAACCTGGGAGGCAGAGGTTGCTGTGAGCCGAGATGGCGCCACTGCACTCCAGCCTGGGTGAGAGAGCGAAACTCTGCCTCACAAAAAAAAAAAAAAAAAAAAGATGCAGGGAAACTTTATTCTGTAGGTGAGAAGTCAGTGGGCAAGAGGGATTTGTAGTATTGAAGAGAGATGGGTACTAGATGGGTCCACATCCAAAAAGTAGATGGAAAAAAATGAGATAAAAGCTTGAGTGGAAACTTTACAACCTTGGAAGAAAGAGAAGAGTTATTAATTCATGTAAGATGAGGAAAAATAAAGATGAGGTAAGCAGAATTGAAGAGAGAGGGAAATAAGGGAATTTCTTCCTATTTCCTTAGCTCATCTGAGAGTTAGTCCATTTATACTGGGAGATTTTTGCTCTGGTCCCTTTGACAGGATGTCCTGGATTAGTCTTGTTCGAGGAGGGGACCCAAACAAGGTACTGACGAACAGCTAGTCATTCATGAAGGAGGCAGAGCACTGCCTATTTCCACCATTACAAGTTTTGGCTGAACTCAAGTGCTCTACACACTTAATCTTGGCCGTCATAGCTAAATTTGGGGTCTGCTCCTCACTTTTTTTTTAGTAGGATGCAGCTGGGGAAAGGCAGCAGGCAACCTCCTTCATCTCCAGTTTCCCACATGTCTGAGAATTCAACTTGGTGGCCATGCCAAGATATGCTGGCTCCATGCAAGGATGCCTTGGGATGGTGTCCCAGAGACTGATGGAGCTTCCACATTTGGCTCCCTCTTAGCCATAACCATGAAGAGAGTCGCAGAGCCCACAAAACTGCCACATATTTGAGGGCTTTCCAGTAGATTCAGTGGCCCTTTTGTGTTGGTGTCAATCCTTTAATGAGTTAATGCTATGATCGAGCTCTAGCTTGAGCGTAGGGCCTCAGATTGAGGAGCAGCTGGGATGTTCCATGAAGGTCGAGACCCGAGCTTCTGATTTTCAATAACTTTAAACGTTTATGTATTTGCTGGTAGAATCTATGCTTAGATGACTGTCGTCTTAAGCTCGATATGAACTCAGAGCTGTGATTGATGTCCTGTTGGGCACTGCCCTGATTTAATAAATAACTAGCATGCCTGCCTTGGTTTCAGATTTCGGATCTGCTGAAGCTGCAGCCATCTCAGTTGGTGCTGGATCTCCAGCTCTCACTTGATGTTTCCAGAGAGTCACAGGAGCCTGTGGAGTAATGATAATAAAACCCAGAAAGGCAGCCGCTCATCTATTTAACGAATACTTGTTGAGCACCACTGTCCACCAGGTGGTGGCGGAGGTGCTGTGTACAGCACTGATGTAGACACAAGGAGCCAGAGGTCTGCCCACTAGGGGACCAGATGATAAACAAACAAATAAGTCAGGAAGATAATTATCCGATGGTGGCAGTGAGAAGCATGAGAATTGAAACAGTGTGCTGGGCTGGAAGTGACTCCTTTCCATTGAGTGGTTGGAGAGCAAGCGTTCACAGACAGGTAGTGGCTGCTGTCATGGCTCTAAGGTGGCCCTGAGCTTGGAATGTATTTGAGAAGGAAGGGCATTGGGTAGAGTGGAGAGGGAATGCATGGGGGGCGGGGGGCGGAGGGTGCGGGGGGGCAGTGAAGATGTGCTCAGAGGGCTAGGCAGAATCAATTTCCATAAGCAATGATAGAGTGCATTGGGCTCTTACTCTAAACTCGGGTTTGAAGCAGGGGAGGAACATCAAGATTCCTACTTTACAGTTTTTTAAAGGTGACTTGGGTTAGCCGACCATGTCCCAGAGTTGGGGTGAGGGATGGAAGAGAGGGGTGGGAGAAGAATGGAAGCTCAGTTTAGGAGACCCCTTACAGGTGAGAGAGCCTCATGGCTTGAGCTAGGATGGTGCCAGCAGTATAAGGGGCAGAGGGTCTATTGCAGATGTGGACAGATTTGGAATTGCTTGGGTATAGAGTCGACACAATTTATTGATGGGCTTGGGAGCACTGCAGAAAACAGTCATCAAGGAAAACTCCTGGGTTAGGGGCTTGAGCCGTTGAGTGAATGGGAATGCGCTTACCACATAGGGATGCCCTGGGGAAGGTCATATTCAAGGAGAAGAAGCAAGAGTTGTTTTCGGCTGTGTTACACGTGAAAGACCACTAGACACGCAAACAGAGATGCCAAGTAGGGGTTTGGACAACAATGCTGATTTCACAAGCCAGATGATATCTGAGCATCCTTCAGATGAAATCGCTGGAGCTCCACCCAGAATAGACATTCCATCCTAAGGATGCTCAGAGTTGAGGTGGGCTGAAGTTATCTTACTCTTCTCCTGAAATCATCAGAGTTCTCCCTTTTATTGAAATGGGTCAATACAGACAGACTAAGCATCCTATATATGCCACAGCTCTTCTGAATCTTCATCCTGTATGTGAAACACGCCTTTTATGCAGTGTTTTATGCCCCTGAAATCACTAATTTGTGGAATTGTGTGTGGAGCGGCTTTTGCTGTAATTTTAGCGTTACGTGGGAAGTTTATGATGAATCAACACAAACTCCCATGTAATACATGTTAGACATTTCTGCTCTAAAAGACCTCCAGCCACCCCCCCAGCAGGCCACCCCCAAGCTTATAGGCTCCCTTTTGTTCTCTCCTAAGTCACCCCTGAGTTCCCTTCACTCATTGCTCCTCAGGGCAATTCAGCCACTACACCCTAACATCCAGAGCAGTTTAGTTCTTTGCTTTCCCAGGTTGAGCCTACTTTTGAATTTACACAGACTAATTAATATGCTCTGCTAAACAATGGGCCATCGACTTCAGGTGTAACTTCCAGCAGCACAAAGAACTGGTAGAAGCTTAAAATGATTTGGTCCTCTTTCACAGTCTCTGAGAGGCAGAGGCAGCAGTAAAAAGACTTATTTCTCACTTCTGTGAAGTCTGTCACCCCACCTTACAGAAGTGACTACAGTTGGATTCACAGTGCACAACATTTGTTTCCTTTGTGTTAACCTAATTATAGTATAGCCACTCTATTTTCCAAGAGCTCCTTGGTTTTCCACGTGCACTGTGCCGACTGATTTCCATATAGGATCTTAGGCAATCCTACCACAACACTGTGCTATTCCAGCCCTCTGCCTAGTGGTACTGGGCAGAAAAGAGGCCAGTTCAACAAAGGAGATCATTGTTGACAGTGATGGAAACTAAGGTACCAACCAGGGCTCTCCCACTTATTTGCTGAGGGGTCACATGTTGGTTCAATCCTTTTCATATTCAACAAATATGTGTTAAACTTTATAGTGTGTGTCAGGAACTGGGCTAGGGTCTCCAGCAGGGAATAAGAGACTCTTCTGGTCCTCCTGGAGCTCACTGGTCTAGAGAAGAGGATAGATGAGTCACCCAGGAAATTTGAATACACTGTAATAAGCCCCATGGTGGGACAAGGAGAGGACCGTTGGGGTACCGGAAGGTGTGTATATCTAGATCTGGAGGGGTCAGGGTAGACTACCTACTCTCCCTGGGCCTCCATTTCTTTGTGTATAAATGGGAGAATATATGGAAAAATGACTTGCAAGCAACAGTCAGATGGAAAATGAGTCCATTTTGCAGATGAGGAGATTGAGGCTCAAAGAGGTTACACAGCCAGGGGCAGTGGAACCTGGGTTGGAGTCCAGCCCAATCTCTTAATGAAGCCACACAACCTCCCACAGGGATGTAGTGTGTAGATGCTCCCACTATGGTACTGTAGGCATCATAATAATGAACTTCTTGGTGATAATTATGTGAAGACAATTGCCATGGTGATGATAGCTGAGACTTGATGCTTACCTAATAGGTATTTTTTCTAAGTGTTTTACACATGCTAACACATTTGTACACAAAACAATTCTATGAGGCAGGCTCTAGTATTATTATATCATTTTACAGCTAAGGAAACTGAGGACCATAAATGTTAGGTAACTTTTTTAAGATCTCAGAGTGAAATGATTGGTGTAGGCTGGATTTGATCCCAGACAGTCTGGCTCCATGGGTCATGTTGAGTGGGGTTGGCTGGAGCTAAGAGGATTGGATGAGGAGGCAATACAACCCACTGCTCCGCCCCCAGTGCAGAGATGTCTTAGTCACGGTCCTGAGAATTGATAAATGATAACCAGAACGAGGTGGGCTTTTCTGGACAGTGTTTCCCTAAATGACTACCTCACCCCTGCCCTAAAAATCAGAGCAGCGTGGCTCACACCTGTAATCGCAGCACTTTGGGAGGCTGAGGCGGGTGGATCACCTGAGGTCAGGAGTTCGAGACCAGCCTGGCCAACATGGCGAAACCCCATCTCTACTAAAAAATACAAAAATTAGCCGGGCATTATGGGCGCCTGTAGTCCCAGCTACTCAGGAAGCTGAAGCGGGGAGAATTGCTTCTACCCAGGAGGTGGGGGTTGCCATGAGCCAAGATTGTGCCACTGCACTCCAGCTTGGGCAACAGAGCAAGACTCCATCTCAAAAAAAGAAAAAAGGCTGGGCGTGGTGGCTCACGCCTGTAATCCTAGCACTTTGGGAGGCTGAGGAGGGTGGATCACCTGAGGTCAGGAGTTTGAGACCAGCCTGGCCAACATGGCGTAACCCCATCTCTACTAAAAATACAAACATTAGATGGGCGTTGTGGCACGTGCCTGTAATCTCAGCTACTCGGGAGGCTGAGGCAGGAGAAACGCTTGAACCCGGGAGGCAAATGTTCAGTGAGCCGAGATTGTGCCATTGCACTCCAGCCTGGGTGACAGAGTGACTCCGTCTCAAACAACAACAACAAAAACCAGAACAGCACACTTTGTACATACCTGGAGTAACTTGCAGTATGTTATTTGGGCACTTTTACATTTTTATTGCTATTGTTGGAAGATGAAAAAACAGTTTCCATCTGACTATTGCTTGCAAGTCATTTTTCCATGTATTCTCCCATTTATACACAAAGAAATGGAGGCCCAGGGAGAGTAGGTAGTCTACCCTGACCCCTCCAGATCTAGATTTACACACTTTCCGGTACCCCAACCGTCCTCTCCTTGTCCCACCACGGGGCTTATTACAATGTATTCAAATTTCCTGGGTGACTCATCTATCCTCTTCTCTAGACCAGTGAGCTCCAGGAGGACCAGAAGAGTCTCTTATTCCCTGCTGGAGACGCTAGCCCAGTTCCTGACACACACTGTAAAGTTTAACACATCTTTGTTGAATATGAAAAGGATTGAACCAACATGTGACCCCTCAGCAAATAAGTGGGAGAGCCCTGGTTGGTACCTTAGTTTCCATCACTGTCAACAACGATCTCCTTTGTTGAACTGGCTTCTTTTCTGCCCAGTACCACTAGGCAGGGGGCTGGAATGGGGCCAATGGTTGTGCCTGTTGGCAAGTTTGGAGCAAGGGTCACTCACAGGCGTGGGTGTAGGTGAACATTTCCAGCTCTCTTCATTCTCTTCTCAGTTAAGACCCGGGCACAGAGCTACTCACTTGCTGCAGTCCCATTCAACCACTCGTAGGGCTCTCTATGCCAATGTGAAAGGCACTCAGCAAGGTCACAGTGTGTGCCTTCCACCTGCTGTGAGTTTATCATTTGTTGCCAGCTGCCCTCCAGGTTCCCTGAGCCATGCCGTGTCCTCAAATCTCCTGACCCTCTGTAGCGTGCAGCGGATAACAAACAGCCTGTGTAAGCTGAGCAAAGGCCCCAGTTAAATACCTATGGCCTGGGGCAATCAGAGTTCTCCATAGCTCAAAGTGGCAGGCAGAACCTCTGCAGACAAGTTCCTGCTTCAGGTGGGCAGGTGGAGTAGGTGTGTTATTAAAGGAGGGAGGACCTTTGAATTTATACTTGTCTCTGTGTCCACAGGCACAAGGCAGCTCAAACTGAGCAGCCTCGGGTAACAGAGCAGAAATGAATCTTAGTCTTAGCATGCACTCCATGCCTGATACTATGCTAAGTGGTTTAGAGATGAATATTAACTCATTTGCTTACAAATGTCAGCAGTAGATCACACTTCCCAAATGCAATGTCATGTCAGAGAGGTTGAGTAAGATGTCCGGTGTCACACAGCTAGTTAGTAGCAGAGCTGGGAGTGCCCCATCTCATAGTTCACACTCCTCCTTACCACACTCCTGGGAAATCTATAGCCAAAGAATTGTGCAACTTGTGGATGAGAAATGAAAGGACTTACTAAAAAAGACGGACACTGTGGCTGTCAGGGAATTTATGGATGCACTTATAGATGACTTTATTTATTGATCTGTTTATTTTTAGCATCCACTAAATGAAAACAATGTAGACAGCACATCAGGTGAAAAGATGACATGGCATTTCACACACGTTAAATTAGTAACCATGGGCACTGAACAGCAAATTCCATTTCCCAAACCCTGGCCGGCTAGAAACTTTTCTGGGGGAAGTCTCTTCAATGAAACATTTATCAAGTGGTTTTGCTCTGTTGCAGATAATATTTTTTTTCCTATGACTGGTCTTCGATCCAAATATTTAATTCCTTCCTGATTTTATAACTTGGATTTCCAAACTCATTCTGCCTAAGTCACGACCTAGAGTAACTGGAGATTCACATATGTTTACTCCAAAATCTCACAGATAAGGGGAAGTTATACAGGAGAATATCCATGTGTAATTGACACAAAACACATTTGCAGGAGGCAGGAGGTATAGCTGTCTGGTCATTCAGCCTCCATACTTTTTGTACTGAAAATGGGAAAATGAGTAAGTACTCAGAGAAGAGACATAGAGGGAAAGGGCTAGTTTCTAGGGTAAAGAGCTGGTGTGGGAAACATCTCATCTCACATATATTCCAAGTTGGAATTTGTAGGACTGTACAAAGACAGCCCAAGGGCTGACCTCTCAGAGAGCCGGCAGGAGAGGGATGGCAACCCAGGCCGTGGGCCCTGCCTGAACCCTGCACAGTGGAGGCTCAAGGAGCCATTCACATCTGCCCACAGAGCCTACAATAAAGATCTATTTCAGAGAAAAAAAGCATGCATACACACACACACACACACACACACACACACACACACACACACACACACACATACTGAAAAGGTCTGGCAGGAGCAGAGCAGCTGCAGAAGGCAGCAAAGAACAGGCTGGCAATGGAGGTCAATAACCTGCACGAAGGAGGGGCAGGTGGGCAAGGGGGCTAGGAAGAGCTCATTCCCAGGGAAAGCAGAGAAAGTGGAGTGGTCTATTCCCAAGGAGGCCACAGCATGCAGACAATGTGTAGATATCACCATATCAAGCAGCAATCTCTTCTGAAAAAGCAGAGAGGAAACGTCCCCGAGGCTGATAAGAAAGGGGAGTTGGGGTCCTTCTGCAGAGCATGGAAGGGTGGCTCCTTTTGGGGCTCCTGAGTGTGTTTGATGTGGGTTCCTGAGGCTGATGCCCCAGAGACCTCACCTTGGTTCTTCTGGGCCATCCAAAGAAGTCCAGGCCTATCAATAAGAGGTGGCCATTCATTAGCTGCACAGGTCTAGTGATATTCAGTGAAGATTTCTCCCTTCTCTATTTTCCACTGACCGTCAGTCCCAGAAACCACTTGACCTCCAGTGTCTGGGATCTTCCCAGAGACCAGTAAGAACAAATAACACTGACATCATTGAAACCTCACACTTCTCTATGTGACTCAGTTTCTGTCAGTACCAGGAAAACGATAAAGAATCGTCTTTGGTCCAAAGCACCATCCATGTGAGTGTTGACTGATGACTTTAGCTAGGGCCCGAGAGGCAGCAAACTCGGAGCTTGGTGAACACAAATGGACCTGATCCAAGACCCCCAAGCCAGGGGAGGGATTCCAGGGGTCAGATGGGGACACTCGTAATTCCACCAGTTCTTTTTCTTTTGTTGTTTTCTATAGAATTATAGGGTGGGGGAGGCTCAGGAGACAGGCCAGAAAACCACCGGCCAGTGCGTTTAACATCTGGTGTGGGGGAAACTCTTAGAAGTCAGCTCAGAGGATGTGGTGGGAAAACACCTGGCAGAGTGAATGGGCTTCGACAGCGGGAAGCATGGATCCGGGATCGCGGAGGCCTTGCGGAACGAATCTGCTGGCTGCGCTGAGCTCTGGCTGCCCACGCGGAGGGCCGGCGTGGCTGGGACTCGCAGGCCCTGGCCTCCGACCTTGTTCCCCATCAGATACAGGGTGAGGGCCAGAGCGAGAGGCTTAGAGAGGGCGGTGGGGGTAGGGCAGGAAAGGCAAGGGTGCCTGGCAGAAGCCCTGGCTCCGAGAGTGGGAGTGGGGAATGGGAACATATACCTTGAAAAGGGCCCAGCGTGGACTCTCGGGACTCCCGGACAGTCTCCTCAGTCTGCGGAGGGTGGGCTTCAGAGACTTCCAAAAGAGTCTGATGGAAACGGTGTCCAAATGCAGAGGTCACCTGGAAGGAGATGGTGCCGGGAATAATGGAGTGCGCACAGGGTGAGCTGGCAGCCAAGATAACTTTGTGTCACCAAGGGCTCCAGAAGAAGCCTGTGGGAGCTGGGCTGAGTTAGGGAGGGACAGGGAGCTGTCTGTCCCCGGGGCAGGGAGAGGAGGTGGGGGTTCGCAGGGAGGCTGATCACCAGCGCCCCTCTGCACACCTGAGGGAAGACAGGAAGCCCCACTGGGGCAACCAGAGCTGCCCAAGGGAGCTCCCCGCTGTGCAAGGGCAAGAGCCCTTTAAGGGGGGGGGGCACGTGTGTGTCCTAGGAGCTCACGACTAGACCGGATTTTAAGCACTTTAGGAAGAAGAGGAAAGAGGACTTTCTTTTCTTTCTTTTTCTTTCTCTTTCTTTCCTTCTTTTTTTCTTTCTTTCTTTCTTTCTTTCTTTCTTTCTTTCTTTCTTTCCTCTTTCTTTCTTTCTTCTTTCTTTCTTTCGCTTTCTTTCTCCTTCCTTCTTCGTTTTCTTTCCTTTCTTTTGAAATGGAATCTTGCTCTGTTGCCCAGCCTGGAGTGCAGTGGCACCATCTCGGCTCACTGCAACCTCCGCCTCCCAAGTTCAAGTGATTCTCCGACCTCAGCTTCCCAAGTAGCTAGGATTACAGGTGCGTGCCACCACGCCTGGCTAATTTTTGTATTTTTAGTGGAAACGTGCTTTCACTATATTGGCCAGGCTGGTCTCAAACTCCTGACCTCAGGTGATTTACCTGCCTCAGCCTCCCAAAGTGCTAAGATTACAGGTGTGAGCCACCACACCCGGCCAAGTCTTTCTTGAAGAAAGACCCTTAGGGTTAAGGACCCCACATGGGGATACTAGTTTCTACGTTTCCATGGACTCTGGACCTGCCTTCCATTCCCTTCAGAAGCAGGGCATCACCTTCTGTCTGGTGTCTGAGCCTTCTGCTTTAAGCAAGAGTAAAGTTAGGCTTTTCCACAGGAAGGCCTCCCAAGTCTCTGTGGAAGGCCTCACTGGGTGACCTGTTTATTTCCTAGGGTTCTTTGTGCATTAACTAAAATCCTTTCCATCAGTAAGTTCATTGCTGGGGGAAAGAATGAGGGTAAGCAGACTTCTTCAGGCCAGCAAGCTTTTCTTCTGGAACCTGGTGAATGTAGGAAGTCTAAGGGCTCGGCCCGTGTCCACAAATGAACTGGAATTTTATGCCTTAGTATAACTAAATTCTATCACATAAAAATTGAATGCTGGTCTTTGCCAACACCACTTACTCTCTCTAGTCAAGGTTGTTTTGAACTGGTTTTCTCTGAGTTGCCCAGGAGGTGAGCTTATGTAGGCGGCAACAAAATAAGCAGAGATGGTCCCAGGACACCTATTTTTGCATGAGGAATAGACATTCTGAGGAGAGAAAGAGAAGATCAGGAAATGATCTTACGGATAACACAGGATTATTTCCCGTGTTGGGGACTGGGTTGATTTCTACTAGTGGAAGTGGGGACGGGTACCCCAGATGGAGGAAAGCTAGGACACAGATGCACAGCACGAGCTCACATGGTTGCACAGAGGACAGTGGATGGCCAGCCTGTCCATCTGTTGGATCTATTTAACACATTTGTGAGGATGAAGCCTGGGGATTTGGGCCAGGTTATCAGAATTCTCAAATAACAGACTAAAAACTGCCCTGAAGACATGGATACTCTATGTTAAGGCCTATTGAGCACCTACTATGTGCCTCCCAACTGTTTTAAACACCTAATCTCTTCATTTAAAGATATCAGAACTGCATGCAGTAAGCACTTTAATAATAACAGTAACAATAATCGGGGAGAATCCTTGCAGGTTTGAGCAGAGAGCAGGTGAGAGGAAGAAATTGGCGTATTCCTTCCCAAACTTTTATGGGCATTAGCTCCTTCGACATGCTCCAAATGTATGACTGTACACATAATTTCACCGAATCCTCATGGCAAGTCACTGAGGTGGATATTTTCTTAATTTCGCTCATGAAAACAACATTTGAGACTGGTTTAGTAAATTGCCAAATGCGGCCTCTGAGGCTGTGTCCTTGAGAGTGGATTTATACCCAGTTCTGCCTCATTCCAAAGCCTTGTTCTTCCTCAGTCCCCTTACTCTGATCCTGGTGTTTGTTCCCAAGGTCCCCTTCCTGTCCTTTCTTGTTTTCTTCATGTCTGTTGTATTTTGGGGGGTGCTGCTGCCTCTCTTATACAGATCAAATAATGCTCTTTCTCCCTCTCCTGCCTGAAGCAGCTCAGTTTTATCTTGGACCCATGGTTGTGGGTAGTTGGCAAGGCCAATGGTGTGTCCTGTGAATGGGTGACTGGGATCCTCTGGTCTCCCCTTCTATGGTTCACCCTGTGGTCCTCACAGGTGTTTCTCTTCCTGACCTCAAGACTTTCAGCGTGGAGCTGCATCTCTTGGCTCCAGTGCCCTGCAGCCTATGTCTTGGCCCAGAGTTCTGGCGCTGGAAGGGACAGCCTTTAGCACATTGTGCTCTGTGTGTTCTGGTGAGAACATGACATCACAGGGAGGGCTTGGGGGACAGAGTCAGATGCCAGGAATGAGAGGCCAAGGCAGCATTCCTGGGTAGTAGCTGGAAAGGAAGGGCCTCTGGGGAGATTGAGAGGTGGGATGTGACCCTCATATGGGCACTTTGAAGAGGGTTTGTCGCTGTCAAGCCAGAAGAGGCAGAGGAAGGAGGGGGCCCAGCAAGTTGTTGGAGGGACAGATTCTCAGTCGGAGCCTGAGATTCATCTTTCAGCACCTAACTTCTCAATTCCAGATGGCTCTCCTTAGGGAGTTCTTTTTCTCTTTATTCTTGGCTCGAGCAGTCACTGCTTAATGAGAGCCAGAGGTACTCTTGCCACAGGAAAGGACCCGGAAGTGGGTATGAAAGGGCAGGCGTACTGTGGTTAGGGAGGCTGATGTTGGGAGCCTGGGTGTTGGTTGGTGTCTGAGCTCATGGCGGTGGAGCACAGTGGGGTAGCACTGGGGAGCAGGGACACTTTGAACTTCAGCCTCAGCTTCTGAACTTCTTGTGTCAGGAAACGTGAGCTGGAAATTGCCCCAGAACAGACAGTCCTCTGCTGATCCTCTCTTCACTGCTTCCAGAAACAGCAGGGTGTCTTATTTATATGTTCATCTTGGTGGGAACACACTGTCTCGGTGTCCTAGACCGCTGCCTCTAGCTTAAGGGTGCACACGTGCCCCACAGTGGGAACTGCTATTCGCTGAGCTTCTTCAGAGCTGACCACGGAGGCACTTTGTTTAGAAGTCTGGGGAGCCGGACACTGAGGGTTAGGATGTGGGTCTCAGTACTTTCCTGGTTCAATACGATCTTGGTTCCTCGGGCCATTCTCGGAGCCAGGACATAAATAAGTCTGTTCTTAGGAACTTCCTGGCTCTTTTCCCATTCTCACTCATCTTTCCTTTCTTTTTGCCACTCCCCCAGATTCCCTTCTTCCTCCCTCTTTGCAGTGTTTTCCCTGCTAGTTTCTAGCAGTGCTTCAAGGGGAGTTTTAATTTATTTGCCCATTCATCATATAGTTAGTGGGTACCTACTTGGTCTCAGGCCCTGTGCTAGGCCCAGCCTATGAACTTGAGCAACACATGCCTTTTGACTTTTGGCCTTTTGACTTGTGCAACTGCCAGCACCCTTCAAAGCCTCTTTGCAAAGATGTCAAACTCTGAAAAGAATGTGTGAGGGAAGACCTAATCCAGAGAAGGCCTAGAGATGAGGCATGGACTGGCCAGCAGAAAGATCCAGGTTCTTGTTCTTAGGTAAAAAATCCTGAGCCAACCTGGCCCCAGGGCAGCAACAGCAACAATCAGGGCTGGTGGTCATTCAACCTGGAATCCATTCCCTAGTCATTGTTACCCCATTTGACTAATCATTTTTATTTTTTATTTTATTTATTTATTTTTGAGACGGAGTCTTGCTCTGTCGCCCAGGCTGGAGTGCAGAGGCGCAATCTCAGCTCACGGCAACCTCCGCCTCCCAGGTTCAAGCAACTCTCCTGCTTCAGCCTCCCAAGTAGCTGGGATTATAAGCACATGGCACTGAGCGCGGATAATTTTTGTATTTTTAGCAGAGATGGGGTTTCACCGTGTTGGCCAGGCTAGTCTTGAACTCCTGACCTCAAGTGATCCACCCGCCTCGGCCTCCGAAAGTGCTGGGATTACAGGCGTGAGCCACCGCACCTGGCCTTGACTAATAATTTTTAAATTCTATACCTCTAAAAAAATTCTGCAGAGTTTTTCTCTTAGATCTCCAGCCTTCAAAATGTCTTCTCTTAGAAAGGTCCTTTGCAGGAAACCAGGAGATCTTCTTTTTTCTCCTAATCTATAAATCACCCAGGGATGGCTCTGCAGGAGTGGTGGTTTGAATAGTTTAGCCATGCTCTACTCTTCTGTCCAGGTGGAGAACTGACTGGGTTGGCTGGAGACCCCTACAAAGGGCCTGTAGCTGGCCAGGGCACATGGTTGCCTGGCTATGCTCTTACGCAATACCTTATGCAATTAGCTCCTCTTGCTTGCCATTCATAGAAGGCGTGAGGTGAGACCCAGCCAGGAGGCCAGGAGAAAGTGTGAGGGCAGTTCTTCGAGGGCTGGCAGAAATTTGTATCTTGAGCTCAGGCAGGGCCCTGCCCTCTTGGTGGTCTCCTTCCCCCTCAAAGCTTCAAAGCTGGCCCTCTGTCTCCCTCCTGCCACTTCAAACACCCAGAGATGGAGCTCCAGGAATGTTATTCTTTTCCATTTAAAGACATTCCATTTCATGTGTAATTAAATATGTGGTATTGAATTAATGTTTTCTTCTGAGCCTTTTTGGCAGCCAGAGACCCTAGGGTCTGGTTAGTGCAGAGAAAACACACGCTTCTCACAGATCCTCCCTTCCTCTCCCTGTTTCCTCTTCCCTCTTCTCCTGCCAAGAATCTCCCTCCTCCCTCCTGTGTGTAGTCACACTCAGGACTCACCTTGTAATGGGTGAGCCTGAGGTCCTGGAAACTCTGTTTCCAGGTGGGGCAGCAAGGTCTTGGATTTCTGCATTCTGGTGCTGGCTTTATCTTCAAATGTCATACTGGTGGCTCACATTGAGCTTAGGTGGTGGCAATCAAGGGTAGCAAGACTAGGTTCCAGGATGAAGTGACACACTGTCTCTTTACAGATGTTATTGGTTTCTACCAAGTACGGATGCCAGTGCAGAAAGCAGAGCCTCTCTCTGAAGTAGGGGTTGCAGGGGTTGAAGGGGGCTGTCATGATTAAAGGATGTCAAGGTGGCACAGTCTGCTCAGCCCAGCCTTTAGAGTCCCACAGAACACCTCTAACCGCTAGGGGATCTTGGGCAAGTTACTTAACCACCTTGAGCTTCAGCCCCCTCATCTGTAGCACGGGGACAGCAACATATTGTGTTTAAGAGAGTTGTAGGGCCAGGCAAGGTGGCTCACACCTGTAATCCTAGCACTTTGGGAGGCTGAGGCGGGTGAATCACCTGAGGTCAGGAGTTTGAGACCAGCCTGGCCAACGTAGTGAAATGGCATCTCTACTAAATGTACAAAAATTCACCAGGTGTGGTGGCATGCACCTGAAATCCCAGCTACTCAGGAGGCTGAGGCAGAATTGCTTGAACTTGGGAGGCAGAGGTTGCAGTGAGCCCAGATTGCGCCACTGCACTCCAGCCTGGGCGATAGAGCGAGACTCCATCTCAAAAACAAAAAAACAAAAAAACCACAAAAGACAGAGCTGTAAAGATATCATATGCTCAGCCTGGTATCTGGCTCAGGATAAGTGCTCAATTGATGGCAGTTATTTTTATTATTAATAAGGGCACAAAGGGATAACAATAAGCTAAAGGAGCAGTGCAGAGCGAGATGGAATCCACAAGGGAAAGATCTGGGAGGTCTCAGTGATGAGGACAGGAACTAGTTAGGAACTGAGTATCAACATGAGCCAGGGAAGAGGGGAGGGCAGGATGGTTAGGAGCTCCCACCAGGGGCCAGCCCTCAGGGCTGCTGGCGGTGGCAGGGGACTGCTTCTGAGGCTCTTAAGTCAACACCTTCAGAGAAGGACTGTCTCAGTCCTGTCCACACACATGGTCCCCAAGACAATAATTAGCCAAAGCACTGAGGTGGCAAACAAGTTTCTGTTAAGGCAATCTGAGTGTGACTGGGCGCACACACTCACCTTTGGGGACCGAATTTGCTGCTTGGCATACAGCAGGATAACTGTTATTTATAACCACCGACGCTGGGAAATCGGGTTCCTCTCTACTGATCAGTACCAATCTTGAGTAGGTGGCTGTCTCTGCCTTTTGATGTCTTTATTCCACTGTCTGACCAACCTCCTCCCGCAAACTGTTTTGGCCTCTGAAGGAGGAGGAGGTCAGGCATGGTGGTGGCAGCCGCAGACAGAGCTGGTGACCTCTGAGCCAGGGCCAGCTTACTCCTGGGCAAGCTTGTGCTATTTTATTTTAGGAGAAAATCATCATCCTTCTCCACATTTCTTTCCAAGCCACAATTTTATTTGCAAGATGGGTGTTGAGCTCTTAGTTGAAATGAAAATTGGAAAGGAAAGAAAAATATCTGTTAAATGTCTAATATATTTTGGATATTTTATATCATCTTTATTATCTAAAAATTTTAAATCATCCTCTCAACAGTTCTGCCAAGTCAATATCCATGTTCCCATTCTACAGATAAGGAACTAGAGGCGTGGAGAGGATAGGTTTCAATTAGTAAGTAAGAGGGTCAGGATTTCAATAGAGATCTGTTTTTATTGTTTGTTTGTTTTTTTCCAGACTTCACTCTTTCAGCAGTGCCATTTGGGGCAGATTTTTTGTTCTCTCTTCCTCCCTGGTCAGCAGGGCTGAGCAGTTTATGCCTGCCACCTCCCTGCCCTCATTCTCCCAGAACAGGGAGGTGAAGCTGACAGTGGTCACCTCTGTGTCCAGCAATGTCAGTGTATCCAGCAGCTCTGTGTATACCTCCCCTCCCACCTCACAGGGCAGCCAAGGGGAACAGAGGTAGGATGAGGGATAACCCCTCCCTGCCCACTGACCTCTCAGGGCTCTGAGGTTTTCTGTCCAGAGGTGACCAGTGACCTCAATGGATTAGAGATTCTGCTCTAGGTCACGCTTGCTGCAGGCCTGGAAGACCTCCCAGAAGTGAATCCCACACATATGGAATAGTTATCTTGGTCCCCACTACAGAGAAAGAATTATTGGAGCAGCCACTAAAACACAGAAATCTTAATTCTGTTCTTGTGTCAGATGAACTGGTTGTCCCGTGGGAACAAGAAGATCTACAGGTGGCTTCCTCTGGTGGAACCCATTTGGTGGCTGTCTCACAAAAAGGAATTAGGGAAAAGCCAGGCCAGAAGGTCCCAGGAACTCTTTTAATTTCCCAAAGAACCCTTCCCATTACATAGCAGCCCCCTGCTTTCTCCAGCAGCCCCTTTTTTGTTGGAGATTGGGAGGTCTTCCCACGGCCTGGGGTGTTCATCCCCCTCCCTGCCTCCCCTTCCAGTGTCTCCATGTCTGAGCCTTGTGACCCAGACTCTGCTGGGCCAGCCAGCCAGGCAGTAAAAGGAGATTGATGCCCTCTCCTCTTAGGAAAATCCATCACTTTTTGGCGTGTGGGTCAGATAGCTTCACCAGAGGCAGCTCTGAACAGCACTGTGTGAGCTAAAAGCATGCAGAAGCAGAGACCCAAATAGACGCGTGGACGTCAGAAGTGAAATGGCTCACTCCAGTCATTCCCCAGGGCCTGAGCAGAGGCCGTTCCTCCCGCACTCTGTCCCCAGATATACTCTTCTCCCCAGGGCTTTGTCTGTTCTGTAAGGCTTCCAGCGGGGGCTTCTGCCCTTGCCCTTGGGAAGATGCTGTCATAGAATTCCAGGATGAGCAGAGTGAGGGAAAGTTGAGTAGTGGAAGATGGAGGGTTAAGCATCTGTGGACTGGATCATTTTAGTGGCCATAAAGCTGGGAAGACAGAGCGAAGGCAGCCTAAGGTAAAGGAAAGAACATGGGTTTGGGAGTCATAAACAAGAGTCCTTCTTTGGCCGCATTTTACCTCTGTGAATTTGGCAAGTTACCCCCTGCCTCTGTTTTCTCATCTGTGAAAGGGGTGTGATAACACTTATCTCTCAGTCTCTCAGGGTTATGATGAGAATCAAGTGTTGAACACACAGTAGGTGTTGAATACATAGGGTGAAAGTTAATTCCCTTTGCCCTACTGTTTCCTCGGTAAGTTCAGTGAAAGAAGCTGCTCATATGGTATTCTGGAGTCTCCAGTCTTGTTGATGCATGGGGTTGTCCACATGGAAGTGATTTGCCTTATGTGTTTGGCCCAAATCCAGCCAGTCTCTGCCAAAGCTCCCTGGTTACCTTGTGGAGCTTCTTATCCTCATGACGAGGAACCAGTCCTCTCCTGGGGGAGAATTTATGGTCGAATAAAATCTGTGCTTATTTCCCATTCCTCCTTCAGCTCCTTCCCAGCACTCACCACCCTACCCAGGGCTAAGGACAGGTGTTGGTTTCAGAATTCTTTCACCCTGAAGACAAGAAGAACGAGCCAAGGCTATTTTCTTCTGAGCACCTAAGTATTTCCACATCCCGGAAAAAGGCCCATTTGCACATTTGGGGAAGACACTTTGGCCCCTAGAGGCTTCTGCTTGGGCTTTTTCATGTGCTCGCAGAGAGCAGATGAGCTTCCAGTAATATGGTCACTTGCCCTCTGCTACCTTCAAGGCTCACAGCTGTCACAGCTTCCCCACTCCTGCAGCCAAGGGTTTGCAGCTGCTGCCAGGCCCTCCTGGGATGTTGAGGGAGGGCTGAGAAACCACTCCCTGGATGCCGCTCCCACTTGGCTTGTCTGAATCTCTCAGGGGTTGTGATTCTTGCTGCCGAGGGAGGGAGAGGAGAAGGATGGGTTCCAAGATGTGACCGAGGCACAGCAGCTGAAAAACAGTCTGGTCCTCTTTAAAGCTCCTCCATTCCCATTTTGCACTAATGATAGCTGGGAGTGAGTGTTCTAAGTGGAGCTGGTGAGGTCTCCCAGCCCAGAGTTGGACTTAGGGACCCAGAAAAATCTATAATATTGTTTTGCCTTTGTAGAGATGTTTCTAGAAAATAAGAAGGCCAGAGAGGCATGATCTGCATTGCATGGATAGTAGTTGGGCCTCTGAGAAGGGACTTGACTCAATCTAGGCCACACAGCTAGGGAGGGAAGGAGGACCTTGGAGCTAAGCCCAGGACATCTCACCTTCTCCTGGGCTTCTGGAAGTGAGGTATGGCTAAACTGTGTGTGAGTGTGGTGCTTGTTTAGGCCAAGTTGTAAAGGTAAACTTCTTCAGCTGGCTAATTTCCCACCCCACTGAAGAAGCCGCGTTCCAGTGATTCTCAAAGTGTGGTTCCTGCACCAGCAGCACCTGGGAACTTAGAAATGCATCTTCTCAGGCCTGAACCTGGACCTACTAGATTGGAATCCCTGGTGGAGGAGCCCAGCAATCTGCTGTAACAAGCTGTCTAGGTGATTTTGGCCAATTCTCAAGTTCTCCTATTACAATGCAGAGGGAAGGTGGGATTGGGGTGGAGTCTGGGGCCAAACGGGGCTCTTCCCCAAGTAACTTGGCAACCCTGCCATGTCCTGATGCTCTGAGTCCCATGCCCAGCTCAGTCACCAGGTGGGGGATGCCTGACTTGGCCCTCGTTTCTCCTTTTTGTAAAATAATATCAATAATAATGAAAATGCCAAAACACAGCCTACATTTTGGAGGACTTAAAGGTTTACAAACTTCCATGCTCAGGTAATAGGTAAGTTAAACTCGTACTATTCTCCCCATACCAATTTTACAGGTGAGAAATCTGAGACCCAAGATTTCATTGTTGTTGTTGTTCTGTGAGGTGCACAGGCTCTTGGAGGATCTGGGTCTTGAAGCAAGCACCTGTGGCTTCCCAGGCGTTCCCAATCCCGGCGTGTTCAGAGATGTGGGCTTGACATTGTACAGCTGCCATCGTGAGCCCTGTCTTCACTCCCAGGCCATGCCAGGACACTTACCTTGCAGAACCTGTGTGTCATCCCTAGTCACCTGGGAATGATTAGGTAGCAGGAACAGGTGGCCTCCCGAGAGAGGGCCTGGCTTCCTATTTTCTTGCAGTGGGAGACTCTTTAGCCTTGCCCTCCAAGGTCAACAAATACCATTCCTCAGAGGCTGAGAAACAGAGACAGAAAGTGTGAAGAAGGGAACCAATTTTAATCCCCTCCCTGTGAAGACTGGGGCATAGCCCTGCAGTGCGTAGCAGCCACATTGCAGCCTGTGGCTTGGGAGGAGCAGTCGCCAGCAGGTCTGTCCTGCGGGGAGGAGACAATAATAGTCTGTAAATGCTTCCTCCCACAAATCCTTACTAGGCAGATCATCTGCGACACTGTGGGGATACCAAGGACTCTGATGGGGGAAAAAAGATTCCTGTAGTTTATTCTTGAAGGAATCCCCAAACCAACAAAACACTACCCCAAGGCTTCCAGCCATGCCCCTCCATCCCTATTATGTCTCCTCATTTACGGGGATGGTCTGCCATGGCCCAGGATCTGCAGCTTTCATTTCTCGACAAAGTCACTTGGGATAATCCGCCTTGTGGCTCTGCAGTGCTCTTCACAATGTGAATACAGGTATTTAATGGGCTTCTGCCTGTTGAACAATTAATGTAAAGGTCAGTGAGTAATCTCCGGTTTGTTCCTTTCATCACCAGCCCACTGCTTGTACAACTCCTTCATAGCTTTCTTTCCAAATAGGTGGGAGGGCTGAGGTCACAGCTCTGCTTTCTCCAGGCAGACAGACCTTAATTAAGTTGCTAAATTAGCAGAGGCAGGGGCAACCCTTCTCTCTGCACACACCCTCGTTCTTGGATGGACTCTGAACTTTCCTTCTGTGATCTCATTGGTCTTTCTCTCTTTCAGAGAAGGGTTGGCCAAGTAGGGCTTTCCCCAAGATAATCTTAGCTACCCCTTAGTAGTCTCTGTCAGGAACCAGGCACTGTGATGGGGTCACTACTCCCTTTATGTTACCACAAAACCCAGTGTGTCTTTGTGTGTGTGTGTTTGTGTGTATGTGTATGTGTGTGTGCATGCGTGTGTCTATGTCTTCTACGTCTTTACTTTGTCCTCAGCACTGGGCCAAACTCTTTACATGGATTATCTCATTTAATCTGCACAAGAATTCAGCAAGGAAGTTGTTCTTGTTAATCCCATTTTACAGATGAGAAAATGGAGGCTCTGGAGCTAAATAACTTTCCCAAGATCAAAAAACTAGTAATGGAGTGGACCCAGGATTCCAACCTGATTCTCGATTGTACCCTGGAAAATTTGCTTTTCAAAGTGTGACCAACAGCAGATGGACATGACCTGGGAGTTTGTTAGAAATATAGATTCTCAGACCCACTGGATTAGAATCTTCATTTTGACAAGATTCCCAGGGGATTCATGTGCACAAAACTGTGGAGACTGCTTTGTGCTATCTCCAACAACTCTGTCCAATTAATACCAGAATCCTGTGCATTAACTAGTAACTCCATTTGCCAGCAGAGGCTGCTGTGGTTTAGAGGGGTTAGGGGTTATTCAGGGACAGCATTGAGATTTGATTCTGGCCCATACTCTCAAACCACAGAGGGATGTCAGTTTTTATGCTAAAGTTGGGGTGCTAGAGTTTGCCTTTGCCTGCTGTGGGCTCAGAACCAAGTTCTCCAGTCTAGACCTCTCTACTCTTCTGTCTCCCTGTGTCACCAAACGAGGACTGATTTGCTGCCCTCCTCTTTGTCCCCATCCTACAGATGTGCAGCACATTAAGAGGAGAGACATCGTGTTGAAGCGAGAACTGGGTGAGGGAGCCTTTGGAAAGGTCTTCCTGGCCGAGTGCTACAACCTCAGCCCGACCAAGGACAAGATGCTTGTGGCTGTGAAGGTAAACCCCAGAGGCATGCCGGCACCAGGAGGAGGGCTGGCTGAGAGCCCAGGGAGGGAAGGAAGAGGCTCACTCCATTTGAGAAGATAGTGCTCAATTCGCTTTCTCAGATGCAATCAAAGGACTTTGCTCCAAGGTCAATGAAGTTTCCTAGGGACCAAAACAACTTCCTTTGGCTTCCAAGGTCAAGGGCTGCAGCACTTAAGGGGGCTGCTAGGGAGCAAGTTTATTCTTGTAAATGACCCTGGTCCTTTTTTGGTGGCCCTGTGGTTACCTCTGTCCCAGCGCTGGCCCTCCACACTCCACCCTTCACCATGTAGTGGCTTTACAGGATGTGCTGTCTGTGCCTGGAAAGTCACATGGCCATTTCTTAGGAGTTGAGCTGTTGTAGAGTGGGCTGATTAAGGAGGACTGGGTAACCACTTCCCAAGGGCACAGACGTCACTAAGAATAGAAGATGTTGAGGGAGGGGGGTGCAGCAGGGAGGCAGGAGGTTAGCACTGGGAGAATAGTGAGTGAGGTTGGAGAAATTCTTAGGTACTTCCCATGGGTTTCAGGTTCAGACCCCAGGGGGCAGCATGCCTGGGAGAAACTTCCTCCTGGCAGCTGCTAGAGGGCTCCCTTAACCACAGGGCTTCTGTGTTGCCGAGACACATGGCAGATTTGCAGCAAGAGCTGAATTGCTTGGGGTAGGAGAGAAGGGGCTTTGATGTGACCAGTTGTCCTTCCAGACTCTTCCACCCAGCAGTCAACAGCTTCTCTTTGTAAACCAATATTGGACAAATCTTTGAACATGGTTAACATAAAAAGAGTCAAGTAGCCTCATGGAGGCACGCACAGATCTCTGGAGCCCTTCTCTGGAGTCCGGAGTGGCTTCACTGGGTGCAGTGAGCAGGCTTCTGAGGCCAGTGTAGAGTCTGCAGTGTCCTGAGATGTGGACTGACCAATGCCAGAGATATGGCTCCCTGTGAAGACATTCACCCAGACCTCAAAATGGTCCCATCCTTAGCATTGAGGGATCACAAATGCATTTCTTGTTTCTGCAACTTTTGGATCTCTGTTTTCATATTCTTGTGTATCTACAGATTGTTTCTGTCCACAGAGGGCAAATAGCCTCAAAGAATGAAGGCAATACAGTGCAGGCATAGCATGGGCATCAAAAAGCCTGGGTGCAAATCCCAGTTCCACCACTGATAAGTTGTGGGACCTTTCACGAAACACTCAACTTCTTTGGGCCTCAATTTCCTTATCTGTTTAATAGCAATAATAATATCCCCTCCTTAGAATGTTGGGGATTAAATTACATAATGTGTCTAAAATTCTTAATGCACTGCTTGGGGCTTTTTATTGAGTCTTTACTCAGTTGGCATTTGTTTCTATCATTATCATTGTCATTGATGTTGATATTACTGAATGTGCTTACATACATGACGTATGAGCTGCCAAGCTTGCATTGACTATCTAGAATAGGAGTCACCAAACTTTTTCTCTAAAGGTAAATATTTTAGACTTTGAGGGCCTTATAACTCTCCATTGCAACTCTGCCCGTGTTGTTGGAAAGCAGCATATAACAATACATTCACTAATGAGGGCGGCTGTTTTCCAATAACCTTTTTTATTACCAAAATAAGCATAGTTTGCTGACCTCTACTCTAGAAAATAATAAGAGTACTGCATCCTAAAAGGCTAATGATTATTATTGCTGTACATCCTGTAAATAAACTTGCTCAGTGTGTCTGCATAGACATGAGATGGTCAGATGAACAAGGGTGACTTTAAACAGCTTGGAGCAGGGATGTAGAAAGGTTTCTAATGTTGACCCTAAACTTAGGATCTGCACTTCCCTGGCATTTTTAAGATGTAGGATGACACTAATCCACGGGGTGTTCTGGCATCCATCTGGGGACTGGAGAATGAACTGAACATTTTTGCACTTTCAGCAGAGAATGAAATGATGGCTGAAAACCCTGGGAAATGTTTCCCCCAGTGGTCTGGCATTAAGGGGCAGTACCCAGACCGAGTAATGCAGAAAATGTGTTTCTGTTTCCATCCTTTTAAAAGGATTTCCTTCTTTCCTTGGATCTCGAGGAGATGAACCGTCTGGGATTTTACACATGTGTCACTCAGTGGATCTGCCTAGTGGTCAGCCTGGAAAAGATGCCTATCTCTTCCAGAGAACAGCTTGGAAGTGGTGTTTCCTGCCTCCTCCCCTCCTTAGATTCCACTTCTTTCTGCAAGACCCTTCTTTTTGAGTTAGTTCTCATGTTGATGCAGAGTAATTTTGTACTTCTAGAGAACACATACAAGTATAACCCAAAATAAAGTTTTCCCAAATCAATTGGCAAGAATGTTTTGCCCAGCAGTTGCTATGGTACAAACAAAGAAGCAGAAACCGCAGCCTATTTTTAAGGTGCTTACAGACTGCTGGGGAGAGGGAGCAGCAGCGTACAGGACATAATCTGCATATATGTGTAGTATAAGTGTGACATTAAAATAACATCATGCATGAGACTGTTAAATAAGTGGTGCCACTCTGAAATCATCATTAGACAAATAGAGCATTTACACAGCATTCAAACCCAGTCAACCTCCTTCCTTTGCAGAGGAGGGAATGAGATCCTTCTCCCCATTTTTCCTTTTTTTTTCTTCTCTGTCATTTCATACTCTGTCCCAGGTGAACCTCAGTGGTCTTCTAATTCATGAATTCTTCATGTGGTTTTATCTGGTCTAGAGCTTTTCCTGTCTGTGGAGGTTTTTGCTTTCACTTCAATGACCGTATGTTTTATTTCCAAGATATCTAATCGGTTCTTAATTTTGTTACCTTAATTTTATTTCTCCCTCTTCTTGTGGCATGCCTTCTTGTTTTCTTTAGAAAATGTATTTCTTCACTCCTTTTGAGCATTTACTTATTTAAAAATCTTTTTGAGCCATTCTAATAAAATTGATTTATCTTCAGGAAATTTATGTCCTGATTTTTGATAATATTAGTCATTTGGATTTAGCATTATATTTCTTCCTGCCCAGCACCCCTGGGCAGCTTTTGGGTTCCTTTTGGCTTGAAGGGTGTTTTGATTTTTGTTTTGAGTATTCACAATTTCCAGTTTCAATTACTTTAAATTGAAGCAGGAGCTTAAAACATTGGTGAAACAATCTGAGTGCAGAATCTCAGATTTTTACTATTTTCCCAATGTTTTTACGCTTTTTCCTTCCACTCTTAACAGTATTTTTAACCACTGACCTTTAGCAGGTTTTTAAAAAGCATTCATCCTAGCTTCCATGAAAACTCCCCAATCTACACTCATATTTCATTGGTTTCTAGAATATTTCATTACATTAAGTAATTATATTAGCAGGTTTAGTTGTCATGAATGAGTTTGGGAACAATCACAGATGACTCTTGGTAAGCCCCTCTGTGGGACAGAAGTATCTCCCTGGGTATCCAACTTGCAGGGAGCGTTCAGGATCTCATGTTCTGCAGGAGCAGGAAAGGCCCTGGGGCAGAGGAAATCTTGGAGGGTACGGAAAGGCCATGAGACCGAAGTGTAATAAATGAGGCAGGAAGAGTGTGCGAGGACAGGAGGCAAAGAGAGATGGGGAGACCAGACCTTATAGAGTCCGTGACTATGTTAAGGAGTTTGGACTTCATACTACAAACACTGGGAAGCCAATGACCAGTTTTAAGCCAGGAAGACAAGTGAGAGAGAGGCACCCCTGTATGTAATAACTACCCATCTTCTTTCCTGGTAGAGCTGTGTGAGACTCTCACCCAGAGGAAGTGGCAGTGGATTTTGAGTCACTAAAAGAAAGATGATTTTATAATGAAAGGAGGTTGATTGGCATGCGTGCGTGCGTGCGTGTGTGTGTGTGTGTGTGTGTGTGGTTGACCACTTAGGACTTTGAACATTTAGGAATGTGTGTATATCATATATATAGCATAAAAATGTTTCAGGATATTAATGAAATCTGAAACTGAACATCCTTTGAAATATCTCCCCCTAAAAAAAAGAAAGTAAGATGGAGGGCAGCAGGGTTTGGACGACATGAAGATGCTGAATGACCCAGGAAGGGTTGGGAGCTGTCGAGAAGTTGTGTTCTTGCCATCTAGCCTATTTTCCTTCCATCCAAATAAACAGCCTTACTGAACCCTCTCCCCAAGGCAGAGTGGACATGACAGCTGGTGCACGTAGAGGGGAAGATAAGAAAGGGAAATGTCCCCGAACTTTGGAAGAAAGAGAGGGAGAGAAGGAGGGCAAATTCTAGGTCTCCTTTTTGTACTAAAGATCTGTACAAAGACCTGATCCAGGAGCCTCCCCGGCTTCAGAGACCTCTTGGCAAGATGCATGTCTCTACACTGATAGTTGGTGGCTATGATAAATTGGTTCTTTCCCATGCCACTGACTGGTGACCCATTTTGAGTTTTCCCAGCCATGGAGATATTAAATGTGGACCACACTGAGAGGGGCCAGAGAGTCACTGGCCCTATTTTCCTCCTCATTATTCTCCTCCTGTCACCTCTGTTCTAATTGCATCAATCCCTGGGGACAGGGCCACTGGTAGCTCCCAACCCTAGTTGCCATACCCCACATTTGGCCAATTAGGTAAGAACTTCAGGTTTGACTCAAGAGCTGGAAAGCCCACTTTGGAAACATGGAGAAGGGATGTGGAAGACTGAAAGTGATGGTGGTTGCTTTGTGCCCATCTCCCAAATGAAGAACCCATCTCTGCCTCACAGTGCATGGTGCCAGCCTGGGGGATGCTGGCTGGTGCTGCTCAAGAGCTGAGAACAGAAATATCCCATGGCTGTCATTGACATCCAGACTGTGGGAGAGAATGATTTAAAGAGATGGAGAGAGGCCATTTGGCTGGCCCCAAATTTGACCTACTTTTCCCTCTCATAAATCCAGCATTCACATAAATCTTATATTCTCCCATCCCACCCATGCTGGGTTCCGTTTTTTCCCGTTCTTCTTCTTCTTCATGAAAATAAATAAACCACTCTGTGTCATCAAATACCCATGACCCAGCCCATACAGCTCAAGGCTGCTGCTGGGAGCTGTGTCCCCAGGAGAGACTCTCTCTCAACATGACTCTCTGACTTCTCAAATGTCTTTGTTCTGGCTGTAGGTAGACATTACATCCTATTCGTTTATTGTTAGGTAGCTTCCCAGAGCAAGCAGCCAGAGTTGAAGTGGAGAACACATAGAATCAGGTCTGGTAAAAAACAACAATGGGCTGATCACATGTCCTTGCCCTATCCTCAAGCCTGGCACCTTCATTGGGCCCAGCCACTCTGTTGGCAGCCAACATCCCACCTCTTTCCTGACCCTCTCCTCTATACTTCCACATCCTTTTATTTCTCTGCCCACCATTCTCTTGGGGACCTGCCTAGTGGCTAATTTATCCCATAAATTAATTCAGGCAGGTGTGCTGGGCAGGTAAGTGTCCTGGGCACCAGACCCAAGCTACTACTTGTTATGTGATCTTTGGCAAGTTACTTCCCCATCCTGAACCCCAGTTATCTCATCTGTAAAATGGGTAAGTTATGCTAGATAACTTTCAACATTTTTGTCAGCCATAGATTAATTTCATCAAGCACTATTTTTATGAAGCTTCCAAATTTTAAAAAGAATAGAAGATGGTGCTGGTTGAAGTTGAAGGGGCTTGATCTCTGGCTGGAAGACCACACCTCCACTTGATGACCCTAGAGGCATTGCTACTGAACTTTGGGGCACTGTGAGGCCCACCAGGAGAGTACTGAGGTCCAGTCAAACTCTAAGTGTCTGTCATTTAATTAGTGTGAATGTGAGCTGATTCCTGAACAGGCTTAGCCTCAGTTTCTCCAACCCCAGAAATGAGCAGGTAGGAGTAGATAATGTCTAGGGCCCTTTTCATGCTAAAAGTCCATCATTTCTGGTGTGTGCTAAGGGCTGAGAGGTTTGATGGACCCCTAGATGCACCTCTTTTGGCATATTCACACTACTGCAGTTCTAGAACCAAGGAAGCCCTACAGATTTCAGATAATGGGTCTGCAAGGACAGGAGAAAGATCTCTGGTGAGGGAGACATTTTGGCACTTGCATGGTCTATAGGAGAGGTCAGTCAGCCTGAAAAAGCCAGATGCCTAGCAGAGAGAATGCAAACCAATCTCTAGTCTGTCTGGATTGTCACTCCCCTGAAAATGGTGAGCCAATGTTACACCCACTTCCTCATTGCCTTGTGTTGTGTCTATTGAGATTGCTAAAGTGTGTCAGTTGAAACAACTCAATGTTTGGCCCCATTTGCCTTCTGGCCTCATAGGGAGGGTGGAGAGGCTGGAGAAATTGGGGCGCCCACCTGCATAAGCTGCTCCTCGTGCAGAAAGTGCCCCTCCTCTTCACAGACCATTGTCCATCTGGCCAGCATTGCTGGGCCCATGGCAGTGCTCTAACCAAGGTCCTTCAGATGTGCTCAAAGGCTTCATCTTTGGTTTTGTAGTCCCCTTCTGGTGCTGGGAAATCCACATGCACAACTTACACTCTACCTGGGTATATTCATCTTCCTGGGCCCTACAGGAAGTGGCCTGGTTTGCACCTCTTTCTCACACTTGCGTTTTCACCCTGACAGAGGCTGAATGGTGGCATTCTGGTGGCCCCCAGATGCTCCTTTCCATCCTGCACTAGGACTCTGCAGGACTCTGCCTGGCCCTGAGTGTGTCTGAGATTTCTGTCCACTAACTGCCATTCCTGTAGCTGCCGCCCCACTCTTCCTACCCTATTGCTTCCTCCAAACCCCTATTGGGAGAACACAGGTGTCTTCCAGAGGTCAAAGTGCTCACTCTCCTCTGCAAATGTAGATACCTTCACAATCTAAAAGCAAAGACTCCAAAAGACAAGGATATTTTATTGTGTTGCCTGCCCAGTTTCCAGTAGGCTATGAGCATGTGACTAATTCACAAAGCTAAAGCATTGGGGCGGTGGTTTTCACACTGTTTATTCTAGCTGTGGGACAGTTTCTCTCAAAGAAAACCTTAGGAGCAGGGGCTTTTGCCAGGCTTTCCTCCTCACAGCCCATCCAGCTGCCATGTACATTCACCCGCAGAAGCCCAGGGCTCTGTGAAGAACAGAGCTTGAAATCACTGGAGAGTGCATGGGATGTGGATGTCAGAAAGTGGGTTTCTGCAGGGATGAAAATGCTGGAGGAGGAAGGAGTCAGGCCTTATAATTCAGACTGAGCTTCATTGTCTTTAAATTCCATTTAGATTCATATTTATTGGTAACCCAGTGGTGTGTAGGGCCAGTTTCTTTCCAGGAGTAGAAAAGACAGCCCCCTGCCCTGTAGTTGTTAAACACCTGTGTCCTGCATTGTTCCTAGGCCCTGAAGGATCCCACCCTGGCTGCCCGGAAGGATTTCCAGAGGGAGGCTGAGCTGCTCACCAACCTGCAACATGAGCACATTGTGAAGTTCTATGGAGTGTGTGGCGATGGGGACCCCCTCATCATGGTCTTTGAATACATGAAGCATGGAGACCTGAATAAATTCCTCAGGTAAGCAAGGATTGTCTTCCCCTGCACCTGACCCCAGTCCCACTGAACCCCTGGGGTTTTCCCTGGAGCCAGAAATTATACTACCCCCTCTAAACACTTACCTCTCAGGATGAGAAATTAGATGAACACATTCATTCTTATACATCATCTCCTTAGCAGCCAGATTCAGGCCTTTGTCCCCGGTTTGTATGGAAAACAAGTTGAGGATACTATGAGAAGTATCCTATTCTATTCTTCCTCATTCCAAAATGGACTGAGAAGAAGACCAGGGTCTGGAATAGGTCCAGGAGGAATCTGGAAGCCCCACAGCCTATGGCTTACAACTCCAAGATTCTAGGGCCACCCTTCTCTGACGTTGCAAATAGCTTTCTCCCTTTGTGCCTTAAGTTTTTCACTTGCAAAGTGAGGCTAGTATCATACACCCCTCCTGGAAACCTTCCTGCTAGAGACTTTTTGATGATGAATAAGAAGATCCAAGGTTACAATTCATCAGGTGGCAGAGATGGTTGAAACAAAAAGGGGACCGATTTTCTTCAGACTAATTCTAGAACTGTGCTGTTCAGTACAGTGTCCACCTATGGCCACTTAAATTTAGATTTACATTAATTAAAGTTCAATAAGGTTTAAAAATTCAGTCACGCTAGTTCCTTGGTTGCACTAGCCATATTTCAAGTACTTGTTAGTCACATGTGGCTAGTTTTTACCATACAGGGAAGCACAGTATAAATATTTCCATCAATAGAAAGTTCTGTTGGATAGTAATATTCTAAAAAGAAAGGATTTGTTGTAAGAAGGGTTTCTCCGAGCCTAGAACAAGATTGTCTGGACTTTGAGGGCTCTTAATGTAACTGGTAAGAGACTGGAATGCCAGCCAGAAGTTCTGGATGAGGTTTCAAGGGCGTCTCTCCCTTCCCAAGAGAAGACAGCATCTAGTGCAGAGTTAGGACTCCTCTGCCTTCCACAGATGCCACTTCCAAACAGTGCCCAGATGTGGAAGGGACAGCCGTGTGAAAGTCTGTGGAACCCAAGGCCCCAGGAAGCAGGTTAAACACACAGGCCCTGTATACTTAGGGTGTGGCCTCTGCGACCACCACAATTTGAATCTCATTGAACTCTGTGGCTGAGGATAAGATTTCCAAAGTTAAAATGTAAATTATAGAAGGCTGTAGCCCACTCACCAAAAACTGCTAAGCATCCTCTTGAAGTGGGACATTCAATAGGGTGTTGTGGGTTTGAGGGGCAAAGAAATGAGTTAGTACCAGGCAATGGAATGGAGGACTCTCTGGAGCTCTGCTTATGAGTCAGGTTTCTATAAAGATGGCCCTGAAGACAATGAAAGCATTTGTGGGATGTTCTAAGCCTTCTAAACCTGGATTCACAATGAAATGGATTCCTTTCCTGGAGAACTTTGTCTTTAGCATAAGACAGATTTGGGTTCATATCTTAGATTTGTCACATCTTAGTTGAAAATTGGAGCAAGTTATTAAATCTTAATTTTCTCTCCTAGAAAACATGACTATTAATAACTGCTTCAAGGGGTTGTTGCTATGAGTATTAAATGACTATATGTATAATGCTTAGACAAGTTTTGCAAGTAGTTCAGTGATCAGCCAATGGTAGCTGCTATTAACGTTATTACTATTACTATTTTATGAGAATTGTGAACCATGGTAGCTTCTAATCTAGGCAACACTCTTTCTCAATATTCGGGATAGCCTTCACTCTGTCCTTTTGTTCCCCTGGGGCCCAAGGGGCATGCCCTACTTTTTGCCACACCCTATCCTTACATTCAGCAGTACCTCCAGCCCCAAGAGCCACCAGCAGGGTTAAAGAGAGCTCCTAGGTGACTCTGCACTACTGTCATGCATGATAAAAGGGAAGAGAAAGAAGACAGTAGAAGGGAAATAAAGAGTGAGAGCCTAGAGTAAAGGTAAGGAGTGGGAGAAGCAGAAAGTAAGAAGAAAAGAAAAAGGAGTACAAAAGAAACAGAAAGAAGTGTATAAGGTGAGGGGCAGTGCCAGTGCCTTGCCTTCTCCATGGCAGACAGCATGGGGAATGCACACACGTGAGTACAGTTCTACAAGGACTTGCTGACACTCTGAAGACCTCTGTGTCTCTATGGGATCCCTTCCTGAAGACAGCAGGGGGGAGTCTCTCTAAATCAAGGCTCGACAGTCTTCCTGGGGCAATTTTGCAGCAAAATCTGAACTTATACTCCACTACTGACCAGATTCCCAGTAGGTTCCATTAATCTGTCTTCCTAGGCTCTATCAGTCGAGGGTGAGCTTCTAAAGAATTCTGAGACCAGAAGCTCTTAGCAACAGGCCACACCAACCCTTCCTGGGAGGAGTCTTGTTGGCTGCTCTCACAAACACAGCCTCCATAACCTGCAGGCCAACCCTGCCTGCTCTCGCATCTCCACATTGGTGGTGTTGAGAGGCAGGCTGGAGTGCACTCTCCAGGTAGACAGAAGGGAGGGCTTCTCTGCTTCCCCCTCTTCCTTGCGAGCTGATGCAGCCTTCCTCCTTCTGAGGAGTGAGGTAGGCAGAGCTCACCGGAGATAGTAAGAGGGATGTGCTCCTACTTAATGGTGCTTTTCAGAGGAAATCGAAGAAGCAATAAAGCAGGCAGAGGCCTTGCTGTACACCAGGGCTCCTTGGTCCACAACTTCATAAATAAGGGCCCTGGGTGTGGTTACGGCTCATTGGGCTTTCTAGAGAAAAGAGTGAATGCTAAAAGTGACTGATATGACCAGGCAAGGTGTTAGAATAACAAATCTGGGCTTGATTTGGGATGGAATGGGTTCTGGGGTACCCCAGACCCATGCTTCAAGGTCAGAGGCTCTCTCCACTGTGCACTGCTATGGCCATAAGTTACCTAGTGCTAAGCAGTGTAGTGGAGTGGTTAGGAGTGTCCTAGTGCCACTGAGCGTGGACTGCCAGCATCAGCCCTGGGAGCTAGTGGAAAATGCAAATGAGCAAGCTCACCTAGCCAATCAGAATCCTAGGGGGCAGGGCCAGGGAATCTTGGAACAAGCACTTCCAGTGTTCCTTTTAGAAGCTCTCTTTTTACAGTCACATGTCTGGTTTCAGATCCTGCTTCCTGATTTCGCATATGGCCATTCTGGACCTCTGGGACTTTGGCTGAGCAATCTCATCATTTTGTGCCTCAATTTCTTTATTTCAAAATTGAGGTGGGAAAATTGAGTGAATTACAATATTTAAAACAATCAGAGCATATAGTAAGGGCTATGGCAGTTATTTGTTATTTTGCTGATTATTCCATAATAGACATCTAGCACCTGTGAAAATCCTAGGACGCAGTGAAATATTAAAAAGAGTAGGTTTATTCCCTCTTCCATCTGAGTATGTCTGCTCTCATCTTAGAATCTGGTTGTGGAGTTTCACCTGTACCCACACACACATAATCTAATTTGGGGCAGATAAAAATGGGCCATAGGCAGGATGGAAAGGAAAATTTTATTTATTTCAGCGGGGCATTCCAGAGGGCAGGGACCCAGGAAGGCCTTTCTCCTTGATCTCCTGATTTCTCTCTGCCCCCTCTCTTCTCCCCACGCTCTTGCAGGGCCCATGGGCCAGATGCAATGATCCTTGTGGATGGACAGCCACGCCAGGCCAAGGGTGAGCTGGGGCTCTCCCAAATGCTCCACATTGCCAGTCAGATCGCCTCGGGTATGGTGTACCTGGCCTCCCAGCACTTTGTGCACCGAGACCTGGCCACCAGGAACTGCCTGGTTGGAGCGAATCTGCTAGTGAAGATTGGGGACTTCGGCATGTCCAGAGATGTCTATAGCACGGATTATTACAGGGTAAGGTGACTTTCCCAGCTGCAGGACTCAGCCACAAAGCTAGCGCCTTGCTTACATGTCTTTTTCATTGTCCATTAACCCTGTCACTCTGGCACACACATATATACACCCATATCCAGACATGCACTCAACAGTTATCTTTTGGCCTCTCTTGCATCTTGACATACCTGTTTATTATGTTCTCAATTGCCTACTCCTCCTTTCTTCTTGGACATTTAACTGAACTGTGATCTGTACATTGCAATAACATATGCATTGTGTTCTTACGTGCTTCAATACTCATTCTTCATGTAAACATACTCATACATGTATATGTATGTGCCCAAACACACACACAGACACACCCAACTTGATACTACATTTAATGTCTCCCTACCTAGTCCCAGATCTAGCTTCACCCATGACACATTTTATTCTCTGAAATTATCTTGTGATTATGTATATCTTGTTTCCAAAAGTAGATCTTGATGAGAAGAGGAAACCTAAATAAAGTAACAAAGATGGCTAATATATTGCTGAGTATTATCAAAATGGACTAGAAGAGATGAGGAAAGGAAGCACATTATCTGTTGCCAACTTTGGAGAGAGGACAGGTTAGATCTTAGAAAAGCTTTCTGATTGCGAGAAGATCCATCCTGCTCAGTTTTACCTTCAGATAGTCATCTACTTTACATTAACAAGAGTCTTATTTTGCTCCTAAAATCTTTTTTTTTCCCTAAGTCTTTGGGAATCTTTTTCCATGGATTATTGACTGATTCTGATAGTGTTATTATTTCCAGGGAAAGGATGAATGGCCATGAGCGTCACTTATCTCAGCAAGGGGAAATATGAGTGCAACCTGAGACACAGAGATAACTTCTGCAAACTGAGTGAGGGCAGATTGCTAAAAAATACAGAAGATCCAATGCTGGGCGTGGTAGCTCATGCCTGTAATCCTAGCACTTTGGGAGGCTGAGGTGGGTGGATCATGAGGTCAGGAGTTCAAGATTAGCCTAGCCAACATGGTGAAACCCTGTCTCTACTAAAAAATATAAAAATTAGCTGGGTGTGGTGGCGGGTGCCTGTAGTCCCAGCTACTTGGGAGGCTGAAGCAGGAGAATCGCTTGAACCTGGGAGGTGGAGGTTGCAGTGAGCCGAGATCACGCCACTGCAGTCCAGCCTGGGCGACAGAGCAAGACTCTGTCAAAAACAAAACAAAACAAAAAACCCCAAAAAACAGAAAATCTATTTTTGGGACATCAAAGGGAAGAGGAGTTTGGATAGATGTTATAAGGAGAGTGTGAGACAATGTTTTGGAGGTCAAGGAATGTCTTATTCCTTTTCAGCTGTTATAACAAATACCACAAACGGGATAGGTTACAAAAAACTGAAGTTTATTTCTCATAGTTCTGGAGGATGGGAATTGCAAGATCAAGGTGCAAACAAATTAATTGTCTGGTAAAAGTCTGCTTCCTCATTTATAGATGGCCATCTTCTTGCTGTGTCTTCTTCACATGGCAGAAGGGTTAAGAGATCTCTCTGGCATCTCTTCCATATGAATACATTGCCCTCATAACCTAATCACTTCCCAAAGGCCTCAGGTCCTAACACCATTACCTTGCGGCTATTCCAACATATGAATTTGGGGGGTACACAAACATTCAGTCTATAGCCAGGATCATGGCAGCCATTTGTCTCATCTTTGGAGAAATGAGTGATCATACCATGAGTCAAATAGATATGATTGTCCTGTTGGCCTGAGCATAGTGGACCAGAGGCTGGGAATTTAAGGTGTGTGCAGATCAGTTCTATCTGGATGTTCCTGATGGCCTAAATGAGATTACTCAGACATTAAAACAGATCAGTCAAGACACTTCATTTTAGCAATAGTTTGGAGAAAAATGGAATGTTTGAGAAATGACCTTAGTGGTTAGAAAGTGACTTGTTTGTTGTACAACCAAAGAATGGCAGATGATGTACCGTCATGAGAGAATATAAGACAAAGCATAGAGTGTCCACAGCAAGCTGGGTAGCCTCACTAGCCACCTGTCCTGTCCAGTATTCCCAGGTATGGAAAAGGGGACATGATGTGGCAGTAGTCACAGACCGATGACCAGGGCAGACCTGCCAGAAAATATCAAAGAGGAGTCTTTCTTTAGTGTCTAGACCATACTTTTCATTCATTTCCAAGAGGGGCATTGGTGTGGTTACTAAGAGGGGGATGGGTCATAGATTTCCTAGAGTCTGGCTGGAGCTTGCATCATTTAATTGCCTTTCCACTTTGTTTAATGGGGTTTGCTGGTCTGTTTGACTGTGCTCAGATCTATGTTGGTGTTGATGAAAACGAGGGATGGCTCATTGTTTTTCTCTGTGAAAGGCAGATGTTTGATTATGCCAAGCTGATAGCTACTGACTTCACTGGAGTCTCAGGAAACTATGTCTGACCAGAATGTGCTAACTGGCCCTTCAAACTTGCTTCTAGATGTGCTGTTAATATTTATTGAAACTGGTTTAAAAGAGGAAAAACAAAAAATAAAAAGATCACATCCCCAATTGATATTTCTTTGTCCTTGCTTTAACAACTGTGAACTGTTGCTCTTTATGCCCGAAAGGGCTAGGAGGAATACATCTATCTAATTTCTGTGGGTGCCAGGGTAGATTAGAATTTAAGGAAGGGAGAGTGAGGTGGGAAAATGTACACACTACAGGAAACCTCAATTCCTTCTTTATGAGTGCTAAGGGCGATGTTAGCCAAGGCCAGCTAGCTTGAAATATATATTTTTGGTCCCAAGGAAGTTTGAACAAAAAAGGATAACTCTTACAGTAAAAACACAGCACACCATTGGAAATCTGTGTATTCTACTGATGAGATATTTAAAGACCAGCTTGTGGCATATCTTCATGTTCACTTACTCCCAGTGTCCTAATGTATACACCACTCCTCATTCCCTACTTTTCTGTAAAATGAAAGGCAGAAGTAGATTTGCCTGAAGTCACATCAAAATGAACCCCGAAGTCTTATTATCCATATTGGAAGACATTGGAATGACAATGGAATTCTTGGATTTAGGCCTAATCTTACCTGTGTTCACATCCTAATGTGCAACCACCATTAGCAACCATGTAACCTGAATGCATTTTCCCCTAACCTCTGTTCGATTTTTCTATCATTAAAGTGAGAACAAAAATATTCACTCAACAGAGTTGTGTTGATGTTAAGCAAGTTAATTTGTATAAAGAGCCTGTAGTACAATACTTACTGGATAAACTCTTATTTATATTATCTTACTAGTCCCCCTCACATCCAAGCCAAGACAACTCTGTGGATAATTTTATTTCCATATGCAATTCCTGGGATAGAGAGAGGGACTCCCTGACCACTAGAAGATAAACTGGATCATGCAGCTGCTCCAAAGGAGTAGGATTTTACATTGACCACCTCAGGAAAATGTCTTTCTTAAGTTTTCAACATGGATAGAAATACTGGGTCATCAATACTTGCCTCTTCATCTCATAAATGTTTATAGGGTCTTCCTCATGAATCCTAGAGCTAAGTCCACATTTGGGTGATTTATGTAAAGCTTTTGTTCAGTATACATCGGCTGAGGCCTTGGGGGAATCCTCTGATTTGTCAGATCACGAGAATACTGTGAAGGATTCTCTCTATGAGCTGATACCCCCGGACAGGTTTGTACCTCTCTGCTATCACTGATTACTGAAATCGGTTGGGCCTAAGAGTTTGTTGGCTTCTTATGCCTAACACCACTAAGTGCAGATAATCCAGGTCTGTGTGTGTGTGTGTGTGTGTGTGCATACATGTGTGCTTGCCTGCCCAGTGCAGATTCCAGAATGTGCATATAAGGGCATGGGGAGAGATGGAGATAAACTCCTCCTTATAGTCTTTCTTTTTCATTTTTAATTTATTAAAACAAAGAGGCACCATCTGGCTCATGCATAAGTGGTATACAGACGATGTACAAAGGTGAACTGCCTAATTTCCTGTTATACATTTAGAGAGAGAAAACAAACATTCCCACACCAGAACACCAGAGCGATTTGTTCTCTCTTCTTAAGACATTCACAATGACAAACACCTTTTCCTTCTGTGAATCATTGACTCAATGCTTCCAAGATTACCTTTACACTGGCTTTGACAAAGGTAGGCTTTGGGTACCATTATATCTTTCTAAGAACATCAGAGAACACTAAGAGATTGATATTCAAATCTAGAATTAAAGTTTTGAATGTCCTGAAGGGGAGAATGTTGAGGTTTCAGAATACAGATGTTTTCAGATGTTTTGATCTGGGGAGAGGAGTCAATACACTGAGATCAGGGAGGAATGGAGTGAGGGGGGAATGGAATCCTACTAATGTAGAGCTCCAGGAGTGTTCCTTTCTGTTCATCCTGCGGTCCTGTATGCCTGTGTGCTGTCCTGAGTGACAGTACCTGGCACTTGTTAGGCACCTAATAAAAGTATGAATGAATGAAGTCAGAAAGGGAATTTAGAATTAGGAAATAGGTCATTCCAGACCAAGAGAAACCTAGACAGATAACCAGATGCTCACTAAGGGGAGATGAGCCTTTGGAGATGATGTGGAATGCAGCTGCAGGCAGCAGGAGCAAGTCTTATCTAACCAAGCAGTGCATTATCCCGGGAGAATGTTCAGAGGAGGCAAATGAGTGATGGTCTGAGTCAAGGATGACCCACTTCAGGTTCTGGTAGAAGACAGAACTGAGTGTCTAGGACATGATGGGGTAAGTATGCTAAAAAAATCCAGGTGGACACACAGGTGTGGGTCATAAGCAGGTCTGGCAGCAGGTAGTAAGGCATTGGATTCTAAGCTGGAGATTCTGGGTCAGGGTTCCCAGAAACTCCTAGAAAGACAGTAACAATAATCCCTAGGACGTGAGAATCATTTAGAACGAGCCAAGCATACTGGAAGGATATTTGATTTTATGGATGTCTTGGTGTCCCCATAGCAGATGGAAAGTTGTAAGCTCTTGGACCCACACTGCCTTGGTTTGATCTCTAATCCTATAATCCCTGATTGTATGACCTTTGGCAAGTTACTTGTCCTTTCTGTGCCTTCAACTGTAAAATGGAGCCAATATCCCCTATCACATGCATTTTCTGTAAGGACTAAGAGTTAAAAATATAAAGCTCTTAGGATGATAAATAATAAATATTAATTATTGTCTTAGTCTGTTCTGTGTTGCTATAACAGAATACCACAGAATGGGTAATTTATTAAAGAAAGAGATTTATTTCTTGTGGTTCTGGAGGTTAGGCAGTTCAAGATCGAGGGGCCTCATCTGGTGAGGGCCTTCTTGCTGTGTCATAACATGGCAGAAGACATCACATGGCAAAAGACCAAGAATGGGCCAAACTTGCTTTTATAGTAAACCCACTCTTGTGATAACAAACCCACTCTCATGACAACAACATTAATCCATTCATGAGGGCAGAGCTCTCATGATTAATCACCTCTTAAAGGTCTCACCTCTCAACACTGTTGCATTGGGTTTAAGTTTTCAACACAGGATCTTTGGAGGACACTTTCAAACCCTAGCAATTATTGGAGCTAAAATATGAATGCTTTCTCCAATTCCAAAATGGACAAGGCTTACCTAGACATATTAGTTAAGGTAGGCCAACTGCTGTATCAAATAGATACTCAGATATCTAATGGTTCCAACACAAATAGAAGCTCATTTCTAGGTCACATAACAGTGTGAGTAGGTGAATTCACTGGAGGAGTAGTCCTCTGCTACACCATCATTCAGGCTCATGGAGCTCTACCCTTTTCCTTGTGTGGGGTCCTTGGTCATGCTAGGCATTTATCTATGTCCCAACCAGCTAAACGGAGAAACTGGCATGAAGGAGTGTGTGTGGGATGTTGTTAATAGACCTGGCTTGAAAGTGGGGACTAATCACTTTCTCTCATGGCAAGAACCCAGTTATATGACCTTCCTATTTAAAAAGGTGGCTGAGAAATGGAACATAGCTGTGTCCCACATAGAAGAGAAAAAACCTGAATTGTACTGCATAGCTGGCAATCTCTGCCAGAGTTAAGGATGAAGAAAAACTACATTGTTTTTCAACATTCCATCCCAGCAGCAAATCATCCCATATCCAATTATTTATCAGGAAAGATAGGCCAAGCCGTTTTTACTTTGTATTGCTACTCTGAATGTGGAGAGAGTTATTTTGCAAGGCCCTGTTTTTCTGTTCTCCTTGCCAACTCTTGGTGTCCCATGCTTTTCTAAGCAATGGAAGAGCTTGGTCCCACCTGCCATCTTGGTGCTTTGATTCATCCTCCAGGAAAGCAGAAGAGTAAATTCAAGAAACTACATCCTATGAATTGGGTGGGGGAAACAATGTTCTAAATCAAAGGGAATATAAGTTAATAGATAAGAAAACACATCTAGAAGAAAAACAGGGAAGAAATACAAACTAGAGCAACTTCTATTCCAAATCCATGGTAGTAAAGGAGGAATCCAGAGCATGTCCAAATTCTAACTGAAGACATCCAGTATTGTCTAAAGAAGGGTTAAATCCTTGACTAAAAGCCTGGGTTGTTTTCCACCAGCAGGTCAAAGGATGGGCTTCAGAAACTCTAAGACTTCCTGAAATTATATGAGTAATATTGAGTGGGGTGTTATATTTCCTTTTTTGTTTTTTGAAGGTTCAGGGCTTTTAAGAGGATCCTAAAGATATTTATGGCCCATTGACTTTACTGGAATGAATTTCCCAGCATGTCAGTCCTGAGGGAGCAAGACAGAGATCCAGGGACTGTACCAATATGAGAGCTCTGGAAGGCAGCCCCCTCATTAATTTAATGGGAGGACCTGAGGTGCAGCAAAGCTGAGGCTTTATCAGATGCTCTCGAAGGTGCCTTCCAGTTTTATGATCAACAAGAACATTGACTGATTACTCAGTCACCAGAGCTGAGAGCCTGAGGCTCCCCTAAGTCTTTTTGACCAGTTAGTTCTTGCCTTCAAGTCGGGAGAAGCTCTTAGATGAAAGTCAAGTGGTTGGCAGTGTACTGAAGAGAGCCAGTGGTCTATGAGATAACTTGGTTTTAGGTAATTTTAAAGGTAAAAACAAAAGCTAATGATGGTAATTTGAGGCAACTGACTTTTAGGATCACAGGGTTCCACCATGCTTTCAGCTCTTCGTTGGAATTTTGAGAATCTCATTTAGTAAGTGGCACCTCTCTTCCCTGCCCAGATGATGTGTCTGTGCCCACTGAGGCAGAGAAGCCAGTCAGATGAAGATTATAAAGTACACTTGAATAACGATACAATTCTTGCTGATGGAGATTTCAGTGTGCAGCAACAATAGTTTTTTTTTTAAATACCAAGTCCTCTAATCTTTATAGCAAGATTAGGCATTCCAGCTCAGTCATAGCAGCCTGGGAATATTGCAGACTTTGCTCTGCAGAGGCAGAAGTTTTGCTGCTCATTTCTCCTCTTTGTAGGGAGAAGATACTCATCAGAAAGGGGAAGGGGTTGTGGCCCCATGCACAGTCCCCAAAATCAGACAAGCTTTTTCTCCCAAGGGGTGAGATTAAGACTGGAGAGCTTTCTGCATTAGACTTGTTACTCCAATAAGGTGTCCCTGCAGTTGGAAGCCTGAAACAGTGCAAAGAGGAAGGGGTCCATCACAAGTCTATTCATGTCCACATAGGCAAGCAGTTGCCAGCTACACTCAGAATCATATAGTTCCTTCCTCTGAGGCCAGGAGTAGGGAGGCTTGACCCCTAGCTTAACTGGTGATAAAGGATTAGGAGCTAGGCGTACTAGTTCTTGAGGGATGCTGACCCTGTTTGGAGAGGCCTTATCCAGATTTGTCCCTTTGGTTTTAGCCATTAGGTACTCCTAAGTAGACCCAGGCACCAATGAAGAAGTGATGCTGGCTGTCAGGAGATGAGGGTCTTGTACTTGCTGTCCAGTGACCAGACTGTTTACTGTGTTTGATTCTTCCTTTGCTGTTTTTGAAATATCGTAATAATCTTTAACCATGGTCCTATTTATATAGAGGAGAAAAATGGAGGAGCATTGTATTCCATTCTTGAGGAAGTGGTTTTCCCAAATTTTTATAACAAAATTTTATTTCAGAGTAATTTTAGATGTACAGAAAAGTTGCAAAAATAGTGTAGAGAATTCCCATATATCCTTCACTGAGTTTTTCCTCCTATTGACATTGTGTGGAACCAGGGTACCTTGGCAAAAAATACGAAATTAACAGTGACACAAATTATTAACTGAACTACAGACTTTGTTTGGATTTTACCAGCTTTTCCACTAATGCACATTTTACTGTCTCCAGGATTCACTCTGGATACCAAACCAATCTTACTTAAGGGCAGTGGAACTACCGTAGTCAAAGCAGGGGTAAGGGGATGGATCCTCCATTGCCCACAGTCTCTCCTTTGATACCCTATGCCCTCGATGCACCCTTAGGAGCCTCCAGGATTCCACAGTTCAGTTTTCTGCAACAGAGATAGGTGGGCTATAAGACACCCTCCTGCAATACCAGTCCCAGAGGTGCTGAGAAACCCTATTTCGTGAGCAAGTTATAACTCCAGATTCTTACAAGAATCCTTTAGAACTGTGCAGTCTGGGGCAGCCATCTTCATATAGCAAGTGGACAGGGCTGGAGTTACCGTTCTCTGCTGGAGTTTAGGGGTCTAGAGGAAGGTATGGGATCTTCTTAAATTCCCAGCCCTAAACCATGCGTTTGTTCTCTTCTTCAGCTTTGGGAGAGGGTGTGTTGTGCTAATCAGGAGACGTGGCCACAGACTGGAAAGACTTCCAAGTGGGGCTCAGAGCTTTAGTTGCCTGAGCATCTGCTGTAGGACTGGGTGTCATGATATGCACATCTCAAGTGAATTTTGAAAAACAACTTAAATGCTAAGACCTATTAAGTTGTACAAAGCTGCTGACGGAATGAACACAGAAAGAGGTGTGTGGGATACATTTATGCTAATTATAAGTATACAACCTTATTTCCTTGATTAAAGCCAGTGGATCTGCACACTAGTTATGTATAAAATATCAGTCACTTTGGAATACAAAAGTCTGTGGAGGGACAGGGCTGATATTTAGGACATCTTGGTCTCAGTGCCAGTTCTGTGTACAGGTTCCAAATCAGAGATTTCACTTTCATCTCTAAAATCTGGACTTTGGATTCCAGCCATATGATCTCTTTGAGGTTTTGCTTTCGATGGAACTAAGTTCTGTGTGTAATAATAAGTGAGAAGGAGACTTTATTTTTTTAGGACAGGAGGGAGACATGGCCAAAGGTATAATAATAACGTCAAACTTGTCTTAACCAGTCTGTACTGTTGCTTTGACTCTAGACCATAGCTCTTCCACATCTCAGCCCCTTTTTTCCTTCCTGATAAAAACAAAAACAAAACAAAAAAAACCCTCCAGTTTTGAAGCAGACTCTTCCACATTACCTGGATCTAGTTTAGTGACTAAAGTTTAATTTCTGCTCCACCCTCTTCTTCCTGTTTGAGATATTGAGGATAATTGGCCAAAATTCACCCTGGTGGGTAGAAGAATTACCTGAACAGAATTTCTTTGTATTTTTCCAAGGATGAGGATTATCTAATTATTCCTATCATCTTTGCACTCCCATACCTCCACCCTCTCTAGACCATTTTATACTTTATTTCAATATGGTGATAATGCTGGGGACATCTACCTGCAACTCAGGCATTCTGAAAAGTATAGAACTGAATACAGAAAAGAATCTGGTATTTTCCACCCTGGGACACTCTGGCAATCTGGAGAGAAGATGACCTGGAGAGGGCATGATGACCAGGAGGCTGAGGTGCAAAGAACCGGGCTCTAACAATGAAGTAATGAAGTTATTTTGTGAATTCTCCCTGCAATGGCCTAAGGATATTAGTCCTGGGAAGTGCCCTCCCATTTTTGTTTATGGGCTCTTGGCAGCCAGTGACAAATGTGGGAACTAGAATGCAGGAGTAGAAGCCAAGAAACCTAGATTCAGTCTCTGCCATGACTCCTGACATGGAACAGATCCCTTTCTTGCCCAGGACCTGAGTTTGTCATTTGTAAAGTGGACATTTCTCATCTTTCTTCTACACTGTTGTGAGGCTTTTCATCTTTTCACAAGTACTGGCCACACCAATAGCATTATTGTCTGCCATTGCATGGAAACTAGGTTGAGAGTTTGTGGGATGTACTCAAGTTTCCTTTTTAGATACATCCATGGCTTCACTGCTTCTTTTCCTGGACTGGGACTGAAAGGACTGAGTCCCAGTTCAGTCACTCCGTTTCTTTGATGACATTGTGTTTAGATCAATGTTCTTAACCTCAACTTTAGTTAACACTTCTCTCTTATGAGGTTAAATTAGATGCTTAGTTTCCAAACACATTTGCACATTTGCTAACCCTGTCCATGTTGGTTTATTTCCTACCCTCATACCACATTCCCTAGCCATTAGCAAGATCCATGTGTGAGGGATGGGATTCAATTCAATTCCATATCCATGTGCTAAGATGAATAGAACACAAGGAAATAAAAATCTCATAGGGAATATAGGAACAGATAAAAATGTGTTGCTCTACCATAAGCCAAAGAGAGGCAAATTGTATAAAAGGCAGTTAAAAATGTCTAAAGCTTGTCTAAGTAGAGGAATGGCATGGGTCTTGAGGGGTTGGTTGGCAGTCTGGATTAAATTTTAGGAAGATATCTCCATCAGAGAGGTTAGCATGAGCAAAGGCATGGAGGGAGCTTGGAGGTAAGGAAACCAGGAGAATGATCTAGAATGGTGTGTGATTCAACTGGCCAAAACTAAGGATCTATGGAAGATGCATGGAAAGAAATGTTGGTAAAGGAAAGACCACCATGGCAGCTTTTGAAAGGCCAACTATTTTGACTTAGGTAGTCAAAAGACAGTCACAGAGGATTTGTCATCTGTTGAAGTGTGAATCAGGTCATGTGTAAGGACAATTCATAAGGCAGTGGCATGTGGGTTGGAAACCAAGACCGTAAACGCAGGCCATCACACTGGCCCAGGAAAGAGGCAGTGAGATCCTGTGCCACAGTGGTAGCCATAGAGTATGGAAGAGAAGCCATTAGAATCCGTGGGCTCAGGACTACGAACTGGAGACTTGCTGTTCCCACAGGCTCAAAGCCACTTGCAGTTTGTAAGGCGAAACTATGAAAACAAACAAACAAACAAAAATACAAACAAACAAACAACAAACAAACAAAAACACAAAAAAACAGTGAAATGGAGGGTCAGGATGTGTCTTCATCCATTCTGAGGTGCTATAAAAAACACCTGAGGCTATGTAATTTATAAAGAAAAGAGATTTAATTGGCTCATATCTCTGAAGACTGTGCAAGAAGCATGGTGCCAGCATCTGCTTCTGGTAAGGACCTCAGGAAGCTTCCAATCATGGCAAAGGAGGAGCAGGAGTGTCACATGGTGAGGGAGGGAGCAAGAGAGAGAGGAAGGAGTGGTGCCAGATTCTTTAATGACCAGATCTCATGGGAACTAAGATTAATAACTCGCTTAGTACCTGGAGAATGGCACCAGGCCATTCCCTCAGGGATCCACCTCCATGATTCAAAGGCCTCCGACCAGGCCCCACCTCCAACACTGGCGATCAGATTTCCACATGAGATTTGGAGGGGACAAATGCCTAAATAAACCAGGATGGATTTTTTAAATTGCATCTTTTAGGCCACCAAGTCCATTCTGCATCCTTAAAGTGTTAGAAACAACTGAGCAAATGCCAAATCATTCAATTTTAAAGAAATATATAGCTGGAAGGAGCCTTAAATGTCATCTATTTCACCCTTGAGGCACCAGGCAGAATAGCATCAAAATAATCCCAGAGAGATGGTTTGCTGGCTCTATTCCAGTGCATCTTCTGGGATTCCACAGGTTTCCTTCCTTATTCCTTCCAGCTGTGGGACAGGGAAGCTATTTTCAGTGAGAGGTTTGTGTTTTTCTTTCTAATTGTTAACATTCTTTAGAAGTGGGAAGTTCTCAGTTATGTGTAGCGAGAGTCCTACCTGCTACAAGGTAAGTCTGTTTCATCCTATGTCCTTAGTGGAGATAAATGTGGTTTATATTATAAAACAGACATTATAAGACTCAGAAAAACTAAGAAGAACCTCAATGTGACCAAAATGGCCTTGTGGCCAGGTGCGGTGGTTCATATCTGTAATCCCAGCACTTTGGGTGGCCCAGGCGGGGGGATCACGAGGTTAGGAGTTCGAAACCAACTTGGCCAACATGGCGAAACCTTGTCTCTACTGAAAATATGAAAAATTAGCTGGGCATGGTGGTGCACACCTGTAGTCCCACATGCTTGGGAGGCTGAGGCCGGAGAATCACTTGAACCCGGGAGGCAGAGGTTGCAATGAGCCAAGATCACACCACTGCACTCCACCTTGAGTGACAGAGCGAGACTCTGTCTAAAAAAAAAAAAAAAAAAAAAAAAAACACCCTTGTGTTTTTCATAGGTAATTGGTTATATTTTATGCATTGGTTGTATCTTGACTGGTGGGAGACCAGTGGAATAAAAATCTTTAGCCCCCTAGTCCTGCCAAAAAATAATAACCTATTTCTGAGGGTGGTTTCCAGTTATCTCCTAAACTTAGTCTCTTATCTCTGCAGTTTAGAAATCCAGTTGTTTTCCTCTCTCAATGAAGGTGGTACATGCATGAGGACCGATACTGGGGAAAAAAGACAGGGAAGATGCCCCATAAGAAAATTCTGAGACCTTAAAGCGTGCTTATATTGGATTCTATCCTCAGGAAAGGAGAGGAAAAGGCTGAAGGAGACCATTGAATCTGGTGTTGAGTCATTCACATCTCTCTACTCCTGTGGAGGGCCCTTATGGATGTGTCATAACAGGATCTTCTTTTCCTTCCTCAAGTGCAAAAGGCCTTTTTTTTTTTTTTTCCTGAGACAAACTGAATATATAACATATAAAGATACATAAATTTCCATACAGATATCTTCTTTACTAGCTGTAATTAAGATATTTGCATGTAAAGAGAATGTTGTGTTCCCTTAACTTCCTCCGGTAGGGAATTGTATTTCTCTCATAATCCTCATAGCCCAAGATTCTGTGCTCTGTCTGTGTCTAAACAGAAGGAGGAGGAGCAGGTGGAATCAGAGGACTGAGTCAATACAAAGCATCTGAGATTCAGAACTTCAAACACAGTTTTTACTCTTGGTTGTTTTCTTCTAGGCTTTGCTAATCCCAAAGAGCAAAGTTGGAGGTAGGAAAAGTTGATAGCCCAAGAGCAGGTGGGCCGAGCACCCGCCGACATTGCAGTCAGGCAGATATTCAGTTGAATCACTGAGCTTCTGCTGAGAGCTATTTGACCTTAGGAAATTTGCTTAAATACACTAAGACTTAGATTCCTCATCTGAAAAAAAAAAAAAAAATTTCTTCTTTTGCGCACATTAAATAAGTATTCAAATTGCCAATACCCATTAGGCACCCAATAGATGGCTATTGTTCTATGTAAAAGAATAAGGTAGAAATTATATATCAGAAATTTTAAACCATTTTAAGTTACAAGCCAAGGTTTTCCCTATGATGGATCTTTGTTGCTGGATACTAAAATTAGAGAGGAGAAGAACCTACTCAAGAGAATTTAGGGAAATTTAAAATAAAAAAAAGCCACCCACTCCTCCAGGACTGGTTTAGACATTTGAGTTGATCTGTTGGAAGCCCAGGAGGAAAGAGAAAACACTTTTAGGCATCTGCAGGAAGAGCTTTTCTATTGTGGAGTTAGTAGCTACAACCAGGAGCTAATTTTTCTAACTGTGGACCATGAATTCTGCAGTAGACAAAGATCTTCAGAATTAAAGCCTGCTTCTCCAGATGTCCTTAGTGTGTGCTGTCCCTTATCATCCCAGAGGGAGAGCTTAGGGTGATGTACCTGTCCTGGAGCCTTGAGGATGGAGAAAAGACTGGCTTAAGTCCAGCTCTACCGCCTTTCTTCTTTCATTGGCTATATGATGGTTACTGCTCATTATTATGCAAAGCATGAAATATGCAAGTGTATATGCATATGCATAATGGATATGCAAGTTCTTTGTAAACTGTTGGTTTGAGTGCTGGTGGTTTTGTCACCACCACCCCCATCACCAGCATCATCACCAACACCATCACCACCACCACCATCACCATCATCACCATCACCAATGCCACTATCACCGACATCATTACCAACACCACCAACACCATCACCAACACCATAGCCACCACTATTATCACCATTATAGTCTGTGCTTAGTAAATAACCATGTACACCCTGGAAAAATACATTGAATCCATCAGTGTCCCAAAGTTGACTGGTAGGGGGTGGTCTGTACTCCAGCTCTCCAACTCTGCCAATCATCACGACAACCTTGGTTGCCTTCCTCCATTGAGTCATGCTTTCCAGCCTCTTCAGCCAGCTTGGAACTTTGACTTGTGGCCCAGTTTGTTCTTGTAGTTGGTCATTTCCTTACCCAGTGGGTCAATCCCCAACTTCCTGATCTTTGTATTTATTTTTTCACATCCTGAGACACTTGGGTACATGTCTGTTCCATACCTCGATAAAGCATAAGTTCTCTTGAAGGCAAAGGAGCTCACCCACTTTTAGCACAGTGATTTCTACATTAAAAGTGCTTAATAAAAGTTACTTAATTAAAAGTACATAATACTATATTAGATGTTTGTAATGGGAAAAGAATAATGTCCCCACTTGCCTAGATCTTCTTACATGAATCCTCATTGGTTCCCACTCACTGGGCACCAATGGTCAGTATGTGGGGACTCTTGAGTATGTGTATCTGAAAGATGCATTGGTATCACCAAGGAAAAGCCAGCTGAATCTGATTCCCTGCCAATGGCCCTGACATCTGACATCTGCTTATCAGTGCAGAGGACTGGAGAAGGTCTCACAATAATTAAAATACCGATAAGAATGGAGTTAGCACCAAAAGGAAATTTATTAATGCACACAGAGAATCACATTATTCAAAGGCCACAGGATCAAAGCATTTGTTCTCAGTAAGCTAGTCCATGTGGGAAGCCGGATCATAATGTGAAAGTTGCTTAAAGAGGAAGAAATCAGAGCAAGGATGTTAGAAGAGTCAAATAATCAATGACATCCAGCTAAGAAAGCCTAACAACAGGGTTTCTGGCTTCTCAGCAGGTTCAGAAATACTCCATGTGTTTTGCCTAAATCCTCCTCTCTCCCTTGTCCAGAGCCAGGAAGGGATGAACATCTCCACCATCCAGTTCTAAGGCTCATTCTTTCCCAGGCCTCCAGGACCAGCCAGTGCCCCGTCTGAGAGATACATTATTTCTTCATCTGCATCAATCAGGACACAATGCAGCCTTGATAGCCTAAGAGCCACTCAAGATTTTTCAGACAACCTTGGATATACATCCATGTTTTCATTCATTTTCTGCTGATCGTAAAGAGGCCAATTGTATTTTCTTCATTTTCAAATGTTTGGGAGCCACTTTGTTATAGCCCCTAATGCTTTCCATGTCACTGAATTGCTTTCACACCTAAAAAGGAGTCCTTTTGTTGCTTGCAAATCTTATTGCCTTGATACCTAGTATTATATGCCCCAGGGAGGGTACATATTAATAGATTTCAAGTGCCTGTTCTGATTGGTGATTGCCCAGAGTGGAGTGATGAGAAGAATTTGGTGGTTGCATCTAGGATCAGTGAAAAAGTGGTGATCAGCTAGTGACATCTGCCATGAAAGTAGAAAAGAGGATTGGTGGCACTTGTGTCCTGTTCTGACACATGTCATCTTGAGCAGTGCTTTCAATTCAGGGATTCTGCTGGACTCTGTTAGGCATGCTCTAACCTTGGATTCACACAAGTGGAGGGATTCTAATATGACATAGATATTGAGTTTATTGAGTGCACCTGTGTTGGAGGATCATATTCAGAGAAAGGGGTCTGCCAGGTGGATCTGCATTACTGGACTACTTTACCCATCACATAAATGAGACTAGCATCCCCAAATTCTGAATTATCTTCTACTGGCCTTTCCCTCACATTTCAACTAAACAGTTGGATTTTTTCTTCTTTTCTTACAACTTGTATACAGCAAAAGTGCCTTGTTTCTGGGTAGATTTCATTCCCTATTACACACTGCCAAGGTGTTTGGTAGTCTAGATACAGCTTTCCCTGCCAGCTCTATGCCATCATCTCTGAGCCAACTTTTATCAATGTAGCAGCAGGATCTTGAAGCATATATATATATATATATTTTTACTTTTTGAAAAGTTGAACAGCCCAAGATCAGGGTTTGCTGCTAGAGTTCTGCTCCCAAGCAGACGTTGATTCAATTATCAACATTCTTTGGATATGGTCTATGCATTTTTATTATTCCACCCAACTGTTTTGTAAGTATTCTATGAAAGACCTTGATAAATGTCTGGATGAAATTTGGGTAAGCATCTACACTGGCAGTCTTTTGAAATCCTGACCAGAAACGAAGTTGGAGGTCATCTTTCAAACCCACTTATTTGATAGGTGAATACATTGAATGCCAGCCAGAGAGAGAGAGAGAGAGAGCGAGCAGATGTTCCTCAAGATCACACACCTAGTTAGTGGTAGAGTGAAGACAAGAACATTGGTCTCCCTTCCTGTGAATTCAGTGCTCCTCTCTAATCACCATCATAGTGCTATGAGGTCAATGGGCTGGCATGATTCTCCCTATTTACAGACAAGTAAATTAAAGCTCAGAGAGATTAGTGATCATTCCCCAGACTGTACAATAAATGAGGGGTGGAATTGGGTTTGGTGTTCTGGTTAAGTTAGGTTTTTCAAGGGATGAGAGTTTACTTGTGAATAGAATGTTTAAAGAGCACACCAGTACAGCACAGTCTTCACGAGGTTAAGTAGAAGTGTGAGCTTGTAATAATTGAGTTCCACGATTTATTTTTCCAATAAGGCTTTGTGGCAAGGCCATTCAAGGCAAAGGAAGAAAACAGCATGACCCAAGCCTAGTCAACGCAGCAAGCAAAGATAATTTAATTTAGAGATTTTTGGGCTCTCCAGTATAATCTTAAAGCAAGCAGCAGCAACGTGATTTGAGGCGATTGTAGTCTGTAAAATGTAACACAGATTCAGTGAAACTGAAGGGCGAGGAAGGAATATTAGAAGCAAGGGAGGTGGTGCTCAGAGTTGAGGAGTATTATCCTATTGCCTTGAAATGTGTTGCAAGAAGTAATTGTTTTAATGTTTATTGTGAAAATGTATTCTCAAGAACTTTAATTGACACATAATCATTCACAGTAGCTTAGAAGTTCTTTAAGGGCAGTATTCATGCCTTATTTCACCGATTATATAACCCTTGTACGTAGGACTATACATGATATATAGTAGACATTTCATAAATGTTCATTAAATGACATAAACCGGGAGACAGGTGTTCTTCTCAGTGAATGACTGATCTGGGATGATGCTCAAGGACCCTAATTTGGAACAATCAGAGATCACAAAGCCAGGTTTCAGTACAGAGACGTATGGAGGGGTTGTCCTCCATTATTTTGGTGCAATGAGTGGGCTCTGCAACGTGTTCCTCACCCACAGGGGTGGCAAGATTGGAAAACGCTAGAGATAGTTGACACCTGAGGGTGGTGAAGCACAGTGCTGCAGGAAGTTACCCTTATTGTGTGAAAATGGAACAGACCATCCTACAAAATAGTGGGTTCTCCATCCCCAGTGGGTTTCTAGAAAATCCATAGAACCACATTATACAGGTGCCTCTGCTGGACATGAGGTTTCAGTAGATGATCTCAAAGTTTTGCTTTTCTCTAATTCTGAGATCCTAAAAGCCAACTCTACAACAAAGATTGCTTAGATAAGTGCAAAGTGGTAGAGCAATTTAAGGACTCATAATTATGCACATGAAGTAACTGTGTCAAGTATATATTTTCATGATGCTGTGAAATATTAGGCCAAATTCACCCTCTGCATATCTACACATTCACAGCCTGAATCCTTTCCAACTTCGCTCATACCTCAATACCTGTCACCTGCCCTGTCTCTTGTCTCTCCCTGTGACTGTTTTTATCTTGCTCTGAAGGCTTTCTTGAGGCATTTCTCCCTCCTTTCAACTCTAAAATCCACAATTCACCCTACATTAAAGAAAAATCTTCATTTGACCTTTCTGTCCCTTCTAACTTTGCCTGAATACTGAAATAAGTACTTTGCATCTTCTGTCTTAATTTTTTGGGCTTCTGATCTTACCCACTGAATTGAATCTGCAGTTTTGGGGTTACTAATTATCTCTCATGACCAAATTTAAATTTCTTACTTCAAGTCTAACCCTTCCTGAACTATTGTTGAATGACGTTATTAATAATTTCCCCTTTCCCCCGCACCCCCTGCAACTGCCAATGCTGCATAGTATTCTTGCTGAACGCCTCAGTAATGCTTTGTTCCACAAGTTATACCCATTCCTGGTCATTCTTTCCCTGTTCCATTGGTTTCTCTCCTTCCTCTCATTTTAAGTTTGGGTGCTTCTATTTTAGACATCTGCTTTGCAAACCTCATGCACTCACGTGGTTATAACCCCTTTTTACTTTTACACAGAATCTGTTTGAAATTTACATTTGCAGCCTCCACTTCTTCTCTCTTTGATTGCTTAATCTGTAAGCCTCCCCTGGGGAATTCACTGGAGATTGAAACACGGCATATTTTAAATAAAACTCACCATGGCCTCCTCCTGCTTCTCTGAGTGCTAGCACCTCAGCAACCGTTAGCATCCGTGAAAACTCTCTTGGGAGCGTCCCAAAGGGGAGTCATTTCTGAACCTGTCTCTTTATCACCAGCCTGCTATGTCTTTCCTTATAGCACCTCAGTGCCACTTTTTCTTTGCATGTTGGCAGGAGCTGCCCTGGTCCATGCCTGGTCAGTCCAAAACCTGAATCCGCGCACACACCTTCAGGCTTGGAGCTCTTCCCCGGGGGCTCCTCAAACTTCTTCATCCCTCCTGTTTTTTTGGAGCCTTGAGTGAGTAAATCTTCATTTCACCAAAATATAAATTTCTTGCCCTGGCCTACTAGGTCCTCAAGCCCCTGCCAGTCTCCTTCCTGACTTTCCACAAGAAGCCCCCTTGGCTCCATCCCAGCCAGTCTGTCTCCGGTGGCCCAGTGCCAGTTGCTCATTTCCACCTTTGCATGAGGCCCTCTGTGTTCATTTGTTCGGGCTGCCGTAGCAGCGCTCCACAGACTGGGGGCTTCAACAACAGAATCTGATTTTCTCACTGTTCTGGAGGCTGGAAGTTCAAGACCAGGGTGCCATCAGGGTTCATTCGTTTGGAGGCCTCACTCTGTGTCTTACACATGGCTGCCTGCTCACTGTGTCCCCACGTGGTCACCCGTCTGTGTGGTTTGTGTCCTAGTCTTTTCTTATAAGAACCCCAGTCCTATTGGATTAGGGTCCACCCTACAGACCCCATTGAACCTTAGTTACCTCTTTTAAGGATCTCTCTCCAAATACAGTCATATTCTGAAGAACTTGGGGTTAGGACTTCCCCATCATGAGCATGTGTTGGGGGGCACACAGTTCAGTCCATCACACCTCCTCTTCCCAACTGCCCATCTGTCCTTTCTTTCATCTCCCTTTTCATTCTTTCTCTCTGTTCATCCCTCCCTGCCATCAGCACCCAGCAATCCCCATTTCATTGTCTTCACTGGATGGTCTTTTCAGCCCCACCTTATGAGTTTGTGCACAGGGACATGTTGCTTCATGAATCTGCCTCTCCTCCCGGTCATTCCAGTGCTGCTTCTCTGCCTCTGACTCGATTGAGAGCAGGGACTGTGTCTCTTGTCTCCTGCACACAGCCCTTGACTTGGAAGCACTTGAGAAATGCCATTGCTAAGTTACTGTGAGTCCCTCCTCACACCGCCCCCCTGCCCCCGCCCGCCCTCACTTCTCAAGAGGCCTTTCAAGGGAAAGGCCTTGCTTAGTAGCTTTGTTCCTGAGTGGTGATGGAGAACACAAATGCTAACTCTGTGGACAGCAAGGAGGAGGAGGGCTGAGGCTCCACACTGCTGACATTCAGTGAGCTAACCTTTCTAAATCAGGAAGGAAAGGAGAGGGAATCTGGGTAGCCCTAAAAGCAGTGGCGAATTCAGGGATTTTCTGCGGGGCACACTAAGAGCAATAATTCTCTCAGAAGCTTTGGAGAAAGTGCTGTTTCTTTGACCTAAGGGGTTGAAGATTCTAGATAGAACCCACTTCCTCTCCAAGCAGTAGGTTGGCTGGGAGGCTCCTGCTGGGAGTAGAACCAAGCCTGTGGAGGGAAGCCCATTGCGTCTTGGTGTCCCACAGAGGAAGACAGCTGGGTGTCATGTGCTGGGAGTGGTGTTATGATGTGCTGGCTGAGCCCCGAGTGCATTGCGTTTCTGGGCGGACTCCAGAGTGAGGGTCTTGAAGGTGGGTTGCTGCGGTCTTCCTCTGTCCTCCCTAATGACGCAGGACAAATGTTTCAGGCTGTGCCCAGGAGAGACATGCCATTCAGTTAAAGATCCCCCTGCTTTCCTCATCCTCCCTTCTTTCATCCTCCCATGCTTCCTTCCTCTCCCTTCATCCCTTTTCTTCTCTCTCCCCCTCCCCACTCTCTCCCCTCATTCACTGTCAGGAAGGGCCATGCCAGAAGGGCCCGTTCAGCGTGGTGTGGCAGCGGCAGAGGCTAGCAGCAACGGCAGCTTCCACAGTGAGTCTGGATTTGATTTCTGGGGCCAGGGGGCTGGGCAGGGCAGTCCACACACAGACTGACAGCTTGCAGGCTTTGGAGAGGCACTTCCATGGGCCGGGGCCTGCTTCCAACCTCTCTTTCCTTGCCTCCCACTGTGGGGCATCATTTAACTTCCATGGAAGTTTCCTGCCAAAGCCATTGATGTGCTTGGGATGTCTCATGGGGAGACAGCATGGTGGGGGGTGGCGGGCCATAATCTGCTAAAATTAGGTGCACAGCCGGGAGAGCCGCTGGAGTTCACGTGGCTGCCAGGGCTTCTGTCCAGACCTGTGCGTGTGGTGGAGGCTGGAGGCTCGAGGCTCTGCATGGATGATGGTTTGGCTGCTTTCTTGCATTTCAGGAGGTGTGACCTTGAGTTTTGAGCACACTTTGGGTGCCTATACTCCATAGGAGACTCCCTGTAAGGAAATAAGAATGCCCTAATTGCACAGACTAGCGGGTCTAAGAACTGGAGGTCTCCCCGTTGACCTCAGATAAAACGTGGTCTAACAGACTTGATGCTCGGGATGGTCATTAGAGATCCTCCATGACTGAGTCAGATCCCCCAGTGCTTGCAGGGAGGCTTTTGCCCTCCCCATTTTAATTTCTATGGTAATTTCTGGCAGGGAGATGGACATACTGCAGAGTCAGTTGAAGTTCCATCTGTCTTGCCTTGCTCGTCAGACTGCATTGGATGGCTTCCTTCCACTTTTTGCTTGGGGGCTTTTTTCTTCTATTTGGGAAACGGTCCACTTGGGAAAACAGTACCACAGAATTCACCTACTCAGCCTTAAAGATCCAGCCCAGACTAAGAAGACACAAGTCCTGCTTGCCATCTTGAGAGGCTTTCCACAGGCCAGAGGCTGCTTCCAAACACTGACGTGCGGTAGTTAAGTCAGTTTTGAAGTGAGAAGCTTCTGGTTTCTAATATACAGTATTATCTGGATACTGCAGTCTTATGGGCAGGTGCATGGGAAGGAAGGCTTTTACAGTTTCAGTCATTTCTCTCATAATTTGGTTAGGGAGGTAAATTAAGCATAGCCTCCCAGGTTCTCTCAGGATCAGTTTTATAGGTTTCTCTTCTTGACACTGCTCCTAATAACAGCATGAAAGTTTAAGATTTTCAGTACTAACAACTGTGTATAGCTAGGGTATGTCAGAACAAACATGCTTGGCAGCCTTATGAGAATTTTGCAAGCAGAACCATTATAGAAGATTAATTAATCTCATTTCATGCTTTTAAAATACTGTATGTATTTCAGTCACATCAGGTTCAAACTCTTGGTTTTAGGAACTGACAGGTTGCATTAAAATATCAAATTGGTCAAATTTATTAATTAATTTTAACAAATATTTAATATTAATCAACTGTGTGTGTTTGATTGTCTAAAGTTGGACCCTTCTGAGAATGAAAAGGGAAGTTATTAATAATTAAATAGGAGCTACAGGCATAAATTTAGACCTTTCTTGGTAAATTGGGGCATACGGTCATTTTATCCACGTATCCTCAGTTATTGTTTGTGCCAGTGATACAACTATGAGTAAAACAGACAAAAATCGCTGCCCTTACTGAGGGAGATAAAAAAATAAAGATAAAGTAAAGTATATAGTAAATTCAAGAGTGATAGGTTCTTAAGAGAGAAGGAAAGCAGAGAGGAGAAAAAGAAATACTTGGTGGTAGTAATAGTGGTGGTGTTGGTGGTGGTGGTAGTTAGTGTTGTCTGTGTGTGTAGTTTAGATAGGGACGTCAAAGCAATTGCATTGCTTAAAGAATACGAAATATTTCAGTTTCTCCAAGGAGGTCTTTCATGACTCAGCTAAAACTTACTGCATGGATGAAATCATATCTGAAAATTCTGAGTCCCAATAAAGAAATACTCACAAACTTCATAATGACAGAAAGCAAAGAGAGAAAACCAGGTGGCTGTGGCATTGGAAGGATACCTTGTCTGCTTGATGGTCAGCACAGGTTTCATCTCCCTCTGACATCACTGAGACGGCATCAGAAAGTGAACATGGATGTGGATTCATATTTGGGCAGCATCTTCTTAGAAAGTCCCTTAATCTCTGACTTGTGCTGGCCATTCAGAGCATCTTAAGGCCCTTCCTTCTCCCATTTGCCCATCTGCTGAATACCTGCTCTAGCCAGGCACTTTGATAGGGGCTTTGAGTACATTAATTTGTTTAATTTATACTGTTCTCATGAAGACATTATTATGGTTCCACTTTGGGGATGAGATCGCTGATGTTTAAACTCAGAAATAGAAAATAGTGGAGCCAGGATTGAAATCCAGGTTGAATTATGTCTGAAATTCTGCCTTTATCAGTTAGCCTCAGCATCTTTCCACAGATACCAGTTGGCAGGAAGTGGAAGTAAGAAAAGGACTCACTGGGTGACCCAGTTGTCCTATGTGTGGGCTGATTTGCATGGCTGGATCAGGAGCAGTAGATGTGTTGGGGTGGTTGTTCATGTCTTTGCTGATTGTGCATGAAGGCACAGAAACTTTTGCTGCTTTTTTTTTTTTGAGTGTTGTCACTGGAAATGGGGATGGGCATGGGAAATTTTGGGGGCATGAGAGTAAATCTTCCTGTGTGGCTTCCTTCCTTGGCTGAGGTGGAGGCTTAACTTCAGTGAGCCAGGGTTCCTGGGGCTCACGCACGTTGGAAGGAGGGACCACGCATGGTGTCTGTGTATAGATAATAGAGGTGGGGAGAATGCATGCAGAGTGCTGAGACTGAACAAAGGTTTTTCGACAGGGGTTTGAGTGAAGAGTTGAGTTTGAAGATAATCCTAAATTTCCTGTCTGCCTTTGTGAATGGAATCCACAGACTGACCTCATCCAGTCTTGGGATGCTATTAGCAAGAAACAGGATGTCTCTGGACCACATCTCAGATATGATGGTTATATTTAACCTCAATATCACTGTGTAACATTGCATTTATTTGTGGTATACTTTCATATATTTCCCAGAAAACAAATAGGTAACCTGTTGTTTTATGCATAATATGGTAACCTCCTGATAAGGTTATGTTTCAAGCAAATCACCATTTAGATGCACAAGAGAGACCTGCTATGACAAAGTAAAGAATTATTTTGGGATGCTCATAACCCTCTCCAGTTTTCCTTTTGTGATAAAGGAGAAGATTTCTACCTGTGATGCTATACTTTCCTTGGAGTTTTAGAGAATATTTATCCCAGGGTCTCAATGCATGTCAAGGCAATGTCTCTTAGTTTCACAACATGTGTCATGGGGTAGAGAGAAGCTATTACTCTTGTCATTTGGCAAGAATTTTCTTCTTCATTACATTGTTACCATCACAGAAATATACTCCAAGCACTGGGATGTCCCTCGCTGTGGTCTTCTAACTATTGGGTAGGGTTACCTCATCAAGTTTTAGTTCTTTACTGCTTTTAGGGACCCCTTCTAGTTTCCCCCGTCATTTTGATACTTGAGGGCTGAGGAGGAAAGCATCATTCATCTTTCTCCATAGGATACTCCACTTTCACTTATCTGAGTTCTCCCTCTGGTAGAAATGAATAAACAAGCAAATTAGCTTTTCTTCTAAAATATTAACCCATCTCAACACAGTTGGCTTCTGTCTTCTGCATCTGTGTGCTCTGTGGAGTCCCAGCCGGGAATCAGGGTAAAGATGAGAAGTGTCTGGTTATATTTCAAACTGACAAGGATAGTCATTTTTTTTCCGGTTACATATGGGCCACCCTGCCACTCACACATACAAGATATGTCTTAATTCCAGAAGGGTTTAGCTGAAGCTTAAAAGAATAATACCCATGCCCTACACACAAGTCTGCAAGGGCACCTGGTCGTGAGTGTGCCTCGGTCTGGGAATCTGCTTAGAGACTTGGTCATAGACTCATCCTTTACAGCAGCATGCTGGGATTTCAGGGGTGAGATGAACCTAAGAAAAAAGATTCAGAGAGATCCCAGAGGCCCATATAAAAAGGCTTATTGTGGCCGGGCGCGGTGGCTCACTCCTGTAATCCCAGCACTTTGGGAGGCCAAGGCAAATGGATCATGAGGTCAGGAGATCAAGAACATCTTGTCCAACATGGTGAAACCCCGTCTCTACTAAAATAAAAAAAAAAATTAGCCTGGCGTGGTGGCACGTGCCTGTAATCCCAGCTACTTGGGAGGCTGAGGCAGGAGAATCACTTGAACCCCAGAAGCTGAGGTTGCAGTGAGCTGAGATTGCACCACTGCACTCCGGCCTGGTGACAGAGCAAGACTCCGTCTCAAAAAAAAAAAAAATGCTTATTGTAGTTTCATTCTAGCTGGGCATGTCTTGGTCATAGACAGGTCCTTTAAAGCAGCATGCTGGGATATCTCCCCACCCAAACAAACTTAGTATTTCTAAGGAACCTAAGGACACATACCTGTTTATTTCCATGTCCAGGGTACACAAGGAGAGCACAAGACAAGCTTTGTTCACCCCTCTTGGCATGCGAGTGTTTTCCAGCCATCACTGAGGTTGTGGAGAAGGTCTGGTTGCAGTGCAGATGTCTATAAGTAGAGAGTATTCTAAAACCCACTAGGACTTTCCCAAAGTCAAACACCAATGTAGTTTAATGGTTTTGAAATTGTGGAATGTGGTTCCTCCCTTTTCATTGCTATCCCAAGTCTTGTGATCCAAGATCATTAAGACTGGCCTTTTGGGGAAAACTAATACAGTCCCCTGTGTAAGAGGCCTGTGAATGTACATGGTATCGCATGTCCTCATTAGTTTAGGGAGTTTGGTTTTCTGTTCTTAGTCCCAGTCCTCTGAGTTCTTAACTGGAGATTTATCCAGAGATAAGAAATCTGCCCATTAAATAGTAATTAATCTTAGAACTCTCAGTTGCCTTAGCATTTTGCTTTCTGATGATCTGAAGAAATATAGTGCCTCAGAGCAGAGCAAGCCCCTAGAACAGGATGATAAAAGGTGCCTGGAATGCAGTGGGGCTCAGGTCTTCAAGGAAAGGGGATGTGGGAGCTACAGGGAAGATGATGGAGGAGGGGAGGGAATCTTTCTGGTTGGGCCATCCAGGACTGCTCACTGAGAATGTTGCCCTAGTCTCGTGATGGGACTTCTTGGTCTGCATCTTATCTTCAAAGCTGGTCAAGTCCCTTTGCTTCCGCAATTCTTTTGGGACAAATGACTCATGAGAAATTCATATGACTACAAGAATTGTGACACCGCCTCCTGTCTGGCGATGATGTGGGTTCTGCTATTTCTAGGCTGGTGCCCACCTCTCTTGAGCCTTAGCTAGTTCCTCTGATTAGTGCTGCCTCCTCTCTTCCTGCCACTTGTGCCTAGCCCTAATGGAAAGTAGATCTCCAGGCAGAAGCATCTGGCTAAAGAATCCTGGCACCGGGGCAAATGCAGCCCTCCAAGGAAAGCTTTTAGTTCAGACACTGGTCTCAGAGCCCACATTGTGAGATGTGTCCTGTGAGGCTTTATGGCTAGTGAAGCTCTGGCATGTGGGTGCAGGCATGTAGGGTGGGGAAGGAGCAAGGGGGAGTCGGGGTGAGAGGAGGCTTATTGTAGCTTCATCCTAGCTGGGCATGTCGGTTTTTACATGGGCCTCTGGGATCTCTCTGAATCTTTTTTCTTTGGTTCATTTCTAGAAATAGACATTTTATTTCTAGAAATAGAAACTAACTTGAGAGTCAAATTTTCTAGTGTTTTCTCGGGATTTTTTCAGCTGTGACAGAAAACTCTCTACCTTAAGCAAAAAGGCAATGTACCGTCTTTATAATTAAATTTTTGTTTTCCAGGTTTAGGAATTATTTCTAATGTTGGCTTCATTCTAAGACCTAAATAATGTCACCACGTAGAGCCTGTTGCTTCCTCTCTCCCTTCTTCCTTCTCATCTCTACTCTGACTTCTTTCCGTAATTTCATCATCATTCTCTGCCTCTCTCTTTGTCTGCCCAAGACCATGATCTTAGAGAAAGAGATGTTAACGGGAAATAGATTTCCAAGCAATCAAGGCTAATGTATTTTGAAAATTATGATGACAAATGCTGCCGCAGTTGAACAGATTATCTGGGACCTAGGTGTTCAGTAGTGAAGGCTTGTCCTCGTCAGGGAGGCCTTGCCATCCGGAGCCTAGCTGATGAGGTGAGAAATTATCAGTGCCATTTCTACAAGAGTGGGACTGGACATTATGCAGAGAAAAGCTGCAAGAGAAAGACACAGGAAGCAAAGTCCATGACTGGCTGCTTTTTTCCAATCTGTCTATGGAAGAACATAGATATTTTCTGATGTCATCTTTATGAGCACTCTCTGGGCTGGTGTAGGTTCCCATCTTACTTCATTGAATCTGCTGATTTAGATATTTCTGAATGAAAATTCCCCTTCAGCTTTTCTGAGTGTTTTCTGAGTGTTTTATATAAATCAAATTTATAGGATTTCTATCACATTATCCGAAATCTGCCACCCTAACCCATCAATTTACATGCCTTAAATAGTAATTAATCTTAGAACTCTCAGTTGCCTTAGCATCTTGCTTTCTGATGATCTGAAGAAATATAGTGCCTCGGAGCAGAGCAAGCCCCTAGAACAGGATGATAAAAGGTGCCTGGAATGCAGCGGGGCTCAGGTCTTCAAGGAACGGGGTTGTGGGAGCTACAGGGAAGATGATGGAGGAGGGGAGGGAATCTTTCTGGTTGTGCCATCCAGGACTGCTCACTGAGAATGTTGCCCTAGTCTCGTGATGGGACTTCTTTTTACTAATGAGTCTTTTTTCAATTTAGAATGTATAAGAACTTTAACTTGGTGGTGAATAAGAACATTGGTTTTGGAATCAGAATAATTTGGGTATAAGATTTGGATCTTTCTGTCTCAAGCATTTTTGAATAAGATGCTTAACTTCTTCCTGTCCATTTTCCCTTCCTCTCTCCCTTTCTCCCTCTCTCCCTCCTCCCCGCTTTCCTCCTTCCTTTCTTCCTTTCTTAATACAATGCTGTCAATAATAGTAGTTTTCAGAGCCAATGTGTTTTAGGAGGATTGAGTGAAGCAGTGCATTTCCATTCATTTAGCATTTATCCTAGCACAGCATAAACATGCACTAAGTTGTTGTTTTTTATCCCTGTTCACTGGGACAAAAACTTGGCCCAACTCGACTCCCAAACTTGGAATGCTGAAGGCATCTCTTTCTACCTCTGTTATGGTGGAGACCAGAGCTTCAGATAAATTAAGATGAGGGCTCTACCCTTGGGGATTACCTACCCCAGCACTCAGCCTGGCTCGACCTTTTGGGGACCCACCGGGTGACCCTGAGAAAGATACTTTATCCCAGTTTCGTTAGCCTACAAACAAGAAGTCCACTTGCTCAAATTCCCCTTCTATATTTTTTGGAAACAGGAATGTGTGTAACAGAGGAGGAATGCCTTTGAATAACAACTCTCCAACTATGATTACTGGCTTCATATTTAAGACTTTCTTGTAGGTTCATCCTCAGAGCAGTCCTCTCCTGCCTTTTGACCTTGAAGGAGAAGCCAAGAGGCAGGGCTTGTTTATAAAGAGAGATGGAGCAGCCCACAGCTGCAGGCCTCAGATTATGGCCTGGAATGCCAGATGCTGCATGGAGGTACAGCTCCTCCATCTCTTTCATCTGAACCTGCCCTTGGCCTACACGCTTCACTGCCGAGAGGCACCCTGGGACCCAGTTGTAGAGTAGCAGGCTGTGTGGAACGAAGTGAACCCCAGAGCTCTAACCTTCTCACAGGGCCAGGAGGGGCATCCAAAGGCTATCCAGTCTCTACTTGACCAAATCATCCCATTTTGGAACTGGATGATACCTAAAGGTCAACTAGTGGAACTCTTTCCCTCACCCTACCAATTATGCAGATGAGAACACAGGAGGCCAGAGGTGAGCCAGGAGGTACGATGCCAACTAAGGCAGGGCCCTGGAGCTCCTGAATTCTGGCCCATGCTCTCCTTCACTGCCTACAGCACACACACACACACACACACACACACACACACACACACCCTCTGTAAAGTCAGGCTGCTGATGCTGCAGATGTTAGGAAGGGACTTGAGTTGAGCTTTTGTTCGGTGTTCTTGATGTCCTGATTCAGATGAGAAAATTATGTTTTCAACAATCTCATGCAATTTTTGAGCAGAGAGGAATCTTAGCAAAACTCTGGTCCGACTATGTTATTATTCCCAGTATGAATATTGAGACCAAAAGAAAGCATGGGCTGCCAGGACCACAGGATGGCACACTGGTAGAACTGGGACAAGAACCCAGATGACCTGAGTCTCAATCCAGTGCTCTTTTCACTCCGGTTCCTGGTTTCTCTTGGTGCCAGACCTTCCCTCTGGCTGTCTCCATCCCAGGATGTTAAAGATGCCTCTAGGCCTTGCCAGGGCTGTGTGGCTGGGTTAATAGATACCCCTTTCCTGGCATTTCTCAGGGGAAGGCCCAACTGGAAACCCGTGGTGCTTAAAAAGAGCGGTGGTACTTCTTTTTTTGATGAATCACCTTGCAGTTCCCAGAGTGCTTTGACTGCTGTTACCACCCAACCTCAGACTTCCTTGAGAATTTAACCCTATTTTTTCCAAGTTGAATCCCCACTTTTAAATGAAGATAAAGGACATTATCAACTGTTTCATGTCTGTGGTCCTGCAAGTGATCTGTGAGCTCCCTCCTCTGAGGCACTGAGCATCCTTCCTTTAGAATTAAAGGGTCTTTTTTCATGACTTAAAGAAAAATTCCATTTTCCGTTGGATGAAGAGTGCATTCAACTCCCAAGAAAGCTTTAGGTGTGTGAAAAGGCTAATTGTGTCCACCTTCTCCTTGCCCTTATCAAAGCCCCTCCAGCAGCCAGTCAATGGACAGATGGGAAATTCAGCTCCAGCTCAGAGAAGCTAGATAAGGCAGGCTGTAGCCTACGAAGGACTTGTATATTCTTTATGTCATCTCCCATGATGTGCATCCGACTACCTTTGCCTGGGGATGTGGCCATCAGTAGTAGGTTTCTGCTGTGCTATGTATTGTTTACTGAAGAAATTAAAATATGCAAAGTGTTCCTGGTCCCCTTTTTGGGCTCCCTCTCCAGCTACTTCTGGCATTTTCTGTTGGCAGTTAATAAAACAAAAGGGGGGCCCAAAGGCTCGGGTCTCCCTCCAGCTAGAATGGTTAATTTGGAGTGGTTTGGAAGTAGTAGATATTACCTCTAGCTACAGCTGTGCCTTTCTGGCTGATCTGTCCAACCTGCAATATGTGCCCTGACTGATGGATCCATGGATCTGAGCTTGGTTCAGACCTCCAGCTTTGTTGAGTGACTTGAGCTCTTTTAACATCATCTTAAAGTTTGTTTCCACTAGAAGATACTAGTGCAGCCAGGAGGCCTCAGTGTAGCCATTTGCGAAAGGAAATAAGGGCCAAATTATGTTTCAGCTCACATCTTTGGAGTTGAAATGTCTGCTCTATAAAAAAATACATTGCTTGGGGGCAGTAAAGGACAATGAGGTCTCAGAAAGAGTGCTAGAATTTAGGCAGGATTAAGAAAGAGGAAAACAAAATAAGTTATAAAAGACATGTGTTCCTGGGGCTTCCCTCAGAACTTTGCTCCTGGCAGATGCAGCTCTAGGTAAGAGAGCTGGGGAGAATCACAATGGGCCTATTTATCCTCTAGGCTCACACTGCTAAACAGCTTGGCTCTCAACTCCTTGTATTTTTGGAAGACTCCAAGGGTTTTTCCTAATCCTGGGGCTAGAGGCTCAGACTGAGACAGCCATTCCACTGAGATTCCGCTAAATGGATGCTGTTTGCGTAAACTGTCAGAAAGCCCTGCTCTGAGGGAGCAATACTATAATGATGTCTTTGTGAGTTTTCACTGCATTTTCCCTCCAAAGAATCTCAAGCACCTACTAGACCCGGGGCTGAGATATTCAGTTTGTCTATAAGAAGCTAGATAATAGTCTGCCCTGCTTTACTGGGAAGAGGAGAGGCAAAAAGAAGGCAAGCAATTCTGACTTGATAAGTCAGAAGTCTGATGTCACTATAGAAAAGTCATAATCTCTTGTATAAAGCTTGCATCTGTGGAGTTTCCATAACTGGGGCGAGGCCACAGATGGACATGTATTTGTGAGTGCACACTCATGTATTGTAGATCAGAAATCAAAAGCATATCCAAACTAACATATCCCTAAGGCATGCACCCACACAAACTGGGGAGAACACAGAGTTCTACCAGGCGACTCAAAGTCTATATACATCAGGGTAAAAAGAAGGAAAACTATAGAAGTGTCGACAAATAGAGTCAAACTCTGTAATATATATATATATATATATTTTTTTCTTTCCTTTCTTTCTTTCTTTTTTTTTCTTTGAGACAGAGTTTCACTCTGTCACCAGGCTGGAGTGCAGTGGTGCGATCTTGGCTCACTGCAACCTCTGCCTCTCAGGTTCAAACAATTCTCCTGCCTCAGCTTCCTGAGTAGTTGGGACTACAGGTGTGCGCCACCACGCCCAGCTAATTTTTGTATTTTTAGTAGAGACAGAGTTTCACCATGTTGGCCAGGATGATCTCTATGTCTTGACCTCATGATTTGCCTGCCTTGGCCTCCCAAAGTGCTGGGATTACAGGTGTGAGCCACTGCACCTGGCCTGTAAAATATCTTAAGAGATTTATTCTTAGCCAAATATGAGTGACCATGGCCATGGCCAGACAAAGCCCTCATGAGGTCCTGAGAACATGTGCCCAATGTGGTCGGGGTACAGCTTGGTTTTATATACTTTCAGGGAGGCATGAGACATCAATCAAATACATTTAGGAAATACATTTGTTTGGTTCAGAAAGGCAGGACAAGTCAACACGGGGAGGTGGGGGTGGGTTCCAGGCTATAGGTATATTTAAACATTTTCTGGTTAACAATTGGTTGAATTTATCTGAAGATCTGGATCAGTTGGAAGGAATGTTCAGGTTAAGATAAAGGATTGTGGAGACCAAGTTGTATTGTGCAGAGGAATCTCTGGGAAAGCAGACTTCAGAGAGCTAGCAGGTTGTAAAATGTTTCTTATCATCACCCTAAAGGAGTGCCTGGCTCTTAGTTGATTATCTCCGGGATCTGGAAAGAAAGGAAGGAAAACAAAGGCGGAAGGAGATTCTCCATATAATGTGGATTTTTCCCACAAGAGACTTTGCAGGGCAATTTCAAGGTATGGCAAGGAAATATATTTTGGGGTAAAACATTTTAATTTTTTCCCTTGTTATGCCAAAGTCAGATTGGAAAATAAGTCATGATATATAGGGTTAAATAAAACCCATGTGATGAGAATTTGTGTTTTGTAGGGCATACTCCCCAGACCCCTTAGATAGGAATCTGGGCAAGATACAAAATTCAGAGCTTCATCCTCAGAACCAAAATGTAAACTTCATGAGACTCAATCTGTATATTTGTGATTTGTTTGCCTTTGTGTATGTATGCTATAGTCCAGTAGTACGTTTACATTACAAACAATAACAAGACTCTGTGGTACTTCAGTTCTGTTTCATTTACTATTCTTAGTGACTTGGACAAGTCATTGCTTTTCTGGCCAAGGTTTCTATGTCTGCAAGTAGGCTGGGTAACTTCCAACCCTGCGTGTTTGTTAGCTACAGCTTTAGTGTTGAATCTTTCCTTTCAAGCCCTGGATTCTGAGAAACTTGGACTTGAGGAGCTGGGCAAGGTACAGTTACAGGGTAGGGCTGCTCCCCACCCCCACAAAGATATACCAGGAATCCAGATGACATCTGGAGAGAAAGTAGGCTGAACCACCAAAGAGATATGCCTAATAAATGATTAGGTGGCTGAGAAGGCAGCCAAAGAACTGGTTCAAAATACAGCACCCAGTATCCACAACTCAGAATGACAGTGAGGAGAGAGTAGAGCAGGGGAGGAGGAGGAAAGGTAGGAACTAGGGGAGAGTTTCTGAAGGCCAGGCTGCTGTTTCTAAGATTCTGGCAGCCTCTCGCATATGTGGGGAAGGAACCATTAAGAGAGACCAACAGTTGGAGAAGGGGGGCAGTGAGAAGGGGTCATTCCAGGAAGGAGGGCTATATCATTCTGATTAACTAGTTTAGAACAAAAGCATTCTCTTTACTGCTTGGAGACAGAACACATTAGAGGAAGACTTTGGGCCTTTCCTCCTCCATTTAGGCCATTTATTTCTGGAAATGTCCAAGGGAAGTTTCACCAACCCCATATGATCAGGGAATGATCAGGGCAGGACTAACAGGCCCAGGTCTGTATCTATGACTGTACACATGATACACATGCATTGTCACGTACACATGTCCATCTAAACCACCTCCCCACAGTGTATAGATGTGCATATGTATATTACATGTAGCTAATCCATTATGTGCAGCCATGCGTGTGAAATACCCAAACCCTCTGGAACAAGAGTTGATGATTTTAAAGACTGTTATGGTGGCTGCTGGGACTGCTAGTGGGGTCATGTTCAAGGTGACTGCTAGCCCTAGCTGATGCCATCCTCAGATAGCCAACCAAGGTGGAACAGGCCAAGGCCACTGGGGCGTGTGGGAAACCAGACTTCCCAGGGAATGATGAAGGCATAGACTTAGTTTTTCATGTTTTCTTAATGCACATGACCACTTTTCTATGTGAATAGACAAGCAATCAAGAAAGATTAAATTTTAATAAATAAAAAATGGCACTTACCATAAATGACACCCTTTATGATAATCTCCTGATAGACCATTTATCATTAACATATGTTGCCAAGGTTTTACCACTCTTCAGAGTTGTCTCCTCCAAAGTAGATGAGTTGCTTTCTCATGTACTTCAAACATTTATGACTCAGCCCATGCAGATTAGGGAATACAGAGGAAGCTTGAATCCCTCCACTAGTTCCAGAAATATTATGCCCTGTGAATCCACACTTGCTCATCTTTGCTGGGTCTCAGTTTCTTTATCTGGAATATGGGTTACTTTGTGTCCTGTATACCTCATCGGAGTTGTATGAGGATAGATGATTTGAACCTCTCAGTGAGAAGCAGGCTTCTCTGTGATTTTTGGAATCTGCCTGCTGGCTCCTTCTGTAATTAGACGCGGAAGCCTGAGAACCTTGTAGAACTTAGCTGAGTTTCTATTTAACCCAAAGCGGTGGGTTCCCTCTAACTGAAGAAAAATTGCAGTCACTCAATGGAAATGAGCAAGACAATTCTCTTTTCAGGAAAGGCTGGCTTAGAAGAGAAGGGACAGCTGTGGTTGGGTGAGTTGGGAGGTAGGAGATTCCCCAGAGTGGAACACTGCCGTGTGGGGCATTCTGCCCCAAGTAGAACCTGGAGCCTGAGAATTTGTAGCCACTAGACTTTGAACACCTTCTGCACCACTTATTCCTGGCCCTGAGGAGTGGGGCAAAGCGTGAGCCCTAAGGACTTGAGTGAAAGAGATGGTTTGGGGGTTTCAGCTAGGCATCCCAGGGCTGGAGGTGGAACTGCTGCTCTTGCTCCCCTCCTGTCCCATTCTCCCAGTATATATAGAGCTGATGGCTTGAGGAGGGGTAGGATACAGCCTTGGGGAAAGACAAGAGGAGCAGGACTCTGAACTTGGCACCATTAAATGCTCAGTCTCTTTACCTGTGGTCTTGAAATGTTTATGCTCCTATAAGAATGTTGAAAAAATATATATGTCCCTTGCACATCTTAAGTTACCATCAAAAATCTTCAAAGCAATTTTAAATAGTTGCATTCAATGTCATTTCCAGAATATTGTAAATATTGACATTAAAAATACATCATTCCTTTAACACATCTGATGAACTTTAAGTACCAGAGCAATTTGGTACATTATCTATTAAACACATGAACAAGTTCTTAAACAGTCAGTTTTACATGGCTCCTGTTCCTTGAATTTATATTTTCATTGCAGTTACACCACTGAATTTTATCTTTGTATATTTTTATGCATGAAATCCTTTTATTGGTCACTCTATCATAATTTATTGTGACGAAAATATGTATGAAGATTTAAATTTAATTTTTAATGGCCAATGATCATACATTTCTAGATGTTAAGTGTTTTTGGTTTGAGTTATCATTATGATTACTAGTAATACACAGAAATTAGAAATTAAGGTATAATTATTAGTGATGCACAAAAAAGGCAGTCGACAAAATAATATATCAATTTTTGATGAATATAAAAGATAAAAAGTAAAATATTAATGGAAATGCATCTCATATTTTCAATTAGTTCATGTATTCATTAATGAATATTGTTTTAAACTAAGAAAGATAAATTGATGGAAAAGAAAGAAATTTTGTTATTGAAATGTAACTCAATTCTTTGAACTATTATCTAGTTATACTCCTAAAATCACATATTGGGCTGTTATCAAAAATTACTTTCAATCTTCTCTCAGCTGATAATTCTTTTAAGTTTGTCCCTCTCCAGTTGTTTGAAAATAATTGAAAACTATCCAACTTGCAAATAGATTTTACCCCAATCATTAGAGATTCATTTTCAACACTTGTACCAGTATTTTATACAGTTCCTTCCATTGTACTCTGTAGAGTTTCACTCCTGAGATTTAGAATGGATGAGAAATTTGTCCTTCCTTTTTGAGAGTGGTGTGTGTGTGTGTGTGTGTATGTGTGTGTGTTGGGAGTGGGGGCAACTGGACAAGGGATTGATGGATCGCAGGGGCTCTGCATTTAATTTTAGAAAAAATCCATGTGAGAGTTGTGCATCTGCAAAATCCCTCAAAACTATCCTTGCCTGAGTACACGCTGGATAGACTTCATGTTCTGCATATTCTGGTTTGAAACCACTTGCATGGACACTGTACTGTATCTCTGCCTATTACATGGCATGGAAATTCTAGACCTCATCCCATGGGACAGTGGCTCTTGCTCTTCAGGGTGTATATGGATAACAGGAGGTATATGTAAAAAGTGCACTTCCCCATGGACAATAACAAAAGACTGGAAACAATCAAAGTGCCTATTAATAGGAGGTTGGTGGGAGAAACTGTGGCATCTTTAAGCACAGTGGAATCCTCTACAGCTATAAAAAGAATGAGTGAACTTCAGTGAAAAAAGCCAAGAATAGAACAGATATGGTATGCCACATTTTATCTAAGATAGTGATGAAGTGAATGTAAATCCATATTTGCTTATGTAAGAAACAATGGAAAGATAAACTAAAACCAAACAAAAATGGTTATCTGTAGGAGGAAGAAAATAGGGTGAGGAGATTGAGCAGAGATGGGACAAAATTTTCCTTGAATGTACCTTGTTTCGTGGTTTTGACTTTGAAACAATGTCTCAGTTTTTACATCATTATAGAGCAACATTAAATCAAATAGAAAATAAAAAACAAAGCAAGTCCTAAAAATTAAAAGCAAACATGAAACAAATAAGCCTAATTGTGTATTACACTGGTGGCTTCACCACACAGAAAGGAGTTACTACAAATGACTTTAAAACAAAGCTGTGTTTTCTATATGCCCCTAGTAGGTAGATTCTAAGGACAGAAAGAGCTGCAAAGCTTGTAGGTTGAAGGTTGTTTTCAGTAATCATTTTATTAGTAATAATATTTGAACTGTTATTTTGAAACTCTCTCTAGTATACTGTATATTATTTATACAAATTAGGGTAAAGCAGATAATATTAGGAGTGTTAATAGGAATCAAGATTTTCTGCATGAGAAAAACACAAATATAAAATTAAAGAAGTAAAATCTCTGTAATTCTAAATTTGATATGAAAAATAAATATGAAATCATGTTTTTTTCTCTTAAGAAATTTTTTTCCTAGCTATTTTTACAACAAAGACCTAAAAATAATAACCACCCCAGTAAAGATGAGCACTCCAGTGATCCATGTTGTGGTCTTTAAATTCCATTGCCCTCCAGAAGGATCTAGGAATCCCTGGAGATATGGCTGATTCAAAGACTGGAGTAGGAAATGTACAAGATGAGCCTAGAATATTATTTTATGTCAGAAAGCAAGGATGCTATGAAGACTATTTATTGGCATTATTTGAGAAGACACAGGCATAGGCTTTCATTTCCCAAAGATGAAACTCCAGGCATCAGAAATAATAACTACTAACTACAATAGAATGAAACACTTCAAGTGTGTGTGTGTGTGTGTGTGTGTGTGTGTGTGTGTGTGTATGTTTAAAGAACAAGCATTGGTAATGCTTTCCAAAACCAAAACAAACCAAAACAAACCTCTCATTGGTCACCTCTGGAGGATGCTATGGGATGAATTCATTATTCTAATAACTAGTAAATAAGGAGAAAGAATTTATCTTACCTGTCCTGTATAAACAGTTTCCAGTGTAGCCAAATAGCTGATAAAAGGAACTTTATATTTATAAAAGATTTCCAGCTAATATATGCAGAAGGAATACTATATTTACAATATCACCCTTTTGCAGCCACTAAAGAAATAATGGACCTGGGCAATGATCATCAGTGGCTGCTAAAATTGCTAGGTGAAAGGGAACTTTATAATAATCAGATTGAATCCACTGATCAGTCTTAACATCACAAAGAAGTTTGCTGGTGTTGTGTTACAGAAAGAAGCAAACAGCACCATTTATGAACCTAGATCTAATCAGGGCTCTGGATACCTGGTCAGGTATCATCAAATGTTCCTGATTATAGGAAATGTGGCAGATAGAGGAACAGGTGAAATAACCCATGGGGACACAGTGAAATAAACAGACTGTGAGAAATATTTGGGACAAGTGACCTGGGATCATCAACAATAAATATATAAATAAATAAATAAATAAATAAATAAATGGAAAGTTGGGGCAGAAGGTAGGGGAATCCTACAGATTAAGAGACACTAGGAGACATTACTAAATGTGATGTGCGGACCTTTTCTGGATCCAACTTTCAAAAATCACTTGAAAACATTTGGGAACTTTTGACACTGAATTGTATTTGGTGTTAAGACATTATTAGTATTTTGATAACGCTACAACAAAACCGTATGTTTCTGGTTCTCCTACCCTTTGAGTCTAAGTCAGAGGCCACCCGATTCTGTAAAAGATCACATAGTAAATCTTGTAGTCTTTGCAGGTGGCCTCAGTTGCAACTTTAAGGTGATCTCTTCTGTAACTATTCAACTCAGGCCATGCATTATGAAAGCAATCATAGACAATATGGAAACTAATCAGCCAGGCATGGTGCCATGTGCCTGTAATCCCAGCAACTCGGGAGGCAGAAGGAGGAGAATTGCTTGAACCCGGGAGGTGGAGGTTGCAGTGAGCCGAGATCCTGCCACTGCACTCCAGCCTGGGTGACAAGAGCGAGACTCCGTCTCAAAAAAAAAAAAAAAAAAAAAAAAAAAGGAACTAATGAACTAACGAGCATGGTTTTATGCCAGTAAAACTCTGTTTCCAGTAACAAGTGACAAGCTACAATTTGTTGACCTCTGGTCTAATTCATTGGGTTTGCCATCAAGTCTAGGAATCTGTATTTTTAACAAGCATGCCAGGTGCTTATGATCAGGCAAACAGCCCTGGGAGGTGATTATAGTTATCCCTTCCATTTTCACACCAGAAAACAGGCTTGAGTAGGAAAAATGACTTGCCCAGGGATCCACAGCTAGAAGGTAGCAGAGCTGTGTTTATAGGGGAAAATCCTGGCTGCCATGTCCCCTCTCTGCCACATTCACCCCACTGGAGGATGCTAAGGAGAAACAGGGAGAGAAGACTGGGAAGAGCACAGGAGAAGAGAGAAGAAAGTTTTTTTCTGTGCATTGTATCCCTAATTCATCAGTCCTCTTTAGGATGAGGCAGAGGCAAAGGGAGTGAGAGAGAGCCTGAACGCGTGCAGAAAGCCCAGCGGATAAAAGGAGGATGTTCTGGAGCATAATGTCAACTTCCTCACCAGGTCTGAAATCCAGAGTTGCCAGACTTTGCAAATAAAAATACAGGACACCTTGCTAAATTTGAATTTTAGACAAAAAAAAAAAACCAACATATTTTTAGTACGAGTATGTTCCATGCAATATCTGGGACATCATTATAATTTTTTAAAATGTTGTTTAACTGAAAGTCAAATTTAACTAGGCATCCTGTATTTAATCTGGCAGCTCTGTTAACGTGTGAAGCAAATTAGTAAAAGCGTTTAACAAAATATTGGTGGGAAAGGGGTCAAGGGCACCCCCTGCAAAGGGATTTTGGGAATCATCAGGAAGCTGCTTATAGGGAAGGTTCAGAGTTCACAGGCACTGAACTTCTCTGGCTTGGCCAGATTTTGGAATAGGCACTTGACCCTCTCCTGTAAGTTCCTGGTTTGTAGTTGACCCTGGCATGGATATCCTAAAGCCTGAGTTGATCAGGTACCTCTGGTCTCTCTACACAAAATCCGGAATCATTCAGAACCCATCTGGTCTCCGGGTATAAAAGGAATTTTATGGAGATAGTGACATTCTCGTTCTGCTCCAGCTTGATCCCTAGTATACCAGGAGTGGTCATTTTTCTGAGAAACGGTCTTAATAATGTAACCAGGATTGCATTCTTTAATTAGTGCTCATTCCCCATGAGCACTTTCAGCCTCCCAGATTTTTCAAACTCTCATCCTCTTTGTGAGTGTGTGTGATAGGGCAGGGAAAGGCAATGATTGGTGGAAGGTACCAAGGTAGCCATGGGCTGTTCCCCAGTGCAATCCAAAGATCTGTTTCCCTCCAAGTACTTATTTTTATTTCTGGAATCATTCCTTGGAATATTTCCTGTGCCTTATTACTTACATCTCTTTTTTCAGGGTTCAGCCTTAAAATCCTTAATTATCTAATTGAGAGCTTGGGTCAGTAGCTAACATTTCTTATGCAGTGCTTGGGCAAGGTACCTTATCTTCATCTGTGACATGGGGATGATAGAGGTTTCTATCGCACAGGAATGGAGAGAGCTTAAATAAGGGATGTATGTAACATGCAGTGGCCAGCACTCATTATTAATTAATTAGCATTATTCTTATTGTTCATATTACTGTTTCTGGCTAGTTTATGTCTGGCTAAGTTTTACCATTGGACATATTTGTCAATAATTTTTTACCAGGGAAGGTTTTGACCACTACCTTTCCCAGACAGGGTCTCTCCAAAGAATGATACTGGTCATTTTGGAGGAAAATCAACATGGATTTTTATGGGAAATAAGGAAATTAGGTTTGTTATGCTGCACAGTAGCATATAAAGACACACACAATGAACAGTTACTCTACTTTGTGTATATACTTTTGCAATTAATGATGCTCAATGGGTTTTTACATACATAATCTCATTTTAGGCAGGCTGTTGCTTCACTCTTATTTTGAAGATGAGGAAACTGAAGTGCACAGGGTGTTAAGTGCTTGTCAAAAGTGACATTTAGAACCCAGGGCTTCTGACTTCCAATGTCATACTCTTTGTTGTATCACAGGCTTCTTGAAATATTTTATTAATAGTCCACCCTGGAAGAAGGCAGTATAAATTTCATCCACATTGGTTGTGCTGCTTGGTTAGAATTTTGAAGATTCTTCTCAGGGGAGTCTCTGTGACCAATTAATATCCTTCTGACACTTTTTTGCTCAAATACTCAAATGCATTACAGTTTACACCCAAGACACTTGAATTTCTGTCTGTAAAATTGGAGCTTTCAATCTGGAATACCTCTTCTGGATTGTGTTTAAAATTATGAAATGAGATACACACCAGCATCAATTTGTAGGACTCTGTTATTGAAAAATTTTCACCAAGAGAAATGTTCCTATATTCCTGACTTCCATTTTTTTAAATCAACAAACCAAGTGCAATAAACCAGTCTATGATATTCTATCACAAACATAATTTTTCTTTTAAAAATATTAATTTTTTGATAAATAGAACTTAAATTAGGTCCACTGGTTTCCTTATATTCGCACTTTTTTTTTACTACTTTTAAATTTTCAAGTGTGATACATGATTATCACAAAATTTCAAACAGCATAGAAATATATATATATATGTGTGTGTGTTTGTGTGTGTGTGTGTGTATATATATAGCAAAAAGTGGGATTTTTCTCTTTGGTCATTACTCACATACTATAGAGGAAGCCACTGGTTTGTTGGTTTTCTGGACATTTTACTACGCATTTTCAAGGTTACATGGTATCACTATATATTTGCATCTGTATCCAAATATACATTTTTACATGAATAAGAATACTACAATATATTTTTCAATGCCTTGTGTTGTCACTTAATATATCTTAGATATATTTATGTATCAGTACACATAGCTCTACTATATTCTTTTTAACTGCTGTGTATAACTTTAATGGTGAACAAATTTTTGCCTTTAGAATGAATGAAATAAACACCTTTAACTAAATATTTTTGCTTACATGAGTGAATTATCTTTCTAAGACTCCTAGAGGTGAAATTGCTGGGTTCAAAGTCACTTGCACCTTTAATGGCGACAGATTTTACCAAGCTGCCCTCAGAAAAAGCAGAAACATTTCTCACCAGTGGCATTTGAGAATAACTCTTTCCTCACCCCTCTCAAACACAAGATAGCAACAATTTTTTTTCAATCTTTCCCTATTGACATTCAGAAATGTGTGTTTCTGTTGTTTTAATTGACATCTTTTCATATGTTTGTGGCCATGTCTAGTCCTTTTGTGGATCATCTGTTCTTATCCTGTATTCATGTTTCTGTTGGGTTGCTTTTCCTAACTAATTTGAAGGAACACTTTGTATTATATGGATTTTAATTCTTTGTCTGTTACATATACTTTTTTGGCCATTTGTCTTTTAGCTATGCTTATGTTGTCTTTTGCCATGCAAAAGCATTTATTTTTTGTTAAGTTGTAGCTCTAAATCTTATTCTTGATGGTTTCTTGAACATGTGTCTTATTTAGGAAGGCCTTCCTTTTCTGAGGCTATAGAATACTTTTCTAAGTTTTCTTCTAATATTATTATTGTTTTGTTTTTTATGTTTAGCTCTTTAATCCATCTGGAAATGATTTTTGTATATGGTGTGAGGTAGGTATCTAAGTGTATATTTTTAATGAATAGTTCATTGTCCCAACACTTTAATTACTAACCCATTGTTTCATATATTAAATTCCAATATTTATACATGGGTCTGCCTCTGGACTCTCTAGTTTGTTCCATTAATAAATTTGTCTGCCCTATGCCAAAACGCAATGTGTTCATTACATAGTTTGATAAAATGTTTTGCTATCTGATAGAGTAACTCTCCCTTATTGTTCTATTTCAAGTATATTTTAGTTTTTATCAAATAATTACTACTTTAGATCAATTTTGGATTCATCTTGTCAATTTCCATACACCATTTCATTTGAGTTTTCATATATATTGTGTTAAATTTTCAGATTAATCTAAAGGAGAAATGAAAGATGTATAACATTGAGTCTTCCTATTCAAGGAAATGACACAACTTCTTATTTATTCAGATCTTCTTTTATGTTTTTCAATGCTTTTCTTTAAATAACATTGGACATTTTCTGTTAAGGTTTATGCCAAGGTGTTTTAAACACTTCTGTTGTTATTGTACAAACAATCTTATTTTCCATTGTATTTTGAAGTCATTGCCACTGGCATGTGAGACTAGTTTGATTTTTGTGTGTTTCTCTTATTTCTGGGTAGCCTGATAAATCATATAATAGTTCTAACTGCTTTTTAGTTAATTGTCTTGGATAGTCATAGCATATCCAGACAACAGGCAGTTTGACTTTTTTTTCCAATATTTCTACCCCATTTAAAAAATCCTTGCTTTATTGCATTGGTTAGTACCTCTTGAAAAATGTCACATAAAATTCGTGTTAGAAGATACCTTGTATTTTCCTAACGTTTTGTCAGTAAATGTGATAGTTAGTGTATTTAATAAAGGAAGTTACCTTCTATGAATTAGACTTTTAATCAGAAAAAGATGTTGGAAATTTTTGGCATTTTTGAAAAGATGGTTTTTCTTCTTTTATCTTTTAATTTAGTAAATTTAACAGTAGGTTTCCTAAGGTTGAGACGTTCTTACATTTCTAGGGTAAACCTTATTGAGTTATATATAATATGGAATTCTTGTAATATATTGCTGATTTCATATAATATTTTATTCATATTTGGAGAGTATATTCATAACAGATAGTTTTACACACATATAGATAACTATGTATGTTATTTATTATGTAAATATATATGTAAGGCTGTATGTTAAATTTGATTTTGACTTCAGGGGCGTTTAAACCACATAGAATGGTTTGGGAAAGTTTCTATCTTTTTTTGCTTTGAAAAAGTATAAATAAGACAGAAAACTTTAATAGAACTCACCCAGAAAACCATCTGAACCTTCTATCTTTTTAATGTATAGATTTTTTTTACTACAATTATGGTTTTTGTATTCAACTTTTCTATTTAACTTTTTAAAAATTAATATTTTTAGTAAACCAATTAATGCATGTATACTTTCAAATTTATGGCTGTAATAGTCTTAACATTTTACATTTGTCTCCTCTACATCCCTTATTAATCTTGCCGAAAGTTTATGTAACTTTTGAGAGAACTAACAATTGATTGTGTAGATCAATTCCAATTTTTTATTTTCCTTTTGGCTGGTTGTTTTGCTTTGTTTTACACTGATTAATCAGTATTTATTTTATTTTATTGTTTATTTATTCTTACTTTCCTTGCATTTGTTTAGTGGGTTTTACTGCCTTTTTTTTTTTTTTTGCTGAATCCTTATTTAATATAATTATATTTTCACTATTTTTAAAATAAATGCTTAAATGCTGTAATTTTTTTTCAAAAATTACTTTAGTTATATTTCATAGATTTCAAGAAATAGGACTTTAGTTATTGTTACGATAAATACTTTTACATTTTATTTTCAATTTTTTCTTTACCAAATAATTTAATTGCCCAAAGACAACTTTTAAAAAAATTATTTTTTTCTTGTTAACTTCTATTTTATTATATTTGATACAGAAAATGTTTCTTTTTTTTACTGTATATTTATTTTTTATCTTGGAATTCCAGTTTTCCTTTGAGATTTAATATGTGATTGGTTTTGATACATGTTTTTTAGGTAATTGAAAATAATGTGCAATTTTTTAAGGAAGCTGAAAGACGCACACAATCACAACACTCATATCTACTTATTGAAACTCATTATTTGTATTTTTAAAGTGTATCTTCGTTTATGTTGTCTTCTTGATCTTTCAATTTGTGAAGCATTTTAGTTTTCTGTTATGATAGCTTTGTCAGTTTTCTTTTATTTATATCTTGTTTTTACTCTTTATATATATATATACACACACATATACATATATGTATTATTTCTATATATTTTTATAAATTTTTGTTTATTGTTGTTATGCTAATTGGAGTATAAACTTCATCATCGTAATGGTGAATTTTACCAGCTTTAAATATAATATTAAGTACGATATAAATTTAATATAAATTATTTAGTCTTACTTTAATTTTTAACATTTTGAATCCTTTTATTCACATATATATGAAACAACAATGTGTAAATCACAATAAAAGAAATGTAATTGGCTATATATATATCTGTATATGCATATATATACATGTATATGCATGCATATATACATGTATATGCACATATATGCATATATGTAGCCAATTATATTTTTCTTTTATGTATAGTTGTATTTTTAGCCCTCTTCCATTTTCAGTGTTTTCTGCTATTTTGTTTTAGACATGTCTATTTTAAATAACATGCAACTTGATTTTTCTAACCTAAATTTCTCTCTCATTTAAGAGGTAATATAATTCATTTGTACTTATTGTCTCCAGTGCTGTTTTCTAAGCTTCATTTTCATTTTGTGCTTTTTAGTCATCATTATCCTACTCCCCCTTTCTGTAGTCTTTTTGGTATTAGTTAAAGATTTTGGCTTTAGTTAAAAAATGGTTTGAAAGCTATATGTACTATTTCTATTCTAGAAGCTACTTTAAAAATTTTAGTAAGTGTATTTAAATTTAAAGTATTAATCTCAACAATTAATCACTGTAAGCTTCTTTTTTCCTTTCTATAACATACAGCTTTTATCAGGCTTTTAATTATTTCTATATCTACTCTTCTATGCATTTATAGTTGAAATTATTGGAAAGTTTCATTCCAGATAAGTGTGTTAGTTGTATCAGTGGTAGTACTAATAGCATTATTAGTATTATTATTTACTTTATGTCTCTATTTTACAGGAAGCCTTTATTAGAAATTGTATTACTTTTACTACCAAATTAACAACCATTATTCAAATTTAAATTGCATTTTTGTGGCTTATTTGCTCTGCATTTTTTGTTATGTTTCAATCATTGTATAGCTTGGGTTATTTTTACTGCTTTTCTAGAATATGTATTCAATTAGCTTGGCTCCTATATTTTCTGAAAGGGTGTGAGTGGTAAACTTTCTGAGCCTTTGCTTGTCTGAAAGTAGTATCTTCAGTTGTCTTTACACTGGATACAAAGCTATCCTGATTAGAAAGTCTCAAGTTGAAAATAACTTTTCTGGCTAGGCACAGTGGCTCACGCCTGTAATCCCAGCACTTTGGGAGGCCGAGGTGGGTGTATAACTTGTGGTCAGGAGTTTGAGACCAGCCTGACCAACGCGATGAAACCCCGTCTCTACTAAAAATACAAAAATTAGCCAGGCATGGTGTTTCATGCCTATAATCCCAGCTACTCAAGAGGCTAAGGCAGGGGAATCGCTTGAACCCAGGAAGCAGAGGTTGCAGTGAGCAGAGATTGCACCACTGCACTCCAGCCTGGGCAGCAGGAGTGAAAGTCCGTCTCAAAAAAAAAAAAAAAAAAAAAAAAGAAAGAAAGAAAAAAAAAAGAAAGAAAAGAAAAGAACAGTTCTGCAAACTTGTATTATCATTTACCTCCTAAAATTCTACAAGTGGTTAAGGCAAACATGATTTCCCTTTTTGGAAACAAGATTGCCCATCTCCCAAGTTATTCGTTCTTAATTATTCATTATTATTATTTCTCTAACTGACCCACCATAGAAATAAGAACTTTAGGCCGGGCGCGGTGGCTCATGCCTGTAATCGCAGCATTTTGGGAGGCCGAGGCAGGCGGATCACGAGGTCAGGAGATCGAGACCATCCTGGCTAACACGGTGAAACCCCGTCTCTACTAAAAATACAAAAAATTAGCCTGGCGTGGCGGCGGGCGCTTGTAATCCCAGCTACTCGGGAGACAGAGGCAGGAGAATGGCGTGAACCCGGGAGGCGGAACTTGCAGTGAGCAGAGATCGCGCCACTGCACTCCAGCCTGGGCGACGAGCGAGACTCCGTCTCAAAAAAATAAATAAATAAATAAAGAAGGAAATGAGAACTTTAAGTAATACCTTGTCAGGACATAAATAGACAACTCTTTTTTCAATATTAGGTAGTTTTTTTAACACTGAATTCCATGTATTAGGCAAGAGTTTCAATTCCTGAAAATCTATTTACTAATGATGCAGTTAGTTCCTGAGTTTTCACACATGCTGTGAATTTTCTCCCACTTATGCTAACATCTCTAACCTGCTGGGCAGAGAGGAGTTCCCTAATGTTTTTCTCAGGAAAGGGTACCCTGGGTATTTATCCTTATCAGTCACTTCCTCTTCCCCTTGGCTTTCAGTTTGGCAGATTCACAGGTGGTTGATATCCTCCTCAGGCTATTTTTAAAGACTCTCCCTACTGTCCTTTGAGATCTTACTAAGAACTGTGGTGAATTCTCTTTCTGTCCATCTCCTACCTTATTAGCACGTGGTCTTCCACGCTTTTGGAATGTCTCTGTCTCCTTCACTTGAAACACTGAGTCCTAAATTGTGATGAGAGATTCGAGATTGTCAGTTAGAAGCTAAAGTTCTCCAGATCAGATGCACATGGAATATACTGTGCCACTGCAGTAAAGAATCTAACCTGATGTTTGCAGATACTGATCCTTGGTGACTGGCTTAGTCATTCTGCTGACTTCTTGCTGGACTTGCTCTGAAGGTTAGATTTTTCTGTAGTGCTAGATTCTGAAACCTTCTCTCTCACTTCAGATTACCTTGTGATCTTTCTTCACGCTGAGTGCCAAGGAACCTACCTTCCCTCAGGTGTTATCTCTATTGCTAGTCTAGCTGTCTTCTTTATCATAGGTCTCCAAAGTCAGCATCTTCACACACCTCTGATAGAAGTTGCATAAAGCTGTGGCTATCTTAGAATAAGATGCATCAAGAGTGCATCTATGTGTGAAGAGTGCAGACAGATGACACTCATTCTGGCCATCTGGTCACTCTGTGTGCCTCTATCTCAACCTCTTTTAGGTGGGAGGACACACCATGCTCCCCATTCGCTGGATGCCCCCTGAAAGCATCATGTACCGGAAGTTCACTACAGAGAGCGATGTGTGGAGCTTCGGGGTGATCCTCTGGGAGATCTTCACCTATGGAAAGCAGCCATGGTTCCAACTCTCAAACACGGAGGTAAAAAGGGGGTGCATAGGAATCTTGATTGGGGGAGGGCTCATAAGAGCTATCTCAGCCCAGGACTTGGACCTACTGAACAAGACATTAAGTGGGGTTTAGAGCCAGCAGAGTGAATGCAGGCATTAGTGAGAGCAGAGGAAAAAAAAATGGAACTGTAGGAAATGTGGTATAATTGTCAAAAGAGCATGAAATCAGAGGTCTAAATTGAGACTCAAGTCATGCCTCTGTTAAATCTGTTACCCTTAAAAATCACAAATGTTTCACTATGACAAAAAATGAAAACATAAAACAGCTATGAGTTTTTCAATTGTGCCATCTTGTGGAAACACCCACTACTTAGTATGCCCACATAATCTGGGTGCACAAAGGTTTTAGGTATGCCAAGCCCAGGGATGTACCAGATGGTCAATTTGGGAAGGCCAGTTTTATAACCGATAGAGCCATATGTGAACGTCTAGGAATAAAATAAACCGTTTATTTTATTACTATGTTTTTACTATGTTTATTAATATGTTTACTATTAAACTTAGTAATAAATACCCATTATATTTTTTATAATTGTAATTTGCAATAATAAAAAATGCTAGTAAACATAAATTAATAGTAGCTGATATTTAGTGGTAGGCACTTTTCTAAGCATGTTAGCTCTAGTAATTCAGTAATTTTTGCAAAAACACCTGTTGAGATTCAGGTTAAGGGAAGGGGGTCTGCTTGAGGTACTGAAATGGGCTGGCCAGGGTCTCACAGGTAAGAGCCTCCAAAGCAGGGACAAAGCCTGGGCTGTAATCCTACGACTCCTCTGCCTCCAAAGCCCATCAAGATGCTTCTCAGTGATGCATGGACCATGCCATGTTGCCCCAGGGAATTCAGTGCAGTTTGTAGGCAGTAAGGAGCTCAGTCTTTCAACCCAGCCAACCTATGAAACATCCCTATGAAACATCGCAATTCTTTTTATGGTCTTCTGTTTGCTGGGAAAATGTAAACACAAGAGCCTTTTAGTATTGAAATCTTATTTGAATATTCAACAGAGTGTCTTTCTTCTTGGAAGCTATGTTCGTCTCTGCTCTCCTGTGTCTTGACCACTTAATTAAGTGAATTTCAAAGACTGAGAAGAAATTATTTTTTAAAATGTGTACTATCTCATGATTCACAAGCTCGATTGGGCCTGACCACATTGCCCAAAGTAGAACAAAATATTTTAACAATCTTTTAAAATAATGAAATATATATACTAGAACCCATTTGTTACGGTGTTTAAAAAATTGTTACTGTTTTCCCAGGGGAGGAAGGGTTAGGAACACACACACACACACACACGCCATGCATGCACCTGAACACTGCCTCCGTGTAGTTTGGTGGCCCCAGTAAACAGAGGTTCTGGGCTGAGGTTGCTATTGGTCTTAACAGAAGACTCAGCCTCTGTTCTTGGGCTGGCTCACAGTAGCTAACAGGGTGTTTGCAGTTTCTTCTAAGACTCACAGAGGCATTGGCCTTAAAGGCAGGCTTTCTGCCCTCAGCCACTTCCCCCACTCCACCCACCATAGCAGCCACATACTGACAGTCACTGATCATCGGTTTCTCCACGGAAATCAACAAACCTGAATAGTCCAACATTAGAAGAGACACTCCTGGGTGCCTTTGATCTTGGCATTAGCAGCTGCTACTGTAGTTCGAACTGAATCCCTTTTCCTGGAGGTGAAGGTAATGGAGGGTGGAAAAGGGTCCCTAATATGAATGGGGAATATAAGCAGCTGGAGACTTATCAGGCTGGTAAAGAAATGAGCCGAGGGGCCATCGTAAACTCCAGGGTGAATATAACCAAGCAGATGCTGACACAGTGATGGTTTGACCAGCCTTCCCAAAGTCAGCGTGACATGAGACAATACTGGAGACAAGGCACTGATGAGCAGCGTAGGGACATGCAAAGGAGAAAAAAGACAGTGCTCTTGTCTAATTAGATACAGACTAATGGGGGCAGAGAAGGGAAATAATATTTGTTCAGCTGCTGAGCTAGAGATTATTCTGTGTATTTTTATCATTATGACCAATCTTTAAATGCAGAAATTGAAGTTCAGGGTCAGTGACTTGACCAAAGTTATGCAGTGGTAGAGTTAGGGAGAAGTGAAAACCAACCTAAAAACTAGACAATGAAGCCTTGAAAATGCACATATTCAGTGTCAGTAAAGAAGTGTCTTTGAGGAATTGGAAATGCATTGCAAATTATACACTTGGGTCTCAAGTGGCCTGCTGGGGTTGGCCAGGCATGCATTACTTGTTTTCTTCCTACTCCTCCTTATGGCTTCTCCTTCAATATGTTGGGCCATACAGTCCCTTTTCGTGGTCTCATTTCATCCTTACAACACTCCTGGGGGTGGTTAAGGCAGACATTTGATTCCATCTTACAGATGGGCATGCTGAGATCCTGAGGTTAACAGACTTGAACTGGCCACCCAGAAGGCAGTGATGAATCAAGCAGTTAGTCCTATTGTTAAGGACTTCAAGAGAAACTGGAAACATGGTTTAGTGCAAACAGCAGGGAAGGATGGGTCTTGCTGCAAAAGGGTCCTATGTAATGACTCAGAGGCAAGTGTGGTGACCTGCACAGAGTCTGCAACTGGGAGCCTGCCAGGAATGAGAGATAAGAGGAGATAGGCATGCAGGGGCCGGAGGGTGCAGAGCTCCTTCAGGGGAGTTTCAAAGTGAGGCAGGCTCATGAGAGAGGGAGGGACAGGTCAGAAGCCCATGTCCACTATCAAGTGAAAAATGAATGCAGCTCAGTCATCCTGATGAGATTCAGGACTAGAGAAGAAAAGTGAGGTAAGAGAGAAGAGAGTATGGGGAGTCAATGGTCAATGTGGGCCTGGCCCAAGAAGTGGAGTATGAAGGGCAGCAGAGGGCTCCACCAGCCAGTGCTGCTCACTGCACTGTGTACCGGACAGACAAGTAAACCAGTGCTGTCTGCAGCCTGGCCTTTAGCTTGTGCTCGTGAGAGCCTCGGCTCTGCATTGAAACTAATCCGGGAAGTGGTTGCTTTTTGCCGAGTCTGAGCCACAGGACCAAGGCTGGGCTTTGGGTGTAACTTCCTTGTTCTCCTCACTCTTTCAGGTCATAGAGTGCATTACCCAAGGTCGTGTTTTGGAGCGGCCCCGAGTCTGCCCCAAAGAGGTTTACGATGTCATGCTGGGGTGCTGGCAGAGGGAACCACAGCAGCGGCTGAACATCAAGGAGATCTACAAAATCCTCCATGCTTTGGGGAAGGCCACCCCAATCTACCTGGACATTCTTGGCTAGTGGTGGCTGGTGGTCATGAATTCATACTCTGTTGCCTCCTCTCTCCCTGCCTCACATCTCCCTTCCACCTCACAACTCCTTCCATCCTTGACTGAAGCGAACATCTTCATATAAACTCAAGTGCCTGCTACACATACAACACTGAAAAAAGGAAAAAAAGAAAGAAAAAACCCTGTAAGGCAGTTTGGCATATATATATATATATATATATATTTATATATCTAACTATCTATCAATCTATATCTACAGAGAGATACCTTCTCTAGTACACAGAGAAGCTGCTGATACAGAAAACCACAAGACTTTAACAACTCAGAAACTCTAAAATATTAATAATACAAAGGAAAATTCCCTTTGACTTAAGCTGTGGCCCATGCTTCTAATGCTACAGCTTTTCGGAGCAGAAGACCTGGACCATGCAGAGAGACAATCTTTGGGATGAGAGCTCTGGGACGGGAGGAGTTAAGGTGGTGCTCAGTCGCTGCTGTGTGCGTCTGTTACCCCAGAAGCTCACCACAGGCACATGTGGGGACCGCATGGCTGAGCTCAGCAAAGAAATGACGCTGGAGCAGGGTCCTTGCCTCCACTTCTTCCCCATTTCCTCCACTTCAGGACAATGTTCTAATTTGTCCGTTCTAAAAAGTGTAATCTTGATGCTTTTGGGAATCAACGATGGCACCTACGGGTAAACACAGAACAGACAACCCCACAACACAAAACCGTGACAAGAGCTGACCGCATCCATCCTGGGTGTAAGCTTCTTGCTGGAGTTGCAAAAGATGTGTCTTTCTATTCTCAGAACTTAACTGGACTTTCTGGACTAAAAGAACCACAGAAGAAAAAACAGCTGAAACCTGAACCCTGCCAAGACACTGCCACCTGTCTTTTCCATCATTGCAAAGATTCCTTGGCCTCACCTCCCACTTTCAGGCCCCTGGGAAGCTTAGAGGGTTAGGAAACAGGTCCCCATGTTGTCTTTGAATGTAGACACAGCAGGCTTTAGGGTTGCAATAGCAAGAGACTTGGTTGTTTGTAGGTCATTATAACGAATGCCCCCTGGTCCTCTCAGTTTCTCATCCTGCTTCCCTAGAGCCTAGACTCCACTTCCTGGGTCTCTACCGAGTCCCAGGTAAACCCCACTGCCAAGGAAGGAAGCCAGGTCTAGTGAGAGGCTGCAGCAGTGAGTGTTTCAGGAAAGCAAGCAGTGGAGTGGGTGAGAGCCAGCAGGGGAGAATCTACTTGGCACCTGCTCCAGGCCCCTTGGCATTCTCCTCACGTTTCCAGCCCCTGGGAGGATTGATGCATCTGCCTTTGAGCTGTTGTGAAAACGCAGGGGCTGAGAAATCACTTTTGTGGGCTGGGGTAGGGGGAAGGGCTGACGCTTCTCTGGGAGATGTCCAATAAGCGGCCAGTGCTGCAGGCTTGGCATCTTAATGAGGTCTGAGCCCTGACCGGAGAGAGGGAAGGAAACATCTGGGCTGGGGCCTGCTCCCTCTGCCCCAGCACGGGGAATCACTGCCTTCCTGGCTGCTGCCACAGACCACAGTGGGGTTGACCTCTGGGCCTCCCTGTCACATGAAACATGGAAGCCAACAGCCTGGCCCCACAGGCCTCCTCTGCTGGGGAGGAGAGGATGTGCTTCTCCCAGGCTACCGGGCCCCTCCGCCTCGCCCCAAGCACAGAGCTACCTAAGGGACTGACCTTTGCCAAACTGGAGCTCACCTCCCGGGGGCCTCTGGCCTACCCTTTTCCCTGCCAGCTGAAGAGACTGCCAGCAGCCTGGACGTCCTGGTTAGCTGAAGGCATCTGAAACGTGGGCCTCCCTATGTGGGGTTTAGGACTGAATTATGTGTTTGTGGTTTTGCTTCTTTTTGTAGACCCACAAATACTTTTATTTGAATAGTAAAGAGCTGTGCTCAGATTGTAGCCATGGTTGGGATTTGGGATCAGCGAGGCTGGTTAGCTGGACTGGGAGGGGAGGGAGGTGAGATGGGAGTTTGATGTGGATTTTCTCACTGTGCTGTGCTCCTAGCCCCTGAGGACTTTGCGGGAAAGCTGTTTGGATTGACCACCTCAAGAAAACCCTTTGCTGTCCTAGGGCAATTACTCCTCTTGTCTTCCCACCTAGAGGACCACTATGCCGGGGCTGTGAGTGCTGGATGAAACTGCACAGTCTGGCTTTGATCTGGGTAGCTAAGAACAGGTGTTCAGGGAGGGCATGGTCTGGAGGGGCCTGAGGGAAAAGTGTCTTCTGGTTAGAAGTGAAGCACCAATGCTCCTGTTGCTTCCCTTCTCCCATATCCTCCCCTGAAAAAACACTGTGTGGTTTCTGTCTTCTTGGCTGTGTATTTCAAAACTGATAGTTACTGATGGGCTGAGAAGAAGCAGGAGAAGAACTGGGTTGGAGATGGGTGGAAAACTGGGAATAAGGACCGTGCTATGGTTTTATCTTCAGGGCACCGATTCATCATGTCCTAATGAAAGAAGGTGATTCCTTGGGGAGCAAGAAGCACTGAAGGAGACTGCAGTTGTCAGATTGCTGGCACCTTAGCAACCCACAGGCTTTCACGTTGATCTTGGGGTCATGTTCTTGCCATGTCCATTTTAAGCAGCTGGCTGTGGAAGAGTGCGAGAGAGAGGGGGGCAGAGCAGGGAAGGGTAGAGAGGGAAGACCTGCCTTCCTTCAGCTCTGGCTGTCCTCTCTATACAGAGTCTACTTTGATTTATTAACCTTGGCAGATTAAAAAGAAGATTTATTTTGGAGAGTAAAAGGGGCAGAAAATAAGGCCATGGAAATTGCAGGGGTACGCTACGGCTCTGGGGAGTGTGGCGTGTACTGGGACACACCTGTCTCTCCTATTTTGGGACAGGACTGATAAGGCTTAGTCCACCGTATCTTAATTTCCCCATCTGCAGAATAAGGAGTACACCTGCTGATCTCTGGCCCCTTCTAGCTCTGAGTTCTTAGATTCTAACAACGTTGTGTCACTGTGCCATTTTTCTCAGCACTACTCTGGAATGGCAGGACAGCCTTGCGTAGGTGGGGGGCAGTTGCAGCTGAGGGCTCACTGGGCCTGGGCAAGGCTGAGTTCCAATAAGACACTCCTCTCCTTCTTTGCCCCTTGTCTCAACATTTCAGAGTCTGAAGTGTCTGAGACGACTGTAAGCCAGGAGGGGAGCATTTGATCGGCTTCCCATCCTGGCGTTCTTACATGCCGGAAAACCACTGTCGACGGTCTATTTATTTATTTATTTATTAAGAGCCTAATGTGATGAAATGTGTTGTGAAATGACATCCTATTAGCCAATATGACCACTCCAGTTCATTTCACCCTCATTTTCCCATACCAAAGTCCACATTTTAGAAGACCGTGTCACATCAACTCTGAGAGCTTAGCTTTGAAGCGAGCTCTTTTGTTTCTTTTGGTGAATGCTCCAGGGCACCCAGGCTGGTCTCTCTGCCACGCCAACCTCACCAGATCCTCTCCTGGACTGAGTGAGAGTGACCTGCTGTTGGATGTCCACCTTGGAGTAGGGTGTTGTGGCCATGGGACCTCCCAGTTCTTCTTTCTTTGGATGTGAACCTAACACTGCCCTCTAATGATATCCCTGAACTCTGAGGGGACCTTGGGCATCACTAAGCCTCCTCTAGTCAACAAACAAGAAAAAGGAGGTGGTGCTTCCTCCATTCAGCAGATCATGCACAAATTACTCCTAGACAGAGGCTTCCCACTTGAGGCAAAGGATCTTTGGTCCTTCTGGGTTCAGGTTGAACATTAATGTTCTTCTCTAGTGATGCTTACTTTGCGGAATACACTAGTGCAAGTCATTTTGGTGCTAAATACTACAGAAACCAACACTAACAGGAGAGCTGTCAGCCAGCTTCTGGGGCTGCACGAGACTCAACTCAGAAGTAGAAGTGAGTCAGGCATGCTGGGAGAGTACAGGATGCATTGGAAGTTAAGTAGAAAAGTGGCAGGGTGAACCAGCAAAATTTCTGATTTTGCTATTAGTTAGTTATCTACGTGGCCTTGGCCAAATCAGCTAATTTCTCATCTGAGACACTTAAGAAGTTTGTATAGATATTTTTAGAGTCCTTTTCATTTTTTTAAAGCTACGTTCTGGTCCCACCTGCTTTATATATATATATATACTTGCTTGTTAAAAATAAGAGATAAAGTGAAAGATAAGGAAGGAGACGAAGAAAAGTTACCAATGGCAAAGGATTGATTATAGAAGGCAATGAAAGAAGGCCTGGTGACTGGTAGATTTGAGGAATATTGTACAGGGAGCCACGCAGACAAGCCAGAGACTTCATTTTTATGCTCTTCATAGGAGGTTACTGGCCTAGCCACTTGCCTGCGTTTCACCAGGCTGTTCTCCTCAGCTAGTCAACCTTCCCTCTTCAAAACCAACATGCTAACACTTGGCAGAAACTATTCCAAGATGTGGAGAGAGGCCTGCCCATCTCTCATGCAGAACACTGGCAATCAGCTCTGGGTCAAAACCGACAAGATTTTTATCTTTTAATGCTTATTGTAAGAGGCCGGGATGTTTGAAAGAGGGCAGTGTCTTAAGTTGCAGACTATTCACCAAAGTCCTTTTCTATTCAGGAATGACTAATGACTTTCTTTGCTCCCCTTTTCCAAACCAAACAGCGGCAGTATTACCTTGACTTCAAAGTACAGTGATTGCAAGGGACAGTCTTGAGATTAAGGGTCTTTTTAGTGCTTTGCTCGGAATCTGGAGCAAAGAAATGTCTAGGGATATTTGTTGAATGAACCCACCTGCCAGCAGTCCAGAGAGCTGTCCCAAAGGCCCCTGAGATGTCTATTGTCTGCTTTGGTAGGGAACCAACCTGCTAGAAGACTCAAGGGCATTTGCCTTAGAGAAAAAAAAAATGGCACATTTAGTTCAGGGCTTGGGTGCTGAAGTCACTGTGTTTTTGGTTCCTGAAGCTCCACTTTCTTTTTTCATACCAAATAAATTGTTTTGGCCAATATTTAACAGGTTTTAAAGGAAATTCCAAGTTTATGCATCATTATTAAGACATCAATACGGGCTTGGGAAAATGTTTTCGTGTTGCTTAATAATACTGGGAGTGTCTTGCTAAAGAAAGTATACATACATGTACGTTGTGTGTTTATTTCTATATATTTGATTGGAATGGCTTCAAAGAAGGCCTATTTGAAGTCAGCAAATTGATTCCAATTTGGGATTCTCTTTGAACCTTACCATTCTTGGGGATAAGAAATCCGGAGATGAACTGGCCTCAGAAACGTTCAGGAAGATTCCGATGGGAAATCCGTCATCTTGTAAAGTTTGATCATTTGGTGCTCTCTGAATTAAATTATGCTGACTAACATTCTGAACATCTGAAAATCATTCTTCCTGGTTGCCTGATAGATAACCACACAGGAGCCATTTCTATCACATCTTATTTGGGGGTTGGTATAGACGCCACCAGCACTGCAGGGAAAACCACCCCCTAGGAGGGGTGAGACAGAGAGAATGTGAGGTGTTGATCATTGATTGCTCTTCCTGAAATGCACTGCTGACCATAGTAGGTGTGGTGAATATTTGCGTCACTGCATTGAGTATTAGAACTTTTGCTCTGAGCATGGGCTGCCCTACCCTAAAGAGCTGAATCTTGGCTTCTGACAGAGGCTCTGCATGGCACATTCTCCTCAAGCATATTTTCCTTATTTGCCTATAAAAGTATCTATAGTTTGCAACAAGAACTGTCTTTCGCTCAAGTGTCAGTGAACTAGAATAGATGCTTTTCTGTGAGACCTGTGGAGGCGGGGTTGTTTGTGTGTGTGTGGGGGTGTCCCTTCAAAGTACTTGGAATTCTTTATCAAAGAAATAAAACTCAAATTCTCTTTTTTCTAGTTTACTTCTAAGTTCCAAATTTGAAACAAGACCCAGTTTGACATTTGCAGTAGGAGATAATGTCTTGAACCAGTGAGCTAGGCTATCTTTCTTTCATCATGGGGAGGCAGGGCAGTAAGTTGTGTTAATTTTTCCTAATCGCCCAGGCAAATATTGCTTTTTGTTCAGTGTCATGACTCACATTCATAGCTTGCAGGGGATACTTCTAGTTGACAAAGCGGAAAGTTTGTAATAGAAGATGTATCGAGATAGCAGAGGTGAGGAAAGGCCTGTTGAACATCTACTTCTGAGAATCACTGAGGCACTCACGTCTTGCTTTTCAGTTTAGTATTTTACAAAAGGAGTTGGTTTCTTCTCATTTTAGGCAATGATAAGTTTAGACATCTTTCTTGAAAGGCCAAAGGTAGATTGAGAGCTCAAATACTTACGGTGTACTCCAACAGTCTTTTATTTTATTTTTCAAGACTTATTATATATATATATATTTTTTATTTCCATAGGTTATTGGGGAACAGATAGTGTTTGGTTACATGAGTAAGTTCTTTGGTGGTGATTTGTGAGATTTTGGCACACCCATCACCCAAGCAGTATGCACCGTATTTGTAGTCTTTTATTCCTCACTCCCTTCCCACACTTTCCCCCGAGTCCTCAAAGTCCATTGTGTCATTCTTATACCTTGATATCCTCATAGCTTAGCTCCCACATATCAGTGAGAATATACAATGTTTGGTTTTCTATTCCTGAATTGCTTCACTTAGAATAGTAGTCTCCAATCTCACCCAGGTCGCTTCGAATGCCATTAATCCATTCCTTTTTATGGATGAGTAGTATTCCATCATATATATACGTATGTGTATATATATATATGTGTATATATATATATACATATATATGTGTGTGTGTGTATATATATGTGTGTGTGTGTACCACAGTTTCTTTATCCACGCATTGACTAATGGGCATTTGGGTTGATTCCACTTTTTGCAATTGCAAATTGTGCTGTTATAAACATATGTGTGCAAGTATCTCTCTCTCTTATGCATAATGACTTCTTTTCCTTTGGGTAGATACCCAGTAATAGAATTGCTGGATCACTGACATTCTTTTAGATGCAACATCCCTAAAACCCAATAAGAAGTGTAAACACTGAAGTCCAAGTCTGATAATTATTCTTTCATTAAGAAGAGCACATGAGAGTTTTACATATTATTTTTAAAAACTAATTTTGTAATATGTTAAATGGTAGGACACATTCAATTTTTTTTTTTCCTCACTGGAGATCTGTCCATGTTCTGTCTCAATTTAATAGCTACCTGGCATGTAACTGATGCCTCTGAGCCTACCTCTGGAGTGAATAAATAAACCTATTCCAGGTGATTTGATTTCTGCCATTTGTAGTGGAGAAGTAAATCTCAGTGAAGAAGATTTTTTTTTCATTTTTCTTCTTTTTTCTTTTTCTTTTTCTTTTGGCTCCTATCCTCCTGCTTCCACGGGACTGACAATCCAGCTTCTTAAACTCCATGAAAGTCTTAATACAAGGTGAATCCCAGAGCCACAAACAGTTTGGACTTCAAACAGTGAGAAAATTGGCACTGAATGATTCGGCACACAAAGCAGAAAACTTCCATTTCCTGTAGGCAGGATGGAATTGACTGTTATATTAAGACTTCTGAAGAAGCCCTGCCCTGGAGTAATTTCAGTGCTATCAGACGATGTTGACATCTAGATTAACCTCTGTGCAGTGAATTTTACTGCAAAGCTCATTGAGATGCATGTGATGTGTCTCCACAAATCCCATCTGGAACCCTTGGTGGCCCACCCTCAGCAACCCTTCTCTCCCTCCCTGACCCTGCTTTCTCTGTCCATAAACTTTTAGCCTCCAGGAGCAGAGGAGCCATGGCTGAGATCTGACACTTGGTGAGGGAGTTTTGGCCTTCTCTGACCATGATGCTGAGCCAGGCTTTCTGCTCAGAGTGACAGAGATTGTCATCATATTGGGTTTCCCCTGAGAGAACTGCAAATTAAGGCATGAAAAACACTCTGCTGATGACAGTTTTACAGCATATCTTAATGTTGAACAAAGTGAAATGGTTTAAAAGGAATTAGTGTGTCCTAAGTCATTGAGCCCTGCTCTGGGCTCCGCAATCCTCTAGGGATTCAAGTTCCTGTTGCAACAGGGTCATGACTGCATCTAGGCCGGACAGATGGATTCTGAAGGACTAGGTGTTTGTCTTTCGTGCAGGTCTTTCCTATGGTCCTTACAAGAGAGGCAGCCACAGTTCCTGTTTCTCCCAACTGGGACAAAAGATGTAGCTGTTTTCTAAGCATTTGTTTGTCAGCTCTTTAAGGAGTGGCTGGCTCCAGAATGAGCCAGACTCACTCTATAATTCCACATTGTGACACAACAGCCACATAGAACCTCAAAGCTGAAATTGCAACTTCTCTGCAAAATAGGGCCATTGATTACATCCAAAGATTTGAGAAAAGGCCTTCAGGTTAGATTCAGTCACCTTCAGACTCCACAGAGTTGCTCAGCATGATTGCAGGCATCTTTGGAAACTTACCTCAGGGTTTTAGAATACTTTACCCTAATGTCTGGATAACAATTTTCTCTGAGATTTTACTGATTCTAATTCCCTTTGAAATTGTTTTTCCTACTTGCCTCTTGTCTTTCATTTAAATAATAAGAATCTCATTGCATATTCTTAGGTATTTCTTTAGGGGAGTTGAAAGTTTCCAGCCAAGGACGTTGTGTTTATGAATTGGGAAGATACCTTGCTGGGCTGAAAAAGGTAAAAATCACACGGAGGCAATCTTGATGACTTTATTTAAAAGCAATTATCAGCATTGTGTTTTATTCTAGGTGTTCATGCTCATAGTGCAAACTACATTCACCTTTTTAATTATTTATGTTATGATACTTATTCATGTGTACATATATGCACACACACACACACACACACAAGCCTCCACAATCCTACTGGTATGCAAATCCATATGCCCCATTTGTGTCACTTCCGTTGATCTCTGTGTGCATGCATTTGCAATGAAGTGTGCGTCACATGTGTGATTTCTTAAACTCATCTATAGCTCATCTTTCCTCTTATTATCGACACATACCCTTTGACTTTCTGCACTTTGGATCTCATGAAATTAGGGCTTTTTCAAGGGAGACTAAATCTTGAGTTTCTTTAAACCTTCATATTTAAAGACGGGACTGGTTTTCTTCGAGAAACCAAAACTTGATTCAGATTTTATTTAATTAATTAATTTTCTGGGAGAAATGGTCCTGAATTTGTTCCTGAGTAAAAATAGTAGTAAGTGCAAATGTAAATGTGAAGTAGTTTAAGCAGGTTATTGAACCTATCTTATGGCTGAAACAAGTAGTCAGATAGGAAGCTCAGACACTCAAATTGAATTAGAACGTGAACCAAAACGGTTAGCATGGGGCAGGAGAAGAGCACTGAGCTAGCAGCAAGCCTGCTAGATTGTCACTTGAGTGTCCTTAGCTTAATGTGGGCAGCTGACAACTAATTGCAGTCCTGTGCCCCTCTAATTCCAGAGATGGGGCAAGCCAATCTGTTTCTCATCCATTGCTCAAGTTGGTTATCACTGAAGTATTATATATCATCTCAAGGTCCTGCCCTGAACAAGTTTGCAAACATCCCCACACTGAGGAGTCAGTCCCATTTTTGTTTTATGGCAGTTTATCTCTTGTGACCCTCCTTTGGAAGCTGTCCAAACTCTGAACACTTGCTGTCCATTCCCTGCTCCCCACCCCACCATTTAAGGCCAGGGAAACACCAGGGAAAGCCCTATTGGCTCATCTCCCTCTTTCCTAACCTGCACATCAACCAAGCTTGAGATTTAGCCTAGGTTTTTAGAGAGGAAAACAAGGGTGTTCTCCCAGCCATTAGTATCTGTCCAGTCCCCTGGACCAAGTGATTAGCGCCTCATTAGCGCCTCATCAGTTGCTTTTGCACAGGAGGCTCTGGGACAACAAGCCTGTTATAATGCCTCAGTCTGTCTTTTTGAAGTCAACCATCCTTCTGGCTCGGTTAGGAAAGGGAAGCCTTTCTACAACCCACATTTTCTTTTAATTTCCTCTGTTGTTTTCTGGCTGTTAACTATATGGATAAATGGTAAAATGTAATTTTCATTTTTTCTAGGCCCCTATGAGTTGGATATGCTATATTTCTATGGATGAGGAGTTCCACGTGTCAGCAAAGCATTTATTTATTTAGTGAAGTGGCTATAATATTGACACACAGATTTGCAGGAGCATCCAAATCTTGAGAGGGGGGGAAAAGCCTTTTTCAATCAAATGAAACCTTTTCTGTGATGGCACCAGAAAGGTTTATATCTTAAGAACAGAACTGAACCTGATAATATGCTTCCTTTCTAGAAACAAAGAGATAGAAGAAATTGCTGAAGGAGCTGGAAGACCAAACCCTCTATTCCCCAAATCATTATGTATCAGTAGATACTTCAACTCTGTTCCTTAAATGGCTCTGAAAAACACAAATAACCATATGTACTATTAAAAACAAATTCATAATGTCTAACCCAATCCCTTATTTTAATATATATACATATTAAAATAATCCCATGTATATATGATTATTATTGTTATATGGGATATATATATGTTTACATATATATAGGGGTGTGTGTGTGTATATATATATTTACATATATATGTAAATGTATATTTTTTAATGCTAGGGATAGTTCCATATTGTTTCTTTTCTTGATTCCTTCTAATATATTCAATGAGATTTATAATTTTTTTCACTTTTATTTCTTTAGGAAAGAGTTGGGGTGTATTCTGAATGCTTTCTAGGATAAAATGGCAAAACAGATGGAAAGTGTGGTAGAGGGAGGATAATGGGAATAGGAGGCAGAGAACTTGCACATTTCTATTTCCTGCTGAGTGATCTTGCAAAAACATTGTCTGCCCTTTACCTCAGTTTCTTAATATACAAAATGGAGCTACTATCAACCCCCTGCATGCCACAAAGGGTTATTTGAGCCCTAAATGAGATCATAACTGTTAACATACTCTGTGAACTGTACAGGGCCAGACAAATAATCCCACTCTCTGGGCCATTGCATCCAGTCTTGCTGGGTGCTGAGCTGAGAGACTGAGAGCCGCTTTTGAGATATGTTTTGAGGCATCTCTTCCTTAAATTTTTGCTGGTGTCTGTTTTTTAGAAGTTTTGCCATTAGCATTTTTTGCTGTGAGTATCTAGTGATGGAGAATGCTCTAAAAAATACAAGGAGACAGGGGAATGCTTTATCTATTTGGCATAGTCACTGGAAAGGAACAATTAGATTTGGTTTTCAGGCTTGGAACTCTGAACATTTTGTATCAAAATGGCATCTTCTGCTGCATTTAATTCCTTGTCATCAACTCTTGCTTTCATAAGGTTCTGTCAATTTCCACATAATGCTTTGTAAAAATAAGACTCCGTGAAACTTTATAAATTTGGTGGTATAACTAATTTTTCAAGGAGCATCTGAAATGATGATTTTTAAGCAGTATCCTGTTCATTCCAGGACCAGCATTTGTATATGGGAAAATAATCGTAAGATAAGTGAAGAGCAAATGCTAGACCACACCTTTAATAGGCCCAAGTGCCAACAAATATACATGTGAGTGGGATTCCCACTGAGAAATGTGTCTGAATGAAAATGAAACCCTTGATAAGGAATCCTGAGGCCAGAATGCCAAAGTCACAGTATTCTGTCATTTCCAGCCCCTAAAAAATCCCAGGCGTTTGTGATGACAGCTGCTATTATAAGTACTCTGTAGTAGTGACTACTTGGCAAGTAAAATTTTCTCAAATGTTATTTTTCATAGATCTCCAAGCAACAATCACTTGCAATGTATCTCACAAAATGCTATACATGATTTTCTAAAAGTATTTTGATCACTCCAGAAAGAAATCAGAATAAAGCTGCATACCCCAAATCCCAGGAAATTCATAAATATTTTGCTCAAGTTCAGGCTGTCTCAGCTTCTCTTTTCTCTTTTTACCTTTTGCCTCATACAGAGGCAATCTTGATGACAAAAGACTGGGCTCAATTTTTGTTTTTCATATGTAGAAAACCAACACCTCTGTTTTGGACCACTGTCCAGTAGACAAAAAGTATCCCAGCTTTCGAAATGAGAGTCCAAATTGGGTTACCACTGAGATTTTAAATTATGATGTGAAATTGGAGAAGGTGAACTGTACAGGGCCAGACAAATAATAGAGCCCACTCTCTGGGAAGTTGCACGCAGTCTTGCTGGGTGCTGAGCTGAGAGACTGGGAGCCACTTTTGAGACATGTTTTGAGGCATATATTCCTGAAGTTTTTGCTGGTGTCTGTTTTTTTAGAAGTTTTGCCGTTAGCATTTTTTGCTTTGAGTATCTAGTGATGGAGAATGCTCTAAAAAATACAAGGAGACAGGAGGATGCTTTATCTATTTGGCTTAGTCACTGGTTCAGGGTGAAGTTTCATAATTTATTCTGATAATCTGGAGGGGATGACCTCCTTCACAGCACTGTCAAAGTCTGCCTTGAACAAGCTCATTTCACTATATAACTGCCTAAAGACAAGACTGATTATTTAAGGATTTCAGGGATATCATTTGGGGAATAACTCACCAGGTAGAGAAAGTTTGACCTGATATGTTAACAGGCACAACAAGAACTTATTTCAGTGCTTTCTCACCATCTGCCCCTTCTCTGAGAGTTTAGCCTTTCTTAGGATACTTCCTTTCCCAGGCTAGAAAAGATTGATTGTATTCATATCGCAAAGTAAAGGCTCCTCCAATTCTATCAGATGTGGAGGCAACAGAAAATGACTCATGTTATTTTTCTCTCACTTCACAGCATCAAGAACCCTTCTTGTTTATGTGTGGGCCATGGTGGGTTAGCTTAAGGAACTGTCAAATTAAAATGAAAGGAAAGCAAGTTGGGGCAAGAAAATTCTCACTCTGAATGTGAAAGAAAATAGCAGTGTTCTTCTCTCTGGCAAAGATTTGTGTATTGTTGGGGGAAGATTCATGTTATTTCTCAGGTAGACTTTACTTTTTGAGATTCTGTGTGTGTGTGTGTGTGTGTGTGTGTGTGTGTGTCGGCTGGTGGGGGGTTAGAGGCAGATAGAATGTAGTTGTTTATGAGTTTATACTTTCTCTTTAGCATAATGATGCCTTGTTTATTTTCTCAGAATGTAACAATAAAATTAGGAATGGAGAGGAATTCAGAGGCCCATGTTGCAGTTCATGGTAAAGTTTTACCCAAATATTTCCTTCAGAAACATTTAGTCCTAGCAAGCCAAATAAATTCTTACCTGCAACTGGTATCAGAAAAAGAAATCAGGAGGTGGGGACTGTAGACCCCGATGCTGCATCTGTTTACAGTCTTTCTTTTCCAAGGTTTTAGGGTTCATGAATAACATGAGGGAATTTTGAGAGAGCTACCACATCAGTACTTTGGCATGCATTAACTGTTCCACAGGAAAACTAGCGTTGCTTCAGGGCTATTTTTGTTTGAAATGGCACACATACAAAAAAAAAAAAAGACTTTTGGAACATGTTTTGAGGGCTGTCACCTGAAATCAGCCTTTGCTGAAAGAGTATTTAGTTTGATAAGCGGGATTTCTTGCTTCTCGCATCCCAGAGTGTAAATTCTGCAGCGATTCCTGGGTGTATGTTTTCAGCACCAGGGACAGCAAACAACCCCCTGAACTGAAGGGGCTTGCTCTCCTGATTGACCTCCCAGACTAGGAATGAGTTATTTTGTTTTCCTTTATTTCCTATCTACCGGGGCCTCAACTTGGAAAACTTTATTCTTAAGGTGCTTACATCTTTTATTTATTACCAAGCCTAGCTTAGCTGTCTCTGTCACATTCTTGACCTCCTAACAAATGGGTTTGGAGTAACACTCCCAGGCCTCCTGGCTCAGAGAAGTAGAAAGAAATACACTAGACTTCATTTGAAGGGCACATTTTAGAGTAGGCTCCCCCTACACAAGTCTTTATAACATACCACTGACTCGTAAACCCCTAAATGAAGGACTGCTTATACACAATCACTTTCCTTTTAAAATTTCTGCACATTTCTCACAATGTACAAGTCTATGTTTGACTCAGTGTGCATCTGGAGGCAATATTTCACAGCAGTTGAGCAGAAGCTATGAAGTTTGGGGACAGAAAAGATCCCAGTGATGCTGCTGTTATTCATTTTGGAGACTCACTGGGGGCACTTCTTTGATTCTCAGCATCCACCCTTCAACCCTGAGTGCTCTTCAACAGCTGTTTTTGCCTTAAACAATTACAATAAGAATGCAAATGACTCCTTGTGGCATTCTTCAGGCCAGACTGAAGGGTGCACTGAGAAAACAAGGGTAGTAGAAGCACATGTTGTCACATTGCTTTGTGATTGGCCAGTTTTTATATAGCACAATGACACAAAGATATCATCTTAGAGTCGGCACTGTCTACTCTTAACTAATTGTCAGCATCTTCTCCACTCATGTCAGGATGAATTCTGTGTTGTGAAGGCAAGTCAGTCACCGCAGGTTTCATCGTAAATATTGCCTTCTATCTCACAGATGTTAGAAAACCTCCATTTTGAATGCCTCTGTACCATCCAAGGCTCTGAATTTCCCCTATATCTTATCCCTTTCTTTCCATTCCCTTTTCATGTTGCTTATCATAACATCCATAACATTTAGTGGTGTAAGACAATAAGGGGTTTCTTTTAGGAATAAATGAGGTGGAAAAAGTAGGCCAGAGCCAGATCTTAGAGGGGCAAGTTCAGTGGAACTATGATCTCTAACTTGGGAGTAGGTGTAAGATGTAGCCATCCATTCCTTCCATTCCTTGTCCTCTTGAGTGAATCTCATTCCAGTGCTCACACTTGCCCTGCAAAAAAGGCCATGGCACAAGATTCTCTAGATTACTTGTATGAAGACTGGAGGTGAGCAGCATCCAACACCTCTGTTAGAGTTCTTTAGAATAGAGGAGTTTGTCTTATATTTAAATCCAGGGACCTTCCTATATTTAAAAAGTTTATAAATAATATGTACAGAAAGAACGTATGGGGATAGGAAAGCTTAATAATACAAGTTATTTTCCCTTAGAACAGAGAGGAAGGAGCTGCAAAGTGACTACTAATGGAGGAACAATCTGCTGGCTGGGGGATATGTGGCCTGAGACTAGAGATGCAGAGCAGGCATCTCTAGAAGGAGAGATGATGCCAATAGAAGCCCCAGGAGGGAACTGGCCAGTGAATACAATTTTATAAAAGTTCTCTGTACTTTTTCTGAAAAAATTCCTAAAATTTTCAAGGGCGCGTCTAGCTCTCTGCCTCTTTAGAGGTGAGCTCAGTGCTACTTCTGGGTTCTTAAGGCAAATGCCCTACAAACACCAAAGTCTTGTATTTTCCACTCTCGGCCGGCACTGGCTAAGTGGGATTTTTTTTTTCCCTTCCCTAAGTGAAAGGGACTTGTTTTCAGGAGAAGTGTCCTTTAAACATCCAGCTAAAACTGGAAGTAATTTTTTGCATGAATGGCTTTTTACAGCTAGGTCTACAGCAGAACAAAACTTGTATTAAACTAAGTGCTACTTTACATATCTTATTTCAAGGGAAATGAAGGATTTATTGTCGTGTAAATGATATACACTGATTTGTTTCCTACTGGACATTACATGTCCCTTTATCTTTAGGCTGATGTTGTGCAGCAAACTTTCAATATCTGGAAAATCAGCTGGTACCTACTTCAGTGCATTATTAGGATATTACGTTCCCTGAGAGGAATTTTGCCAATGAAGTTTAGGTACTGTTGTAACTGATTTCCATCCCCCCTCCCTAAGCTTCTGTACTAAGTATATGTAAAGCTATTATATCTTGTCTGATCCCACGTGTTCGTGTGTGTTTCCCAATGTTTGCATAAATATATTGGCAATCTGAAGGGTTAGCTGGATTATGGCAACTGCTGAACAATGGTATGTGTGGCATGTGGGACACCTGATACCTGTGCACACCTGTTCTGAGGCCAAGCTAATTTTACAGATATTGGAAAAGGAAAAACAGCAGCAACGTGTGGCTTGAATTGAAGAAAGCTTAACAATGAATACGGTATTGCCAAGTCATCATTTATGGGTGGAGACGTTGACCACAGCAGAGCTGAGGTGCGTTCAACTGGATCTTATGCCCTTTATTTTAATCCCAATTGATCGTTCCTCATTTGTATTTTAAGACTTAGAAATATTCCTACGTGATGCTTGTTTGTTTTTCTCCCAGGCTTCTGGAAAATGCTGATCATGATTGCTTCCTATCATTTGGATCCCAAAGTTGATAACTTAACATAAGTGTCTGAGGTTTTAGTAGAACTGGGTTTTACTAATCGTATCTCCTCCTTGAGGTGCTGTTTCCTTCATTCTTTTCCTTTATGACAGGTGAATGCATTGGCTATGCTAATTTTATTTGCATCCTGGCGAGTCTTGGAGAATCAATCTAGTTAAAGTGATGACTGCATTTGCCTTTGGAGAAGAGGTTTATTGTCTAAGTAAAACTCTTATGTGAAGGTGTCCTTTATGCAAAAAAAAAAAAAAAAAATTCTAACTTGATAAGATGGCCACAGGTTAGAGGGGTGTGTTCTCAGTTGATATTAAGGGATATGTTGAAAAGGCAAATGCCCATCCTCTATTCTTCATCTCACCCTTCCTTTCTCCCCAACCTCAAAAGAAAACAGAAAATTATTTTTTTAAACTGTATTAATAATTTATGTTTAATACAAAAGGATGATTTAATGGTATCACCAAAGGTCGTTTCTCCCATTGTGCGTGTCTTTCAGTCTCAGCCCCATACCCATCACCCCATTCTTCACCCTCATGCTTCCATCCCAAGGCAAACGTATGTCTTCATCGGAATCTATGGGTGTTGAAGTTAAATGTGGGGGCAGAGATTTAACACCATGACACTAATACAAATCAACCATTCTTCACTTTCAAATGGTTAATCACTACAGGAAGGCGAACTCTTCTCTTGGTTTTTGTTTAAAAGCATTTTATACATATATATGTATATATGTGTGTGTATGTATGGACATAGGTATGTATATGCACATGTACATGTATATATGTATATACCCATCTTCAATATAAATATATCGTAAGTGAGAGTTGTAAATACTCCTTGGTCATGTGTCTGTCTTTCTCATAGTATCATATCTTCAATGTTATGTTCACAACTCCATTTATTGATTGATGAAATTGTGTGTAGACCTGTATCCTCCTGACATAGTTTATGTAGGGTCTCTTCTCAAATAAAGTATAAAACAACAATGTCCTTGTTTTATTTGGATTCATTATGTAGTAGGGAAGTATGTTGAATTTAAATGTAGTTTGAAAGTTTGGAAAAGTTCGAATGTGTGCAAAGATCATGAGATCCAGTATCAACTCGAGAGCTTGAACCTTGCTTTTCTGAGAGGAAAAGGAGATTGCACAATTTTTAAGGTAGGCTATAAGTTAAACATTGGATGGAAATGAGTGTTGTAAGGGGAACATACATGCAATTGTTATTTGAGACTGGGTCCCAAGGAAAAGATTGAATATCTCCAGCTCTGTGTCTTTGTGATATCCTATTACTCCTGATATGTTGATATTCAACTTCCCAGTTATAATCATTTGAGCAAGCTCTCAAAGTAGGATAAAATATGTTCTTTTGAATATCCATTTACCCCAAAGATTTTATTATCCTTTAGCATAATTAATTTAAAACTCGTTCCCTCTCTTCTCTTTTCATTCCAATTTCCCTTTCTTTGTCTACTTATTTTCTGCTTTATGTCATATAATGTGTTTTCCTTAATAACATTTCACTGCTTATTTTCATTAATTTATTTCAAGAACATCGATGGGTTCTAGGATAAAATGTGGAAGAGAGACAGGAAGCACAGGTTGCAATTCCACTAACAGGAGTTCAACAGAGATGTAGAAAGGTTTAAACAGAGTTTTTCCATTATGGCACTGTTGACATTTTAGACTAAATAATTCTTTGTTGTAGGGGGCTTTTCTGTGCATCATATGATATTTGTCAGCATTTTTATTAGTGCATTAGCAGTCCTTCTCTGCCTCCTCCACCCCCACCCCACTAGTGTGTGAAGACCAAAAATGCCTCCAGACATTGCCAGGTGTTTCCTGGGGGTAAAAATTGCTGCACTTGAGAAACACTGGCTTAAGCTTTTACATCTTGCCACACAGTATTAAGAGAAGAATCAAATTCCGGAAATATAAGAGCCCCTGGTCATGCTCCAGCCCTTTCTAGACCAGCCTCTTTGCTGTGCCACATGGTAAACTTGCTGCTTTTCTTTAAGCACACTTCTCTTCAAAGCCCTTTGCTGAGAATCAAGTTACAATACTACATTTGGGGTTTAGACAGTGATAGAAATAACTTCTTCATCTACATGGATCAAAAATGTCTTCATCCCTAGAATATTTGTTCATATCACTTAAAAATGTGTAATTTGTATGTGGTTAAATCCTTTGGGTCTGTGTGAGAAGAAACTCAAACACTCTTTTTAAAGATGATGTCCCTGTGAAAGATGCTGGCAGACCTAAGAGAGAGAAACCTTTGGTTTTCAATTGTTCCAATATATTTTCCACCTACCCCCAGAAGGTTACATAAATTATAGGGTCATAAGTAGACCTGTTGTAGGCCTGGGATATAAGTCTCCAGTATAGAAACTCCTTTTGATGAATAAGTAGAACTTGCATTAAGTTGGTCCAGGCAAAAGTGAATATTCTCTGTACAATGCTATGAACACAGTACACATTTAATGGATGTTTGCTGCATTGCACTGGATTTCTCATTCTCCAAGCCCCAGATTATTTGTACAACATTCAAAGTGCCATTGTTATGCCACCTCTTCAACTCACTCATGGAGACACTCAGGATCCAAAATTCTGAACAACCTGAAAGCATGTTCATTATGAAGGAAATATCTCTTCTTCCCAGAATGTGGCCACCTTTGCATCAGTGGCTTCCTATGACAGCCAGCTAGAGCAGAATTAGGCTGCTTGAAGGCAAAAATAGGTGTTTCTCAAGGTAGGATTTTGGATGTCCTCTGACATCTAGGCCTAAGGCTTGACCTTTTTATGGTCTACTCCAGTGATGGCTTGAGACCAAAGCACTGTGAGAGACTTCTGGTCCCATCCCACATAGCCTCAAACCCATCCTTCTTCAGGAAGTCCTTCCAACACCACACAAAGGCCAAGGAGGCTGTGGAGGTGTGCAGCTTCACTTTAGACTGTCCTCATGCCGTTGTGTCTCATTATTTGACATTTAATTTGAGATGACAATCCAAGGACTGGAATAAATTATGGCCTCCTAAGTCTGGAAGGTCCTTGATTGATAATCTCATTCAACTACCTGCCTGTGGCCAGGGTTCTCAGGTGCATAAGAACTAGGACAATCTCCCAAATAAAGGCATCTTCCAGTGCTGGAGGGCATGGCTGGTAAAATAGTCTTATAAAGATCACCTGGTCCTAAAATATCAGCATCTCAGTGGTGACACAAAAAAGCTGGGGTTTAAGGAAGCTACTTTAGAAATAGCAACTAGCCATTGCTGAGAGTGAACCTGGAGGCTGTTCATAATGGCACTGAGAGCAGAAATGCCAAGAAGGTGCTCATTTGACACAGGGCAGAGGTGGAAATTAATCTGAAAGTTGATGTCCAGGGTAGGGGTCACTCTTAAAAAAAAATAAATAAGTTAAATTAAAATTTACTTTTTTTTTGAGACGGAGTCTCGCTCTGTCACCCAGGCTGGAGTGCAGTGGCGTGATCTCGGCTCACTGCAAGCTCCAACTCCCGAATTCAAGCCATTCTCCCGCCTCAGCCTCCGGAGTAGCTGGGACTACAGGCACCCACCACCACGCCTGGCTAATTTTTTGTATTTTTAGTGGAGACGGGGGTTTCACCATTCACAGGATGGTCTCGATCTCCTGACCTCATGATCCACCCGCCTCGGCATCCAAAGTGCTGGGATTACAGGCGTGAGCCACCACGCCTGGCCTAAAATTTACTTTTTAAGAAACAGGATCTCCACTATATTGCCCAGGCTGGAGTGCAGTGGCACAGTCATAGTTCACTGCAGCCTCAAACTCCTGGGCTCAAGTGATCCTCCTGCCTGCTTCAGCTTCCTGAGCAGCTAGGACCACAGGTGCATGTCATCACACCTGGGCTAATTTTTATTTTTACTTTTTGTAGAGATGAAGTCTCACTATGTTACCCAGGTTGGCCTCAAACTCCTGGCCTCAAGCTATCTTCCTGTCTGTGGTAAATCTTGGTATGGACTTTAGATAGATATAGGAGTGAGCTCCCAAAAATACTGCTTAATCTTCTCAGGACCCATTTCCTTAGTATTTCAAGGCATGGTGGGCTTCTTGTTCTGGCCAATGACCTGTTCTTTGCTCCTGTTGGGATGCTCAAAATCACTTAGCTATTAACTAGGGAGATGTTCTATTTTAACCTCTCTTTTCCCCCATCACTAATGTGCTGAATTATTCAAATCTCCAATGCAGGGCTCAGCAGAGGATCTAATTACTGCCCTGCTTGCCACTTGCTGATTAGCTTCAAGAGCCAGGGAATGACTTTAAGACAGTTAAATAGCAAGAGGCAGCTTCTTTAAAAATTCTATAGGAGTCTCAGTCTTACTAAGGGAAGCTGGATGGTACAGTCTGAGAGAATTTGCTGGATAAGGCCATCTTCTAACTACACATCATTGCCAGATACTCAAGGCCCAGGAGAAAGCCCTGCCTTGAATTAAATAAGGCCATCTTTATGAGTGTCCTAGTCACAGTCCTTTTCTCATCAGAATCTTCAGAACATTCACCACCCCTCTTGTCACTCAAGCTCAGTCTTAGCTGACAAATGCTAAGATATAATGGAAAGAGGCAGTAGAAGGAAGAAGGTGCAGAACGTGATCATGAACATCCATATTCAAATCAAACGTCAGTATTTGCCAAGCTCTCTGCTAAGGGCTCAACATGAGTTAATACTCTTAATGGGGTCAGGTACTAACAATATTACTGTTGTATAAATGTGCTAATCATGCCTTAGAGGTTTATATAAAATTTGCCCAAGGACACCCAGTTTCTTGAGGCAGAGCCAGGGCTTAAACCCAGCAATTGGGTTTAGTACACATCGTCTTAATTACCACTCTATCGCTCTTTTACATGGATAGAAGCTCCTGTCTAAAACAACAGTGGAGGGTTTTAAGCTGAGGAAAGCAGAGCAGAGATGCAGTTTGGAAGACATATCTTTTTGGGGATAATCATTCATTTATCCACTTATTCATTCACTCATTTATCCATTAATTCATTTGTGTGATCAATCAGTTTAGGAGTGCTTTTAAGGTCGATGTGGCACAAAGTGCTGGAGCCTGAAGATGTAAAAGCATTTAAGATCCCCTCTCTCCACACCGTCTTCCCTGCCTAGTACTGGGAATCCCATAGTGAACAGAAGAAGGAGTAGGGTGCTAAGAGCAAGAGTATAAGATGCGAATGGAGGGGCAGATTTCTGTCCATGACTTGGATGTTGGCTAAGAGAAGAGTGTTGGATAAAGAGACTCCCCTGGGCTTCTCCCAGAACAGAGCCAAGTTCTCACCCACTGTGACTTTGGGCTATGCATAGCAAGTGCTAGGGTTTTGAGATAACACCTAATCAGAGTTCAGTAGGAGTCTTTGCCTTCTGCTGAGTTTCATGCTAGGTGGGAAGCCAGAACTCTTCTCCCAAGCCCTATGCACACATTGACTTAGAGAGCAGGGAAATGTCTCAATCATGGTCTGACACCCTTAAGTCACTGCTCCAGAGACATACTGGCCCTGCTTATTTTCCACCTCTGTGAGATGCAACAAGCCAGTGTGTCCTGATACATAGCAGAAAGCCCCACTGGCAGAGTTATGCTCAATGGGGCCGATCATAAATGTGATTTATGGAGTTAGTTCATTTACTGCCTCTGATGCTGGCCCCAGCTGCCACAAGTTTGACTGACAATTTCTGTTTATTTATTTCTCACTATATAATATCTGACTTCACATTATAAATTCTTCTGATTGGAATTTCATGGCATCTGCTCCAGTATTTATTGATGGTATGCTAATCAGGGACTCAGTCTTTTTTTGGGGTGAGCTGGGCTCTGAGCTCTTGGTTGTGCCTGTGAGGGTGAGGCTAGGGCCCTGTCACCCCTAGAGAGGGATATTTTACTATTGTAAAAATCCTCTTGTGCCTTTTGATAGATAGTCCTCTGTACATTAGAGATATGATGGTCACCTATGATGGATAACTTGTGATTCAGAACCAGTGGAATAATCAGCAAAGAGCAACTCAGAGTCAAAGTGATGTGTGACTATTTAGAAGAGGGCTGGAGAGGAAAGTATGGCACACCAGTTTTTGCCTAGATAGATGATGGCTACCATGTCCTTTTCCTTATTACTTCTGTTCTAGTCCGTAGGTGAAGCAAAATGATCACTTAGTCAAAGGTTGGACAAAAGACCCCAGGGGAGTTCTGAAGGTGTTTTCTTCTCACCCTATAAATGTAGGGCCTTTCATCCAGGAATGATTGATCATAAAATGTTTTGAGAAAAATGGTGATTTTTAAAAACACTGGATGTATATTGCTCACAGGAGTCTTACATTTTCTCTAGAGAAATGAGGTCATAATATTGTTTGTGAGTTTTTTTTCCAGTGCCATCAACCACTGTTAAGACCCCCCTCTGTGTCACTCTGAGTCAGCTTTGTCTGCACCAACTCCTATAGTCCAATATTGCAAGACTGATATGGCCCAGCCTCTGGCTTTACCTGCTCTGGCCCTTCATCAGTCCTAGAGGAAGAAAATGACATTCATTAAGCACCTCCCATGCACCAGATGGGCAAGTCAATAAACCGTCATCATAACCACCCCTCATGAGTTACATATTTTTGTCTTTACTTTGCCAGGTGAGAAAACTGGGGTTTGGAGAATCTAAGTCTTAGAAATATTAATTTCCTTCCCAAAAGACACAAAGTATGAGTCAGGGACAAAATTTAACCTTATGTCTCTCTGACCACAAGCAAATTTTGTTTCTACTTGGTATTCCCTGTGAGAATGTTTAAAGGAAGACTCTGACTTCTACAGCATCATCACCTTATTCCCCAAACCACTAGGAAAAAATATAACTCTCATTATCCCAACATCCTCCTCATGCACTGGGGACCTTGGGCAAGTCATTTAGCTGCTGTGGGTCTCAGTTTTCTCATTTATAAAAAAATATTGTCATACCTACGGCCTGTTGTTATAGTACCAGGTCATGTGAAGACATGCACTAAGTGTTTAGTGCAGGGTCTTGCACTTGATAGGCCCTGAGTAAATGGTAGTATTCATTTGCCATCATCATCACCATCACCATCATTATTCTCATTATCAATTGTCTTCATCCTCCTCCTCCTCATCATCATCCTGTCATCAACAACATTATAATCATTATGATTCTTCTTCTTGAGAGTGGCCTATCCTTTTACTGAGAATTAAATGTGTCCCTGATGGGGTTTGGAGACTCTCTGGGAGGCTTTTTCAAATGAAAGAGAACTGGTGAGCCAATGACAGCACTAAGATTACATTACTGATTTGTGTCTCCCAAGGCCAAGCCCTATTAAGATTTGTTAAATCAAACAATAAAAGTCCCAGCTTCCACACTTTTCCAAGCATGGATCAAATTCAATCCACCTCTCCCCAGCTTCCCCTAGCCTGCTCATGGTCATTTGTCTCTAACTGTCACACAAGGAGAAGGTCACTAATAGCCACTAAATAGATCCAGGAATAATAGCAGCTCCCAGAGCTTTAAAACTAGAATATATTTCACAAAAGTAAAAATTTGTCCTGCTGTTAATATTTGAGCAATAGAAAGAGACATAGAAGAGTGGCATCTGCCATTTTAGGGTCATCTGCTCATTGGTTAGGTGGACTTTATTAATCCCATTTTCCAGTTGAGAAAACTGAACTTCAAAGAGGTTAATTGACTCATCTAACGACACCAGCTCGTAAATGGCAGAGGTGAAATATGAACCTAGGTTCGTCTGACTCCGAAGCCCATGCTATTTTGACAATGTTCTGCTGCTTTTGTAAACTCACAAGGACTTACAGATACATATACACCGACACATGATTGTATACACATTATAGTTTTTCCAAAGACTTCTCAGGGCAGTCGGGTCAGGGTTAGTTAGATGAACTTGCAAAGCAAGAGACTCCAAGGCCAGGGCCACCATTGCCCTCCCATGTGGTGTCTTTATAGGCCAGAAATAGAAACTTTTCCCCAAGCCCTGAGTCATGGTCATTATGCCCTGAGACCTTGAGAGCAAGGATAAAGAATCTGGAAAGTATGACTTTCATCTTATTCCTATCCCTGGGCAAATGTCTTACACCATCCACTTTACTGATCTTAAGATAAGAGCATAGCAAGATGATATTCTGTACTACTAACCTGAATGGACGAATGGACAGCAGAAAACCAACATTAGGTGTATTTGAACTATGGCCACTCTTTACCAATAAAACAAGACAAAATATCGAAGCCTTTCATTTCACACCATGAAGGGCATACTCATTACCAGGGGGTCCTCTAATCCAATGCCCACATCAAATTCTCTGGCCCTGGGGCTGGAAGTTGGCCTTCTCTCACACTTTTATCTTGGCACTGTGTTTGGAAGACGTGTAATATGAGGCATAAAAGAAGGCAGGCAAAATACATACTTGCAATTTAAAAAAAAATGAGAGGATGCTTCTTTTCCCACGAAGTGTCAAGGATTCATTTAAAAAAAAAAAGGTGAACAGGGCAATGTCAACAACAAACAAGCAAAAACAGATGAAACACTAAGAGTCAGTGAAAGACAAGGTTGCCCCCCAAATAAATTTAAATTTGCAATAATTTGAGGTTAGAATAGATGAGGAAATTGCTTGCATTCACACAGCGGTTCAAAAAATTACCATTTTACTACTAATAATAGTTTCATGGATAATAATAGAAGTATTATCATTATGTTATTATGACTATTATTAACATTAAAACTCTACCATCTATTGACTAAGACAGATATTATTATGCTCATTTTAAAGACAAAGTCACTAAATCTTAATGAGATTAAAAGAATTGCCCAAATCTACTCAGCTACTAAGGTGGAGTCTCTCAATCTTGGCATTATTGACACTTAGCATAAGATAATTCTTTGTTCTGGGGAGCTGTCCTGTGAGTATGAGGTTTGGCACCAGACTGCGCCATTGTAAAATGGCACAGCATCCCTGGCCTCTACCCACTAGATGCCAGCAGCACCCGCCAGTCATGATGGTTAAAATGTCACTGGACATTGTCAAAATTGGCCCCAGTTGAGTTGAGAACCACTGCTGTAAGAGATGGAGTTGGGTTTCATGCCCAGGTCTACAGACTTTCTAATCCAAGGTCATTATACTGCTTAAAGGAGTCATAAACTAAGACAGAATTTCTGCACAAAAATAGTGCAATTAAGCACAGGCAAGGAATCTCCCTCTAAAAAGAGAAAGAATCTGAAAACAACTTACTAGCAGGAAAAAAAATAAGGGCTGGGGTGTAACTTTATGTTATAAACTCTCAGAGTGGTGGTTATCAAACTATAAATTCTGGTGGAGTTGCTATGGTCTCTGTTCCTCCTCTCAGCCCTTAGAAGTAATGCTGGAGAAAGAATGTCAATTGGAAAAAAAAATGCTGAGATTTGCAGAGAAGTGGCTTGAAGGAGCTCAGGAAAGCTGTGGGCAAATCCTCTAGTGTAGAGGGCCCTGCTGACTTTGTAAGGCTCTCATCAAAGGCAGCAATGTTGGTTAGAGCTCCCCTCGGCCCCATGGCTCCAATCTGTCTGGGGACAGATCCAAGCACACCTCTAGCATATCCAGTTCATGGCTGGGATATCAGCCAAACAGTCCGTCAAAGGACATTTCCACCAAGCCAAGTCCTCCAGAATTCCGGCCCCCACTGGGCAGTCCCTCTTTCCTTTCCAGATTTTCTCAGACCACAGAAAAACTGATGGCACACAATACTCAACCCTCAAACTTCTGCTGAGACATAAATGTTTCAGTTAAGGTGGGAAGAATGTCAAAGAGAATTCACCCACTATGGGCCAGAATAAATAGAAAATATGGATCCAATTGCTCATGTTAAGAAAGAGCTAGTAAAATAAATGTAATAATGAATATATATATCATATTATATACAATTTCATTATATAGAATAGAGATGATACAATAAAGAGAAATGGAGAAATGATGGATAAATAGACAGTTGGGTGAAAGGAAGGAATAGAGCATTCAAAACACATTTACAGAACAGAATCTGGAAGAGAAAACAAGAAGAAAATTATTCTGAGTTCTTGAAGGTATAGAACAAAATAATGATAGAAATTTAATAAAATGAGCTTTATAATCAGATTATAATCAGCAGACTGAGAAAGAAAAAAGGATCATAATAAATTAAGAAAGAAAATTAAAGACCATTGACAGTATCCTTTCCTGACTAACAAATACATAAAAAACAGCAAAAAAAAATAAGAGACATAGTCAAAAATGAAGTTACTGACACAGAGAAGGAGCTTGAAGAGCTTACCATGCACACAAAGAAAAGGAGTTTAAATCAGCTACAGATAGGAGAATGGATATAGGTGCCACAGGCAATTCAACTCAGGTTGATAGATATCCTTTAAGAAGATAATCCAACAAATGAAATGAAGGTAGTATTTGAAAATGCAATAGAAGAAAATTATCCTCAAATTTCAGAAGAACTGAATTTATAATGCAAAGATTAAAGTGTATTCCGGAGGAACACAAGACATTTTCTGCCTAAATTATTAAATTGTGTATAATAAAGAAAGAATTTGAGGCAGCCAGTCTCCCTCCCAGGGTAAAAATTAGTCTGGTTTTGTACTTTTTCACAGCAAAATCAATGGTTAGGGACAATGAGACTGTCTACAGTGATCAATGGGAAAGAAAATATGCCACAAGGGTATCATAAGCAGCTTTGCTGAATTTCAAATTCATGTCACCATCAAATTGGCTAATAGACTCTACTTAGAAACTCTTTGAAATAAGATCTGTTAATCCAAAAGTTAAACCTATAACTATCATTAAAAATGGATATGCGAGGCTGGGCGTGGTGGCTCGTACCTGTAATCCCAGCACTTTGGGAGGTTGAGGCGGGTGGATTACCTGAGGTCAGGAGTTTGAGACTAGCCCGGCCAACATGGCAAAACCCTGTCTCTACTAAAAGTATAAAAATTAGCCGGGCACGGTGACCCAATCCCAGCTTCTCAGGAGGCTGAGGCAGGAGAATCACTTGAGCCCAGGAGGTGGAGGTTACAGTGAGCAGGCTGTTGCACTCCAGCATGGGCAAAAAGAGTGAAACTCCATCTAAAAAAAAAAAAAAAGTACTTGCCACTTAAACCCCTGTGTTAGAAGACTGTTAAACAATTGCTACCGGATTTACAAACAAACAAACAAAAAACATGTGCCTTGAGAATTTTGTAAGTCCAGGCAAATTGGATACAAGGTTAAAAAGGACAGACAGGGTCACTGTTTGTGTGACCCCTTCTCTCTCTGCCTCTTCCCATTGCCCCCACCAAAACCATGAAAACAGCTCCAAGATAGGAGAACATGTGGGGATTAGTCATAAGTACTTTTAAATATTGAATACAATCTAAATCATGGTTATTTAGATTATTTTAGAAATAATGGTTTAAAATCAAAAGAATATGAAAATTGACAATATAAAATTATACTGTAATTAACAAAAATCGGTAAGAGACAACATAAACATTTCTTCGTTTCTCCTAGTAGGGTGTTAGTTAATAGTATCTAAAGTGAAACAATTTGAAAGTGACTCCATATTTTCTTTATCTATTCATCCATTGATGTCTTGGCTAATGTGAAAAGTGTTGTAATTATAGTGCAGATATCTTTTCCACATGCTGATTTCAATTCATTTGTAGATATATCCAGAAGTGGATTTGCTGGATCATATGATAATTATATTTGCTTTTTGAGGGACTGCCATACCTTCTCCACAATGGCTGCACTAATTTACATTCCCACCAATAGTGTAGAAGGATTCCACTTCCTCCACATCTTCACCAATGCTTATTTTCTGTTGCCTCTGTGATAATAGCCATTTTCACAGGTGTGAGATGATGTCTCATTGTGATTTTAATTTGCTTTCCCCAATAATTAGTGATGTTGAGCATTTAAAAAGTAAACCTGTTGGTTTATTTCTGTGCCTAAGCTAGGCACAGAAAGAGAGATTTCCCATGATCTCACTTATATTTGAGATCTAAAAATGTCAGACTTGTAGGAGTAGAGAGTAGAATGATGGTGACCAGAAGCTGAGGTAGGGGATGGGGTGGGCAATGGAGAGAAGTTGACCAAAGGGCACAGAGTTCCAGTTAGACAAAGGAATAAGTTTTCAAGATCTATTGCACAGCAAGGTGACCATAGTTAATAATATTGTGTTAAATATTTCAAAATTGCTAAAAAAGAGTTTAAATGTTTTCATTACAAAAAATAAGCATTCAAGATGATGAATATGTTAATTAGCTTGATGTAATCATCCCACAATGTATACATATAGCAAAATATCACAATAAACCCTATAAATGTATATAATTATTATTTGGCAATTAAAATTTAATAAGTTTTAAAAAGACACAGGAGACATATAAAACTGACTCTGACATTTTCATGTTTTACATAATCTTTTATATCAACAATGTATTAACTTTTAGGCATTATTGTGCAATACTTTTTATGTCTCTAATTTGGAGACAGAGAGAGATGCAATTGAAACATAAAATGTGTGTGGCCTTTGGAGTTTTACAGATCTGGATGCACCTTGCATCTGCCACTTAACTAGAGGTTCATTAGACAAGTTCCCTAAATCTAAGTCTAAAGTTTCCTTATCTGTAACAAGGGAATAATCATAACTACTTAGCAGGGTTGCTTTGAGTTTGTGATGTTATGTCCAGCACTGTGCCTAGCACTGGTCAGAGTCTTTTTTTTTTTTTTTTTTTTGAAACGGAGTCTTGCTCTGTCACCCAGGCTGGAGTGCAGTGGCACGATCTCGGCTCACTGCAAGCTCCACCTCCTGGGTTCACGCCATTCTCCTGCCTCAGCCTCCCGAGTAGCTGGGACTACAGGCACCCACCACCACAGCTGGTTATTTTTTTGATTTTTTTTAGTAGAGACAAGATTTCACCATGTTAGCCAGGATGGTCTCGATCTCCTGACTTCGTGATCCACCTGCCTCGGCCTCCCAAAGTGCTGGGATTACAGGTGTGAGCCACAGCGCATGGCCGCATTGGATAGTCTCTTAACACTGGATTCCTTTTGCGTTTCTCCTAGCAATTCTTTTCCAGTCCGTCCGTCCATCCATCCATCCATCCATCCATCCAAGCATCCAAGAAGCTTTTATTAAACAGGTGTTTGCTAACTGCTGGTGACCCCTCTGGGTGAAAAGATACAGCCTCTGCTTGGCAAAGAGAACTACCAGGCAGGATGAAAAGGAGGAGGCGGCAGAACTTCAGGGTCAGAATATGCAGGTGCTTTTGCAAAGAAGCCTGGGCCACCTTTTGTTAACCATTTAACAATCCCTTGGTTGCTGGCCGGCTCCCTTGCTCTTGCTTGGTCTGTCAAAGCAGTGGTGTTGTTCTGAGCTCTTAGGAGCTACTTGGAGAATGTGTCATTTTACTTTCCCTTCCTCCCACCACTTCTGCCTCTGTTCTGCCTACCACCATTAAATGCTCTGGCTCTTTATCATGGCTTTGAAATCGAGAAGGACACTTTGGAATTCAATTAGCCACATCGTTGCCACAGCAACGAAAATATAAACTTAAATGATTTATACGCACAGACAACACTTCAGAAAATAGTAAATTTAATCCCACAGCTGAAAATGAAATGGATTGGACAATGAGAAAATTGTACTATTCTCTCCCCAGTGAGAAGCCTCCAGGTCTTCATGTGATGTGGGTGTACACTGAGATGGAGAAAGTTAGGTGGCCTGAGAGCAGCGCTTGCACACACCAGAGGTCAGGGTTCATGTTGGGGTTCATGGCTAACACTCAGCCTGCTGTGCAACTGTTGAGGCAATCCAGGCCAACAAAGCCAAATATAAGGGTGAACATCATTCCATGAACCATAAGCATGTCTGCCCATAAGGGGTCATGCTCCTCTCTTTGTAATACTATATATGCATATCCATACCCATAAATCCAGAGAATGTCTTTCCATTAAAGTGAGATCTTTCACAGAGCCACAGAATGGGAGGGGTTGTGCTTCGAAAACAAAAACAAAACCAAACCTACAAATCAGGTATTTTGCAACAGTTTCTGCGTGATTCCTGCACTCTCTCCTTGTAGACTGCTGAATTAATGCAGCCGTCAGTGGCCTTGGACTCAGGATACTTTCTAGGGTGGCTTAATAACGAACCAGATGTGTCAGGAGTTACAGTACTTTATTTCTGCTGTAAAATATTGTTGTCTTCATGGGACATAAGGATAAAAATAAATGAAAGCAGATATTATTTTGAAATATTTATCTTTTATTCTTCATTTCTTTTCTGCATTTTACATATGTTGACCTTTTGCAATCACTAAGAACAGGCATTTCTGGTTTTCTTATACTGCACATTCCTATCACTGTCACAGATATATGTGTAGTGCACTGCTACCAATCCATATATATTCAAAACTAATAAAGTATAATTTTTTAATTTTTGAAAGAAATATATTGAAGTTTTATATTTTTTCTCTCATACCCAAAGGAATCATCTTGCATCCCACTTTGGAAACCACTGTGAGTTGGAGGTACCTTTACTGTTTCAAGAAGAATTGGGGTGGTTAAAACGGGAGTTATAGAGAAAAATAACTTCACTTAAATTTCTAATACAAGATCTGGAGGCTCAAAATGGAAGGTCATGAGAGGACTGGGCACAGTGTGTTTAATAACAACAGGCTGGAAAAGGACAGAGCGGGCTAGAGGAGATACTAATCCTGCTGTCCTCCTGGAGGACTTCAGAGGGGGTGGGGAGAGTAGAGACGTGGAAAAGAGCCCTGTGGGTGGCTGGGTCTAGGGAGTGAGTTAGACACAAAACCAATGTCCCATCCACTTTCCATTAATTGAGTGGTCACTGTGACACAGAGACTGAGAAGCTGCTCTTCAGTGGGTCCTGTGAAGGCTCTCCATCAACAGTGACTACAGGTGGCCACTGGGTCCTCCAGCCGATGGACACTACCCAATGCTTTGCTCAGTATGTCCAAATTGCTGAGCCCGTGAAGCACCCAGGCCATGTAAAGTTACCCCTCCTCACACTACCCATGTGAAAAACAGCACAGGGGGCTTCCTGGCACTCATGGGGTGAGATCAGATGCATGCAAGGATAAGATGAGCACCACTCCTTGATGGGACTGGTCAGTGATGAAACCATCCCACGGTTTCCTGGGAAACGACTCACATCACTCAAACCTCACCAATTGACCTCCACTAATTTTGCATTGTTGACTTTCCATACTGTGGTGAATCCTGAAGTCATTTTTTTTCTTTGATTTTTCTTTTTCAGCAGTGAACATTTATACCACAAATCAGCACATAGGAGCTCAAATTCCAAACAAAATCTTATCAATTTATACGTAATGTTTCATATTTAGGAACTCCTATTAAGAAATAGTCTACTCACCAGGTTTAGTTAATGTATCAGGGAAAAAGAATAAAACTGCAATAATTTATTTATATTCTGCAAGCTAGGATTTTCTTTATTTCAGACACTTCTTGTCTGGATATGTGCGAACTTGGAAGTTGGAAATGGTTTGGATTCCTGCTCTACTACATGTCAACTCTGTAGTTTCAGGCAAATCACAACTTCTGAATGTCTCCATTTCCTAATCAGGGCATAATAATGTCACCCCTGCTGAATTGTCATTAGATATTTATCATCAGAGCACCTTGCATCATGCCCAGCACACAATGACCACTCAAATTGTATTTGCTCTTATTATGGTAATTAGTGTGAATGAATGAGATTTCCCTCCACATCACCTATACCTTCATTCATGTTTTTGTATATTCATGTAGGAAACATGGAAACCATATATCTGCATGTGTGTGTGAGGGGCGGTTGGGTTTTAGAAAGACAATTTTTACCACTGTCCATTCATTAGTGTTGGGTTATTCTAGGCCTGAAGGAGAATTTTGAGCAGAGCTAGTGATTGAGGGGTGCAGAGTTGAGGAGTGGCTATGGATGCCTGGAAGTGCTGTCCCCTGGCCCCAGCAAGGCAACAGTGGATTATATTTTTTACCTTTTCATTTTGGTAAAATACACATAACATAACATTACCGTTTTTACCACTTTAAAGTGTACAGTTTGGTGGCACTAAGTACATTCACAATGTTGTGCAAACATCACCACTGTCTAGTTCCAGAACTCTTTGAATCACCCCAAACAGAAACCGCATGCCCATTAGCAGTCATTCCTCACTTCTCCCTCCTCCAGGCCCTGGCTGCGACTACTCTTTCTGTCTCTGTGGATTTGCCTATTCTGGACACTTCATATAAATGGAATCGTGCAATATGTAGTCTTTTGTGTTTGGCTTCCTTCACTTAGCATAATGTTTCCAAGGTTTAATCATTTTGTAGCATGTGCCAGTTCTTCCATTTTTTTTATGTCTAATACTATTCCACTGTATGGATATACTACATTTTCTTTATACTGTATTTGGTTTTTAATCCCATCATCACAGGTAGGAATGATGACATGTTGAAGAGGACGCTGAGTTAGGCAGGTCTCAGTTCAGCAAAAGGGTGTCAGGCACTCACCACTTCTGAGACATTATACAAGTGTCTTAACTTCTTTGGGCTGTGGGTGTTTCACTTGTGAAATAAAGGTAATAGTTATTGTTAAATGACTATTATCATTAACGTCAATTAAATGAGATGCACAGAATATAAACATACCTGACACACGAAAGATGATTTAATCCATTTTTGTTTTTCTTTCAATTCCTTAACTTCATAAATATTATTGATAAAACAACTGTCATGGAAACCAAGTGCACCCAGGGATGGGGGGATGGACCTCGCTCAGCATTGGCTCTGCACCTCACACCGGCCCCTGGGGCAGAACTGGGCCCCTTGCCCAGCCCCTGAAAGCTGCCCCTGTCTCCATCAGTCTAACAGGCTATGCTTGTTTTTGCTCTGCATGCTGCTTCTGGAAGCTCTCACCAAGCGGCAATACCTGGGAGACCCACTGGGGTGGGAGCAGTGCATGGCCTGGACAGAGGCCTGATTCCTGCTGCTCGTATGCTCATCTCTCCCCGGGACCAAGCTCTGAGAGCCACTAGGAGGTAGTCACCCTGGCTTGGTGAGGATCCAGCACACTGTCAGCTTCCTTCACTTCCCTCCCCACAAGTCATCAGCATTCCTCACAGCCAGGGCCCCTGGAGATCCCAAGAGAAGTGACACTTCCAGGAGGAGAGTTGCATTGACTAACCTTGGCTGGTAAATGAACTGGCCCTGCTGCCCCTGTGATTTTCTTTCACTCCAGGTGCCTAATTGGTGCTGCTCTGGACTTCCCTGCTCTGGCCTTTTGAACCAGGTTTGGCCAACTAGGCTCTGGGCCACTTTGTAGGCTGCCGTCCCTTCCTGGTGATGCTTCCCTTAAAGCCTTCTCAGTGTGTAGTAACTCCCCAGTTTGGAGGCCTGGTGCATGCTGGCTGCTGTATCTAGTAAGGAGGCCAGGCATGGCCAGGCCAGGTGCAATGGGATAGGTGCCTTGGGATGGGCTGAGACCTGAAAGCAGGCCAAGCCACCAAGCAGGGCAGGCACAGATGCAGGTACTGGGGGAAGGCCAGCCCACCAGCAGAGCTCCCTCAAAGGCCCAGTGATGGGAAACAGGTGGTACAGGGCAAATGGCTGGCCAGGGGATGGTGAGAGCAGCCCAGAAGAAGGGCAGCATGCACGGTGAGGAAACGCATTGTGATAGTTAATTTCAGGTGTCAACTTGACTGGATTAAAGGATGCCCAGATAGCTGATAAAGCAAGATTTCTGGATATGTCTGTGGGGATGTTTCCAGAAGAGACTGGAATTTGAACTGGTGGATTAAACAAGGAAGATCTGCCCACATCCAATGTGGGTGGGCACCAGCCAATTGGCTGAAGGTCCTGATAGAACAAAAAAGGCAAAGGAAAGGCAAATTCACTCCCTCCTGGAACTGGGATATTCTTCTCCTGCCTTTTGATATCAGAATCCCACATTCGCCAGCCTGTGGACACTGAGATGTATGCCCCCATCTATCTATCTATCTATCTATCATCTATCTATCTATCTATCTATCTAATCATCTATCACCTATCTATCTATATCTATCTCTATCTCCATCAATCATCTATCTATCATCTATCTGTCTATCCATCAATCAATCCATCAATCAATCACCTATCTACCTATGCAATCTCCTATTGGTTTTATTTCTCTGAAGGACCCTGACCCAACCAATTCAAAGCTGTTCAGGAAGCCAGCACTTCAGAAATACCAAAATCTAGGAGCTTGACTCCAGCACCCAGACTGAGGTTAATGGCAAAATTCTGGTCCTGGTGATGAGGTGGTAAGAACAAGGTAAGTGTAGGCCTAGGAGGTGAGGCTGCCAGGCAGAAATGAAATGTTCATACCTGAACTATAAAAGATGAGGTAGAAATGTGGTATTTCAGGAAAGGACAGGTTATTAGAATGGGCTTCCTTGGAGATGTTTAGACCCTTCCTATCTGAAGTCAAGTTGGAACTAAGGCTCAGGTGGCACTGAGCCTTTTAATAGAGCTCAGGTGTCATCAACTGGGGGAGACATGAAGTCCAAAGCTGGGCATCCTGTGGGGCTTGACCAGGGACTGAGAGGATCCAGCCACACTTTTGTTCATTCATTCATTCATTCCCCCAAGCCTTACCAATCACCTTTCCTCTGTGTTGGGTTTGTGCTAAACTTTCTTGTGGCTTGATGCAGCCACAGGGGTTTGTAGTATGACAGGATCACACTATTCTATTCTACAGGGTCTCAGATATGAGTCCTCCTACCTGCTGTATTTCAAGCTCCTTGAGGGCATCATTGGGGTCTTAATAATAATTACATTTCTGACAACCAGGCACACAAAAATGTTAGTGAATGTTTACTAAAATATAAACAGTTTATTTAATTCAAACCCTTTACTTCATAGCCCTACCTTGATCAATCTTATTCTAATTTCCAATCAAGGTTTAATGCATTATCCCATCCTGTCCCCCAGCCTTATCCAACATATACTTACATACAATACACACCCTGAAAACTGGGTCACTAGAATAATTCTGGTGCCTGCTCCTGCTGCCTGGCCTCTTTCTGCTCCTGGCACCTGCTCTGGTCTTGGAGGAGAGTTGGGGCTGAGCCCAGGCACTGTCACAGGCTGACCAGGTGTGCACATGCTCAGGGCAGTGCTGATCATGCCAGCCCCCTGCCACCTTGGCCCCCTCCAAAAGGAACATGGGAGGGGAAGCTGAGGGCAAGGGCTGAGGGTGGCTGGGCACTGGCCTGTGGGTGCCCTTTGGTGCCAGCAGCCTGGGTGCCATGGATTGCCACAGGAGGCAGACAGGTTTCTGGGTGGAAGGGGGCAGGTCCCTGGTAAGGCCCCATCTTGAGGCCAGGGAGGGCCTGAAGGCTGGGGGCTGGGCCACCAGTCCCGTGGCCTGGAGTGGGAACTTGTGGTGCCTCTTCTGGGCCCATCCATGGCCACCTACGAACCAATTGGCATGCACTTCCTCCCCTCTGAGGTCCATAAAAGCCCTGGGCTCAGCCAGAGGATGGAGAAGACAGAGAATCAACTGGACAACCAGCTGCAGAGAGAAGATATCTTCTCTGTTGGGAAGATGATGGGATGATCAGCTGCAAAGAGGAGCTACCCTCTCTACTGAAAGCTGAACACTTGTCAGGACAACCCACCTGCAGAGAGGAAGTACCCATCCAGGGCCTCTCTGCTGAGAGCTGTAACACTCAGAGGGACAACCTGCCTGCAGAGAGGAGCTACCCACCGTGGGTCTCCTCTGAGCTGTTCTAACACTTAATAAAGCTCCTCTTTGTCTTGCTCACCCTCCACTTGTCTGCATACCTCATTCTTCCTGGATGCAGGACAAGAACTCCGGCAAAGATGCCATCAGCCACAGAGGTTTCCAGCCAGAAAAAGGAACATCCCAAAGATCCCTTAACACATATACATAGGGAAGTGATTACTACAGTCAAGAAAATTAACATATTCATCATCTCAAATAGTTTTCTTCCTGCTCCCCTCCCTCTCCTCCTCCCTCCTCCCTCTCCCCTCCCTCTCCTCCTCCCTCCTCCCTCTCCCCTCCCTTCCTTCCTTCTTTCCTTCCTTCCTCCCTTTCTCTCTCTTTCTCTTTCTCTTTCTATTTTTATTTTCCTTCCTCCCTTCCTTCCTTCCTTCCTTCCTTCCTTCCTTCCTTCCTTCCTTCCTTCCTCCCCTCCCTCCCTCCTGCCTTGCCTTGCCTTGCCCCTAACATCTAGGCTCAAAGCAAACTTCCAGTATACAATATTATTAACAATCATCCTTGTGCTGTACATTAGATCTCTAAACCTACTTGTCCTACATAACTGCAACTTTGTAACCTTTGACATACATCTTTCAATTTTCTTCATCCACCAACCCCCACCCACTCCTGGTAACCATACTTCTCTATTAGGGTTTTTTTTTTTTTTTGATTCTGCATGTAAGTAAAATAATGCACTGTTTTTCTTTCTGTGTCTGGCTTATTTCATTCAGCATAACGTCCTCTAGGTTCATCCACGTTGTTGCAGATAGCAGGATTTACTACTTTTTAAAGGCTGAATAATACTTTACTATATATAGATATGTGTATTTACACACACACACACTGCAAATTCTGTATACATTTATCCATCAACTGACACTTCAGTTGTTTCCATATCTTTGTTATTGTCACTAATGCTACAATGGACATGGAAGTATAGGTATCTTTAAGAGGTGGTGGTTTTGTTTCCTTCCTTTGGGTGTTTGAATTTTCAATTTCCTTTGAATTTTCAATTCTGTGGAGAAATTGCTGGAACATATGGTAGTACTATCTTTAATTTCTTTAGGAACCTTCTTTTGGTTTTCCCTAGTGGCTGCACCAACCTACATTCCCACCAACGGTGTACAACAGTTTGCTCTATACCCTTGTCAATGCTTGTTATCTCTTGTCTTTTTGATAGCAGCCATCCTAACAGGTGTGAGGTCACATCTCATTGTAGTTTTGGTTTCCATGTCCCTGATGATTAATGACGTTAAGCACCTTTTCATATACGTGTTGGCCATTCATATATCTTCTTTGGATAGATGTCTATTCAGGTTCTTTGCCTATTTTTAATCATTGTGTGTGTGTGTGTGTGTGTGTGTGTATTTGCTATTGAGTTCTCTGAGTTCCTTATATATTTTGAATATTAACCTCTTATCAGATGTATGGCCCACAAATATACCCTCCCATTCTTTGGCTGCCTTTTCACTCTGTTGATTGTTTCCTTCACTGTATAGAAGCATTTTAGTTTGATGTGGTCCCACTTGTTTAGTTTTGCTTTGTTACCTGTGCTTTTTGTTGTCTCATCCAAAAAAAATCATTGCCAAGGCCTGTGTGGAGATTTTCTGTATGTTTTCTTCTAGGAGTTTCATGGTTTCAGGTCTTAGGTATGGGGACATTTTAAATAAGAGAAAACTATAGGAGAATTCTACCTGTGCCTGGTGGGGCTCTTGGTTTTGAGATTGTGCTTCTAGCTCCACAGATCTGGTCTCTAGGAAGGGAGATCTTCCATTGCCCAAGTAGCCCCTGTGATGTCAGATGCACCCACCAAGCTCTCCAGAGTGCCATGAGTGCCATGTGTGTGAATGTATGCAAATAGCACACCACAAGGAGTTGTATTACTTCACTTCCCCTCCCTTTGGGACAGTGGCTGTGTCTTATTTCTTATTTGTCTGTGGGATCCCTAAAGTATCTAGATCAGGGTCTCTCTTTAGTGAGCACATAAAAGTGCTCACTAAAGGTCTGGTGAATTAAGATGAATCCACAGATCCCATTGGCTGAAGTACCCCTCCCCCATCAGAACAAACCAGCTGGATCTCAGTCTTCTCCCCTAAGGAAGTTCAGAAAGACAGTGTCCCTGGGGAAGGGCCCTTTACCCCATGAGGCCCTCCCCTCTTAGCAAATGCATACAGGTGAGTACACCTAATAAAGCAATTGCCGTGGGGGCCACAGAGGCTGAGGCACCCCCAGGAGAGCTTAAGTTCCCATAGTGGGCTGGGCTAATGAGGTCCTTTGGCACAGGACCTATGACTCCAGCCAGTTCCCTGGTGGGGATTGGGAGCAGATTTTTTGAGTCTTGTGAAAGGAATCAATTTTCTGCAGGAAGGTCAAGGTGGATGAGTGCACATGGATGAGCAGCCAGTTGTCAGAACTCAGAGCTCTCCATGCAGGAACTGTGCTGCCAGCAGGGATGTTGGCCACACCCCAAGGCCCTCTGGCTGCTTCTTGTGTGGACATCATTTCAACTGCCCACGCAGGCATCAACAGAGCTTCCTTGTTTTTGTTTGAAAGAAGGCCACAGACAGTGAGTTTGATACTTTCCTGGCAAATAGAACAGGCACAGAATGCCTTATCTACAATTCTGAAATCCAAAGAGCTCAGAAAATGGAAACTTTTCTTATAACTTAATTGGCAGAAAAACCTGACCTGATCTGAATTCATTTGGCTGCAAAACTTGACCTTATCTGATGTGAGGTTATCTGTTTAGAGTGAATATTCATACATTGCACTGCAGGAATATTTATGTGTTTGATTACAGGTGCTGCCCTAGACCCTACGGGGGTGCTGTGGAATGTGCAGTATATATAAGGATGCTTGCCCTTCCTGAAGTCTGGAAAGGTCTGCATCCTGAAATATCACTGGCCCCTAGGGTGTCAAAGGAGGGGCTGTGTGACAGGACTGAATACTTCCTGTAATTTTCCATTTATACATCAGCATTGAGGAGTGGCATGTTCATCTTCTAGCAGTCTGCTTTAGCTGATGCTTTCTGGTGGCAAGGACAGAATATGTTCAGGTAACTTCGGAAAAGGGACTTTGCTGTCAAAGCCCCTCTTGCTGTCAAAGTTCTCATATTAGTGAGAACTAAATGAGTTAAGGAGTTGCCATTGTTGGGAGCAGCTTTACATTCTCTCTTGCTCTCTATCTTTCAATCTCACTCTTGCTCTTTTCTTTCCTCTTTCTCTCCCATAAGATTGTTGCATGGTTCCCCTTCCCTCCTTGCCTTCTTTCTCTCCTTCTCTCTTCTACTCTTCTCATAGCACCTCTGCTCCTGTCTGGGCATCTGCTCCATTCTCTGCACAACCTCCCCTGTGTACTTATCATTCCGGTTGCTCATAAATTTGGCTTACACAAAGCTTGTCTGTATCCAGCTGTATTTTCATGGCTTGCTTACTCATACTTTTTGCCACTGTTTACTCCATCTTTCTGTGTGTCTTAATTGGACAATGAAAATGGTTGGTGCAAAAGTAATTGCGGTTTTGGATCATGATTTTTAAATCATTATAACTAGGCTCAAACACATCTTTATTAATCAAAATAGAAACCACTACAATCAACACATTTTTGCCAATGAGAAATAAGTTCGTTTATTTCTGTAGCATAAAAATTTGTGCTGTGGGATTTGAAAAACTGTTGGAAAGCATTTTCTGCATCCTGCTGGTTGTGGAAGCATTTCCCCTGCGAAAAGTTGTCGAGATGCTTGAAGAAGTGGTACTAGGTTGGCGAGAGGTCAGGTGAATATGGCAGATGAGGTAAAACTTCGTAGTCCAATTCGTTTAACTTTTGGAGCATTGGTTGTATAACCTGTGGTTGGGCGTTGTCATGGAGAAGAATTGGGTCCTGTCTGTTGTCCGATGCCAGCTGCAGGCATTGCAGTTTTTGGTGCATCTTATTGATTTGCTGAGCATACTTCTCAGATGTAATGGTTTCTTTGGGATTCAAAAAGCTGTGGTGGATTAGACAGGCAGCAGGCCACCAAACAGGGAGCAGGACCTTTTTTTGATGCAAGTTTGGGTTTGGGAAGTGCTTTGGAGCATCTTCGTAGTCCAACCACTGAGCTGGCCATCATTGGTTATCTATAAAATCTACTTTTTGTCACACATCACAATCTGATCAAGAAATGGTTGATTGTTGTGTAGAATAAGAGAAGACGACACTTCAAAATGAAATTTTTTTTTATTTTCACTCAGCTCATGAGGTATCCACTTATCGAGCTTTTTACTTTTCCAATTTGTTTCAAATGTGGAACAACCGTAGAATGGTTGACTTGAGTTCTTCAGAAACTTCTTGTGTAGTTGTAAGAGCATCATCTTCAATGATTGCTCTCCATTGGTCATTGCCAATCTCTGATGGCTGGCCACTAGCTCCTCATCTTCAAGGCTCTCATCTCCTTTGCAAAACTTCTTGAACCACTATTGCACTGTACATTTGTTAGCAGTACCTGAGCTAACTGCATTGCTGTTGTTGTGAGTTGTCTCGGCTGCTTTGATTTTGAACGACCCATTTTGAACTGTAATAAGAAAATCGCTCGAATTTGCTTTTTGTCTAACGTCATTTCCATAGTCTAAAATACACATAAAACAAATGGTAGGTAGTAAGTCAGCAAAAAACCATAAAGCAAGAAATGCCCATTAAAATGATGTATCCAATATCAAATGGCAAAGTCCAACAATGTAAAAACCGTAATTAGTTTTGCATTCACCTTATACTAGTCTCACGTTATCTTTTCATGACACGTCTATGGAAGGACCATCCTGGTTAAGTGCTCACTCTGGTACTGTCAGCTGGGTTAAGGGAAAGGGGCATGTGCCACAGAATATGACTGCCTAAGCCTGACCTTTGAGTGGGTGCTGGCATTTCACTTAGAAGGGGCCATGGCTATGCAGGCTCCAAAAGTCTACTACATGGTCCAAACTCTAACATTGCTGAGGGATGCCCCACAGGACCAAAGATTGGAAATATTTCAGCAAGCTCCAGTAGTACTGGTTGTATACTTTTTTTTGCCATCCTCCAGTATATGCACAAATACTCCATATTTTTCAGCTACTCTAAGATTACAGGGTTCTTCTCTTAAAGTCACATGCTTCTGAGAGTCACCATTGCAGATATTCCCTGTCTGGATCAATGGTTGCCAATTCCCATCCAACCCCACTGTCCTAATACCTCCCACAACAAAAGAAACTGAGACTGGAGCAAACCCAAAATAGAGTCACATTTATGGAAGTCATTTGGATGAATAGACCAAAGAAAGGCAAAGAGTCAATGGCTGCTAATGCTCCTGTGACCATATTTACCATATGTACTGTATTTCAGCAACTCTTAGAAATGTAGTTACCCAAATTGAGGAGAATGTGTTTTGCTGATGGAATGGACATCCCTGGAGTCCTTTAGTAGCAGGTTGAGAAGGTGGCCCTTCTGCATCTATGTATACAGACAAAAATCCAAGAAGGAGACTAAGAATGCTAGAATCACATGCAGCCTGATCCTAGGAGGATCCTACCCCCAACAAGTGCTAGCAGGCATGAGAGACAGTGGCAATGACAGGGCTTGGGCAGAGTGAGATTAGACAGCAGGCATCTTGGAGCTGAGCTGGGCCGGGCCCATGCTCAACTGTGCCATCAGAAGGGGACTGAAAGAGAATCCTCCATGCAAAGGGGAGGCATGCTGTGTCAGCAAGAGCTGTTTAAATAGATTTCCTTGCTGGCAGGGTGCTAATGAGGTGTTAACACAGGGGAGGGAGGCAGGCGGGGCTTTCTGGAAGAAGGAGCAGATCTAAGCAAGGCTTCAAGGGAGTTGAGTTAGGAGTCTGAGACAGCTGCCCTGCCCACCTGCCCTAAGTCAATCTGAAGTCTCCCCTTAAGAGAGCTGAAGAGGACAGCTTGGATGTTCTGAGAACAGTTCCTCTTGTTCTTTGTCTCACAATCTTTTAAGAATCCTCCTCCTTATTCTTTAGAAGCCAAAGTGCTCACTATTGTGTTCAGGGCCAAATTCCATCAGAGACTCTTTGTCTGCACACAGAGGTGGAAGGCGGGCTCACTCCTCACTCCCCATCTTGCCTCACATCATAGAGGTGGGCTCTGGGGCCTATTGCCTCCCAGAGGGACTCCATTTCCTGGGCTCCTGCTTCTTACTTGCCGGAGAAACTACAAAAGGCATACACTTCCATAGCTTTTTCTAGCTGGATTTAAAGTTTTAAAAAAATCACTTTAAACTTTCTCTTCTATGAGGCTAGCAAGATATCTTTGTTTATGTCTTTCCATTTTAAGGACAAAAGGAGTTGGAGTCTATTAGATCAAACTATATGAAAGTCCCATTTTTGTAGGTCAGAAACAATTTTATATATGTGATATCACATAGTTCCGAATAATATAATGGCCTGGAGCTGGGCATTGGATGGACTGGAATTCAGAATGCTGGGTTTTCTCAGGATGGTGTGTACAATGCACTGGCTAGAGGAACATGAGGGTGGAGAAGAGGAACTGGAATTGGAAGTTGAGTAAAATAATAATGATGATACTAGAGAGCTAGCTAGTCATAGTAATAGAGCTAACATTTACTGAGTTCTTACTACATTCCATAATACGAGTTTTGCATGTCATAATTCATTGAATTCTCACAATATCCACAGGAGGTAGTTACTGTCCAAAGGGAGAATTAAAAGTCCAGGAAGATTAAGTTAGATGTCCAGGATCACCTATGAGGATGCCAGAATTTGGTCCAGGCAGATGCATCCTGAAGTCTGTGCTGTCTCCTAAGCTTTAACATAGGAGGAACTTTGAATAACAGCGAGGTATTCTTGAACATCTCGTCTTCTCCCTGGATGTTTCCCTGCTGGGCTGGTGGGACAGTCCAGGTTGAGTGCTGCAGTGGAAAAAGGGAAAGAGTGGCCTTTAGGTGTGAGATAGACTTGGGTTTGAATACCAGCTCTGCTTTTTATTATCCCTGTGATCTGAGAAAATCAAATCGACTAATGTAAGTTTCAAGTTTCTCAGCTTTAAACTGGGGCTATTTATAAACATAAGCATAAACACCTCATGGGGATGTTGGGAGACATCCATAAAATAAAATCTTCCTAAACTAGAAACTCTCCAGGGAAGGTCAATCTTATTCATGTCTGTGTGACCCTTTGTTAAGGGCCTAGTACATATCTGGGCTCTGTAAGTCTTTATTGAATGACAGGGTATTAAGGAGGGATTGGGAAGATATGTATGGTGTGGGGAATGTGGAAAGGTGTTGTGAGTTATTAATGAAGAGGAAAAATGGAAAAGCAAATGTGAGGAAGTGAGTGAGAGTGGAACTCAGAGAAAAGATGTGGTCAGGAGTCCATCCAATCAGGGGGAACTATATTGGAGGAGAATTTCCTTCCACATATCCACATGCCCTTTCCCTATGTGTTAGTTTCCTGGGGCTGGAGTAACATATTATCACGAACTGGGTAGCTACAAACAACAGGAATTGGGCCAGGCTCAGTGGCTCATGCTTGTAATCCCAGCACTTTGGGAGACTGAGGCGGGCAGATCACTTGAGGTCAGGAGTTCAAGACCAGCCTGACCAACATGGTAAAACCCTGGCTCTACTAAAAATACAAAAATTAGCCGGGTGTGGTGGTGTGCGCCTGTAATCCCAGCTACTTGGTAGGCTGAGGCAAGAGAATTGCTTGAACCCAGGAGGCAGAGGTTGCAGTCAGCGGAGACCACGCCAATGCACTCCAGCCTGGATGACAGAATAGACTCTATTTAAACAGAACAAAACAAAACAAAACAAAACATTTAAAAAAAAAAGAGGAATTTATTCTTTCATAGTTTTGGAGCCACAAGTCCAAAATCAAGTTGTCAGCAGGGCCACACTCCCTCTAAAAGCTCTAGTGCAGAATCCTTCCTTGCCTCTCCTAGCTTCTGGTGGCTGCCAGCGACTGTTGGCACTTCTTAGCTTGTGATGACATAGCTCCAATCTCAGCCTCTGCCCTCATGTGGTTCTCCTCCCTGTCTGTGTTCAGATTTGCCTTCTCTTACAAGGACTCCTGTCACTGGATTAGAGCTCGCCCCAATCCAGTATGATTTCATTTTAACTTAATTACATCTGTAGGAGGGAGAGCAACAGAATAAATAGCTAATGCACGCTGGGCTTAATACCTCGGTGATGGGTTGATAGGTGCAGCAAACCACCATGGTACACTTTTACTTATGTAACAAACCTGCACGTCCTGCACATGTATCCCGGAACTTAAAATTAAATTAAATTAAATTTTAAAAAATTACATCTGTAAAGATTCTATTTCTAAATAAAGAAACATTCGTAGGTTCTGGGTGGACATGAATTTTAAGGGGATGCTATTCCACTCAGTACACCCTCCTAGTCATTAATGTCAGTGTAATGCTATTTTATTCATTCATTAATTTATTTAACAAAATTTTCTGAACATCTACTCTCTGCCAGGCACTGTGTTAGATGCTGGAGATACATGTTGAATAATGCAAGGTCCTTCTCCATAAGGATCTCACCAACTAATTAAAGAAACAGATGTGTCTACAGGAAAGCTTAATACAGGTTTATGGAGCCAATGACTGGACCCTGTTCCTAAGGCCTAGGTGGGGAAGGAGTCAAGTCTGCCACGAAAGACCACTGGTCAGGGTAGGCTTCATAGAACAGATGGTGCTTGTGTTGAATTTTCTTGAAATCATCAAAGGGGTTTGCAGGAGGGACAAAGGGGAAGGTGCTCTAGGTGACGGGCACAGTGTGTGCAAAGGCTGGGGACCTTGAAGCCACCTCTTATGTTTGGGAGTTCTGCAGGTGCTTTGAGGCTGATGCTAGCTACAGCAGGGGTATAGGACCCTCTCATAGGGAGAAAGAGACACGCTATGGGAGGTGTGATTGCCCTGAAGCCCAGCAATGGGTCACATGGCGGCACCAATAAGCCTTAACAGGGGACAGGGCAGCAGTTGGGCTAGAAGCTCCCATCCTCAAACTGGTTGCTTTTGGCACCATTTGCCTGGCCAGTTGACCCTGAAAAAGAAAAGACAAGACAAGAAGAAAAGAGGGAGGGAAGCTGTGTGGTCATTTCGTTGTCATGACACTCTCATTTTACAGATTGGAATACTGAGGTACAGAGAGGTTAAATGGTTTTCCCTAAGTGACAAGCAAATAAATGGCAGAGGGTCAAACCTCAATGACTGAATTTCCTCTATGGATTGTTCCAGTGTTCTACACTGCCTCGCAAGGAAGACTGATATGGAAAGAAAAGAACCCACAGTTATCAAACAAGCCAATTAAAAGGCAATTATTTTTATTACACCATGAGTCTGCCTTACCTGGGGATTTGCCACTGTGTTATGTTTAACTAGCAGCCCCCTAATAACAGTCTCCTCTTCAACAACGTTCCTTCTCAGGTATTTAAATGTGCCCTGATAGATCACAACTTGCTTATTTTAGGAAAAGAGAGTAGTAGAAAACTATCAACAAAGTGTTAAAACCCACCACCAATTAAGGGCTAACTAGAATTGAAGCAGTACTAGTGCTTCAAGGGAATTATAACCAAAGTCGACAGGAAAATGTGATTTCTTTTCCTTTTTTTTTTTTTTTTGAGATGGAGTCTTGCTCTGTTGCTGAGGCTGGAGTGCAGTGGCACGATCTTGGCTCACTGCAGCCTCCGCTTCCCAGGTTCAAGCGATTCTCCTGCCTCGATCTCCTGAGTAGCTGGGATTACAGACAGTGGCCACCATGCCCAGCTAATTTTTGTATTTTTTAGTAGAGATAGGGTTTCACTATGTTGGCCACACTGGTCTCAAACTCCTGACCTCAAGTGATCCACCCTCCTCGGCCTCCTAAAGTGCTGAGATTATAGGCATGAACCACCGCACTCAGCCAGAAAATGTGGTTTCATTAAAAAACATCTATGTTAACTGTGGATGCCTCCTCCACCCTGGGTGCCACCAGGGCTACCCCTTAGTGTGAACTTGTTTAAAGGAAATTTGGGTCTAAAGTATATAAAATGTGCAAAAGTTGAATAGATACAATTATTCAGAAACATGCCTTTGGTGCAAAGTAAGGCAGAACATCCAGCCATTCACAAACAGCAATCATCCACAAGCCTGTGGCATCATACAGGGGTGGCTTGGCTCTGGTGGTTGTGTTAGCCAAAAAGGGGCCTTGGTTGGAACTGGTGGCATGTTGGGCTTGCCACCAGTATGGTCAAAACCCTAAGGACCCCAAACACATGTGAGGCCTTTGGAACAGACAACCAAATTACCTCAAGAAGGCTGTATGCACTGGGGAAGCCCCAAATAGGATTATTCTAGAGTAAGGATGGTTCTTTGCTTCTAAAGTGGAATAAAGAGTAGAAGAAACTGTTCTGATGTGAATCAGAAATAAAAAAAGCCCCAAGTTCAAGTCCTTGCTCTGTGCTATCTGAATGGCACTGGGCAAGTCCTTATACCTTTCTTGATCTTTCTTCGCTCACCGGTTAAATGAGCAGATAGAGTTAGATGCTTCTTCGTACCCCTCCCAGCTCTGATATTTTTTGATCAGTGACCAGGCAGGTGTGAGGTCAAAGGTCTTCACACAGAACAGCCTGGTTGAGGGCTGAATCTGGATCTATCTTGGCAAGGCTTAGATAGGACTGATATTGAGGCTGTTGGCCAGGATGGGGACACAAGCTACTGTGGCTTTTTCCACTTAAGACTGGGAGGAAGCGATCAATACAAGTCAGATGGAAAAGGACATAAGCATCAGGGGAAGTGTTATTGGCAAAGGGAGACACTTAAACTCATGCAACTGGAAACTATAAGGCACGGACAATGAGGCCTTAAAATCAAGCAATAACATCAGCAGTCTGCGCTTGGCTGGCTTCACCGAGCTTCCACAAAAGAGGGAAACGGGCCTTTGGAGGTGCAAGGGGTGCTAAACCCCTTCCTCATTCAATTGCCAGGACGTGGTCCCATGAGGTGACCTCCCTGCACTCTAATCCACGGCTCTCTTCCCCCTACGACTCCCCCACCATACCTCCTTGACCCTCAGTAGGCATTACGGAGTATGTGACTTTAGGTATTGAACAGAAGACGTTTTTATTATTGGACGCCATCATTCCCTGTGATTCTCAATGATACAGGGATAGAAAGAGGCCTGCTTTTAATTAACTGCCACAGGCCGATTCCAGAATCGAGAAGAACTGAGTAAGTTCCTCGTTTAAGGACATATAGTGGGATAACTGAGAAACCTAAGGGACATGCATTCCCGCTATTAGGAACAGTGACAGCTGTCACGATGTTAACAGCCCTCATACATACAGCCATCATCCACTCTGTACCAAGCAGTGTGGTAGGTGGTTTACACTTGTTGAGGGAGGCGGCTATTTTTAAGCTGGGGGCAACATGAGTTTGCTGTTCCCAAATGTGCAAACATTCTGTTAAAGAGAAAAAAGGAGCCTTATTTTTTTTTTAAGGAAAGCACTTTGTTGGGTTGATGGTCGGAAATTATGGGCTTGGGTAGGTAAGTGTGGGCTGAGATTAAGAAAGAGTGAAATTACTACTGAATAAAGCAACAGGCCTAAGAGGAGTGAATGGGGGATAGCGTCTGCTTAAGAGGAAAGACGGAGAACAGCTCAGTAGAAGTAGTCAGGGACACAGGAGAGAGAAGGCCTTGTGATATGTACCTGTGGCTGCCTTTATGCCGTAGTCTAACACGTCTGCAGTGTTACCTTGATGGTTATCAGTGGAGGGGGTGGGGGAAGGAGTTCCACAATTGTGTCCTCCATTAGGTAATGTTTGAAGACATTTTTGGTTGTCATGATTAGGGTGAGGGATGCTACTCCTATCTAATGGATGGAGACCAGAGATGTTTCCAAACATCCTACATTGCACAGGACAGCCTCACAACAAACAATTACGCAACCCCAAATATCAGCAGTGCCAATGTTGAGAACCCCTTAAGGAATAAGGAGAAAAGGCTGTTTCAGACTGAGGCAGAGCTGGGCAGTGAGAGGAGAGCAGCTATAAGTTTGAGCCATCTGGCAGGATGACTGGGAATCCACCAAAAAGGAGAGCATAGAAGAAGCAGAAATATGAATATGGTGTAAGAAGTGACAGTGTGGGCCAGGCACGGTGGCTCACGCCTGTAATCTCAGCACTCTGGGAGGCCAAAGTGGGTGCTGGATCACTTGGGGTCAGGAGTTCAAGACCAGCCCAGCCAACATGGTGAACCCCATCTCTAGTGAAAATACAAAAAAATAGTGGGCACCTGTAATCTTAGCCATTCTGGAGGCTGAGGCAGGAGAATCACTTGAGCCCGGGGGGCAGAGGTTGCAGTGAGCTGAGATTGCGCCATTGTTCTCCAGCCTGGGCAAAAAGAGTGAAACTCCATCTCAAAAAAGAAAAAAAAAAAAAAGAAAAGAAAAGAAAGAACAGTGCAACCTAAGTGGCCACTCCCTTGGTTCCAAGAACGCTGGGAATCAAGGATACGGTGCTGGACTTCATCCTCCTTGTAGCGTGGGTGAGCTCCTTCTATTTTTCCTGTATGGAAAGTTTGACTCCTGAACAACTTTTAAAGGTTGAGGACACTGGCTTTAATACACATTGTCTTTTTCTTACCTTCACAAGAGCCCTGTGCATGGGTTTATCAGCCCTATTTTAGAGTGGAGAAAGACTGAGGCTTAGAGTAGTAGTAGGTTGGAGTAGTAGGTTGGTGATCACACAGCCAGCCCAAGTTAGAGCTGGGAGTTGAGCCAGGTCTATCTAACTGCAGAGCCTGAGCTGTCCATTATCCCAGTATGACCCCAGTGGCATTGGGGGATGTGTACATGTGTTTTCACATAGGGCTTCACACAGACACTGGCTTTGAGCAGCATTCTGTATGTCAGTGGTTAAGTTTCCAAACCATTTGCATGTTTGGCAGATAATTAGCAAAATTTTGTAGGAACATATTAGGTAGGATTAAAGTTTCATGTGTCTTATGAAACCACCGATTGGTTTTTACTGTGAAGTTTATGTGAGGATATTATCTCCAAGTCTAGTTTCTTTCCTTTCTTCTATCTCTAAATTACATTCTCACCTTCATACAATTGGGAGGCAGGCAAATTTACTCTCAGGAAATAAAGCTCCTGCCAGGAAATGGTTAGGAAGACCCTTTTTCTATGGGGGAATGATGTGACGTGTTGACTGGGGTCCGGGGCTGAGCCCATTAATGGAGGTGTAGTGCAGCCCTGCCCTCTATCCTGCAGACTGGGCATGGAGTCCTCTTGGGAATTTGGAAGGCCAGCTACTCGGAATGTCCAGACCTGGTTATCATGTTAAAGTCTGATTGACATCAGAATTAATCAGAAAAATTGCTTCACCAACTTGTATCAACTCTGCACGCTCTCCCACAAGGCTGACATAGCTATCCAGCTATCCAGCTATCCAGCTATCCAGCTACCCAGCTATCCAGCACCGGTGGTAGTTTCCATATTGGGTCCAGTGAACTCTCATGCTCTACTTTGGATATAGACTTCTACAAAGTGCCTTTAGGTCCATAGTCATAATGCCTTCCATTCACTAGAATAGTAATTTAATTCCTTTTTTTTTTTTTCTGAGACGGAGTCTCGCTCTGTTGCCCAGTCTGGAGTGCAGTGGTGCAATCTCAGCTCACTGCAAGCTCCGCCTCCTGGGTTCACGCCATTCTCCTGCCTCAGCCTCCCAAGTAGCTGGGACTACAGGTGCCCGCCACCACACCTGGCTAATTTTTTAATATTTTTAGTAGAGACGGGGTTTCACCATAGCCAGGATGGTCTCAATCTCCTGACCTAGTGCTCTGCCCGCCTCGGCCTCCCAGAGTGCTGGGATTACAGGCATGAGCCACTGCACCTGGCCAGTAATTTAATTCTTTAATACATTTATCATAAAAGATAAATAATGCAAACATATTCAGTACTGTTTTCAAATGAGTCTGTCTTTTACTGATCACGACATCAACCAAAAACATTTGGAAAACTGCAGCACGCGTATACACAGGTACAGGTTTGCAGATTTTTGGCAGTAAGTCCTCTCTGTGACTGTCTTGCTTCATTGTTCACCCTCAGGCCTCATAGCTTGCAGGTTGAGAACTCCATGGTGGGGTTCAGCTCTGAAAACCTGCAACTCTTCCCTTCCCCAAACAGAAAGTGTGTTGTGGGACCTAAAAAGTTAAGTGACTGGTTTGTGTTGTTTATGCTTTGTAACATTAATGATATATGATTGCTCTCAAACTTTGACTCTTCGTAATACTTCTGAATCTAGATAAGAAACAGTGTTAGAAGAACAGATACAGATAACATCTTCTCTCATGCCATAGTGAATATTTGTAAGTATTAATTCAGATACATTCCTAATTCTCTCCCACTCTCCTCTCCCTCATGGCCTATCTCTTTATACCATAGTCTAGATTTCTCAACATTGATACTCTTAACATTTTAGGTCACATAGTTCTTTGTTTTGGGGCAGTGGGTGCTGTGCTGTGCATTACACGATGTTTAGCAGCATCCCTGGGCTCTCCCACTAGATGCCAGTAGCACCTTCCCAGTAGTGACAACCAAAAATGTTTCAAGACCTTGCTAAATGACCCCTGGAAAGCAAAATTCCCCCCAGTTAGGAACCACTGCCATAGGGGATTGGCCTTCTATCATCACTTGCTTGATGTAAGCCATAAAAACTAAACCGTTTAAATAAGAGTTTTTAATTTCCAGGGGTAGCCGATCTAAAAACAAAGCATATGTTGGAAAAAGCATTGCACTTGGAGTAAGTAAAACCTGGACTTGAATCTAGATTCTGCCATATATTAGCTAGGTAAGCGAAATTCTCTCAGTTTCAATCTCTACTGTAAAATGTGGGTAATAATATTTGCCTTGCATGGCTGTTATGAAGATTAAATAAAATACAAGAGGTAAAGCATCTAGCACTATGCCTGGCACAGAGCAGGCGCCCAGTGAAAACTGAATTCAGAACTGGATTCATCCCACTCGATGTGTTGCATGTTACCATCCTTGTCCTCAATATTGTGCTAGATAAAGCTTATTTAAAGAGTGCATATTTCCAGAAATTTGCTAATGTAATTAGGAAAAACTGATTGCTGAAGACCATTATTTCAAAGTGAAACTGAAGACTGCTAATCTCATGGAGTCTTAATGATGGAGCAAAACTCCAAGAAAATTCAGTTGGTTAACTCAAGTTAAGTTACAGGACTTGGGGAATTTCCTGAGCTAATGACTGACTGACTTGGGAGTCATATCCAGCCGTGGTAGATGACCACGACCTTGACCTGCATATCACTGTGTGTTTAATTCATGGAACTGTGGGTAGTGGAAGAGTGGGGTGCTTCACAGAGCGATTCAGTTCACTGGTATGAAACTCCTAGAACATGCCCATTATACCCAGGAAGCTCCTGCGCCAGCTCTCACCCCAAGCCTTCAAGGTAAAAGACACATCTTGCATTTTCTAGAGACAGGAGGGCTGAGTTCTGCCCTGCAGTCCAGGGAGGCCCTGTCTCAATTTGGCTTTCTGGGTATGAGCCTGGTATATTGGGGCCTGAGGTTGCCTTCAAGACAACTGTGAATGACATGGCTGGTGGTACTATTTAAATAGTAAGACCCAGTCTTAGTGGGGTGGACAGAAATATAGTATGGAAGTAGAATGGTCACAGGATGCATGAAGGGTGCAAAATAGAAAGAATATGGATTTTGCAGACAGGCAGATTTGATTCAAACTGGCCCCACTGCTTACCTGCTGGGTGATATGGAGTGCCAACCCACTTTGAGCTTTGGTTTTCCAGTGTGTGAAACTGACATCCATGGTAAGTTTTGAGGTTTGGAGGCAGTGTAGGCAAAGTGCATGACGCAGCGTGTCCCACACAGTGGGACCCAACACATAGGAGTTCTTAATACCATTATTGCTACTCCAATGATTGCTTTTCAAACAAGAAAATTAGTGTGATGCTTGTTCAACAACTTTTTTTTCTGATGTAGTAATTTCTCACTGTGACAGACTTTTAGCAAACACATCCAGAGGAACTCATGTTTAGTTATGCATTTTTGTGCTGCCTTTAACCAAACAAGACAACTGCCTGACATTGGCACTGAACAGAAAAATCTGGGGCTTGTGGACTCCAAAGCAAGCCAACAAAAGATCATATTAGAGAGGCTTTGAAGCCAACTTTGTGGTGACCTTAATCACGCTGGCTCTCAACTTCTCTCTCAGTATTGTGTTTCTCTCTAACTCAAGCTCCTACCTGCAGCTCTCCTGTCAGCCATCTCCAGACCCCATACTACAGAGAATCCCTTTACAAAGACTTTTATCTCCCAGAAGCAGATTGTTCAGCCTGAGAGCATTAATAGATGGATTGGAGGTAAACTCTGGCTCTCCATGTACATCTGATATATTTTTTAACGACTACAGTTTATTACTTCTGAAAACTATAATTGACTAGTTCTGTCAAAGCACATAATATCTCAGGCTCTAGCTTCTCCCTTTTTGTTGACAGAAAGGCATTTGTCAAGTTCCAAATTTGTTTGTTTCTCAGCTTTACTATTCTTATGACTTGGAAGGCATAAATGAACATTTAAGCATTAAAGGAAAGCATTGTGTTCTGACTCATTTTAAAAAGGAATAGGGCCACGGAAAGGAAGAAACCCTTTTGTCTGAATTTATAACAGCTTTGGGAGCCACCTGGGGTTCCACTCCCTCATTTCTAGGGAGAGTCCTGAATGGGTTGGTGCAGTGAGGGCTCCTGAAAGATTCAAGCTTAAGACATTTAAAGAGTTAGAAGCTTCTTCTTCATTTTTTCTAGTATTTTCTGTGAAAAAATTTCAAACACTTAGCAAAGTTGAAAGAATTTCAAAATTGAAAGAATACCCTTATACCCACCATTCAGCTTCTACCATGACAATCTGCGTATTCACTTTATCAGATCTCTGCCTAGTTATCCATCTCTCTATCCATCTATTAATTCAACTCATTTCTGGTGCATTTCAAAGTCAAGTACAGTATCAGTATACTCTTGCATCAATATTTCAGCGTTTATATTATCAATTCCAGTTCAACATTTCTTTACGGCCTATTCTTCCTTTGAAATAAAATTTACTTACAATGAAATGCACGAATCTTGAGGGTACATGAATTTTGACTAATGCATATACAAAACCAAAATTAGATACTTGCCCATACTGGCCAGAATGGTTATAATTTAGGTTGACTGAAAACAACAAACTAAGCAAGATTTTGGAACACCCGAAGTTCTCATACAATGCTAGTGGAAGTAAAAATGGTACAACATCTTTGGAACAAGGTCTGTCAGTTTTTTATAAACCTGTATCTATTTTCCGATGCCCAGATTTCTATAAAGGTTCTGAACTTCCCTGTCATCTCAGAAATTTCCCTTGTCAGTCCACCATTGTTACTGTCCTCCAAAGTTAATGACTGTTTTAGTTACTTTCCACCATGGATTGATTTTGCCTGTTCTTGAACTTTACATCAGTGGAATCTCACAGTATGGACTCTTTTGTTAGAGACTTCTGCCACTCAGAATAATGTCTTGGAGATTTATCCAGGATGTTGTGGGCATCAGTAATCCACTCCTTCTTATTGTGGGGTATTGTACCAATGTATGAATATATCCTCGTGTATTTATCCATTCTCCCATTGATGGACACCTGGGCTGCTTCCAGTTTGGGGTTATTATGAATAAAGCTGCTGTGACTATCATTGTACTAGTCTTGTTCTGCACATTATTTTAACATCTCTTATGTAAATACCTAGTAGTGGAATTACTGGGTCATAAAGTAGGTGCATGTTTATAAGAAACTGAAAGACCTTTACCAAAGTTATTGTACCATTTTATATTCTCACTAACATTGTGTAAGAGTTTCCGTCGTTCCGCAATCTTGACAATATTTGGTGTTGTCAGTCATTTTTAACAGTAATCATTCTGACAAGTATGTACAGGTGTCTAATTATGATTTTAATTCACATTTTTCTGATGACTAATGATGTTAAGCACTTTTTTATCTGCTTTTTGGTGATACATACATCTTATTTTGTGAAGTATTAAAATATTTCCTCCATTTTTAATGACTTGTCATCTAATTATTAGTTGTAGAGTATATTTATAGTCAGGATACCTGTTCTTTGTCAGATAAATGATTTAGAAGTATTTACTTCCAATCTGAAGCTTGTCAAAGCATTTCCTTAATAGTGTCTTATGACAAGCAGTTGTTAATTTTGATGAAATCAATTTTTAATGGCAATTGTTTTTTGTGAATTAAGGAAATTTAGCGTATTCTCAAATCTTTTATGTTTTCCTCTAAAATATTTATGATTTTATCTTTTACATTTGTGTCTATGATAAATCTTGAATTAATTTTTGTGTTTGTTGTGAGGCAGGGATTGAGATCCATTTTTTTCTGTATGGACATCTAGTTATTCTGGTATCATTTGTTAAAAAGAAATTTCTCTTACTACTTAATTTCTTTGACTCCCTTGTCAAAAATTAAATAACTATAAAATGTGAATTTATTTCTGGGCTCTCTGTTTTGTTCCATTGATTAAGACTGAGGTTCATTTTTGTTTTGCATTATATGTATCCAAATGCTATAGCACTATTTGGAAAAAAGACTATCCTTTCTCCATTGAATTCCCTTAGTATGTATGTCAAAAATCATTTGACCATATACATTTGGCTCCATTTCTGGACTTCCTATTCTGATCAATGATCTATATGTCCGTCTTTCACTAATTCCACACTCTCTTCATTACTCAAGCTTTATAGTAAGTCTTGAAATCAGTAGTATAAGAATTTCAAAGTTTGTGTTTTTCAAGATTGCTTTTGATGTTCTATGTCTTTTGCATTTCCATTTAAATTTTAAAGACAGCTGGTTAATTCTTACAAAAGTAGCCTGCTGGGATTTTTGATTGAGAATTATATTTATAGATTAATTTGTGAAGAACTGACATCTTAATAATATTAAGTCTTCTAATACATAAACATATTATACCTTTTCATTTATTTAAATCTTCTTTAATTTTTCTATTTTTTAGTTTTTAATGTACACATCTTGCACATCTTCTTAAAATCTATTATTAAGTGTTTTACACAGTTTGCTGTACTTGTAATTTAAAGTTTGGATTTTGTATTCTAATTGTTTGCAGCTAGAATATAAACATACAATTGACTTTTGTATATTACCTTTTATTTTGTGATCTTACTGAATTCATTCAGTTTAGCTAGTTAGTTTATAGATCCCTTGAGGTTTTATATGTATTGCCATATAGAAATAGAGGCACTTTTACTTATTTTTTGCTTTTATGCTTTTAGTTTATTTTTCTTACTTTAGTCCAAAGGCTAAGACATCTAGTATAGTGTTGACTAGAGGTAATCTGAATGGGCCTTTTTTCCTGATCTTAAGGTGGAAGCATTCACTATTTCATTATTAATATGATGTTAATTTTTGGTTGTTTTTTAATGCCCCTTATCAGATGAAAAAGCTCACTTCTAGTCCAAGATTGCTGAGAGTTTTTATACTGAATGGCTGTTGAATTTTCTTTACACACAGACTTTCAGGCTCTACCTCTCTTGTTCTCTCCTTCCTGGGATTCCCCCTTTGCAAATCTATTGAATGAGAAAGAGTTTCACTCTGTTGCTTTTGTTTTCATTTAGCTGGTTACTTGGGATACTTACTGAATACTTATTTTATCTCGTTTTCTGTAAAATTCTGTCCAGTATTATATTGGTTTGTTACTGACTTATTGAAATTGCTATTTATTTCTATATAAATTAATATAGATATTTAATTATTCTATGTGAAGAAAATATTATTTTCAAGTCTGTTTTTGTCTTTTAAACTGTAGAATATTTTAATATTGATATAGTAAAAATTTTTTTTAGTTAATTAATTAATTTTCTTTTATTGAGACATTGTCTCACTCTGTCACCCAGGCTGGAGTGCAGTTGTGTGATCTCGGCTCACTGCACCCTCCACCTGCCAGGTTCAAGCGATTCTCCCACCTCATCCTCCCGAGTAGCTGGGATTACAGGGGCACACCACCATGCCTGGCTAATCTTTTGCATTTTTAGTAGAGACGGGGTTTCCCCATGTTGTCCAGGCTGATCTTGAACTCCTGAACTCAGGTGATCCACCTGCCTTGGCCTCCCAAAGTGCCGGGTTTACGGGCGTGAGCCACTGTGCCTGGCCAGATGTAGTAAAATTTATCAATTTTTCCTCTTATGGCTTACATGATTTGTATCATGTTTAGAAAACATTTTTCCATTTCCAAGACTAGAATAAAGCCACAACAGGAACATTAAGTAGAAAACCTGTGAGATGTGGCCAGACAAGTTCCAGAGGAAAATCTGTAGCTTAAGTGCGTGTTATTAGTTAGCAAGAAATCAAATCTTAGTAAACAAAGTTTCTCACTCAAGAAGTTAAGAAAAGAATACTAATGACTCTACCTCTTCCATGCAGTAATAAATTAATTAAAAGAAAGTCAAGCAATACAATAAGTAAATTTGGTCAAAAAACCTAAAGTTATTTCTTAAAAGGACCAATGAAATACACAAATTTTGGCATTTACTTAATGAAAGATGAGTTATGACATAAATAAACAATTGCATTTAAAAAGGAGACAAAGCTGCAGATGAATTGAAAATTATAAGCAAATACTAATTGTGTTGCAAATATAGATGCAATGCATATGATTTTTCAAGAAAATATTCTTTACCACATTGGCTTATGAAATAATCCAAGTATAGAATAAATATAGAAGAAAGTTTAAAGATAGTCAGAGATTTATCTCTAAAAATGACACTAGGCCTAGGCAACTTTGTAAATTAGTCCTAGAAAACATTTAAAAGAAAGGTAATTCCTGTATTACACAAACTTTTCTAGAGAATATAAAGATATAGAAAGGCAGATAGCTCATTTAAGGGGCTCACTTCACTCCAATACCAAAACTTGATAATGATAGCATGTGGGAAAGAAATAGTAGTTCAGTCTTATTTGTAAAAATAGACACAAATATATTAAATGATATATTATCAAATTTATTCCACTGATGTGTTAAAAGGAAAATCTACCTTTACTAAGAAAAAATTAAAAGACAAAGAAGTATTAGAAAAATTACTCATGTAAATAACTGCACTAATAGACAAAGGAAAAGTTATTTGCTTAAGCCAATGCACATAAAAAACAAATATGTGTTTTCTTTCAACATCCATTTCAAAGAAATAAAAAACTCACTAATCAAAAGAAGCTTCTTAGGAAACCAGAAATAGAGAGTAACTCCCTTCACAAGAGTAAGGAATCTGCTGGAAACATTAGCACTGTACTTCAAGCCCTGTATGATGAAGACAGGAAAGAAGAAAGGTTATAAATATCAGAGAAGCAGAGACAAAAATATCCTTTTTATGAGCAGACAATATAATCTTCTGCCTAGGCTACTGGCAAATATTAGAACTAACAAGAAATTTAGTAATACGATTTAAGATCCACAAACAAAAATAGATGGTTTAGAGAGCAAGTAAGTGAAAATCATATATTGTGAGAAATGCAAAACTTTATTGAAAGATATAAAAAAGGCCTGAGGGAGTGAACAGATATAACTCATTCTTGATGAGAAGATGTGGTATTGGAAGGATGAGAACATTATTTATCCATAATGTCAATGCAATCCCAATAAAATCCTAAAGGTTTTTCATGGAACTTGACACATTGACAAGTATATAGAAAAGGGGAAAAATGTGGAGCCAAGGCAACTTTGAGAATGGGCAATGAAGGGAAACATGCCCCACTAGCAGAGCTGGATTTCTAGCAAAGTTTGCTGGAAACTAGCAAACTTGAATATCAAGACCCTTCACTTGCCTGGCCCCTCTTTAGGACCTGGGAGGCATGTGGCTATGTGCCGACATGTTACGGTCTTATGTTTTTGTGAAAGTTGCCAGAATAAGATTTCCCAAGCACATTTATTTTTTGACTCAGCCTTCCATGCAGTCACACTTGAACTTGATCCCATGCTGGAGTAGTGGCAGAATGGGTTCAGGATGAGTGGTGCCACCATAGTGGTTGCTGGGGGCTTCAGCTACAATGGATGGCTTAGCATTAACCAAGTCGTACACAGAAGTGATGGAAACTCCATACATCTATCCCAAACTCAACTTCCCCTTGGCCAGAACCTAAACACATTGCTAAAGCCATGCTATATGTTTACAATGATATTTCCAGAACTCAAAATTCATTTTAAAGAGAGAAACCAGAAAGCAAGTGGTTGAAAAATTTATTTGTAAAGTTGATAAAGCTCAAATACACTCTTTTAACTGCAATTTGGAAGGAGTTTTGGAACAGTTCAATAAGACATAAATAATAGACTCCTGATTTAGATGGATGCAAAGAGTAGCTTCTTTTGTCATTTTAAAAATTTATTATTAAAGAGTAGAGAAATAAGTCAAAGAATAAATTAAATGGGAAACCAAAATGATAAAGCTGAGTTATAAAATTTACATAAATTATGCAGACGTAGAGGAGAAAATAGTAAAACAAAAACACTGGTTACATCAAAAGTGGTAATTATCAATGAGAAAGAGAGATGTTTTACATAGAAGTTATGAATAAGCACATGGATTGTTTGATAAGCCAAGTAATGAAGATGAGTGGATCACAGAAACACACTGGGAAAATATTGACATTTATTGCCCATTTGACACAAGATGTCACTGTCAACAAAAATAACTTACATTTATAATCTACCACTACAACAAGAGTATTGACATGAAAATGCTTAATGAGTGTTGTCAGTTCAGAGTGTATGAGATTAATTACAGCATGAGAAAACTTGGAAGCCTCCAAAACCTTACAGTTCAGGTATAAGTGAAATTGGCTAGAGGCTTTTCCAAATTTGGCAAAAATCTTAAAACCTTAACTGGCAATGCCAATAGCTACATATGATGCTAAAAGAAACTTTATAAAGCTATCTGTAGTAAAACAAAAACCTACATTTTAATTAACTGTGTTAAAGGAAAGTTAGACCAACTTTTTATTCTCCCTGTAGAAGATATCACAAAATCATTATCATGTTGAGGGAAGTGACAAGTTCTGTTTAGCCTAAAAATGGAAGGACAAAAAAGTATAGCAGAAGTGTGTCCGGCAGTTAGTTAATATGGACAATATATTATTTTTTCTGAATTGTATGATGTTTGTAGTATTTTAAACAAAAAATGTTTAAAAAGTTTTTTAAAACTTCAAAAGAAGTTAAAGTGTTTCTTAAAAACTTTCAAGAATGTGTAATTTATTGTGATCTTTTTCTCATTCTCAATAAGCATTTACTTTTATACTTAATTTTGTAACTGTAATTTGGTATTCTTTTTTAAGATGACCTGCAAATTATATCAGCTCTAGGTCCCATGAAACTTGAGTCCTCTGTGGCCTAGTAGGTATTGAACCATTTATTAATTAGAGTATTCAAACAATAGTATATTGGTTTTGGAATAAATTAGGGATGAACAAACTTTTTCTGTAAGGAGAGTAAATATTTTCAAGTTTGTGGGTCACATGGTTTCTGTTACAACTGCTAAGCTTGGCTGTGTAAACACTGCCAAACACAATATGTAACAAATGAAGTTTCTGTGTTCCAGTAAAACTTTATTTATGGACACTGAAATTTTGATTTCTATATTTTTATATTTCAGGAAATGTTGTTGTTTTGATTTCTTTAAACAATTAAAAAATGTAAAATCACTCTTAGCTCATGGGCTGTACAAAAAATGGATGGTGGGCCAAATTTGACCAGTGGATTGTAATTTGCTGACCACTTGAACAGATAAATGTATCAGAAGGATAAAATAGTAATTCCTGTAAAAGACTATATGGATTTTTTTTGAATTATAGGTTTAGATTTTTCAGTTAATGGGAAAAGGATGAATACTATAATAGGGTAGAGAGATTTGGCTATCCATGTCGAAACAAAAATCCTTCATAAAGGTAAATTTCAGATTGATTGAACATTTAACAACACAGTTTTAAAAATATTAGAAGGAAATGTAGATGGACAGGTTCTTCCCTCTACTGTGTAATTTTCTCTTTTCTCTTTCCTTAGCCTGTGCTCAACAGCCTTAGGCAAAAACTTGTTTGAACTGTGCAAAAGGAGAGGCTGTAAATGTAGTTAAAAACAATAATGATCTTCTATACACCAACAGTGACCAAGCTGAGAATCTAATCAAGAACTCAACCCCTTTTAAAAATAGCTGCAAAAATAAATAAAATACTTAGGAATATACCTCACCAAGGAGGTAAAAGACTTCTACAAGGAAAACTACAAAACACTGATGAAAGAAATCATAGATGACACAAACAAATGGAAACACATCCATGCTCATGGATGGGTAGAATCAATATTGTGAAAATGACTGTACTGTCAAGAGCAATCTACAAATTCAATGCAATTCCCATCAAAATACCACTGTCATTCTTCACAGAGTCAGAAAAAATAATTCTAAAATTCATATGGAACCAAAAGGAGCCTGCATAGCCAAAGCAAGACTAAGCAAAAAGAACAAATCTGGAGGCATCACATTACCTGATTTCAAGCTATACTCTAAGGCCATATCATCAAAACAGCATGGTTCTGGTATAAAAAATAGGCACATAGACCAATGGAATGGAATAAGAACCCAGAAATAAACCCAAATACTTATATCCAACTGATCTTTAACAAAGCAAACAAAAACATAAAGTGGGGAAAGGGCACCCTTTCCAACAAATGGTGCTGGGATGATTGACTAGTCACATGTAGAAGAATGAAACTGGATCCTTATCTCTCACTTTATACAAAAATCAACTGAAGATGGGTTAAGGACTTAAATCTAAGACCTGAAACTCTAAAAATTCTACAGATAACATTGGAAAAACCCTTCCAGACATTGGCTTAGGCAAGGATTTCATGACCAAGAACCCAAATGCAAGTCCAATAAAAACAAAGATTTATTTCTGGGACTTAGTTAAACTATAGAGCTTTTGCATGAAAAAAGGAACAGTCAGTAGAGTAAAAAGACAACCCACAGAGTGGAAAAAAATCTTCACAATATATGAATCTGACAAGGGACTAATACCCAGAATCTACAATGAACTCAAACAAATCAACAAGAAAAAAAACAATTTCATCAAAAAGTGGGCCAACGACATGAATAGACAGTTCTCAAAAGAAGATATACAAATGGCCAACAAACATATGAAAAAAATGCTCAACATCACTTATGGTCAGGGAAATGCAAATCAAAACCACCTTACTTCTACAAGAATGGCCATAATTAAAAAATCAAAAAATGGTAGATGTTGGTGTGGATGTGGTGATCAGGGAACACTTCTACTCTGCTGGTGGGAATGTAAATTAGTACAACCACTATGGAAGACAGTGTGGAGACTCCTTAAAGAACTGAAAGTAGAACTACTCTTTGATCTAGCAATCCCACTACTGGATATCTATCCAGAAAAAAAGAAGTTATTATACGGAAAAGATACTTGCACACAAATGCTTATAGCAGCAAAATTTGCAAGTGCAAAAACGCGGAACCAACCCAAATGTCCATCAATCAACGAGTGGATAGAGAAATTGTGGCATATATATATATATATATATATATATATATGCCACAACCATATATATATGATAGAATATTACTAATCCATTAAAAAGGAATGAAATAATGGCATTTGAAGATGCCAAGGTATAAGAATGACACAATGGACTTTGGGGACTCAGAGGGAAAGGGTGGGAATGGAGTGAGGTATAAGACTACAAATAGGGTGCAGTGTATACTGTTCGGGTGATGGGTGCGCCAAAATCTCACAAATCACCACCAAAGAACTTACTCATGTCACCAAACACCACCTGTTCCCCAATAACCTAAGGAAATAAAAAAAAATTAAAAAACAAAAACAAAAAACAACAACAATGATGATGACAGCAACAGAATATCATTTTAAAGGCCCAATCAAGACTTGAAATATCAAGTAAAGGATTTTAGAGTTTCTGTTGCAAAGAAAAAATTTTGAGCCAGAGTAAGATGATCAGATTTGGGCTTTTGAAAGTGCATTTGATTAAAGGGAACAAGGCTTGAAGTGGGCAGCCTACCTTAAGATGGGGACAAAGAGGAAAGAGAGATGTACAGGGCACCCAAGTTTCCAGGCACCTGAGCCTGGCCTGTCAGACTCACCCAAGATGCAATGGTTGCACATCAAAGCCCCTATTCCTCACATACTGGCTGGCTTTGGACATTCTGGCTTTAGTCCAGGCATTGTGAGGCCTATAAACATGCACTGAGAAATGACTGGTTGGATGTGGAGACACCAGCAAAAGAAATTCCCTGTATGTTGTGGAATCAATCTAACAGGCAAAAAGCAGAGCAAAACAACCACCAACAGAAAACCTTCCCATGCTGAGAATGGGAGCTCTGTTGTGAAGCCACAGCTTTGGGACCAGGAGACCCATGTTCTTGAGAGACTCTGCTGAAGTCTGGGTAAGACAGGCAGGGATGACTGAGGGCAAACAGCAGATCCGGGCCTCTGCGATAAAAGCAGCCAGGGGTGATTTAGACTTCCATCATAAAACAGAGTCCACGGTATTCTTCCCCTTCCTCCTCTCATACTCTCCACAACCACAGGCTCTCAAGATTCCAGCCAGCTGGGAGCCTCACAACTGAACACCCCAGAGGCTGCCGTGAGGAGAGCCCGCTACCTCTTGACTGTTTTACCCTCTCATATCCACAGAAAGTATCCCCAGACCCCTTTTCTGTCTGGCCCGGACGGAATTCATTTCTTCTTCCCAGCAATCCCCACCGAGGTTCTCTTGCTCCCTAACAGACAGGGCTGAAGAGCTGAGGAGAGAAAGCAGCCAACCTTTGTGGATAGGTCGGGAAGATATGATCAGCAGCCCTCTGCCAGATTCTGTCTCACTAGCCGCTTTATTACAGGCTGTTTTGTTTCAGCTGAACTTGATTTAACCCTCCATTATTTAGAATCTATGAAATCATAAACTCTGTCTATTGTATTTGCACTCTGCAGGTGCTTAAGGGAGAGATTCTCTCAAATGTTTACATCAGAAGACTCCAGGGCTCTACTTCACTCCCGGCGTATCCACACACAAGTGTACACATAGCCCTGACTGTCCACTTGCCTCCCCACCTATCCATATCCAGCTCCTCACCCATGAACACACACACACATACACATACACACACTGCATATAACTTCATAGACATATTTTTTTTTACCAGCCATCGTCCAAATGCAACTATAGACTCACTCACACAAATTGTCACTCACTTCCACTCTACACCCATCCATCAATCATACAAACATACATCTAGATTCTTTCCAACCTATCAGTCCCCAACACACACACACACACACACACACACACACACTCATATATACCCCAAAACACATACACCAGCCCTGGCACACCAGCAAATTTTAGGAACCCATCATTTCTCCCTGCCGTAGCTCTTATTTCCACAACTCCCTTAGAATTTCCTTAAAGGTTTCTCAATTTGGAAAATGTTTGTCTAGACAGATACCTGGCTTTCCTCCACAGCAGATCCATGTATGCCAAGGAAAAGGAATCATTGCTGTTGACAACTTTATTCAAGCCTCTCCCTAAGCAAGACTGAAATGGTAATGTGAAGACAATTTGTGGGTTGTGGGTTAAGCCTGTGGGCAGCTAGGCTGGGATTCTAATTTCTTCATTGTCAAGGGCCCCTTTTATTATTTTTTTCCACATAGACCCCTTACCTTAAAATATTTTGTCTAATGAGCCACCTGCATGTATAACTAATAGTGTTTCTCCTTTCTTATTCATCAAAGACACACGTGTCATCCAGTTCCAATTTTAGATCAATGCCTAATAACTAAAGCTACACAATGAACGGACAGGATTTGGCCAAAAAGCTAAGCAACTTGACATTTTAGTTAGCCTATGCAGCCTTATCTAGAATAATATACAATTTCTGCCAGGCTGTTGGAAATATTGAAAATAGCTCAAAGACTTTCACGATTCCCTTCCCACAGATCTGGAGACCCCGGGTTGGAAACCGCTGAACTAAACCTTTGACCATCTTGCTGGGATGAGTAACAATGTAAAATCGGAATAGGAATAGGGAAAAATAAAAGGATGTGATTAATTTTAGAACCTGTGAGCCTTCTGGGAGGTAGGTAGGCTGGCTGAAAAATCTGTGCTGGATTTTTCTTGTAAATTCTAATGCCTCCACAGTGAATGGGAATTTATTCACCAGTCTCTACTACAACACTAGGTTTGTGAACTTTGCTTCATTCTAATTAGAGGAGAATAGATTGCCTGACCTCTTATGAGCAAAGAAAGGTGGTCCAGGGTCTGGCTGGCCATTAGCAAAGACAAACCCTACTATTAACGAGTAAGAGCTTGGGGGCTGAGCTCAAGACCTGAGTTCTAGTCCAGGCATGTGGGGAGAGAAAAGGCTGTGTGAAATCTGAGTAGCGGCTGAGTCTCAGTTTGGAAATCTAGCATGTGTGGACTGGAAGAGAGGAAAATCTCATCCAGTCAAAAGGATCCCTGTCACGAATAGGTAAAGTGAGACTCAGAGACTGAAGCAAATTGTTCAAGGAATCATGCCAGAGATGGCTAGAACCCAAATCTATGGATGCCTTGATTCTTGGGAAACACCCGCTGAAGGGAGATGAGGGCAGGAATTTGATATCCACTGCTAGGCTTTGTATGAATTTCTGAAGAAAAGTCCCTGGATAGTTCTTCATTCCCTACATTGAATTACAGACGTCAGTTTCTGTAGCTATGGTACTTGATTTATGCTTCTTTTAAATATGGGAACCTGAAAGAGTTTGAAAGAGCCTGGGCCTTCCCTGGAGACAGAACAGTCCAGCAGAGTTACCCGGGGCTAGAACTGGATATCACTAGCCCTCCAAGAGAGTCCTGGCTGCTAAAGAAGGTGCAGATAGAAAACAAGATGAGGATTCCTAGGGAAGGATGGTGAGTTGAGAATCAGATGTTGCTGTCAATGCCGTTCAGCAACCCAAATAAGGTGAATACTCCCAAAGAGGAAGAGAAAGCCTTTCACGTCTTCTTGCACACTGCTAACAATTCATGGCCTCCCCAGTATGGGAATATATTAAGAATGTAAAATTTTCCTGAGAAGGACATAGCAAGTGGGTTATTTATCATGGGTTTATCCAGCTAACAAGAATTTAGAGTGCAACTGGGTCATGATTCCCATTTTAGAGACAGTAAAAATGAGACTCAGATGTAACTGAAAAGCTATTTGTATGTTTCCATGTTAGTCAGTGTTATCCGGAGGAAGACAAAGAGTGAGAAAGGGAGAGAGAGAGAGAGAGAGCAAGCACATGATTATGGAGGCTGAGAAGTCCCATGACATGATCTGGAGACCCAAGAAACCTGGTGTAATTCAGTATGAGTCCAAAGGTCTGAAAACCAGAGGAGCTGATCATGTAAGTTCCAGCCCAAGAGCCAAAGAAGATGAGATAGAATGTCCCAGCTCAAGCAGTAGCAGTGAGACAGGAAAAGAGGCCAATTCCTTCTTCCTCCACCTCTACCTTTTGTTGTATTCATGCTTTTAACAGATTGTATGATGCCCACCCCACTGGGGGGGAAGCCCACCAATTTAAATGCTAAAAACGACCTCACCCACATACACAACCATACACATTGTTTAATTGAGGCACCCCCATAGCCCACTATAACTGACACATAAAGTTAACCATCACAGTCCGCAAGGGCCATGGGGACTCCAGGGAGTAGAACCTCCTCTGTCTTCAACAATTATAATTTCAGCATCCATCCCTAGCAGGTCTAAAGATAGTCAGTGCATCAGAGCATTAGATTGGCATCGTGAATTGAATCTTTTGTTTCAGTTCCCTCAACTCATAGGGACCAGATACTCTTGGAATCTTGGAGTTTGTGAGTGTCTCAAGACTTCACACATTTCTTGAAAGCTAAAATTGCAGAAGGAATCACCCTACACGGTGAACATTGGCGACATGTGGGGAGAGGGGGGAAAGACTATTAACTTTTATTTATGCACTCTGAATTATTTAATTTGCTACAGCAAAAAATGTGCTTTTGTAATAGAAATTTTTAAATGAAAAACAAATTTCTCCACAGAAGATTTCTGTTCTGGTCCTGACCACAGAGTAAGCAGGGTGTCCCAGTCAGTTATTTAATCTACCTGAACCTCAATTTTCTCTTTGATAAGATGGGAAAAGTAACATCCACCTCCTTATGCTCAATGGATGTTGCAAAGATCAAGCAGAAATCCTAGACATTATAGATAGGTAAACAAAATATTACTGCTATTGGGAGAACCCAAAATGGTAGAATTGCAAGGAACATGATTGCATGGCTTCAGCTTCTTTTTGCTCATCCTTTTAATGGTCTTTGCCACTTTTCTGTAGCCAGGGGGTTGTTTTCATTGACTTTACAAAGCTTTACATGCTTTATCTGGAAGGCTCCATGGAAGTTTAGAATGGTGAGAGGTCACTGTCATACCCTTATGCTCCATTTATTTTGATTGGAGGGACCCAGAGAAAAGAAAACAATTTAAGATAAAATAAAAATGGCTGTAAGGAAGCTATCACACAGGCTGACTCCAACAGGAAGGCTTTCCAATTGATTTGCAGTTTTTGATCAACACTTGCTTGGCGAAGTGAAATGGTCATTCATGTTGCGGAAAACAAGATCAAAGGAGTGTGCAGACCCAATGGCACTGAATGCAGAGATGGAGAATTAACCCCAAGGAAACTTTGAATTCCATATTTTGACTGTATACCTTCCAGCTAATGACATAAAGAACCATAAACAAATACTGAACTTAGTTTAATAGATCCGTTTACACAGGAGTATGGGCTAGCAATTGCAAAAACTACTGTAAATATTTTTAAGGTTGAACAAAGATGTAAAATATGTTATGGATAATGAGAGCTAGAGTTCTCAATGTCAGAGAAGGGAGTTAGAAATATAGAAATGGAGAAGGCTAGAATAAATCCTGTGGTGTTGGATTGGAATTGGCAGTATCAGCATGAACTCATAACTTTTTATATACAGAGATATACTTAGAAATAAGTAGATGATGTAGACACGCCAACTAACTTCATGTGTACATCTTCAGGATGTGAGAGCAAACCGGAGTACCCAGAGAAAACCCATGCAGAAGAGGGGAGAAAATGCAAACTACACACAGACACACAGATAAACAGAGGGGGTATAACTGTGTGTGTTTATATATATATGGATATTTACATCTACATATACATATACACATGTGTGTATATATACATGTATATTCACAAAACATGCACATATAAACACACATTTCCTAGCTTTATCCAATGAGAGACCCCTTTAGCAATGAACATACCAAATGTCTAGATCTTTGCATCTAAATATTATTCTTCAATAATAGAAAGCAGAGCTTCTCAGGAAATGGCTCACTCCAGGACTGGGCAGGGAAAGTACAAGTGGAATCTAGAACATCTTGTGCCAAAACGCATGGAAGTGCTCAAAGAATGATGGGGCAGGTCAAAAGAACAAAGGAGCAGGGGGCCAAATTAGAGTTGCCACTGACCACAACTCCGACAATTTGAGAGGCAAAATAAATAATGCAGCCAATTAAAATTCATCGAATAAAATAAGACTTCATGAGTTCATACTGATTGTAGTAGACAGAATAAAGGTCCCCCAAATTGTCCATGTCCTAATCCCTAGAACTTGTGAATATGTTGACCTTAGTATGTTACATGGTAAAAGGGACTTTGCAGACACGATCAAGTTAAGGATTTTGAGTAAGAGATTTTTCTGGATTATCCAGGCAGGAACAACGTAATCACAAGAGTCCTTATAAGTGAAAGAGGGAGGGAGGAGAGTCAGAGAAGGAGACGTGATGATGAAGACAAAGGTTGGAGAGATGTGACTTCCGGAAGGGAGCCATGAGCCAAGGAGTGTAGACAGCCTCTGGGAGCTGAAAAAGGCAAGAAATGGCTTCTCCCTAGAGCCTGCAGAAGGCATGCAGGCCTGCTGATGCCTTGAGTTTAGCCCAGTAAGACTCACTTTGTACTTCTGATTTCTAGAACTTTAAGATAATCCATTTGTGTGGTTTTAATTACTATGTTTTTGGTGATTTGTGCTGATGTGTGTGTGTGTATGTGTACATGTGCATGTTTTTATGTGCATCAGTATATTTATACATTATATTAGACACATCCACATACAGATGTTAAGCCCTCATTTAACATTGTCAACAGATTCTGGATATTGTGACCTTAGGTAAAACGTCATGTAATGAAACCAATTTTACTATAGGCTAATTGATATAAACAAGAGTTAATTTTCTATGGCATGTTTCTAGTCACAGAAACATTGTCAAACTTCTAAATAAAGACCCCAAACACATCTAATATTAAACATTGAAGTGTATGTGAGCCATACATGCATTTAAGAAAGATTAATAAAAAACAAGTAAGATAGTTATTTACCTAATTATTCCAGTTCAGGGTTGTGGATGACCAGAGCCTATCCCAGCAGCTCAGAGTGCAAGGAAGGAACCTTAAGCACCCTGTGATGGGGTGGCCTCCTGACTCATCATAGGGTACACTCACACCCACACCCAGACTCTCCCAGACTGGGATGGTGTAGACACGCCAACTAACTTCATGTGTGTATCTTCAGGTTGTGGGAGGAAACTGGAGTACCCAAAGAAAACCCATGCAGATGTGGGGAGAAAATGCAAACTCCACACACACAGCGGCCCCACTGGGAAGAGATCGTTTTTTTCTCATCAATGTTACAATAAAACAATGTTGAACAAAACGATGGTATTCGAGGACCTGCTGTATACATAAATAATGAAGAACAGAAAGCTCTTTTGCTCTTTTCTTACAGTAGAATTCCAGGTAATAAATAGAGAATGATGAAATCAGAAAATTGCCATTTGGCAACCACCTAGAGTAATAAATTTTTCAGGCAAGACTCTTCAATGGGTGCTAAATTTAATTAGTGAAATTTTGTTGAGAAATAGAATGTCTACATAGTCTCAGAGTACCTCTTTACCAAGCATTTAAAAATTACAAGAAGAAAAATCATACCTTCGTAGTAGAGAAAGCTAAGAGAAAACACCTTAGCCAAGTGATCAAAGTTAACGTCACAATCCTGGGACAATAGTCTATTACATGCCTCCTGATATGATATCCTGAGAACACAGTGTCATTTCTGTGCTACTTCACCAAAAATGCACAACTTGAACCAAATCATAAAGAAACATTAGACAACCCTGCATTGAGGGACTATCTACCAAACGACTGGCCTGTGCTCTTAAAGATATGAAGGTCATGAAAGACAAAGAAAGATTGAGGAACTCTTTCAGGTTAAAGAAGACTAGAAAGACATAACAACTAAAAGCAATGTGGGTCCCTAGTTTGGATTCTGGACCCATTTTTTTTCTTTTGCTACGAAGGACACTAGTGGGATAATTGACTAAATTTGACTACGGTCTGTAAATTAGATAATACTCCATTAACATTAATTTGCTGGTTTTGAGAATGGTACTATGGTTATATAAGAGAATGCCTTTGCATTGATCAAATACATACAGAAGTACTTAGATGTAAAGGAGCCTCATGTCTGCAAATTACTCCCAAAGGCTTTAGAATATGTTGTATGTAGATGGTAAAGCCACAGTAGTAAAATTTTAAAATTGGGGGAATTTGAGTGAAGAGTATACATCAATTATTTGTAGTGTTTTTGTAGTGCTTCTGTCGATCTAAAATTATTTCAAAATATAAAGATCTTTTTAAAAGACATGAAGATGAGCCAAACAGCATTTGCTCAGATCTGAGGTTAGAGGCAGTGGCAGATACATTTGGCTTGAGGATGCAGGCACAGCTAGACTAGAGGTCTGCATGAGGACAGGAGCTATGTCTTATCACTACTGTATCCTGAGGGCCATGCATATCGGGAATAAATATTCATTGAATACAGGGAAGAAGGAAGGCGAGGAGGCATTCGGGAAGGACCTTCCTTTTTAGGCTGCATATGGGCAGAATATGGCCACCTCCATCTCCAGGCTTGCTTTCTGAGCATCACTCACATGGATTATCTCCAGCCTCAAGATTGTCCATTCCTTTCAGCTTTGGCTCACCTGCAGCTTCATCAAGTGACTGACCCTGCTCCTGAATATTTCTCCCACTCTGCAACACTGAAAAGGGACTGGTACTGTCTATTCAGAGAATCTTCTAATTACCTGGCAATGCAAGATATCGGCATCACTTATTACATTTATAACCCAAAGTGTCACATAGAAAAACGTACTGGGAAGTTTGAAGAAAGAACGTTGGAAACCTTCAGTCTGGAGGAGGTTTCACATAGTAAGGTCAAAAAATCACCAAAGAACTTGCTTACTCAGAAAACTGTCTAAAATAGAACTGCTTAATTCCAAGTCAAATATTCATTAATTCAGCTATTGATTGATTGAGGGATCACTATTCAGCAGTTCAGCAATACTTCACTGAACACCCACAGGGCGTGGAAGGAAACGAACATTTATTGAGGACCTACTATGTGCCAGATCCAAGCAGGGCGATATAACTGCTTCGTTTAATCTTTCTAGACACTAGTTTCTCCTTCTCCTCCCCTCTCTAGCCTCCTCCTCCTTCTTCTTCAATTGTTTGAACACTCACTGTGGGCAAGGCTATTTGCTAAAATATTTACATTCTTGATATTGCTTGATTCTCACAATAACCCCATGAGTAGGTATAAGTATAATCCCTTTTCAGGAGATGAGGAAATTCAGGCTCAGAAACACCACCAAAGTTGCCTGGAGTTGCAAAACTAGTAAGAGTCACACATTTTCTCTGAGATTCATGGGAATTTCAGTTCTGTGACTTTTAAAATAATGAATGAAGATGCTGTGTTCAAGAAATTAACTGATGGAAAGGCTGCATACTAGAAACTCACATTTAGTAAAGGTCATCTAATTTGTTTTTTTCAGTGTGAGGGTGTACGTTCTAAGAATGCCTGAATCACACAGTTAGAATTGCACAGAGGACTTACATTTACCTTTAGTCAATGTTTTCCATCTCTCTTGTCTTTCTGGCATCTTCTGAAAGGGGTGACTGTTCAGATCCTCCATTACAAATGAGATCACCCCCTCCCCACTGCACCCATCTGTCAACTCTGGGTACTAGAAGAGAATGTTCGGACATCATTTTCAACTCAAGTAAATCGAATACATTAGGAATATTAAGTACCTACTACGTGCCAAAGCCTGTGCTGAGCTCAGGAAGCACAAAAGGGAATGAAACCTTGCCTTTGAGGATTTTCCCAAGTTGGTCATAGCTCTGTATATAAATAACAGTGTGAGAAGAGCGAATAAATAGAAACATACATAATGTGATTTTTTGGAAAGCAATTATTTTAACTATGGCCTTTATAACAACATGAAGAGCAATTGAGAAAATCTCTATGCTATGGTATGAATCAGAAAAATGTATTAACAGTTAACAGTTATAGTAATATACAAGAAATACAGACAGCAAACAATGTGCAATATACAAATATACTTAAAATGTATCTCTGGGGCTGGCGCAGTGGCTCACATCAGTAATCCCAGTGCTTGGGGAGGCTGAGGAGGGAGGACGGCTTGAGGCCAGGAATTTGAGACCAACCTGGGCAACATAGCAAGACAGGAGGATCACTTCAGCCTAGAAGTTCAAGCCTTCAGTGAGTTATGATCACGTCACTGCACTCCAGCCTGGGCAACAGAGCTAGACCCTGTTTCAAAACAAAACAGCACGAATGTAGCTCTGGTGTTCATTACAGATATCGTTTTTACTACCTCAGTGAGGAAGCCTTTACCCAGGATAATGTTTTCTGATTCTCATCTGAATCCTCCTCATCCTACTATTCATCCTCCTCTTTCTTCTTTCCATTATTTCTTTCTCACTCATTGATTGATCTCTTAGACTATTCTGTGTTTAACTTGTTCTTTTAAAAATTCTTTTGATGACAGAACTGACATACTAATAGCTGAGTACTCTCATTCTCTATGTCTACAATTGTTTAGTATTTGAAGTACAGATTCTTTCTCTTTGGTGATTCCTGTTGACCAGGAGTTTCAATTCTACTTAGATTTTTTTTCTTTAAAGAGTGCATGGCACCATAGGACAGATACTGAGAAAAGCCAACAAAAAATGCACATAGCGTGCTGTTCTAATAAATTGCTTTTTGGTGAGGCATTTCAGAAAGATCTATGGAGACCACCTGGGCTTTGATGATCCCAGAGTGTTTAAATTTCATTTAATACATAGCTATATGGAAACTTGATACCGCCTCAAATGAAGGAGAAATATGTCTATGGGTTATATGGATATGTGAGTAATATTTATTGATTCCCTGTAATTTTCCAAGTACTCTGTGTAAGCTCATTATCCATGTCATAATATTATTCCTCATGACAATACTATGACATTTTATTATCTTTCAGATAGAAGACTAAATCTTAAGAGATTAACAGGCTCCAAGTCATACAGATGGTCACTGGTAGTTTGAATTAGAATCCAGATATGTCAGGCTAAACCCCTAAAAAAACAGTCCACTACAATAATAATTACCAGACTTTATATTTAGGAGATCTGGGTAGAGTTCTGAATTTGCATTTTTAATTAATGCTTATCCCAGTTTCCCCAGAACTGAGGGGGTTCTTAAAATGCAGGACTTTCAGGATTAAAGCCAGGAAAGCACTGGGTAAACTGGGACGAGCTGATCACTCTACTTTGGTTTTTGTTTGTTTGTTTGTTTGTTTCTGTTTCTGTTTTTGTTTTGAGATGAAGTCTCACTCTTTCACCCAGGCTGGAGTACAGTGGTGCGATCTGGGCTTGCTGCAACCTCCGCATCCCAGTTTCAAGTGATTCTCCTGCCTCAGCCTCCCGAGTAAGCTGGGATTACAGGCGTGTGCCACCACACCCGACTAATTTTTGTATTTTTAGTAGAGGCAGGGTTTCGCCATGTTGGCCAGGCTGGTCCCAAACTCCTGACCTCAAGCAATCCACCCACCTCAGCCTCCCAAAGTGTTGGGATTACATGTATGTGCCACTAGCCCGGGTTACTTGGGAGACTTTGATTCCTTAGGGTTGAAGGGACAGAGGAGGAGGAGATTCTGTGAGTGGCAGTTACCCAACCACCGCTAATCTACAGCACCAGAGATGGGATATTCTTCTGAGACGCTTATGCAGACTCTACACCACATGCTGTAGACTTGAATCCTGCAGAGGGATTCTTTTGGGGTCAGTAGAGAAGAGATTTGTGGAGGTCACCTTTGAAGCCTGCTCAAAATAGGACTGACTGACATCCTCGTATATGAGGGAGGAGTAGTGTTGACAATGGCACTGTGCAGCAGAGGAAGCAAATATAATGTCAGTGACCACCGTGGAGCAAGAGTTGGGCTTCTTTCTCACTTCCTAGAGATACCCGAGCTCAGGAAGAAAAAGTTCAACAACTTTATAGTTAGCTGGCTAGTCTCCCCAGGCTTGTCAAGTGTGGGTTCAGAGTTGGCTTTGCTCTGAGAGTCAGTATGACACCATTTAATATCGGATTAAATTCCAGCTCTGCCACTTTACTAGCTATATAACCTTGGGCAAGTTACCTAATCTCTCTGCACTTCGGTGTCCTCCATAAAAAGAGACTATCTCAGAGGGTTGTGGTATAAAACAAATAAATTCATATTTGGAAAGTACTCAGAACATTGCCTGACACACTCTAAGCCCTATATAAGTGTTTGTTAAATTAATTTAGGGAAAAAATGTGTTATCTCTTAGGAAACAAATTTATATCCATGAAATCATAGTAAAGCTATTGAATTTGTGACTAGAAGGTCATTGGTGACCTTAATGCATTGCAGAGGCAAATTGCAATGAGTTAAGAAGGAATGAATCATAAACAATGGAGGCCCCTTTTGTGTATTACACATTGAATGGCTGGTAGGGAAAGGAAAGAGAAAGCAGAAGATCTAAATCACTGAGAGGTCACAGAGGCTCCTGTAGTGGTTCTCCTGTTGGAAATAAGGGTTTTTCTTCCTTTTAATTCCCTTTTCTATTTGCTTGGCTTTCCAAATGAATAAAACCCCTTTTGGAAGTACCCCAGTCCAGGACCGGGTCAGGGTAGAATCCAGCCACAATGTCCAGGGTCTTGTTTGTATATATTATCTCATGTGCTTACAGACTAGAACAAGAAATTGAACATACCTCACAGGCAAGTCACAAAGATTCTGCTTTCAAGGTCAGAAACACCGTTATCTTACTGATTTATGATTTTCACTGACAACAGACACTGGAAGATGGTCCTTCATTACCCACGGCCCAGACGAAGAGGATGGGAAGGAGACATCCTGGGAGGGACTCAGCCATGGGGTGTTAACCGGAAGACCTAGAGTGTCCTGGATAGAAACAGCTGCCTTTTCTTGGCCATGTATTGTTATGTGTGGTATGGCACAGGTAAGTCTATTGTATACATATGATGTAACAATTATGTGTACATAACTATGCATACACATTGCGATTTATCCTTGCCCAAAAGCCCATTTTTCCCCTAGACTAACTAAGTCTCAGGAAGGTTAAGTAACTTGTCCATGGCCGCAGTGAAGTACATGAGCTGCAGCTGGGATTTTTTTATTGCCAACTTCTATATTATACACTCCAGTCTCCACAGTTTCCAAACTGTGATCCGTTCATTGGTGCTGGGCGGCCACACAAGAGGCCCATAGGAAACAAATTACATATACATTAATTCCCATGATTTCTTATTAGTAGACCCAGGAGGGACCCAAGAATCTGTGATTTTAAAAGTTGTCAGGCTGATTCAGTTGTGCAGTCTGGTTGGAGAAGATCTGCGTTTGGCTACCTGGGCTGTTCCCAAATTATTTTTGGTCTCTCCAACTTCAGCAAAAAGGAAGAAAGGGAGGGAGAGAGGAAGGAGCCACAGCAGCCAAAATTTGCCATCCTTCCCTTCATCTCAGAGGAAGTAAAAGGAGGAGAAGAGAGGAACTGAGAAAGCCACCTGGAGGAGGTAAAGGGAGCACAGAATGGAAGTTCAAGACCTATACTTCCCTTTGCACCTGTTGTTATCAGCTTTTAAAGGCAGGCACAGATTCTGGGGCAGGGGTGGCTGAACCCACGCCGGAGGTGAGCCAAGGAAGGGCAGAGGTTTGGTGTGAGAGACAAAAGTGAATTTAATATTTCTGCAGGAGCCTAGAAACCTAAGTTCTGGTTGCAGCTCCAGCCGTGGGATTTGGGTAATCACCTGTGAACCTTAGTCTCCACCAGTGTAGAGTGAAGAGGCCAGATTAGATGATCTCAAAGAGCCCTTTTATCACTGACATTCATGATTTCATTAACCTTTGATCCTGAGCCTCTCAGTCAGCAAGAAGGGCTGTAACTCTTCTGCTCAGATTCCAGGAAGATAGGAAAAAAAAAAAAAAAAAAAGGAGGAGGCGGCAGAGGAAAGGAAAACAAACAGTCTCCGTTCCCCAGAGGGAGACCCTGCCTTGTCTGGGCAGATGAGCGCCAGCCTGATGAGAGGGTGGGTGCTGGGCTGGGTGATGAAGGATCAACCAGCTGATATTTCTCTGGCGACAGAACTCTTCAGAGTAAAGAAAAGTAATTGAACTTAATGTCCAAACACAAAACTAGTCCATAAATCCAGGTGCTGTCTATCGGAAATTTCATAAAGGCTCTGCTTCCCTTAATCTTATCTCTACCAGACAGTTACTGTGTTCTTGATGTAATTAGAGTGATAAAACAATGTGGCACAACTGCTGGTTTCTATCATGGCATCACCGCTGTTGACTTAAATGACAAGGTAATAATTTTATAAGATGCCCTTTATTTTTATTTCTCACTTCATTGTGGATAGGTGTTTCCCAAATGAGGGGGCATATCTTTCTAGATACATTTACCAGACACCATATGCAAAGACTGCTTCATTCATTGCCCATTATTCGAGAAGCTACATCTCCCAAGGGACAATTGAGATTGTTTTGGTAGTTTAAATGTAGGACCAACTAGGGATTTTCAGAACTATAGACATTTTCCATAGATCTGGGTGATTTATACCTCTTTCAAAAGTAACCCTGAAGAGAGCAAGGCTGGCGTTTCCACCAGAAGTAATGTAGACATGTTTGTCTTCTATAAGAAAGACTAGATTTGCCTCAGACCCTGTGCCCATGAGGGAGTTGTCCAAGTGAATATGTCAAAAGGCAGGCATTCTTGCCTTTTGAGGCCAGACCCAAAGAATGTAGAAAACAGTATTCCCAGACAGTGAGGAATGGAGATTGAAAATCCAAAACGAGTTTAGTTTAAAACCAAGAAGACATTCTGAACTCAAGGGCAAACTCAAAGTATCCTTTGAGATGCAAGGGCCCAAGACCCATGACTGGGTCCAATTTACGCTTCTCTGAGAAGGCAGTTTGGTGCGAGCCCACATTCCCATCAAAGCAGTCAGATCCATGGTGACAAAGCCTAGGATCTGAGACTTTAGCACTGGAGACCCCAACACTTTCCTGTCAAGAATAAAATTTTATGCAGAAAAGCAATGTTTCTAATTATTTGACGATATGCCTGTGCAGGGCCCTTGATGAAACTGGATGGCTGCTATGTGTTTTCAGGGGAGACTTTCTCTAGTGCCTCTACGCCCTATTGGCTAGAGGGCTGGGATGGAGTCCTATGGCTTAGGAACATGAGCAGTCAGCAGTCTTTCTTCATTTAGATTCCCTTTATTTCAACCCTGAAAAAAATTTCAGTCTAACTCCATATGGATGGCTCATTGCTTCTTCATTTCTCAAGAGAACTGGCAAGGAGGACTCTTTAAGATGCCAGGGAGGTCTAAGAAAATGCTCAAAAAGTTCAGAGGGCCAGAGAGAAGTGGTGATTCAGCTTGGAGGGCTCAGCAAGGCAAATTATCCACCTAAACACAAGAGGACATACATTGCTCTTCCCTGATGGCCTTTTAAAGCTTACTATCTAGGAAGATGTCTTTTCATGGGGGAAGAAGCAGATGATCTCATAAAATCTATTCTCAGGAATAAAAGTAGTGAATAGGAAGCCAGCATGGCCACTAGTTACCATCTTTCATAGAAAGTCAGGACTTAACAGATAAAGGGCCAGGTCTCTACCAAATTTATACGATTCCAGGAACTTATTCTCTTCCGCTGTAAATTTCTGAAATTATTTATTGAACTCTTAAAAAAGAAAGGATTCATGGCCATGTCTTTAAGGAAAATAAAAAAGTAGAGAACTGAAGCTATCTTGTCCCATTCCATGGCCAGCCCCAAGGTCAGGCTGAGAAGCTCCAGAAGAGTTCACTGTGACCCTGGAGAAGAAAGACAAGAATGAAAGCCTCTGGGGACAATGCAAAAGCAGGGATGGGAGTCCAGGAAACTGGCCCACATAGCAGAAGGATGTGTGAAGCTCTATCTGCTTCCCTGAAGCTGTTACCCATCCATTCCAGCCACTGAGAATCAATGTTCTCCTTCCTTCTTGTGATAGCCCTTTAACCATTGGCAAGATCCAGCAGGCTCCCGTGAGTCTCCTGGGGAAATGAAGCTTTCCAAGTTTTACTCAATGGGCAAAACTACAAAAACATTGATTTACTCACTGTTCCTCTTGAATCTTATCAGAATACCTGTTTCATATACAAATTAGGACTCAGAGGGAAAATACAGGTGGCTTAAACCCTGACTTATAATAATAATCAGAGCCATTTATTCAGTGCTTACCTTGTACCTGACAACAGTTAAATACCTTGCATATGTTCACTCATTTAGTTATCTCTACAGCCTGATAAAATGGTTACTGTACTTCATTTATGAAGAAACTAAGATCCAAAGAGGTTAATTGATTAGCCCAAGGTTGCCCAGTTAGGGAGTGACAAAGTTGAGGTTTGCACTCATTTCTATATCTTATTTGGCCCTACATCAAGCTGATATATCAGAGTAGTTTCTACTTTTTACATATAAGGCTACTGGAATTTGGAAGTTTCAAATATTTGCCCTTTAAAACATTTTTCAAAACTTCTGTCATTTAGTTCTGAAATCACAGAATCCTGCCATATCTAGGAAAGAGCGAATCGGAGCTTTCATAGGTGTGGCTGTTTGACCTAAATTGGGCCTTGATGCTTTTTCTTGCTAGAATTTACTTTAAACCCTTTATATATCTGCAAATCCTAGATCCTTCTTTCTCTGATCATTCCCTATTCTCTTTCCCATACTCCAAAGAAGACCTGACCTAGCTAGCTGAGGGCTGGGTCAGCTGATGTCCTTCTCTTTGCCCAGAGAGGCACCCTCTCTGCAAAGGCCAATCTCTTGATTAGTGGGTTTCATTCCCAAATTCTACTCCTACCTTGCTCCTTTACTTAGTTCCCTCTTTCTAGTGTTTCCATCTGTGTCTGTTTAGGCATAGGTAACACAAACTGTGTCTTCTTGGCCTACAAACTTATGGACAAACTACCTCATCTTTGAAAAATTGATTTGAGTTTTCAAAATGTACTCTCTAGAGGACAAAAGAAAATCTGACCTGAACAAATAATCATCAGAGATTATCAAGGAAGAGACAATTCTCATATCATCCAAATATCTTTGGGTGAAAAAGGAAGAAAGCTCCCAAATAATTTTTTTTATTATACTTTAAGTTTTAGGGTACATGTGCACAATGTGCAGGTTAGTTACATACGTATACATGTGCCATGTTGGTGTGTTGCACCCATTAACTTATCATTTAACATTAGGTATATCTCCTAATGCTATCCCTCCCCCCTCTCCCCACCCCACAACAGGCCCCAGTGTGTGATATTCCCCTTCCTGTGTCCACGTGTTCTCATTGTTCAATTCCCACCTATGAGTGAGAACATGAGGTGTTTGGTATTTTGTCCTTGTGATAGTTTGCTGAGAATGATGGTTTCCAGCTTCATCCATGTCCCTACAAAGGACATGAACTCACGCTTTTTCATGGCTGCATAGTATTCCATGGTGTGTATGTGCCACATTTTCTTAATCCAGTCTATCATTGTTGGACATTTGGGTTGGCTTCAAGTCTTTACTATTGTGAATAGTGCCACAATAAACATATGTGTGCATGTGTCTTTATAGCAGCATGATTTATAATCCTTTGGGTATATACCCAGTAATGGGATGGCTGGGTCAAATGGTATTTCTAGTTCTAGATCCCTGAGGAATCGCCACACTGACTTCCGCAATAAACTACAAGCCACTGCTGAATGAAATAAAAGAGGATACAAAAAAATGGAAGAACATTCCATGCTCATGGGTAGGAAGAATCAATATCATGAAAATGGCCATACTGCCCAAGGTAATTTATAGATTCAATGCCATCCCCATCAAGCTACCATTGACTTTCTTCACAGAATTGGAAAAAACTACTTTAAACTCCCAAATGATTTTTAACATTTTTAGAGAGCGAAAATCTGATGACAGTTTAAGAAAGTTATTACTCAATCTCATTCAAGAACCCAGATGCAAAAGTCTTAAAGACAGTCACAAATAAATTTGAAAATATAAAAAATGAAATAAAAATCAGGTTTTTCCTAAGGGTCCAAAGTTGGCTTAGCAATGGAAACTAATAATCTAATTAACCATATTACAGATTTGAATTTGAAATATCACAGAATTGTCTCAAGAGGTGCTGAAATAGAGTTTTTAAGAAATTTGAAAATCTATTGATGACTAAAATATATCAGCACACTAAGAAAGAAAGGAATCTTCTTTAACATGATAGAGAGTGTCTGTCTAAAATATATTTACTAATGGTTCTTAGAAGTGAGCCCATTAAACTCAGAGATAAATTCCAGGGTGTTCCTTCCTTACTATTACTATGCAATATATACTGAAGGGCATGGCCAATGCTCAAAGACAAAATAAAAAAACGAGATATAAGGGTTAGAAAGAAAGCAAAATTGTATTATTTACAGATATCTCAAATGATTGCCTGTATGAAAATATGAAAATCTACTGAAAAATTAGAGTAGGTATAAAAGTGATGGATATAAGATCAAACAGTAAAGAATTCTACACCAATTAGTGTATTTTATTTAAAAAATAAATTCACAACAACTGCAAGAACTATAAGATAACAAGGAGTAAACATCATAAAATATATGCAGAGAAAAATATGGAGAAAATTATAAAACTTTATTAAAAGGGCATAAAAACCTGAGTAAACCCAGAAATATACCATGGTCCTGAAAGGGAAGGCATAATATCATAAATATGTGACTTCATCAGATCACAATCTATGAATTCAATAAAATTATTTAAAACATTTATATAGTACTTTTCACAGAACATTACAAATTGATTGTAAAATTCATTTTGAAGTACATATGTTTAGAGGTAACTAAGCCAATTTTGAAGTCTAATAAGGAAGAGGGATTTGTAAAAAGGATTTTCCCTATCTAGTATCAATACTTACAAAGCCATGGCAATATTTTTAAGTTTATAAGACCAGAGTTGAACGAAGTGGCCAATACTATAGAATCATTGAGTAGAACTTTTTGTAATGACAGGAATTCTCAATCTCATATGTAAAGATGTCCAGTATGGAAACCACTGCCCACATGGGGCTACTAAGAACTTGAAATGTGGCTTGTGTGACTAAAAAATAAAATGTTTGATATTGTTTAATATTAATTAATTTAAGATTAAATAGCCACATGTGACTCATGGCTACCTATCATATTTGGTAGCATAGCTCTACAATAGAGGCTTTACAAGCTGACAAAAAGAAATTTAGTAGCACAGTGTTAACTGAGGTTTTCCAAATCATTAGGGGAAAAGAAATTGGCTGTATGTGGGGAAAAATATCTATGTACAAATTTAAATCCCCATCTTATCCCATCTGCACTAATAAATTCCAGATAAAGACCTAAATTTAAAAATCAAACCTTTTATAAAATTTTTAGAGACAATATAGGAGCATACCTTTCAGATTTTGATGTATGAAATAACTTCTTGAGCAGGACCAAAAAGTGCAAATCTTAAAGGCATGAATTGATAAATTCAGCAATATTAAAATTCAAATCTTCTGCACAACAGAAAATGCTATAAAATAGTGAGAATACAAGCCACACAACAAAGGAATACAACTGCTACCTATATAACTGACAAAAGATAATTACCCAAAATATACAAGCAACTATAAATCAATATGAAATAGCAAACAACTCAGTAAGAAATATGGACAAAATATATGAGAAATGATATCTAGAAGAGGAAACCCAAATGGCCAACAACAATTTGAAAAAAGATGTTTAACCTCCATAATAATAAGAAAATGCAAACAAAACCAAAAGCAGCATATTTTTTTTTTTCATGCTCATCAGAGTGTCATTGTAGTGGATATTTGTCAAACTTGTCCACGTAGCATCTAAACCCACTTCTTATGATTGGGGAATTCCCTCGCTTGGAGATAAAACCAGCCTTCTTCTAAGAAGCTGAAATGCCAGATGCTAATGGTTCCAGCTTCTCTTGAAGCTAGGGCATGGGCATGTGACCTGGACTGCACCAGTCAGAGGCTGCTGACTGTGAATAACTCTTCCAAGGGGTAATGATAGTGCTGGACCCATAGCAAGGTCACGAACAGGACATGCACTGTTGAGAGTGTCGGTGGTATAGCTGCAGTGGTCTGGAGTTGATGGCAACCTAGTATTGGTGTCCTCACTGGACTGGATTTTGCATGTCATACCTGGCTGTGTAGCGCTGAATCTAGTGCCTCAGTACCCCTACGTAATGGTTCTATAAATCTTCCAAAATCCTTTACATATTTTTTTCCCTCCTTGAATCAACCAGAGTTTGTTTCTATTGAATGTAACATCCACTAACACCAAATGTTGGTGAGGATGTGGGATAACGGGATCTGTCGCATACACTCTAGAGGGGCTAGGACGTTTGTTACAGACACTTTTAAAAGCAACTCATTAATACACGTGAAGATGAAGATACGCATATCCTAGGACCCCAACTTTTTACTCCTAGAATCATACTGAATAGAATTTCTTGCTCGTATACACAGTTGAATGTGTATAAGGATTTCCATGGTTGTGCTGTTTTCAGTAGTGACAACTGGAAACAATTTTCATCAGAGGGAAAATGGCTAAATCAAGGGTGGTATATGCAGATGCTGGATTTAACAGTAATGATAGTACATGAAATTGATCTATAAGCCTCAATATGTATGAGTTTCACAAAAATATTGACCCAAAAGGAAATCTGAATATGACACCAAGGACATGTCATTTATGCACATTTACAAAACATGTAAAACAATACTCTGTGTGGATTATGGGAAAGTATAGAGGTATTTGTAGAAAGGACAGTAATAATGAAAACAAATTTCAATAGAGCGATTGCCTCTGGGATAAGAAAGAGATATAAGACATCTCAATTGTTTTCATTAAAAAATACCTGAAGAAAATATAGCACAACATTCATATTTTAAAATTCTGACTACTGGGTATATGGATACTGGTTATATTACTCTCCCTACTTTACTGTATATTTCAGTTATTAAAGAAAACCCAAAGCTTTTAAACTTAAAAAATTTAAGATGCTTTTATTTCATTTTACTTCACCTGAAGTAGTGATCACATATTTATTGGGTGTTTAGTATTTGGCAGACACAGCACTAATTATTTTATTTCTATGATCTCATGTAAGCCTTCATCCAACATTATGAGGTAGGCGAGCAGCTCATTCGAACCACCTGGAGATCTTTAAAAAAGACTGATACCTGGACCCTGTTCTTACAGATTGTTCTGGTGAAACCTGGGCTTTGGGAGTTTTTAAAGCACCTCCAGGAATTTTAATATGCAGCTAGGTGTAAGAATCCCTGAAATAGCTTATAAATATGTTTCCCAAATTCCACTTGATTAGAAGAATTACCAGAGGCTATTAAAAATGCAGCTTCCCAGGCCTCATCCCAGATCCACAAAATCAAAACCTCTAAGAGAGACTCCAGAATATTAGAATTTTTATCAAGTGCTTAAAATACCCTTATGGTCAGGCAAGTTTGAGAAACCTGAAGCTACTGTTTGCCCTTCTGAAAGTCATCGGTCAGCATGTGCCCATCCCCCTGACCCACGCCCCTCTCCTAGGAGTTCTAATTCAGGAAGTCTCATGTGGGATCCAGAAAACTACTTTCTTAAAAAAAAATAAATCCCCTTGGATGACCAGCCATATTGATGTATATGGGTACACAGAGACTCAGGAATGTGAAGCACCAGGTCTGCCTGGTTCCAAAGCTCACGTGATTTTCCCCACTCATTCCGCACTCCCCTGGGCTTGGAGTCAGTTTCCCCAGGCTCTGTCTTTGCTGATCCTGGCTCACTTTCTCCTTTCTGTCAAGGTAGACTAGGATTAGTCTACCTTTTCTTCATGGGTAGGAACACAAGCTGTAGAACTCATCCCCGTGGGGTAGGACTGGTGGCATCCCCACCTGGAAATAAGGCCCCAGCTCAGCAGGCTGCGGTGCAGGACACAGCTTCAGGAACCTGGGGTGCCAGGCAGGGAAACACAAACAGCACCTCAATGGGAATGCTGGACCTAATCTGTGCCCATGGAAGGAAAGTGGAACTCATGGAACTGCTGTCAGTATTGATCCTGTCCTGATCCCTTTGGGCTCAGGAAATGTGTGTGTGTTTGTATGTTGGAGAGAGGGGAACAGCTTATGGAGCACATGCTGATCCTGCATAGCAAGAGTCAGGAAAACCAGGGCACATTGTCCTTTCTTTTCCAATTCTTACTTCTAATCCAAGCCCCTTTTTAATCACCAGATGACTCAACCTAATGGCAGATTTTCCAAAGTGTGTTCTGTAAAACATAAATCCCAACAGTGGATTCTTGAAATAAAGGAGGGGGGAGCTTCTGTTGGGAAATGCTGCAAATCATATCCCACTCTTAAGGATTTACAATGCTCATTAGCACTGAAAAGGCCCTTGAGCAGTCTTGCCTTCATCTGGTATCCTGCAGTAACAATGAGACAGCCCAGTGATGTATCCCATCTTTGCTACAGAAATGTCTTAAAACTTTATAATTTTAATGTTTTTGAGAATGGATTTTGGAAAACAATATTATAAATATCACGTCACTTCTCTGTTGAGACCATCGGTGAGCCCTGTTTTCTGCAGTAGTGGCTCCCAAATTTGGACACATGTCAAATTACCTGGAAAGCTTTATTTTAAAATACCCACGCCTGAGCTCCACCTCAGACTTACATCATCGGATAGTTGGCGATTAGGGCCCAGCACTTATATATTCAGAAAATCTCCCAAGGTACTTTGATCGACATCTTGCTTAGAACCATTGACATATAAAAGAAATTCTGAACTTGGTCCTTGGCTCTGACCACGTGCAAAACCCCAGTCTGTCTTTCTTCCTCTCTCTCCCTGCTAAACACCATTGCACAGTATCTTCCCCGCTTCCCCTCATGCTGTTCCCCTATGCGAATTGCTTTCTTCTCTCTATGTCCATTTTTTTCTGAATAATACTTTTTCTTCCTAGACAGCTTAAGTGCTATCTCCTATGCAAGAAATTCCCTGATGGCCCCAGTGTCTGAAGATTGCCTCTTTTCTTCATCTTATATTTCCTATATGTGTAATGTGTTGTTCTGTCTTTTCCCTGGAGTTTCTTCTAATTACCCAACCAGGTCTCTGAAGCGAGGCTGTATTGTGTACTGGTTAGGTACCTAGGCTTTAGACTGTGACAGTCCTGGCTTTGAGTTTGATCTCAGGTTGCAGTAGGACTCTTACCTCTTATAAATCTCAGTTTCTCTGTGTGTAAAACCAATGAAAAAAATACACCTGGAATAATTGCTGTAAAGGGTATAATGAAATAATAACAATTCCTAATGCTTAGTAAGTGCTTGGTAGAAGTTGTACTAGTGATTGCTTGTTTTTGGTTTTTGGTTTTTTGTTTGTTTGTTTGTTTGTTTCTTAGATGGAATTTTGCTCTTGTTGCCCAGGCTGGAGTGCAATGGCACTATCTCAGCTCACCACAACCTCTGACTCCCAGGTTCAAGTGATTCTCCTGCCTCAACCTCCCGAGTAGCTGGGATTACAGGCATGCGCCACCACGCCCGGGTAATTTTTTATTTTTAGTAGAGATGGGGTTTCTCCATGTTGGTCAGGCTGGTCTCGAACTCCCAACCTCAGGTGATCCACCCACCTCAGCCTCCCAAAGTGCTGGGATTACAAGTGTGAGCCACTGCACCTGGCTGATTGCTGTATAACCATTAGGAAGTAAGTTTCTTAAGGGCAGGGTTCTTTGTCCATTTTATTCATCAAAAATTCCCCTCCTTAAAAAGGTGTCTGGCAGAGTGTAGCTGCTCCGTGATGAATCAGTAATAAACTCATCTCTCTGAGTGCCTTCTATGTCGGTATCCTTGGGCCTTTGAATAGTACTTAAAGAAGAGAAGGCTTTAAAACTGTTTCTTGATCCTGTTGATGATATCCAAATTTCTTTGTTTGCCATCTTTTGGGACCAGGTTGCTATCCACCTGAAGTACCTCCATTGCTTTTACATGCCACAAATCCATTCTGTCTTTTACTGTTTTAGTGGGGAAACCCACTCACACCCTGGTTTTTAGAGGGAGTTCAGTAGGTGGCAGGCCATCTATGTATTGGCCAATGATAACTTTCAGTCTTCTCAGCTGGGCCAGATAGGGGCATTTGGTTGATGTCAGATCATTAGAAACACAGTTCTGGAATTCCTTTGAAACTGCTGAGACAGCAAATTTCCCCTTTTTTCTGGGATTACTGGTAATACTAAAGTATTAGTATTAAAGTAGAGAAACCCCATCTCTACTAAATACTAATAATACTAATATTGTCAGTTTGAAATCCCAGGAACACTAGATGCAAACAGCTCTCCTGAGGACACAGCAACCGAGAAGAAAACGAAGCTTGGCAATGGAGAAAGTGACTAAGTACGGATGACATTGTTTACACCCCTGGTTCCAGCTGTGCCTGAAGCCAACACTTACTCTGAAATTTTCAGTTACACTCAGCCAACGACTTACTCACAAGTTTCTTTGCTTAAGTCAGTTTGTGGTTTCTCTCACTTGCAGGGTATTCTGTAATACAGTGATCCTCAAAGTGTGGTCCTCAGATCAGTTCACCTGAGAACTTGCTTTTGATCTGTATTTCCTGCAGATCTCCTCCACATGTACTTGTCTGAGGCCTATTCCAGGTGGCCCCCTCTTGAAACCATCTGAACCACAAGGCTATAGGGCTCTGATTTTTACTATAATGATGCCTACTGTAACCTGCCATATATTGTAATCGCTTGCCTCCTGTCTTCTTTCGTTCACAGAGTATGAGCTCTAGAGTCATGGATATTGTCTAATGTGTCTTTGATTCCACCACTGCACCCAGAACAGGGGCTGAAAAGTTGTCTAGAATCGCTTAAAAATCCTGATTTATATTTTCAGGTGACCTCCTTTTTAAAAGTCCAATCCAGAAGGCAGCACCTTCTTAATTAGAGCTGTTAGCACCCAAAAGTGTGTTTGCAGAGCTTGTCTCCCTTGGGTGATTTAAGGTTATAAAGTTCAGGGCCTTGTTAACAGCTCTTGTGAAGCCGTTGTCCTAGCTTCTAACATGGGTCACTATAATAGATGGCACAAGAGAAACATAATTTGAGACCTTGCTAATTGTTCTTGCCTCGCTGAGTTAGACATTACGTCTGCATATGACTGAAGGTCGATGGAATGAAACAGTCCCTCAAGGAAGCTAAAAGAAAGTCAATTACTTTGGCCTTTTAAATTGCATTTGAAACAGACCCTTGCTGGGCCTTGCAGGAGGTAGCCTTCCATACTCATCTCTTGGGCATGGATAAAGGGTCCTGAGGATTACTTTGGGACCTTGCCTGCCTCATGCTGGGCTAAGAAGCAACTTTCTTTTTAGCACCATAAACTGCTACATCATCTCCCCTGGCTGGAACGCCCTGGCTTAGCCCTCACTTTGAATCTAACTCAACAGATGACTTTCACGTTTTGCAGGTAGGCTTCCCTATAGCCAAGGTGGACAGGAGACTTGTCAGGGGTGTTCCAGGAGAGGGCAGGGCTCATCTGCACCTGGAAAGGATGCTCAGTCAGGTGCCCTGGCCAGAGGGACTGTGCATCTGGGATCAACAGCAGAGGTGTCTCAGTTCTCCACCCCTGACACTGGGAATTGGCTCTGTGTCTCCCATTCAATGCAAGGCCCCACGGCTCAGGACTTACCCTGGGTCCAGAAAAGGCATGGCCTCTGCTGCTCTGCTGTCCTTACTCGTGTGTTTTAGTGCTGCTGAGCTAAGTGTGAACCACTCCTTGTTTCAGCAAGCACTCTGGACATCCATCTTCTGTGTTTCAGAAAAATATACAAAGCAGTTTGGAAGTAAAATTGCAGCCCTTGGCAGAGAAGCTGTCATTACCCAGTCAGTGGAAAAGGAGGGGAACCATCGAGAAGTTCAAGGGCAGAGTGCTTAGCATCAGCTTGAGGACCAACCCAAAAGGCTGCAGCTTCTTATTAAGAAGGACTGGCTGCTCTTGGGATACAAAAAAATTTGCTTTCATTTCAGCCTGGTTGCAAACACCCCACCAAGAATGTCTTTGCTTCTTTTCTCAGCCATCGATTTTTACTCACTTGGAGCCCATTAGGTATGTTCTTTTCTTTTTTTCTTGGAAAAAATAAGCGTGAGGACTATTCAGAAGCTCTGAAATGAGGGGCCATGCAGGGAAGTTGGAAAAACATGGAGGTGACTGAAACCGGTTTTAGAGGCGTGACAAATCTCAGGGCAGAAATGTGGGGCAGGGCTCTGCTCTAGGCTTCTTGTGGGGAACTGGGGGCCTCCCCTGCTCCTGGATTATGACAGAGCCTCTCTCACATCCACACCCAAGAAGAGGGAGCTGGGCTCCTGGAGACCTCAAAGGTAATGGCTGAATGAAGTCTGCACAGCCTCTTGCTCTCTCTGCCTCCTTTCTAAAAAAAACCAGGCAGCAAGAAACAGACCCACTGCAACCTCTCACCTCCTGCTCTGTGGTACATACTCTTTTCTCGGCCTTTCAGGTCAGGGTGGGCTGAGGACCCGAAAGGATGGTCCACTTGAAGAAAGGGAGGCGCTCATCACCACTTCATAATTATCCAGTGCATTGGGCTATTCTTTAGTGGCTGCCCATGCACCCTTGGCTCTGTGTACATGTGTGTATATGTATGAGTACATGTGTGTATATGTATGTGTACACAAGTGTGTGTGTGAGTGTGAGATGAGGAGTCAAAGGAGATTCTGAATGAGGAGAGCTCAGCCCCTACCTCATGGATCTGACTCCTGCCTTTTCTATCCCCTCTTCTTATTGGTGGTAATGAACTTTGCAGAATCCTTAAGTCTTTTGCCATCAGCTTGGGTCATCTTCACCTAGTGTAGCTTCTAGGTCCTTTCTGGGGCTCTGGGCATTTCAATACCAGCATTTTAGTTTGACTGAACTGGGACTCTGAGGCTGACAGTGTTCCCTCTACCCCAGCCTACTGATGGCCTGCTGATGGACAAGGAGGTAATTGGCAGCAAAGCAGGAAAAAGACTGGTGGTGTTTTTGTTTGTTTGTTTGTTTGTTTGTTTTGTGATGGAGTCTCCCTCTGTTGCCCAGGCCGGAGTGCAGTGGTGCCATCTCAGCTCACTGCAACCTCTGCTTCCCGAATTCAAGCAATTCTCTTGCCCCAGCCTCCTAAGTAGCTGGAATTACAGGCACATGCCATGACACCTAGCTAATTTTTGTATTTTTAGTAGAGACGGGGTTTCACCATGTTGGCCACGCTGGTCTCGAACTCCTGACCTTGGCCCCAACTCCTGCCTCGGCCTCCCAAAATGCATTTTGACTGAGAGTTAAAGGGCAAGAAGATGGGGAAGAGAGATTGGGGTTGAGGGACTGTCTTTCCTATCTGCCCCTTGGGCTTGATTTGAACCCCCATGTTGAAGGGGTGTAAGTCAAAAGTTGATGGACTCGGTCTGGAGGAGCCATGCAAGGATCTGAGGCTCAGTAGATGCTTTAGAGCTGACGGCCCTCAGAATGGCTGGGTTGGTTTGGGCTGAGGCTGCAAGTTCCCTGCAGGGACTTGGAAGCCAGGGCAGTCCTGACTCCCTAAGGATTCTTAATTTGGGGAGAACGGGGACATTGGGGTTCTCCTTGGCAGAGAGGCTGGTGCCACATGTAGTTTTTAGGCAGTGGAAATTGACAAGTGGGAGGTGAAGAGGGAGAAGAATAGGAAGGTAGGTCTGCAGTCACAATAGCTATAGATGCCTTTGTGGACACATGTGGAATCTTTTCGGGACAGAAGATACTCTGATGGGAGGCAAGTCCCTGTTTGGGCAGGAAAATGAGAACTTGGAACCACTGGAGTTTGGGCACTAATGCAAATATATCTCCCACAGTGACGTGATAAGCTGGCCAGAGACTGGACATCCCTACCACTTGTAATGACAAAACCAGAAAAGCTGGCGTCCCAAAGAGGACCAGTGCATGCATGGGTCAGGGAGGAAGCAGAGGTGGGGTCTGTGGATGGCTTTGCCCGCAGGAGTGCCTGCTGCAGCTGAGGTGCTGCTGTCTACCCTGCACGGGCAGCTTTCAGGGGCAGCCAGGAGGGTTCAGAGCCAAGGGGCTGGGCCTGGGACAGTTCTTTCTGAAGGAGGTCACTGTGGGGTGTGTGTGTGTGTGTGTGTGCGCACGCGCGTGCGCATGCACGTGTGCACACAGGCGGCATTATTCTTTTATTTTACTCTTAAGTGTTAAAAATTTTAATAATAGAATAATTTCATTCTTAAGTGTCGCAAACCTAAGACAGGAGATAAAAACAGTTTTCGCAGAAAAGCACACTGCCTTTTTTTTTTTTTTTTTAAGATGGCGTCTTCCTCTGTCAACCAGGCTGGAGTGCAGTGGCGTGATCTTGGCTCACTGCAACCTCTGCCTCCCAGGCTCAAGTATTTCATTCTCCTGACTTAGCCTCCCAGTAGCTGGGATTACAGGTGCTGGCCAACACACCTGGCTAATTTTTTTATTTTTAGTAGAGACAGGTTTCACCGTGTTGGCCAGGCTGGTCTTGAACTCCTGACCTCAGGTGATCTGCCCACCTTAGCCTCCCAAAGTGCTGGGATTACAGGCGTGAGCCATCGCGCCCGCTCAGAAAAACACACTTCTTTTTTGTGCTCTGGTCTGAATTGCTTACATTTTGCATGTTCTTCTTGACTCTGTTAAGTGGCTGCTCTTCCATCCCAGCCACAACTCCCTTTTTTGAAACGTCCCTTTCTTCCCGTCGTATTTCTCCTTTTCCTCCCTCTCCTGCACAACCCCTTCCTCCTTCCCCCCAGGCACACTAAAACTGTTTTGTTTGGGTTTGGTTTGTTGTCACAGTTGGTTTTCAGGGCACATTAGGACAGTGGGTTATGGTTATGTAGGACTGCTATTAACAAGGATGGGGCAGCTGTCCATCTCACAGTCTTTTGCTCTTCTCTTGGAAAGCCCTGGCACTTAGAGACTGGCCCCTTATGGCCATGGCCATATTCCATGACCCTGTTCCGTGCCACAGCTGATTTCTCTGATGGGGCCAATCAGATTATCCCTGCCTTGGGACCATGAAACTTGGAACAGAGAATCTGAGAGTGGAGCTGAGGCATCCCAATGACAGCACTAGAGAAGGAAGGTTCACTGTAAATTCCTGCTATCATAGCAGCTGCTGCAGCTGTGGGCTCATGTGCTGGGCTGGCAGAGGGGAAAGCACTCTCGCTACGCTCTACTAAACAGTGGAGATGCTGTACTAGAGTGAACCATGCTTCACTAACAGACAAGACAAGAAGTTTATTTGTTGTTTACCCATTGCATGATGGTTGGGTGGCTCTGTAGAGCTGATCTCCTCTAAGCAGTGACTAAGATTTTGGTGGTTTCCATTGGGTGGACATGCCAGCTGGAACAAGTGTTCAAAATTGCTTCAGCAGGGCAAGAGGGAGGAGGAAATGCATCAGCTGTTCACCGTAGTGGCTCAGAAAGGTCACACTAAAGTGTCACATGTCACTAGAGCTCCCGTTTCATTTGCCACACAGGTCATGAACCGCCCTCCCCTAGGGAACCACAGAGGACTACATGACTATTGAGTGAGCATGACTTCTGTCTGCCTCATATAATATTTTGGAAGATGACGAAAAAGGGAAAAAGAAGCTGTTCTCTAAAATGCCAAAATTTTCATGTGATGAGAGTACTTCTTGACATAAATATTTTAAGGCCAACAGAATCTTTAGAGTGAGGCTAGAGACAAGGTTAAAGATATTATATTGAATGAATTCAAATATGCTTTAGCAAAGGTGACCACTGGCATCCCTTCCTTATCCTTCTGGTCACTCAAAAGACAGGTCAACTGAACCCCTGCAGTTTCCCAATCCATAGAGCTGAGATTGGGGCACTGTGTGAAAGTGGGGTGCAGGCTGTTTTTTAAGTAAAATTGCCTGTCTGCTTTTGTAGACCCAGGAGGATATGTCTTGAATCACCAGGTAGCTGTCAGAACTTCAAGTGGGAGAGGAGGCAGGAACTGTAGGACAGGAGGGTGAGGTATGCAGGGAGAGTATTGGAGCGAGGAGTAGTTTGGAAAGACTGGGGATGGAAGGATGGGGGAACCTGCTGTGACCCTGCTGTGGCCAGGGAATACATGGAAACACTAGGAGAAGATTTCCCAGCTGGTGACTAAGAAAGGAAAGAAATTATAGAGGAGGTTTAGAGAATCATAGATTCTTCAGCTCCTGCGGCCTAACCCTTTCCAGCAAGCCCCTGAGTATCCTTAGAATTGCAAGACATCCATTATGAAACCAGTGTCATCTCTCTAAAGCCCATGGCACAGTGTCCTAGGAATTCAGAGGCAAGGGCTGTGTTTCCTTTCTTGAAGATTTCCTTTACACATGGCCTTAAAGTATTGTGGTTCTTGCTGCAGAAGATGTGAAGGCAGAAAACTAATAAGTTTGGGCAAAAGTAATTGTGGTTTTGGACCATGAATTTTAAATCACTATAACTAGGCTCAAGCACATCTTTATTAATCAAAATAGAAACTATTACAATCAACACATTTTTGCAAGTGAGAAATAAGTTTATTCCTGTAGCGTAAAACCCATGCTTTGGGATTTAATGAAGTCTTGGAAAGCTTTTTTTTTTTTTTTTTTTTCATCCTGCTGGTTGTGTTAGTTTTCCCTGAAAAAAGTTGTTGAGATGCTTAAAGAAGTGTTAGTCGGTTGGCAAGACGTCAGGTGATATGGCAGATGTGGCAAAACTTTGTAGCCAAAATCATTCAACTTTTGAAGAGTTGGTTGTGAGACGTGTGGTCAGATGTTGTCGTTGAGAAGAATTGGGCCCTTTATGTTGACCAATGCCGGCTGCAGGCATTGCAGTTTTCAGTGCATCTCATCGATCTGCTAAGCATACTTCTCAGATGTAATGCTTTCTCTGGGATTCAGGAAGCTATAGTGGATGAGACCAGCAGCAGACTGCCAGACAGTGACCATAAACCATTTTTGGGTGCAAGTTTAGCTTTGGGAAGTGCTTTCGAGCTTCTTCTCAGTTGAACCACTGAGCTGGGCATCACTGATTGTCATATAAAATCCACTTTTCATGGCACGCCAAAATCCAATGGAGAAATGGTTTGTCGTAATTGTGTAGAATAAGAGAAGACACTTCAAAATGAAAATATTTTAAAAATTTTCTCTCAGCTCATGAGGCAACCACTTATTGAGCTTTTTCACCTCTCCAATTGGCCTCAAATGCTGAACGACCCTACGACGGTTGATGTTGAGTTCTTCAACTTCTGATATAGTTGTAAGAGGATCAGCTTTGATGATGGCTCTCAATTGGCCATTGTCAATTTCTGATGGCCAGCCACTAGCTCATCGTCAAGGCTCTCGTCTCCTTTGCAAAACTTCTTGAGCCACCACTGCACAGTATGTTCCTTAGCAGTTCCTGGGCCAAATGCATTGTTGATGTTGTGAGTTGTCTTTGCTGTTTTACCACCCATTTTGAAATCCAATAAGAAAATCACTCGAATTTGCTTTTGGTCTAACGTAATTTCCATAGCCTAAAATAAACATAAAATAAAGAGCAAGTAATGTCATCAGCAAAAAAACATAAAGCAAGAAATGCCCATTAAAATGATATATAACATAACCATATTTATTTAAGAATGTATTCCAATATCAAATGGCAAATTCCAACAATGCAAAAACTGCAGTTACATTTGCACTCACCTAATAGTAAAGAACGTTTCTCTTTGATTCCAGTTTAAGTGAAAAACGAGAGAAAGATTTAGCTCGGCAGCTAATTTTGTTTCTGAAAATTTTTAAGGATACTTTTAAAAATTCAAATGAAGAATCCCTCCCATTTATCTAGTTCTCTCTCTCTCTCTGCCTTAAAGAGAAGTTGAATTCTGTCTCACCGTGGCTACTCATATCTCTGGCTGAGGAGGACTGTGTTCTTCTTGCACTTGGATTTGACATGACACTTTTAAAGGCATTGTCCTCATTCCTGTCTCCCTCCACTCCATGCTGCCTCCCCAGGCCTCCTTTTTTCTTTTCTTGAAAAAAAAAATCACATTTTGAAGCAGACTTTTGCTTTTGGCCTTCCACTGGCAGTGAGTTTAGTGGGCAACAGGGCATAGTGGAAAGAATGTAGGCATCAGTCACATGGACCTAAGTTTGAGCCCTGGCTCTGTCCACTGTAGGCTTAGGGTAAGTAATTTCATTCCTTTATGCCTTCATTTTCTCCTCTCATCTCCTTCAGGGATTATGATGCCTATGCAAAGCATTTAGCATTATCTGGGTTGCATAGTAGGAATGCAAAAAATAGAAGATAATTCCACTTTTGTGTAGAGTTGGAGATGGGCTTAACAGAGCCTCTGGAAATTGTTGACTTTCTCATATTTCCAGAAGAGTGGTTTTGGATCTCATCTGGGTCACAGACTCATTCACGAGTCTGAGGAATGCCCTGGTACCCTTCCAGAGAAAAAGGAACTATGTAGGTGACATGACATTGTGCATATACTTTTATCATTTTGCCTACTCTACTTTGGTAGTTCTCAACTGGTTGGACTATGAATGTCCTTTTTTTAAAAAATTTTACTTTAAGTTCTGGGATACAAGTGCAGAAAGTGTAGGTTTGTTACATAGGTATACATGTGTCATGGTGGTTTGCTGCACCTATCAACTCATCATCTAAGTTTTGGACCCCGCATGCATTAGCTATTTGTCCTAATACTCTCCCTCCCCTTGCCCCCTAGCCCTTGATTGGCCCTGGTGTCTGTTGCTCCCCTGCCTGTGTCCATGTGTTCTCATTGTTCAACTTCCACTTATGATTGAAAACATGCAGTGTTTGGTTTTCTGTTCCTGTGTTAGTTTGCTGAGAATGATGGCTTCCAGATTCATCCAAGTCCCAGCAAAGGACACAATCTAATTCCATTTTATGGCTGCATAGAATTCCATGGAGTATATGTATCACATTTTCTTTATCCAGTCCATCATTGATGGGCATTTGGGTTGGTTCCATGTCTTTGCTCTTGTAAATACTGCTGTAATAAACATATGTGTGCATGTGTCTTTATAACAGAATGATTTATATTCCTTTGGGTATATACCCAGTAATGGGACTGCTGGGTTAAATGGTATTTCTGGTTCTAGATCCTTGAGGAATCTCCACACTGTCTCCCACAGTCGTTGAACTAATTTACATTCACACCAACAGTGTAAAGGCCTTCCTATTTCTCCACAGCCTCACTAGCATCTATTGTTTCTTGACTTTTTAATAATCTCCATTCTGACTGGCGTGAGATGGTATCTCATTGTGGTTTTGATTTGCATTTCTCTAATGATCAATGATGTTGAGCTTTTATTCATATGTTTGTTGGCTGCGTAAATGCCTTCTTTTGAGAAGTGTCTGTCCATATCCTTTGCCCACTTTTTGATGGGGTTGTTTGTTTTTTCTCTTGTAAATTTGTTTAAGTGTCTTGTAGATTCTGGATACTAGGCCTTTGTCAGAGGTGCAGATTGCAAAATTTTTCTCCCATTCTGTAGGTTGCCTGTTCACTCTGATGACAGTTTATTTTGCTGTGCACAAGCTCTTTAGTTTAATTAGATGCCATTTATTAATTTTGGCTTTTGTTGCAATTGCTTTTGGTGTTTTTGTCATGAAGTCTTTGCCCGTGCCCATGTCCTGAATGGTATTGCCTAGGTTTTCTTCTAGGGTTTTTATGGTTTTAGGTCTAATATTTAAGTCTTTAATCCATCTTGAGTTAATTTTTGTATAAGGTGTAAGGTGTATCCAGTTTCAGTTTTCTGCATATGGCTAGCCAGTTTTCCCAGCACCATCTATTAAATAGGGAATCCTTTCCCCATTGCTTGTTTTTGTCAGGTTTGTTGAAGATCAGATGGTTGTAGATGTGTAGTGTTATTTCTGAGGTCTCTGTTCTGTTCCATTGGTCTATGTGTCTGTTTTGGTTACTGTGCTCTTGTAATACAGTTTGAAGTCAGGTAGCATGATGCCTACAGTGATGCCTACAGCTTTCTTTTTGTTTTGTTTTTTGCTTAGGATTTTCTTGGCTATGTGTTCTCTTTTTTGGTTCCATATAAAATTCAAAGTGGTTTTTTTCTAATTCTGTGAAGAATGTCAATGGTATTTTGATGGGAATAGCATTGAATCTATAAATTACTTTGGGCAGTTTGGCAATTTTCATGATATTGATTCTTCCCGTCATGAGGATGGAATGTTTTTCCATTTGTTTGTGTCCTCTCTTATTTCATTGAGCAGTGGTTTGTAGTTCTCCTTGAAGAGGTCCTTCACAACCCTTGTTAGCTGTATTCCTAGGTATTTTGTTCTCTTTTTAGTGTTTGTGAATGGGAATTTATTCATGATTTGACTCTCTGCTTGTCTATTGTTGGTGTATAGAAATGCCTGTGATTCTTGTACATTGGTTTTGTATCCTGAGAATTTGCTGAAGTTGCTTATCAGCTTAAGGAGGTTTTGGGCTGAGACGATGGGGTACTCTAAATATAAAATCATGTCATCTGCAAACAGACAAGTGGACTTCTTCTCTTTCTATTTGAATACTCTTTATTTCTTTGTCTTGCCTGGTTGCCCTGGTCAGAACTTCCAATACTATGTTGAATAGGAGTGGTAAGAGAGGGCATCCTTGTCTTGTGCCAGTTCTTAAAGAGAATGCTTCTAGGTTTTGTACATTCAGTATGATATTGGCTATGGGTTTGCCATAGATAGCTCTTATTATTTTGAGATATGTTCTATCAGTACCTGGTTTATTAAGAGTTTTTAACATGAAAGGATGTTGAATTTTATCGAAAGCCTTTTCTGAATCTATTGAGATGATCATGTGGTTTTTGTCATTGGCTCTGTTTATGTGATGAATTACATTTATTGATTTGTGTATGTTGAATCAGCCTTGCATCCCAGGGATGAAGCTGACTTGATCATGGTGGATAGCTTTTTGATATTCTGCTGGATCCAGTTTGCAGTATTTTATTGAGGATTTTTGCATCAATGTTCATCAGGGATATTGCCCTGAAGTTTTCTGTTTTTGTTGTGTCTCTGCCAGGTTTTGGTGTCGTGATAATGATTTATTGAGAGTTTTTAGCATGAAGAGTTGTTGAATTTTGTCAAAGGCCTTTTCTGCATCTATTGAGATAATCATGTGGTTTTCATCTTTGGTTCTGTTTATACGCTGGATTATGTTTATTGATTTGCATATGTTGAACCAGCCTTGCATCCCAGGAATGAATCCCACTTGATCATGGTGGATAAGCTTTTTGATGTACTGCTGGATTCGGTTTGCCAGTATTTTATTGAGGATTTTTGCATTGATGTTCATCAGGGATATTGGTCTAAAATTCTCCTTTTTTGTTGTGTCTCTGCCAGGCTTTGTTACCAGGATGATGCTGGCCTCATAAAATGAGTTAGGGTTTTTTGTTTGTTTGTTTGTTTGTTTGATGGAGTCTTGCTCTGTCACCCAGGCTGGATGGAGTGCAGTGGCGCTATCTCAGCTCACTGCAAGTTCCACCTCCTGGGTTCACGCCATTCTCCTGGCTCAGCCTCCCAAGTAGCTGAGACTACAGGTGCCAGCCACCACGCCTGGCTAATTTTTTGTATTTTTAGTAGAGACGAGGTTTCACCATGTTAGCAAGGATGGTCTCGATCTCCTGACCTCATGATCCGCCCACCTCAGCCTCCCAAAGTGCTGGGATTACAGGCGTGAGCCACCGTGCCTGGCCCTTGAGTGAGTTTCTTAATCCTGAGTTCTAATTTGATTGTACTGTGGTCTGAGACACTGTTTGTCATGATTTCAGTTCTTTTGCATTTGCTCTGGAATATTTTACTTCCAATAATGTAGTTGATTTTAGAATATGTGCCATGTGGCACTCAGAAGAATGCATATTCTGTTGATTTGTGGTAGAGAGTTCTGTTTATTTGTGGTAGAGAGTTCTGTTGATTTGTGGTAGAGAGTTCTGTTGATTTGTGGTAGAGAGTTCTGTAGATGTTTATTAAGTCTACTTGATCCACAGCTGAGTCCAAGTCTTTAATATCCTTGTTAATTTTCTGTCTTGTTGATCTGTCTAATATTGCCAGTGGGGTGTTAAAGTCTCTGACTATCATCATGTGGGAGCCTATGTCTCTTTGTAGGTCTCTAAGAACTTCTTTTATGAATCTAGGTGCTCTTGTATTGGGTGCATATATATTTAGGATATTTAGCTCTTCTTGCTGAATTGATCCCTCTACCATTATGTAATGCCCTTCTTTGTCTTTTTTGATCTTTGTTGGTTTAAAGTTTGCTTTGTCAAAGACTAGGATTGCAATCCCTACTTTTTTTTGCTTTCCATTCACTTGGTGAATACACCTCCATCCCTTTATTTTGAGCCTATGTGTGCCTTTGCTCATGAGATGGGTCTTCAGAACACAGCACACCAATGGGTCTTGACTCTTTATCCAATTTGACATTCTGTGCCCTTTAATTGGAGCATTTAGCCCATTTACATTTACAGTTAATATTGTTATGCATAAATTTGATCCTGTCATCATGATGCTAGCTGGTTATTTTGCACACTAGTTGATGCAATTTCTTCATAGTGTCATTGGTCTTTATATTTTGGTGTGTTTTTGCAGTGACTGGTACCAGTTTTTCTTTTCTATATTTAGTGCTTCCTTCAGGAGCTCTTGTAAGGCAGGCCTGGTGGTGATGAAATCCCTCAGCACTTGCTTTTCTGGAAAGGATCTTATTCCTCCTTTGCTTATGAGGCTTACTTTGGCTGGATATGAAATTCTGGGTTGAAAATTCTTTTCTTTAGGAATGTTGAATACTGGCACCCCACTCTCTTCTGGCTTGTAGGGTTTCTGCTGAGAGGTCTGCTGTTAGTCTGATGGGCTTCCCTTTGTAGGTGACCTGGCCTTTCTCTCTGGCTGCCATTAACATTTTTTCCTTAATTTCGACCTTTAAGAATCTGAAGATTATGTGTCTTGGGGTTGATCTTCTTGTGGAGTTCTCTGTATTTCCTGAATTTGAATGTTGGCCTGTCTTCCTAGGTTGGGGAAGTTCTCCTGGATAATATTCTGAAGAGTGTGTTCCAACTTGGTTCCATTCTCCCCATCTCTTTCATGTACTCAAATCAATTGTAGGTTCAGTCTTTTTACAGAGTCCCATATTTCTCGGAGATTTTATTAATTTCTTTTCATTCTTTTTTCTCTAATTTTGTCTGCATGCTTTATTTCAGCAAAATGGTCTTCAAACTCTGATATTCTTTCTTCTGCTTGGTCAATTCGGCTATTGATACTTGTGCATGCTTCACAAAGTTCTTGTGCTGTGTTTTTCAGCTCCATCAGGTCATTTATGTTCCTATCTAAACTGGTTATTCTAGTTAGCAGCTCCTATGACCTTTTATCAAGGTTCTTAGCTTCATTACATTGGGTTAAAACAAGCTCCTTTAGCTCAGCGGAGTTTGTTATTACCCATCTTCTGAAACCTACTTCTGTCAATTTGTTAATCTCATCCTCCATCCAGTTCTGTGCCTGTGCTGGAGAGGTGTTGCAACCATTTGGAGGAGAAGAGGCATTTTGGCCTTTTGGGTTTTCAGCACTTTTTTTGTTGATTCTTTCTCATCTTCATGAGTTTGTCTAGTAGTGATCTTTGAGGTTGCTGACACTTGGATGGGGTTTTTGTAGAGTCTTTCTTTGTTGTTGTTGATGCTATTGTTGCTTTCTGTTCATTCATTTTTCTTGCAAGGGTCAAGCCCCTCTTCTGTAGGGATGCTGTGATTTGCTGGAGGTTCACTTCAGGCCCTATTCATCTGGTTTTCTCCCACGCCTGGAGATGTCAGTTGAGGAGCCTGGAGAACAGCACAGATGGGTGCCTGCTTCTTCCTCTGGGACCTCTGACCTTGAGGGGAACTGACCTGATGTCTGTAGGAATGCTTCTGTATAGGGTGTCTAACAACCCCTGTTGGAGGGTCTCACCCAGTTGGCTGGCACAAGGAGCAGGACCCGTTTTAACGAAGCACTTCGACTGTCCTTGGTGGAGGGGGTGTACTTTGCTGGGGGGAAACTCACTAATCTGAGCTGCCTGGATTCCCCAGAATGCCTCCCTTGGCTGTGTGTGTGTGGGGATTCCCTGCCCCGTGTGGCTCTCAGGTGGGCTGCCGCACCACACTTCTCTTCCTTTCTCTCCATGAGTCATGCCAGCCACCTAGTCAGTTCTGATGACAGAACCTGGATACCTCAGTTGCCAGTGCAGGATTGGCATGCTGTTATGGTTCTCTTCAGTGGGAGCCTCCCATCACCACTGCTTCTAGTCGGCCATCTTGGCCCTGCACAATCGAATATCCTTTTTTAATGACGATATATTTTGCCTTCCACTCCACTCCCCCAACCTTATAGAAATGGCACTTCTCATCCTATTGACTGAGAAAATACCTAATGATACGCAGCTACTCTGAAATTTGTAATGCTTCTGAAATATTTTGCATTTTGTTAATCACAGCATCTACAGAGATTGAAAGGAAAAGTTTAAAAAATGTATATGTGGGCTGCATGATTGATTCCATCTGCATTCAATGCTTGGTGTCCACGTGGATTCCTCCATTGTGGGAAATCTTTCCTATAGACAGCTTTATGGAATCAAAGACTGGAAGGAAATCAAAGGACCCTTCCATCCAGCTCCATTATTTTATATAGCACAGAGGTCATAGGAGGGAAAGCAACTTTTCCAAAATCACACAGCCAGACGGAATTAAAGGGAAGACCAGAACCCATGATCCCCATGGTCTCGCTGCTGCCTGAAGCTAACTCTCTGGTAGCTCTGGGTTAGTGAAAATTCTTTTCTGTCAGCCAGTGGCAGTGGCCTGTGGGGAGTGAATTAGGAAATGAAGCTTGGCAGGTGACTCCAGTCTCGGAGCTACAGTGACTGTATAATTTATTATCCAAAGTGGGACACATTTGAGAGTGAAAGGGAGCACTACTAATAATGATGCCAGGGCAATAGGTGAAACTAGGACTCTTCTGGGCAAGCTGGGGCATATGGTCACTCTGCCAGAACTCCATGTAGGCCTACAAAGGGCCTATTTCAGAGCTCTTTAAAAGCCATCTCTCTATAGGGATGTCTTACTTGGAGGAAGTCAGGCCAAGTGTCTACCCTTTCTTCTTGCCAGCTTCCTGCCTTGAGAGCACAGCACAACAGCCTCAGATTGTGGAAACTCATTGGGAATGACTTGTCTCTTACCGTAAACTGCCAAGAGGTTTTTAGCCTCCTGTTTCTCACCCCTAATCTACCTTGAAGGTGCAGAAAGGCTCAGAAAGAGCTGATACTCATGATGAGAAGGAACTAAGGAAGAGGGTGGCCTGTGCTGCTGATTAGATCTTAGCAGGTGACCCCATGCAGGGGAATGCCTATAGACCTGGAGAGGGGTCTTTCCCAGTGGGAAGAGAGTGCCCTTTTCTGGTCCTGAGCTCAGAAGGATCATCAGTTTTTACAGACATCACAGGGTTATGAGCCCAGTGTCCTGGAGAGTGCTTGGGACTGGGTGCCCTTCTGGGTAACCTTAAACAAGCACTTCTTTTCTCCTTAGTTTTCTAATGTATGAAATTGGAGGTTGGACTGATTTACTGCTGCTCTGGGTTAGTCAGAGTGTGATGGTCTGTGCTGCAGTAACAAATACCCTCCACATCTGAGTGATTTCACACAACAAGGATTTATTTCTCACTCATGCTACACATTTAACATAGATGGGCAGTGTGGGCACTGCTCTTATAGCTACTCAGGGTCCCAGGCTCCATTTCATGATGCATGATTCACGAAGCTACAGCAGGGAATAGGAAAGTGGGAATTGAGTGCTGGCAACTAAATACTTGCACCTAAAGTAATATGTACCATTCACATCTCATTGGTCAAAAGCAGCCACATGGTCACACCTAAACCTCAAGAAGGTAAAGAAGAGCAGCCTTACTGTGTGTCCAAAAGTTGGGAAATCAGAATAAATATTTATAAATGCTCCCATGATTAGCCCACCCTTAAATTTTCTTAATTTTAAGTGTTACAGTGGAAAGATCATTTTCTTTTTACTCCCTAAATAAAATCTAGTTGAGATGCATACAATATTAAATAGGTAGAAGTGAAGTTAATTTGGTTGCAATGAGAATTGATAACCTAGACCTTCACTCTTTAGTGACAGCGTGATTTTGTCTTTTTTTGGAAAATAATACGATAACATTGGAGATGGTAGATTGGGGAGGGAAGTACAAGGGAGAAAGGAGACCAGCTAAGTGACTTTTTAGAGTTCATTAGACCAAGAAGAATAAAAATGAGGGCTGGACTAGAAGATGGGATAGGAAGGTATATCAGTTTTCTGTAGCTGCATAACAGTTACCCCAAAATTAGTTGCTTTAAGCAACACATTTAGTATCTCAGTTTCTGTGGGTCAGGCATCTGGGCATGGCTTAGCTGGGTCCTCTGATTTGAGGTTTCTCCCCAGCTGTAGTTAAGGTGATGACCAGGGCTCCTGTTACCTGGAAGTTCAACTGGGTCAGGATCCTTTTGCAAAGACTCTCAGGGGTTGTTGGCAGGACTCAGTTTCTTACTGGCTGTTAGCTGGAGGTCACTCTCAGTCCTTTACAAGGTAGCTCTGTCCATCAGAACAAACGGAGCCAGAAAGAGAATGGGAGCAAGAAGGAAGTCTCAGAATTTTGTAACCTGATAACAGAAGTGGCATCCCATTGTGTTTGCCGTGGTCTATTGCTTGGAAATCTTGAGGTCCAGCCCATGCTCAGGACGTTACACAAGGGGACTGCACTAGGGTGCAGACACCAGAAGGGAGACCACTGGGAGCTATATCAGAAGCCACCTACTACAGGAGCATCTGGAAGAAGTGGAGAAACCTGAGCTGACATGAATAAGACTGAGGATTATGGGGATAAAGAAGGAGTAGACAGTGCCTCCAGAGCTTTAGTTTGGGCAAGGATGATTGCTGATGCCATTATTTGAAATGAGCATGGCAATGTGAGGAGACAGGGGAAGTGAGTTAAGCCTTGAGACATTAAATGTCAAACTGAGTATGAGTCATTCTAGGCCCCTGGCTACTCAGAAGCCCAGTAGAAAGGAACTCTTGACTTCCGACTGGGCACCCACAGTCATCCTGCTCTATTCTCTTACTCCTCTCTGTGCCTTAGAGTTTGCACTGACTAAAGGAATTCAGAGTGAGGTTGCCAGCAAGCAGAGGTGATTAAAGTGGGTTTAACATTCCAGTCATTTCCATGGAAATTACTAGGCTCTGACTCTTGTGCCAGGTCCCTGCGTCAGCTGCTAGAGCTGAGGAATCAAAGAGGCCAAAAAAGCCCAAACTTGCATGAGGCTTTAAGGAAACCATGAAAAAGACACAGGGCTGTACACAGTCAGCCCTGCCCGGCTCAGCTCTTTTTGAGAAACATGGCAAGTGGCTTATTTAACATTATTTTTTTCCATGTGTGTAAACTTCCTAAAAGGTTGACCTAAATGAGTTCTCAGCAAGATCTGATAGCCCAGGACAATGAAATAATCCATTTTAATAGGATTATAGGCTGCGCTAAGGGAGACTGGCAGCTTTTATGCTCTGCATTGTAATATGTGCTTAAAGAAAGCACGGGAGAGAGGAGACAGAAGACAGGTTTCCTGTGTTGTTTTGCACTCTCTAAACTGCTGATATCTCTAGCTCACAGTATCTTTGGCTGCTCAAACTGAGGACATCTGGGATCCTCTTCCGGCATTGTCTCCAGCTAGTTCTGAGTCTTTCCGCCTCTCTGGACTTTCATGAAAGGATACAGTGAACTGAACAATCCCTCAAGGATAGTAGAGTAAGGGCCTGGTTTCTTCAGGTCATCCTTCCCCCAAGGTCTCCTCCTATCTCCATTATTTCAGGCTCTTGATTGCATGAGTCAGTGGGGAAGAGACTACAGACTTGACCCAGGGAGCCTCCAAGAGAGATTCTGCCTGCTGGAGCCTGGGCTGTTCCTGGGTCTCATGACACCGGTCATGGATGTTCACGATGCAGAGTCTCTGTAGCGCTCACTGTGGAAAGTGCTGCCATGTGGGAAAGGGGGTGTATAAAGCATTTCCCTAGTGCAAAGCAGCCCTGTGAGTAGCAGGCCTTCCCTCCTTTACTTATGTTTGGAGAGGGAATGCTGGCTGACATGTGGGAGGACCTGATCTGAATTTTAAATGGAATTCCTTCTGTAACGACGACACGTTCTGTGAACGGCAAGGCCAATCAAGAAGGAAAAATTAAATTCCACCCTCACAAAGGCAGGTAAGACCCATGTCAGATCAGTAGCAAACTGTTAATTAAGAATATATTCTGCAAAAGGACCCATGCTCAGTGCACCAGAATGCCTTAAGTCAGTGCTTTACAGGCAATAAAGCTAATTCGAAAATGTATTCATTGAGTCATAATGAGTGAATGAAAACAATATTTTGTCAAAGTTTCATTCAATTAAAGAAGCACGAAGAGGCTATCTTATTAATCACCAGTTTGAATGTTCTGAATATCAACTTGGTTTAAAAAAAAAGTTATTTTTTAGCCTCAATCAAGCTCCTTGAGTGTCTAGCAGAAGCCAATCTGCTTATTTGAAGATACGATTTTCTTTTCTGCATATGGACCTATATATATATATTCTTATTCATTATTACCTGGTCCACACTTTGGATTTCTCTTGCCTTGTCTTGATAGTGGAACACACTCTGCTTTGCCCACCATGGCCCAAGATCAAAGGTGGATATTTCTTAAGATAAATGAGTGAGTTTATAAGTGGAATCTGAAGCCAGGGAATAGCAGAGTAGGAGGAGCAGAGTCAGTCAATTCATAAACTCTCTTTATTAAGTGCTTGTTTTGTGCACAGCACCGTGGGGATATAGGATATAGAAGGTCCATGAACCAGAGTGCCTGCCTCCAATTGGCTTTTTTTTTTCCCCCCCTGAGACGAAGTCTCACTCTGTTGCCCAGGCTGGAGTGCAGTGGCACGATCTTGGCTCACTTCAAACTCTGCCTCCCAGATTCAAGCAACTCTCCCTGCCTCAGCCTCCCTAGTAGCTTTTAAGAAAGATAATGTTAGTGAGTAGAAGGACAACCTCAGAGGGCAGGGATCATGCCTATCTTGTTTGTGGTTTATATGTCCAGTGGCTTGATTAATGCATGATGTTTAAAAACAATGGTGTTATTTGAATGACTGAATGTGGAAAATAATGAGGGCAAATGGTATTCAGGAAAAAAGAGAAGGTTAGGGATCACAGAGCATGCAGAGAAAGGGCATATGCCAAAAGCACATCTGTCCCTAGGTCTGGTGTCCTGTCTTCGTCCCTGCTTTTCTCTGCCTACCAAAGCCATCCAGTACTTTAAAACTCCTTTAGCTTTTTCTCTAAGTTATCTCCCTTGATCTTGAAGCCAAAAGAGACCTCCCACTCCTTAGGTTGCAATAACATTTTATTTTAATTAGTAATAAGGCATTTATAAGACATCATGTATTTCACTGGAGGCTGGTAGGAGGAAATGAGCTAGACTTTTTTTTTTGGAAAATATTTAATTTTTAATATAATCCCAGGATAAAAGTACTATCATTATCTCTTTTTTACAGCGGTGGATACAGGCACGGGAAGGTTGAGGAACTTACCAAAGAGCCAGAGCTGCCATGAGGTGGTCCAGAATGATACTCAGGCCTGTTGGGCTCCATCTCCTCTCACGTTCACCAAGTCATGCTGTTTTCTTTTCTCCTCTCTTCTGTCCTCCCATCCTAGATCCTTCCCCTGCAATGCACTTGGTTGATTCACATCTTGTATCACTTGAAGATTTTACCCTTGAGGAGGGTGATGGGCATATCATGTCTTGTTCTATGTTCACTACATTGCACAAGATACTCTAGCTTGTCTTGATAAACAGAGACAACCGTATTTCCACTGCCTGTGCCTTAGCCCTGACTGAATGCCCTTCCTGCTTCTATAGTCCAAATGAGGCCCACAGTTACTTCCCCTTTTTGCCAAACTCCCTGGTCTCAGCTGGGAAGCCAATTGAATAGGGGACAGCCAGGACTCGGGACTGAGGCTTGTATATGATGAACCATACTCCATTTAATTCTTAAAGCTGATACGGTGAGCCCAGTGTTATATGCATCTTAGAATTCAAAATTCAAACCCAACAAATATTTAGTAAACACCATAAGCAGAGATGTAGTCCTCAAAGATTAAAAGAGAGGGAAGGGACAAGGAAAATGAAAAAGAAAATACTGTTACTTCCTGGAGCATGGGAGTGTGACAATCATGACTCAGAAATAAGGCTAGATCAGAAGGCTCTTCTAGGCCAATTCAGTACCGGGACCTATGTTCCCTGGGCTCCAGGCCATCCTGCCTGGGAACTGTTGGTGGGAAAACTGATATGGGTTTGCTGTGATTCCCACACCCTGTCTACCTGGCCTTCCTCACACCCAGGATGTATAATTATGTAGAGGCTTTCCACATTTGAGACGTGACCTGTCTGTGGTCACAGGTCAGATGACATCACCTGGCACCAGCGGAGTTGAAATGACAAGTCTTGGCCCCCTCGGGGCTGTGCTCAGATAGTGCAGCTCTAACTGCAGGATGTGACCTTGGTTCCTTCAAGCACAAGAAGAGGTGACCCAATAATTGTGATCTGGGTGGAAATCACATTTGCTAATGCTGTCCTCACTCAGACTCAGGGGGCCTCCAGCAAGGCCGGCCAGTTCTTCTGGATGTCTACCCAGTTCATTTTCACTTTTGCTTTAATTTTCACCCTGGTTGCTTGGGTTTCTGTTTGATTTCTCAAACCAGTCTCTCTTTACCCTACAGTTGACTTGGTCTCCTGATTACAAGAGGACTTCTGTGATCCTCTGGCCCTATTTTCTTGTTGCACTTCAGCTCCTGACCCCAGATGATGGCCTCAGCCTCAGAATTTGTATTTTGGGAAGGGGTATTCTTGACCGAAGCTAGTTGTCCTGTCCTAGTCCAGCTGTAACCCTTTTACTTAGAGCTTTTTTCTAATTAACCCCTCCTGGGTGCCCACATACCTTTGTGAGCCAGACCATACTACCTGCTAGCCCTGCCCAAGGCCAAGTTCACTCTTGAACTTTTTTGCTTGAGTCATCAAGAAATGGACCTTCTGTGTGTTTCAAATCTCTAAGACGAGTTTGCAGAGATGCTTCTGGGCTCCTTTTCAGTGATGATTTATGCATGGTGAGTAGAAAAGCATGCTGTTTTATTCCTTTTAAAACTTAGTAATGACTTGGGGGAGAACAGTATATATATATATATATATATATATATATATATATATATATATATATCTGTATCTTTTCCTTTCTCTGTACCTGTGTCTCTTTCTCTATCTAAATCTGTATATCTACATCTATATTTGAATATATAGAGATACAATCATGTGAATTTAGTAGTCCAGTAGAGCTTTGCCATGCCATTTTCCATTATTTATGTTTGACCTAGTAGATTTTGACACTTATTTGCAATGCAAAGATGCCAAGTTGCATCATGCCTGTCAAGAAATATATGTGTAAATATAGGCCAATCCCTTCAAGGGAAATAAAAATATACGGTGTTTGTCTTTGTGCTAAGGAGATGCTCATATTCAAATCATGTCAGAATAATACCCACTGGGAAAATGAGACTCTTACTAAATGACCTAGGGTGAGTCCCTCAAACTCTCAGAGCCACATTTTATCAACAGAAAAAAAGGATTTAGACCAGGTGATCTCTGAGGGTAGGCCAACTCCTAGGATACAGAAGTTTTTGATATTTGACTGTCATTATTTAATGATAGCTTTTACCCAAAATCTGGTCTTAAAAATCGTTTTATAAAATTACAATGGCATGCAGAAGAGCAGAATATTCCTGAGTCTGGGTTGTATCTCCGTCAAGGTATAGTTAGGAAACCAATGCTGGGTAGCTCAGCAGGGATAGTTTAACACAAGGAACCCATTACAAAATGTTGGAAGCGAAATGAAGCCAAACGGGACAGACGAGAAACTCAGAGATTAGCAGTAGCGGAAAGTCAGTATCATCCTTGAGTTGTAAAGATAAAGAAGGAGATAGTTTTGTCAAAGCACAAAATCCCAAATCCAGGACTCCTAGGAGAGGGGACAAGGAAGGGAGGGACATACTAGTGACAGCTAGAACCATTGCTACTTCCAGGAGTGTCACTTGGATCAGAAAGAGAGAGAGCACAGGGCAGAAATAGCTTGCCTTGTTTTTGCCCCTCTTTCTCCAAATGATCTCAGAAACTAAAGGCAGCCAGAGGGCAAGTGAGTCTGGGATCCACTGTTTGCAGCAGTCACACCCCCTTGCAATACGAAGCAGGCAAGGGAAGGGATAGGGAAGGATCTGAGGGCAAGCAAGGAGCTGGCTGGCGCATGCAGGCTGGGAAATACTCTCTCAAGCCTTTATGAGTCCCATCCTAGCATGGCTTTCCAATGACCTGGCTGCCTGAGAAGGGGACTCAGATGTGGAAAGATGTTTCTTAGACCTTTTACCCAGTATCACCTAACATTTGGATTGATGTGGTAAGCAGCTTCCAGGTTCTCAGTTGTAACAAATGTGTGAGACTTCCAATTAATAACTATAGTTCCTGAACACCTGCTATATGCCAAGCAGTTTATATGCAATAGCCCCTTCTATCCCCTGGCAACCCTACTTGGAAGATACAAATACCTGTATTTTAAAGATGAAGAAAATAAGGTAAGTAAGATGGAGCTATGTGCCCAAGGGTCACAGCTGGATTTGTAGGGGGTGGATAGAACCCAACTCAGGGAGTTTCGACTTTAAATCTCTTTCTCAAATAGAGGCAAGGCTAAATCAGTCAGAGCTCAGCATTCTATAAGGACTGGCATTTTGATTTCTGGAAGCAACTACTTCAAAATGCCAGGAAGCAGCAGCAACAGCAAACACTAGGGGAGGGAGTAACGACCGGGCCTCAAAACTTCCGAGAAGCGTCCGCCTGGAAAGCAGCACCCCTCCCTGCCATCCCCTCCCATTCAGGGGGTTTCCGGCTTCTTATTCTTCCTGACAGCTTGTTGGGATCATGCACTTCTTGGCCCCTATAACCAGATTTCCTTATTTACAGAATCACACTTGGCTGGTAAATGTGCTTGGGGAAAATAAGATAATACAAATCCTATTTGGAAGAAATTGCTGAGTAAGGCCATTAGAGCCAAGAGTAAAAATGAGGTGGGGAGATAAGTGGATTGTTTTCCCCCCTCTGAAGAGAAGGAAGGCTGGTGGCAATGACAGCGAAGAGCTGGAATGCAAGTGGCAGGAGGTGAAGGCAGGGAAGGACAGGATGGGAATGGAAAAATGCTGAGTGATACAAAACAAGCAGATGAGCAGCTGGTCGTCTGGGAAGTAAATGCAAGGAGCAAGAGGGCAGCTGTCTGGAATCCAGACAACCCAGGGTATGTTGCCCATGTACCCTTCACACTAAAAGAGAACATTGTTGGGATGAGGACTTAGGGGTTATATACTAGCGTGGACATTGAACAAGCATCCAGGAATACTCATGGGTACCAGGAATTTGAACAGGATTCAACACTTAGTGCTATGGTTTGAATGTGTCCCTCAAGTTTGTGTGTTGGAAACTTAATCCCCAATGCCACAGCATTGGAACATGGGGCCTAAGAAGAGGTGGTTAGCTCATGAGACCTCTGCCGTCAGGTATGGATTCATGCTGGTATCTTAGGAATGGGTTAGTCATCAGGAGAATGGGCTTGTTATGAAAATGAGTTTGGCCACATATCTCTCTTTCTCTCTCACAATCTCTTGCCCTTCCATTCTCCACCATGGGTTGACACAGCATGAAGACCCTTGCCAGATGTAGACATCTTGATATTGGACTTCCCAGCCTCCAGAACTGTAAGAAATTCATTCCTTCCCTTCCTTCCTTCCTTCCTTCCTTCCTTCCTTCCTTCCTACCTTCCATCTCTCTTTCTCTCTCTTTCTTTCTTTCTTTCTTTCTTCTTTCTTTCTTTCTTTCTTTCTTTCTTTCTTTCTTTCTTTCCTTCGTCTCTCTTTCTCTCCCTCCCTCCCTCCTTCCCTTCTTTCCTCCTTCCTTCCTTCCTTCCTTCCTCCCTTCCTTCCTCCCTCCCTTCTTTCATCTTTTAAGTCAGGGTCTCACTCTGTTGCACAGGCTGGAGTACAACGGCATGATCACAGCTCACTGCAGCCTCTACCTCCTAGGCTCCTGTCATTCTCCTGCCTCAGCATTCCACGTAGCTGGGATTGCAGACGAACATCACCACATCTGGCTATTTTGTATTTCTTTTAATAGGAATGAGGTTTTGCCATGTTGCCCAGGCTAGTCTTGAACTTCTGAGCTCAAGTGATCCACCTACCTTGGCATCCCAATGTGCTGGGATTGCAAGTATGAACCACCATACCTAGCCAATTTATTTTCTGTATAAATTACTCTGTCTGTAGTGTTCTCATATAGCACCACAAAATGAATGAAGACAAGTAGGATCCCCATAAACAGGTCACCCATCTTCCTGAGCCTCAGATTCTTGTTTTAATTGATTAAAGATGTTAATAATATTTCTTATAGCATATGGCAGAGGTGAAGTTCAAGTAAGGTAACTGATATGATAGTGCTTTACTGATTGGTAAAAACTGTGCAAATATTATTTCTGGTATGTCTATCCCATGCCTAAAATTGCTTCTCTTAATGTTATGCAGTGTGGGAGGTGGTGACACACAGTCCCATGCTGGTCAGAGTGGATAGAACTTGGGGAGTTCTGACTTTCAAGCTCTTTCTCAAATAGAGGCAAGGCCAAGTCAGGCAGAGCTCACCATTCTATAAAGAATGGCATTTTGATTCCCGGAAGCAACAGCTTTGAAACTGTTGCTTTCACCTCTTTCACAAGAAATGTGGTCAAGTGAGAGGATGTGTGGAGGGCTGCCCCCGGTGCAGTAGAAGGACTAGCGGCAACTGGGGGCAAAGGGATCACGGGCATGAAGGACCTCGTGTGGTAGATGTGGGTCAGAGTGGAGAGATTGGTGGGATTAATTCATCTGTGAAGCTACACAGGGCAAAATTAGGATCAATGTTTAGATATTTCATAAAGGCATATTTCAGGCATGTTTCAGCATGAAAGGAAGACTTATTAATAATTTCAGTTAGCCAAACATTAGATGGGCTACTTTGTGAAATGGTGAGTTCTCTGCCATCAGAGGTGTTCAAACTGAGGCTGAATATTTTGCAAGAGATACTTTATACTACTTGGTTGTACTAGATGGTCTGGGAGACCTCTCGTAGCACAAATTTACTGTGAATTTTTTTTTTTTTTTAGCTCTACTCAAACCTGACTCACTTCTCAGTAACGATACACCTTGATGGTAAGAAATGATCCAGGCAAGAAAGGCACAGGGATCCCAAAGAGGGACCAATTCTCTCTCTAAAAGCAGCCCAGAGCTTTCACAAGAGGCAAAGCTAACGATGGCGGCATCCCTGGGGGCTGGGAGAAATGCTGGTAGCTTTTCCAGCTCTGCGAGACAACACTTCCCCGCAACAGATGACTTTTATCACAGATCACCCTGTCAAATATCCTGGAGAATAAAGGAATACTCATGGGTACTTAGGAAGCATGCAGGAATTTGAACAGGATTCAGCACTTAGTGCTATGGTTTGAATGTGTCCCTCAAAGTTTATGTGTTGGAAACTTAATCCCCAATGCCACAGCATTGGAACATGGGGCCTAAGAAGAGGTCCCACGATAGATTCCAATTTAGCAAGTGGGATAATCAGGAGTCAGAAAAATGGTCACTTACTACAAATTGCAGAGTGGGGCTGGCTGGGATCTGAAGAGCTCAGTTATTACAAACCTCTCATTGTACAGATGGGAACACTGAGACCCAGGAAAACAGAACGATTTGCCTCAATTCACATTATGATTGGTGGCAGGGTCAGTGCTGAATCGTTCTTTGATCTTGTGTCACATGATATCTCCCAGTTTATTATTCAGGAGTTGGAAGAAGGGGCCGATATGCTCTCATTGAGACAGTCAGATTGGAGACTGTGGACCTTCTTTTCTGACCTGTTGTCCCATTCTGAACCTTCGGGGAAAGTGTTTCAAGTAAGTGGAGAATTTCTGGAGCCCAGCAGAATGTGAGGTCTGGTAGAGAAGAAGATACAGATGACCAGCTAACCACCTGCTCTGCTTTTCTTCACCCTGCAAAGGGATAGAAAAGCTACAATATGGCTGGGCGTGGTGGCTCATGCCTGTAATCCCAGCACTTTGGGAGGCCGAGACATACAGATCACTTGAGGTCAGGAGTTTGAGACCAGCCTGACCAATATGGTGGAACCCTGTCTCTACTAAAAATACAAAAATTAGCCAGGCGTGGTGGTAGGCACCTTGTAGTCCTAGCTACTTGGGAGACTGAGGCAGGAGAATCGCTTGAACCTGGGAAGCGGAGGTTGCAGTGAACCGAGATCATGTCACTGCACTCCAGCCTGGGCGACGGATGGAGACTCCGTCTCAAAAAAAAAAAAAAGAAAAAGAAATAAAGAAAAGAAAGAAAAAAAGAAAGAAAGAGAAAGAAAGAAAGGAAGAGAAAAGTTACAATACATGCTCTCTGGCCATGGGTGATCACTGAAGCAGCAAATGGTAGTGGATTCAGCAGCAGCAGCAACAGCAACAGGTTTGGGTTATCTGTCATGCTACACAGCTTTATCACTGTAATTACATCAAGAACAAGTTTTCTATTTGAAAAAGGAGCTGGAGTACAAGAGGCACCTCCCACCAAAACAACAGGTGCATTGTCAGCACCTGTCGCTGCTGCTGCTGGTGGTGCCTGGCGTCTTGGCACAGGCTGGCTTTGCTGGACCTCAGCTGGACAGAACGGGCAAGGAGGCCTCCACCCTGCAGGCCCTGGGACTTAGGTGATGAGTCAGGCTTTCTTTAGTCATTTTTCATAATTGTCACTTTCCTGCCTGACTGGAAGGAGAGAGAGACAAAAATAGAGACAGAGAAAGGCAGGAAAGTTTGAGGAAGGGGTAACATACATGTTCCAGAGAAACTGGCAAGATGAGAAAGCCCAGAAACTCTCAGGACAAGACAGTATTTAGATATTGAGACTGTGATATGAAGGAGAGAAGAAGATATTATTCTAGACATATTTTATATTTATCTATATATTATCATTTTCCCCCCGAATGAGTAAATAACAGCAGCAAGATGAGTAAGACGAACTGGTTCCTGAATGAGTGGTTGATCTGGCTCGTGGCATTTCCAGGAAAATATACAGGGAAGCATGGCAGGTGGGGGCAGAATGAGAGACCCGTGCATGCTAGCTCTGGATGTGCCCACGAGAAGCCATGCACAGAGGGAAGGTGGAAGGGGACAGGATGGAGAGAATGCTGAAAGCAAATTGTCTGTTTCTTTGAAAACACTTAAGTGCAGCTAAAAAGAGCCAGCCTTGGATTATTAGTTAGGAGACCTGGGATTGAATCTGGCCTCTATTGCTAACTCACTGAGCACCTAGTCCAGAGCTAAAATTCTTTGAGTCCTGGTTTGTTCATCTACACAGCAACATGATACAGCATTCGTATCTATGTTATAAGGGAGTTGTGAGGATTAAATGATATATGATATGCAACGTTTTTCTCGGACTACATATGTAGCTTACTATATATTTTGTAAATATTATAAACATATAAAATTGCCATTATTTAAGTTTCCTTCCACTAAGGCACCAGCAGCAGCAGCAGTGGCAGGTGCTACCAATGCACTGTTTTGGTGGGAGGTGCCCCTTGGACTCCAGTTCCTTTCTCAAATAGAAAGCTTGCTGAATGCAGTTTTATGTAGGAAGCATCAAGGTTTATTAAGGGCACTACACGAGCAGATCATTGTGTTTACTTGAGTGAAACATACCTGTTGGGAAAAAGCAGGTCCTCCCCATAAGATGCTTAACGTTTATTGGTGAGGCGGAGAGATACAGATACAGTCACAGCTGACTATGATCCTCGGTGGCTGGGTGACACAATAGTGACATAGACAAAGAGCAATGAGAGAGTTCAGAAAGAGCTGAATCCCAACTGGTGGGATGAGAAAAAACTGGATGGATAGCTTTGAAATTGGCTTTAAACTAGCTTTGAAAGTTGAGTTGTTGTTATAAAGAATTGCTGGAAGTGGGTATAATCCCAGCACTTTGGGAGGCCTAGGCGGGCAAATCACCAGAGGTCAGGAGTTCAAGTGAAACCCCGTCTCTACTAAAAAAAAAAAAAAAAAAGCTCGGCGCAGTGGCACGCACCTGTAATCCCAGCTACTCAAGAGGCTGAGGCAGGAGAATCGATGGAACCCGGGAGGCAGAGGTTTTGGTAAGCCGAGATCCTGCCACTGCACTCCAGCCTGGGCGACAGAGCAAGACTCTGTCAAACAAACAAACAAACAAAAAAATTCCTGGAAGTGGGAAGTGTAGGTGTCACAACCAGGGGGCAGGCAAATTGCATCTTTATTGAGGACTTTCAGCTTGTCATCTTCTTGGGCTGCCGGAAGAAGGGAAGCACCATTTCCGGGATCTCTGCCTCTCATATCGCTGGCAGCTCCTCCCTATCCCTCCTATCCTGGATTCACACCTGACGGGCACTCTCACCAGCTTGAAACGACTAGGGCGTTGGAGAACCGACCCTGGTAAATGGGATTCCAACTGGGTCCCCAAGATCTGGGTTTTGTATCTTGTTTCTGCCTTTTGCAGATGTCTGACCCTGAGCCTCAGTTTCCCTTTCTGCCACAAATTATGTCACAGCATTTGCTGTAATGATTAAATTAGACAAAACACAAGCACACATTAAAAAATGTTGCATGAAAAATACAACAGACAAACCAACCAACCAACTCAGTGACAACAAAACAGGTCTACCCTGAAGTCATACTCTAATTTTTTCTATTTTCCTCCCTTTCTGATCCTTTATCCCACTTTCTTTTTCTTCCTCTTCCTTCTCCCTCTTCTTTGTCAAATAGAGGATTGAGTTATTATCACTGATCCATATAAAGTCCCTCTCTCATTTATTTTAACTCCCACCCCCCATTTCTATTCCCTGACTTCCCATGTGTAACCTTCCTAATATGTTTGATACGCATCTTTTTGTTTGTATGTATTTTTAGAAAATGTTTATTGTTTTTGTGTGCAAAAAAAATTAATAAAAAAATACAAAAAATGTTGCATGAATGTTACTTCCTGCTCTCGTGTTCTGTAGATTTTTTAATGGAGTTATAGGAATAAAAAGAAAAAAGTCTTTTTATTTTAATTGACAGGATCAAAAACAAGGGTGTAAGAAACTCTCATAGAATGACCCGAACCAGCAGTGAAGCTGGGCTCTGTTATTATCAGGAAGGTACCCAAGAGTTATCTTTATTGCTCACTTAGGAGTTTTCTTTGCTCTATGCTGGAAGTTATATCTCTTGACTTACAGAGAAGCCCTTTACAAGGTGCAATGATTGGCAAAATTAATTTTGAGCAGTTGAACTTATGGCCAAGGACAATACAAATGGGGAGGTAGTTATTTTTTTCCTCTTGTGATGTTTTGGGGCAACTTACAATGGATGAACATTTTATTAAAAGAAGGAAGCCATGACTTTTCTCTCACCCGCAAACTCTGCATAGGTAGCAAAAAGTAACTCCAGTTCGATGTGCAAACACTGCAGATACCATGCTCTATAATTCTACACACATTAAGTTCATCTCATGTAATTGCCTTCCCAGCTCAGAAAGAGAGAATAAAGAAGATCCCAAACTGGCTCCTGGATGATGTCCAAGATATTTCAAATATGTGGTATGACATAATATGAGCGGGGTGTTTTATTCCCCCAGGGCTTGGAGAAGGGAAATTCCTGACCACATAATTATATTCTGACCTCCTGAAATTTACCCTACCCCTGCACTTTGCATGGATAATGCTATGCTTTTCCTTCTGACTGGGGGCCTTGTACTATATGGAAAGAGACTTCTCATTTTGTCCACCTACCCCTGGCTAAAGTGGCTGCTTTCTGCCCTAACAATGTCAGTCTTCTGTATTGTGTGAGGATTTAGGACATCTGCTGTGTCTGTTGTTAAGTGTGCTCTGAACTTAACAAATAGCATTGTAGCAAATCGACAAAAACCTGGTGATATAAAAGAAAACTTGCATGCCTGAAACACAGGCTGGGAATCAGGATCCAATGAACATGTCAACAGTGCAACTTGTCCAGGTATAACAGTTTCAATTTCTAAAGTCAAATACCAACAGTTCTGGAAAAAGAGAGAGGTAGAATCCAGCGAAATAAAGGGTTAGCTGTGCTTGCATTTGGCTGAATGCATCTTGTTCTTAAAATAGTTGCACAGTTAGATTTGAATTTTTTTTTTTCTGTTTGGTTTTGTTTACATTTGTATTTTTTTCAAGTAGTCCTTTCATAAAATATTTTATGTCTGTAATAACATGCTTAAAGAAACTGACTAATCACCCAATTAAAACATGCATTTCAAAAATAGGTAAAGTATAACATAGATTGTTTGTATTACTACGATAGGTTGTTTCAGTGAATAATGCTGGTGACCTCCTTTAAACAAACTTGCTCTTTCCAGGTCATAAAAGATTTCCCAGAATCAGAAGCACAGACAAGTCGAATTCCATCTGTGGCTCTTTGGTCCACAGATGATTCAGTACTAGGGGCATTTTAATTTTTAGGAGACAGTCTCTCTGATGTTACTCTTAAGTTTGCAATATGTTCATAAATAAAAATATTTTAAGAATAAAGTTGTACTAATAGATTGAGCCTCTAATGTGCCTTATTTCTATTCCTCCTCTTTCTTCTCCGATCAGATTCCTTTCAATAAAGGTAACAATCATGATCAATTGAAAGACTATCCACCCAAACTTTTTTTTCTTTTTTTTGTTTTCTTGAGACAGGGTCACGCTCTGTTGCCCAGGCTGCAATGCAGTGGTGTGATCACAGCTCACTGCAGCCTTGACCTCCCAGATTCAAGTGATCCTCCCACCTCAGCCTCTCAAGTAGCTGGGACTACAGGTGCATGCAACCATGCCCAGCTAATTTTTTATTTTTTGCATTTTTTGTAGAGACAGGGTTTGGCTATGCTGCTCGGGCTAGTCTTGAACTCCTGGGCTCAATTGATCTGCCCGCCTTGGTCTCCCAAAGCGCTGGGACTACAGTCTTGAGCCATCGCGCCAGACCCATCCAAACTTTTTAACAGGCTTATAAATATTAAACCTGTTGTGTGTGTATGTGTGTTTTTTTTCATCTGTACCTATTCTACAACTTACTTTTTTCACTTAATGATATAATTGTAAGAAATCGTTCCATGATAAAACATTTCCTCTTTGAGAAACACTACATTGAGTTCAATGGTATGAATGTACCATAGTGTACCAAGTCGTTTTCTTATTGATGGACACTTATGATGCTTTAAACTATTTCCTAGTATAATTATACAACGAAAATCCTTGAATGTGTCATTTTGCATCTGTGACAAGTAGTTTTTTGGGGTAGGTACCTAGAAGTGAAATTTCTGGGTTGAAGGATATGCATATTTTAAATTTTAATAGAAACTGCCAAACTTATCTCTAAAAATGTACCAGTTTACACTCTCATCAGCAGTATTTAAGAATCTGTTTCCGTACACCTGAGCCAATGTTTGCTATTAATATTATTTTAATATTTTATAAACTGATGAGTGAAAGCAGTAACTCATGCTCTTAATTTGCCTTTTAATTGGGTTACTAATTGAGCAACTTTGAATTTGCCATGATCTCTTTGCTCATGCCTATAATATAAAATGAGGGCCGGGCACGGTGGCTCATGCCTGTAATCCCAGCACTTTGGGGGCCGAGGCGGGTGGATCACTTGAGTCCAGGAGTTCAAGACCAGCCTGGGCAATATGGTGAAACCCCATCTCTACTAAAAATACAGAAATTATCTGGGCATGCTGGTGTGCGCCTGTAATCCCAGCTACTCTGGAGGCTGAGATGGGAGAATTGCTTGAACCTGGGAGATGGAGGTTGCAGTCAGCCGAGATGACACCACTGCACTCCAGCCTGGGCAACAGAGTGAGACTCCACCTCAAAAATAAATAAATAAATTGGGTACATGCCTATAGCACAAAAAGCTCAGGTGCTCAAAGGGTTATAACAAAAAGGAAGTATCAGCCCTCTGATTCTTTCCTTTTTCTGTCGTTTCTTTCTCTAAAGACAAAACCTTTCACACTGTGATTGTTTCTGCCTCCATATTTAAAAATAATGTTTATGCATTGCTTTTTGGGTTCTTCATTTTTCTGTATTATTTAATGACTTCTGAGGCAAACCTGCAAGTTTTCTAGCAAAAATCCATTCTCCTATTCTTGCCTATCACAGTCTTTTATATAGTAGATGATGACAATGTCACCAGCAAAGGAACTGTTTATCATTTTTTAACTTTCCTTTTTATCTTTAATATTTTCTTATTGGTTTTCATGAGTTATTTATATAGCAATGTCATTAGCCTTTTTCTTATTCAATTTGTTGCAAATATTTCTCTCTAGTTGTTCACATATGTTTTTATTTAATCTATTATTATTTTTGGTGTATGCGAATTTGCATTTTTATAAAGTTACTTTCATTAGTGTTTCCGCTGCAGTTTCCTCATTGCTTTTTTTTAAGAAAACACTTTCCACACTCAGAGAGGTTTAAAGTATTTATCTGTATTTTCTTCTAATTGGTTTTACATTTAATTCTTTAATTGGAATTTGTTTTGATGTGCATGTATACTAATGTTTTCATTTGTCTTACAAATGGTTTAACATTTTTGCAGCATCTTTTGTTTACAAAGAGAACTCTTCCACATTTCTTTGTGGTGTCCCCTCTAACAATTAGTAATTTATTGCTCATTTGTGGACTATACATTCAGTTTCACTAGGCTGCCTTTTGGTTATTTGGCCAATGTTATGCTTATTAAATGATCACAGCTTTATAAGATAACTTAGTCTCTGTAAAGGTAAGTGAATACTTCATGAATCTTTCCTCCCAAATACAGCTATATTGCTTCAATGTTTATTTCCTGAAGAACTTCAGAATATTTTGGCTAATATTCAAAATATTTAAATGGAATTTTTATCTAGATTATATTATTCTTATGCCTTACTTTTATAAAATGCTAACTTGTTGGAAAAATTTAGTCTTCCCATCTGGAAACATAATTTACTCAAATATTTTTAGCTTCAATTTTGTAGTTTACCTTACAGAGAGTCCTTGCATATAGTTTTAGGGTTTTTTTTTTTTTGTAGGTGGTTGATATTTTCTGCTTATTTCTGTAAAATTAATTTTACTTCTACTTTGTCTTTTAAAGTGGCATACAGGATATCTGAGTTTTTTTTCACATTTTCACATTTCTTTTACATTGCATATGGCCATTTACTGATCTCTAATAAATTATAAGAGCTTTTAAATTGATTCTCTAGTGGTTGGTGGGATATAATTAGATTTCAAATCTGGCTATCCTTTAGCTTGTCATGGTTTTATTAATTACTCCTTAGCTGTATATCTGAATCTCTTTCATACTACCATACAGTAGTGGAGGGTGGGGGCTTTGATGAAGCCCTCACCTAGTAGGAAAGGCTAGAAATAAGTGTTGAAAGAAGGTTAAAATATTGCCAAGATGAACAGTCTGAGTTCATTTCAGGCAGAAGACATGCGCAGAAACACAAAAGCACGAAAAAGGCAGATACAGTAAGGGGATTGGAAGTAGTTTGGCATGGCTGGATGTAGGATGTATGAATCAAATCCCAGTTGCATGGTTCATGCTTTCCTCTAGGTTGTCTGCCGTCTTCGCTCTGCTCTCATCTCCCGCCATTTCATCTATGAATAGGCCACACTGTGCCTCTTGCTATTCCTAGTCTTTTCTGCTCACATTCATGCTGCAAACTCCTACTCACTCTTCAGTGTCCTGCTCAATAGTTTTCCAGGCCCCCAGTGCTAAAGGAAGCAATGATTAGTACTATGACAATACCGTTTTCTATGACATGAACATATTTGTCTCCCGCCCTAACCAGGGTGCAAAAATGGAGTCTTTCTTATCTATCTTTCAGCATTTAGCCAATTGGCACACACAAGGCAGACTGAAATTGAATTTGAGCTTTTTCAGAAGGATATTCCAGTTGCCTATTATTATTATTACTATTATTTGAGTTGGAGCCTCACTCTTGTCACCCAGGCTAGAGTGCCATGGTATGATCTTGGCTCACGGCAACCTTCACCTCCCAGGTTCAAGCGATTCTCCTGCCTCAGCCTCCCAAGAGCTGGGACTACAGGTGCCCACCACCATGCCTGGCTAATTTTTGTATTTTTTAATAGAGATGGGGTTTCACCATGTTGGCCAGGCTGGTCTCAAACTCCTGACCTCAGGTGATCCACCCACCTCAGCCTCCCAACGTGCTGAGATTACAGGCATGAGCCACCATGCCTGGCCCCTAGTTGCCTATTATATGCACTTGGTATTTCCTTCCTAGAGTTAGTTATCCTGATTGAAACCCACCATGTTTGCTATGTTTTGTTTTTCTTCTAGAGCCCCCTTATCTGATTCGTGTTGTTTTTAGCATTGTTCTTTGCTTTTCACTTGTTGGCTTCTGAACTGTTGGTTCTAGCCCATAAGGAAGAATGAGCCAGAAAATTTTGTATTATTTTTGTAGCATGAGAGAGACAAAATTCATGCATTAGAAAGGCCAGATAGGAAAATCTAATAAAATGTCTGCCCCCAGCAGGGAGGGCAACCGATTATACTTTCATAGGAAAACTTTTGTTTGTTTGTTTTTAACTTTTGCTTTTGTGAAGGAGTTCAGCTTTGTTGAAGTTACAGAAGTGAAGGGCTACATGCGACATAGAAAAAGGTATTTTATTGAGCATTTCTTAATTAGGAAAGTTTCTAATCAGCTACTCCTGACACAGTCACTTTAAATACTGCATTATCACAGCTGCAAGCTTTGGGGAAAATGGAAGTGAAAGGCTTAGCAATATCTACACTTTAAGATGTTCATTGGCATTAGAGGTGTCTCTAAATATGATAATATAGGTTGGTTTAAAATAGATAAATTAAATAAAATGATTTTCATCTTCATCTAGTGCCAAAGAACAGTTGGGTTGAATATTGGATTGAGCCTGACATCTGTTATGGAGTTCAACCAGAGGAAGCTGGCTTGAACTTGATGTTGGTTAATTACCCTTCTTGGAAGGCCAGAGAGGCTGGAGAGGTTGCTTGCTGGCTCAGTGAACTGCCATGAGAGATGGATGGAGCAAGGCTGTAACATGAGGTGACCAAATGCAGATGAACTGCAGAGGCTGAGTACAGAATCATGCCCACAGAGGACCACTGAGGGATAAACCAGAGAATAAGATCTGCAGTCAACATCCAGGGCACAGGTCAGGAGTGGAGTTGGGCTGACAAGCATGGCACAGGTGACCCACAAGGGACCAGGGCTTCTCCTGTGACTGATCCCAGGGCCCCCAACTACCTCTTGATGACCATATGCAAAGTCAGGCTTTGGATAGAAAGACACTGCTTGGTGCCTGGGCAGACTGATGGAAATGTTCTTAATTCTTCACCAGGCCCATGATAAAGATATTAAATCATATTGACCCTATAGACCCACTCCATGGGGCATTATGCTATTTAAACTAGATGACAGGTACTTCAGTTCACTGCATGCTGAATGAGTATTTACTCAGCTGCTTAACATTAAATTAAATGAGAAAAATAAAAGGAGGCAAGAAGAAAGTAATGTAGGATCAGGTTTTTACCTATTTATACTGAGTTTTATCAAACATAATCACTTAGATTCCACTACCAAGGGCTGGTTATTAGCCACAAATTTGAAAAGTGACGCTAGATCATCCTATGATCATAACAAAAGTGCATGCTGTTAATTTGACAGAGAAGAGAGAAAAGCTATAAAAGAAAGACACATGTTTCTACAAAGCACCCCAGGGATATGGAGGAGAAACAAGCAGTTTTAGACTTCAAAAGCTGTGATGACATCATTTTATGACTTCACATGTCATTTATTAGTAACAAGGAGACTTGTTAACATTTATCAGATGCTTATTCTATGCCAGCCACTCTTTCCAGGACTTTGGACATGTAGACTCTGTTAATCTTCACAAAATTGCTTAGAGTTAGTTACTATAATTCCATTTTATAGGTCAAGAAATTGAGGTTCAGAGAAGTTAAGTAACTTGTCCAAGGTTACACAGCTGATAAATGACAGAGCCAGAATCAGACTCAGTGTAAAAGCTTTTTATACATTCTCTTATTCAAATATCTCATCAGAAAGATAGTATTTGTATCTTCATTTTATACATTTGGAGATCAAGGTTCAGAGATGTAATGCAAATTACTTGAGGTCACATGGTAAATACGAGCCAGGAGTCAAAATTACATCTGTGTTACCCCCTAATGTGGTACATGGAAGACACCACACTGCCATTTCTCTCTTATTCTGGCCAAAAATACATAACTGAAATCTAAGTATGGGGCGACAATCAAACCAGTCCTCACTGAGCGGCGTTAAGCAAAATAACTGGACTCAACAGCATCAATGTCATGAAAGGCAAACAGAGACGGGGAATTAAAAAAACTGAAGATACACATTAGCTAGTTGCGATGTTGATTTTGTACTGCATCTGGATTAAAATACGTCATCTACAAAGGACAGTATTAGGGCAGTTGGGGAGATTTGAGTACTAATAATTTTTTAGACAATTGTATTGTGTTAGTGTTATATCTCCTTGAGTACAATAGCTGTATTGTGGTTTTATAAGGGAATGTCCTTGTTCTTTAAAGATAGCCTGCTGAAGTATTTAGGAGTTGAATGTGATGATGCCCATAACTACCTCTCCAATAGTTTAGTTAAAAAGTGTGTGTGTGTATGTGTGTGTACACATCCGTATGTATATGCATGTATATATGTATGTCTATATGTGTCTATCTATCTACATGTATATTTGTGTGGCGAGAGAGAGGGAGAGAGAAGAAATTTTAATAATTGATAAATTTAGTTGAAAGGTATGTAAGTGTTTTCTGTACTATTCCTGCAACCTTTCAGTAGGTTCCTTTTTTTTTCACAGTTTAAAAGTTGGTGTCAAATGCCTCTGGATGACGCCCCAGCTTCACTTCTTCCTTCTACTCTAAGGTGCGCAAGGTCCACAGTGAAGATCTGAACCACGAGTAAAAGGATGCGTTGCTATTCCTCTAGCTATAATGAGCACCACTTAATACGGTATATTCCACCAACAAATATTTTATTGGGCACTTACTCTGTACCAGGAACCCCCTCTGAGCCCTGAGGATAAATAATGATAAAACAAAGTTCCTGACCTTGTGGGGCGGGGGAAACTAGCACAGAGGACAGAAAATAAATAGTTAAATGAGGAAATGCTTACTATAACTTCAGCCACAGAGGAAATAGGACATAGCTCAGAGAATGATGAGGAAGAATGTATGGCTACTTAGATAAGGGATCAAGGAAGGCCTCTCTGGTGAGGCGATGATTAGGCTGAAATTTGAATAAGACGAGGGAGCAAGTCCATGGCAGACATGGAAGGAGTGTGTTCCACACCAGGGAAGAGCAAGTGCAGGCCCCACAGTGAGACATTCTGGAGCCACCCCAAGCACTTCATATATCTTTTAATTTCACTAAAACCTTTCCCCACTTTAGTTTTATTTTGTTTTTGTTTATTTTTCAAAATGTGCACTATGCTTTAGCAAGATTCCCTTAGAGCATAAAATAGCATTTTTCCTTAAGGTACAATCTTTGCTTTTCAGAAAATGTAGGCAAGGAAATATACATACTCTTGAAAGACATTTAGGTGTAAGAAATGTCACATTTCGTTTCTTTTAAAAATGAAATCTAACAGGTTCTTTCTCCATATTCCAAGTTTGAAAAGAAATATAGTTCTACTCATTTTCCTTGAAGTTACTCTCATCTGCTGGTTTCCATAGGAGTTTGAGGATTCACACAGCACAGGCCACTTGGGAAAGTGGCTCTACATTTGGGTCATCTGCTGAAATGCTCTTACTTTAGACTTGCTCCCCCCAAACTTTTTTGTCTGTATTAATTTGGAAGAGCACTTCATACTAATTTGGTCAGTTATATATATTACCAACAAATATTCTTTTTTCTTTTTTTTTTTTTTTTTGACATAGTCTTGATCTATCTGTTATCCAGGCTGCAGTGCAGTGGCGTAGTCTTGGCTCACTGCAACCTCCGCCTCCTGGATTCAAGCTATTCTCCTGCCTCAGCCTCTCAAGTAGCTGGGATTACAGGCACCCACCAGCATGCCTGGATAATTTTTTTTTTTTTTTTGTAGTTTTAGTAGAGATGGGGTTTCGCCATGTTGGCCAGACTGGTCTCAAACTCCTGACCTCAGGTGATCCACTTGTCTCGGCCTCCCAAAGTGTTGGGATTACAGGCGTGAACCACCATGCTCAGTCTCATTTCATTTTTGACTTTAGCTTTTGACAACCTATTTTCAATATTATATAAATAATAACCTATGCATTTTTCCTAGATTATTATAGTTTTACTACAATTAAATCTTAAATTTATTTAAAACTAATGTTGATATAGGATGTAAATCTAATTTTATTTTACTTAAAAATTTGTTGACAATCAATAAGGACAAATGCAAAAAGAATTAGAATTTTAATAGTACAGTTTACTTGATCATGAGTGCCATATTCATGACAAAATCTTGTACATATAAGGAGAATTTGTGGTAAGATGATTTGTGTTTAAGGACTTTAAGGCCTCTTCAAGGAAATAATCCTGAGTGAACTATTAATAGGACACAAATACTTTTGCATTTCATGAAAACAAAGCAATAAAGTCAATGCTCTAAGTAAATAGATAATCAGTACAGTTTATACAATTAACAGGTAATAGAAAACAGGCAATTTTCTTTTATTCTCTTTTGTTGTTCAGAAACTCTTCAAGATCTCATGTCTTAGTCCATTCAGGCTGCTAAAATGAAATTTCATAAACTGGTTGGCTTAAAAACAACATAAATTTACTTGTAACAGAAACAGTTCGGAGGCTGGGCAGTCCAAGATCAAAGTGCTGGCAAATTCAGTTTCTGGTTGCAGCCTGATTTTTGATATATAGATTGTGACTTCTTGCTGTGTCCTCACATGGTGGAAGTGGCAAGACAGCTCTCTGGAGGCTCTTTTATAAGATCATTAACCCCACTCAAAAGGGTTCCACCCTCATGACCCAATCGCCTCTCCCAAAGGCCCACCTCCTAATAATATCCCATAAGCAATTAGGTTTCAACATATGAATTTTGGGGAGTCACAGACGTTCGGATCATAGCACTCCCATTCTTTGCAAATGTAATGAGGTGCTTATCTTTTTTAAAAACCATTTTTAGATATTATGCAGGGTAAGGGACATTATTTCGTGTGCTTGACCTATACACAAATTTTCAAAATTTTCTTTGCTTGAAACTTACTTTATTCTTGTAGATATTAAAATATATATTCCATGGAAATCAATAGAAACTGTAAACATTGAAAAATAAGGAACCGGTTTATATTGCCACCATTCAGAGATACCTAATGTCATTTATTTTGATTCATGCCCTTCTGTTTTTTCCCTTGTAGGCATATTCACAGTTTTACCAAAACTTGTTTGTTTTACATATTGTTCGGTAGTCTTTTACTTAACCTAACTCAATAATATATTGTGACACCTTCCCGTATTATATGTGATTTTCCTATATACATTCCAGTGCATTTCAATCTGATAACTCAGAATGACTTGTAACTTTTCTGTACTCAAACTGCAATTCTCATTAATGTGTAAAAAGTACATAGAGTTAAAATCACATGTACTAGAATTTTGCATATAGAGAATTTGCAGGAGAGTAAGTATTATAATAATGGAAGTTAGTAGATGCTAAGTAGATAAAGAAACATTGCTAAGGTCTCTGCACTTCCTGTTGAGAAAACTGCCTAATGATTTATCTGTACATAAACGGAAAGTGTGCAGGTTTGTGCAGGTGTGCATGTGTGTGTGTTTGCAAATAAACTCCTTTTTAAGAACCTGCCTTCAAGTCTGGCCTCAGTTTTCTGTAAATGAAAATAGAGAAAAAAAAACAAAGAAAAGTGATTCAGGAAGAACAACAGAAATAATTTGATATGGAAAATAAGGCCCCTTATAAATGGAAACCAAAAAGAGTTTACTGGGTTTGAAGAAGAAAAGACTTAGGACAGATTTAGGGATTCCTGAAAGGCTTGTATTTCACCTAAACACAGATAGAATAATGCATAATTTAAATTGTAGCAACAGGGAGTTCAATTAGGCCAAAGAATGAAGTTTTGAATCATTAAATTAAATGCTAGAATGCAGCATCTAGGACCTCTAACTAGAAATTTAAAAAACTTTTAGAATCTATACATAGGAATCTTAACACTTCAGATCCCTGATAGTTTGAGTCAAGGGTAGGGTAGAAAACAATCTGTTTAAATTTCTTTCAGTTGTAAAGTTTACATGTTTACTTGAAAGTTGGAAAAATATAGGAAATCTGAACAGAATGCATGAAATTCTACTGCAATAGACTTTTTTAAGCCAATACACAAACTTTCTTTCTACAGACTCTCATAGCACATATTGATTTGTGTAATTCCATTTTTTTCATTTAACAGTACAGTATGCCATGAGAATTTTTGCTATGTTGAAACATTTTTGAAAAATCCATTTTGAATGGCTGTGTAGTATTCCACAGTATGGCTCTGCCCTAGCTTACTCCAGCCCCTTAATGCAGCTCAAGCATCAAACTCAGGATTTGATGATACTGATGCATGAGTCTGAGAGAGTTCTGGTGTTGGATTTGGGAGAGCTGTCTGCCTTTAAGGATGATCCTGCCTCTTTGACTCACCCTCAGTGCGGTTCCCAGAGGCAGTGCTCTCTGCAAGCCTCTTCAGCTGCATTCATGACATACTGAAAAGCTATTACAGATAAAAAGGCTTAATCTTCATTCAATCTGGCCTCAAAGAGACCGATAGGGCTTTCAGGAACTCTAATGGCCTTCAAGATAAGTTTTCTATTCCAATCCAAGCCCATTCCACACAGGTATTCTTTCTTCTGCATTTTCTCAGACTCAAGTCTCTCCAAAGTTACTTGTTTGTTTCTGCTCCCTTTGGACTTTATAACATATTCATTTATGTTAAGAATTTCCATATTCATATTTGTCATTAATAATCCACTTTGTGAATAAGGCATGCTCTTTCCAGGGTAAATAGGGAAGGAAAACAGCGTTGTCAGCTGAGAAATAATCAGCTAAGCCTTCCCAGGTCCACTGTGAGATTTGATGATGCCATTTCTAGAATTCTGTGGCAGAGCTGTGGGTGATGTTAGGCACAGCCCCGCACTGTCTGCAGTCAGGTAGAGAATGCAGATGTTCTTGTTTATCAAAATCCAAACATCTCTCTATAGGTCCAGAAATTGTTCCACTAATTCATTCAGTGGTATTTTGACTCTTTTGATGTCCATCAGATATTTGATAGCAAACTCTGTTTATAAATGAGGATCCTATGTGATTTTGGGGGGTTAAGTGTGTTGCATACAGTGTGGTGACTCTAGGCTGCAATATAAAGGGAATAACACTGAAATCTTATGAAAGCAGCCTGGGCCACACGAGATTCCTGACAGAGATTGCAATACATAGGCAAGACGGTTGGAATTTTCTTATATCTGCTTCTAGTTGCCCAGGTTTAAAATGATAACCAGAAATGGAAAAACAGTTGAAGAACTTATTCTAGCCATAGAAAAATGGTTAACCCAGGATATAAGTGACTTAGATATGATGAGATTTTTGTATGCCCAGAGCCTAGCATATACCAGGACACTTAGTAACATGATATGCATTGATTTGAATTGAATTCTAATATGTAAATCAGGATTCAAAAAGCCAGAGTTGTAGTGCTTCCCTACATCTAAATGGTCTGATTTATTTCTGGAGTTCACCTCCTCCATGGGGGGCTGAAGTTAGATCAAGGTTTGCCTGAGTAGAAGTCATGGGTCACTGCTTGCTTTTCTGCTGTGCCCCAAATGGTCTTAGCATCTTTCACCTCCCAGAACACCAGGAAGCCACTACCAATCAATAGACCTGGCACAAGTTGAAACTAGTTTCCCAACTCTTGGCTGAATCATTGATGGCCCCTTCTATCACTTTCTTCCTGTGATCTATCATTTATAATTGTAAATCCCCATTTCTTAGAACAGATTTTTTTTTTTGTCCATTTTTCTAGCCTTACTGGAGAAGAACGACTCCTGCAGTGTCTCCAAGAAGATGCCCTCTGAGTTCTGGCTTCAGATGCTTCCCTGACAGACCAGAGGGCTCTTGTCTTCTTCACTCTCCACTTCCCCCTGATCTTGCCCTTGACAATGATCGAGTTCTTGCCATTTATGTGAGTTATCTTAGGGCAGTAGTCTCAAACCACAGCTATGTGAGTTGTCATGCTGGGAGCCAAGCTGAGGAGTTTCACAGCTGAAACCAAGTGATCATACATGCTTTCCAACAGGAGAGAAAAAAGGCATTGATTGGGAAAAATCATTTTTTAAATTTTAAGTACCTACATTTTATCTTAAAACTTTGATGTCTACCTTTACCATTTGTTTAAACTAGTAGCTGGTATGAAAAAGTTATAATTTAATTTACCACAAAAATATCCATTTTGTTATTACAAGTTTAATACATTAGTGTTTAAAAATGTTCCAAAAAGCACTTTCCAGGTGCTTTGCAGTTGAATATATTTGAGAATCATTTCCCAAGACTGTTTGCTTTCCGAAACCAGAGGCCATGCTCGGATGAGCTTTGAACCAGAGTGCGTGTGGAAATTCCTCCAAGTGCTCTCTTCTTCTTGAGAGTGGACAATCTCCAGCCTTGCCTTTTTAGACTGGGGCTAGGGCTGGGAGGACAAGGTCCCCACCATGTCTCAGAAGCAGAGGTAACTGATCTTAGTCAGTCACTGTGACTTTTCTGGTTACAGAAGTTATGATAGGCCCCGAGTTAAGACGATTGCCAGCCCTAGCCAGGTCATAGGTGTGTATAAAGAGGACACTCACCTCCAAGATCAACCCTGCCCAATTCTGAGGTAGTGCAGATACTCTGTCTCATATTCCACCACTGTATTGAGAAATGTAGCAATTAGCCTATGGAGCTGTCATTCATGGTCTAGGAGTTTAGACTTCTAAACCCTAAAAGTAGAGATTTAAGAGAATTTTCTAGTTCCTGTCATTCGTGGTCTCTTAATCCAAGTATCTACGATGACTTACTTCCCAAGCCCTGGATGCTAACTGGGAACAGGTATTACAAAACTGCAGAACATGGCTTTCTCTTCTGATTGTTTAAGAAATGTGTATGCTTATGCAGAAAACCATTATTTCTTGAGATCTCGATTTTTTTTCTTCCTTATAAGATAACTTGTTGAGCTTGCCCATAGACTTTGGCTGACTTCCAGGGTACAATGCTCTACCTGGGTGACCTGAGCATACAGTTTGCCCTCCCTAGGAGAGGAGAGTCTGGTTCTGTTTCCCAGTCTTTTTCTTTAGCACCTATCTGGCATCAAGCCTTTTCATGCCTTCTCCAAATTGCATTACCAATAGGCAATACATGGTCAACATCTTTCTGGGAAGGCCACGATTTGTGCATGGAACAAAGAATGTCAGTTCAGGAAGGAAAGTAAAACATATGAGTCAAATGATCTATCTGGACAAGTGTGGACAATGCTTCTCATTTTTTCTTGGCCCACGGTAACACATTTTGATTGGTGGGTGAGCCACTGCAGATATTAAGCTAGTCAGCTACTGGCACTGGCACTTAAAACCTCAGGCTACCCTTTTTCAAATGGTACTTAATGTGGCTAAGGACTCCCTTTCAAGTATCCAAATTGTGCCTCTAGCACAGGTCATTTGAAAAGATCTTTGAATTCTGAAGGTCAGTGGTCACCTGCCTTTTCCCTCTAGAAGATCCTACTCAAAGCTTTCTCATTCTAAGTGTCTCTCAGCAAATGCTGGCATGAGTGGGTTCTGAGAGTGTTGGGGGCTCCACAGCTGAGATAACACGGAGATCTACAGCCATTCACCCTGACATTGGCAGGGCTAGTCTTTCTCCTGAGTCTAAACTACAGAGTATAGCAGACCCTTTCTCATCAGAGCAGAGTGATCTATTTCTGCTCATTACGAAACGCATAGATTCTCTGTAGGAAAGCAACTCTATCCACTCTTATTCCACTTGCTTAAGAGGTTCAAGGGAAACCTTGGTTATTCCTTTCCAGAAACCTTCCACCTTTACCAGAGATAGTCACAACAATAGCTATTCTTGATAAAGAATTCAGTATGTGCCAGACTCTGTTAATATGCATTATTTTGTGAGACCCTCATAACAAGCTATCAGAAATTTCTTTTTTTTTTTTTTTTTTTTTTTTTACTATGGAACTCTTTTTTTTTTGTATAGTCTTTTTTTTATTATAATTTAGGTTTTAGGGTACATGTGCACAATGTGCAGGTTTGTTACATATGTATCCATGTGCCATGTTGATTTCCTGTACCCATTAACTTGTCATTTAGCATTAGGTATATCTCCTAATGCTGTCCCTCCCCCCTCCCCTGACCCCACAACAGTCCCCGGAGTGTGATGTTCCCCTTCCTGTGTCCATGAGTTCTCATTGTTCAATTCCCACCTATGAGTGAGAACATGCGGTGTTTGGTTTTTTGTCCTTGCGATAGTTTACTGAGAATGATGTTTTCCAGTTTCATCCATGTCCCTACAAAGGACACGAACTCATCATTTTTTATGGCTGCATAGCATTCCATGGTGTATATGTGCCACATTTTCTTAATCCAGTCTATCGTTGTTGGACATTTGGGTTGGTTCCAACTCTTTGCTATTGTGAATAGTGCCGCAATAAACATATGTGTGCATGTGTCTTTATAGCAGCATGATTTATAGTCGTTTGGGTATATACCCAGTAATGGGATGGCTGGGTCAAATGGTATTTCTAGTTCTAGATCCCTGAGGAATCGCCAGACTGACTTCCACAATGGTTGAACTAGTTTACAGTCCCACCAACAGTGTAAAAGTGTTCCTATTTCTCCACATCCTCTCCAGCACCTGTTGTTTCCTGATTTTTTAATGATGGCCATTCTAACTGGTGTGAGATGGTATCTCACTGTGGTTTTGATTTGCATTTCTCTGATGGCCAGTGATGGTGACCATTTCTTCATGTGTTTTTTGGCTGCATAAATGTCTTCTTTTGAGAAGTGTCTGTCCATGTCCTTTGCCCACTTTTTGATGGGGTTGTTTTTTTTTTCTTGTAAATTTGTTTGAGTTCATTGTAGATTCTGGATATTAGCCCTTTGTCAGATGAGTAGGTTGCAAAAATTTTCTCCCATTCTGTAGGTTGCCTGTTCACTCTGATGGTAGTTTGTTTTGCTGTGCAGAAGCTCTTTAGTTTAATTAGATCCCATTTGTCAATTTTGGCTTTTGTTGCCATTGTTTTTGGTGTTTTAGACATGAAGTCCTTGCCCACGCCTATGTCCTGAATGGTATTGCCTAGGTTTTCTTGTAGGATTTTCATGGTTTTAGGTCTAACATTTAAGTCTTTAATCCATCTTGAATTAATTTTTGTATAAGGTGTAAGGAAGGGATCCAGTTTCAGCTTTCTACATATGGCTAGCCAGTTTTCCCAGCACCATTTATTAAATAGGGAATCCTTTCCCCATTTCTTGTTTTTGTCAGGTTTGTCAAAGATCAGATAGTTGTAGATATGCAGCATCATTTCTGAGGGCTCTGTTCTGTTCCATTGATCTATGTCTCTGTTGTGGTACCAGTACCATGCTGTTTTGGTTACTGTAGTCTTGTAGTATAGTTTGAAGTCAGGTAGCGTGATGCCTCCAGCTTTGTTCTTTTGGCTTAGGATTGACTTGGCGATGCGGGCTCTTTTTTGGTTCCATATGAACTTTAAAGTAGTTTTTTCCAATTCTGTGAAGAAAGCCATTGGTAGCTTGATGGGGATGGCATTGAATCTATAAATTACCTTGGGCAGTATGGCCATTTTCACGATATTGATTCTTCCAACCCATGAGCATGGAATGTTCTTCCATTTGTTTGTATCCTCTTTTATTTCATTGAGCAGTGGTTTGTAGTTCTCCTTGAAGAGGTCCTTCACATCCCTTGTAAGTTGGATTCCTAGGTATTTTATTCTCTTTGAAGCAATTGTGAATGGGAGTTCACTCATGATTTGGCTCTCTGTTTGTCTGTTATTGGTGTACAAGAATGCTTGTGATTTTTGTACATTGATTTTGTATCCTGAGACTTTGCTGAAGTTGCTAATCAGCTTAAGGAGATTTTGGGCTGACACAATGGGGTTTTCTAGATATACAATCATGTCATCTGCAAACAGGGACAGTTTGACTTCCTCTTTTCCTAATTGAATACCCTTTATTTCCTTCTCCTGCCTGATTGCTCTGGCCAGAACTTTCAGCACTATGTTGAATAGGAGCGGTGAGAGAGGGCATCCCTGTCTTGTGCCAGTTTTCAGAGGGAATGCTTCCAGAAATTTCTATTTTATGAACGAAGGGACTGAACTACAGAGTGATAGAGTCACTTTCCGAAGGTCACAGAGCTTAACAGTGGCAGATTTGAATCTCATATCCTTGAGCCCATTCTTGGAACCACCATACAAACTTGCTCTATTTTTAAAAGTTGCCCTTGGAATTTGACCCAGCAATCCCAAAGGATTATAAATCATTCTACTATAATTACACATGCGCACATATATTTATTGTGGCACTGTTCACAATAGCAAAGACTTGGAACCAACCCAAATGCCCACAAATTTTAGACTGGATAAAGAAAATGTGGCACATATACACTGTGGAATACTATGCAGCCATAACAAAGGATGAGTTCATGTCCTTTTCAGAGACATGGATGAAGCTGGAAACATCATTCTCAGCAAACTAAGAACAGAAAACCAAACACCATATGTTCTCACTCATAAGTGGGAGTTGAACAATGAGAATACATGGACACAGGGAGGGGAACATCACACACCTGGGCCTTTCGGAGGTTGGGGGGCTGGGGAGGATAGCATTAGGAGAAATACCTAATGTAGATGATGGGTTGATGGGTGCAGCAAACCACCATGGCCTGTGTATACCTATGTAACAAACCTACCCGTTCTGCATATGTACCCCAGAACTTAAAGTATATTAAAAAGAAATTGCCCTTGGTTTCATTTTCTAGTGACAGAACAAGGAAGAAAACCCAAGTTAACCACATTCCCTTTCTTTTTTTAACATGTAATATTTCAAAGCATCTTCTAAAATACCCTGTTCTCTATGACTGTTGCCATTTCACAGAGGGACAGTGTCACAGGGGATTGGCCAGATGGCCATGTGCAAAGGCTTGGATCTAGAGAATGGTAGGGATGGTTTCTGAACTCTGCATGTTAAATAGCATGTGCTGCCTCACTGGGCAGAAAGACAAAGAAGGCAGGATGTACTTATTAGTCTGTTCATGCAGTCTCTTCATCCTGTCATTCAACAGATATGTATGGACACTACAAAGTGCTGCCACATTTCAAAGGGCAGGATCTTTGACACTCAACCACTTCCTTGGGACGTCTGAAGCATTTGCAAGTAATAGGTGTTTAATGGATTCCTAACGATACATGGGGCAGGCAGAGCTTATTCCTGTTTAGGGGTGAAGGTGAACCAACTGTCTGCCCCAGGATTGGTAAACTAGCGCTCAAATGAGAGAAAAAACATCCTGGAACTTGCTTTCCCTGGCGCTTTCAAAGTGCTATTGTTGTCAGGATGATGATTATTTCATTCGCATTCCTCAGATCTGATTCCCTTTTCTCCCCCTCACCCTGCATAGCTCTTGAGCTATGCAGTACACCCCACAGATTCCACCACAGAAGGTTTCAGGCTGCATTTTCATCCAAGGGAGTAGGGGAATGAACTGGGAAAAGGGGTGATGATGATGTTCCTTTCTCTCCATCGGAGCACACTCACACCCATACCCAGATGTGTTCATGCACATGCCTGGAGACCTGCATGGACACACACTGTCTAAACACAAGCAAAGACAAACAAATAAACCCTCAGAGCCCTAGGATGACGCATACATGGACATGCATGTGCATTACACCCACAGCCAATCACATACAAACACATTTTTGCAATATGTCATCTGCACCCCGTTACTCTTGTTCATTGTGGCTTCCAGTATTCTTAAGGTTGGTAAGAAGGTGGCTGCTTATTATTAACATTTTGTGGTGGGTGATTGCTGTTCTTGTTTTAGAGGAAAAAGTGCATCTCATTTAAGCATCAGGATTCCTATGTGAATGGTAGATATTGTTTCTCAGCCGCACCAACCCAGAGGACAAACAGATACCCAGGGCTTAGTCATCCTCCCTCTTTTCTTTATGGAGGGAACCACTTTCACTAGGACCCACTGCAGGTAGGTACTCGTCTCACCTCCTAGCTCTCACCCTTCTGAAGTAAGGACGTAAACATACCAGGAATTGGCTTCCTAATTTCCTTTTTCTCTAAATATCAAGCAGCTCCACAATTTCAAAGACCTGCCCCCAGTAATTTTCCTTTTGCGAAGCTTCCCATCCCAAGGCTGGTCACGACCCAGGGTGAGGTGGAGAAGCAACGCCCTGATCCTCATCATCTGCAGGAAAGTGGTGAGGCCTCGTCTGGGGTCCGTAGCCTCCCTGTTCTGGGACAGACCTGCCCAGCCTGCCTGGAGGCCCAGCCAATGTTTTCACAGCTGTGGGCTGGGAGGGCTGCTCCCCAAGCTCCTTGCACACAGTTGGCCTGCGACCCAACAGCTGTGCACACCCAGGCATGACCCCAGTCCCTGTGAGGAGTGGGGGACCTGGCCAGTTCACCCCAACTGGAACTGGCCAGCCTTGCCTGCACCGGCTGCCTCTCACACTTCTGAACCACTTTGATAATGCAGCTATTAAATGGTTCTCACATGGCTTCCCTGGCCTTCTATTAACTCCCCAGGCAGCAGCGAC